>NC_080112.1:94403517-95660935 GCF_950005125.1 Chionomys nivalis
GCCCCAACAGTACAGAGGAACTTTGGGTGACTGTCCAGGCAGCGAGATGTCTCTGTCATTTCTAGAGTTTAGAAGTTGCTTACTTTTTGTTTGCTTAGGTAATATTTTATTCTTCTGGAGTCTTTGATGGAGTTGAAGAATAGATAGATAGTTATAGTTTTCCATTGTTATGATAAAAGATAAAATAGATATAAATATTGTAACTGTAATTCTTGCTTGATAACTGTTTTGTTATATGTAATTTTGCTATGTTAAAGTTAAAGCCTTCCTTTTTTTTTTGTTTAAACAGAAAAGGGGAAATGATGGAGGAAGGTCATTGGCTAATAAAGAAACTGCCTTGGCCCATTTGATTGGCCAGCCTTTAGGTGGGTGGAGTAAACAGAATAGAATGCTGGGAGGAAGAGGAAGTAAGCTCAGATGCAGGCAGCTCTTCTGAGAGACAGACGCCATGCTCCCCTCTCCCAGGCAGACACGCTGAATCTTTCCCGGTAAGACTGGTGCTACATAGAATATTAGAGATGGGTTGATCGGGATATGAGAATTAGCCAGTAAGGGCTAGAGCTAATGGGCCAAGCAGTGTCTAAAAGAATACAATTTCCATGTAATTATTTCTGGTGTAAAGCTAGCCGTACAGGAGCCGGGCAGGACGAAAAGCAGGCCCGCAGCTCATACTACAATAGTGGGGAGGGCCCTGGGCCTGCCTCAAGCCATGTGCTAGACTTTGTTAACTCTCCATGGGAAGGAAGCCTTACCCTCTCTGAGGAGTGGATGAGGGTGGGGGGAGGTGGAGGGAGTGAGAGGAGGGGAAGTAATGAGAACTGGGATTGATATATAAAATGAGAAAAGACTGTTTTAAAATAAATAAATTAGTTAATTAAAAAATAATAGCGTTCCGGGCATGGCATGAGAAGGTAAACTCAAAACTTCTCTAGGCTTTATTCTATTTTTTAAAAGTTATTTTTATGTACGTGTGTGTATCTATGTGGGGTTATCTGCATGGGTGAGAAGGTGCCCAAGGAGGCTGGAAGAAATTGTTGGATCTCCTGGAGTTAGAGTTCCCTGCAATTGTGAGTCATCTAACATGGTTGCTGGGAATCACATTCAGGTCTTCTGTAATATCAGCAAGCTCTCTTAACTGCGGACCTATCTCTCAAGGCCATACTTTTCTAGTTTTATGATACACACCTATAATTCCAGTACTTAGGAGGCTGAGGCAGGAGGATTCTAAGTTCAAGGCCAGCCTGTATTCTATAGCAAGGTCCTGTATCAAAAACCAAACCACAACAAAATAAATTTCCCCAGATTTATATAGGACTTGCACTGATCTGTATTGTTATCAAATGTAAACCCTCCCACCCCACGCCTAAGGCAGGTGCTAGTGTCCTAGACTGCAATTAGTGGAGGGGTCTAGTAGTACATCAATGGGTTTTCTTACCTGAGAGGTCCAGCTACATCTTCCCCGTGCGTCTCTTGCATGCGCCATTTTTAGACACTGACTGACTGCCTTTTCCTCCATACCCTCAGTACTGGGGTGCGAGCCATGCTGTGTTTGAGCAGAAATGGGTGGATCTGAGAGCCGAATGCTACATGCTATATTGCTATATCAACTCAGGAGTTGCATTAAATCACTCAGTGGTCAGTCTAGCAACACCTTACTCTCATAGGTCACATAATGTTATATAAACAGCAGTCTCTATGATAGATATGTGCGGGGGGACGGTGACTTCAGGGAGCATTTCATGTATCACTGACTGGCCTTTAACTTGCTAGGAAGCCATTAGCGACCTTGAATTTCTGATCCTCCTTCTTCCACCTCCTGAGTCCTAGAATTACAGGCATGTGTGACCATGCCTGGTTTATGTGGTGCAAGGGGACTGAACACAGGGCTTCATGCACACTAGGAAATCATACTACCAACTGAGTTACCGCTATAGCCTAGTGGTTTCTTTTTAGCATCCCCAAATACCCCACCAGCATTCACAAGAAAAACTTACAACATGTTCTACACAAGTCTGAATTCATGAAAATGAGCCAGGAAGGCACCAGGAGTCAAAGCCAAATTGTATTTTGAAAAACAGTATCTCAACTCAGGATGCCTATGAACTCTTAGCTGAACAAGTTCTGTGCAGGAATGAGAAGTAGCAGAAGAAAAGGGTTTGGGCTCTCCCTCCAGCCATTAGGGATCTGGTAGGGAGAGCAATTGGGGGCTCAAGGCCAGGAAATCCTTGAAGAGCTGTCATGGCTGAGTAACATAGTTATATTAAGTATTTCTTGTTGGGCTGGTTTTCCTGGTCCCTCTGATATAGCTGGGGCATGGATGAGATAATTTTGCAAAATCAAATTTTAATGAATGGTGATAGTAATGATAATAGCTCATATTAACTGAATGTTTGCAGTATAGAAGGCTTCCCAGTGTTTCACAAGAACAATGTCATTCAATGTTTTCATTAAAGCTGTTAGGATAGGTAAGTAGTCCCATTTTTCAGATGGGAAAATCTGAATCTCTAAAACGTCAAATGATTCGTCCAGGGTCATCCAGCCAGCAAATAGGTGGCAGAGTGAGGAGTACAACTGATATCCATCCAGAAGTTTCTACTGGAACTCCAAACTGAGCCCAAAGAAAAGCCCATGTGCGCGTGGTAGGAGAGGAGACGAGAGGGAAGAAGGGGGAGAAGAGGAGGGAAGCGAGGAAATCCAGTTATCTTGGAGTAGGGGCTCAAAGGGGGCTGTGATGGGAATGGGGCAGGGGAAGGAGGCTGAAGGAAGATGGAACAACAGGAAGAAAAGAAAGCTTGTGCTTTGGCAGGTGTTTTCACCCTCCTTGTCCTCAAGCAGCCCTGATCGTCCTTGTCATCCTCACACAGACTTTGCGCCGCTCTCAAGCATTTTTCCTTTCATCTAGCAACTCAGGGGAAAGGACCTCATTTGATCTGGCAAGTAGAGAAAGCAATTCATCAAATACTTGTCAAAAGATTTTTCAAAAGTTCTAAGAGAAGTCCCGAGCTCAAGCCAAACGCACGATAATTGGCTACGGCTTCATGCCCTGCGGTCTCTCCCTAAGAAAAATTCAGAACTAGTCACAATTCTCTCCCAGCTTTTAAGTGGCTAGAGCTCAATCAAGAAGTGGCTCTGTAAATTCCAATATCAGGGGATGCAAAGTAAAGAATCTGCACTCTGGAGCTCAGATTCGCTTTGCCTGGCCTCCAGGAAGTCGAGTACATCTTGCATTGAGTATCAAGCACAAGACATTTCAAAAGATGCTGGGGTCTCTCTAAATTCAGCTACCACTAGAAAAAAGAGAAGGACAATGTGTTGAAAGGACTAATAAGAAATCAAATTTTTAAAAGAACAGATCATGTGATTATTGAAACACTACTAAGAAATCAAATTTTTAAAAGAACAAATCATGTGATTATTGAAAACAACCCGTGGGCAAAAGCAATTCTTTTTTAGTTGACACAGCATGCCAGGTCACTTTGGGTGATGGAAACTGGCAGCATTAGTATTATTATTTGCTGCTGATGGTGATGCTTGCATGGGATAAGAGAGGGCTTTATATTTTTCAAGTGTTTTCATATGCCTTGTCGCCATGAGTACTGTCATTCTACTGTATTTGAAAGAGAGGGAGGCATGGAGTGATACAAACATTGTCTAACCATAACCAATATTAAACAAAACTGTTTAATGCTGAATACAGGGCACCACTGAAGGACTCTCCCTGTGGGTGTGCTCTTTGATAAGGAAAAGTTCACAGTCTCGGGTAAAAAAAAATGAGTACCAACAAAGAGTCAGTGAGCTAAGCAGAAGCTTAGCTGGCTAAGATGTAGTTCCTCCAAGCTTACTTTCCTCTCCCTCCACTTCTGCTTCTAGGCCATGTTCCCTTATCTTTCTAATGAACAAAGCTCCCTTTTCCTCCAAAGCCCAACCCAGGAGCTGCTGACTATCCCACCCCACTGGTGCTTGTCTCTTCTCTATTTAGGGTCATGAATCATTGTGAGAACCTGGTAACTGGAGATCTTTTTCTTCAAGAGATGTATAAAGCTATGAATGGTATATGCGTTTGCGTACACATGTGCCCAGATGTACACACCTCTCTGTAATACAATTTTAGCTCTTGGGATAATTTTCTTTTTTTCTTCTTTGGTTTTTCGAGACAGGGTTTCTCTGTAGCTTTTGGAGCCTGTCCTGGAACTCCCTTTGTAGACCAGGCTGGCCTCAAACTCACAAAGATCCGCCTGCCTCTGCCTCCCGAGTGCTGGGATTAAAGGCGTGCGCCACCACCGCCCGGCTTGGGATAATTTTCAAAAATAATTACTATTCAAAGTCAAATGAAGAAAATCTAGCGATAGGCATTTTGCCTGTGGAATCATCATCCTTCCCCATAGGTGCTCATCCACCCTATTCTGGCAACTTCTCCCAAACCCCTTACTCACCCCTTCCTTTCTTTATCTTCTAACCTCATGCTGCCCTCGATTACATAGGGTTCAATGCTACCATGATCCTTCTCCACTTATCTGTGGAATCTCTAATTGTCAGGACTCAATCTGGAACAATGAGTGAATTCCCTTCACAGGCAGATTCCAGTCATTAAATTAAGCAGAGCCATTGGGGTTGGCATGTCAACTGGATTCTTCTGGAAATAACAAGGAGACTTTTGGAAGATATCTTTTAAAAGCTACTGCTTACTTCACATATGAGGAAGCCTGTGGCTATTCTGGAATACATGATACATATGGTGCTGACTATTCAAAATTGAGATAACAGACAAACATAAACAAGGAAATACAAAGACCACGTCATTCAGATAGACTGTCTTCCCTAAACAGCTATCTAAAAACTCTGTGTCTCAAGTTTGTCATTGTTCTCACTAGTTCCTTCATATTTCACTGTTCCTTCGTATGCTCATCCCAACAGTTTTCAAAAAGAACTACTTAGTGGGAATAATTTATAGAGAATCCTTACAGAAATTGGCTCCATGTCCTTATTGTGGAAGAAAGACCATTGGATTGTGAGCTTGTCCAGCGACGTCACAGTGGTGGTATAGAGGCAGAGCAGAGTGACATTAGATCCAACAGTCACATTCATGAAACTGTCTGGGATGGTCACTTGCACCATACTAACCTGACCTGAAAAGACAAGCATCAGATAATTAGTAGTACATATGTTCTGATGGCATTTTCATCACATAATACAACACATCTTGTCTAGTGACCCCAAGACAGGGAAGAGAGCAGAATGAAACATACAGGAGACCTGAGGCAGACAATAAGCACAGGAAAGACTTTCTAACTCTTAAGTTTCTAACAAGTTATGACATGAAGATAATCAAAACCTAGGTGACAGTGAGGTAGTGACACTGGACTAGCGATTCATATATGGGTCAGGTTATACACAGCTCCTTACGGTCTTGCCCAGGGACACTAAAGGGCTTGAGGATGGAGAACAACCAACTCAGATTTCCCATGATACAGTGGTCCTTGAATACAGATTTTCCATGATACAGTCGTCCTTGAATACAGAGCATTTATTTTAAAAAAATTAAATAAGTCAGAAGCTAAGGCTTTGCTAGGGCTTTCAAATCCCAAAATACAAAAATTCCAGATGAGTTCTATACTTAAGACCACTGTATGTGGTGGGGGTGAGGGGCTTACTGGGAGATCTGTTATATCCAAGGTTGTACTATGATGTCAATTTTCTTTTACACTTTCATCCTTTTATGAGTATATAGTGGAGTGAACAAAAATCTAAATAACAGGTAATAATGTCACTGATCTGGTGACTAAAGGAATATGTGTTGTATATTTTCCTAATTTTTTGTTTTAATTTTTAACAGAGTAAATGTAGACAGAAATATTGCACATAAAGAAACCACTTTGAGGAACATCAGTAACTTTTTAATGGAGTTGAAGATGAAAAGCAGAGACTTGGGCATGCTAAGTAGACATACTAAGTAGCTACAACCTCATTCTCTTCATTACTGGTTTGTGTTTAGTTGCATTATATTGAAATGGCATGCTGTGCACAATTTCCATTATTTTAAATTCAGGCTTTCAGGGCCCAGTATGTGGTTTCTCTTAGTCCATGTTCTGTAGGTGCTTGGGGGAAAACGTCCATTATGCTATTGTTTAGTTGTGTGCTCTATACAAGAAGATATAATTTAAACTACTGTAGTACACATAACATGCACAAGGCTCTGAGTTCAATTCCCAACACTGCAAAATAAAAGACTAAATAAACCACTATGAATATGTGAATGGACGCCAATTTGTTGTAGTAAGGCCACTTGTTCATTTCCTGGCTGCCCAGACTACTGAAATAACCACACAGAAACTGTACTAATTAAATCACTGCTTGGCCCATTAGCTCTAGCTTTTTATTGGCTGACCCTTGCATATTAATTTAATCCATTTTTACTAATTCATGTATCACCACGTGGCAGTGGCTTACCAGCAAAGTTTTGGCATGTCTGTTTCTGGCAGCAGCTCCATGGCTTCTCTCCTACTCCATCTCTTTTCTCCCAGCATTCAGCTTAGTTTTCCCGCCTATATAAGTTAGGCCGAGCCAGTTTCTTTATTCATTAACCAATAAAAGCAACACATAGACAGAAGGACTACACCACATAGCAATCTACTGGTGTCAATATTTTACTAGTTGGAGTGATATGTGTAAATTTCACTTACATTTAGGGCCACTTACCTTCTCAATATTTACATGTCATTGTCTCAAGTCCAAGATAATGGTATAAGAGAGTACTGTAGCTTTTGTTTCAATTATCACATATGACACACAGCATTTATGAGTTAAAGCAGACACACACATACACATATTTATATTTCTGCCCTTTCTTTTGTTCCTTTTGTTTCCATAATGCCTTAAGATCTTTCTTTTTATCATCTTCTGTATTTCAGAAGTAATTCCTTGAGCCATTCTTCAAGGATATGCCTGCTAGATGAAGATATTTTCCCCCTTTGACTGAGAATCTCATTATTATTTTCCCTTAATTCTTGAACAATAGTTTCACCAGATACAGATTCTATTTCCTGTCATCTCTGCTGTACTTCTGAGTCTATCAGCATGTTTCTTATTTTTATTATTGTATTTTTTTAGTTCTATAATTTCCATTTGAGTTTCTTGGGAAGACAAATAATCTAATTTTACTTAAAAATAATTCAAAGTAGAGGAAAGGAAATTGAGGATGAAGTTATACATTAAAAAAGTCTTCAGGACTGAAAATATGGATCAGGGTACTTGGCTAACATGTGTAAAGCCCTGATTTTGATCACCAGCAATGCAGAAAAAAGTCTTCAGAGAAACAGATGACTACAATGCCTGACTCTTATTTGATTTCTTGTTTCTCGATTTAAAATTAACTGAAAAATACTTGTATATATGGGATGCATGTGTTACAGTATCATTGATGTTCTGATATATTACAGACACCTCCCATCTAACTGGAACCTGTTGAACATCAATTTTGTGCTAAATACTGGGGAGACAATGTTGAATGAGAATCCCAATCTCTGACTGCCATGTCAAAGCAACAGAAAGCCGTTTCTAGCCCATATCAGTGTGGTAGTGAATGAAATTCAATGATATAAGCAATACAAATCTGACTCAAACATTTTCTATTTTTCATAAGAGACACATATGCCTGTAATAATTTGAGATTGTAAAAGCTCAGAAATTACATATTGGAATTCAGACAGTATTTTCAAACTTTACATGAGACATTTTTAAGAACACTATACATTGTCTCACGGTAACAATTGGCAAAGCAAAATCACCAGACCATTTTATTGCTCATATTGCCCATATTCAGCACCATATACAATTCTTAAATTCTGAAACAGATAGTTTTCAGGCATTGGCCAACCTTAATAAAGTGACAACAAACAACAGAGCTTAGAGCTCTGTTTTTAATTTTTCAAAAAAAAATCTTCTTTAGAAAAACCTCAGCCCATTCCAGGCCTCGTGTTTTTCTTTCTGCCTGCTGCCTGTGTATCACGACGTAAAGCTGTCAGCTACTGCTCCGTAATGATAATAGACCCAATGTCTCAGCACTGCCTACCTGGAGCTCATTCAGTTTGCCTTGCATCTCTTTGACATGCATCAATCCAAACTCTATCATGGAACATCATTTACACACTGGTTGTGAGATTTAACAGTTTGAATGTATCATATGTTTGGTTTTTTAAGGACATCATACTCCAGAAGTCCCTGTAATAAAGTGAACCACAGGCAGGTGTATGGTTTCTCTGTTCCACAGAAATCAATGAAACCATCAGGATATCTGAATTCAATACAGAAAATGATTTAGTAGAAGAGGATTTGACAAATCGCCAAAACACTGGGTTTGTAAAAAGCTAAATGAGAAAAGAAAACATAATAATGAAGATAACTTGGTTTTCCCAGGCACTATGAAACTCATTCACACAACAGACACTTAACCCACAGGCCTGAGACAGAAACACTTTTATCTTCTTTTTTCCCTAGAAGTGAAGCCAGGTGGTGGTGGTGCAACCCCTAATCTTAGTAGGTAGTGGCAGTCACATCTCAGAGTTTGAGGCCAGCCTGGTCTACACAGGGAGTTCCGGGACAGGCAGGACTACACAGAGAAACCTTTTCCCAAAAAATAACAAAAACAAAACCAACAAAACAAACAAAGTGAAAAAATAAATTATATATTTTTTTTAAAACTTGGTCCTGCCTCAAGTTAGTATACCAGACCTTGCTGATTCCCCAAGGAAGACCTTACCCCTTCTGAGGAGTGAATGCAGGATGGGAAAGGGGAAGTAGGGGTGGGAGAAGGGGAGGGAGGGGAACTGGGGTTGGTATGTAAAATGGAAAAGCAATTTAATAAAAAAATATGAAAAAAGGATAAAAACATGGAGTATTTTGGCTATCAAGGTACTAACAACAGCATCAGGCAGAAAACGCGCCTTTAATTGCTTCACATTGGAAGATTGTGCTCTGGTGGGAAAATAAAGGAGTTATGATTGGGAAAGAAGTCATGGGAAGAATTTCTGCTCAGACCAATGAGCACTAAAAACAGTGTATATATCACCACAGAAGCAAGGGTTTCAAATTCCAAGTGTAAATCAAGAACTAATGAATAGTCTTGTTTGTACAACCTGACTCTTAAAGGGTGAGAAGAAACATGTACAGAAGTTAAGAGGTCAATCCCTCAATGATCTCAGCACAAACATTGCTTTTCAGCGACAGTAATATAAATGGAGAAAATGATTCAGGAATATTCCAAAGAAATCTGATGACAGAAAAATAAAACACTTAGAAACAAGAGTCTAAAATCCAAGTACACATACTGACACTTCCGATGAGCCTTCAGAAATGGATTTTTCTTATATTTTAATATAAGACAATATGATCCATCAGAAATGATGGATCAGTGGTTTAGAGCATTTTTTATTCTTCAGGAAGACACCGGTATCCTTGTCAGCACCTACATGCTGACTCACAACTATCCCTATCATTCCAGATCTGACGCCCTCTTTGAAACTCCGTAGGCACCAGGAACATACACAGTACACATACATTCATGTAGGTAAAACATTCATGCACATAAAATAGTTCTAAAAACTTTAAAAAATATTTCCTTCATGGCACAACTGTTCAATTCATCTGTTTAAGGAAATTCAATATTTCAGTGCTTTGTGACACAAACATCAATATTTTTCTATTTTGAAACACATCATACTAATCTATAGAATATGGCATATCATTTAGAGGAACTATGCACATGTCACATATTCTTTAACATCAATAGTATATTTAAAAGCATATAGTTAAGTATGACAAGAATGTTCAGTAGCCTGAAGATGGGAGTAGTTGGGTAGAATGGCAATGGCTAAATAGAGCAGAGATTCAAACAACTGCAATCATAATAACGGAGTCCCTGAAATACAACTGCCCAATCATTTTGATATTCCAGGATAAGAGACATAAATATATATCAAAATGATATAGTGTTTCTTATCCCAGAATATAAAAATGATTTCCATTATCATTAATCCTGCTCTACTCAGGAAAAATATCATTGTGGGTTCACGGGCATTTAGTTTCTAGTTTTAGTTATAATCTAAGTGTTATTTATTAACTCGCGCACTTTAATTTCTCAATTTTTGGCATTTGGCCATTCTTTCAGTTGGCTCTTATGTCCCTTTGAAGAGCCCCACAAATGTGCTTTGCTAGCTCGGATCAGTCTTCTGTCTTGTACATAGAATAAACCACTTCTGTAAACAGCCTTGTATCTTTGGATTGGACAGTGTGATTGAAAATAAAGATCTGGATAGTAAAGAAAAGAAAGAAAGCATTCTGTTACTGCATATTATTTAATCCTCTAAGATCATGCTCTAGCTTACCACTGTCCAATAGAACTTTCTGTGAAGCTGAGGATGGTGGTGGACATGGAAATATTCTGGCTGCACCCCATTCAGTTCAGTAGTCACTACTCACGTGGAATGTGGCTAGGAAAACTGATGAGGTCATGGTTTAATTCTACTTAACTTGAATTAATTTAAATTTAGATAGTCACATGTGGATAATGAACAGGGCAAATGTAGTACTAACCAGGAGGTAGCTCTGTGAATATCAGAAGAAAAAGAATTCTTTCTTTGGGTTAAATTTACTTTATATTGAAAAACAATATTTAAAACTGAGAAAATAAAAATACCCACATTAACCGAAAGCAAATAAGTAACAGGCTAAAGACTAATACCCGATTTAAACAAAACAAAACCCTGACTTACAATCTTCCTCAATGATTTGATTGAATTAATAAACAAAGCAAAACTGTGAATGTGGTTGAAGTGTACATGACTGCTTCTAAAAATAAGTGTTTATCATCTAAGGAAAATAATTCAAGATGTGTATGCTTAAATTAATTAGCATTCTAAAGAGTTTAAATGTGCTCTATTTTGGTGATGATTATGCACCCATTTAATGCCTAAAATGTGGGCAAGGCCCTTGCTTATTTGGAAGATTGGTAGACTACTACCGTGCCACAGCAAAAATACTGCCCAATTGGCTGTACTGACTGGGTGCATTTCAAGTGATTTCATTTCTGCCCCCTTCCATGTAAAGTTGCTTCATTTTTCTAGTTGCAGAATAATATAACCAAAGGATCATACAATTTTTGCGTTTGATTTCAAAACCAACATTCAAATCTATTACTTCTTTTGAATGCATACCTCCCTTAGATGAAAACAAGAGTGGCATATCATCCCACCAGGTGACAATTACGTATCACATGGAGCTAAAATGATCTGCATCAATTTTTGCAGAAGAAAGTTTCAACTAAAATTAGTTTTGCTGAAATGGAAATTAAAGTAAGACCTCAGACATTGCTGAAAGTATTTTGATTAAAATAACGTCTTCCTGATTAGCTGTGCAGAAATTTGATTTTAAATGTGACTATGAAAATCATTTCCAGATGTTTGGGTTTGGGGATAGCGAATTTTTCTTACAACATGTTTACTATCCAACATGTTTGATACAAAAAAAAAGCCTTTCTATGAAACAAATGCAGGTTAAGCATGAAACTATACTTTTAGAGAGACATTATCAGTTTTCCCACAGCCATGCCATCAACTGATGGCTCAGGACAGTGAAGTGACTTGGATGTCTGTAAATAACACATATAGATTACCTAAATCTTCTTTTGTCTGACGTTCACATGAATGTGACTACTGTGGATGGTATTATATTATACTCTATTTCCACATCACCTGCTGTGTTATCCGATTTTGCTTTGGGCCAGCTAAAACACTGCATATGTCAAACAATGACAACAAAACCACACCACTAGTTAAGAAAAAAATACCCAGGTGTTTATGGCTCACCCTAATTGGGCCATCTACTGAAAGTTACAAACAAGATTCAAGCATCATGCTAAGTCATTGTTTAAATAATAAAAAATGAGGTACAAGGCATAGGCTCCATTTGAATGCAATATCCATTCTTATAAAGAGAAATTGATAATTTACTCAAATCTGAGTGATAAGATTATATTTTCATTTATAAATTTACACATTCTCAGATATAGTGAATATCCATTCTATTTATCATCGGTAAAATTATAGATTTATATGCATATATTTATAATACAAGTCGTTCATGTACCTATTATGATCCTATCTCTAATATAGAACAGGGTAAGACTTTACATAAAGAATTAAAAGGTGTGCTCATTTAGGGTTGGTGCAGAAAACTTATGGTTTGACCAAAGTAGCTAACAATCGAAGGGAATGACAGAGATTTACCATATTTATTAAATAGAAACAAAATTCTAAGGTAAAGTAACTAAGTAACACGTTTCAGGCTCTATGGCCAGGAAAGATCATGGAATAAATTCAAAATTGTTTTCCGGTGACTTTTGACTCCACATAACATCTTTGTTTAAACATTTAAGAATGGATATTTAAAGATTTACTACTAACCAGAAGACAATATTAGAATTAGTATTTTTCCTAATCATAAAAAAACGAGGAAAATAAAATGAAAATCTTTAATCATATAACCCAGAAGTAACCATGATCATTATATTTCCTTCTTTTAATTTATTATAATTAATGTTTGCGTGTCTTGACACCACATATTTTATCCTGAGCAGGCTTTCATATCACTAAATATGCTTATAAAATTGTAAGCTAATGACAGACTAACATTACACATGACTTAAAAATAATGTTTGATAAACATTATTGTAGCTACCACAAACTTAACTTACCATCAGAACAGATTGAAAAGACACATGACGTTCGCTTTAAAACCTCAGCCAAGGGACTTTCCAAATTAATTACCTCTTCTGGGCTTAACAAACAAAACAGTTTGAGTCTCTAAAAATGATTTTGTTCTGCTCCAATCCCTAAAACCAACCATACTGTAATTTCTGCAATGCATTCCTACAACTTGAAAACCAGACTTTGGAAGAAATCTTTGCTAACTGAGCGCTCTATGAGTCTCTCTCGTCTCCGAGACAAATATGCTCGCTCACACAGTCTTGAGCCCCGGCTCCGCTTGCTGTGGCAAAGTGAGTGAATCATGGTGAACTCTGGGGAAACAGTGAGCTAAAGCAGAAATCTTATCTTTAAGCACAAACTTTGCTTTCTGAGTAAATTCCCTTGTTCGCCTTTCAAACTAAATAAAAAAATTAGGAAAGCCAACTGGAAAACATATTTCAGAAGCTGTGTAAGCCAATTTTACTGCAGACTGACCTCCCAATCATCAACACGGAGGAAGATACTTGCTAAACAAAAGTTCTGAAAAAAGAAAAAACAGCACACTAATCACAGTCTCTTGGAAATCTGGGAGAGGAAGATTTTTGTAAAAATTTGCAATTTTAGTCTAAAGAGCAATTCGACTTCCGGTTGCTAGTGATAATTGGAAGATACATTCCTTACCTGCAAGGCAGTTTAATATCAGAAAGACCTTCCAAAACGCGAACACCATCATCCTGAGAATCGCTTGGAGCAGCAGGTGCCTGTCAGGAGTTTGCCTGAACTAGGCTAGTATGAAACTGGCTTCTTCAATCACACCGAGGTTTGCCCGGCTTATCTGCTGGGCATCACCAAGCAAATAGGCCTCTTCCAGCTTGCTTATTGGGTACAGACCTCTCTCCCAGCAGATCTGTGTTTATTTGAAACACTTTTCCCCGGGTGTGTTCCCTTGATATATTTGCTACTGTGTTAATAATAAACTCATGAATTTAAATTCTTCCAGCTCTTTGTACAGATTCTCTTAGCTCGCATTGTTTAAAATCAAGCTTATTAAAAACTTGTACTTGGAGGAGTGAAGATACAGTTGTAAGAGAACGTATGCAAATAAAATTTGACAAGGTTAATTAATTTCAAGTAGGTCCATGAAGATATAGTTGGAGAGAAGTTAAGCAAATAAAATTTGACAAGGCTAATTAATTTCACATAGTTCCACGAAAGTCTTAGAGCATTAACCCACTAAGCACCTTTCATAAACTAGGTTAGTCAGTTGGTGATATAGGCTTCCCTGGGGATTTGAGGTTCAGAGAAAGGGCCCAGAGACTGTGAAGTAAAAACGTGTTCATTCCTATGGGAACAAATTCTAGGCACATCGCTTTTTTTAAGGATCACCATCTATCAAAAATGGAAGTAAAATTCCATTCTTATGTCTCCCAAGCTAGAAACGATGCAATACTCACTAACTTAATGTGCAAAATCAGGGGAGTTAATAGATGCTCCAAGTCTGCCATTAGGTGAGTCTG
This sequence comes from Chionomys nivalis, assembly GCF_950005125.1. Classification (NCBI taxonomy): domain Eukaryota; kingdom Metazoa; phylum Chordata; class Mammalia; order Rodentia; family Cricetidae; genus Chionomys; species Chionomys nivalis. The sequence continues at coordinate 94,417,772 of NC_080112.1, forward strand.
CGTTTTTGCAGAATTAAGTTACTTTTTAGATGCTACGGGGTTTGTTTGGAAATTAGGGGTTCACTAGGTGGGCATGGGAGAAGGTGAGCATGTTTTAAGATAGAGTTCTTCTCATGCTTAAGTTACTCTGAGAAACCTAAGGGCATCCCCTAGTCCTGCTTCCAGCTCTATAGGGACTCTCAGATCTGTCCCTTTTCTGACCTGCTCCTTCCATTGGGATCTAGCCTCCAGCAGCTGCCTCGTGAAGGCTCTTCTGGACTTCTTCATCCTGTATCCCAGTCTTGGGCTAAGGCCCCAACTCTAGTAAGGCATTTTCAGTAACACTCTACATGGACTGCCAGCATGCCTAGAGTCCTGCATCTGGATTCCCAGCTTCTTATGATCTGATCCTCATTACATCTCAACTTTAGCCACAGGAAATGCCGTAGAGATTTATTGCTCAGTGTTTAGTCAGATGAAAAATGCCCATTTCAAACGACATGCTTTATGAACTTTAATTTAGAAACAAACAAACAAACAAAAAGATTTTACCTCTATCTTTCTTCAGCCAAGTGAATTCCTCCCTCTTCAGAAAACCACTTCATGTTCATCAGAACAGACTCTTGCTTCTAAACCTTTCCCTATCCACACCTATGTCTGATGCCAAACCTTAAGGACTTCAGTTCCTCAGAATTTTCCATTCGCTCATTTTGCTGCCTAAGCATATGCTTAGACTTTGTAAATAAATGTACATGTCAACCCTCCTCTGGGTGCCCTTGCTTATCAATTTACATTTTGTTTGGAGGTGATCAATATTGGAAATTGGTACTCAAATGTTCCCTGGAGTTTCCTTTTTTATTAACTGAGTCTCACCTAAATCCAGTGACAGTGTGCCCTTTGAGGACAGTGAGCTCCTTCAGGGAGAAAGATTAGGCCGTATGTGGGAAGGTCATAGCTTAAGAGTGGGTCCCAAAATGGACCCAATAATCAATATTCTTGCAGCAGCAATATGATGAGTCATATTCCCAGACCTATGCAGACCTTCCTTGGGAACCAGCTTAATTTGGGGTACTGAGCAATAGAGAATGGGGAGAAAGAGAAGAAATAGCAGATGGCAGAGAAAACCAGGTTTTCCTCTTCAAGGTAGGAATTGTGCACAAGACATTTTTTCTGCAAATCAGTATCGTGTGTCCTTGATACCTCCTTTCCCTTCTGAGCCCACCTTCACAGTCCCCTGAGTTCCTAGGTTGTCACTATGGGAGAATTCACTCCGCAGATATTTAATACTCCAAAGTTCTTCCTCCTTTCTATCTGTATTCCTCCAGGAAGCAGCCCCTCTGTAAAAGAAGATCCCAGCTTCAGGGCAGGAGGGAACCGATGAACAATCTGCAATCCTTTTTCATTGTTTGATGATCAGTTGCTTCTGTCCTCTAAATACATTTCTGGTCAGGAGAATTAATCAATGTGACATGGAGAAAAAGTGTAGGGAAAGTTCTGCACTAGAGGACAGCTCGTAGGCTGGCCCTTTGGAGGCCCTCACCAATTTTTCTGAGCCCTGGTTAAGCTTTGGATTCTAAGGCCATCAAACCTCCAAAAGAGCCAGCGTTTGCATTTAGAAAACATTGGCATTTCTATGGAGGTGAGTAAAGAAAGAGAGCTTTAGACTGAGCCATTTTCTGTTTTCTCTTGCTTTGTTGAGAATTTCACTGTATGAGTACTGCGTTACATCAGTTCCACTCCCTTTACTCCCCACAAGAATTCCTCCCTTTCTCCCTTCCACTCCCTCTCAAATTCATGACCTAGTCTCCTTTTTGGGTATGGTGCTTTTCAACCAGGAGATTTCTATGTTTCCTCCCACGTTCCATATGTGACCGTAGCAGAGTTTCAATATAACCAATTGCCTGTTTTATTTATATAAACTTGACAAAAAAATCTAGACATATCTGGCAAAAGGAATCTCAGCTGAGAAAATGCCTTAATAACTGGCCTGTAGGCAAGTCTACATGATGCTTTCTCGATTAAATGATTGGTGTGGGGTGTGTCCAGACCACTGTAGTCCTGGGTTGTATAAGAAAGCAAACTGAGCAAGATAGGGGAGGCAGGACACTAAGCAGCATCTCTCCATGGTTTTTGCTTCAAGTCCTGCCTTGAATTACCACTTTGGCTTCCTCCAATGGACTTACCCTGGGATATGTAAACCAAAGATCACTTTCCTCAAGTTGTTTTTTGGTTGTCTTGTGTTATCACCGCAATAGAAACCCTAAGACACTGATCTTTATAACGAGAAAACTTTGGGGGAATGAAAAGAGTATTATTGAGCCAGGCGATGGTAGCGCACGCCTTTAATCCCAGCACTCGGGAGGCAGAGGCAGGAGAATCTTTGTGAGTTCAAGGCCAGCCTGGTTTACAGGCTCCAAAGCTACAGAGAAACCCTGTCTCAAAAAAACAAAAGAAAAACAAAAAGAAAAAGAAAAAAAGAAAAGAGCATTATTGGCAATTACGTGAGATGGACAGGGTAAACTGAAACAGATCCAGACAAGCCTGGATATCTAGCCACCCACCCACGTTAAGAGTGCTAGACCCTGAACAGGGAAAAGCACGTTGACTAAGGCACCATGGCTGAACTAGTTGGCTCTATGATTAGTGGAGTAAACAATTTGAGGGTTTTGCCAACACCTATTTGTAACAGGACATTTCCCACAAAACACCCTGGAACATTTAAGGAAAATGTCTATACTGTGTTCATATAAAACCTAGGGGTTCCATTAAACTCTAAGAAATCATGCAAATTTTCTCTTTGAAATTGAAGTTTTATGTTGCTTGACCACTGCTCAAAAGAAGTGGGCCATTAACTGGCACATGAAATATTAGTCTTCACATTTTTGAAGGGCTTTATAATTTTTAAACTGTTTTTCCATTTTCTTCCCATGACTACAGACAAAATAAGTAGGGCAGGTATTATCTCCATTTTCAGAAAACCGAAGCCCAAAAACTTTGTATTTTTCCCCAAGGTCACACAGCGCACATTAGACGCTGTTCCCATCACACGGACAGCGACACACTGATTGTGTTGCAACAAATATGCTACTGCTTTCAGAGTTCTTTCCTGGGAACTTTCAGAAATGCGTGGTATCCGATTACTCCCTCATTTTTAACTTAAAAAAAAAATAAAAGCAATTCATTTAGAATGCAAAGGGATTTAAACAAAAACAGAAGTGTACAAAAGAAAATCCCATCTCTAGTCCTCCATCCTCAGTTCGTCTAGTTCAATTTCATCCTCATGCCCATAAGCAACAGGCTGTTGGCATGTACCTTAGAGCTTTTTCTATACAATTACACACAGAAACACACACTGAACCTGGGTGTGGCAGCTCATGCCTTAATCTACTACATGGGAATCTGAGGGTAGGGAGCTTTCTGCGAGTTCAAGGACAACCTGGGCAAGAGTCTGAGACCCTGTCTCAAACAAACGAACAAGTAAAACCTAGAAACAAAATCCTCTCAAGAGACACACAATGAAATTTAATGGAAAAATGATCATGTTATGCATATTATTCTATAACTTGATTTTCCTGCCTAAAAAGCATTTTTAGTCTTTATGCCCAATTATATCTACAGATCTGCCCTATTTGTTTTAAAGACTACATAATATTTCATAGTATATGCATGATTCTTTCTTCTATACAAATAGAAAATTAATACTAGAATAAATCATTTCCTTGTTTTGCTATTACATACAATGGTGCAAGGAATATCCTTTACTTAGATTTTGCCCATTCATACGGCTATTTTTATCAGTTGGGTTCCTATAAGTTTTATAATAATCATTTCTGTGGTGAAGGATTGCTGAATGGAAGGACACTGGTAGACTACAAGCTTGCATTTCGTTCATTTGCATTGTTATCACAGTTAAAACGGGATACTGTCCTATGCTTTCATGTGTACCTCTGCGCCTCAGTCAACATGTTCCAGGTTGCTGATAGAGCAAAATAGGCTCCAAGCTACTAAAATCAATCCTACTGCTCTCTCTGTTTCTCTCAGAGCTAAGGAGTGTAAACTCCTGGAAGTTGGCTAGGAATTTTTTTTAATCTTTTTCCATTTTCATGTGTGTAGGCATATATGTGACATATGTGTCTGTGTGCATGTGTACGCTCAAGGTTAATGCTGAGAATCACCCACAATCATTCTTCAAAGTGGCACACACATCAGATTCCATGTTGAAATAACCTATGGAAGACATTGGATTAAATAAAACAATATTAAGATCTCTTAAAATTTTTGAAAAAAGAACTGGAACATTTTAAAGACTCTCAAATCCATGTTTCCCCGACGCCATCACCTCTGTGACCTCGCCTGCCATCCCTACCTCTCACTCCTCTGCTTAGTGAGTTCCCACCTTTTAGAATGTTCCTTCGGGGGGCTCACACTACATTTGAATATTTCCTCTCAGATATGAACGGAGAAAATTCCTTTGCTATCTTCTAGTCTCTGCTAAACTGTTTTTTCCCCAAGGTGTCCATTTTTCCTCACTGTTTTAAAAGACAGGGTTTTGCTATGTAGCCCTAGCTGACATGAAACTCACTGTGTAGACCAGATTGGTCTCAAACCTTCAATGATCTTTCTGCATCTAAGGGTCTTCTAAGTGTGGGATTACAAGCTGTTTATACAATTTTCAATTTTGACTTCCAATCACCCTCAACCTTTTCACTTGTTCTAACATACAACACTCTCCCCTCACCTGTTTCCTCCATGATTTCAGTTACTCAGGATCAACCATATCTCAAAACCACTAAATATTGAATTCTAGAAATAAAAAACTCGCTCTAAATACCTTTCATTATATTCCAATTATTCTATTTTAATTGTTGCTTTAAATCAATCCCTTACTGAGCTTATTTTATAAATGAAACTATACCTTAGTCATGCATGTATAGAAAACAGAATATATATATATTCTTGCATATACATATGTGTGCATATATCCCGTGTGTATGTATATATACATGTATACATATATGTGCACAAACATATATGTATATATATTCTGCTTTCTCCTACACACACTATAAATATACATATACACACACACCTCACCAGGGGTCTCAGAACATAGCTTCTATTTTTTAAGATTTATTTATTTATTATGTATACAGTTTTGTCAGTATTCTGTCTGCATGTGTGCCTGCAGCACAGAAGAGGGCACCAGATCTCCTTACGGATGGTTGTGAGCCACCATGTGGTTGCTGGGAATTGAACTCAGGACCTTTGGAAGAGAAGGCAGTGCCAGTGCTCTTAACCACTGAGCCATCTCTCCAGCCCCAGAACATATCTTCTATTAACAAGAAGGGGATACTGTACTAGTTTACTCAGCAAGAGTGTATGATTCAAAACGCTAAGAATTCACAGGTTTTGTTTGCTATTTATTCTGGGGGCTTAGAACAGTGCCTGACATGTAGCTAATGTATAAGAACTACTTAGTGGAAAAACATGCAATCCACTTGAAATTTATTTTTCTGAATTGTAAGATACAGTAGGGCAGTTTTAAATATTCCAGCGCTCCAGATAGTGTCCAAACATTGGCCCGTGAGTGAGATTTGCTCTTTAGAGACACTAAGTCATTTGACACCAAGTCTCATTTATAAAGCAAGTGATCATTTAAGTAGTGCTGGTCTGTAGTTAAGAAATTAGGTGTGATTGCAGTAGAATCTGTTACTTTGATTGGGTTGAGAGCTGACTTGGAGGCAATCTGAGGTTTCCAAAAGTGATCTAAGCCATTCTTACGGAAGCTACACGGGAATCCAAGACAAAGATCCACAGAAACAAGAAAATGAGAGTGAGACATCCTTGGCTAAAGCTTTTCACACAATAGGGTTTGTTCACCAAAACAGTTATCATGAAAAAAGTGGAGTTTACAGGACTTTTCAAATGTATGTTTATGGCTTGTATTTTTAATTTAATTACATATGAATAGGCATAACATTGTCAGTGCTTAGAGCCTACACATTATGTTTCTGCAGAATGGCTCCAAAGAAGGTGTTTCAAGGAGCATATAAATGCCAGAGTCAGGACTTCCAAAGTCAGCTAGCTCTGGAACAGCTGATCTTAAGTTGTGGTTAAACCACTATGGCTTTAAGGACCTGGCTGGATATTGGCACCTGCCAAATGCTTAAAAGCAGTACGGTGAATTCTATTTTTCATACTCATAGTATCTCAATCCCAGTATTTTGAAGGATAACACACATCTAGATGCATTTGTTGTATTATATTTATTTTTTAAAATAATTGGCCCCAACAATAACAGGTTAACACTGGTTTGTCTTGCAAACAATAAAAAGTTGCATTTTTTAAAATTTATTTACTTCATATGCATTGGTGTTTTTGCCTTCATATATGTCTGTGTGAGGGTGTTGGATCCCGCGGAACTGGAGTCACTGACAATTGTGAGCTGCCATGTGGGTGCTGGGAATTGAACCCTGGTCCTCTGGAAGAGCAGTCAGAGCTCTTAACCGCTGAGCCATCTCTCCAGCCCAGCCTTGCAAACAATAAAAAGAAGTTGTATTTTTTTTTATGATTGTATCAACAACAAAATGGGAAGTTTCAGGGCAAGAACTCCAACAAATCAAACTTTCCAGTGAATGTTATGATGCTGTTACACACAGAGAGTCACCCTTGCCCTACTGTGCACACGTACAAGGCCTGGAATTCCTGTCAGCAATGAACCTAATACAAACTTGCAATTCTCAAGTGTACGCTCTGGGTATCTGACTAAGAATCTTCCAGAATCTTCTAGAAAATTGCTTATTTGTGCTATGAAGCAGGACCACTTTGGGTGTATATTTAAAGAGGGCCATGAAGGTTCCTGTCCAGCTGAATTTGGGAACTACTTGTTTCCTGTCCTAAAGGGAAGAACTTTGCAGGAAGTTCTTTGGCAAATCATGTTTTAACAGGAACAGTGAGTCAGCTTCCATTGAGTAGTCTGAGATTGCTTACCTAGCGATAGTAGAGAGGCTGGAAAGGGTTAGTACCAGGAACTCCATGTTAACCGATAGCGTGACTCAACTGGCTGTGTACATTAAAGTGTTTGGGGAAGCCTACTCCTAAGTAATTTGTATTGACGCACTGTACAAACACATGCCATAAAGTCTGCTTTGGAAAAAAAATCACATGTATGAGTAGCTGTACAGAACCCATGTGGATAACACACATGCGTGTGCACACATCTATATTTAACACAACGGCAGCCTAGAACGCCCCCCCTCATTGTTTCCATTTAGGAGAAGTCAAACTTTGAAGAATCACATTCTAATGTATGACCGTAGGGCTCTGATGTTTTAATCAGTTACATCTAATATGCTCTGAAAATGTCATACCTCATCCAAAAGAATCTTAAACACTGAAAGTGCTGAGACTGAAATGAAAATATTGAAACATTTTACAAATGTACAAGTTGGTTAAGGGTATTTGAGATATATAACCGGCTACCCAGTGATAACATCTTACTAGATGACAGTTAGCGACCTTATTAAGTCTTTTATTTGCAGCGGTCACAGAGCTTGCCATTAGCGGAACAAGGACTTAGGTCCTGGTGTGACTGATCCAAAGCTCATGCTATTCCCCATTATATTCCAAGATCTTTTGGTACCCAGAAAGAAACAAGAAACTATTTAGTCAGCATACAGTCTTGCTTCCCAAGCTTACATTCTTGTCAAGAAAACAAGACAAATACACACAGCACAGAGGTTAATACTAAGTAATATAGGATTGTTACAGGCTTCGATAGGTGTCATAGACAACAATAAATACAAAAAGGGCAATGTGGCATGCATGTAGAGATATGCTGGTAATACCCAATGATCATTGTTACTTGAGTTCCATTGAAGTCTACCTGGCAGGAGATAAGGATTCTGAGAGGATACGAACAGGATGTTATTTAATTGACACACAATAATCGTGAATATTTATGAGGTACCATATGTTATTTCAATACATGTGCAATATGCAACAGTCAGATCAGAGCAGTGTTTTTGAAGATCAAGATTTGTAATGGACGATGAAGAGATAGAGCTGCAGCATTTCTGAGGGTAATAATAATAGGCAAAGAAATAAAACCACTTATGTGAAAGTCCTAGAAAGAAACCAGGATTGAATAGATCAAAATATGAAAAACCTGGGGATAGGATTCAGACATGAAGAAGCTCACAAAGTACACAGCAAAAGTAGCAGAAAATAACAAATTTGGTGGATTCCATTTAAGTTACTTTAAAGGAGAGATAACCAAAAGGCCTAGGTTTTGTTGTTGTTGTTGGTGGTGGTTGGTTTGCTGGATGTTAGTTCTGCATTGAGGGAGTTTATGATTTGTGTGTGTGTATGCCTGCACATGTGTACTCGTACACGTCGAAGCTATCAGCCAACTTCAGTTGTCATTCTATGGGTACTAATCGCCTTTTTGTTTATTTGAGACAGTGTTTGGAACGTGCCTAGCAGGCTAACCTAGGCGGTCAGTGAGCCTCAGAGATGGGCCTGTCTCAGTCTTCCTGACACTAGGATTACAAACACATACTATTGCGCCCTTTATTTTTTACATGGTGGTGCTAGATAGGTTTATATCATCGATACAAGCTAAAGTCATCGGAGAGACAGGAATCTCAATTAACAAAATGTCTCCATAATATGAGGCTGCAGTCAAGCTGTATGGCATTTTCTTTCTTTTTTCTTTTCTTAACTTTTGGAGATTATTTTAATAATAAAAACATTATTGTAAAAATAAATTAAATTTTTCTTAATTAGTGATTGATGCGAGTTGGCCCAGCTCATTGTGGGTGCTGTCATCTCTGGGCTGGTGGTCCTGGGGTCTATAAAAAAGCAGGCTGGGAGTGTCCTTCCCTCAGAGCTCAGGGAACCCCGTGGAAGAGGAGACAGAATAAGCATGGCAACCAGAGGGGATGGAAGACACCAGGAGAAGAAGGCCCTCTAAATCAAGTGAACGAAGCTTACAGAGACCAAAGCAGCAAGCACAGGGCCTACATGGGTCTGCACCAGGTCCTCTAAGTATATATTATAGCTTTCAGTTTAATATTGGATGGGATTTATCTGTGTGTGAATGAGTGGGTTTCTGATTCTTGTGCCTTTTCTTAGGACTCTTTTTCTTCTGTTGATTGGTGCTGTTCAACTCTGATGTGACAGTTTTTCTTTATCCTACTATATTTTATTTGGTTGTGTTTGGTTGTTATCTCTTAGAAACCTGTTCTTTTCAAATGAGAGACAGAGAGGGTAGTGGATCTGGATGGGAGGGGTGGGGGGGAGAAACTGGGAGGAATAAAGGGAGGGGAAACTGTAATCAGTATATATTGCAAGAAAAAAGATTCTATTTTTATTATAAGGGGTAATGATGATGATGTAGAAGGCAGGCTGAGCAAGCCATGAGGAGCAAGTCAGTAAGCAGCACCCCTCCATGGCCTCTGCTTCAGCTCCTGCCTCCAGGTTCCTGCCTTGCTTAAGTTCCTGCCCTCACTGCCTTTCATGATGAACTGTTCCATGGGAGTGTGAGTGAAATAAATCCTTTCTTCCCTAACTTGCTATTGGTCATGATGATTCATCACAGAAGTGGTGCCCTTAAACTAAGATACATGGGTTATGGTGATTGAATTCAAGTCCTAGTGCTGGCCAAACAAGAACTTATGCACTGTATTTAGTTTTGGATATGTTTTGTTTTTGTTGTGTTTGAAGCAGCAGCATAGTAAAGTGACAAAAGCACAGAATCTATATGGATTCTGTCAATAATTGAGAGGCCATGAGCAACTTACCTAACATCTTTGGCCTGCATTTTCTTAATCTTTAAGATAAGATGTAACAAGGCCCACTTTGTAAGAATTATTAAATAAGTTATTATTTGTGAAATGCTGAGAATAGTGTCTACAGGTACTAGGTGCTATCAATGTTTGCTGCATCATAATAAATACATTTAATTACCAACACAGAAATGTGAGAAATTCTAATATTTCTTATAAATATCTTTCCTCGGTGGATAATAGAATAAAAAGGATAACAAAGCAGAAGGAGATACCGTGGGGAAGGAAGGGAACCAGTTGAGGTGGGGAAGGAATCGCGGGGGCAGGAAAGGGGGAAATGAATGAGAAGGTATAATGAATGACACATAGTCAGGAAGATGCCATGATAAAGTCCATTACTTTGTAGGCTAAATTTAAAAATTAATCTAAAAAAATGGTTTGATTTTCTGGACGCAGGTTTTCTCACTTAAAATAAGCCCCAGTTAAACCCAAATGGTCCACAAAGTAAAACAAAACAAAACAACAAATATGCAAGTGGTGGAATGGCAACTCAGTCAGAGGAAGAAGGGCTGACGAGAGGAAGCAAAGAGAGGCTGGAGGGGCAAGTGCAACCCGAATGTATCATATACATGTGTGAAATTGAATAATTCACAAAGTATTTAAAAGAAGGAAATGAAAATTAATTTTTCAAGCATGAATTTTTGTTGTGTTAATTCTTTGAGAATTTCCTGTATTATATTCTGACCACATTCGCCCCTTCCCTAACTCCTCTCAGATCCACCCACTCTTACTTTCCCAACTTTGTGTCCTTATTTTTCTAAGTACACTGAACCCAATTTGTCCCTTTGTACTACTACTGGGTATGTGGTCGTCCACTGGAGTGAGGGAAACAAACTAGGGACCACGCTTTTAAACAAAGCAAGCTCTTCCTCTTCCAATAGCCACCAACTGCCTCAATTAGAGGTGAGACCTTGGCCCCACCTCCTCACTAGGAATTTTGTCTGTTTTCAGCTTGCTCAGGTATTTTGTGTGCTGTTGCCACCACTATGAATTCATAGAACTGTTGTGTACAGAAAACTGTTTCCTTGCAATTCTCACTGCCTCTGCGTTTTACAGTCTTGCCACTTCCTTCCCCATGGTGATCCCTGAGCCTTGGAGGAGGTATGTGATAAACGGCCATTTAGAGTTGAGAATTCATTATTATTCTATGCATGAGGTCAGTGGCAGGTCTTTGTGTTAATTGCCATCTATGGCAAAAATAAATGTTTCTGATGAGGGCTGAGAAAGGAACTAATTTATGGGTATAACAGTAAGGCAGGAGGAGTCAGTTTAACATGTGCCTACTTAGCAGGAAAAAATAGTAGTAATGGGTTCTCCCTGGAGTGTATGCTCTGCCTAATCAAAGGCTCTTGGCTCTGATAATGGTGTGTGTTGGGGGTTTCACCTTGTGGAGCAGGTCCTAAGTCCAATGAGAAAGTAGTTGGCTGCTCTAGTGACGCTTGTGTCCATACTGCATCAGTGGGGAGATCTTGCCGAGCTAGTTGGTACTGCAGCTCACAGGGTTCACTGCTGGGTAAGTTTGACCATTTTCTCTTCCACCACATTCATAGCACCTTCCAGCTCTATGGAAAGCTGGCCAGTAGAGATGAAGCTTCCAGATGAGTACAAGCGTGACTGCTCAGTGTTCTATGGCACAAGCATGTGGAATCTTCCATAGTTGGATGTCTATGGGGTCTCACTGCGCAACAATTCCAAAAGGGGTAAACCATTCCTGGCTCTTGGCTTTTTTTTACTTCTTAGCCTGTGGTGTCCAGTGCTATCAGGTGACTACATTTAAATCCTTCTTATATGTATATATTTTAAAATGCTCCCACAGGATAATATTTCTATATGGCCTTTTCAAAAGCTCTATAATAATTAGTTTTTATAGATACCTTTTCAGGCTGGGTAGAAGCTTTTCGTACCAAGACTGAGACGGCCAATGTGGTGGCTAAGAAGATCATAGAAGAAATCTTCCCAAGGTTTGGGATACCCAAGGTAATCGGATCTGATAATGGACCTGCCTTTGTTGCCCAGGTAAGTCAGGGACTGGCCCCCCTTGTGATTTTAGGAACTAGATGATTATGACCTTGGGAGTGGTCTTCAGAGGCAGGGAGTTACCCCCTTGTGATTTTCTGTGACACCCTCCCTGCCCCTTTCGGATTACTGGGCTATGGTTTCTTCCTATAAAAACCCCTTCTCTTGGTCACTCGGGGTCAAACTCTTCCCCTGCATGGGTTATAAGTCTCAGCCCCAGTGCACTGGTTCCCATCTCATCGATTAAAGCCTCGTGTGATTGAAAAAAAAAAAACTTTATAATAACTTAAAAATCTTTCATAAACTTGGAATGCTGGCACAAACCCCTTTACTCTGGAGGTATAGGCAGGAGGAACCTAAGTTCAAGGTCAACCCGGGCTACATAGCAAGTTTAGGGCGAGCCTGTGCCCCAAGAAACCATATTACTCAACACACATGCACACACACACACACACACACACACAAATGCACAGAGGAAAGAGATCTTTGTCTTAAAACCAATAAAGCAACAAAACATAAATGTGTCATCCATGTGGGTTGCAACGTAGCAGTGATGACTCTAGCTGAACAGTAGCTGCCACCTTTAGATGTGACACGCATGGCTCCCACAAATCCCATTAGCTCTTGGAGCTTCTACCTATGCCACTTAATATGACTCATGACTCAAAGGAAAGTGAACATCCTGGTTCCTACTACACTTCAATATTTACAAAGAGCGTTCACAAAGGAGGCTATCTGAGCCTGTAACCTGGACCTGGCCAAATTCACAGGCTGTTTTAACTCTTAAGAGTGTGAACGAAATTTCTGTCCTCCTATCTTGACTGAGGTATGTCTTTGACTCCAGGGTCTGAACCACGGGTTCACTCAAGCACCTCAGTTGCTAATGACTACTCCATGCCAGTCTTGTGTCTTTCTACTCTGTTTAGTACTTCAGATGAGACGGGCTTATGGGCCCCACAGCGCTTTGCAGCAACAACACAAGAGGGAGCCCAGAGCTGAGAGCAGTCAAGGGAGACCTTGCAGCTTTCTTCTGAATTGTCAGGCCCTGACAAATCGTGTCCTTCTCCATATGCTCATTTAGCGGATGAACCTGTGCCTCGCGGCCCGAAATACCCACTGCTCAGGAATCTGTTGCACAGTAGCTTCTTCCAGAGCAAACTGCTAGATGGAGCACGTTTCTCTTTAGAACAGCCATCTGGTAGAACATATTCCCAGGCAGTACGCTTCCTCTCCTGACTGATCTTGAGGGGGCGTCCACTTGAGGCTCTCCTGAGGAATTCCGCAGTCTCAGAGCCTGGGCCCAACACCTTCCAGAAAGATGCACTTCTTCCTGCTTCCTAGGTGAATGACTGAGGCGTGCTGACAGGTCTGAAGGCCTGCTGGCTCCTAGGTGTTATACCTCCACAGCCTCCCCTCCTTGTTTTTCAGACATAACTAATGGGAATGTCAGGACATGCAGGAAAGAAGCCAGGGAGGGGGAGGTTTAGGAGAAAAGACTAGTTGAGTTTGGTCAAGGCCCAGATCTGTTCTGCTTTTGAAGAAACAGTTCAGCTTTGCTTAGCCACAAGCGGGGCAGCCTGAGGAGATGCTCAGAAATCAAGTGGCCTGCCCTGAGGAGAGCATGAGTTGACAGCACTGAACACAGAACTCAGGTCTTTCATGGTACTGAATGCCACATTTGTTCCGAGGCTCGCGGCTTGTTGCTGAGGCAGAGCTGGGGAAGTAGAACCCGGGCCTCCTCCCTGTTGGTGTGATTTCTTGAGAACGAGGTAGGTGGAAAAGGGAGAAACTGTAGACTTCTATACAGCAGCATATCAGATGAATAACATTCTGGGGCCCTTTCCAACTGGGTGGAGGGAACATAGCCTGTTCCCAGGCCCGGGCAGCAGGAAAGAACTTTGGCCACTCTCCACCAGCTCATGGTCCTCCCAAAGCAAACAGTTCCCTCTGCTGTGGTTCTTACATCTGAGAGCCTGTTGGGGGATTCTGGGTAAGGTGACATCTAAGGGAATCTGTAGGAAAGGCTGTTTGGGCATGTGCATATCTCCCTGGAGCCGTCACCACGCATTCCAGCAAGGCAAACATTCCATACCCCAGTACTCAGCTAGGCTTTGTGTTCAGTGGAAGTTGGGTAGGTTGATGGTAACATGGTCTGACCCTTCGTTTTCTCTCTCAGGTCTTCTCTCAACCACACTACCCTTTTCTTTTTTCTGTAGCCATTCTGGCCTCCTTGCTATTCCTTAAACGAGATAAACATGCTCTCACCTCAGGGCTTTTGGACTTGTCTGTTCCTGCCACCCATATGGCCTTCCTCAGCTATCAGTTTCTTGGGCTCCTTCCTTCCCTCAAGCCTTTGTTTGAGTGTTACCTGTGTCAAAGACCCTGTTCCCAACTACCCTCTCTGAAAGCTCACCTGAAAAACGCCACCTTCCTATTCGAACCTTTTCACCTTTCGGGGTCATTGCCATTTTACACTATAATACACACTGTGCATGGGATCTTACTGCTGTGTGAGAGCCCAGATGTTTTCTAGTATGATCAGTCCTGTGTTCTCACCCTCTAAGAATAGTCCATAGCACCCAACGGGTTCTTCAAAACTGTTACTGAATAAATGCAATGAGTTGCTAGGGAAGGGAGGATTTCTGTATTTTTCTTGGTGCATGTTTGCATATAGTAGGCAACATATTTTTTTTCATTTATTCATTTTCCAAACAAATACTTCTTACATGCTCTTATGACTCAGGCATACCCACTCAGTGTAGTGGGAAAAATATGCATAGACAGGAAATGACAAAACAGTACAGTAAATACTACATGGGTTTTCAGGAACACAGCAAGAGCTGGTGGAAGCTCTTCAAAGGACAACACTGCCCATGAAGAAATACAACTCACTAGGCAGAAAAACATTGAAGTGAAAATGTGTAGAATAATGCTTGTAACATAAGGTACAAGATATATAAGAATATAGAGGGTGATATGGCCAACAGCTCCAATTGTATAAGGCCACAAAGTAACAGGAAGGAAGATGTAAGTGGAATGAAGGTTGATGACCAAAAAAACCATACTTTTAGATCGTTGCCTGCTATTCTAAGTATAGTGGCCCCCTCCTACCCATACAGGCTTTATCTAGAGGCCTCCAGTGGACACCTGAAGCCACTGATAGTGTCAAGTTCTATTGCTATTGCTTGGCTGTGTAGTATGCCCCCAAAGACTCAAATGTTCAAGTCTTTGTCTCAAGCTGATTTGTCTAATCACTGAAAATGGACACCTCATAAGGCCTCTGCCCTAAGCAAGGGGGCCATCTCTCAGTCATTTCAAAATCTGGGGGCGTTATTAGGAAGTGGTGCAAACCAAGAGGTAGTGTCTTGTCTGAGGAAGTGTGCCACTGAGGATGTCCTCTGCAAAGATAGGCCTTGACCATAACCCCATCTCAGTCCGTGTGTGTGTGTGTGTGTGTGTGTCTGCACGTGCGTGCATGCTCTTATTGATGGAGCTTTTACAGTTATTTTATTTCTGCTTCCTGGCTATCATAAGGTGAGCAGCCTCTGCTGGATTCTCTTGCTGCTTTGACTTAGGCCCAAAGCAATGAAGGTAGCTGACTGACATCTTTGAACGTGTGCATCAAAATAAATCATTGCTCTCTTGGGCTGGCGAGATGGCTCAGCGGTTAAGAGCATTGCCTGCTCTTCCAAAGGTCCTGAGTTCAATTCCCAGCAACCACATGTTGGCTCACAACCATCTGTAATGAGATCTGGTGCCCTTTTCTGGCAGGCACACATGCAGACAGAATATTGTATACTTAATAAATAAATATAAAAAAATTATTGCCCTCTTAAGTAGCTGTTCTCAGATGTTTTGTCACAGGGACGCCAAGTATAATAATACACTTATATATACTATGTTCTTTCTCTATACATACATCTGTGCCGATGTGTAATGTATGGGGGTAGAGACTGGCTGAGGATCTAAGTCTGGTTTCCAGTACCCATATAAGGGGACTCACAACTGCCTCTATCTCCAGCTCCAGGGGACCAGATGTCCTATCTGGGCTCTACGAGCAACCATACATACATGTGACAGATTCTCCCACGGGTACATATACCCACAAAAAATTAATCTTTTCTTAAAAAGTTTCATTTGGAAATAACACATAGTACTTTATAATTTATGCATACACTACGAGATTAACAATAATAACTAATAATTATAGCAATATAATGCAATAAAATCACATAAAACACATAGCTTGTCAACTTCTAAATTTTGTATGCAGTCATTTTTGGAACATGGTTGACTGCAGATATCTGAAACGCAGAAAATTAAACCTCGGATGAGGGAAGACTACTATACAGTTAAGCTTTTAAGACTGAAAGGCAAACATCAAACTTGCAGGGATCTGGTCTACAAATGTATATAGCTAGACCTATAAATTTCTTCCTTTGAATGTGATGGCTGGCATTGTAATAACTGAAATAATTAGGGCTATCCCATGGGACCTCTTTTTTGTGTTGTTTTGGTGAGATGATGTCTTGGCTGTGGAGACAGCTAGGTGGCACTTGCCAGTCAAGAATGAAGACCAAAAAAAAAAAAAAAATGAAGACCTGAGTTTGGCTCTCCAGAGCCCACATAAAGAAGAGGCTGAAGCAGGCATCTGTAATCCTGGCATTCTCACAGCCAGGTGGGGGGTGGAATGCTCACGGGATGTGCACAGGTCATCTCCAGGGTTCTCCCCACCCAAGGCTCCTCTGCATGCCGGTTCTCTTGCCCTCGTCTCCTCCAACTGCAGCCCTAGAATAAGTCACAGATAGAAAATGGGGGAGCAGGAAAGAAGGGAAGACTTCATTGAAGAGGCAGTGTAAGAGCTGGACAGGATTCGTCAAGATAGATCTGGAGGGAAAGACCTAGAAGAGGGAGCTACAAGTGTATTCAGTTTTCCGTTTTGTAAGGTGCCAGTTCGTGCCAGGTATTACTCATCATGTCCTAAGTATCAGTAACTTTGTACTTCAAAGTAAAAGGCTCAAATACTAACGACTGACAATGGTACCATGACATATTTATGCCCATATCCGAGCACATAAATCCCCCCACCCCACCCCTCTCTCTGTCTGTCTCACACACACAAACATGGTCTCACTGTGTAGTCTAGGATCCTCCTGCCTCAACCTCCCAAATGTCTGACATGAACTTTTCTTGCCATGGCACAGTGTCACATGGCCAGGCCCCCAACGGCTGTCACTGTCAGCATCTGAGGAGCTGTTTCTGTTAAACAGCGTTTGTGCTTTCCGGTTTGCTGCACTAATCCTGTTATGGCTTTATCCCAACTCTGCTATGGGCAGAAAGGGCTGACACTAGGTAACTGAACCTCTGCTTTAAGTTCACACTATTCAGGACAAGATGAATGCCTGGCATAAAGAATATGCTGCATGCAACTGTAAAATGAACACACTTGTAGCACTGTCTCATTCTAGAAGGTCTTTCAGAGCTTATACCAACTCCTCCATAAAGTCTCCTTTATTCCCTGCATCCCCAACTCCCTTTGCAGGTCAGCCTTGTTCTGTGGGTACAGGTGAAGGAAATGAGGGCACCTGGGATGCAAAGGTTTGGGAGGAGAGAAGCATCGCAATGACTGAAGTCCGGCTGTGGGCGAAGGGGAATATCTCGGGTTTGGACTTTGGAATGTGTATATTCAAGGGGAGGGCGCACAACTGGGTCATTGAGAGAGAATGTGAAACTGGCCAATCTCAAAAAGTAAACGGAGGCAGTGATTTCAATCAATGAATTGACCCTTTCAATGAATCCAAATTTGCAGTTCCCATGCCACAAGGAACTCAACAAACATGTATGTGCGCAAAACTGAAAATTTTAAACACAGTCCAGGTTTTTCTTACTTGCAACTTTGTCTCTTTATTTTCTGGCCTTCTTTCCTTTAGTTTCTTTCTCTTTACCACCTATATTGTCCCTGCCATTAGATGGTCAGGAAAATTCAGTCAGTGCTTTATAAAAGGTCGTCTCCCCCTCCCCCCGAGACAGGGTTTTTCTGAGTAACAGCTCTGGCTGTCCTGGAACTCACTTTGTTGACCAGGTTGCCCTCGAACTCACAGAGATCCACCTGCCTCTGCCTCCCGAGTGCTGGGATTAAAAGCATGCACCACCACCGCTTGGCCCCAAATGACTCTTGATCCGAACAACTGCCTAGGACTACCTCAGTAGTCCTTCGGCTCAGAGCGTTAGCGAAGGTCAAGGTGTTTGTTCCCTTAATGCACCGGAACTAAATAGACCCTGCCATGCCTGTTAGTGTCACAACTGTTTAGAAGGCTTGCGTTCTGTGACTCAGGCTGAGTCTAGATGAGCCCTCCAACCAACTGAGGTTTTCAGGTAAGCACAGACCAAGCTAAGGAGTGTTCTTCCTTCCATTACGGAGGCCCCTGCTAAGTCAAACAGTAAGTCCTGTTTCCATTTGTGTGCTCAAAGGATTTTGCTATAGTATGAAAATCGCAGGGTTTAGATTGTGTGACTCAAGAAGTCTGCCTCTATTTTCCTTTTTGGTTTTTCGAGATAGGGTTTCTCTGTAGCTTTGGAGCCTGTCCTGGAACTAGCTCTTGTAGACCAGGCTGGTCTCGAACTCACAAAGATCCGCCTGCCTCTGCCTCCCGAGGGCTGGGATTAAAGGCGTGCGCCACCACCGCCCGGCTCTATTTTCCTTTTTGAATAATAGCAACCCAAATGTCAGTTCCATTTGCCATGTACCAATGGTGATACTAAATGTTTTTTTTTAAAAAAAAATCCTCATTTAAATACCAAACAAAACTTTATAATGTAGACATTATCATTCCCATTTTACCGAGGGGGAAACTGAGACTCAAAGACATGAGGGTAACCTGATCAAGTCTATGCTAATAATTAGTAGCAGTGACAAAATTCAAATTTAAATTCATTTGCTTTTGCAGTTCAAATATTTGTTGTAAAGAACTTCATTGTCCTGGGATCCAAAGAATGATGGAATACAATGAAGAATAGAAAAACAGTATGATACAAAATTCAGCCCAACAGTTTGATCAGGGGCAGAGAAGTACAAATTAGCAACAAGGCTGTGTTGGAAGACCTTGGTAAGGACAATTTAGGGGGAGGCTGATAACAATTGAGAACAGAAAGAACAAAATGTAAACCGTGAATGGGAACTTGAGGAGGGACTGAGATAAGGCTGGAGGAGAGGGAAGAATGACCTAGTGTCTAGGGAGGCTATTCTCTCTCTCTCTCTCCCCTCCCTCCCTTCTTCCTTTAAAGCAAGCTATCTCATGGTCTGCTATGGCTTCCTTTTTCCCCTTTTATTGAAAATAGATTGGTTTTCTCACATAATATATCTTGATTACGGTTTCCCTCCCTCTATTCCTCTAAGTTTCTCCCTACTACCCCTCCCATCTGGATTCACCCCTTTTCTGTCTCTCGTTAGAAAACAAACAGACTTATATGGGATAAAATAAAATATAAGCTAAAAGAAAAGCCAACACACTGAAATGGGCCAAAACAAACCTAAGAAAAAGAACCCAAGAGAAGGCAAAAGAACGAGACCTACTCATTCACACACTCAGAATCCCATAAAAACAGTAAACTGGAAGCTATAATATATGTACAAAGGATCTGTAGGGTAAAATGAGAGGAGAAAAGATATTTAGATAAAATAAGAAATAAGATAAATTTAAAAAGAGCCCCGACACAACATTATGAGACAAGGAACCCCCAAACATGGCCCTGAGTTTATTTTCTGTTGTCCAGTACGGCTGGGCACACAGCCTATACTTGGAGTAGTTGGTTTCCCCACTGAGACTCCCTTGGAAATGAAGTTCTCATTTGTCTGTGGTTATCAACTGCTGATTCTTCTGGGTTAGGAGGGATGGGCCATGTGTCCACTTTTACTCCAGCTCCAGGGCCCCATCTAGTGCAGACCTGTGCAGGCCCTGTGTGTGTTTCCTCCGACTCTGTGAGGAGATACGTGCATCAAATCATGTTGGCTCAAGAGGGCCATGCTTCCTTGATGTCCTCCATCCCCTCTGGCTCTTACACTTTTTACCTCCTCTTCTGCAGGGTCCTCCGAGCCCTTGGGGGATGGATTTGATGGAGACATCCCATTCAGGGCTGAGTCTTCTAAATTTCTCACTCTCTGCATTATATCTGGCTATGGGTCTCTGCATTTGTTCCTATCTGCTGCAGGAGGAAGTTTCTATGGTGATGACCGAGGAAAGCACTGATCTAGGAGCATAAAGCTGTTTTGTTTTTTTTCAAACTCTGTGTGTTTGGTGCAAGAGAATCATAAGATGCTTGGGAACCAGAGTTATCACCCAGACTAGAACAATCACTGTAACATGGTGGTATTTAACTTTATGGCCTATCATTGTACTATACATACAACACACACATTTTTCCAATAATGAAATGAAATCAAATCATACACACTGTTGTCTAACTTGTTTTCGATGAAAAGGTATTATAAATGGCTTGCAATGCTAATATATGTGTTCTATAAACACCATCCTCATAGCTGTTTAGAATTTCCATGGTTGGAGTAAAGCATCATTTCTTACACTGTTTTTCTCCTTCCTTTCTCTCCTCCTCTCCCTTCTACTTTACTCTCCTTCTCCCCAGCCCCACCCCCCATACAAGCTGTTTTGCATTGGAAGCAGAATTCAGTGAAAATGGGCTTAATAAATGTCAGAGAGGACATTTTGTCGTTTTAGGCTGAATGACACTGGAACATATTTATACTTGTGTGTATGTTTGTGTGTGTGTGCGCGCGCGCGCGTGCATCAGATTCAACAGTAAAGGGGTAGCAAGGGGAAAGTTGAAGATACATCTGGGAAGCAGGGAGGGTTGTTAAACAGTACTACAAGCTTCTTAAGAAGGAAGGAAGATATGGAGCACAGATGCCGTGACTAAATTTATGTTGCTAATTTTGTGAAGATGGATTAGGTTGGCTGGAAAGAAGCTGAGGTTATTTATAGCCTCCATATCTAGAGTTAAGTGGGAGTCCAGGTGATATGCTTGTTGAGAGATGTGGAGTGGAGGATTTAGAAAGATAGGGGAATCACTTAAACGGCTCTTTGGGTGAACAGGAGACAATGCTCACAATGGGCACAGGGTTCCAAGGTATTATTGAAAGCTCTGCTAAGACAAAGGCCAATGGCTATCTGTAGATGGCAGAATTTTTGGTATGAGCTAGATTTTTGTTTTTGCAATCTTGGAAGTGAAATGGATATACCAGAGGCAAGGCTATTGGAAATATTGGGGAGGTAATTGTTAGACCTGAAAATAATTTGTTTGCTTTGTTTGAGACAGAGTCTGCATATGTAGCCCTGACTGGACCAAAATTCACTATTTAGACTAGGTTCACCTTAAACTTATGGTGATCCTCCTGCATCATCTTCTCAAGAGCTGAGATAGTAAGTATGTGACACCATGCCTGGCTAGAGATGGAAATAAAGAGACTTGATAGAGTGCTTGAGAAACAATGAATGATCACAAGACAAAGGAGTTAAACGACTTGGAAAAATAGCTATAGTCACAACAGAAAGCAGACAGAGATTTGGTCAGAGAAGTGCAGCTCTAATCACTAAGGTTGCTACCACTACAGACCATAAGGACAGAGACGGAAACTTTCTCTTCTGGGGCTGGCGCCACTCCAGGCCATATCATTAACAGGTTTTGCACTATGAAGTACAGGCTAGAGGAAATTCCAAGCATTAGGCCTAGTTACTATTGCCCTCTAAGACTCTGCTGGGACTAAATCCATACATAGGCCATCTCTCCTCCTACTGCTGTCTATCCCCCCATGAGCCCCATAATGGCATGCATTTCCTTGACCCTGCTCCTACCTGACAGCCCTCTCCTAGAAGCACAAAATTAGTTTTGTATCTTTGGAATTGTCTTGCCATGTCCAGCAAACTTTCCTATACTCTCAGGCTCATCAAGAGCACCCTTCACTCCCTTGAACTTCATTGAAACCTGGTGACTTAAGTTGGTGTTCTGCTTGCCCCAATTTCTGCTTTCAGGTCATTATTTTCCTGTGTTCCTCAAACAAAAGAAAAGACTATACAACCTAAGTCTGATCTTGTGAGGTCATTCAGTTAAAACCCCTTTCTTTCCTAACCATTTACCTTGGGATTCATCCTTTTCATTAATCAATGACCTTGGTCCTTGCTCAGTCTTTTTCTCATCTCAAAGTCTACCATTATCCTGAGTGGCTTCAACATGCCTAAAGATAATCCATCTGACAACTCGATGCTCAATTCCTTGACATCCTCTAAAAGGACATTATCTTTCACCTTAGCCACGTACACAGTAGCCACCCCTGAAATGTTCCCCCATGTCAGCAGAATTAGGAACTAATCAGTATTATAAACTGAAGCATCCCATCTTCTACTTAACAATCGTCTATTCCCAGATATTCTTGCACTAATACTATGACCATTGCATTCCTTAGGTCCTCAAGTCTATGGATAGCATCTACTTCCATTCATTCAGGCTTCTCTTGCAAAAAATCACCCTTATTACTTAGCTAGGATTTTCTGGATTATTGTTTCTAAGCCTAAGTTCCCTTTTGTAAAATCCTTACCCCACTAAGCCCAGATCTCTGTGCTACTGCTATTATGAAATATAAACTATTAGGGGGGTAGCTGAGGCAAGAGGTTACAAGTTCAAGACCTTCCTGGGCTAGCTTGAGTTCCTCAGGAAGACAATATACAGAAACTGAGAGACTTTGAAGTACTCATTCTTAAATAAGATGTCTTTATCAATCTTCTCCCACTAGGGCTGATGGAGGTATGTGGAAGAGGAGCTGGAAAGACTTTAAGAGCCAGAGAGAGTGGGTGACACCAGAGAGGATGGGTGACACCAAGGCAGCATTGTCTTCCAGACACAAGAGGTCTGATGCACATATACAGTCACAGAGACTGGCAGAATGGACAGAGTCTGCACAAGTCAAAGCCAGATGGGGTTCCAACATTGGCAGGGGATGTGGACATGGGCTGCCACCCTAACCGAGAAGTTATCTGTAACTGACAATTGCTGGCAAAGGAAAAGTAAGTTTTCTCCAATGGAGCCACACTGGGTATCTTAACCACACCTCGGGGCAGGCTCCATGCCCAGGAGTTGTTGACCAACACAAAATGAACTCAATCGTATTTTTGTAGATTTTAAATCTCATTTTGCTTTGTTTGAGGCATTTTTTTTGTGTGTGTGTCATCTGTCTTTTGTTTGTTTGGATTTTGTTTTATAGGATTTTGTGTTTCTTGATTCATTTGCTTATGCTTTTGTTTTAAAAAGAGAGAGAAACAGAGAAAGAAAAAGCATGAAGTTGGGTGGGGAGGGAGATGGAGAGAATCTGGAAGGAAGTGGAAAAGGAAAAACAGTAAAACATATTGTGTGAAAAAAAATCAACAAAGTTTTAGAAAAAAGAAATGAGGAACTCATTTAAAATTTTTATTTATGAAAAGTTAATTTGTTTTAACTGGTGTGTGCCCTAACATTGTCTTCCAGGCTTTTAAACCCAATTGCAGAAACTTTCTGCAACCATGCAGGTTATATTTGCCCTTAATAAAATTTAGTATAATATTAAAAGGCAAATAAAACCGCATGCATGCAGAAAACATTATAGAAATTCTGATTGTGTATACATTCATTAAGTTGTATAGACTTTGAGTATGGAAAAATTTTGTGTCTGATGTTAAATTTGCAAGTATTTTTAATAATAAGATTTATATTAACATGAATGTTTCATTTCATCTGGTAAAATACATATAACAAAATTTACTATTTAAAGCCCTTTAATGTTTAGTATTATGGCATTCTGTGGCACTTTGTCCACTCATTAATTTTTTTTTATTTTTTTGAGACAGGATTTCTCTGTGTAGCTTTGGAGCCTGTCCTGGAACTAGCTCTGTAGACCAAGCTGGGCTCGAACTCACGGAGATCTGCCTGCCTCTGCCTTCCGAGTGCTGGGATGAAAGGCGTGCACCACCACTGACCAAAAAGGGTGGTGGTAGGCATTTGTGGTTATGATGGTAATTAGGGTCTCTTCACTGTTCTCAAGATTGCAAATGGAATGTGACCTAGGTATTCCACTGTTTGGCAGCTAGTGCTGACGGAGGTACACTTGACATTACCACCACTGGTGGTTCAGGTTTGCAGCCACTGTGGTGGGTGCATACACCTCCTGCTCACTCAGAAAGAGGCATACACTGACTGAGTCTAATCTTCCTCTTAGGGTCTAGCAGCACTCTCTTCCCAGCTAGAGAAGTTCTTCCACTGCACTTACTCATGCATAAAATAGAGCAACTCTCAGAGTCATCATGAGAATGCAATGTATGCAGCATACATCATATCTGACACATTGTATGTTCTCAATAAATGCTAATTATTATAATTATGTCACGGTACTGATCTAACTCTGTTTTTACCTGAGACATTTAAACAGTGGTCCTATCTCCTCTGCCCAACTAATTTTATAAAGATAGAGTATATATATATAGCTAGATAGTATGCACTTTTTTATACTCCATATACCTTTGTACATAATAGGTAGCACATGTACATTTGTTAAATAGAATGATTCTTTAAGTGTCCACTCCCCTCTTCTGTTTCTAGTTGGAATCTAAATAAAGTGGTATGGTCATCAAGAGCACAGGTTTTGGTGTTATATGTCTGAATTTCCAATCTGTCAAGTTGCTAACCCATATGACCTTAGGTAATTATTTGATATTGCTGGACTTCATGCAAAGTATTATAAAATAAAGTCTACTTCACAGAATTAATTGAGAAAACACAGTAAAATATGAGGCCTTCCAAGTATGTTTTTAAATAGTAAAAGTTCCTGCTGCTTTTATTAACAGTTATTTCTTTTGTGAAGGGTGGCATATGCCTAGTCTATTCTATTCTTAATTAAAGGGTGACTTGGCGACATGGAGCATGATATAGTCACACTAAAGAATGAAACATGTCGCTGCACTTCCAGCATTTTTATTGAGGGTTTACGGCAGATGGGGAAGCAAGAAAGCAAAGTGAGCAAAGAAATTGAAACAATCATATGTTTGGAACTCACAGGTAATGGAAAGAAACTAGAGTTAAGAAAGCAAGAAAGAGAAAAGTGAGCAAGAAAAGTCAAAACAACCAAGGCTTGGGGCTGGAGAGACAGCTCAGTAGTTAAGAACATTGGCTACTCTTCTGAGAACCCAGGTTCAACTACCAGAACCCATACAGTGGCTCATGACAGTCTGTAACTCCTTTCCCCAGGGGACGTGACACTCTCTTATGGCTTCTATGATTCCTACATACATATGATGCACAGGCACACATGCAGGCAAAATACTCAGACACAGACAATAAAAGTAAAGGCTAAAAGAAAAAGAAAACCCAGCCCATATCCACCTCTTATCCAGAATGGCTGCCCCCAATAGTTGCCACTCTGAGGAGTACTTTCTTCTTTCTTAATAAATTGCCTCTATTTCTATTACTTCGCCATTTGTCTCTGGTGCAATTATTTGCCCTGGCACATAGGGACCTGGAAATCTCAGCGGTTGTCCCCTGGACTCAGATCCATGACCATGACAGAAGCTCACAGACAACAGAAGCTTCAGGGTCTAGTCTACCAACTAGTGACAACTTCAGGAGACAGTAACTCTGGATACAAGGCAGGGAAGGGTTGGAGATGTTAAAATGTATCAAAAAGAAGATCTTCCCATTGGGAATGCTATGTAAATAGCAAATGCTAATTTTAAGCTGCACACTGCAGCTGTACCCACTCTGAAAATACCAAGAGTTTCCTGAGACAGGCCTGACCACTTCATTTCCTTCTCTTTTTCTTTTGTTTAAAGCTTCCTCTACCAAGGGCCCAGTAAGAAGCTGCCTACACGGCATGGATGTTTCCCCTATCTTGCCCTCAGTCTACTTCCAGACTTTCAATTTCCCCCACCAGTTTCTCTGTGTTGTTCTCAATCAGCACCTGGTGCAGTGGTACACACCTATAATCCCAGCTACCCAGAAGCCTGAGGCAGGAGATCAGAGTGTGAGGCCTATCTGGGCACTATAGTGAGATCCTGTCAAAGGAAGGGACAGAAGAATAGAGAAATAGAGTGAAGGGAAGAAAAGAGAAAAGAAAGAAAAAGAAAAAGGCTGGGGATATAGCTCAGTGGTAGTGTCTTCCAAACAATGGGTAAGGCCCTGGCCATTCCTCAGCACTATAAAACCAAAAATGTGCTCAAACCTACTATGTGGTGAGAAAATAAGAAGCTGGCAACTAAGCGCTAGCACCTAACCTCCGAATAGGTTATAAAACTAGCCCCTGGCTAGTCCCTAGGGCTCTAGATCATACATGGCAAGTGAGTTTTGTTGATGAGAAGAGCTGGGTGGTGGTGGCGCACACCTTTAATCCCAGCACTTGGGAGGCAGGGGCAGGAGTATCTATGTGAGTTAGAAGCCAGCCTGGTCTACAGAGTGCGTTCCAGGACAGCCAGGACTACACAGAGAAACCCTGTCTCAAAACAACAACAACAACAACAAATGACTAAATTAGAGGAGGTGCTGAGACTGCAATTACCCGGGGAAAGGGCTGTCTGTTATAGATATGGATCTGAATCCGGAATATGGGAGTAGCATTGTGGGATTTCCAGTTTCTTATATCCTAGACCAAAATACTGTCCCAGGGATACGAGAAGATGATAGAAATGGGATTTAGGAAAGAGAAAGACACCCCTGAGAAAGGAATGAACTAGTGAGCTGGGGGAAAGGCGTGTGCTCAAAAGCACTGGGCCAGGGGTCCTAGGACCCTTTATGAAGAAAAAGAAACATGCTCCCAGCAATGCTGAAGCACACACGGCATGGGCAGCCTGTTTATAGTGGGTTTCATGGTCTCAGTTGATGAGGATGACCTGACCAAGTCTCTTCCTCAAGAAACAGGCTCCACCAAGATATGGACTTGGATTGCTGGATTCAGAGCCCATAGCGCTAACCATTACACCGCGGGAGCGGATGCCCCTGGAACCCATTATAAGGTTATTTATATAAGAATACCCTTCTCTAGCATTTCCATGCTGTGGGTTTTCCTCTCATGTGCCCTGCTGCAAGAGACCTACCCAGACACAGAAGGACTCCCAGTCTTTGGCCACCTGGCCTCTTTCATGCACTAATCTTAAAGAGCCTCTCTAGAGTTCTTCCTCTCCTGTCACATGCCCATTCCCACATAAGCCACCTACCACCAGTAGATGGCTCTTTTTTTATGAGTTTCATTTTTAAATTTTGATGTGTGTGTGTTCAGACATGTGCCACAGTGCAGTCCCCACATGGGGAACACTGCATAATAAATAAAAGGAACACAAACAGCAGACAACAGACTACATATATTCATACTATAGCCAATATACCATGTGAGAAAATCTGAAGGTGGCTCCTCTAAAAAAGACTGGTATCCATGCTTGCTGCTTTATATGATTGAAATCTTAGCTAAAGCAAAAAGACAATAGAAAAGGGATATGGATAAGAAAGGAAGAGGTCAAAATCTGTTTTGAAAATGTCATGATCCTATACTTTAAAGACTCTAAACATTCCACCAGAAAACTTTAATCTGATAATCAATTTCATTTCTAATAACTTTATTTCTGACAAAAATTCCATTAAATTATGTTTCCAGAACTAGCTATGTAGCCAAGGCTAGTGTTGAATTCACTCTGTAGTTCAAGTTTGCCTGGAACTAATAAGCCTGTCTCTTTGTCCTGAGTGCTGGGATTACAGGCAATACCACCATGCCTGATTAAAATTGCTATCCGTTTTCCCACACTTATCTCTAGATTCATTGTAATGTCAAAAAATAGGGTCTTTTAGGAAAGAAATCAACGGGCTTAATCTCAAATTCATGTATATGAAATACAACTAACCTAGAACTGCTCAAAGAACTTTGAACACTTAAGAACTTAGGAAATTTAGCTTACCTGACCGCAAGCCTTAAAAGCTATATGATGGAGGAAGGTCATTGGTTAAAAAATAAAGAAACTGCTTGGCCCTCATAGGTTAGAACATAGGTGGGTGGAGTAAACAGAACAGAATTCTGGGAGGAAAAGGAAGTGAGCTTAGATGCAGGGCAGCTCCTCTCAGGCAGACACGATGAAGCTCCCACCCAGGATGGACGTAGGCTAGAATCTTCCTGGTAAGCACACCTCAAGGTGCTACACACATGAATAGAAATGGGCCAAGCAGTGTTTAAAAGAATACAGTTTGTGTGTCATTATTTTGGGGCATGAGCTAGCCAGGCGACCAGGAGCTGGGGCAGCAGGAACACAGCCTGCAGCTCCTACAACAGAATGGCCCCCAACATGTAGACAACTATATACACAGAAAGTCTGAGAAAGCTTGGGAAAGAATAGAGTAAAGCATGTTTTCTTGGTAGCAGCAATTTCTCGGGTCTGCTCTGCTTGCCAGAGGCAAGCAAACACTCTCATCTAAGAGAGGCTTCCTGACTCAACTTTAGCTGCAAACCTTGCAGCTCTTTTAAGAGGTCCTGCCACGAAACACTTAAAGGGTGTTGATGAAAAGCTGAATGAATGCTTTTCAGTTTTCAGCCGTAGCAGGAAAAAAGTTGTGCTGTTTTAAAATGCTGGCTTTCTGGTCCGTCATGCCAGGGCAGACTCTGACTGTTTGAGGCAGGAGGGCCGACTACAGAGAAAGTACTTGAGTGTTGTCTGTGGATATAGTGTTGCAGCTTGCTTGCTGGCAGGGACCTTGAAACACCATAGAGTTGTGGCAATAAAGATGGGTACAGCCAGTACCTCCGCCATGAGGCTGGAAAGCTAAGGAATGGGCTGGATCTAGCCGGCAAAGCCACGGCTTTAATCCTACCCATATTGCTCAGTAATTTAAAGGCCCGTGTGGTCAGAAAGAGAGAGATATACAGTAAAGAGAGATTCAAAGACAAAGAAAACCTTAAATGATTTACAGTGTGTTTAAAAATATATGCAGGCTAAAAGTTAAAGTTCTTAAAAGTTAAAAAAAAGGAAGAAAGAAAGTAGTTGGGTGTGGTAGTACACACCTTTAATCCCAACACTTTGGAGGCAGAGGGAGATTGACCTCTGTGACTTCAAGGTGTGGTAGCACACGCCTTTAATCCCAGTGCCTGGGAGGCAGAGACAGGCGGATCTCTGAGAGTTCAAGAACAGCCTGGTCTACAGAGTTATTCCAGGACAAAGATATAGAGAGAATATAAAATAAAAGTAAAAATAAACAAAATAGAGGTTAAAATAAAGCTGCACAAAGATGGAAAATACACAGAGAATTTTGATACTTTATTCTATTATGCTCTCTTTGAATTGTTTGAATGCTGAGGAAGGAGCAACAGATGCTAAAAGATATTTGTTTATAAATGCTGCTGAACTAATCCAACATAGATATTTTGAAAATACCTTGACTTTAAAATTTGGATCTAAGGATATGATACTTTGGAAAGGAGTTTCTTCTTTTGTTTTCACAGACGATGAGACTCTGTATTGCTTCTATCCCAATATGGTATGATAGACCACGCCCTCCTGAAAGGTTGCTGTGAACACCTTCAGAAAATTACTTCACTCAACTGTCGACTGAGATAACCCTGGCACACAGGTTACACCATGAAAGATCTGAATAACAGCGCCCCCATTCAGCAGGAAGAAGTTTGGAGAGAAATAACTGCGCCCATGTTCCCATATACTGTTTATAAATGTTCTTTTACATTTAAAGGGGGATATGATATAGATATGAATAATTTGCATTGATATGGATTTTGCTTTAGTGATTTAAGGTCAATTTTGTTTTATGTATATGCATTTCTGATCTTGATTAAGGTATTGTGATTGTGTAGTTCACTTAAAAATGTAATGTATATAGGTTGTTAATGGATAATTATCAATAATAGTCAAGTTTGTAGTCATGTTAGTTAAGATTTTCTAGATGTACACAGATATATTTTAGATAGGCATTCTTCATATCTTTCAAAGATTATAGAATATGGCATTTTAAATGTTTTAATAACTTAGGGTTTTTCATGACAATGAGACACGTCTGCTCCTGGCAGCATCAATCTACTTCAAGAAGAAGATGGGCATCGAAGAAGATCCTTATGGAGTTTGATAGCCATTTGGGCAAGAAACTGCTCTTGCATGGACTATTGTATAAACTGGACATAGAGAACCTGCAGAGAGAGGACTACTGAACTTGCCTAAAGGTGAGATGATCTTTCGGGGTTCCTGATTCATGAAAAGAGTCTGCGAGACATTCTGCAGGACACAGCAGATAGTGACTGAACTGCCTTTGAAATTTCCTGCTTCATGGAAATGTCTGCTGGCTACTATGGGCCTGAAGGCTGAAGATGGATGCCCCAGCAGTACAAAAGAACTTTGGGTCCAGGCAGCGAGATGTCTCTGTCATTTCTAGAATTTGGAAGTTGCGTATTTCTTGTTTGCTTAGGTAATATTGTATCTTTCTGGAGTCTTTGATGAAGTTGAAGAATAGATATAGTTTTCCTTAGTTATGATAAAGATAAAATATATGTAAATATTGTAACTGTAATTATTACTTGATAACTGTTTTGCTATATGTAATTTTGCTATGTTAAAGTTAAAGCCTTCCTTTTTTGCTTAAACAGAAAAAGGGGAAATGATGGAGGAAGGTCATTGGTTAAATAATAAAGAAACTGCTTGGCCCTCATAGGTTAGAACATAGGTGGGTGGAGTAAACAGAACAGAATGCGGGGAGGAAGAGGAAGTGAGCTCAGATGCCATTTCCTCTCCTCTCTGGGGCAGATGCGATGCTGCTCCTCTCCAGAGCAGAAGCAATGAAGCAAGCCGCCAGGTCAGACATGCTGAATCTTTCCCGGTAAGACTGATGCTACACAGATTATTAGAGATGGGTTGACCAGGATATGAGAATTAGCCAGTAAGGGCTAGAGCTAATGGGCCAAGCAGTGTTTAAAAGAATACAGTTTGTGTGTTGTTATTTTGGGGCATAAGCTAGCCAGGCGACCAGGAGCTGGGGCGGCAGGAATACAGCCCGCAGCTCCCCCCAACAGCTATAGTAATCAGCATGAGCAATACTAGTATAAAGAGGATATAGAGCACCGCAACAGAATAGTCTAGAAATCTGTTATACATGTGGACCATTGATTTTTTAAAATAAAAATGCCAAGGCAAATTTCACAGAGAAGGGGTATTTGTCAGCCAGCACTGATGGAACAGTTGGATGACTGTGTGCCAATGAATGTCTCCTGACATTTATACACTCCGCACTATGTAGAAATGTTAATGCAGAGTGAATTCCAGACCAAAATGGAGGAACTATAGTCATCAAGCTTCTGGAAGGAAAACGGGAGAAAGGTCATTTTGGTTTGGAAAATATTTAGTAAGACATAAATCTTGAGCTGGAAAAGGAGAGAAACCAATACATTGGACTTCATCAGAATGTGAACTGTTTCCTGTTCAAATTGCCCATTTCAAATATAAAAATGCAACCAAAAAGCTGGAAGGAAATATTTGAAAAATATGTTTCTGACAAAGGATTGGTATGTAGAATAAAAAATATTTTTGAAAACTTTTTAATGAAGAGGTAAACAACTCAGTTTTTGACCTTCTGGTCTGTTTCCCCTATTTGTACAGCCTTAATCTTTGTAAAAAGTCACGAAAGGGTTCTCTCTGACCCTGTTTAACCCTAATATATGATTCAATTCTCTTTTCTTTGTTCCTGAATCCTGTCCCAAGCATTTAAAGCTGCTGTACTACATAGGGACAAGGTGTGTTCATTGGAAAGAGCCTGATCCTGACGATCAGAGTAAAGTCCCTCACCCAGAATTTGATCTTGGGAAATCTCAAGTCCTTTTGCTTTTCCCTGTTGCTCTAAAATTTTTGCCTCTTCCATCTAGTAGCACTGCCAAAACAACTGTGGTCCATTTTCTAGGACTGCTGAGATTAACTGAATCCAGTGTTGTGCTGTTGCTTTGTTGCTTGAAGCCCACATTTTGATCATTTCCCTAACAGTGGTGCGGGAGAATTGTCTGTATTCTGTCAATCATGTTTTGAAAAGCACTGATTGGCCAGGCAGGAAGTATAGGCAGGTCAACCAGACAGGAAGTAGAGGTAGGGCGATGAGAAAAGTATTCTGGGAAGGAGGAAGCCCATTCCTCACCAGTCCTGCCCAGACCACGGAAGAAGCAAGATGTAATCTGCCTGGCTGAGAAAGGTACCGAGCCATGTGGCTAACATAGTTAAGGATAATGGGGTAATATATGTTATAAGAGCTAATACAAAGCCTGAGCTAATGGACTAATCAGTTTATAACCTAATGTAGACTCTTCGTGTGATTTTCTTTGGGGGCTTGCTAGCTGTGGGGTACTGGACGGGACAGAAACCCCAGCAAGCAGGCCCCTCATGCTACACCTAACAAAGGATGAATATATTCCATAAGCTACATTTGCCTGTTTAATTTCCTTTAGATCAGTCATACGTATTGGCTCTCATGTAGTTCTTAATTTCCTTTAGATCAGTCATACGTATTGGCTCTCATGTAGTTCTTAATTTCCTTTAGATCAGTCATACGTATTGGCTCTCATGTATATTCTTTGACTACCTTAGGATGTTTGGTGCCAGATTCTCTTTCTGATGATATCACCAGAAAAGCAGGTATAACTCTGGGTACACTATCCCGGAATTTGGTATGTACTGATGAGGCTAAATTTTGTCTTTGTACCTTTTATCCCTGGTCATCAAATTCAATAAATTCCTCAATCTTTTCAAATTTTTTTTTACCATTGCCTTTTGTAAAGTCTGGATCTCCTGTCCAGTGTTTTGTTCCAATTCCCTCATTGAGGATTCCAAGGTGTGAAGTCTGACCAGTAAAGATAAGGTCTCATCCTTGGATATAATTTTTATAGCAAGCATATTACTTTCCAGGAGAGAGATTCTATCAATCAAACTATCATAACCCTTTAATAGAGTCCAATTAATACATTCAACAGTATGAATTCTCTCAGACAATGTCTCAGCACCCTCTGTCATTGACTGCGTTTTGCTTGTCAAATTGGCTGTATCCTTCTCCAGAGTCCTGAATTTCCCTTTTAGTTGATCATTATCAATCTGTAAAGACTGTTTCATTTCTAAAAGTGCCTCATTCTTGGATTATTAAACTATGTTTTTTTTTAATATTGTTAGTGTATATCATTTTATTTTTTAATAAATAATTTATTTAAAATTTCTACCTCCTCCCATCCTCCCTTTTCCCTCCCACTCCCCCATTCCTCCTACCCCTCACTCTCCAGCCCTAAGAGCAGTCAGGGTTCCCTGCCCTGTGGGAAGTCCAAGCCCCCCCCCATCCTAGGAAGGTGAGCATCCAAACAGAGTAGACTCCCAAAAAGCCAGTACATGCAGTAGGATCAAAACCCAGTGTCGCCGGGCGATGGTGGCGCAGCCGGGCGATGGTGGCGCACGCCTTTAATCCCAGCACTCGGGAGGCAGAGGCAGGTGGATCTCTGTGAGTTCGAGACCAGCCTGGTCTACAGAGCTAGTTCCAGGACAGGCTCCAAAGCCACAGAGAAACCCTGTCTCGAAAAACCAAAAAAAAAAAAAAAAACCCAGTGTCATTATCATTGGATTCTCAGTCAGCCCTCATTGTCAGCCACATTCAGAGAGTCCGGTTTGATCACATGCTCGTTCTCGTTCAATCCCAGTCCAGCTGGCCTTGGTGACTTCCCATTAGATCAGTCCCACTGTCTCAGTGGGTGGGTGCACCCCTCGCTGATGAATATCTTGCATAACACCATAGAACCTTCATCTGGCGAGGGATGGAGATAGAGACAGAGACCCACACTGGAGCACTGGACTGAGCTCCCAAAGCCCAGATGAAGAGCAGAGGGAAAACATGAGCAAGGAAGTCTAAACCATGTTTTTAAGGAGAAAATATGAAGGACAAAGCTAACTCCCAGAATCAAATAGAGGGATGTAGGAGGGAAATCATATAAACCTTGCATAACATCACACATGGTGTAAGTAAAAAGGCTATTGGAACTCCTGGATGGTTAAATTGTCTGTAATCTTGCCCTTTTAAATTATAAATTTATCTTGGGAGGCAGAGGCAGGTGGGTCTCTGTGAGTTCGAGACCAGCCTGGTCTACAAGAGCTAGTTCCAGGACAGGCTCCAAAACCACAGAGAAACCCTGTCTCGAAAAAACCAAAAAAAATTATTAATTTATAATTTCTATTTTAAATTATGTTACCTGTGGCTAAGTTTGAGCTGGAGTAGGTGCAATAACCGTTACCTGCCAGTAGGTGTCACAGCATATTTGTAGCCACATGGCCGGTTTGAATCTGAATTTTAGCGTTAAATGCTAAAAGATATGCTCGGATTAAAAACAGTTATTTAGTGTAAATCACAGACTATGTGCTCCACAGAGGTCCCTGATTGGTCAGCGGCCACACAAGCACAAATACCAAACAGAGACAACCAGGGAAGCCTGTGTCCCACCTGAGCATCAGAAAACTGGACCCAGAAGCCAACTGAGACATTTAATGAGAAAATATAAAGGACTGCGTCTAGCAGCTACTCAGGGCTGCTGCATAGAAATTCTATACCCAAATGAATGGCATGGAGCCTGACGGTAGCTGACTAGAACCACTGGAGACCCGAGCCCCATGAATTGGGTGCCAACTGTAGACGCTAACTTAATTTGGAAAAAAAAAAAAAACAGGCCAGCTTAAAGATAAACAATTATATTTTTATTTATTATAAGGGGAAAACTCACGAAACCGGAATGAGAAGTCCAAGTTCACCTGTGCGGGGAGGGAACCACACAGAGAGACAGCACCTGGGCCATGGCTCGTTTTTTCTCCGGTCCCAGAAAGCCACACCCTAACTTGGTCCCACTTCTTAAAGATAATTGGTTAACAAGGCTTGCCCATCAATACTTTTTTCTGAGTCAGGGTCTCATGTAGCCCAGGCTGACCTCAAACTCAGTATACAGATGAGGATGACCATGAATTCCTGATCCTTCTGTCTCTACCTCCCAAGTGCTAGGATTAGTCGTGAACCATCACACCTAGTTTGTATGGTGCTGAACATTGAACTCAGGCCCTCCTGAATGCTAGGCAAGCCATTTATCAACTAAGCTACATTCCTAGCCCCATCTGTCATACATTTATGATAAATTATTCCATTTATTGATTATAGTTGCCTCATTTATATTTTCTAATTTTGAAGCTTACTGTGTCAAATATCTGAATAGCTAGGTCTGCCAGCTTGTTTCCAGATGTTATTTGATAAATTAACACCATCCTTTGATCCTTATTCTGTGAGTGTCTTTGCCAATGAGGTGGATTGCTTGGAGTCAAAACACCATCTTCTTAATCTGGTCTGCAAATCCCATCTTTTTAATGAAGAAATGAGGCCATTTGTACTCAAATTTTTCTGTTTATTTCAGTTGTTTTCTTCTTATTGATTTACTGTGTTGGGGATGATGGATTCATTCCCAGTCCTGCCTTGTGTATTCCTCTCGAAATTAAAAAGGTAGTTTATCTGGACCTACACATCTTGGTTGGCAGTTATTTACTTTCAAGTTTGAAACAGATTGCTCCTTGCTTTCCTGGCTTTTTAGGGTTATTGAGGAGAGACCTGATGTTATTCTGATAAATAACTTTTTAGGTAAATCATTATTTCTTGTAGATTTTAATATTGTTTCTTCATTTTGTATATTTGATATTTAGACTACAATTATGTTATGAAGAAGTATTTCTCTGGGTTTATCTACTGGAGATTCTAATTACGTACTGTGTTTGGATGTACATGTCTTTCTCTAGATTTGAGGACTTTTCTGCTACTACTTCATTTATGAGTTTCACTATACCTTTTAGTCTCAGCTCCTTCTTTTATTCTGTGGATTCTTAGGTTTGCCCTCTTGATTGTATTCTAGAGTTCTTGGAATTGTGATTATACTCATCTCTTAAATTTATATTTTAATATCATATTTCCTTGAGCTTGTTCTCCACTGTATTATTTGATCTACTTGTACAAGTATAAGTAATATTTTCTACTGGGTTTTTATTGGATTGAGTATTTCATTTCTAACATTTTTTTTAAAAAAATCTCAGATTCTTTGGTGAATTTCTCTCCTTATGCTACTGACGTTTTCCATTAGCACTGTGTATTTTCTCACCCATTTTGCTAACTTTTTTATGTTGATGCCTTACATCTGCAGGCACTGGACTGGTTCTCTTAATCTAATTTTGTCTTAGATTTTAATTCTATGCTATGTGTGTTTTGCCTATATATATATATCTGTGCATCAGTGCTTGCCTACTACACATAGAGGTCCAAAGAGGGCTTTGGGTCCTCTGGAACTGGAGTTACAGATAGTTGTGAGCCATCATGTGGGTGGTTAGGATACAAATCTAAATCCTCTGCAAGAGCAATAAATGCTCTTAACCATTACATCTGTCTAGCAGCCTTTTATTTTCATTATCTAACAATTCTATCCTTTAGATATCAATGATCAATTTTACCAGTAAACTCTTGAAAACTTCATTTCATATTTTACTCATTTCAATTCCTTTGAACAGTTGAGGATTTATGGTATTTTCAATGAGTTATATTGCTTTAATTTTTCATGTTTCTAGTATTTCTATGTTACAATTTGGGTATATTTTGGTTTGGATCTATCTTTCAACTTTATTTGGGGGATCTTCTTAGTGGGTACCCTTGTCTTTAGTGCTTAATCCCCAGTACCACTCAGAGAGGATAAAAAATACTCCTGTGACGGCAATGATACCAAACCATTAAAGATATAAAAATGTTCTTAATTTATTAAACTCATAACATCAACAATGACCATAAAATGAAAACAATATAACTAATGTAGTGTACTATGAAGTTAGAATTATTCAGGTTAAATGTAGAAATAGTGAGTGGATGAGATAAAGGGAAGGCACAGGAAGAATAAAAAGAGGTACAGGGTTAAATAAATGAAAGCTAAAAAGAAGACTAGAGAAAATTATTATAATAAAGGGGAAGAGGAGATTACAAAATGGAAATTAAAAAACAGAAAAATTCCCCAATAATAAAAAAGTTTTTGATCAAAATTGGGTAAATGAATAAAAGGTAGGAAGATAAAAGCTTTAAAACGACAAGATTAAGTCAAGATATGACTCATAATACAGTAGAAAGGAAAAGTGGAGGGGGAAACACAGGGAGCAGAAGAGAAAGACAATTTGTCTAATAATCAAAAAGGGTGTAAACAAAATTAGATAAATGCATAATGGGGAATAAAAAATCAAAACAAGTATTTTCAAAAAGAGGACAAAGTGGGGCTAGAGAGATGGTTCAGTGGTTAAGAGCACTGGCTATTCCAGGGGACCGGGGTTCAAATCCTAGCACCTACATGGCAGCTCACAACTGTAACTCTAGTTTCAGGGGATCCGAAACCCTCTCAGTGACACACAGGCAGGAGAGACATCAATGTACATTAAAAAAATATGTCTTAAAAATGACAAAGTGAAAAGCAGTAAATATAAAGGGGGAAATACAAGACATAAAAAGAATAATAGGGGCCTTTGTCTCAATAGCCTGCCTGCAGCAAGCAAGATAGGCCCTTTGTTTACGAGGCACCCAAGCAGCACGGAGATCTGATCTTGGCACCAGGAGAGCCATCATTGGGGTGAATGAGTTTCTGACCCTCGGCAGCAGCCCGGGACACGGAACTCAGACGTTCCTCACCCCCCCCCATACTTCCTGGTCTTCCTGGAGGGGCTAGACTCCCCGGATACTGCCTCTCTCTTCCTATCCCACCCAGCTTGCATCCAGAAACCCCCCCTTCTGCCTCCCTCCCCTCTTCCGGCACATAACATCACCCAGCTCAGCCTGTTTGGGCGCTGGGACCGAATTGCGAGGGCAACCAGGAGGGCGGTAGTTCCTTTGTCTCAATAGCCTGCCTGCAGCAAGCAAGATAGGCCCTTTGTTTACGAGCTACCCAAGCAGCAAGGAGATCTGATCTAGACACCAGGAGAGCCATCACTGGGGAGTGACATCACTGGGAAGTACATCAGTGGGCAAGGAGACCTGATCCTGTAAAAGAAGATCCATAGGAGAGCATTCGGAGGAAGAGATGGGCAGGCGCCAATGCAAGAATTCACCCAACAATCTGAAAAACAACATGAAACCTCCAGAACCCAGCGACCTTACAACAGGAAGACATGAACACATTAATCAAGTAGAAAAAATTAACTTTATGAAAGTGATAGAGGCCCTTAACAGCATGTAAAAAAACGACCTTATAGAAATGGATGAGAAGGATAACAGAAAATTTGAAGAATTGAGTAAATCAGTGAATAATACCCTAGGAAACCAAGGAAAAACAATCAAACAGATAATGGAAACAGTTCAAGACTTGAAAACTGAAATGGAGGGAAGGAAGGGCCGGCTGGACATAGAAAATCTAGGTAAACGAATAGAGACTACAGAAACAAGCATAACCAACCGAATACAAGAGATAGAAGAAAGAGTCTCAGATTCTGAAGATACCATAGAGAAAATAAACGCACTGATCAAAGAAAACAGCAAATCCAACAAACTCTCATCATAAAACATTCAGGAAATCTGGGACACAATAAAAAGACCAAACCTAAGAATAATAGGAGAAGAAGAAGTGCAGCTCTACGGTCCAGAAAATATATTTAATAAAATTATAGAAAACTTTCCCAAACTAAAGAAAGATATACCTATGAAGGTTCAAGAAGCATACAGAACACCGAATAGTACAAAGCATACAGAATAAAGAAAGAATATTAAGAGCTGCAAAGGAAAAAGGCCAAGATACTTATAAAGGTAAACCTATCAGACTTACACCTGACTTCTCTATGGAAACCATAAAAGCCAGACGGTCATGGATAGAGGTACTGCAGAAACTAAGAGAACATGGATGCAAGCCCAGACTACTATACCCAGCCAAGCTTTCATTCACTATAAATGGAGAAAACAAAATTTTCCAGGATAAAAACAAATTTAAACAATACGTAGCCACAAATCCAGCCTTACAGAAAATAATAGAAGGAAAATCACAAACCAAGGAGTCCAACAATGCCCACAATAACTCAGACATCTAGAGACCCTTCACCAGCACAACCCGAAGAAGGGAAACACACAAACTCTACTACCAAAAAAGTGACCGGAGTTAACAACCACTGGTCATTAATATCACTTAATGTCAATGGACTCAACTCACCTATAAAAAGGCACAGGCTAAGAGATTGGATACGAAAACAGAATCCAACATTCTGCTGCTTACAAGAAACACACCTCAACCACAAAGACAGGCACCTACTCAGGGTAAAGGGTTGGGATAAGGCTTATCAAGTAAATGGACCTAGGAAACAAGCAGGTGTGGCCATACGAATTTCTAACAAAGTTGACTTCAAACATAAATCAATCAGAAGAGATGGAGAGGGACATTTTATACTCATAACAGGAACAATTCATCAGGATGAAGTCTCAATCCTGAATATCTGTGCCCCTAATATAAAAGCACCCACATACATAAAAACATTGTTAAAACTCAAGGCAGTCATCAAACCGCACACACTAATAGTAGACTTCAACACTCCTCTCTCACCAATAGACAGGTCACTCAGACAGAAACCTAACAGAGAAATAAGAGAATTAATGGAGGTAATGAATCAAATGGACTTAACAGACATCTATAGAACATTCCACCCAAATAGGAAAGAATATACCTTCTTCTCTGCAGCTCATGGAACCTTCTCGAAAATTGACCACATACTCGGTAACAAAGCAAACTTCCACAGTTACAAAAAAATATTAGTAACCACCTGTGTCTTATCAGATCACCATGGATTAAAGTTAGAATTCAACAACAATGCTACCCCCAGAAAGCCTACAAACTCATGGAAACTGAACAGTCAACTACTGAACCACACCTGGATCAAGGAAGAAATAAAGAAATTAAAGTCTTCCTTGAATTCAATGAAAATAGAGAAACAACATACTCAAACTTATGGGACACTATGAAAGCAGTGCTAAGAGGAAAGTTCATAGCACTAAGTGCCCACTTAAAGAAAACAGAGAAAGCACATGTTGGAGACTTAACAGCACACCTGAAAGCTCTAGAAAAAAAAGCAGACTCACCTAGGAGGAGTACAAGACTGGAAATAATCAAACTGAGGGCTGAAATCAACAAAATAGAAACACAGAAAACAATTGAAAGAATCAATGAAACAAAAAGCTGGTTCCTGGAGAAAAATCAACAAGATTAATAAACCCCTATCCAAACTCATCAACCGGCAGAGAGAGAATTTAAAATCAGAAATGAAAAGGGAGACATAACCACAGACACAGAGGAAATTCAGAGAATCATTAGATCTTACTACAAAAGCCTGTATGCCACAAAACTAGAAAATATAAAAGAAATGGGCACTTTTTTTAGATAAATACCATATACCAAAGTTAAACCAGGACCAGGTAAACAACCTAAATAGACCTGTGAGTCGTGAAGAATTAGAAGCTGTTATCAAAAACCTCCCTACCAAAAAAAAAGCCCAGGACCAGACGGCTTCAATGCAGAATTCTACCAGAACTTCCAAGAAGACCTAATACCTATACTCCTTAATGAATTTCACAATATAGAAACAGAAGAGTCATTGCCAAATTCCTTTTATGAAGCTACAGTTACTCTGATACCAAAACCACACAAAGACTCAACCAAGAAAAAAAATTACAGGCCAATCTCACTCATGAACATCGATGCAAAAATCCTCAACAAAATACTGGCAAACCGAATCCAAGAACACATTAGAAAAATTATCCATTATGATTAAGTAGGCTTCATCCCAGAGATGCAGGGCTGGTTCAACATATGCAAATCTATCAATGTAATCCACCATATAAATAAACTGAAAGAAAAAAACCATATGATCGTTTCATTAGATGCTGAAAAAGCATTTGACAAAATTCAACATCCCTTTATGATAAAAGTCTTGGAGAGATTAGGGATACAAGGGTCATACCTAAATATAATAAAAGCTATTTATAGCAAGCCGACAGCTAACATCAAATTAAACGGAGCGAAACTCAAAGCCATCCCACTAAAATCAGGAACACAACAAGGCTGTCCACTCTCTCCATACCTCTTCAATATAGTGCTTGAAGTTCTAGCAATAGCAATAAGACAACATAAGGAGATCAAGGGGATTCGAATTGGAAAGGAAGAAGTTAAACTTTCGTTATTTGCAGATGATATGATAGTGTACATAAGCGACCCCAAAAACTCCACCAAAGAACTTCTACAGCTGATAAACACCTTTAGCAATGTGGCAGGATACAAGATCAACTCCAAAAAATCAGTCGCCCTCCTATACACAAAGGATATGGAAGCAGAGAGGGAAATCAGAGAAGCATCACCTTTCACGATAGCCACAAACAGCATAAAATATCTTGGGGTAACTCTGACCAAGGAAGTGAAAGATCTATTTGACAAGAATTTTAAGTCTTTGAAGAAAGAAATTGAAGAGGACACCAGAAAATGGAAGGATCTCCCTTGCTCTTGGATTGGGAGGATCAACATAGTAAAAATGGTAATTCTACCAAAGGCAATTTATAGATTCAATGCAATCCCCATCAAGGTCCCATCAAAATTCTTCACAGATTTTGAGAGGATAATAATAAACTTTATATGGAAAAACAAAAAACCCAGGATAGCCCAAACAATCTTATACAATAAAGGAACTTCTGGAGGCATTATCATCCCTGACTTCAAACTCTATTACAGAGCTACAGTAATGAAAACAGCGTGGTACTGGCATAAAAACAGAGAAGTCGACCAATGGAATCGTATAGAAGACCCGGATTTTAACCCACAAACATATGAACACCTCATTTTCGATAAAGGAGCTAAAAGTATACAATGGAAGAAAGAAAGCATCTTCAACAAATGGTGCTGGAATGAAAATAGATCCATATCTATCACCATGCACAAAACTCAAGTCCAAATGGATCAAAGACCTCAATATCAATCTGAACACACTGAACCTGATAGAAGAGAAAGTGGGAAGTACCCTACAACATATGGGCACAGGAGATCGCTTCCTATGTATAACCCCAGCAGCACAGACATTAAGGGCAACATTGAATAAATGGGACCTCCTGAAACTGAGAAACTTCTGTAAAGCAAAGGACACTGTCACTAAGACAAAAAGGCAGCCTACTGACTGGGAGAAGATCTTCACCAACCCCGCAACAGACATAGGTCTGATCTCCAAAATATATAAAGAACTTAAGAAACTAGACTTTAAAATGCTAATTAACCCAATTAAAAAATGGGGCACTGAACTGAACAGAAAATTCTCAACAGAAGAAGTTCAAATGGCCAAAAGACACTTAAGGTCATGCTCAACCTCCTTAGCGATCAGGGAAATGCAAATCAAAACAACTCTGAGATATCATCTTACACCTGCAAGAATGGCTAAAATCAAAAACACCAAGGATAGCCTTTGCTGGAGAGGTTGTGGAGAAAGGGGTACCCTCATCCATTGCTGGTGGGAATGCAAACTTGTCCAACCACTTTGGAAATCAGTGTGGCGGTTTCTCAGGAAATTCGGGATCAACCTACCCCAGGACCCAGCAATACCACTCTTGGAAATATACCCAAGAGATGCCCTATCATATTACAAAAGCATTTGTTCAACTATGTTCATAGCAGCATTATTTGTAATATAGCCAGAACCTGGAAACAACCTAGATGTCCTTCAATGGAAGAATGGATGAAGAAAGTGTGGAATATATACACATTAGAGTACTACTCAGCGGTAAAAAACAATGACTTCTTGAATTTTGCATGCAAATGGATGGAAATAGAAAACACTATCCTGAGTGAGGTGTCCCAGACCCAAAAAGATGAACATGGGATGTACTCACTCATAATTGGTTTCTAGCCGTAAATAAACGACATCGAGTCTATAATTTGTGATCCTAAAGAAGCTAAATAAGAAGGTGAACCCAAAGAAAAACATATAGTTATCCTCCTGGATATGGGAAGTAGACAAGATTGCCGAGCAAAAAATTGGGATCTTGGGGGTGGGGTGGGTTAGGGGTAAGGGGAGATGGGGAGAGAAAAGTGAGAAGGGGAGGATGGGGGAACTTGGGGAATTGGGATGGTTGGGATAAAGGAAGGATGGATATGGGAGCAGGGAAGCATATATCTTAATTAAGGGAGCCATCTTAGGGTTGGCAAGAGACTTGAACCTAGAGGGGCTCCCAGGTGCCCAGGGGGATGTCCCCAGTTAGTTCCTTGGGCACCTGAGGATGGGGAACCTGAAATGGCCCTATCCTATAGCCATACTGATGAATATCTTGCATATCACCATAGAACCTTCATCTGGTGATGGAGATAGAGACAGAGACCCACATTGGAGCACGGGTATGAGCTCCC
Organism: Chionomys nivalis; assembly: GCF_950005125.1. Lineage (NCBI taxonomy): Eukaryota > Metazoa > Chordata > Mammalia > Rodentia > Cricetidae > Chionomys > Chionomys nivalis. Next base: position 94,461,092 of record NC_080112.1, read on the forward strand.
AAGGTCCCAATGAGAAGCAGAAGGAGAACATGAGCAAGGAACTCAGGACCATGAGGGGTGCACTCACCCACTGAAACAGAGGGACTGATCTATTGGGAGCTCACCAAGGCCAGCTGGACTGGAACTGAAAAAGCATGGGATAGAACCGGACTCTCTGAACATGGTGGACAATGAGGGCGGATGAGAAGCCAAGGACAATGGTACTGGGTTTGGATCCTACTTCATGTTTTGGCTTTGTGGGAGCCTAGACAGTTTGGATGCTCACCGTACTAGATCTGGATGGAGGGGGGAGGACCTTGGACTTTCCACAGTGCAGGGAACCCTGACTGCTCTTTGGACTGGAGGGGGGGGGAAGAAGTGGGGGAAGGGGGAGAGGAGTGGGAGGGAAAGGGGAGGCTGGGAGGAGGAAATTTTTTTTAATAAAAAATTAAAAAAAAAGAATAATAGGGGTCTACAGCAATGACTCAGCAGTTAAGAGGGCACCTTGCTGTTAATCATGAGGGCAGAGCAAGAATTTAGATCCCAGTATCATGTCTGGTGTTTCACAAACACTTGCAACTCCAGCTCCAAGGGATGAGACACTCTTCTGGTCTATAAGGGCACAGCAACACACATATTCATACATTTACATAGACACAGATACACATACATGCACACATGTTCCTACATTTACATAGACACAGATGCACTTACATGCACACATGTTCCTACTTTTACATAGACACAGATGCACATACATGCACACATGTTCCTACATTTACATAGACAGAGATACACATACATATACATGCACACATGTTCCTACACTTACATAGACAGATATACACATACATATACATGCACACATGTTCCTACATTTACATAGACACAGATAAACATACATATACATGCACACGTTTCTACATTTACATAGACACAGATACACATACATATACATGCACACATGTTCCTACACTTACATAGACAGATATACACATACATATACATGCACACATGTTCCTACATTTACATAGACAGATACATACACATACATGCACACATGATCCTACATTTACATAGACACAGACACATACATACATGCACACATGTTCCTACATTTACATAGACACAGATACATACACATACATGCACACATGTTCCTACATTTACAGATACACTTACATATACATGCACACATGTTCCTACATTTACATAGACACAGATACATACACATACATGCACACATGTTCCTACATTTACAGATACACTTACATATACATGCACACATGTTCCTACATTTACATAGACACAGATACATACACATACATGCACACATGTTCCTACATTTACAGATACACTTACATATACATGCACACATGTTCCTACATTTACATAGACACAGATACACATATACATACATGCACACATGTTCCTACACTTACATAGACAGAGATACACATACATATACATGCACACATGTTCCTACATTTACATAGACAGATACATATACATGCACACATGTTCCTACATTTACATAGACACAGATAAACATACATATACATGCACACATGTTTCTACATTTACATAGACAGTTACACATACATATACATGCACACATGTTCCTACATTTACATAGACACAGATACACATACATATACATGCACACATGTTCCTGCATTTATATAGACACAGATACACATACATGCACACATGTTCCTACATTTACATAGACACAGATGCACATACATGCACACATGTTCCTACATTTACATGGAAACAGATACATACACATACATGCACACATGTTCCTACATTTACATAGACACAGATACATACACATACATGCATACATGTTCCTACATTTACATGGAAACAGATACATACACATACATGCACACATGTTCCTACATTTACGTAGAAACAGATACATATACATACATGCACACATGTTCCTACATTTACAGATACATACACATACATGCACACATGTTCCTACATTTACATACAGATACACTTACATATACATGCACACATGTTCCTACATTTACATAGACACAGATACACATATACATACATGCACACATGTTCCTACACTTACATAGACAGAGATACACATACATATACATGCACACATGTTCCTACACTTACATAGACAGAGATACACATACATATACATGCACACATGTTCCTACATTTACATAGACAGATACATATACATGCACACATGTTCCTACATTTACATAGACACAGATAAACATACATATACATGCACACATGTTTCTACATTTACATAGACAGTTACACATACATATACATGCACACATGTTCCTACATTTACATAGACACAGATACACATACATATACATGCACACATGTTCCTGCATTTATATAGACACAGATACACATACATGCACACATGTTCCTACATTTACATAGACACAGATGCACATACATGCACACATGTTCCTACATTTACATGGAAACAGATACATACACATACATGCACACATGTTCCTACATTTACATAGACACAGATACATACACATACATGCATACATGTTCCTACATTTACATAGACACAGATACATACACATACATGCATACATGTTCCTACATTTACATGGAAACAGATACATACACATACATGCACACATGTTCCTACATTTACGTAGAAACAGATACATATACATACATGCACACATGTTCCTACATTTACAGATACATACACATACATGCACACATGTTCCTACATTTACATACAGATACACTTACATATACATGCACACATGTTCCTACATTTACATAGACACAGATACACATATACATACATGTACACATTCCTACATTTACATAGACACAGATACACATACATATACATGCACACACATAAGCAAATTTTTAAAAAAACTGAAGAAAAATGTTGGAGAAGCTTCTTTCTGGGACCTTAAAAATTGCAGACCCCCCAAGTATATGTAGTAAGGGGTGGGGATGTTCATGGGACATGGACTCGTGGCTTTCCTTTGGGTTATGTTGGTGCTGAGACTGTATGACAAAGATATCTGATGTTTGCCAGAGCTATCGCCAGTTTAATAATTCCCCTTCCTTTTACACCAGGAGCCTCTGCTAGCTACCCTCAGCTTTGTACTCTGCGGTCTGGGAAGGTTCTCCTACCTTCTTGAGACTCCACAGCTCATGCCTCTTGTGGTTAAGTGTAGAAGTGCCTTGGGAGTGAGAGAACCTTCCACAGGACTGATGTCTAGACAGGCAGGCCTATCATTTTATTTTCAAAATCCACTAAATATTAGTAACCTGTTGGAGGAATGACGCTGTGGGTGTCAAGTGGTTCAGTCGATGTTTAGTTCTTGGAGTTCACTACCAAAGTGAATTCCATGGCAGATAGGTGGCTTCAGAAGCTGTCCCTGAGGGTCAGGGCTATTAAGTCCCATATTCACTCTCAATTCATGAGCTTGGCTTCCACATAACCAAGAGCACAGCTAGCTGTCTCTACACTTTACTTCCCAGCCAACCCTCCTGCCAGCCTAAACTTAGCATGCCAGTGTGCAGCCTTTCTGTGCCCCACAATTGCCTCCCAGGGATTTCCTTTATCACAGAACTGTGGTGAGCTGATCAGACTTGACTTTTGATTGTTCCCTGTTCTGAGTCCCCCGAGGGTAGCTCAGTTGTAAATGCTAGATTTCCTTTCAAGCCACAACCATTTGCTTCTCCATGGATGACTCAGGCCACCAAAGCCACTCTCTTTGCAACTTGATTTGTGGCTTGTGAGGGTTATGGCTCGTCTGGTGGATAGAACTGACAGTGTGGTTTCATCACCATTCCCTTTCTTTTAGAGGAGGCTCTGCTTCCCCACCCCATGAGGAGCCAGCCATGTGGATGAAGCTGTGTTCGCCTTGGCATGTGTCTTTTCACAACATTGTGATTTTTCTCCTCTGTCCTTTCAGACCTACAAAATGGTTCTGTGGGGAGCTGGGGAGATGGCTCATAGGTTAAGAATGCTTGCTCTTTCAGAGGAGCCAACCTTAGTTCCTACCACCCACAATGCTTGCCTCATCACTGTCTATAACTCTAGTTCCAGGGGCCCATTGCCCTCTTCTGGCCTTTGCAAGCAACTGCATGCACATAACAGTCATGAAACACGCACATTTCTAATTAAAAATAAAAATAGAACATATTTAAAACTGAGTTCAAGCCCCATGCTAGGAGAGAAGCTATCCCCACAACTTGTCCTCTGACCTCCACAATACACCATGCATGTCTCCCCCAACGTACAAATGAATACATGGAAAAAGAAAGAAAAAAATAAAAGATGAAGGTAAGAGGAGGAAGAATAAGGAGCAGAAAAAGATGTAAAGAGAAAGAGAATGAGGTAAGAAGAAAGAACTCTGCTGCATGGCTAGATTTACGTATGCTTTATTTCAGTGCTGGGGATTCACCTCAAGGCCTGCACACACTACAAAAGAACTCTACCACTGAGCTAAGTCCTCAGCCTTGAGATTTGTCTTTAACATCAAGTCTATTAATTACAAAAGTAATGCCTTCACAAGGCACAAAACATTAAGTAGAACACAGTATTACAAAGAACTGTTCTCTCTATTCCCATACTTGTCAAATTCCTAGCTAGGGCTAGGAATAACCACTCTTAGCAATTATATATTCCATTAATTTGGGGAGTGAAATACACACAATTTTATAGACAAATTGAATATGCATATCTACATATACAGTTTTGAAATTATTCGCTTAAGTTTATACCTCTGAGTACTTTTATTCAAAGACATGGTTTCATGTAGTCTAGGCTGTCCTTGAACACGCTATGTAACCCAGGCTAGCCTTCTTGTCTTCACCTTTCAAGTGTGGGAGTTATAGTCATGTGCCTATGCTGTTTGAGTTCCTAATGTGACTGGTTTTGTCGGACTTTTACCAAATGACAAAGGTAGTTGTAAGATGAAGACTGTGCCTTTGTTTCCCAGTCACCCACATCTGAATAATCACACAGAAACTATATTAGTTACAACACTGTTTGGCCAGTGGCTCAGGCATATTCCTAGCTAGCTCTTATATCTTGAATTAACCCATTTCTATTAATCTAATATCACCACAAGGCTGTGGATTCTCAGTAAAATCCTAGTGTCTTTCTCCTTCAGCAGCTACATGGCATCTACCCAACTCTGCCTTCTTTTCCCCTTCATTTGTTTTCCCACCTCTCTTCTGCCCTGCCATAGGCCAAAGCAGCTTCTTTATTAACCAATGGTAATAAAACACATTCACAGCATACAGAAGGGAATCCCACATCAGTAGTAGAGAACACAATAGGAGAAATACTCAGAAAACTGCAAACTCATCTTTGAAAAGCACCACAAAATTTGACACATAATAAACATTCAATAAATATGTGTTAAGTAGTGAAAAAGAATGAAGAGCTGGAGGAAGGTGGGACAGACTACAAAAATAATTCTCAGGACAATTGTGGTCTCATTACTGAGAATTACCATCTTCCAAGACAGCTGGGAATGATGCACAATACTGGCTAAGGACAAGTGTAATCTCTTCCAGAAGCTCGTTGCCTTTGGCATGCACAGAGTTTAGAGGCAGAGTAGCACCACCTCTAGAATAGCCAGGAAATCTAGGAGTTCAGAGCCTCAAGAACTATAAAGAGGGCAGCAAGTGGAAAAAATGCCTATGAAGTTAAAGTCACAAACCTGAGGTTCCAGGAATCCAAAGTGACTTTATCATGATCACAGAATGAGTTAAATAGCTTCCAGGTAGAATTCTAAGTTTCATTAGTTCATCTTACTTTCTGGTGATGCACACCGTATTCATTCTGATTTTTCTGACTTTGTGCTGTTTTCTTTACCTACCAGGCATTTTCTCCATTGTCTTATCTAATACTGTGTGGAAATTAAAGGACAGAAACTGGGTTATAAAGATTGATATTGGGCTGAGTAAGACGCTGTCAGTAATGAACCAGTCTTAGGAATCCATGTACAAATACAATCATACTTGAGAGTAATTAAAAGTTCAAGAAGGTTGTTGACGTGGGGAAGTGAAGAGCTCTCTTAAGGGGTCTGGAGTGGACTATGACAGTTGATGAAATTATAATGCAAATTATTTCCCTCTTTACTGTTTTGGAGAACTAATCAAATACATCCATGTAATCCTGTATTCTTAAAGTCACTCACTGTGCCTGCACACGTGTATATAATGTGAGTTCATTCATGTATGTGTGTCACAAGGGGGAAAAACCTAGGACCTTGAACATGCTAGTCAAGTACTTTAACAGAGAGCCATTCCCTAGCCATTATATCTTCACCAATTTCAAGCTTATTCTTTCTATACGGGCCCAGTAAATACTACATCTCCTTCATAAAACCTTTCCTTCATTATGAATTATAAATTTACGTAAAATCATCACCATAAGATATCACATGTATATTCTCTCTAATTTCAGAGAGGGAGAGGGGGAGAGGGAGAGAGGGGGAGAGAGAGAGGGAGGGAAAGAGAGAGAGAGGGAGAGAGGGGGGGAGAGAGAGAGAGACAGAGAGAGAGATTGAGAGATTCTGTCGTTTCTCTGCATGGTTTGGGTGTTGAAAAGTCTGTCTTACAGTGTTGCTAATCACAATTCCCCTGAATACCATCTTTCTATATTAGAAGGCTCTTATGACAGCAGAATAAAAGACATATTGACTATGTGCATGGAATATTGCTGGGGCTATTTGCATTAAGGTGCCTCTGCCTGCTGCATCCTATCTAGTGGACAGATGGATTTATAGAAGAAACAGCAATCACAGGGGCTTATTTCATATTTGTATCCTCCACAAAATTTAACACATTTGGAAAATAATACTCTTCAAGTTTTAGGGATGATTCAAGATGGAGAAAGTCTTCATGCAGTCAGGTCTGGGGCTCTCCTTGAAAACTACCAGTTGAGTCCAGGCTTACTCATTTTTAAAGCTTCTGTCTTACTAAATGTATCTGCATGTAAATGATCCGTGTCATTGCCGTGAAAAAGAAAAAAATCTTCTGTTACAGCAACAGATGCCTGTAGTAGCTTTTCTAATAATTTTTGTTTTCGATTTTAAAAACAAGGTTTCTCTTTTGTAATAGGCCTTCCCTGGCTGTCCTGGAACTTGCTTTGTAGATCATGCTGGCTTCGAACTCACTGAGATCCACCTGCCTCTGCTTCCCGAGTGCTGGGACTAAAAACATGTGCCACTACCGCTCAGTTAGCTTTTCTACTCTTTAAGTATAAGGTATAATGTTTCCCCATTTCCTTGAGTCTCAAAAGATAAAATGGAGCCGGGCAGTGGTGGCGCACATCTTTAATCCCAGCACTTGGGAGGCAGAGGCAGGTGGATCTCTGTGAGTTTGAGGCCAGCCTGGTCTACAAGAGCTAGTTCCAGGACAGGCTCCAAAGCTACAGAGAAACCCTGTCTCGAAAAACCAAAACCAAACAAACAAACAAAAAGGATAAAATGGTTTGAGAGGAGGGTTCCTTAGACCCCTTCCCAAATAATGCAAGCTATTTCTGTTTGCTGTCCTGTGTTGCCCCGCAGGATTCAATAGCAAGACCTTATTGCTGAAGACACCACACACTGGTACTGATTTGGAGGCTTCCTCTTTGCTGGCTAGCTTTTGCAGTGCTGGGAGGTGCCATAAACAGTTCTGCCCAGCAACAAACAATGCAAACTCCAATAATGACCCATCTGGCTAGGTATGCCCATTGGTTCAATAGTGGCATGGCTATTTTAGGAGTAATCATACATTTTCTGATTAATTAACGCACAATCCAAAGGTGGGGATACTAGGACTGTAAACCTGGCCAAGAATTCATGACTGGGGAGGGCCTGGGCCCTAGGGAAGAACCTACTAATATTGGTTTGTTAAACTGACATAGAATCACATTGTCATCTAAATATGCGTCTTCATACCTATACATAAGTGTAGCTCTTAGTCCTTATCTGAAAAGCTTCTCTTTGCAGTTAATGGCAAGTAATAAAAAGACTCACATTGGATCTGATCAAAGTGCAAAAAAAATAAGTTCCTGTGACTGTGGAGTATTAGGCTCTAAATGGGACACACAGACACACCCTCCCCCCTCCATGCTGCAAGGCTCAGAGAAGGTAGGAAAATAAAGGACAGACGTCAGAGTCGGAGGACGGATGATCAGCACACCCACAAGCTCACCGCAGCTGTGGCCACCTACACAAGGACCCCACACATTTCATCATGCCAAGGGGAAGGGCTCATCAGGCCACAGCTCTTCTCTGAGGGACTCCTAACAGGGAAGGGTGGCAGTGGGAAGGGGGGTCACTTTCTTCAGTGATGCAACTACTCATAAATTGCTTAACCACCTTCCACCTTTACTCATGCAGGCAAGCCTATTAACCTTAGAGGGTCACACAAACTATGAAAGTAGGAAGTAAATTTATAGGAAATAAGTGCTTTAGTGGGAGAATGGGAGATGAGACAGTTTAATGGGGCGAGGAGGACTCAAATTCATTATACACATGCATAAAACTGGCAAATAAAAATTAATTTTTCAAAATGACAAAATTGGTGTTCCCTCCCTGCCTTGTCTAATAACCTGTGCCACTAGCCCATCGGATTCAGGAAGCTGCCCCATTTCTACTTCTTGCTCTACAAACGTATCTAGTTTAAAAAAAGGCAAAATGATAGATTAAAAATTACCTGCTCTCCAGAGATCATTCATGAAGCAAATCCCTCGGGGAGGGGCAGGCCAGGCTAATTTCCTTGGAGTGTTAGAAATGTCTTGGCCTTGAAGGAGAGGCTCTCTCCAGTTTCTAAGGACTTGCAAGTCAGACCTTCCCTCTGTTCAGAAACCTTGAATTGTATAGAACCTTGGGATCTACTGGGAAAATGGCGCTTACCATGTGAGCATGAGGATGTGAGTTCCAGTCCACCCCAAGAACCCAAGATGGATGCCTGGGGTGTTGGGGCTTCCTTGAGTTAGACCTATTCTCAACTGCTTAAACAAATGTGTGCAACCATAGCACTTTCTACCTCCAGAAGAAAACACTAAACTCATTAACACATAGGAAGTGGGGGCAGGAGGGCCAGAAATTGAGGGTCATTTTCCCTGCAGATATAGTGAGTTGGTGGCCAGCTTGGGTGAGACCTGGGGCTGGTGGGGGCTCTTTGGAGTCTGTGCCCCTCCCAGAGCTGTTCTCTCTTCCAAAATTTCAAACAAAATCCTAACTACCTCATTTTTGTGTTGTCATTGCTGTGGTTGTTATTCTTATTTGTGTGTGTGTGTGTGTGTGTGTGTGTGTGCACATGCATGGCTTGCACAGCTCAGGAGACCACACTTGGAAGTCCACTCTTCTCCCATGTGACCACAGCGACCCAACACTGAGCCAGTGCGCTTACCATCAGAGTCGTATTGCTGGCCCCAACCACTCAATTTCTGTTCCTTGGAAACTGAGAGAATGAACGGGAAAATGGGAAATGTAGGAGAAGGACAATCACTCTGAAAGGAGATGTGTTGGGGAAACTGTCAACCAATCACATCTAGTTAAGGCGTGGCTACCTGGAGCCCAGGAAGAAAAACTGGGAGGACCTAGGTGCCTGCTCTCTCTCTCTCTCTCTGCTTAGCTCCCACCGCACAGATAGGAAGTCGGAGCTCCCACTCTTGTATAGTGAGTTTCCCCTTATAACCATTAAAATATAACTGTTATTCTTAAAAAAAATTACCTGCTCTCTCCAATCCTATACTATGACTTCACATGTCTTTTTTCCCCTATAAACTTCTGGGCAATGGGCCTTCTAACGTGGTGTGGTGGCTCACTTGAGAAGCTGATGCCGAGGACTGAAATGAGTTCCAGGGCAACCAGGACTACTGGAGTATAGTGCAAGACCCCATTTCAAATAAAAATGATCCATGCCACGTGCAACTTCTCTACCCAATCCTATCCTGCACATCCTTCTCCAGGACCTAGCCCAGTGGCCAATCCTCCTCTCCCTGTTCCCTCCCAACAGCTCTAGTCTGGCCCCACATTCAGTACCCTGGCCTAGTCCGATTAACCCCTAGGCTTTGTCAGGCCCATCTTGTGCCACATCCAGCCTTGCCGCCCCACCAGATCTCCTCCTAACACTCCAGGCTTGGACCAGGACACATACCCTGTACATCAGTCCAGACCCCTCTGCCCACCTGACTTTATTCCACTAAGCCATTTCCAACCTCTAGGCCCAACCCACATAACACATCCTCTCTTCCAATCCTATAGAAATGTTTGACTTAATGTGAGCTTTGTCATTATGAGGATACAATCTTTGTAAATATTCAGCCTTTTACATTTTTCCCAATTTTAGTTTTTTTATAACTTCATATGTGAGTATAATATATCTTTGTCACCTCTCCCCTCCTTCCTCATTATAGGTCCTCCTGTACCCCCAGTCCTTCTTAAATCCATATTCTCATTCTCTATATGTGTATGTCGGGCTGACTACTTAGGCACGGACTTACTCGAGGGCTTGTCTCTGAAGGAAACTGACTCTCCCTCTCCCTTAGCAGTCTCTGACTCCCATAGCTCTTCACCTATGCATAGGGTCTTGGAGCCCTTCACCTAGCCATGCTGGAATGTCAACTAGATAGCTAACCTTTCTGTTGTTAGGATCTCACTATGGAGCCTAGGCTGGGCTTGAACTTGCAATCTTCCTGCCTGAGTTTCTGAGTGCAGTGTGAGCCACTTGACTAACTTAGTTAATATTTACTGAACACCATCTGTTTTCTTGTCTTTCCCCTAGATACCCTCATTACTAATGGACCTCTTTCTAAGTACTTCCTAATGATTTGTACTAGTATATTTACAGAGAAAAATACAGTTTGAAGAGTAAGATTCAGACCCTGATCAACTGCTCATAGAAAATCCCTTTCCCACAGAATTATCCTCTAGAATGGGTACTCCTGGATTGACTCCAGCCAATCATTTTAAATAATCCATATCTTTTTCTCACCTATTTGGATAATTATGTATTCTTCTGATTTCAGCTCTGCTATATATATTCTAATGCTCAAAATTTGAGGTCAGAAAATTATAGCTACTCTGTGTGATCCTTAATTTTGCATTCAACATTATTGCACACTGCTCTGCCCTCGCTGTGTGCCGGATTATAAAGGTTGAGAAGTTGGCCTGAAATACAGTAGAAGCATGCTTGTTAAAAGACAAAGCGCAAGTGAAGTAAGAAACGGCACCACAATTTACACAAAAACACATAATGGCATTTGATCCCAACAAAACAATTTCTCCTTGCTGTTATTTAGAACCTTTATTGTAGCACACAAGCTGTAGGGTGACGTCACTGTTAGGCTACTCTACATTTAAAGAAGCAGTAAGGGTTATATCAATATCGACAATAAATATTCCATTCACATCTCTATTAAAACACTACTACAAAAGTCCCTAGGCTTCAAGACTTAATCACATTATGCACAGTTCCCTCTCTCTGGCTGGTAATAAGCACTCTCGAGCTTTTGAAACCAAAAGACACCACTTTGCTAGCAGAGCAGCAGTTTCTGTTGCAGCCTTGCAATCAGGTCTTTATGCTGAATTCAGTCCTGCTTCAATCTATCAAAGCGGCTTTCAACTACGGACTTCTTACACTAAGCCTTTACTTTCCATTCCGTGTACTGGTTCTGTAAAAGAAACGAATGGCCACATGGCCACTGGTAAGCTGCCAATGGAGCATAGCTGTACTGTGACTAAAAATGACTGTGTGTGCCATGTCAGCCCGCTGAGCTGGCAGATGGATCACAGAAGGCTGAGGTCTCCACTACCTGAAGTCATACCAGGACATTTTCATCCCCCTTGAGATTCAAAGATACTCAAAATGGTAGCATTAGCACACTAGCAGGTATAAGTAATAAAAATGCAATTGGTTTAACATGTAGAACCTCCTATGTACTACAGATACATCTACTAGGGACATTCACAATTGAGTTTTCAATTCAAGCCTCATATTGACTTCAAGTAGTCAAGAAGCAGTATTGTCTTCATTTAACAGGTAAGGATACTAAAGCTCAGAGAGATTAAGTTATCTTGACTACATAGTCAATAATAAATCTAGAATTTGAGCCAAACCTAGCAAGACCCAGGTCCCATGTTCCTTTTCTACTATAGGATTTCTCTTTGCAAGGAGAGACAAGTTGCCTATTATCTGCCTCTGCTCCTGTGTTTATATCTAAGGAAAGCAGGGGTCTATTGGTAATTTCATTTACTTTGCCATTTTGCCTACGTTTAGCCTGCCCTAAATTTCTCCTTTTTTTCAAGACCGGGTTTCTCTTTGTTAAGAGCCCTAGCTATCCTAGAACTAGCTCTGTAGACCAGGATGGCCTTGAACTCACAATGATCTATCTCTTTCTCCTGAGTGCTGGGATTAAAGGCAAGCGCCACCACTAATCAGCTCCATTTTTTACCTGTAGCTTTTCTTACAAAATCCAACATGGCTATCCTGTTGCCTGCCTTCCCACTTTGCCCATAACAATGAGTTACTAGAATGTCTCAAGCTTACACACTGGACAAATCAGTGGATCACACGGCCTTTGTACTCTTAAAATCCTTGAAGTCATTTTCACTTAAGTCTAGGAGTATTAGGTTCACACTTCTGCTGAGGACAGAGGAAAGAGCACCACCGCAAGTATCTGTAAGATGACAATCTACCAACCTTTGAAGGATCAGAGATTCAAGAAAGAAAACAAGGTGGGAAGACAGCCGCCTTCGCTTGATGCAGTTCTACTCACACGGGGATGAGCCAGTCGGGGTTCTTAGGCCAATGGGGAGACATCTGGCACCTTGTGGCACTGGGCATGTGAGCCTTATGATAAGGCAGTATGTGGTGAAGACTGGGAGAGAGAAAAGCAGAATGAGCCACGTGCTATTAAAGGACAAAAAGGAAGAAATGGAGAGGGTGAGGAGTGTGCCAATGGTGGAGGCCTGCTTGCCACCTGGGGCCATGGCGAAGTCATTTTGTGTTCCCATCAAACACAAGACCTATTTACACAGGAGAACATACAAGATTCTATCCAGATTTTGATATCAGGTATATTTCATGACCAGAGGCGAGAAAAGCATTATATAAGCAATCAAAATAAAGAGAGGCAATCCAACTCTAAGAAATGTGGGAGGTGCTTCAACAGATGTTCCTGCCTCACCCAAGACAAGACACACACATGTCAATAATGTGGCAAGTCCTTTTCCCATCACACAAATCAAGATCACCACAGAATCTATACCGGTGAGAAACCTTACAGGTGTCACCAGATGCTCAACTCTTAGAAATCATTAGAAAATTCGTGTAATGGGTACACTTAATAAAATTTCCTAGTATATCACACAGCAATTCATCATACCAGTCCTCCATACATTGACCAAGTTATTGCACAGATTCAAATCCTTTAATTACTTTTCAAAGTTTAGTCAATATTTAGAAAGTTCTAGAGTTCTTATAAATTTAGAAACAGTGTATCCCGATTTGAACTTTATAGTCATCAAACATTTGTTGTAAACTGAATTATTTGTGCATCCATTTTGGTGACATGACTATTCAAACATCAAATACTACAACTATGTAAATATACCTAGTAAGAACATTATTTCCCTGCAATTATTTCCAATTCCACATAGAAACAGCTTGTCTTTAACTTCAAGTATCTTCCTTCTGTGCCTTTGCAATCAAAATGTTAAACATTAAAAAAAGAAGGAAATCAACTTCACTAGGCATGATGATATATATCTTAATCCCAGTACTCAGGAAGCAAAGGCAGATGGATTGATACCAAATCCAAAGTCAGCCTGGTGTTTGTGGCAAGACTGTCTCAACCGACCTCCCTAATCCTGGAAGAAAAAAAAGAGAACTTAATTTTATCCCAAGTTTTCTACTGGCCAACCCTTTCATATGCAGCCTAGAACACAGCCTCTCCTGGTACTCACCACAAGGACTGTAGTTTACAGCGGAGGTGTTTCAACCCTTCATACAGAACCTGCATACCCTCATCGCCTAAAGCATCACCACTGAGATCAAGGTCTCTCCAATGGTGGTTAATACAGAATGCAATGCACATATCCTGACAACACAGTCAGGTTGGGTAACAGGTCTACAACATGCCAATATACAATACAGAAGAGGATGTCATCATCTCGGCTGCTCCAGGACACTGTAGGAGTCATTTAGAAAAAGATACTAGAAAAAATCTGAGTGCCATGTGAAAAAGACCATCTGGGCAGGGAACAGCAGAGATTGGGGTCAGGGATGCTTTACTCCCTCCACATGAGCTGGTTCTTCTCCCTCTCTCCCCCTTCCCTCTCGCCCCTCCCTCTCTTCCTCTCTCCCACTCTGCTTCCTCTAGAGATTCAATCACCAGGATAACAAATAAAAACAGAAAAACAACTTAATTTTAGGGGCTGCTGTAACATCATGAACTCTATCTGTACCTATACTGTTCCTGATACCCATGTCAAATCCAGTAACTGCCAGGCTGTTTGAATCCTTCACAGATCCATTTTAGTCTCAAAGCTCCAATGGTATTATGAATTAGCAGCAGTAGAAGTACTGTCAGGCTCTGGGTAGAGACGAGGACCCGGGCAAGAGGCTTACAACAAGCTGCAGAAAGGGGACAGTGTTGTGGGGAGCTGCGGGCTGTGTTCCTGCCGCCCCAGCTCCTGGTCGCCTAGCTAGCTTATGCCCCAAAATAACAACACACAAACTGTATTCTTTTAAACACTGCTTGGCCCATTAGCTCTAGCCCTTACTGGCTAATTCTCATATCCTGGTCAACCCATCTCTAATAATCTGTGTAGCATCAGTCTTACCGGGAAAGATTCAGCATGTCTGACCTGGCGGCTTGCTTCATTGCGTCTGTTCTGGAGAGGAGCGGCATCGCATCTACCCCAGAGAGGAGAGGAAATGGCATTTGAGCTCACTTCCTCTTCCTCCCCGCATTCTGTTCTGTTTACTCCACCCACCTATGTTCTAACCTATGAGGGCCAAGCAGTTTCTTTATTATTTAACCAATGACCTTCCTCCATCATTTCCCCTTTTTCTGTTTAAACAAAAAAGGAAGGCTTTAACTTTAACATGGCAAAATTACATATAGCAAAACAGTTATCAAGTAATAATTACAGTTACAATATTTACATATATTTTATCTTTATCATAACTAAGGAAAACTATCTTTTCTTCAACTCCATCAAAGACTCCAGAAGGATAAAATATTACCTAAGTAAATGAGAAGTAAGCAACTTACAAAACTCTAGAAATCACAGAGACATGTCGCTGCCTGGACAGTCACCCAAAGTTCCTCTGTACCGTTGGGGCATCCAATCTTCGGCCTACAGGTCCATAGTATCCAAAGACATTTCCATGAAGCAGGAAATTTCAAAGGCAGTTCAGTCACTATCTGCTGTGTCCTGCAGAATGTCTCGCAGACTCTTTCATGAATCAGGAACCCTGAAAGATCATCTCACCTTTAGGCAAGTTCAGCAGTCCTCTCTCTCTGCGGGTTCTCTGTGTCCAGTTTATACAATAGTCCAGGCAAGAGCAGTTTCTTGCCCAAATGGCTATCAAACTCCTTAAGTAGCCTCTTCGATGCCCATCTTCTTCTTGAAGTAGATTGGTGCTGCCAGGAGCAGACATGTCTCATTGTCATGAAAAGCCCTAAGTTATTAAAACACTTAAAATGCCACATTTTATAATCTTTGAAAGATATGAAGAATGCCTATCTAAAATATATCTATGTATATCTAGAAAATCTAACATGACTACAAGCTTGACTATTATTGATTATCCATTAACAACCTATATACATTACGTTTTTACATAAAGTACACAATCACAATACCTTAATCAAGATCAGAAATACATATACATATAATAAAATTGACCTTAAATTTCTATCAATAAGGCAAAATTTATACCTATGCAAATTATTCATATCTATATCATATCCCCCTTTAAATGTAAACGTTTATAAACAATATTTGGGAATATGGGCGCAGTTTTTTCTCTCCAAACTGCTTCCTGCTGAATGGGGGCACTGTTATTTAGGTCTTTTATGGTATAACCTGTGTGCTAGATTCATCTCAGTTGGCAGCTGAGCGAAGCAATTTTTTGAGGGTGTTCACAGCAACCTTTCAGGAGGACGTGGTCTATCATATCATATTGGGATGGAAGCAATCTGCAGGGTGTCATCGTCTGTGAAAACAAAAGAAACTCTTTTCCAAAGTATCATGTCCTTAGATTCAAATTCTGAAGTCAAGGTATTTTCCAAATATCTATGTTGGATTAGTTCAGCAGCATTTATAAACAAATATCTTTTAGCAGATGTTCCTCTTTCCTCAGCATTCAAACAATTCAAAGAGAGCATAATAGCATACAGTATCAAGATTCTCTGTGTATTTTCCATCTTTGTATGGCTTTATTTTAACCTCTATTTTATTTTTCCTTTTATTTTATATTCTCTGTGTGTCTTTGTCCTGGAATAACTCTGTGGACCAGGCTGTCCTTGAACTCTCAGAGATCCGTCTGTCTCTGCCTCCCAGGCATTGGGATTAAAGGTGTGTACTGCCACACCTCAAAGTCACAGAGGTCAAACTCCCTCTGCCTCCCAAGTGTTGGGATTAAAGGTGTGTACTACCACACCCAATTACTTTTTCTTCCTTTTTTTTTTTACTTTAAGAACTTTAACTTTTAGCCTGCATATATTTTTAAACACACTGTAAATCATTTAAAGTTTTCTTTGTCTTTGAATCTCTCTTTACTGTATATCTCTCTTTTTCTGACCACATGAGTCTTTAATTAACCAAGCAATATAGGTAGGATTAAAGCCGTGGCTTTGGCGGCTGGATCCAGCCCATTCCTTAGCTTTCCAGCCTCATGGCAGAGGTACTGCTGGAGCCATTTTTATCGCCACAACTCTGTGGCATTTCAAAGTCCCTACCAGCAAGCAAGTTGCAGCATTCTGCTCACAGATCACACCCATTCGGACTGACTGCCTGAAAGAGTCAGAGTTTGCCCTGGCAGGACAGACCAGAAAGCCAGCATTTTAAATAAAACAGCACAACTTTTTTCCTGCTATGGCTGAAAACAAACAAGCACGCAGCCAGCTTTTATCAATACCATTTAAGTGTTTCGTGGCAGGACCTCTTAATGAGCTGCAAGGTTTCACAGCTGAAGCTGAGTCAGGACGCCTCTCTTAGATGAGAGCACTTGCTTGCCTCTAGCAAGCAGAGCAGACCCGAGAAATTGCTGCTACCAAGAAAACATGCTTTATTCTTTCCCAAGCTTTCTCAGGCTTTCTGTGGATTCAGTTGTCCACACGTTGGGGGCCAGGACAGTCCAGGGTTGGAGAGATGGCTCAGCAGTTAGGATCACTGGCTACTCTTTTCAAAGGGCTTAGGTTCAGTTCCCAGCACCCACATGGCAGCTCCCAGGCATTTGTAACTCGAGTTCTAGGAGATCCTACACACTCACACAGATATACGTGCAGGCAAAATACCAACACACATAAAAAATAAATACAAAAGAAAACAGAAAGGGGACATTCAGAAAGCCTGGAGAAATGGAAACATAGGGCAGCTAGTAAGGAAGGCAGCAGAGAGTCCATCTGACTCCCAAAGGTTAAAGCCCAGGAAAAAACCCAGGACAAGAACTTACACAAGACTCTCAGTGGCGTCTTTTCTGTGCAGCAGACCTGCACAAAGATTTTGGGCCTCTGTATCTCCAAGGACATTGCCCAAAACAAATAGCTCTTTCAAAGTCTGACTTGCAAGAAGAGAGCATTCGTGAGATGGTATGTGCTCAAGCTACCCAGAGAAAATGAAAAATCTATTATTACAGTTATTTTGAATTTTTGAGAACATCCTACCAATCTCCCTGCTTCTTCTCTTGAATTCTAGTTCCTACCTCACCTTCCCAAAGAATCCCCTTGTGATGTCTCCAGCACACAGGGGGTCTCTCCCACAGTTCAGCTGATGTTTATTATATAAATGTCCCTAAGGGCAGCCTTGTAATTTGAAGAACTTGTGATAACATCATTCACATCTAGCCCCATATCCAACATCTGTAGCTATTCTTTTTTATTATATAAAAGAATTTTAAATTTAAATATACTCTGACCATATTATTCACCTGTCCTAAATCCTCCCAGATCCTTAACTACACAAATTTAAGTTCTTTCTCAAAAAACAAAAGCCCAATACAACAAAATTCCCCCCAAAACAAAATAAAGCATTCTGTAACCAAATAAAAGCACATAAAAAACTGTTGAGTCCATTTATATGTTGGCCAACTACTCAAATGAAACCTGCCCTGGAGTAGTTGCTATAGCCAGTGTCACTCTATTGGAGAAAACTGATTTTCCCTCTCTCAGCAGGTGTAAATGACAGCAGGTCAGTTGCTAACCTTTACTGATACTGGTCAAACTGGATGGCTGCATGTAGAAGAACTTGCTCAACCATGTTCATTGCTGCTCTATTCATAATAGCCAGAACCTGGGAAACAACCTAGATGTTCCTCAACAGAAGAATGGATAAAGGAAATGTGGTACATTTACACAATGAAACTATTATATAAAAAGAGAATTAGTAGTAGTAGTAAATTATTATAGTTAAAAAGGAGGATAAATAGATGGCTATGGATACATGAGGGTTCTAAATGGGAAGATCAATAGGGAAGAAAATGGGAGAGGAGAATGATGAATATGGTGAGGGACAACTGAAACTAAGGGACATCTGAGAGGTAGTATGGAAAATTAATACCATAAAAACTTAAAAAATATATACATATATGAAGGTGATTTAAGTGAAATTGCCAACTAATGGGGGAGGGCACAGAATTCCAACTAGACATCTCTTGTCACATGTAACTATTATTTATGTAGTTAAATGTGTGTAATTTGTTGGTTCTACTCTTTAATCTTTGGGGGCCTGACACCCAGCTCCCAATAAATTCACTGAGACTTATTCTTTCCTATAAATGACTGGCCTTAGCTTGGCTTGTTTCTAGCAAGCTTTTCTCATCTGAAATTATCCCATCTACCTTTTGCCTCTGGGCTTTTATCTTTATTCTATATTTCTTCCTTTACTTCTTACTCTGTTGCTGGCTATGTGGCTGACCCCATGCGTCCTCTCTCCTTTTCTTCTGCCCTTTTCCTTTCTCTATTCTATTTATTCTGCCTGCCATGCCCATCTATTTCTCTCTCTTGCCTAGCTATTGACCAGTCAGCTCTTTACTAGACCAATCAGGTGCTTTAGACAGGAAAATGGCAGTTTCAAAGAGTTAAACAAATGCAACATAAATAAATGCAATACATTTTTTGCATCAGTAAAGAAATATTCCATAGCATAAATGAATGTTAATACATCTTAAAATAATATTCCACAACAAATATGAGTATAATTTCTAAAAAATGTGGCATGCTGCTGGAAAGCATATCAGATTTGGTGGTAGATTTTAGAATCCCATCCTTAGTATATCACTTAGCTGTATGAAATGAGAAAAGTCAAATTTTCCTGGATCCCTGGTTTCTTTAGCTATACAATAGAGATAAAACCTACCTTACAGAGTATAAACATTGCACACAATGAACTTCTGAAAAACATATCAGGCATTCAAACAGTTCCACAGTTATTACATGCCACATATTTCTTAGAAACTTACTCTAGTTCCTTCACTTTACGGTTGGAGCCTCTGAAACCTTCACAGAGACACTTCACTGTTGTCACCCAGCACATTTTGACTATGTGAAGTTTGCATTGAAATAAAAAGAGAGGCAATGTTATGATAAGGTCTGAGATTGGACTTTAGCGGTCCATGGCGAGTAAGAGACAGACACCCCATGCAAACAGTGCTCATGTGGAGGGGTTTTATTGAGAGAAAGAGAATGGAAAGAGGGGAGTGGAGGGGGAAGGCCAGTCTCTGGGGACAGGAGTGGCAGAAAAGAGAGACAGGCAGAGAGACAGGTGGCACAGAGACTTACCTGCCTCTACAGAGGAACTGTGGGAAAGAGAGCAGGAACGGATGGAGCTTGTCTCTGAAAGGGGGCTTTTGCACCTGTGTACAGACTACATAGTGACGTAGCAGCCATAGGACCCTGGGCTGGCCAGGGTACTGCTTGAATGCATCCTGCCAGGTGACAGCGGGCAGGACGGCATCATGTCTGAACCCCAACAGGCAAAATAATCAATAAAAAGGCTCTGAGTTTCTTGGAAGAAGGCTAGACACAAACTGTAGGAAAGTATGTACTGGGACAAACTGGCCACTACAGCAGACTACCCAAATCATACCCACAATACCACATGAGTTGAACGAACAGCAACAGAGAGAAGTCCCCACCTCTTGCACATGTCACAGCTTTCTGCCCCCATAGCAATGACTTGTGAAATGCAAACCAATGAGCCCCACACTGGGAACTCAGAAAAGGTTGGCTTCCTGATAGAACAGGTGTTGGGAAGAAATACTGATCATCTAATCTTACTTTAAATCCTCCTATTAATGTAGGACTGTCTTGGATTTTCTTCCAATACCCAGACAGCATATTTGATAGTCCTACATAAAAAATTTTATATGTTCACTATTACCATCCTTAGACACTATCACCATCATCCATATAATATATCCTCGTGGCATAAAGAGTGGTTTTTGCTCACTTTTCTCTATTCTATCTCTTTTTCTCTGGACTAAAGTTCAAATTCCTTGGATTATTTTCCATTAACTTTTATTCTCTCAACATAAAGAATTTCTAAATATACACTACAATTTTTGAAACATCAATATTCTTCTGACATATTATACTTCAAACTCAATTTCAAGGAAGTTCATTTATTTATATATCAATTTAGAAATTTCAAATAGAGGCACTTTGTATACAATGATTTCTCAAATAAGCTCTTTAAAAGCTTTCTCATTAAAGACTTTTGCACTAAACAGAAATTATAGACACCATGAGACTTACTTCACTGTGTCAGCTTGGCTAGATCACAATACCCAGAAATCTCTTCTACATGTTTCTGTGAAGGTAAGCTTTCAATTTCCTATCAGGAGACTGAATAAAGTACTGTAGATAGGTCTTGTCTAGGAAGCTGAAAGCAGTAGTGGAAAAAATTAGCATAATCATAAGAGGAGACTGGACACGAATTGCAACATAGGCTCTTACCTGGGTCTCTACCCTGCAGATTTTGAACCTTAATTACATTAGCTGATCTGTCTCTGTCTGTCTTTCTCTGTATTTCTGACTCTCTGTTCTGTTTCTCTGAGAATTCTAATACATACATAACAAAATTTGTATTAATGTGTGAATACTGTTAGTTAGGTTTTCAATTGCTGTGGTGAAGCACCATGAAGAAAAGCAAGTTGGGGAGGAAAGGGCTTATTTGGCTTGCACTTCCACATTGTAGCTCAATGTAGGAAGTCAGGACAGGAATTCAAACAGGGTCAGAACCTGGAGGTAGAGCTGATGCAGAAACCATGGAGGCGTGCTCATTACTAGCTTTCTTCCCTAGGATTGCTCAGCCTGCTCTCTTATAGAACCCAGGGTCACCAGCCCAGGGGTAGCACCATCCACAATGGACTGGGCCCTCCTCCCCCATCAATCACTAATTAAGGAAATGCTCCACAGCCATAACTTATGAAAGCCTTTTCTCAATTGGTTCCTTTCCTTTCAGATAGCTCTAGGTTGGGTCTAGTTGACATAAAACTAGCCAGCAGGATACCATGAACCTTAACATTAGATACATCTGGGTTTAATTGTGTCTTGTTTTTCCATGTATTTAATGATGTGAGTCTTCCATGTCCCCTCCTCTACTGAAGTTGAAATAATATTCTGGACCTCTCCGAGCTATTACAGAGACTAAAGGAAATCATGAATATAAAGCATTTCACACAACAGTTAATACAAAGTAACTATTCAATAAATGTGAAATATGAAACATTTCCAGCTGAATATAAATTCCCATGCTAGCCATGTTACATAGGAACATTTTGGGAGACTGCCACTATTACTGTTCTTTTCTGTGACTCCTTGCATGCATTTTGATCACAGAGATAACATCTATATTAGAACTTTATATTTTAAAAAATTCATTGCAAAATGGTAACTAACAATAACAAATTAATTGATTCTGTAATTTGCAATTTGGATATTTTCAACTTTCACAGAGATTGCAAAGTGATGGCTGCCAATTTGGTTTCACAAAACTCAAGCTCACGGAGCCAGTGATTGATGCTAAGAATGGAAGCTAGCACCCCACCAGAACCAGAAGAGCTGAGGCACCTGTACCCAATTCAGAGAACAAAGGAATGACCCCATGCCTTACTCACGTCCCCCCTCACTGAAATAGAAATGGGCAAGAATGATACGAATAAAAACAACACATTATACTACTGTCATTTTCCTCAATGTCTCAATATACAGCTTTGCCGTTTTAATCATTCACACAGAAGCTTCATTCTGGAACCTTCCAGGGTATTTGTCACAAATTTCAACTCTCAGATACTGGTTGGTTTCAAATACTGAGAGGAAATCCCTGACACAAGAAGTTGGAGGTGGTTCAAACACAGAAAAATTGGTCTGTGAAGGAAATGGCATCTCAGGAAATGAAGTGGTTTTGGTAAGAGGTGCTTCCTTATATCTTAACTGATGGAATTAATTAATTATTTAACAAGTTACTGGGTGCTTATCACTGTGACAGATGCTGAAAACAGAGATACCTAAGACATAAGCTATGTACTCAAGGAAAGAAAAGTTAACAGGAAAAAGATTATAACATCATAAATGACAATCTAGTGAAAAAATACCATAAGATATAGAATGTGTTACAGGAACACAGAAAAGATACACAATTTAGCCTAATGTGAAAAAGCATTTGAAAGATCAAGAAATATGGGAAAGAAATACCTGAGCACCTATATGAAGGGGAAAAGAAATTGAATCAGAGTTATGGGCATGAAGCAATGGAGGCAGAAAGAGGAAAGACTGGACGTACTCACATGGAGCGACCTGTGCAAAGAGCCAGGAGGCAAGAGAAAAGAGGGAGGAGGGTCTATGTTTGACAGGCATATAAAGCTACTCACCAACTTCAGTTTGATCTCGGGAATCTGCATGGTGGAATAAAAGACTAACTCCCCAAAACTTGTCCTCTGACCTCTCTACGTGTACCTTGATACATAAGGACACATGCAAACATATAACAACTAAATGTAAAAAAAATTAAAATTATCTGTCTCTCCATCCATCCATATCACATGTGCTTTCCAGGTAGTTGATCTAGGCAGGAGATGGTGCCCAAGAGACAATTATGGAATACGGAATGAGAATCAGATGCGGACACACTGAGAACTTTAGACAGCAGGGGGATAAGACTCTGGTACATGGCCGCACCCTGAGGTGAGGAGCAAATCCAACAACTTGCTTGAGGGTAACAACAGAGACTGAAAACCGCAAGCCCCTGGTTAGTGGTAGTCAGTAGACAGTTCTTCTAGGGGTGCCTACCTGCCATATGTGCTTGGCCGCAGACAGGACCGAGAATATTGGGCCCAGGTCCAAGGGATGGCATGGTTTCTACAGCATCCTCCTCCCTACAACAGAATGGATTACCGCAGATGGGATCTGAAAACAGAGCCCAGTAGGTTGAATTCTGGGATCCCTCAGCTCTCCCACTCCAGTATAGATCTCAGCACTTTGCTCTCCTTCACTCTCTGGTGCATTTAAGGGGCAGCCCTCAGCTTTGCCACCAGCCAACCAGGCTGCAAAGCTGGGTGTAATGAGCAGCAGCTCTGGGGACTCAAAGACGGCAAAGCTTTTAAAGGGAATGAAGGCCAGAGGGGCAACTGACTTTGAACTGGCCAGAGCTCAGTACCAGCTGAGCTGGAGGAAAGACAATGATTCCAGAATCAACTTACCATACACTTCTCTGAAGAGTCCGGTACTAGAGAACTAAGAAAATATACACATTTCCCGTTTGCTGCTGTTGTTCTCTCCCTCCCTCTCTCTCGCGGTGTTATTTTAGTTTTTTTAAGTTGCCAAACTGGCTGGTTTTATGTTAACTTGACACAAAGGGAGTTACAAGAGAGAAAGGAGCCTTAATTGGGAAAATGCCTCCATAAGATCTGGCTGTAGGGCATTTTCATAATTAGTGATTTATGGGGAAGAGCCCAGGCCAGTGTCAGTGGGGTCACCCATGGGAGCTCTATAAGAAAACAGGCTAAGCAAGCTATGAGCAGCAAGTCAGTAAGCAGCACCCCTCCATGGCCTCTGCATCAGCTCCTGCCTCCAGGATCCTTCCCTGCTTAAGTTCCTATCGCGACTTCCTTCAGTGATGAACAGATATATGGAATCATAAGCAAAACAAACCCTTTCCTCCCCAAGCTGCTTTTGGTCACAGTGATTCATCAGAGCAATAGTAACCCTAAATAAGACAGCTGCCTTCAGGTTTTCATTTTTATTCTTGTTACCGTTATTCCCTTCATCTAATTTTATCTATGTTTCCCTTTGTTTCCCTCACACTCTTCTGCTTTTCTATTTCCTTTCCAACTCTCTACTTTTATATAATTCACTTATCATTACAATTACTTTAATTTCTAACTTTGTAACTTACTGTGGTGGTTTAATGAAAATGGCTCCAACGGGCTCATGTATTTACATGCTTAGCTGCCGGCTGGTTTGAGAAAGATTAGGAGGTGTGTCCTTGTTGAAGGTGGTTTGTCCTCCTTGGAAGAGGTATGTCACTGGGTGTGAGCTTTTGAAACCCACGCCTCTCTCTGCCTGCTGCCTATGGATCAGGATATAATGAATGTTCTGGGCTTCTGTTCCAGCGCCATGCCTGTATGCTTGAAGCAAGTCCCCAGTTAAATGCATTTTTTTTTAATTGAAAAAATTTCTGCCTCCTCCCCGCCTCCCATTTCCCTCCCCCTTCCCCACTCCCCTCCCCCTCCCTCTCCAGTCCAAAGAGCAGTCAGGGTTCCCTGCCCTGTGGGCAGTCCAAGGTCCTCCCCACTCCATCCAGGTCTAGGAAGGTGAGCATCCAAACAGGCTAGGCCCAAATGAGGAGCAAAAGGAGCAAGGAAGTCAGGATCGCGAGGGGTGTACCCACCCACTGAGACAGTGGGGCTGATCTATTGGGAGCTCACCAAGGCCAGCTGGACTGGGACTGAAAAAGCATGGGATAAAATCGGACTCTCTGAACATGGCTGACAATGAGGGCTGATGAGAAGCCAAGGACAATGGCACTGGGTTTTGACTCTACTGCATGTACTGGCTTTGTGGGAGCCTAGCCTGTTTGGATGCACACCTTCTTAAATGCGTTTTTTTAAAGAGTTACCTTGCTCCTTACGTCTCTTCACCAGCAATAGTGACATAACTAAGACATTTATACTACATTCTTGTTACCATTTGTTTGTACATAGTTATTGGTGGTACAGCAGTTGGCTTTAATTAACTTTAATAGTATTTCTGTATCTGGATTGGTTTAGTATTGTGCTGTAATATCAATTTGTTTTCTCCTCTGTGACCATTCCTGAACAGGGACACTTTCAAGGAAATGGTGCTCATGAAGAAGATCCTAAATCAACTGAGGAGAAACACCTGTGCAAATTACAACTCAGAAACCCAACCCCCCCCCCCCCCCCAAGGTAAAATGACTCCTCCAAAAGACTGCAACTTCTCAACTACAGAATCTAAACATTCTGAAATGGCTGGAATGTCAGCAAAGAACTCAGAAGTCTCATGGAAAAAAAGTGATCAAAGAATTTAAAAAAGATTCAAGCAAACTGATAAATGAAGTAAGTAAAACCAATTCAGGATCTGGCGAGGAAATTCATCAAGGAAATTGAAATTAGGAAAAGAAAAAAAAACTACTGGAAATGAAACTCAATATGTCCAATAAAAACAAACAACAATGAAAAACAGTGAATAATACCACCAGTAGACCAGACCAAGCAGCTCAAGAAAGAGTATCAGGGATTGGAGATGGAGAGATGGTAGAGAGCTTACAAGTACTGACTGCTCTTTCAGAGGACCCAGGTTTGATTCCCAGCACCTACATGGTATCAAACAACCAACTGTAATCCCAGTCCTTTTGTGGCCTCTGCTAATATGGCATACACATACTGCCCCAATACAAACATGCAGGCAAAACACCCATACACATGAAAGTTTTAATTAAACAAAGGCAAATAATATAAAAAGGAACCAGCACATATCTCTCAGTAATACTCCTAAATGTAAATATCTTAATCTCTGCTTAGAAAACACAGACTATTTGAATAAATTTAAAAATCAAGATCCAAATGTACCAGCTCACTGGTAAAGACATTAAAGCAAAAGGATGGAAAAGCATGTATAAATTCAGCAAGTGAATGCTGAAAACAAGCAGGAGTAACTATAGTTCTAATAAAGTAGTCTTAGGCAAAAGTTAGAAAACAATATGATCACTACATTGTAGTGGGAGCTGCAGTGGGCTGCGTTCCGGCCGCCCCGGCTCCCGCATGGTTAGCTTTATGCCCCAAAATAACAACACACAAACTGTATTCTTTTAAACACTGCTTGGCCCATTAGCTCTAGCCCTTACTGGCTAATTCTCATATCCCGATCAACCCATCTCTAATAATCTGTGTAGCATCAGTCTTACCAGGAAAGATTCAGCATGTCTGACCTGGCGGCTTGCTTCATCGCTTCTGGCTCTGAGAGGAGCTGCCCTGCATCTGAGCTTACTTCCTCTTCCTCCCAGCATTCTATTCTGTTTACTCCACCCACCTAAAGGCTGGCCAATCAAATGGGCCAAGGCAGTTTCTTTATTAGCCAATGACCTTCCTCCATCACTACATATTATAATGAGGGGTACGCTCAATTTCACAAAACACTACTTGACAGAAGAAAAATTAGTTCCAGACTCGATAATAGTCTATGATTTCAATATCTACTGTCATTAATAGACAATGGTCTGTCTCATCATTAATAGACAAACCACTCAGATTCAGCGAAACTCCAGAGTTACACTGCACCACAGAAGAAAGGGACTTAACCAACATCTATAGGGCAATGTAAGAAACAGCTCTACAATACACATGCTTCTCAGCATCAAATGGATCCTTCTCTTAAAAAAAACACATTCTAGGCCACAAAACAAATCGAAAAGAAATAACTTCTTTAATTTTATCAGGTCATAATGAAATCAAACTACAACTCCATAGCAAGAGAAACTACCTAAAATATGCAAACATGTAGATCAAGCAACACTCTGAAATGATCATTGAAGAAATCAAGAAGTATGTATAAGCCTGCTCCAACAAAGTCCGGTAGGGTACCTGGAGTCAGGGGTGGGGGCACTAAGGCTAAGGAATGTCAGATGAAAGAAGCAGACAGAAAACACAGGATAGATTCAGGGGGTGTGTTGGTAAATACCAATAAGCCCCAAATTTATTCCAGAGCCTGCTTAGACACAAAAGCAGAACAAGGCACAGCACAGTCAGTATCTAACCACAAGACTACTCTGTCCTTGAGCAAGCAATCTTATTCTTCTGTCTGGATGTGCCCTCAGCTGTACACCAAGTTTGTGTCTTAGTAGATAATGTATTCTTTCCCACGAGTGTAATCAGAAGTTTTTCACAGCCGTCAAGGAGGCAGGCAGAGAAGGCACGCTTGAACTCAATTGAGTTTTAAGTCAGAATGGACTCCAGGTGGAAATTGAGTCACATGTGGGCTACCACAGAAGTATATTTAAAAATCCTATATTCAAAAAGTAAAAACACAATTTATTCAAATTTTTAGAACAGAATACAAGAAGTTCTAAGAGGGCAGTTTGTAGTTATGAGTGCTTGAATAAAGAACTCAGTCACTGTGCAATCCCTGCTGAAAGCAGCAGCTATTGTAGGCTGACTGCAGGTCTCCTCCTTTCCTTCTGCTTCGTGAGATGCAATCCCCCAGTCTCATCCCCAGCTGTACAGTAGAAAACCTGTGGCAGCCTCCCCGACACCAACCTCCACTGGATCCTACATATCTTCCCCTCCTAACCTCCCTTTCTCCCAACTCTTGTATCATCCCAGCCCCCAACTGCAGCAGACACTCCCTGGGAACCCACAGGCCACTTCAGTCAGGAAAACGGGTGGGCTGACAGCAGCAGATCTTCACCTCTCCCTCTGCTCCTCCGAATCCAATCCCTACTCTAACCCCCAGCTCTGCAGCAGAACACGTATCACAGCCTCCTTTCTCCTATTCCCATCTCCAGGGGATCACACTGATATTCCCTGCCAAACTTCCTTTCCCCTGACCCATTGCTTTGTCCCAGCTCTTAGGAACTGCCAGGCCACTCTGACCAGGGAAGCAGAGAGGCTAACTGCACATCTTCTCTCCCTCCGAGACTCCTCCAAGCCCAATCCCCCAGTCTCATGACAGCTCTATAGAAGACCTGCTGTGACCTCTTCTTACTTTCTGCTCCCATTCCCATGGGAATAACTAAGCAGATTCTGATGGAACATTCTTCTTTCTTCCCTCCGGTGAAGGTCCTTTACCATCCCCAGTCCATCCTTATTCCTAAGTGTCAGGTCCCAATACCCAGAAACACATTTTACCTCAAATCCCCAGTCCTCACACCAATCAGGACCAATCAGAAAATTTTCCTCCCAGACAACACACAATCACCACACTCTCCTAAGAACAAGAGAGGAAACAGAAACCAAGAAACAAAACATCCACCCAACAAAGCCAAGTCCAGATATCAGCACCTAGAATTAATCTTCCAAATCCCAGATGCCTAGATGCGAGCATAAAAACACAGTAACAGCCAGGACAATATGTCTCCAAACATCCCAGCAACCCTACCTGAACAGGCCCTGAATATTCCAACATAGCTGAAACACAAGAAAAAGGACCTTAAAACAGCCTCTTTGAATGTGATAAATATCCTTAAAAGAAATAAATCCCAAAAGGAAACCTATAAAAACACAAGCAGTTGATGGAAACAAAACTGTGACCTGAAAGTTGAAATAGAATCAATAAAGAAAATTCAAACTGACAGAAAGCTGGAAATGAAAAATTTAGGAATTCTGACAAGATCCACAGAAGTAAGCTTCACCCCCAGACTACAAAGGATGGAAGACATAATCTCAGGCATCAAATACATAGTAAAAGAAATGGATACATTTGTCAAAGAAAATGTTAAATATAAAAACTCCTGGCACAAAACAGATAGAAAATATGGGACACTATGAAAACAAACCTAAGAATAATAGTAATAGAGGGAGGAGAAGAAACACAGGTCAAAGGCACAGAAAATATTTCAACAAAATCATAGAAGAAAATTTCTTTAACCTAAAGGAGATACTTATCAAAGTACAAGAAGCATAATGAAAACCAAATAGATTGGTACAGAAAAGAAAATCACGTTGACACATAATAATCAAAACACTAAATGTACAGAACAAAGAAAGAATATTAAAAGCTACAAGGGAAAAAGACCAAGTAATATATAAAGGCAGACCTATTAGAATAAGATCTGACTTCTCAACGGACTCCTTAAAGCCAGAATGGCCTGGACAGATTTCTTTTTTTTTTTTTTTTTTTTTTGGTTTTTTTTTCAAGATAGGGTTTCTCTGTGGTTTTGGAGCCTGTCCTGGAACTAGCTCTTGTAGACCAAGCTGGTCTCGAACTCACAGAGATTCACCTGCCTCTGCCTCCTGAGTGCTGGGATTAAAGGCGTGCGCCACCACCGCCCGGCGCCTGGACAGATTTCTGCAGACTCCAAGAAACCACACTACTACACTCAGCAAAACTTTCAATCACCAAAGACGGAGAAAAATAACACATTCCATGACAAAACCAAATTTAAGCAGTATCTATCTACAAATCCAGCCCTACAGAAGGTGCTAGAAGGCAAACTACAACCCAAGGAGGTTAACATATCCATGAAAACCCAGGGAATAATTCCAAACCAGCAAAGTCCAAAGAAAGGAAATACATACAACAACGACTGTAGGTAAGGCACACAGAGGTCCTTGGGCTCCCAGATGAGCACCGCGACAACCAGCAATGGTTTGCATGCACAGTTGTCTCCTCAAAGGATTATATGTATAACCTGTTTTCCACCCAGAAAGCTGAGAAGGGATGCTATGTGGCCTAGTGACCTCTGTGCTATCTGTATCGCCAGGCCACACCTGCATCCCCCTCCATCCTTCTCCTCAGATCCTTATCTTGATCATTATTTCTCAATCTATAAAACCCACCTTTTTAGGAGACATTACATATTCTTTAAAAACAGGAGCTCAGGTAGTTTACATCCTGGTGTCACACTGTCTTTATGATGGAGACATCACACCAGATTCGTCCCCTAAATGTCACATGCAGTCAATCTATAGAACTCATCTTTATGGAAGAGGTCAAGCATACTTTACAAAGAGTTTCAATGTAATCATGTCTTTTTTTTTTTTTTTTTTTTTGGTTTTTCGAGACAGGGTTTCTCTGTAGCTTTGGAGCCTGTCCTGGAACTAGCTCTGTAGACCAGGCTGGTCTCGAACTCACAGAGATTCACCTGCCTCTGCCTCCCAAGTGCTGGGATTAAAGTGTAATCATGTCTTAAGCATTGTTGTGCACACGGGATTGGGTTATCACCATGAAACTTTTTTTCCAGATTGTGTTTTGCTTAAATATGCCTGAAATAAACTATCTGGTGAGAGACTCCAGCTGTCTGAATCAATACAGCTACTGACTTCCTTCTTACCATACATGCATCAGCCCTCTGATGGCCTTGGTGGTCTCCTCCAGAAACAGCAAAATGGCAGGAATCAACAATCTCTGGTCTC
The DNA here is from genome assembly GCF_950005125.1 of Chionomys nivalis. Classification (NCBI taxonomy): domain Eukaryota; kingdom Metazoa; phylum Chordata; class Mammalia; order Rodentia; family Cricetidae; genus Chionomys; species Chionomys nivalis. The sequence continues at coordinate 94,491,890 of NC_080112.1, forward strand.
AATTCCCCACTAAAAAGATATAAAGTAACAGAAAGGATGTAAAAACAGGAGCCAACCTTTGGGCTGCATCCAAGAAACACGACTTGGGAGTGCAAACTCATACAACCATTACAGAAATCAGTGTGGCAGTTCCTCAGGAAGCTGGGAATCAGTCTACCTCAAGACCCAGCTACACCACTTCAGCATATAGCCAAAGGATGTTTTATCCTACCACAAAGACACTTGCTCAACCATGTTCATTGCCCTGTGTTATTCAGAATAGTTCGAAATTTTAAACAACCTAGATGCCCCTCAACAGAAACATGAATAAGGAAAATGTGGTACATTTATACCATATATAATTTTATATTCAGACATTGAAAAGTGACATTGTGAAATGTGTAGGAAATGGATGAAACTAGAAAAAAAATCACACTAAGGTATTCTAGACTCATAAAGATAAATATGGTATGTATTTGCTTCTATGTAGATATTAGCTATGAAAGCAATAATAACCAAGCTACAATCCATAGAAGGGTAGGCAGAGAGTAAGTAACTAGAGGGAATAGACAGATTTCATAAGGAAAGGAAAACAGAAAATACGCATAGATGGGGAAGGGGTAGAAGTGAGAGGATCAAGTGGGAAGGAGGAGGAGGAGAGGGGGATTGTGGGAGGAAATACAGGGAAAGACAGTTAAAATTAAGGGGCATTTCACTAGTATGGAATTCTAATACAGTAAAAACTTACCAAAATAAATACATATTATGAAGGGCGATCCAAATGAATTAGCCAAATGATGGGGGAAACATACACATCCTGTCAGCAAATGAAGCTTCCAGTACGAGGATTTGGTTATATCTAATCAAGTTGGCTACTCATGTAGCCATAAAATGACTCCTAATGACATTCTGCTATACCCATAGATCAGCGCTTTGCTCAGCCATCATTAGAGAAGCTTCCTCCTGCAGTAGATGGGAACAAATACAGAGATCCAGAGCCAGATAAGCAGAGAGTGAGACCTTGAAACACTCACTCAGTCCTAAACCATATCCATTAATTCCCTCCCCTCAGGGCTCAGGGAACCTGCAGAGGAGGAGACTGAAAGATTGTAAGAGCCAGAGAATACAGGGAACATCCAAGAGACAAGAGCTAAACATATCATGACCAAGATGCAGACATGAACTCAAAGACTATGAAAGCATGCATAGGGCATGCACAGATCTACACCAGATTCGGTCCCAGAGCTCAGCGAAAACTTGGACATAAACCCCCATATCCCTAACCCAGAAGCTATCCAACTGATAACCACTCAAAAATGAAAAATTAGTTCTCACTGGGGATACAAACCACTCTTAAAGCCAGCCCCCATACCCAGCAATTGATCACCAACATGAAAGGTTCTCTGTCTCATAATATTGTGTGGCGTGCGTGCGTGCGTGTGCCCGCATGCGTGTGTGTGCATGCGTATTATGGCTTCTGGTTTAGTGCTTTTATGAGATTTCTGTGGATGTTAACCTGTGTATCTCTACATCTATATGTTTTTTTTTTTTAAGATTTATTTATTATGTATACAGTGTTCTGGCTGCATGTGTGCCTGCAAAGAGAGGACCAAATCTCATTACAGATGGTTGTGAGCCACCATGTGGTTGCTGGGAATTAGACTCAGGACCTCTGGAAGGAAAGTCAGTGCTCTTACCTCTGAGTCATCTTTTTCTCTTTTTTCCCATTTGTTTATTTTGTCATATTCAGGTATAATTTATCTCGTTTCATTTTGTTTATTATCATTCTATTTTCTAAGAAAAGAGGGGTGAGGATTCAGATGGGAGGGGAGGTGGGGAGGAGTTGAGGAGTTCTGGGAGGAAAACTGTAATCAATAAATTGTATGAAAAAGGTCTATTTTTAATAAAAGAAAACTAGAAAAAATCAAGCACAAACAATATAACGATGTACCTCAAGTTCTTAGAAAAGCAAAATTAAACCAAATCAAAATAAAGAAAAATAAATAGTACACATCAGTTTGGAAAATAATGAAGACTATAATTGGTTCTTTTAAAAATAGACAAAATTGGCATGCTTAAAAACTAAAAAAGGAAAATACTCAATAAAACTGAGTATGAAAGGGGGCATTTTAAAAAGATACCAAGGAAATACAGAGAATCTTTAAGAAATATTTTGAACGCTGGGCAGTGGTGGTTAATTATTTTAATGTAGTATTGTTCATTACAGGTAAAAAGTATTTTACTGAGAAATTTTACATCTATTTCCATGAGAGAAAATGGTCTTTTGCTGTTGTTATCAGCTTTTAATATCAAGATAATATTGACATTGTAGAATAAAGTTGATAATGTTATTTTATATTTTTTAAGATGGTTTGAAGATGTGACCAGAGAGATGGATCAATAATTAATGACTCTTGCTGTTCTTATAGAGGGCATCATTTGGTTCCTAGCACCCATATCTAGTACCTCACAACTGTGTGCTAACTCTAGCCCCAAGGGATCTGAGACCATCTTCTGATTTCTGGGGATATTTGTGGACATAAGGCACTCATGTATGCAAGCAGGTATACACATGTGCACATAAATAAAAATAAATTTAAAAAAATAGTTTGAAGAGCAAGGTCTAATAGAATATTCAGCAGTGAAACTGTCAATCCTGGGAAATTTTTGTTTTGCCAAATTGAATTTTTATGCCCATTATAGATGTGTTTGAATTGTTTATTACCTCTTTGTTTTGGTTTTAATAAGTCAGTGTGTCTAGGAATTTATCTGTTTGTTCTAGTTTTCTAAATTATTGGAATATCCATTTTCAAAATATTTTTTCTATTTTTTGAGACAGGGTTTCCCTGTAGCTTTGGAGCCTGTCTTGAAGCTAACTCTTGTAGACCAGGCTGGCCTTGAACTCAGAGATCTGCTTGCCTCTGTCTTCCAAGTGCTGGGATTAAAGGCATATGCCAGAATCGCCTAACTTGGTAGGATTAAAATGGTAAAAATGGCCATTTTACCAAAAGCAATCTACAGATTCAATGCAATCCCCACTAAAATCTCAACACAATTCTTTACAGACCTTAAAAGAACAATACTCAATTTCATATAGAAAAAAAATCAGAATAGCTAAACAATCCTGTACAAAAAAAGAACTTCTGGAGGTATCACCATCCCTGATTTCAAGCTCTACTACAGAGCTATAGTAATACAAACCTCATGATGTGGGCATAAAAATAGGTGAATCAATGGAATTGAACTGAAGATCCAGACATAAATCTATCCAACTATGGATACCCCAAAGCCAAAATTATACAATGAAAAAAAGAAAGCATATTCAATGAATGATGCTGGTCTAACTGGATATTGGCATGTAGAAGAAAACAAATCCTTTAATCCCAGCACGTGGGAGAAAGAGGCAGGTGATCTCTGTGAGTTGAAGGCCAGGCTGGACCGCAGAGTGAGTTCCAGGACAGCCAGGGCTGTTACACAGAAAAACTCTGTCTCTAAAAATCAAAATAAAAAACAACAACAAAAAGAGTACTGTGGGACAATGGTCTTGTACCCTGTAAAGATGTCACTTGTATTGGTATAATAAAACACTTATTGGTCAGTAGCCAGGCAGGAAGTATAGGCAGGGTGACCAGAATAGAATTCTGAGAAAAGGCTCAGCTTGCTGTTATCACCCAGACACAGAGGAAGCAAGATGAGAATGCCTCACTAATAAAAGGTACCAAGCCATGTGTCTAACACAGACATGAATTATGGATTAAGATGTATGGGCTAGTTAAAAATATGCTTAAGCTATTGGCCAAACTGTGTTGTAATTAATATAGTTTCTGTGTTATTATTTGGGTCTGGGTGGCTGGGAAATGCATGAACAGTCTCTGCTTACGAAAGAAAGCAAATGGATCTATATCACCCTGAACAAAATACAAGTCCAAGTGGATCAAAGACCTGAAGAAAAGTCCTAATATACTGAACCTGATAGAAGAGAAAGTGGGTAATAATCTCGAATGCATTAGCACAGGAGGTAAGATATTAGCACAGACACAGCAATCAATAAATGGAACCTCATGTAACTCAAAAGTTTCTGTAAGACAAAGTACACTGTCAATAGAACAAAATGACAGCCTACAGAATGGGAAAACATCTTCATCAACCTGAAATCAGACATATGGCTGATTTCCAAAAAGTGTAAAATTTACACAATGGAGTACTACTCAGATGTTAAAAACAAGGACAGCAGGAAATCTGATGGCAAAAGGATGGAGCTAGGAAAAATTGTCCTGAGTGAGTTAACCCAGACCGAGAAAGAGAAACATGGTATATACTCATCCATAAGTAGATATTAGCTAGGTATTAAAGGATAACTATGCTACAATCCAGAGACCCAGAGGGACTAAATGACCAGGACGGTTCATGGAGGGACACCAAGATCTCCCTGGGAAGGGGAAAGAGATTTTGTGAGTAGACTGAGGGTAGGTGGGGGTGCGAGCATGAGTGATCAGGTTGGAGGGATGGAGGGACAGGGTGACTACTGCGGAGGGGGCATTTCGGAGTCAGGTAAAAACCTGGCAAAAAGGAATCTCCCAGGAATGTACAAGACCGACCCCAGTTTAGACTCCTAGCAATAGCAGATACCTAGCCTGAACTGGCCATCTCCTGTGACCAGATTGGTGCCTAGCCCAATTGTCATCAGAGAGCAGCCATCCAGCAACTGATGGAAACATGGAAACTCAGTCAAAAATTAGGTGGAGTCTGGGGAATTCTGCACAAGAGAGGGAGGAAGGAGTGGAGGAGTCAGAGAGGTCAAGGATACCACAAGAAAACTCACAGAAACAACCTCAAAAGGACTTAGCCAGGCGGTGGTGGCGCATGCCTTTAATCCCAGCACTCGGGAGGCAGAGGCAGGCGGATCTCTGTGAGTTCGAGGCCAGCCTGGTCTACAAGAGCTAGTTCCAGGACAGGCTCCAAAACCACAGAGAAACCCTGTCTCAACCAAAAAATAAATAAATAAATAAAATAAAAAATAAAAAAAAAAAACCCTTAGAGACTGAATTGACAACCAGGGAGCCTGCATGGGACTCACCTAGGCTCTCTGCATATGTTACAGTTGTGTAGGTGGAACTCCTGACAGTGGGAACAGGGGTTGTATCTGACTCTTTTGCTGGCTTTTGGGACCCTACTCCTCACACTGTCACCTTGCCTAGCTTTAATACACGAGGAGGTACTTAGTCTTACGACAACGTGATATGCTATGTTTTGTTGATACTCATGGGAGACCTGCCCTTTCCTAAACAGGAATGGTAGAGGAGTGGATTGGGGGATGGGAACAGAGGGGGGATGGAGGAGGGACTGGGAAGAAAGAAGGGAGGGGAAACTGGTCAGGATGCAAATTAAATTTATTAAAATATACAGAGAGAAATTTTAAAATATTTTCTCTGAAAGAGTATACTGTATTTACTGAACTCTGCACATAAATTCTTGTTTTCCTTTAAAATATTCTATGCAAAAAAAAAAGACTATAAAAAAGGTAGGGATGGGAAAACAAACCTCTGGGTAAAGGCATTTGCTGCTAAGCATGATGGCCTGGGTTTGCTACCCAGGACCCACATTGCTGAAGAGATCCATTCCCACAACTTGTCCTCTGACTTACACATAAGTACTGTAACACATGTGTATGAATAAATAAGTAAATGTAATAACAATAAGATAGAAACGTGACTGCAAAAGGTATCATAATGTTAGCCTCTGCACTCTAAATGCAACTGCACAGGCAAGTATATTCACATACATATATATACACTCACATATACCATACACAAAAAAGTTTAAAAAGAAAAAAAATCTTGTCATTTGTAAAAAAAATGGATAAAACTGGAGGTCATGTTAAGAAAATGAGCCACAGTCAGAAAGACAAATGTTAAAATTTTTCTTATGTGAGATCAATCTCCTCCCCACTGCTTGTGTGTGTGTATAAACCTACGACGTTACATAATGAACACATGTTGATAATTTTTAAAATATTTACAATTATCTGATGGTATCAGGAAAATTAACTTTATTTGGGAAACTATAGCACATAAACTTTAAAAAAATTGTATTTGTGTGTGTGTGTATGAGGCTATGGGCATGGGCTTGCCATGGCTGTGTATGTCTGTCTGTAGGTTACAGTGTAACCTCGGATTCCTCCTCGAGACTACATTTTTTTTTTCTGAGACAGGGTTTCTCTGTGTAACAGCCCTGGCTGTCCTTGGAACTTATTTTGTAGATCAGGCTGGACTTGAATTCACAGAAATCCACCTGCCTCTACCTCCAGGATTGCTAGGATTAAAGATGCGCCACCACCTGCTGGCTGTGTCTTGTTTTGCTGTTGACAAAGTCAGGCTAGCTGGCTCCTGAGCCACCTGTTGCTACCTTTCTTCTACCCTCCAGAGGACTGGGATTAGACATACCCGGCTTTGTGTAGATTTTGAGGATTCAAAACTCTGGTTCTCCATCTATGTGGCAGTTGCTGTTACCAACTGACCCATGCTTCCAGCCTCTAAACATTTTTATAGCAATAAAAAAATTGTTTTGGAAAATGTTCTAGCCATGCTTGGTAATGCATACACTTACTCCTAGCACGTCAGAGGCAGGTTGATCTCTGTGAACCTGAGGTCAGCCTGGTCAGCAAAAAAAAAAAAAAAAAAATTTAGGCCAGCCAGGGCTACATAGTGAGTCCTTGTCACAGAAACAAAAACACATAAACTCAATATTCCTATTGAAAATTACTACTGAAAATATGCCAAAGAAAATTACTACTAAAATGTCATAAAATATTTCAGATTTTTGCTTTTTTTATAATTGCTTTTAAGACAAGAGTCTCTACATAGACCCAGATGTCCTGGAACTCTTGTAGACTAGGCTGGCCATGAACTCAGAGATCCACCTGCCTCTGCCTTCCAAGCGCTGAGATTAAAGGCCTGGGCCACACTGCCTGGCTGTTAGAGGTTCTTAATGCATGCAAACCTATTATTTTTAAAACAAATGAAACCAGAGAAAGAATTTTTAAAAGTTAAAAGGAAATTGACTTTCCCTTGACTGTCCCTTTGAGCCTACTCCCTGAAATAACAAATGTTAAAAGTAAGGCCGCCTCAGTTCTTTTTTATATGCAAAAGGATTTATGTATATTCTTACTTTATGCGTTTCAGTAAAAAAGAACCAGAGTGGCAATTGGTGGGCATACACCTTTAATCCCAGCACTTAGAAGTCAGACACAGACATATCTCTGTAAGTTCAAAGCCAGTGTGGTCTACATATAGTGAATTTCTGTCTCAAAAAAAAAATCATAGAAAACACCCTCCAACTGTACACGCAGTTTTGTCATTTGGTCCTCAACATAGGCCCACAGAGAGAAACTAATATTCAGTTAAGAAGGTCATATAATAAACAGCAAAACAGGACTTTAATCCCAGCACTTGGGGAGAGGCAGGTGAATCTCCGTGACTTTGAGACCAGCCTAGTCTACAAAGTGAGTTCCAGGACAGGCTCCAGATACACAGAGAAACCCTGTGCCGAAACATCAAAAACGGAAAAAAAAAAAATGCAAAGCAGGACTCAGTCTGATTTGGTTTCTGACATATAAACGTCAGAAAGTCATTGAGCGTTCTTTTCCAATGTTTAAGATTCATTTATGCTTATGGGTATTTTGTGTACGTCTGCACACCAAAAAAAGGCACCCTTAGTTGAGGTTATGAGCCACCATGTGGGTGCTGGGAATTGAGGTCGCTACCTGCAAGAGCAGTCCGTGCCCTTAATGGACTTCCTCCAACCCCTTCCCTGAGCATTTTAACAGATATATCACACATTTCTGATGACAGGAGTGAATTCTGCAAATCTCGGAGAGCTTCAGCACTGAATGGAAGAAATGAAAGGGTCCTGATTATGAACTGCCACATAAAGTGGCGCTTGAGGCAGCAGTGGCAGCAGGTGGGGCTTGGAGGTGCTTGGTTTGGGAGAAAAGAAATGGCTGCAAATTATTATAGGGGGCTATGGAGGATGGAGCTACCCCCATACTACACCCCTTTAGTTGCGTCAGAAAAACCCCGTGTGGTTGGCGCTTCCGATGGCGGTTCCAATTCTGGAACATTCCATACAAAAGAGTGGGCTTTTTCAGGCGCGGGACAAACTATTACACTTGGAGGTACAACTTTTGAAACTTGTTTAGATTTTTATTTATGTATTTATATTTTTTTGTCTGTTTAACTTCTTTTTCTGTCTTCAAGGGACCTCAATACTAACAACAGCTGGTTCCCAATTGTCTCTGGCAACGAACAGGGGGGTGGTGGAGAGGGAGCTCCCTCACATTCCCCCTGCCGGTCCTAGAAATTGGAACAGTCCAAAAGCAAACCTCGCGAGATGTCCGAACGAGATTTGTTCCTCGCGAGTCCTTTACTTTGGAGCTAGTCCTTTATTCTGATGCGGTTTGCCTGAGGAGGAGGACTGGAATTTGCTGTGTTCTGTTGCTGTCCGCTGTCCCCCAGCCTTGTGGTAGGTATGTTGGACCGGTAAGTCCTCCGGTCACTAGTGGGAGCGGTGAGTCTGGGGAGGGTGTCCTAGCTAGATAGAAAGCCTTCCAAGGAGTCACTTTTAAATAAACTTGGCTGGCGGGTCCCAAGCTAAGGCTTAAGGGGAGAGGTTGTGCTATCAAAAACCTACAACAGACTGTTCTGTTCTTAACAGGACCCGCAAAGCCCCTAAGGCATTCAGCCACCAGCCACCATGAATCCCGAGGATCCCTCTAGCGGGTTCCGGCATGACAAGGTGTTAACGTTCATCAACGAGCAAATGTCCAAGCAACCAGAAGGCTCTGCGTTCTACCAAGAGAACCTGTCCCTGTCCTGGGAGGAGGTGGAAGAAAAGCTCCGACTCCTCCTGGAGGATAACGAGATGCCTAGCCAGGCTCAGGAAGCCTGTGCCTGGGGTGGCCTGGCCCTGGGTGTTCGCTTTGCTTGGAGGCAAGGCCACTTGCTAAGGCGCCGGGTGCAGTGGCTGCACGACTTCGCCTCCCTGCACCGGTCAGCGGCACATGCCTTGGCATCGGACCTGAAGAAGCTCACAGACCAGCAAGAGATGGAGCGCAAGGAGGCGGCCTTCCAGCTTCAACTGGCCCATACCAGACTGGCGGAGTTGCAGAGAGAGCGGGACCTGATGAGACTGAAGCTCCTACACACAGTAAGATTACCTCCTAACCCAGTTTTAGCCCCGCCCTATGCCACCCCATGCCCTTTCCCCATTTCTGGAATATGGCTCAACTCTTCCCACTTCTCTCTAGGAGCTGAGGGCCTTTCCAGTTGGAGAGATGTCAGGCGCGACTAGAGCCCCTGCTACTGCTGGAGCAGCAAAAGCAGAAACACAAAATGCAGGAGAGACAGAAGAGGTGACAGCTAGTGATAGAGCAGTGGGTGAGCCAGAAAAGGAGGTAGCCATGGCTGCCCCCAGGGAGCTGGAAGGCACAGGAGAGCTGGGAGGAAGCATTGCGGGTCACTTTGGAGTTATGGATTGGAAAGATTATGGTTTGGGCTTGGAGGAGGAAGGGGAAGACGGCAAATCTACTGAAACACTTCCATGTTCTGACTCTGGACCCTTAGATCTCGGGTCCACATCCTCCCCACAATCTGTTACAGTCCAACTCCCTGCCTCATTCACATACTCATACGAAAGCCCCTTCCCAGTCACGCCCACCCCATCCCCCCCACCAAGCATTCTCACAGAACCTCAGATGCCTCCCTACTTCATGGCTACTGATATGAATATGTCTGACAGCGAGGGCCCGACAGTATACCTCCAAGAACCCCCGAAAGAGAGCCAAAATAGTGGAGACCAACAGCAGAGACCTGGGGATTGGAACTGTCCTTGGTGTAAAAATGTGAATTTTTCAGTGTGAAAACTGCTTCCACTGTGGGAGGCCAATATGGCTGCAGAGCCCTCAGTGAGTTCAGAAACATGATACAGAACAAAAAGTTACCATAGGGAAATCAATTTTCAGGAGAACGGAGTGGGGGGGGGTTCATGGGAATGGGAAGGGGGAAATGTGGGATGGGTACAGATGGTGTGGGAGGGACAAGTTTTGATGATTTTTTTTGTATTCCAGATCATTAGCATTTGACACCCTAGAACTGCTTCACCTGTGTTGTGGGTGGGTTGTGGAGGGGGATTGGGTGTGTGTATGCATAGCCCCTCCCTAGTGGCTGGTGGGCCTAGACAGTTAAATATATAAAAGACCCTACTCTTTCTACTTTCCTAGGCTTCAGAAGATGCAGCCAGAGGTTATTTGATCCATTCTAACCAAAGATTTCAGGCTGAAGGATTTGAAGCATTCAATTGTCAGGATAGTTTTGGGTAAAGAACCAGTGGATCCCTGGAAGTCGGGACAGGGTTATAGGCAGTGATACTGGAGGCCACAGCACATCACTGGCCCTGGCTAAGGTAGGGAACAGAACCAGCTGCTTTCCAGTTTTAGCCAGATACTAGAGCCTCCAGGAGCTGACAGCTATACAGAGGAGTTGATCAGCTGACTACAGAGAACCTTTTATTTCTATGAAATTGTGTTATGTAAGGTACCATTTTACCTCAATCCCTTCTCTTTAAGATAAGTAGGTGCTTGTTCTCAGCAAGTAGCTCATTCTCATGTCAGGCACTTTTTCTTTCATATTTTAACTTTTCTTTGATTTAAAAAAAAAGGTCTCATGTAGCCTAGACTTGCCTCAAACTTACTAGTAACTGAGGATGACTGACTTCAGATCCTCCTGCCTCCACTTCTAAGCGTTGACATTACCACACCTGGCTCAGAATAGTAGTTTCAAAATATGCGCCATTAAAGAAACTTAATGGAATTGGCAGGGGAGTTGAGGTGGAGAACAAGCAGTGAGGATTCCTTTATTTCAAGTCTCCAGGAATGAACTGGGTAGGATGCCTATGTTCTGAGTGAATTCTATTACAAGAAAAAGGTCAAGCCTCTGGCAGTCATTACTAGGAATGAACTGGATAGGATGCTCAAGTTCTGGAAGATTAATACAAGAAATAAAACCATCCAATGAAGCCTGAGATGGCTTAACCTCAGGTTTATGCTTGACTCAAAATAACTTGGTGGAGATTTGCCATCCCTCTGAGGAATTCTGAAAGCCTATAGATTATGCCAGCACCAGATGCAAACAAGGACTTCTGTGACTGTACAGCCTCTTAAGAGAACGCTTCCATATTCCCCAGTGGGCATACCATGGACAGGTCTGAACAGGAAACTCCACTAATCCAAGGTGAGTCAGCAACTGATAAGGCACAGAGGGTTTGCTAGTCTATAGAGGCCAAGTACAGTGAGTGCTATCTGATGGGATCCTCCCCTCCAGTTCAGCAGCATGCTAAAGGAGAATGAGGATTTAATAAGCTCTTGGTGCATTCAAAAATATAAAGTACAACAGAACTTTATCCCAATAGGAGAGGAATGGTGGAGGAAGGTGGAGGTCGGGGGAGTAAGGAGTAGAAGGGAGATCAGTCTGTTTCTCCCCCTCTGTGGCTACAAAATGTGTTGAGAGGAACTATCTGTTTTAGTCCTCAGGCAGAAGGACTGTACCTGGACCAGACTGAGATACAACTGGAAGACTCCTGCCTATCTCTAGAGACTATGAACCTGGAGAATAAGAAGCTGTTGTGTCGTGGGACACCTGTAATAGCAGAAATGTGGCTTTGGGTTGTCTGTTGTTGGTGACGGTACAGTTATCTTCAGAGCTGGAGGCCAGATCTCCATCCTGAAATTTTTTGAACATCTTTTGGGCTTGTTTATCTCCCTCTACTTTAGGGTTTCCTAACCTCATTGCACTTGACATCTGGATTTGAACAGTTCTTTGCTGTGAGGTAAGAGTTCTTGTGCACTGTAAGGCATTCAGCAGATTCCTAGCCTGTCTGCATGATCCATTCCCAACCCTTCAGTTTTGACCACCAAAACTGCCTCTGCATAGTGCCACATGTCCATTAGAGGGCAAAAAACCAACCTGAGTTACCTGTCAGACAATGAAGTACATAGCCATGCGAACAGGTAAAGAATCAAAAGACAAGGACACAGAGGCTGAAGCTGGCTGAAAAATGTCCACTAGGTCTGATGCTTACTTTGGATCTTCAAGAAAACTCAGGGTGGTGTGGTACCAAACTTCCAGGACTGAGGAGTGAAGGGAACTTCTACAACAGTGGTTCTCAGCCTTCCTAATGGTGAGACCCTTTAATACAGTCCTTCATGTTGTAGTGACCTCCAACCAGAAAATTATTGCTGTTGCTGTTCTATAACCATAATTTTATTACTCTCATGAATTGTAATGTAAATATCTGTGCTTTCCAGTGGTCTTAGGTGACCACTGTAAAGGGGCCATGACCCACATTTCGAGAGCCAGTTCTCTACAAGGACTCTAGGTTGTGAAGGGAAGAAGTCAAATGAGAGTCACGATTAAGAGAGGGCTATTTGTCACTTAGCCAACATGCTTGGGAAAAGATATTTGGGTAAACTATCTGACAAGCGCTTAAACTCTAGTAAAGGCAATGCTTTCTTTCATAGAGATTTCCTGAGATAAAACATTCCATCCTGCAGGAAAGCTCCTTAAGACTCAGATGTTTTAAAGGAAGACTCATTATTAGAAACTTGAGCTATTAAGGCAATAACAGAAAAAGCTTTAAATGCAAGGAAAAAAAAATGATCTTGTGTACTGGATGGCTGTATGGGAGGCATAGCCAATGGTATTAAAAGAAAAACAGTACTGTGAAAGGGATCATTTTTGTTTTATGTTAAAAGTTTTAAAAAAGTTCTTATATGTTACATAGAAATGTTAAAAACTATATTTTATATTTACAAAATTTATGTTTCAGTATGAATTGAAAAGGTATAGAAAGACATTCAGCAAACAAGGTATCAGGTAGGAAAGAGAAGTCAGTGTGATATGGCTATAAGATAGAGGACAGGGAAGTTTGAGTAAAAGGTTTTTCTTCGCCGGGCGGTGGTGGCGCACGCCTTTAATCCCAGCACTTGGGAGGCAGAGGCAGGCGGATCTCTGTGAATTCGAGGCCAGCCTGGTCTACAAGAACTAGTTCCAGGACAGGAACCAAAAAAAAGCTATGGAGAAACCCTGTCTCAGAAAAATCCAAAAAAAAAAAAAAAAAAAGGTTTTTCTTCATGTACCTATATTTTGAAAGTAATATGATGTTCATAAAAAAATAAAGAAAACTCATTTACCCACTCAAGTTTGGAAAGGCTGTTTCTTCCTCGGGGATGGGAGGAAAAGAGGACACTGGTTTCTGTAGCAAAGGGGTGGGATTCCAGGAGGTGGCCAGGCTGCAAGCCTACACACATGCATGTACGTGAGCAATGTACCTGCAAATGAAAGAGGACAGAAGTTCAGGGCAGTGAGAAGCCATGCTCTGAACATCTTAGGAATAATAAAGCATAGAGTAGGACATGGATGGAGAGAAAAGGATCATCAAGTTGCATGGACCAGCATAGGACCAAAGTGAAAGGAAACTTAGACATAGGAGCCTATAGGGAAACGGATTGCTCTTCTGGGACTCAAGAAGGACACCTAACACAAATTTTACAACTCCTCCAACCCTACCACACTCTCACTGTAGCAGAAACACCACATCTGTGGATGCATAAGCAGAGTCACAGCTATATTTTGTTTTCAGGTCCAATCTGCTGGAATTGTAATGCCTGGTAACCCAGTCTTTAACACCTTAAAGAATTTAAAGCAAACTTCAACTTACTTTGAGTCTTTGACTTACAGTATGGACTGTACAGTGCTTGACGGAACAGGTGTAGCTGACACACTGGCAAATTGTGCAACTGCAAGGACCTAAAAGAGATGAAAAAGCAAAAATAATTCTAAAAGCTTGTTTGAAGCTTTTTTTTTACCCCATGCAATTATTAATTTAGCTTAGAATTTACTTCATCTTGCACATAAGGAAATTAAAGACAAAAAGGTTAAAATAAGTTGGTCAATGTGCCACATACAGGGCCATGCTGATCTGGGTGGCTGGTGCTGCCACCTGGAGCCATGGAGATATCCAGGCATGGGCCACTGCCTAGTGCCATGTCTGGGTCTGTGGCCCCATTGCAGCCCGGGTCTGGGATGATGTCTGTGGCTCCTGTTGCCACCAAGGGCTCTGTGGATTCCTGGGGACCATGCTGATCTGGGTGGTCTGTGCTATCAGGACTGTGGTGGCATCTAGGCCCGAGCTGCTGCAAGGGCTGTGTCTGGGTCCCTGGTCCTTTTGTAGCTGGTGTCTGATGAAGACCATGGCATGTACCTGTGTTAGCACAGGGATCATTGGAGCCATGCTGTGCTGAGTCGGCCCCGCCCTTCACTGGTCCTGTTCCTCCTTGGACCTTGGACAATGCAGCAGGCACAATGGCCCTACTCCTCAGGGGAGAGCTTGCTCCCCACCCCTCACCACAGGTATGCACTTCACCTGGGCAGCACACTAGAGCTGACCCTATTGTCCTGGGTGCAAGTGAACCCAGAATGAGAGCAGGAAAGCTGACCTACCCTTACCCCCCACATTCCCCTACAGTAATTAGGAGGGCCCCACACCTTGCCTGGGATTAACAGTAGAGCTGGCCCTGGTGATGTGAGTGTGGAGAGGACCTAGATCTGAGGATCTGAGAGCAAAAAAAACTGGCCCCACCCCTTGCTGGAGGTTGCACTGGGTGAGCTAGCTGAGGCAGTGCTGGAGAGCTTGCCTGAGTAATACTGATGACGGAAAACCGGCAGGCTGAACAATTCGGCTACCGCCCAGGCCCAACATCAGGACTATGAATGAGTTAGCACACCCCAACATCCACCTCATCTCTGAACTGTTGGAGCATGTTAAGGGGACAAACCTACAGAAACAAAACAGCAGGACAAAAGGATATCCAAGAGGAGCCCCAGTGAGAGCCCATCATCAGTGGTCTAGCAGGAGCCAGAGGCCGAGTCAGATCAATGACTCATGGCAGTGAACACTTACAAGATTAATGGACTATAGGGTAAACTGTGTGACTCACTGAACCACACTACAGCTTCCACGACAGGAGTCTCCTTTTTGTTTCGTTTCTCTTGTTTAGTTTTCTTTTGAATTTGGTTCTGATTTGGGGTGGGGGATGTTGCAAGGGCAGAGGACAGATGCAAGAGGATGGGAAAATAAGCAGGATCAAAATGCATGATGTGAAACCTACGAGGAATCAATAAGTTTTTTTTAATGATCAAGGTCATGTATGTAGGTTAACCAAGTCTGACTCCATGGTCATACTATGCGTCAGTGACCAAAGTGAATATGTATTAACTCAATGAGCAGTATGGTAATCGCTACTGTCTTGGGAGACAAGGTGACTTTTCCAAACAACCTTTACTAGATAACATTTTAAACACTTTTGTATGAAGTATGTGTGTGCATATGCATGTGCACATGCTCCTGTGTAGGAGGTGCACATGCACGTAAGCATTCATGCATTTGGAGATCAGACGTCAGTATCTTCCTCTATTGCTCTCCACTTTTTAAATATTTTTCATCTATTTTTATTTTATGTGTATGGGCATTTTGTCTGCATATGTATGTCTGTGCACCACATGTGTGCAGTGCCTGAAATGGCCAGAACAGGTGGCATCAGATCTCTTGGAACTGAGTTACAGAGGGGTTGTGAGCCTCCATGTGGGTGCTGGGAATTAAAGCTGGGTGCTCCAGAAGAGCAGCCAGTGTTATTTGCTGAGCCCCATGTACCTTCCTTTTAAGGCAGGTTCTTTCAATGCCCTGGAGCTCAGCAAGAATAGCTTGCCAGAGAGCCTACTGTTTGTTTCCCCAGTGCTAGGATACCCCATGTAGATAGCACATGCTACCACATCTAAATCTTTACATGTGTGCTAACAAATCCAAATTCATGTCCTCATGATTGTGTGGCACGCACTTCATTGATTGGGGTATGTCCCCAACCTTATAACATTCTTTTTTTGAGACAAGGTTTCTCCATGTAGCCCTATCAAGGGATTCCCTCTGTAGACCCCTCTGGTCCCAAACTCAGAGATCCACCTGCCTCTGCCTTCTGAGAGCACAGGGTTTAAAGGCATGCGCCACCATGCCTGGCTATATAACATATTCTTGACTGACAATATTAGCAGTCTGTCCATGGCAGTGCTTAAAAACAGTTAAATTGAATAAGTACACTGTCACTTGCTCAGTATGCTTGAGAACAGATAGAGGGAAATTTCTGACAAGCATTGAAACTCCCTGGCAAAGGCAGTAAGGGTTGGGGTTAGGCACTTGTACTCTTGTCTTCTGAGATAAAGCATTCTGTCCTACAGTAGGAAAGCTTAAGATTCAGATGTTCTAAAAGGAGGCTCACTCGGTCTGAGGAAATCAGTGGTGGTGCATCCATTTAATCCCAGCACTCAGGAGGCAGAGGCAGGCAGATCTCTTTCGGTTTGAGGTCAGCCTGGTCTACAGAGCAAGTTCCAGGACAGCCAGGACTATTACATGGAGAAACTCTGTCTTAAAAAAACAGGGAAAAAAAGAAAAATAAAGTCTGAGGAAGCAAACAACTCAAAAACTTCAGGAAGTCCTTGAAACTGACTAGATGTAATATGATCCCTTCCTTCCCAGCAGCTTCCTAGAACAAGAAGCTAAATTGTCTGAAAGAGCATAAGCTGGCTTTGCTGCCTGGAAAAGATACTCTCGAGCCTAGTGAGTTGCCTGCAGGTTGGTTCCTGCTGCTACAAGACATACCCCATCTTCTGAGACATTCAACCAAGGCAGAGTTCTGTACCTAAAGGGAAAGTCTGGGTGGAGTGAGACAGGGCAATTCCTATATGGCTACCTTTCCCCGGGCAGTTTTGATGGAGGTGGGTCTTGTATCTATCTGTTGCTTTTATTGGTTAATAAAACTGCTTGGCCTGATAGGACAGAAAATTAGGTAGGCGGAGTAAACAGAACAGAATGCTGGGAGAAAGAAGCGGAGTCAGGCAGTCGCCATGATTCTCCCACTCCAGACAGATGCAGGTTAAGATCTTTTCTGGTAAGCCAGCTCGTGGTGCTACACAGAATATTAGAAATGGGTTAGATCAATATGTAAGAGCTAGCCAATAAGAGGCTGGAACTAATGGGCCAGGCAGTGTTCAAAAGAACACAGTTTCCGTGTAATTATTTTGGGGAAAGCTAGAAAGCTAGCCAGGTGGCAGGAAGCAGCCTGCCACTCTTCTCACAACACAGTTTGGGAGTAGCGTGCCTTCATGCTACGGCAGTGGTTGCATGGCTCCTGCAATGAACTCTGAGACATGTGAGCAATGCCAAGTCCTTTACACATACTGAAATTCTGTGTGGAGTCTGAGGGAGAAATCCAAATGAGGCTGTCTTCCCTTATGTGGTAAGAAATCACATGTCTGTCTGATGAGTGGGATCCACAGTGTGATTATAGAGACACCACAAAATAAAGGTAAGGGTTTAGAGCAAATTTTGTGGTCTGAGAGGAACATGTAAGAAATGAGTTCCAACAGGCTAACAAGAGGTTGTGTGGCTGCTGCTATGTATAGCAAACAAATGTAGAAAACGCCAAGATGGCTCCTCACTGGAAATTTGCTTCAGTAAGAGAGGATGCAATAGAGATGCTGTCTTGCCGTTGTCAGGATACAAGAAGAGCGTACACTAGAAGTGAAGGGACAACAGCCCACTCGAGCACATGGCTCTGGCAGGTCTTGCCCTTCTCCATTCCTAAAGCTAGCCACAAAGGTCTATTCCCTTATTTGGCCAATTTCTCTTCCCCAGGCTGACTACACCAAGGTCCAATTATCAAAGTATTGAAGTCTAGCAATCAGAAGCCCCCCCCCCTTGGCTCACCTAATTAACATGCCAAATTAAAATTAAACACCTCCTTCTAACACGGGTTTCCCCCTTTACGTTCTGTCTCTTCTCTATCCAGAGGCAGCCCTTTGTCCTCCCCCATGCTCCAGGACAAATACCCTAGCCCCTTTTCCTTGTTCCTTTCCCCTTCTCCCTAGTCCCCTATCTCCTTTACCACCACACCCTAGCCCATTCTAACACAGACCTCCCCCTCTTCTCTTGAAAATTACACCTGCATAGGGAGCAGGGTCCCTGTTTTATCCTTCCCAGCTAGCTTACATCCAAAATAATCACACAGAAACTGTATTCATTTAAACACTGCCTGACCCATTAGCTCTTTTTTTTTCGCTCTAACTTATTGGCGAATTCTTACATCTTAATTTAACCCATTTTTCATTAATCTGTGTATTGCCATGTGATTGTGGCTTACCGGCAAGATTCTAACCAGCGTCCGAACCAGGCAGAAAATCCCTGGTGTTCTGCCACTCTGCCCTTCTCCCCAGCATTCAGTTCTGTCTACTCCACCTACCTAAGTTCTGTCCTATCAACTAGGCCAAGGCAGTTTCTTTATTCAACCAATTAAAGCAGCATATAAACAGAACAACGTCCTACACCATTTACCCCCTTTTGTTTAAACAAAAAGGCTTTTACTTTAACATAGTAAAATTACATAAAACAGTTATCAAGAATTAGTTATATTTATATCTATTTTATCTTTTATCATAACAAAGGAAAACTATAATTATTATTTTTTAACCCCATAAAAGACTTTAGAAGGATATAATATCACCTAAGTAAACAGGAAGTGCATTGTAAGCAACTTTTAAAACTCTAGAAATGATAGACACATCTTGCTGCCTGTACAGTCACCCAAAGATTTTTTTGTACCATTGGGGCATCTTTAGCCTACAGGCCCAGAGTATCCAGCAGACTTTTTCATGAAGCAGGAAATTTTAAAAACTGTGTAGTCACTTTTTTTGTATTCTGTAGAATGTCTCGCAGACTCTCTGTAACAGGAGGAGCAGGCTGCTTGTCAGCCCGGCTGCCCAGCTAGCTTAACCCCCAAAATAATCACACAGAAACTGTATTTATTTAAACACTGTCTGGCCCATTATTTCTAACTTCTTATTGGCTCTCACATCTTGATTTAACCCATTTTTAATAATCTGTGTTTACACAAGGTCATGGCTTACAGGGAAATTTTGCATGTCTGACTTGGCATCTCCATGGCGGCTCTCTGTCTGCCCTTCTTCCAAGCATTCAGTTCTGTCTACTCTGCCTAAGTGCTGCCCTATCAAAAGGCCAAGGCAGTTTCTTTATTCAACCAATAAAAGCAACATATAGACAAACAAACCCTTACACCACACCTGTGCCGCACTAGGGAGGCAGAGGCAGGCGGATCTCTGTGAGTTCAAGGCCAGCCTGGTCTACAAGATCTAGTTCCAGGACAGGCTCCAAAGCTAGAGAAACCCTGTATTGAAAAAAACAAAAACAAAAAATTAAACCCACAAGGTGATTTGTTGCTATTTTTCTGCCTGAGTTAGAAAGTGGCTACTTTAACTTTTCTTTCCACTTAATAAAGAATCTCTCTGTAAAAACAGGTGTTTAGGTGTGGTTTGTGCCTAATCCATGATCCAGGAGGGAGTTCCTGCTGTGTCGGGGGTCCCCTTCAAATGTGTGTGCTAAAGAGTCCTTCCTTAGATCCGAAAATTTGGAATCCATAGGAAGTATTGGATAGTAAAGAGGGAAGATACAAGACAAGAGTGACAATTAAAAGCTACAGACAAGCCGGGTGGTGGTGGCGCACGCCTTTAATCCCAGCACTCGGGAGGCAGAGGCAGGCAGATCTCTGTGAGTTCGAGGCAAGCTTGGTCTACAAGAGCTAGTTCCAGGACAGGCTCCAAAAGCTACAGAGAAACCCTGTCTCGAAAATCAAAAAAAAAAAAAAAAAAAAAAAAAAGCTACAGACAATCTCATTCCAGAACACATGAGAACATTTATCCAAAGGTTGAGGAAGAGAGAGATTTAGGAGGGGCCATGAAACTGGTACGGAGCTTTAGTGGCTTTGGTGAGTCTCATGGTATGACATAATCACTGTAAAGTAAGAGAAGCTTTAACAGACCCAAATGACTTACCCCAGGGGGTGACCTAGATCTGTAAGGTGCTAAAACAAACACAGCTTCTGGGGAAAAATAAAAAGATCAACAATAGGGTCAGGTCAGTCTATGTCACTAGGAAGCAAATGTACATAGATTTCTATCCAGCAGGAGTCCCTAGGGAAAAAATTGATAAGACCAAATTCAGTGTGGGTGAGCCTTTGAAAGGCCTTATGACCTGATCAAGTAATTCACCACACAGGTGGGTATAAAAAAACGGGTGATCTCTACTGCACCTACACTATGGAGAAAGTAGGTCTTCAGGGACAGTAACCTCCCCAGCCACTTCCCTACTGGAGTGGCTAGGGCACCTGCAGGTGAGGCTCATTCAGGTTTACTGAAGAACCTATCTTAGTTAAGGTTTCTATTGCTGTGAAGAAACACAATCACAGCAAGTTTTATAAAGGAAAACATCTAATTACGTGCCTTACAGTTTCAGAGGTTTAGTCCATTATCATCACAGCAGGACATGGTGGCATATAGGCAGACATGGTGCTGGAGAAGGAGCTGAGAGTCCTACATCTTTCAGGCAACAGGAAGTGAACTGAAACACTGGGCATGACTTGAGCATATGAGACCTCAAAAGCCCACCTCCACAGGGACACACTGATTCCAACAAGGTCGTACCTACTCCAAAAAAGTCACACCTTTTAATAGTGCCATGCTCTGTGGCACTTATGGGCACCAATTACATTCAAACTACCATAGGGTCCATACTGAATTGTGAATTTATTGTTCTTCTATTGATGTTAAAAATATTTAGTCTTGACATAGGCAATAGGATCTCAAGGCCAGCCTGATGTACAGAGCAAGTTCCAGGACAGCCAGGGCAATTACACAGAGAAACCCTGTCTTGAAAAACCAAAACAAAGGGGTGGGAAAAGGAATTAAGCTTGATTAAGGATGGGCAAATTGCCTCTCCTAAGTAAATTGTGTACATTTCTCTCCTGGTCCCAGAAATTGGTCACCAAGTGTAGACACGGCCAAGGAGGTGGACAACTCTTACCCCACTGACCTTAGTTCAGACTGAGAAGCTAAAACCAGTCCTACCATGTTCATCAGAGCTGAGGAAAATGCACAGAGGCCTTATGAGAAGTGTCCCATGGTGAGGAAGCCAGATAATTGACATGAATAAAATTCATGTTTGTATTGGAACCCCCCTTATATATATTATAGTGTCTTCTCAGTTGTTATTATGGAAAGTTCTATGTGAACTTGACACAAGCTAAAGTCATCTGAGAGGAGGACAACCCCTGCTGAGAAAATGCCTCCATAAAACCAGGCTCTAAACAAGCCTGAGGGCATTTTCTTAATTAGTAACTGATGGGGGAAGGTTCAACCCACATTGGGTGGTGCCATCCCTGTGCTACTGGGTCCTGGGTTCTATAAGAATGTGGTCTCAGCTCAGCAAGCCAGGGGAAGCAGGCCAGTAAGCAGCACCCCTCTATGGCCTCTACATCAGCTCCTGTCTCTAGGTTCCTGCCCTGTCTGAGTTCCTATCCTGACTCCCTTCAATGATGAAAAGTGAAATACTAGCAAAGTAGCCCCTTTCCTCCCCAAACTGCTTTCAGTCATGGCATCACATCACAGCAACAGTAACCCTAAGACAGCTGTGAACTGCAATCACCTGACCATCACTGGCTTAGAACAGATCACAGTGGGCTTTCCGAGAGCTTCACGGAGGTTATCTTCATAACCTCACTATTTACTGTGGCATGTTAGTTCAGGGCTTTATGTTGCTGCCCTGCTCATCCTCCAAAAAAAAAAGTTAGATCCAGACAGCATAATGGTACAAACTCGTCAGTATTTTTGCAGAATTGGACACCCATTTGAGACACCTAAGAAGGTTCCCAAAAGAGAAAGAACACTCAGTTCACAAGGGGGGGAGGCAAGGACCAGGCACAGCTGTGAAACATTGGGGAGCTTTATGGATGTGTAAGGTACATTTGATAACCATGTGACAATAATCAGCAACAGCCTAGGATGTAATTGCTACAAACAAGGATATTTTGTGACAGTGGAAATACATGTGCCACAAAAGCCACAAAATTGTTGAGAATCCCAGAGTTAAGCCTGGGTCATCCCCTAGGAGTTTTTGGCCTTGAAGACCCTTGAGGTCCCTAAAACAATAAAGAGTATTGGTTGCACTCCAGAACTAGATGGTAAGACTCTATTACTAAAGACAGCATATTGCTGTGGAATAATCCTTTTCTATACTGTGAATATGCATGACTCTCATTGGTTAATAAAGAGTTGACTGGCCAGTATCTAGGCAGGAAAATGTTAGGCAGGACTTGCAGACAAAAAAAGAGCTCAGGGGAAAAGAGCAGAATTGCAAGTCAGATGCAGAGAGAAACAAGATAAAAATGCCATGCTAAAAAAAAAAGGCACTGCCATGTGGTAGAGCATAGATAAGAAATACAAGCCTATGTGGTTGAGGGCAGGCTGGTGGGACGGGAAAGCCTTCCAACAGCATACAGTTTGCTTGTAGGACTTGGAGACATAAAGTGAGAACTAGGCTCCAAGTGTCCCCCTCACTGCAGGCTAGCTCTTATAGTGCCTAAGGCTGCCTGGGAGAATTAAGGCCCAAAGTCCTACCAGTGATTAGCCATGCTTCATGATGGAAGTGCCAGGCAAGATGTGGTAGCTAGTGCAATAGTGGCACAAAAAGTTATAGCTAGCACTGGTTTTCTGGTTGGACTCACATCTGCTCCACCAAGGGAAATTCACATCTGGGACTGGCAACTTAAGACAGAAGCCTGGGGCCCCAGAAGTAATAGGCCCCAGTGGAGAAACGATTACTATTGCTTTGGTAAATAATTATGATATAACAACTGAGGGGCTTCCCAACACTTGCATCTCTAACCATTGGTTATTACTGCTGTCAGTGTCTAGCTGGGATAGCTTTCTGCTTTCTGTTTTCCTCTTCTGACGTTTCCTCACTAGTGTTTTGCAGCAGAAAACAAAATGAAATGCCACTCAGACTACCACCAGTCAAGCTCTGGAAATGGAGGGATAAATAAGAGGATACAGGGGTGCAACGCCCTACTAGAACTAGAGGAGGCTAGTCAGACTTCTAAGTCCCCCACCAAGGCTCAGAGATAATTGCAGAAGAGGGAAAAAAGAATTTAAGAGGAAGGCGGTAAAGTAACAATTTCCTCTGAGATAAAACATTCCATCCTGCAGTGAAGCTGCGTAAGACTTGGGATATTCTAAAGAGAGGCTCATTAAGATTCAGAAAGTGGCCGGGCGGTGGTGGTGCACGCCTTTAATCCCAGCACTCGGGAGGCAGAGACAGGCGGATCTCTGTGAGTTCGAGACCAGCCTGGTCTACAAGAGCTAGTTCCAGGACAGGCTCCAAAGCTACAGAGAAACCCTGTCTCGAAAAACCAAAAAAAAAAAAAAAAAAGATTCAGAAAAGCTACAGGAAGTCCCTGGAATTGACTAGATGTACTTCTCCTTCTGGGTGTGTCTATAAAGAGTAAGAGCTGCTAAGAAAAATTCTCAGAGCAGCCAAGCTGTCTGAAGAGGCTCAGACCAACTGAACAGCCCAGAAAATACACGTTCCTACCCACTGAGCTGCCAGCAAGTTGTGCAGTGCAGTCCAGATTTGCCACTTTTGTAAGCTGTCATTCATGCTAGGATGGGCTTTGGCGATTCAGCTGTCTTTGAGTCATTATTGTTCTTATAAGTCCTAACCCATATTCCTATATGAAACCCCAATAAGACCAAGTTGCAGCTCAGAGATATCCTTAACTTTGGTCTGCCTTTGCTTTCCTATCTGCAGTGAGCAGACATTTATTCGTGTCTTCCCAGGAATAATGTCATATAACAGTACTCCATCTAAAAGCCGGCTTTCTGCAAACTCTGAGTAAGAAACTCCTTTTATTTTCCCTCAATGTTTTGCACTACTTGAATGTATTAGATCACTGTTTGATTTTGTAATATGCTATTCAATTAAAGCAGCAATTCAAAGTGACCTTGAATTGCTCACCTGACCCTTTCCCCTCTAGCTCCAAACTAAATCCTTTTTTTTTTTTTTTTTTTTTTGGTTTTTTCGAGACAGTGTTTCTCTTTGGTTTTGGAGCCTGTCCTGGAACTAGCTCTTGTAGACCAGGCTGGCCTCGAACTCACAAGAGATCCACCTGTCTCTGCCTCCAGAATGCTGGGATTAAAGGCGTGCGCCACCACTGCCGGGCTCAAAACAAAATTCTTACTCCACCTCTTCCTCCCCCACTTTCCCCATTTTTCTCATGTATACTCCATGTTCCATTTCCGAGTCCATACTATTGCCCATTGAGAAACTATCATTAGAAGACAAGGTTAGGTTAAGACACACATACCATGCAGAACCTTCTCACCCTGCTCTCTTTTTCGAGGTTCCCAGCCCCTTTACAAACGGGAATCGCTGCAGTACATCTTAACTCATAAACTGAGAACAAACAGGTAGAAACCTTCTATTCCTTGAAGTTTCTCAATGCCTGGAAACATGTGAAATGCTTCTTTACTCTCACAACATGGACGAAGTTGTTTAACTTCATTTACACAACACTTTCTGCTTTTTTTCATACATGCATGTTAATAGGGTTATGTCAAAATTAATAAGCAATATGTTAAAAAATGCAAAATTAAGATGGCCACAGGTTGGTTCTCAAGAGGTCCAGGAAGAGAGCAATGTTATTCCTGTGCTGCTTCAGATGCTATTCTAGGTTTACAAAAGGCTGGTCAGCTAGAATTTCTTCCTGGGGTAGTAAAGGCACCGAGAGAGCACACAACAGTATTCCTCCCGGTGCCATAAATCACAGCAGACACCTCCTCTACACCCTCATTGCTCAGAAGTACCCCAAGGGCTCAAAGGCCTGCAGAGCCTTCCAAATGGACAAGGCCTGTCATATCATGGTGTAATAGACCAAATGGCTTAACAGAACCAGAAATGGCTGAGCAGGACTCTGAAAGACAAAGCTAGGAACCAAATGGCAATTACTAACAATGGCTCAAAGTGTTACTGGATTCAGGCTATCCTACAAGCCATGTTCTTAGATAAGCAAACTCAAAGCACTGAATTAATTGTGAGAATAATCCCCAGACCAATGGAAAGGCAAACGCGGAGGTGAGCTGACTGGGGAAAGGTTACCAAGAGTCGGGTTTCCTCAAGAGTCTGGAACATAATACAAATTCTCATCTCCTTCACAAAGCAGAGTGTGGAAAGACGGGACAAGTCCTAGGGATAAAGTGACTCCAGCAACTGTAAGGGACACCTCAATCTTTCCTCTCCACCTGGGTCAGCATGCTGAAAAAATAAGCCTTTTCTCCTAGCCATGACTTGCCAAGTTGTCAGCATACTTGTTAGTGTTGTCCTCTTTAATCGTTGCTGCCATATAAGCCATGGCTATCCCAGTCAGCAACTGCAACTCCACCACTATCAGCAGCAAGAGCTGCAGCCTGAGGGAATTCTTTCAAAGCTACAAAGGGAAATCTAAATCTCTGTCCCTCAAATTAAAAAAAAAACTTCAAGATTCAAAGGCTGAGGTAGACGCCGGCTCCCCAGAGAGGCTGAATAACAAGCAGCTCACCTAGTTCAACTCCTCAGTCTCCTAAGAAGTTCTTGTGCTACCCACTCCTCGCCCCCTCCTTAAAAACCCTTCTCCACCAGGGCTCCTCCCCTACAACTTCCTGTCAGCAGCGGTTGCAGCCTTCTGGCCACAGGTGAATTTTATTTAATCAAAACATCTTTGCACTATTAAATGGTCCAGAGCATAAACAAAAGTAATACACCTTAAAATAATATTCTACAACAGTTAGGGTCATAGTCCCTCATAAACCAGCATTGGGCACTCAACCTCAATAGACCAATTAAAGAGACATTCACAGTAGAAAGCAGAAAAAGATTTGATCAGTATGGTTACATTGGGAAGGGGAACAAAGAGGTAGAGTGACCCTCTGTCCCTAGTCCATCTTTGGGATCCCGACACGACACTTTCTGCTCTTAAATGATTGTAGAACTTTTTTCCTCACAGTAAAGCTGGTCAACTACTGGAAAACAAGTAATCCATATAATTCCACTTGCAAAATGCTTCATAAATAATTTAGGGTTTCCAATATTTTACAACCAGTCAACTTTGCCATAAAAGCAGCTATGTAATTGAATAGTTGTTTTCCAATAACATTTTATTTATAAAACTAGGCAACTAGTTGGACTTGTTTGGTTCACTGGCTATAAAAAGTCAATAACTTTAGATAGAGAGAACTGATTTTTATAGCCATAAAAAAAAATCTCGAGTTTGGCAGTAATGGCACACACCTTTAATCCTGGTACTCACAGAGGCAGAGGCAGGCAGATCTCTGTGAGTTGGAGGCCAGCCTGATCTACAGAGCAAGTTACAGAACAGCAGCCAAAACTATACAGAGAAACCCTGTTGAAAAACCAAAAAGGAAAAAGAAAAAAATCTCTACTTGTGGCTCTAGCACCAGTGATCCTTCCAACATTTGAGAATCTAGTTGAACATGTATAATATAGAAGCCATATTTGTTACAATTTTGAGCTCCATAGATAGTACCACTAATCAACAATTACTACCCAAGTGAATATGAAATAAAATGGGAGAAGGGTGGGGATGAGGTGGTAGGGGGCTCACAGGAGTTACTAATCACATAAGAGAAAAAAGAGCAAAATGTAAACAGAAGTTTCTATCCCACCCAGTTCCAAGCCATTCAGTCCCAAAGAAAAACAGAGGCTTATATTAATTATAAACTGTCTGGCTTATTATTTCAGGCTTATTATGAACTAGCTCTTACAACTTAAATTAACCCATAATTCTCATCTATGTTTAGCCACGTGGCTTGGTACCTTTTCTCAGTAAGGCATTCTCATCTTGCTTCTCTCTGCATCTGGGTAGCAAATGACTCTGCCTTTCCTCTTCCCAGAATTCTCCTAGTCTGGTCGCCCCACCTATGCTTCCTGCCTGGCTACTGGTCAATCAGCGTTTTATTAAACTAATATGAGTGACAAATCTTTACAGTGTACAAGAGTATTATCCCAATACTTACTGCTGAATGCTTTTACCCATGTCTATGGTGGAAGGGGGAGGCAAAGGGAAATGAAAAAGGTTAAAACTGCCAGATGCCTAAGCAGCAACATGGCAAGTTCATAGATGAGGTAAATGAGCCTTGGGGCAGCACATACATGAATATAAATGGGCTAATTGAAGTTCTAAGAGCTGGATGGAGACAAGCCTAAGCTATAGGCAAAGCATTTATAATTAATAGTAAGTCTGTGTAGTTATTAGGGAGTGACTGCCGGGACACAGACAAACTGTCTACACAAACCACTGCCACCAACTAGAGGCCAAGTGTTTGGATGTAAAAGCCGATAGAGGACATTTCACATTTACACTGCAACAGAGCCTAGCTTGGTAATTGTGAAGAATAAGGCATTACTGAACGTTATTTCAACAAGTTCACACTGTAGCCTACATTCAAATACACAAACACTCAATCCAAATAAATACTCAGTCCAAAAACTTGCACAAAGGGGTAAATAAAAAATGCACAAGAACACACAGATTCACATCCTTATTTTCTTTTTTAACTATTGCACACCTTTGAAAACATGGCACACACAGTCATTTAAGAAGACAGGACAAAATGAGGCTAAAGGTGGAGAGAAGAAAGCAGGGTTTGGAAAGGCAGACGTCAGAACATCACAGGCAAACGTGTAGTCTTTTGCGGACAACTGGCTTCTGCTCCCCATAGAAAGCAGCCATAATGAAAATACGAAGACTTCCCTTTGTACTATTCTCTCCACTTCAATTACTCACCTTCTCTTTAGACAATAAGCTCGAGGTACCAGCAGGTCCCATATCCTTTCTTCAGAGTATTCATTCTGAAAAATCAAGACCACAATTGTAATCCGAAACAGAGATGATGACATACTGATTCTGTACAGCTCATTTTTGGAGCCTCTGGTAAAAGGACAATTCTAAGACTACAGATTCAAACACAGTCTAAGTTTAGAAACCAAGATGCAAAGTCAGGCATGGTAGTATATGCCTTTAATCCCTGTGCCCAGAGGCAGGCAGATATCTGTATTTGAGGTCAGCCTGATATACAATGTGAGACCCTATCCCAAGAAACGAGGGAGGGAGAGAAGGAGAGGGGGAAATAGGGAGGGGAAGAAGGGAGGGCTTAGGTCTCAGTTTCATTTCTAGCTAGAGGTAAGATTCTTTACCTTTTAGAATTATATTCTTATTTTCTTAATGGCTGAGGCAATGTCAGACCAAGTTTCATTCTTACCATTTTAAGAACAATGGCATAGTTTGTTTAGTCGGGGTTCTCTAAAGAAACAGAACTGATATGCCACTAGAAGACAAGGCCCAGATTTAGGGTGGGTCTTCTCTCCAAGTGACCCAATCAAAAAAATCCTTCACAGGTGTGTCTAGCTCCTTGGGTTTTAGTTGATTCCAAATTTAGTCTAGCTGGCAAGCAAAATAAACCGTCACACAGTCCTAGCTACACATTGCTTTCATAGTAGCTTCTAAAACTCAATTTTCTTTGCAATACAACTTGGTACCTTCTACTATGCTTGGTAATGTACTTATTGTTTTCTATCATCTTTCCCAGCTAAACTGAACTATTGGGTCCAACTTTCAGCTCCTGTCATAAGCCTTCCAGTTCTACACACCAAAAGGTGGTGTCTTTTTTTGAAGCAAGCCAGCTAGTCCACTGGTCCAAAGATGATTAGTAATATGTGACACATAGCCACTGTAGCTTTATTATGGTACTGCCACAAAAAAAGACAGAACCACCTCAGTCTGAATCAGAGTTGTCCAACAAAATGCTCCTAACCAGCTGTGTCTCAGCTGGTCTCCAAATCTGTGACAACAAGCGCTCACTATGCATTCAGAAATGCTGTGGGCTTTGTTAGGCGGCACCATGGCAAGAGCCAACTGATAGTCCTGCTTGAATATAAATGCCTAGAGACCATTTAGAACAGCAGACACTCGTTTAATATTTATTGATTAAACTCAATGACTAGCTTTACAAAAGCTATTCTTTACAAAAAAATGCAGTAACTGGGTCACACTTCTAAACCAAATTAAAATCTTTGATGAGGTTCACCATTATTTTGTTTAAAGCTCCCCAGGTGAGTTTTATACACTGTCAAGGGAGAGGACTGCTAGTCTGGATTTTGTGGGGTTTGCGATGGGAAAATGTATCAATAAAGCATATAGGTTTTAGAATCCAGGAGATATATTCAAGTCCAACTGTTCCATTTACTAAAATGTGTATGTGACAACCATGTTATGTATTAGTATATCTAGGCCTCAAATTCGTCATTTAAGTACAGATAGCAGTACTTTGCTTATATGGTTATTACAAAGACTAAATGAGATAATGGGTAATGGGTTAAGCATGGTATGTTATGTGGTACACAGGAAAGGTTCAACAATCTTAACCTATAGCTTATTGTTTGGAGTGCATTGCACTTACATGAAAGGGGTCTTGGAATTCTTTCAAGTAATAACACCTTGAGTAAACACTCTGAAGACTCCAGGAATACATGCATAAAATAATAGCCAGGCAAAGCAGCACATGTCTCTAATCCCAGGACTTGAAAGGTGTGGGCAGGCGGATCTCTGTGAGTTAAAGGCCAGCCTGGACTACAGAGTGAGTGCCAGGACAGCCAGGGCTACACAGATAAATCTTGTCTCTAAAAGAAATAATATCTGCATAATTATGTTATGAAATCAAAACAGCACTCATAAAACACATAGCATGTGGACAGGTGTCACATAAATGATAAATTTTAGAGAAAAGGGCATGGCGTTTATTACAACTTTGACGAAGAGAGACTACATTCCATTAAAATTTACACATAACAATTTCATTCTTAGGAATGGGATGCTTCCAGCACAGTGTTTTTGTTGTACATCTTCAAGTCCTTTTCCATCCTCCAGGTCTAATTAATTTCTCCTTGAAACAGGACCAATCCTCAAATTACTGCAAAAACAGTACATGCCCAGTGGAGAGATACATCATCCCTCTCTTTCAAAGAAACCTAAATTATGTTCCTTATTTCAGTTATCCTATGGCTCTTAATTCTTTACCTCTTTCTGAGATCCTGGCATACAAATTGAAAGGCTTACTCAACATCTCCATTTAGAGATGTTTATACTTCCTTTAGTTGTTATTCATTTCTTAGCATTTTTTCAGTGATCTTTTTATAATAACAAGAAATCCCAAACAGTCCTTGGAATGAGTACTCCATTCTTAAATTTTTTTAAAAAAGTATTTTATTGTGTATAAGTGTTTTACATGCATGTAATGGCTGTGTATGCATGCCTGGTGCCTGTGGGGGTTCAGAACAGGACATCAGATATCCTGGAACTGGACTCAGACAGCTGTAAGTTCCCCTGTAGGGACTGGGAAATAAATCCAGGGAGCTGTCAGTTCACTTAGCTGCTTCTTGGCTACTCTTTAGCATACCAACCATTTCTTTTTTTTTGGGGGGGGGGTGTTTCAAGACAAGGTTTTTCTGTGTAGCCTTGGCTAGCCTGGAACTCGGAGATCTGTCTGCCTCTTTCTCCCGAGTGCTGAGATTCACTACAGCCCAGTTCCATCCTTAAACTTTGAGTCTTAATTGAAAATACTAGAGACAGAGGTTCTGCTCCCCAAATGCCTGAAGCTCACCAGCTCCTGACTCCCGTCAACACCCCCACCCTGAGACAGGGTTTCTCTGTGTAGTGCTGGCTGTCCTGGAACTCACCCTGTAGACCAGGCTAGCTCAGAGATCTGCCTACCTCTGCCTCCTGAGTGGGTCCCTGGTTTCTGAAGGCCTTGTTTTTTTTTTTTAAATATTTATTATGTATACAATATTCTGTCTGTGTGTACACCTGCAGGCCAGAAGAGGGCACCAAATCTCATTACAGATGGTTGTGAGCCACCATGTGGTTGCCGGGACTTGAATGCAGGACCTTTGGAAGAACAGACAATGCTCTTAACCTCTGAGCCACCTCTCCAGCCAGCTCTGAGCCACCTCTCCAGCCCAAGGCCTTGTTTTTCAAGCACTATCAATTTGAATGTGAACAACCCCACTATCCTTCCACACATTCTTACTTTTGCTTGCATTATCAAAATTTCTGTGACTTACAATGAATAATTCTAATGCAAAATGTATACCACAGATTGAATTAAAGTCAAGAGACATCTGGGAATTATGTAGGAAGCATTTATAGCTATAGCTAGTTACTAATCTACACCAGAATAAAGGCTGTGGAATGATCAAAATTCTAGGATAGGAAATACGTATTTCATCAGATGTCAAGGAGAGTATATGAAGTCTTTGTGAAAAATATTAAAAGGTCCAAGAATAAAAGTTACACTATACTGCCTCCTCTGAACAGTTAAATTATAAAATGGTAAAATGTCATATACAAATTTCCACAGGAACAAGATATGAGGACAACTGGAACACAGAGTAGGACTAGTATAGTCTCCACAACCAAACTGACAAATACAAAAAATGACAGGCCTACCTGTTATGAACCTAGATATACAAAAGTATAGAATACTGAGGTGAAAATTGGATAATCACAAGAAAATATTTTAACAGCTGGCAATATGGTTTTTGATGGCTTTTTTTTATTTGGTGTGTGTGTGTGAGTATTTTAGACAGGGTCTTACTATGTAGCCCTGGATAGCCTGCAACTCACCATATAGATAAGGCTGCCCTCCAACTCACAGAAATCCACCTGCCTCATGTGTCCTGAATGCTAGGATTAAAAGTGATGGAGGAAGGTCATTGGTTAAATAATAAAGAAACTGCCTAGGCCCATTTGATAGGCCAACCCTTAGGTGGGTGGAGTAAACAGAACAGAATGCTAGGAGAAAGAAGCCGAGTCAGTGAGTCGCCATGATTCTCCCACTCC
Source organism: Chionomys nivalis (assembly GCF_950005125.1). Classification (NCBI taxonomy): domain Eukaryota; kingdom Metazoa; phylum Chordata; class Mammalia; order Rodentia; family Cricetidae; genus Chionomys; species Chionomys nivalis. The sequence continues at coordinate 94,523,823 of NC_080112.1, forward strand.
AGACAGACGCAAGTTAAGATCTTTCCTGGTAAGCCAGCTTGTGGTGCTATACAGATTAGAAATGGGTTAGATCAATATGTAAGAGCTAGCCAATAAGAGGCTGGAGCTAATGGGTCAGGCAGTGTTCAAAAGAACACAGTTTCTGTGTAATTATTTTGGGTAAAGCCATGCGGGCAGCCGGGTGCCGGGGACACAGCCCCGCTGCTCCCACTTCAACATAAAAGCATGTGCCACCACATCTGCCAGCATCTGGCAATTTGAATAAGCCAGTTCTTAATTAGCATGCCTAGATCCTTTCTGCTAAGATGGTTCATACAGATATACACATTTAATTAACGGTGAAAATGAAAAGCACCTCCAGACATTTCCAAATGCCTTCTAGAGAAGTAGTTTTCAGGTGCTGGTGGCACATGCCTTTAATCCCAGCACTCGGGAAGCAGAGGCAGGGGGATCTCTGAGTGCCAGGCCAGCCTGGTCTACAAGTAGTTTTTCTTTGGGTTAAGAATCAAAGTTATAGGTCATCACATATACAAACACGGAAACAGAATATGCTAAAAAAAACAGTAGTCACTCAAATACTGCAGTGCTTTTATAAGAATGCATCCTACGTCTCTGGGCCATCCAGCCTATGTGTTCTGGTGCTTCAGAGGCAGTGTCAGGGGTGGGCTGACTCTCCTGGTATGGGTTTTGGGCTGGACCAGTCATAGACTGGCTGCTCCTTCAATCTCTAACACAACTGGAGGAGAAAAATGTCAATGTAATGAAGCCTAACAATATTCTGCCATATCCATAGACTGGTGCTTGGCCAATTGTCAGAGAGGCTTCATCCAACAGCTGATGGAAACAGATGCAGACTCAGCAAAACATTAGGCAGAGCTCAGGGAATTCTGCAGAAGAGGGGAAAAAAAGATTGTAGGAGCCAATGGGGTCAAGGACTCCACAAGAAAATCCACAGGATCAACTAATCTGGGCTCACAGAGACTGAACCAACAACCACGGAGCCTGAATGGGACTGACCTAGGCCATCTGCACAAATGTTACCACTGTGTAGCTTGGTCTTGTGGGACTCCTAACAGTGGGAACAGGGGCTGTCTCCTACTTTTACTGGCTTTTGGGAACCTAGTCCTTGCTCATCCTTAATACAAGGGGAGGAGCATTGTCTTACAACTTAATATGCCATGTTTTGTTGATATCCACAAGAGACCTGAATAGAAATGGAGTGGGGGGGGGGAGGATTGCTGGGGGGAAGGGACTGGGAGGAGAGGAGGGAGGGTAAACTGTAGCTGGGATGTAAAATAAAAAGAATGCATCCCGTATAGAAACAGTTAATCCAAGAAATTCAAGGGAGGCTTAACATTTAAGGATCTGTCAACCGACAATAGGACACTGACTCCTTATCTGGAAAACTGGCAACTAAACAGAGTTCAACACAATCCTTTTTCCTACAGGAAGTGTATTAGGCTGATCAAATTGGGGACAGATACTTTTACAAGCAATTCTAAACTACAAATGTTGAGAGAATTATAGAATTGGAAAATTATTACTTGGAAAACCCTTCATAAAAGGACTGAATTAGAGAACAGTTATTAGATGAGTAGTAAAGCCATTAGGCAAAATGATAATGGAAAACGTGAGGAAGTGCTCACACCCCAACGCCTCAATCCACTCATCATTATACTAAAAGTCAAACATTATATAAATGAAAGGTCTTAGTCTCAATTATTCTTTTTAAAATAATAATATAGAACCTGAATCTAAAGGCTATTCCCAGTATATGTGAAATTCAAGTAAAACATGACTGACGGGGAAGCCATTAGCCAAACCAAGAACATTGGAAAGTGTCTATGGTACAAATTCCAGACTTCTTCAACAAGCCAAAAGCAAGATATTAAAAGGGATAAGGCACTTTTGCTATTAGCTTTTAAAAGATTTAAAACAAGGGAGGTGGACAAATGGCTCAGTGGTTAAAGAACACTGGCTGTTCTTGCAGAGGACCAAGTTTGATTATCAGCACACACATGGTGGCTCACCAACCACCCTTAACTCCAGTTCCAGGGGATGTGAGACTCTCTCTGTGCTGCTCCAACAGGCACATGGTACATGCAGGTAAAACATTCAAAAATAAAAATATAATTTAAAGAAGATTTAAAATGAGTAAGATGGGAAAGAAAAATTGAGGCAGGGATGTCAATTAAAATTTGTGTATGTATGAAAATGGTCGATGGAAACCTGAAGTTTTATAGGAGAATTAAAAAGTGAAAACAAAACAAAGTAATTTTCCATAATCACACCACATTAAATGCCCATAAATTCCTAGAGCAGGGCAGGAATACATACACAAGGTATATTCTGCCTTGGTGTATATTTAGAAATGTCTAAAATACAATGTTAGTATTTTCTATTAAAAAAATAAAATAGAAAAGATATAACCTAATACGAAAAACTGACCTTGGCTGGATCCTGATTCCAATCAGCCACAAAGGTAAAGGCATGTTTAGAAGCTGTGGAGATGGCTCAGTGAGAAACATACTTGCCTCACAAAACACCAGGACCTGAATCTAGATCCATCATTTGCATAAAAGGCAGGCACTGTGGCATTTATCTGTAACCCCAGCAGTGGGGGAGTAGATGATCAAATGCTTGGGCTTCACTAGCCAGCTAGTATAGTAGAAACAGAAAGATGTAGGTTCAGGGAGACTGTCTCAGAAACAAGAGGTGGAAACCCCATCTCTGCATGGACACATAGGAACACATACATACATACACTACATACAAAAAAATGTAACAGTATTGACTGAGTACGAGTGTAATAAAAGTGGAAAAGTAAAAAGGCAGTTGAATAAAATTCCACATTAACTATTGTTTTTCAAAAGCCCCCAAAGAAGTAAAAATTAAAGTCTTTACTTGATAAAGGGTAACTTGCAGAAACCATATCAAATACAATACTTCATGATGAAGTGTTAGAAACATTCTCAGTTAAGGAAGTAAATAAGGATTATAATATTTCTACAATCTTACAATGGATATCCTGTTGAATGCATTAAGAAAAGTATTTTTTAAAAGAGGGTAATGGATTACTATACAACCTTTAACAAATGATCAGTCAGTTGTTGTACGGAGCTGCTTGTTCACTCCAGGCTGCCCAGACCCGAAATAACCACACAGAAACTGTATTAATTAAATCACTACTTGGCCTATTAGCTCTAGCTTCTTATTGGCTAGCTCTTACATCTTAATTTAACCCATTTCTAGTAATCTGTGTATAGCCATGTGGCTGTGGCTTACCACAGCCAGTCTCTCTCTGGTGAGGCAACTTGACTTCTCTGACTCCACCCTATCTCCTGCATTCAGTTTAGTATTCTCTGCCTAGCTCTGTTCTGCCCTGCTATAGGCCCAAAGCAATTTCTTTATTCATGCCGGGCGGTGGTGGCGCACGCCTTTAATCCCAGCACTTGGGAGGCAGAGGCAGGCGGATCTCTGTGAGTTTGAGACCAGCCTGGTCTACAAGAGCTAGTTCCAGGACAGGCTACAAAACCACAGAGAAACCCTGTCTCGAAAAACAAAAACAAACAAACAAAAAAAAAATTTCTTTATTCATTAACCAACAAAAGCAACACATATACAGAAGAACTTCCCACATCAAGTTGTAGTGGTGCATGCCTTTAATTCCAGCCAGCCAGAGCTACATAGAAAGATCCTGTCTCAAAAAAGACATGATCTCTACATTGTATGAAATTCTCAAAGAACTAATAAATAAAAATGTATTTTAAAAAATAACATGATCTCAGACTGGAGAGCACTGAATGTTCTTCCAGAGAACCTAGGTGTTGGGGGCTGCAGACACCTGGCCCCTTGTTGAACAGAGTAAACAACTTGTTTTCCTGTGCCTGCAGCTGCTCAGAGCACCAGACCCTCATGAGTTCCTGATGGCAGGGGAGTAGTTTCTGGAGGGTTTTACACCTGAAAATCCCAAGAGCAGGGGTGTGGCTATCCATTAAGGATTCCTATATAAGCTTCCCTGGAGCACAATAAAGTTGGCATTCTTGTTTCAAGGATGACCCATGTCCCTCTGTGTGTAGGTGTTTAAATCTTCAGCCCTTTTCCTAGCTCATGAACTGTCCTGTAGTGCAGGCACTACACCTGGGTTCAATTCCCAGCACCTACATGGCAGCTCACAACTGTCTGTAACGTCAAGATCTGACACCCTCACACATACATATATGCAGGCAAAATACCAGTGCACATAAAATTAAAAATAACATATCTATATATGGAAGTGGAAATACAATGACTATATGTTCAATTTCTAATTATAAAGTGGTATCACTTTATATATTAGTTGTGCTTATATGTTTAAATTTATTTTATATATGCCTTTTGAGTGTGTACATATATTCATAAATAAACACTAATATACAAACTGGACATGATTTATTTCTGGGTTGTAATTATGACTAGAACTTTTTTGGTTTTTCAAGACAGAGTTTCTCTGTAGCTTTGGTGCCTGTCCCAGAACTAGCTCTGTAGACCAGGCTGGCCTCGAACTCCCAGAGATTCACCTGCCTCTGCCTCCCGAGTGCTGGGATTAAAGGCGTGCGCCACCACCGCCCAGCATGACTAGATATTTTTACACACTTAAGAAACAGACAAAGCAACGGCTGGTGAAATATGCCCACAATTCCAGCACTTGGGAGGCAAAGATAAAAGGATCAAGAAATCAAGACTAGCCTGGGGTAACAAGACCATGTCTCAAAAACACAGGGTCATTGAGATGGCTGCATGTTTTCTGTTGTTGTTTAGATTACATTTTCCCCTCTCCTCCCTTCAAGCTCTCCCATGTACTTGCCTTTGCTCTCCTTTAAATTCATGGCCTCTTTTTACATTAACTATTATGTGTGCGCAAGTACACACACACGCATATAGATGGACAGACATTCCTAAATATAACCTACTCAGTCTGTATAATGAATAATTGCTGTGCAAGTCTGACAACTTGTGTTTAATCCTCAGTAACCAGGGTAGAAGGAGATGACTGATACTTAAAGAGTTGTACTCTAACCTCTGCAGGCAAACTGTAGTGTGCACACCACACACACATCTTTTAAATTCATGTACAAAAGAAATATACAGAGAAAATGGATCATGTTACTCACTTAATCCCTTAACTAGGAACATTTCTAACTGTCCCTACAACACAGCCCAAATCCCTCACCACCTAACCCTCTCTAGCCCTCTGCTTAAAATGCTCTACTCCCAAGACAGCTTTTGATCCCTCAAATCCACTATACAGCTAGTGTCAGGTTTGTGTACATGTTTATTTCTATGACCTGGAACACTTCTACCCACCCATGAGCCACCTCCACCTATTGCAAGTCAGCCTTCAATCCTCTCCTGTCAATCTTTTTAATGGACTTTGTTTTATTAGCATACGATGGGTTCCATTGTATTTTCAAATACATGTATCATTGAACTTTTATTAGTTATTGCTTCTTCAGGGACATGTGACACTCTAGACAGTCAGTTCTCCTTGTTATAAGCATCTATAGAAACATTTTTACTCTGTGGCCCTGATACAGTCAGGGCCTGCATTGATGTCTGAGGCTCTTGTTGCCACTGGGGGCCTTCAAATGCCCAGGATCTGGGCCCACACCTGGGGTTATGTGGGGGTTCAAGGGCCATGCTGCAAACTGAGTGACCGCACCGGCAACCAGGGGAATGGTGACATTTGGGCCTGGGATGTTGTCAAGGACCATGTTTGGGCCCATGGTCCAACAACAACTGGGGTCTTGTATTGATGTCCATGACCCATGGTGCTACTAAGGGCCACACAGACATCAGGGGCCTTGGTTGCCACCTACAGCTAGGTTAGTATCCAAGGGTTGAGCCTGTGGTGTGGGAGGTGGTCCTGTCTGTGTGTTCCTTTTCTTGGTTAATGATTAAAGAAACTGCCTTGGCCTGTTGATAGGGCAGAACTTAGGCGGGGAAGATGGAATTGAATGCTGGGAGGAAGACAGAGTCAGGAAGACACCATGGAGCCGCCAGAGTCAGACATGCTGAATCTTTGCCGGTAAGCCACTGCCACATGGCAATATACAGATTAACAGAAATGGGTTAAATATGTAAATGTCAGCCAATAAGAAGCTAGAGCTAATGGGCCAAGCAGTGATTTAAATAATACAGTTTCTGTGTGGTTATTTCGGAACTAAGTTAGCCGGGTAGCAAGGATGAACAAGAAGCCCCTCCTTCTACAAGCCTCTGCTGAGGTCTTGCAGATCTGAGTAGCCGGCACTGCCACCCAGAGCCATGGTGTCATCCAGACCTAGGCTGCTGCCAAGGGCTATGTCTAGGTCCCAGGACCTGCCACGACCATGCCACACAAATTGTCTGTGTTGATGTCCAGGGCTCCTGTTACCACTGAAAGCAGTGAGGATAGGACTATGCAGAAGGGGAGAGGGAAAGGGAGAGAGAGACCTCTGCCTCCCCTACACCTTGCTGTCTGTGGTGGGTGGGTGGGAGAGCTGGCCCTAATCATGAGTGGGAGAATTGGCACCACCCCCCACCAGCAACAGCACTCGGGAAAGCAGGCCCTGAAGCCCATTTGGCAGCACAATAAAGCTGACCCTGCTGGCGGGGGCACAGGTGAGCTGACCTGGGGGCATGAGAGCAGGACTGATCCCCCCCCCACTACGAAGTGGCATGGGTGAGGAAAAAAAGGCCCTCTCTCCCTTCACCCCGTGGTACCTGTAGCAGGTGAGAGAGCTGACCCAGGGTCACAAGAGTAGAAGAACTGGTCCTGCTCCTCACCAGCTGCAGCATGCAGGAGGGCAGGCATGGTACCTTACCTGGGCAGCACACTAGAACTGACTGTTGAAAGGTGTGCAGTTGAGCTGGCCCTGTGGGCATGAGAGCTGACCCTACCCCCTCCCTTGTATGCCATAGGGTGGCAAAGGTAAGGGAAATATGCCCCCCCATCCCTTGCCATCTGCAACAGGCATGAGAACAGGTGTTGCCCCTCACCAACTGCAGCAATTGGAAGAGCAGGTCCTATTTTTCACCTGGGCAAAACAGAGCTGGCCCTGGTGGTTTGAATGCAGGTGTGTTGGACCCAAGGGCAGAGAGCAGGAAAACTGGCCCTGTTCCTTGCTGTCTGCTAGACTAGGTAAGCTAGCCTGGGCAGTGCTGGATAGTTTATCCTAGTGGGCTGACCAACCCAGCTACCACCCAGAACCAGGGCTAAAAGTTGGCCCAGCATCCACCTGATCTATGAACTGCTGGAGCAGGTGAAGTGGCTGGACCTGCAGATCCAAAGCTGCAGGATCTCCACGACACAGGACAACAGGATAGCCAAGAGTTCCAGAGAGGGCCCAGTATCCACAGTGTAGCAGAAGCCAGAGGCAACCAGACCAACAACTCATCGCAATGAACACTTACAACTAAACACGTAAGGACTGAAGGGTAAATTGTGTGACTCACTGGGCCACATTACACCTTTCACGCCGAGATTTTTGTTTGCTCATTTTGTTTTTTGTTTGGGTTTCACTTTAAATTTTGTTTTTGGGGAGGCTGCAAGGGCAGAGGGGACAGGGAGATGAGTGGGATCAGAATGCATGATTCGAAATCTACAAAGTTTTTTTTAAAAGAAACATATTTTATCTCATCGCTCTTATTGTAGTTTGCAATTTTCTATTTATCGTACAGTCTTAAAGCTTACAAGTGGTCCTGCGAACTTTTAAACTCCATAAAATCAGAAAGCTTCTCAGTCTTGTTACTTACTGACATCTAGTAAGAGCTCAGCAAACATTTGCTGGGGAAAAAAAAAAAAACTCTTTCTTCATTAGCCAGGGTGGACCTTGCCTTTGACACTGACTCCATTTTTCCTGCTGTTCTAACCCGTCATCACTGTCTGTGGGCAACTGATCTAACATGCTAACCTTACTATCCTAACTTCAACCATCTTTAACCACAGGCCACCTCACCTGTCAAGTCCTTGAGGTTTGCCTTGGCAGCAACTAGGTATTGGGGTTGGTTTCAATGTCAACTTGTCACAAATTAGAATCACCTCCACACGAAGTGTCACCTGAAGAAGTGTCCTGATGGCCTTAATTGACGTGGGAAGACCCATGCTGACTGTGGGAGGCAATTCCTGGTAGCAGCCTAGATAAAAAGGGTATGGCAGGCGGAAGATGACCTGTCTTCCCCTCTCTTGCCAAGTTAATTTACCCTACTGCTGCTGATTCCTTCCTTCCCCAATAAGAGATCCCGAATTTCCAAGTCTGCCAATTAGTTTTATATCAACTTGACAGAAGCTAGAGTCACCTGATAAAAAGGAAGCTTAACTGAAAAAATGCCTCCATGAGATCAGGCTGTAGGCAGGTTTGTGGGAAATTTTTTTCTGATCAATGGTTGATGTGGGAGGGCTCAGCTCATGGCCCTGGTTACTACAGGAAAGCAAGCTGAGCAAGCCAGTAAGCAGTACTCCTCAATAACCTCGGCATCAGCTGTCTCAGGGATCCTGCCTTGTTTGAGCCCCTGCCCTGACTTCCTTCAGTGATAAACTCTGATATGGAAGTTTAAGCAAAATAAACCCTTTCCTACCATGTTGCTTTTGGTCGTGGTATTTTATCACAGCACTAGCAATCTTAACTGAGACTCCAGGCTTCTGTCATAGACGAAGGACCAGTGGATTACTAGGAACCTTCTAGGGTTTTTTGTATGTACCTGGTGGACTGAGGACTACCAGGTTGTCAATACCCTCAATGAGAGAAAGCTACCGCAGGACAACTCCAACTTCTCAGACACACAGCCTCAAGGTCAGAACTACCAGGTTCTCAGCCTCTTGGGTGATGCAGCCACTGTTGCTATTTTAACATAAACTGACTTAAATTCATATATGTATATATTCATATTCATCCCGTTGGTTCTGTTCCTCTAAAAAAAAAAAACCCTGACTAATAAGCACACTGTCCTTACCACCTTTAAGGAGGGGGAGGGGTTGGTTTGGGTTTTCTTGAGGCAAGCCTTGGCTTGTCAAGAACTCATTCTCCTGAGCACCGGGATTATAGGCACGTGTTAGAGCATTCTGTCACATAGCACTGGTTTGTTCTCCTTTTCTATGAATGTTCAGTGCTGAGGCTGAACCTAGAGCACCACAAATGCTAAACATGGACTCTACCACTGAGCCACATCCTCAGGCACATTCACCACTGCTTTCTGCTTTTCTGCAGGCTCCTTTATGTAGCTCCGGCTGTCCTGGGACGTTCTATGTAGAACAGGCTGGCCTGGAACTTAGAGATCCTCCTGCCTCTGCCTCCTAAGTCCTGGGATTAAAGGTGTGCTCCACCACACCTGGCCTTATATTTATCCTTTTCAGTCTACCACTTATGGTCTAATTACTCTGGGGGACTCGACCTATATGTATCTCTGCTACCCCTCAACAAAACCCCTATGAAATATATAGCACCCTTGCCCCCTTTATCAAATAAGGAATGGGATTATTTTGAGAGAAGATTTCACTGTATAGTCATGACCCTCCTGCCTCAGCCTCCTTAGTGTTAGGAGTACTGGCAAGGAAAAAGATTGTGAAGTAACTGAAGTACAGGACCCCACCAGGGAGAGAGTGGGGAACATAATGTGATGAGGGAGGGAAGGAAGGAAAGAAGGCAACTGCAAAGCCTTGGAGGCCAATGGAGCAATCCAGATGAGTTGATGGTGGACCTGAACACTAACTCAAAATGAAGTCCCACTTACTTCCAGCGTATGACTTCACACGATTGATTCAGTGGGCGCTGGATGAGGGCAGCACAACATGATATGCCTAAAAGAAACCAAAAAGAAATCAGCTTACTCTATCATGTTTAATACCCTTGGATACATATAATTATACATTTTATATTTCTGTATATTATAAATACATACACATAGGTATATGTGTATATTTGCAATAGCCCTTATGGTGGACTCCACATCTGTACATTCAGCTATTGAGAATTGAAAATAATTGTAAAAACATTTAATTGAAGAAGTATAAACATTTCCTTGTTATTATTACCTAAACAACGCAGTGTAACAATCATTTATACATCCTTTATATCCTTTATATCAGTGGTTCTCAACCTGTGGGTTTCAACCCCTTTCAGGTCAAATGACCCTTACACAGGGGTTGCCTATGAGATATCCTGCATATCAGATATTACATTATGGTTCATAACAGTAGCAAAATTACAATTATGAAGTAGCAACGAAAATAATTTTATGGCTGGGCGTCACTAAAACATTAATTGTATTAAAGGATCGCAGCATTAAGAAGGTTGAGAATCATACAGCTAATCTAGAGATGATTTAAGTGTATTTCAAGGCTGGGGATAGTGGCACATATCTTTAAACCTCAGTACTTTGGAGGCAGAGGCAGGCAGATCTCTGTTTGAGGCCAGTCTGGTCTACATAGTGAGCTCCCGGGTAGCCAAAGACCTGCTTCAAAAAAAGAAGTATATAATAAAAAGAAAAAAAAAGGCTATAGAAACCAAAAAAGAAAGTACATTGTGGGTATGTGTATAGATTATAACCATAAGTTACATTTTATAAGAGACTCAAATAGGCAAGGAGTTTGTATCCATGGGGGTTTTTGAACTACATTACCCAAGACACAGAATCTTAAGCTAAATCAGTGTCAACCTGATTGTGGAGACCACAAAATTTTGGTGACAAATACAAGGTTTCTAGATTTACGATGACCAAAATTTAATTCAAAGTTAAATGCTTAATGAATCCAAAGTGCTTCTGGCAATGTTCTCCATCGTGCAATTCCACGTAGCCTTGGCTCTGAACACGCATGTGCACTTGGGCTGAGCATGCTGTCACAAGCAGTAGCAAACTGTAGACTGCTAGGTATTGGGGACTGGAGTGCTTAACTGTGCAAAGTTTTCTGCTCCTATAGAAACACAATAGTTTAATTTAAAAAGACTTTTAATATCCAAATAATTCATATTCAATACATTCTTCAGTATGTATTGAATACTTTTCCTTTGTATTGTTTTAGTATGTTCCATTTTTAAATTGTTATCTGAGTTGCTGACTTAAATTTCAAAAACAAAATCAATTTTGGGCTCAGGACTAGGACATAATTTCCAAGAATTTCTGGAAAAGCCCTAAATATATTTGTTGCTTTGAACTACAGTTATACAATGCAGAGATCTCAGCACTGACAATCATAAAATTAAAGTCATCATTCATCTATGAAAACTATAGATGTTCTATAGCTTGCAATATCATGATTTAGTTCTGTATGTAAAAATAAAGCACATCTATCTACTTAGTATGCTGATTTCCTTTTGTCTTTAATAGAAAATTATATGCATACCAAAGAATTCTCATAGAATAAATTTCTTTATGATTATCCAGAAATTTTTGCATTGTATACCTATCTATAAAATTATATACCTGGGGTATCACCAAATTTCATTGGGCAACAAAATGTGTCAAAAGTGGGAAAAGTATTTTGGGGTTTTTAAATTTTTAGATTTACTTGTTTTATGTGTATGAATGTTTGACTTAGATGTAGGTCTATGCACCACGAGCACATCCAGTGCCTGCAGAGGGCAGAAGAGTTGTGAACCACCATGTGGGTGCTGGGAATCAAACCTGGGTCCTCTGCAAGAACAGCAAGTGCTCTTAACTGCTGCGTCCCCTCCCATCCTACAAAAAGAAAATTTAATAAGATCCGATATAAAGGACTTGAGTTTCCAAGTATTTTCTTTTGTATACATACATGCATCTATACATACATGCATATCCGTAGATATGCTGCTGTTTATTAAAGACTTCCCATGTGCTAGGAGTTTATTATAGTCTTATTTACACTTCTAATCACTCTGTGAATGCTCACCCAATTTTATAAGTGTACAAAATGAAGCACGGGAACATTAAGGAGACTGCTTAGGTTCTCACTCAGTTACTCCGTGGTAAGGGCGGGGTCAGAGCCCAAGTTTGTGGGTTTCCTAACCATTAATCCAATAAAGTTTCAACGTTGGCTTCACACTCCCCACACGACCTACACACTGTGTACTTCACCTTACTCGGCAAGCAACTGACCAACACGCTCCAATACTGATATCCCAGATGAATTAGGGGAAGGAAGGTTATCTGCTTAAGTCCAGGGGTAGCTGTAATTTTAAACAGCGGTGCCTAAGAGAAAAATGCCATGTGACAGAACTCAGGTGGAGGGGTTTTCTTAATTAAGGGAAAGGGAACATAAACAGGGGGAAGGGGAAGACCAGCCTCTGGGGACAGGTGCGGAGAAAGAGACGGGGGGGGGGGGGGGCAGGGCCCTTTTAAAGGGAATGTAGTGAACGTGCACAAGAGGTGCTCTTAGGAGCTGCAGCTGAGAACACATCCTTTCAGAACCCCCCAGGGCAGGCCAGTACAAGTGCCTGAATACTAACAGAGGCTTCCTCCGGTGAGATCACTCTGAGTGGGGGGGGCTCATCCCTTTTCACAGTCTTCTCATTCGGAGAGCACCCTGTCCTCACAGCATACCTGCCCTCAAAGCCTTATCCAGTGAAGGATAGTCCCAAATAAAGACTGGATAGCAGGTGTGGGCCCCACACTTCCATTTCGTCTCTCACACAATCAAGAGAGACTACAACAGCAAATACAGTAACACATTTGACTCTGTCCCTCGCTTTTCTCTCTAAAGTACAGCCAGGGAACTATGCCTTCCAGCAGGTAGCAAAAAGCCGCACAGATGAGTTACACAGACTTGGATAGTGTGGGGCCCCAACGCCTGCTGCTTTGGGTCGGCCTGCTGGGTGGTTTTCCTCCCCCCGCCCCCGCACGCACGTGCACGTAGAACCCCTGCACCTGGAGCGCTCGCACTCAGGCACGCCGGCTTGCAAACACACTGCACGGGCAAGCAGGCTAGCAAGCAAACTTCACGTGCAAAAAATGGAAATCCCCTCAAAGACACGCCCACATAAACTCCACTATAATATCACACACACACACCCTGCACAGCCTTCTGCGGTTCATCGCACCAAGGTAACCAGGCGCACAATCCCAACTCTGCAGTTATGTAAAACATAATTTAGCTTCTCCCCCAGGCACCACTTTACACGCACAAGTTCCGTGACAGGGCAAACAAAGAGTCCCTCCATCTTATACTGTTGGTAAGGCCTTTTCAGGCTTAATGGGACTTTGATTTCCTTAATGGAGAATCCCGTGAGAAATCGCCAACTTTATGCTAGGACCCAAGGCCAAGAGACTCCAACTAACATTTCTTAGCTTTTGTTAAAACTGCTTACTTGTACAAGCCTCCCTCTGCAGCTGGTAACAAGACATGCGTTTTGCCTTTAAAAGTCTCTTGCTCTGAATGCTGGGAGCTACACTTAAATCCGGAATACCTGGGTTTAGTCCCAGCTGGTTGGAATGAAGTTTTTTTTTAACTGAGTGGTGGTGGGCTCCCCTTAACAGCGCCTCGCCTCACACGCTTATATTCCCCATGCCTATAGAGAACCTTTGTTTCCTCCCTACCAACAGCAAACTTTTGAGGCTGACCAGACCGACTAGCCTCCCGCTCCAGGGTCAGTGAGGCCCGTGCACGCCAAGCGCACGGAACGGGCCCCCACGGGACTTCTATCGGGATAGCTGCTGAGTTCCAGGGTTAGTGAGGTGGCACCTCCCCCGTGCAGCCACCCTCGGGACTTGGGGTCGCTAGCCCTTAGGTCTTAAGGGAACTTACTCTACCTTCTGCTCCCCTGAATCCAGGAAAACCGGACGCGGCGTTTTTCAACCTCTTGGGAGAGAGCTCTCACGGGGTTTGCAAAAGCCGATCAGCTCCTCTTATACTTCCCGCCGGCAGCAAAGGGATTCAGCGAGGGAGTCACGGGCTCAGGGGCGGGGACAGGGGAAAGGACTTGGAGAGGAGGCGGTCCAGAAGGAGGTGCCTGGATAGAAAGTTGAGAAGACCCAGCTGCGCCTGGGGAAATTTTGATACAAAAAAAAAAAAAAAAAAAAAAAACTATCTGGAAATCCTCCTAATCAACCAGGATTCCAGAAGCAACCGAACTAAGCCATACCATGTTCTCAGTGTTGGGCCTTAAACTTGATTACCCCATATTACGGGTAGCTACGGCTAAGACCCTTGTGAGCAGTTGGCAAGGCAGGAATCTGCTGATCTGGGCACAGGACCTTCCTGTTCTACAGAGGCCGTGATGATCTTTATGGCATATGTTTACTGACTGCATGGATTAAATGAGCCACCACATCTCAAAGTGCTTAGCATGGGTCAGGCACCTTCTGAGAAAACCATCAGCGAGAGGTCTTGTGATTAGCAAAGTGCTTGTTCTTGATAATTTACCTGTCTAGATTATGAGTTTCACGAGGGCTGGGGCTGTGTTTCTTATATTCTTGCTGAGCTCCAGCGCCTGACACATAGAAACTACCAATACATGATTTGTTGAATAGATGAATGAATGAATGAATGAATGAATGAATGAATGAATGAATGAATGAATGATGTGAACAATAACTTAAACTAGTGGCTAGACCAAGACTCTCACCTCTACCGCGTAAGAAATGTCAAAGTTCGCTGGGCGGTGGTGGTACATGCCTTAAATCCCAGCACTCAAGAGGCAGAGGCAGGAGGACGTCTGCGAGTTCAAGGCCAGCCTGGTCTACAAAGCTAGTTCCAGGACAGGCTCCAAAGCTATGGAGAACCCTGTCCTGTCTCAAAAAACAAAACAAAAAGAGCAAGAAATGTCAGGGGAAAGTGGTACATGGGACAGGTAGGTTGCCCTACCAAATGACCTAGAAAGTGGAATTTTTGGCAATTTTTATACAGATATGGAAATCTGTCAAATAGCTGATCTGAAATTTAAAATGGAATTATGCTAGTCCAGTATTTATACCTTGTACAGTTAGTGAGTAAAGAAGGATGGGAGGAGAGGTCTGAACAGGAAATCTCAGTGATGGTCCAAATAGCCATGATGGTGCATAGCTGTAATCGGAGCACTCTGAAGGTCTGAGGTGAGCAGGTGTAGAGTTCTAAACTAGCCTGGGCAATGCAGCAAGACTGTCTCAAAACAAACAAGCAAGCAATGTGCAGGGGCTGGAGAGATGGCCTTTAAGAGCACTGGCTGCTCTTCCAGAGGACCCAGGTTCAATTCCCAGCATCGGCATGGTAGCTCACAACTACAGAGACATATATGTAGGCAAAACACCAATGCACATAAAATAAAAAGAAAAAACATGTGCAAATATGTAAATATGTGGGGAAAATGGGCAGGGCTGTTCTACGTGAAATAAAACATGTGGAAGTGTGGAGGTCCAAAAATATGAGCCTATTTCCACGTTGAGTCAGAGAGTTGGAACTTAGCTCCAGTTCCTTTATGGTTATTGTGCTTCGACCTCAGACAAAGGTCCCACAGAGAATTCTGAGCTTTCAAGGTTATTGCCAATAGGTGTGCCTAATAGCCAGACCTTGTGCTCCAAGAATAGAGAAGTAGAACTGTTCCTACCCCAAACAAAAGTCTAAGGATACAGCTAAGTTCCAGTTCCCTTAAGGAGATAACATTGCATTCCACCCAGGGAGTGGTTTACCTACAGAATGTTTTGGTCTAGGTTGTAAGCATGACTTGTTTTGTTCTAGCAACAGAATGTTTAACTATGGCTGTAGTCCACAACCTTCAATTGATATGTTCATTTTCTTGTATCATGTTAATGTAGTCTTTTGTCTTGCTCCTACTTTTGGGGGTCAGGGGTATTTTAAGCAGTTGGAAATTAAATGCTGGCGAATTTCAGTACTCGTGGAAATTCCCTCCCAATTCTGTCCTATATACTATCCTACATGTTTCTCCATTTTATTATTTTCATTCACGTATTCATATTCTTTACTATATTTTCTAAATCCCCACACCCTCTACCCTGGCAAGAGGTATTTTTGTCAAGGCTGGTCCCTGACATGGAAGATTATTACCCTAAAAAAGAATCTTAGGGTGTTCATAAAGTAACAGTAATACCACCTGCCTCTATGTTGAATTAATACTATTCTTGATAACTGTACCCTGATATCCAACATTTTTGATGGTAATGCTGGTTAGACTCATCTAATTATACTTACTAAATTTTAATTAATGGAAACCCATAAGCTAAAAGAGACCTTGCACTTATCTGTATAAAGCCAGACATGGACAGGACCATTCCCATCTGAGTGACCTGCATTGTCATCTGGAACCATGGTGTCATCCCGGCCTGGGCTGCTGCCTAGGGCCATGTCTAAATCTGTGGCCCAAGAGCAGCCAGTGTCTGAACTGATGTCCATGACTCCTGTTACCACTGAGAGCTGTGCAGATGCCAGGGGTCTGGACAACCACCTGAGATCATGTTGGTGTCTCAGGGCCTTATTGCTGCCAGGACCATACTGATCTGGGTGGTCTGTGATGCCACCAGGGCCATGGTGACATCCAAGACCCGAGCTGATGTTAATGATCGTGTCTGGATCCATGTTCCCACTGCAGTTAGGGTCTGTGATGATGTCCATGTCCTGTGTTACACAGGGTGTCATAGGAACCATGCATGTTGAAATCTGAGGGCAGTACTGAGCCAGCTGAAATGGAGTGATTAAAACTGCTGTGGATCCCAGAGTAGCTGCAGTGGCAGAAATGCTGCAGGTCCCCAAGCACAGCAGGCAGCAGGCCATGTGGTGGCAGGCAGGGGGCTGTAGGTCCCTAGAGCAGCCAGTCCCAGGCACGGATGGTGCACAAGACCATACCTCAGGCCTCCAAAGGTGGCTGGTCCCAGAAAGGGAGCCACATGTCGGAGGCAGGCGAGAGACAGAGATATGGATAGGCACGCCATGCAAAGTGAGATTGGATATTTATTTAGTGGATTATGGAGGGGAAAAGGAGAAGGGGAGAAGAGGAGAGAGAGAGAGAGAGAGAGAGAGAGAGAGAGGGAGGGAGGGAGGGAGGGAGGGAGGGAGGGAGAGAGAGAGAGAGAGAGAGAGAAGAGACAGAAGCCTCTCCGACTCTCCGAGAGGAAGATGGAAAGGAAAAGACTCAGGTTACAAGCAGAAAGGAAGATCTGCTTGCCCCAGTGGACTGGTGGGGGGAGTGGGCATGGCTTGTCTCTTAAAAAGACAGGACAGACGATTACACCAGCCCCACTCCTCAGCTGCCCCTGCCCGTTCATGGACACTGCAGCAGGAGAGCTGGCCACACCCCGATGGAAGAGATGGTCCCAGCACTCAGAAGAGATGGCCTCACCCCCACCATGGGCATGGGAGAGCTGGCTCTAATGGCACAGGCCTAGGAGAGCTAGTTCTGTTCCTCAACTGAGGAGGGCAGTTCCAGTGGCCAGGACCAATGAGCTCAGATACCACCCTGTGGCGGCCTCGACGGGTTACTCTGTCTAGGGTTTGTAACCCGCCTGGCTGGCCAGTTATTCCAGGGTCACGGAGAGGCACCACCTGAAAGGCATAGGCTGATAAGGGGAAGGAGGCTAAGCTTATTTGTCAAAGCCTCCGTTTATTAGAGTCATGGTTACAGCTTATATAGCCCCTGAATGGGGAGCTTGGGGGGCTGGAGCACGGGGTCTTGCCACGTGGTCTACGCCTGTTATGTAAACCAAGAGGTTACGATGGGTCAGGTCATGATTCCTTGGTCGGGAAGTCACAAGGTGACACACCTAGTTCTCTAGATAGTTTGGAATGTGAGGCAGGTTCCGCTACCAGATAGCTCTCTATTAACAGTTAATTTGGGTGTGAGATAGGCTTGGTCAATAAGACTATTCTCAATACAATTGAGAAGTGAAGCCCTCTGCAAAAACTCCTCACGGCGGTGCTTCCTGTAAATTTTGGGGGGACACGGCTCCTGACATATCCCCCTTCCTTTTATAAAAGCAGGCATCTATCAAGTGGAGGGCACCAGGTCAGAGTCTAACCCTGGTGTCAGATCTAAATGAGAAGGGACTGGGACAAGGAAGGACCCTTCTCTCGGATGGTGGAGCAATTTACCTCTCCTGGGAACAGAGGGGTGCCTTATGAGTAGCATTAGTTCCTTGGAGGTCCTCAAATAAAAGGTATCTAGCAAGACCTAAAGTAAGCAGGTCTTTGACCACAGGGCACCCTGTCTTAGGCCATGTGGAGGGCGATCCTCGTGCCTGGCACCATGCCATGTTGAGCCGGTTTCTACAACCTCTGTATGGTGTGCTGTTCAGGCGAGGGTCCACACTAACTCCCGTCATTGGGCCCCTGCATTTGTCATTAATGAAAAGTCTACGAGGAGCTCCTCAAATAAAAGATATAATGATATAATTTTGGCACCAATAGCTCCATCTTCCAGACAAGAAGAAAGGGCGTTTTCCAAACCCAGTATTCACCTTTAGTCTGGCCTAAGGTATATCCTCCTTCCTAAATGCCTACTCCACAATAAGATTACGAGTGCTGCCTGCCAAAAATTAGGGCAGTGTAAAGGGATCAAAATCTAAAATTTTTAACATATGCATTAAACCCAAACATTTTACAGCATGTGTCAAACTTTTCCCAACATCTATAAGCAGTTACAAATATCATTAGGTCAATTCCAGTAAGAATACATACATTGACAGACATTGTTGTTATCAAATACCACCAGCTCCAGTCTCTGAGCAACAGTCAGAACCCCAATCTTCCCCCTTCTTAAGTAAAGAGGGGTTAATATTTTAATTAAAATGAGTTTTTTGTGTCCCAAAGTTTAAAACAGTCAAATGTTTAGTCTACACCTCAGCTGCAAAGCAAACAGAATGCAGACTGCAGAAGCAGCTCAACATTTGTGCTTCAGGGCAGGTGGGCTTCCTGGGTGAGGTGAGCTGTAGTCAGCTATCTGAAGCACATCCTGGCAATTATCTCAGCCGTCTCCCTGGACTCTCTAAAGGCAGCATGATGTCCTGCAGAGTGGCGTAGCAGGTTCTGTTATCAGGCACTCCTCCTTGGGGGCAGAGAAGACCGACCGGACCAAGCATTCCTCTCCAATCTCCTCCGGGAAGTCCTCTGTGGGGTGTCTGCAGCCACGACATCAGGTTTAGCTTTTATATTTTCTTTCTGTGAAAAAAGCATAAACATCTCCTCGACCCCAAATATATATAGGTCGGGTTTTTTCATAATGCATTGCAAGGGCCTTTTTACCTTGCCTTAGTAAAGGTTAGCTTGGTGTCATCATGCTAGATCCGTTTGCATCAGGATCTGTGTGCAACTGTTATAAGTTGCTGTGTGCAACTGTTATAAGTTGCTTTCAAGGAGCCTTGGTATGCTCCATAATTTCTTTTTATTAATTATTAGCCATATATGCAGTTCTTCCATTGGAAGAGCCATTTGTAAAATTTAGCATAAAATCCTTTAAGGGATTTTTAGCTATAACATTAGCAAAATACAGGTGTGTGAATTGTAGCAATGATCATCTGGGAAAAGATTATTGTTTTGGCCTTTGAATTGAGCAAAGGCAATTGTCCAGGAATCAATCTTAAAATTATCAATCAATCTATTGTTTAGTATAAGAAACATTGATCATAGTCAATATTCTGTTAAACCATCTCCCAGATTTTATCCTGCCCTTTTGTATTAGACAGGCTACTGTTCTAAATTAAGAATTTAATATCTTAACTGGCAAAATTGAGAAGGTTTAGTCATAAACAGCATTTTTTATAAAACTGTTGTAGAACAAGTTTTAGATTTAATATACACACTTGCCATAGCTGTATTATAATTAATATACTGTACCTGTTGATTTATATTTTACCTGTTTGAGTACCTGCTTGGCAGCTTTCTAAGCTCTCTATTGGAAACTATTTTTTGTAAGAATTTTACCTAGCAGCTCAAGGTCTCCTATAAGAATATTATAACTAGAGCTTTAACCATTGAATATCTAATAAAAAGCTTATAAGCTATTCTCTTAAGTTGCAAGTCTGTCCCACAGATAGGAGAATGAAAAAAGGAAGTATTTTAACTAATGATGTTGGCCTCATTAGACACCACCATGTAGAAGAATAAAAATAGATCCATATCCATTTCCATGTACAAACTTAAGTTTAAATGAGCCAAAGGCCTCAGCATATAAAAATTATGTTGAACCTCACAGAGAAAAAATTTTTGAAGTATACTTTGCCACATCTCAAACACAGCCTCAGTGGCACAAACATTGGGAGAAACCATAAATTATATCTCCTGAATTGAGAAACTTTTGTATAACAAGACTATAGAGTGAGAAAAGATCCTTACTTATCATAAACCCATTTTAAAAATATATGAAGAACTCAGGAAATTAGTTATTAAAAAATTTAATCCAATAGAAATATTTGTTACAAACCTAAACTGAAAACTCTCAACAGACAAACCTAAAAATGACTGAGAGACAGTTTAAAAAAATGCTTAAACATAATATCCTTTAGCCATCAGAGAAATGTAAATTAAAACTCTTGAGATTTTATTTTATCCTTGTAAAAATGACCAAGATTAAAAATTATTATTAACAATTTATGCTGAAGAAAATGTGGGTAAAGAAAAAACTTCTTGCTGGAAGTGCATACTGGCGTTGGAAGTGTAAACTGGCAGTCACTTTTGGATCATACACAGTATTGAAAGACCTGGATAAATCCAGACTTCCCCAGCAGGAAGAAAAGAATCAAAAATCTAGGGCTAGCCTGTTCAGCAACCCTGCCCTAGGAACCAGCTGAAGACAAAACCAGATTGCAATCCTGATAACAATCCCGAAAAACAAGGAATTTTCCTCCTGTGATTATCATCACACTGCTCTAGGAACCTGGGAGTGGTCCCGAGAGGCAGGGAGTTGTCTCCCTGTGACCATCACTGGATTTTTGGAATTTTTATGACCCTCCTGGACCACAGGGCTGTGGTCTCTTTTCCAAAAATTTCCTCTACAGGTCACTAGAGGCCAAACTCTTCCCCCACGTGGGTCATGAGCTTCATCCCCAGTGTATCGGGCCCCCATACCATCTCCTTAACCAAAGCCTCGTGCGATTGCAGCAAGGACAGTCTCCTGCAAGTCACTGGGGGGGCTGTGCCCTCCCGAGACCTGAGTGAGAGTCTCCCCAGCATTGGGAGTCCCTCATTACGGCCATTTTTTAAAATTAGGCAAATATTTACCTTAAAACTTATCAATACCCCTGTTGGGCCTAAATACAAAAGTTTTTTTTGACCATAAAAACATGTATGTATACAGCAGAACTACTTTATCATAGCCAAAATCTGAAAATAACCCAAGTGTATCTCTTTTACACCTAGGATAAATGAGACATCATCCTTTTAAATATCCATGAATACCACAAAATATCTTGGAGTAACTCCAAGCAAGCAGGACAGAAGTTTTGGGTCCTGTTACCTTTGCTTGTGAAGGCGAAAATGTTTTTTATTTTTAACCATTATCATTTGTATAACTCTGGCCCTCAATAAATTTAGTGAGAGGCCTGAGTCTCAGCAGTTTACCCTCAAGCAACACCAGGCAGCAGGAAAGGACCACAAGCTGAGACAATACAACTCCCACCCAAGAGTGGGCGTACAAATGAAAAAACTTGTATGATAAAAACTTTAACTCTTTTAAGAAAAAATTTAAGACATTAGAAAATAAAGATCTCCTACTTTCTTGGGAAAGTAGAAGAAAACATAGCAAAAATGACCATTTCACTGAAAGCAGTCTACAGATTCAGTGTAAATGTTCATTAAAAATTATAGCAACATTTCTCACAAAACTTACATATAGATTTACTATAAATGCACATTAAAATTACAGCAACATTTTTCACAGAACTCGAAAGAACAATCCTCAACTTTATAAGAAAGAAATAAAAATTCAAGATATCCTAAACAATTTTAAAAATCCTCTGAATGTATCTCAAAGTCTTTGATTTCAAAACTTTTCTACAGAACCACAGTACTGAAATTAATCTACCTTAGATATAAATTTATATGCCTACAAACTAAAGATTTTTGACCAAGAAGCAAAATTTTAGAATGGAAAAGAAGCACATTTATCTCCTTTTATTGTCCTGAAGCTGTAACTTTCTGAGTCCAGACCTCCTTAAAGCAAACTGTCTGGCAGCCTCCACTCCACATGGCAGGCGGCTAAGACACAGGCTCTCTAGCCCTAGGGTGTCTTTTGTGGAATCAGGGTGGAGCTCAGCAGCTTTCGCTTGTCTAGCTCCGTTTGCCCGTTTGTCTAAAATCCTGCCTTTTTCCATAGTGAATTGTAAGTCCCGAATCTGAGAGGAAAGGTCTGAGAGTTCATGCTGTAATGCAAGAACTTGTTTGAGACCTCCTATTTGTGCTTTAAGAGCGGCTTTGTATTGAACAATTTCTGAATCAAAGGCGTGCTATCGGGAGCAGTCAGAGCATAGGGCTGTGGCTGCGGAGTCCTTTTTGGAAACTAAGGAAGACGCGGAGAATAGGGTGTATTTCTGGGCCTGTTAAAACTAACCAGAGGCATATTTTATCTATAAAACAAAAAAAATGCAACTAAATCTCTTTTTTTTACTCTTACTCCTCTTACCCTGAGTGATTGCTGAAATTCCTTTATGAATTTCTCTTTCCTTGAGAGCGATTGGCCTATGTCTTATGGGACGACAGCGAACCTGCGCCTACCTTATCCTGCAGATCTGTCCGAGTTCTACAGCTGCAGAATCTTCTTTTTCTTCTTGTTGTCCCGGGACTGCGCATCGTCGTCCGGAAAGTTAACCGTGCTCCGAGTCCCTGTTCGGGCGCCACTGTGGCCGCATCGACGGGTTACTCTGTCTAGGGTTTGTAACCCGCCTGGCTGGCCAGTTATTCCAGGGTCACGGAGAGGCACCACCTGAAAGGCATAGGCTGATAAGGGGAAGGAGGCTAAGCTTATTTGTCAAAGCCTCCGTTTATTAGAGTCATGGTTACAGCTTATATAGCCCCTGAATGGGGAGCTTGGGGGGCTGGAGCACGGGGTCTTGCCACGTGGTCTACGCCTGTTATGTAAACCAAGAGGTTACGATGGGTCAGGTCATGATTCCTTGGTCGGGAAGTCACAAGGTGACACACCTAGTTCTCTAGATAGTTTGGAATGTGAGGCAGGTTCCGCTACCAGATAGCTCTCTATTAACAGTTAATTTGGGTGTGAGATAGGCTTGGTCAATAAGACTATTCTCAATACAATTGAGAAGTGAAGCCCTCTGCAAAAACTCCTCACGGCGGTGCTTCCTGTAAATTTTGGGGGGACACGGCTCCTGACACCACCCAGACTCACATCCTGGGCCTTAGGTGGCCCACCCTACTATCTGCCCCATCTGTGACCCGCTGGAGTGAGTATGTGAGGGGACTGGTCCAGTGCAACAATAACCCCAGGAATCCCATGTGATGGAGGAAGGTCATTGGTTAATTAATAAAGAAACTGCTTGGCCCTGATAGGTTAGAACATAGGTAGGTGGAGTAAACAAAACAGAATGCTGGGAGGAAGAGGAAGTGAGGTAAGATGCCTCAGACAGATGCCAGGCCACTGCTCTCCAGGGCAGATGCAATGAAGCTCCGACCCAGGAAGGACGTAGGCTAGAATCTTCCTGGTAAGCGCACCTTGTGGTGCTACACACATTAATAGAAATGGGCCAAGCAGTGTTTATATGAATATAGTTTGTGTGTTGTTATTTTGGGGTATAAGCTAGCCAGGCAGCCAGGAGCCGGGCAGCAGGAACACAGCCCGCAGCTCCTTCAACACCCATGACTCGGGGGAACAGCAGGATATCAGAGAGGAGTTTTGAAGAGGGTCCAGTGATGATGGTGTGTCAGAGGCCTTAAACAAGACTAATGATTCATCGCAATGAACATTTTGCAGGTGGGACTGATTGGACAAAAGGGTATCGTGCACTACAGTTCCTAGTGCCAGTAGGATGTGAAATTACCTGACGTGAGAAGGAAGCATGGAACACACAACAAACCCACTTAGGATATTGTTGGGGGTGGTATATGTGCCTAGTGAGGTTGGTGTGCAGAGAGAGAGAGAGAGAGAGAGAGAGAGAGAGAGAGAGAGAGAGAGCGAGCGCTGAAGATGGTGCGTCCAGCTTTTAAGGGCTGCCTAGCACATGTGCACAGGGGGATGGCATGGTTATGTCATATGCAGATGACAAAGCTCACGCATGCCTGCAAGGGCTCGCATAGCTGCATCATATATAGGTGATGTAACCATGCCACACGTGGGTCACACCTGAGGCCTTGTCCGCACATGTGTGGCCCTGAAAGCTGGAATCATAACATTCCACCCTTTTGTTTATTATAAAAATTTGGGGCATTTGGGATCTTTAATGGGTGGGAACGGGACAAAAATTTGGGGAGTTTGGGGTCTTTAATGGATTGGAATGGAACATCATAATGTCTCTCAAGACTGCTTTTTGCTGATTTTGTGGGCATTGGAGAGTTGAGATGCTTGACCATGTCCAGGGGTCGCTGATTACTTTTGTGTTTTTTTCCGGACTCTGTGGAACTGGCTGGATGGCAGCTTGGACCTCACAAAATGCTGGAAAGGCAGAAAAGCTTACAATTACAATGGTATAGTGTTGGAATGGAAGACGATAGGGAGAAGGGAGGAAAAGAAGGGGGAATTATTGGAAAGGGGAATTATTAGAATGGGGAATTATTAGACCCCTCAATGTTTTACCTGAAGCAAATCTTAAGGTACTTGTTCTCTTCAGCATCATGGTATTACCTTAACATCCAGGAGACACTGCTGCAGTCAGTGATGAACCTGTTATGTTAAAGTCTGTTTTGTGAGTTCTTGGAGTCTGGGGCTGTGAATGTCCCCAAACTCATTATTGTTTCTTACCACCTGTGCTTTTGACAGTCCTTGTACCTCCAGTTCTATGTTTAATGATGGTCCCTAATAACAGCTGAGTGGTTAAATGGAAATTTAAGTATGACATTGGAGATAGAGAGAAGTTGGTAAAGCAGATAGGAGAAAGAGGAAGAGAGAGAGTGTATGGAGTTTTTGGCACAGGAGAGTTGAGTATGGTGATGAAACTTTTATTTTTCTGGAACTGGAGAAAAAGTGGCCAATCTTGGTGTCCTCTAGAACTTGAGGGAGCAGGGCCTTGTTGAGTTACCATATATGAGGGAGTATCTTAAGCTGGAAGAGTAAAAGGTTTAAGGTGGGACAGGCGGATCCAATGACAGAGTCCCTCGAGCTTGGCAGCTGTGGGAGTTACAAGAATTACTTTAAAGGGGCCCTGCCATGTAGGGGAAAGGGATGAAGGGCATTGGTCTGGGGGAGAGAATAGTACTTGATCTCCTATTTTAATTGGTACATGGTTGAGGTAATGAGTAAATCCCATAATAGGGAGTGGAGTAAGCAGATGATCAGGAAGTGGAGAGGTTTTAGGTGAGAGGCCAGGAGTTAAAACCAGCCACCCATATATGGAGTTCAAAGGACAAGATGAAAAGGGGTTTTGGGGAGAACCCTAGCCTAAGAAGGACCAAAGGCAAAAGTTTTACCCCGTCAAGGTGAAGTTTCTATGAAATCTTTTTTTTAAAGATTTATTTATTTATTGTGTTCACAGTGTTCTGCCTGCTTGACAAAAGAGGACACCAGATCTCATTACAGATGATTGTGAGCCACCATGTGCTTGCTGGGAATTGAACTCAGGACCTCTGGACTAGCAGTCAGAGCTCTTAACCTCTGAGCCATTTCTCCAGCACCCTGCTCCTGTGAAATCTTAACAAGAACATTTTTTAAGGAACAGTTCATTTATTCTACCTACCCTGAAGACTGAGGATGGTATGTGATATGAAAATGCCAGGAAAGGCCAGGTGGTGGTGGTGCACGTCTTTAATCCCAGCACTTGGGAGGCAGAGGCAGGCAGATGGCTGTGAGTTCGAGACTAGCTCTGATCTACAAGAGCTAGATCCAGGACAGGCTCCAAAGCTACAGAGAAACCCTGTTTCAAAAACAAAACAAAACAAAAATGCCAGGAAATGTTAACAGTCTTAAATAAAGTTTGAAAGATCTGGGAGGTAAACTCTGGGCCATTATCTGACTGAAGAGAGGTTGGTATTCCAAACCGGGGGATGATTTCTCAGAGAAGAAAATTGGAAACTGTCTGGGCCCTCTTGTTAGTGGTGGAAAATGCTTCGATACAACCAGACATGGTGTCCACCAAAACCAGGAGATATTTAACTCTTCTGACAGTGGACATATGAGTAAAATCAAGCTGCCAGTCAGTTCCTGCAAGGGAGCCTTTGGCTTTTAACAAATCTATAATGTAACCTGAGTTAGTTATAGATCCTCCTTTCGTCATAAGCCCACGCTTCTTCCAGATAGCTGTGTGGGACAGGAGGATATGAAAGGCATATTTGGAGTCTGTGTAAACATTTAAAGATTGTCCCTTTGCTAACTGGAAGGCATGGGTAAGGGCTATTAATTCAGCCTGCTGGTTAGTGGTACAATCAGGGAGTGCCTGTGCCTCCACCACCCCAGTATCTGACATTATGGCATAGCCTGTTCTACAGGTCTCTTCACATAAAAAGGAGCTGCCATCTGTGTATACCAGGTATAAGTGGCCTGGGACAGTTTACCCTCCTGTATATGTGAGGGGTGGGGAAGTAGATCCTCTAAGGTTTCTATGCAGGAATGAGATGGAGAATAATTAATGTTAGTTTGAGGTAGGAGTTTGAGATATTAAGGGGTGGACAGGATTGGAAGGTGAGTGTGGCATCTTCTACTAGTGCCACCTGGAGGGAAAGGAAGCAGCAAGAGGGCAAGGTTTGTAAGCCTTTGTAAGTTAAGAGATGAGACAGATTGTGGTGGGAGAAGACAGTGGTGGGTGACTCAAAGGGTAGTTTCTTTGACTCACAAATAAGAAGCTCAATGGCCACTAAAGCACGTATGCAGGGTGCCCAGCCCTGAGTGGTGAGGTCCAGCTTCTTTGACAGGTATGCTACAGGTGCATAGGAAGGTCCCAGCTGATGTCCTAGAACCCCAAGGGCATATCCCTCCTTCTCTGTTACATAGAAGGAAAAAGGACAAATTAAATCTAGGAGATGAAGAGCTGGGACCTGGATAAGGGCTTGCTGGAGTCTCTGGAAGGGTTATTAACAGGATGGAGAAGGTGCAGAGAGCTGAGAGCTACCTCGTATAAGTGGTGGGTGAGGAAAGAAAAAGAGGGGATCCAGGAACGCAGAAAGCCAGCTATTCCTAGCAACGATGAAACCTCTTCTTTTGTAGAGGGAACTGCAAGGGACTGAATTAGCTTTTTCCTGTCTAGGGTAATAGCTTTTTGGGTTGGGTAATAGTTAATCCCAAGTAAATTACCTGAGAGGAAGACAGTTGGATTTTAGAAGGCGAGACTCTACAACCCTTTTTGGAAAGGAAATTTAAAGAAACGGAGGTATCAGTTTTGCTGATCTTGAAGGATGGACTGCAAAGTAAAATATCATCTACATCCTGTATGAGTTTAGACTTAGGGAGAGACAGTGAGAGTAGACCAGAAGCTAAAGCCTGGCCAAACAGGTATGGCTGTCCCAGAATCCCTGGGGAAGGGCAGCCTAGGTGAGCTGTGTGGAGAGGTGAGTGTCAGGGTTAGTCCAGCTGAAGGCAAAGATATTTTGAGATTGTGAGCTGAGAGGAATAGAGAAAAAAACATCCTTAAGATCTAGAACTGAGAAGTTGGAGGTTCCTGGAGGAATAGTGGAAAGAAGTGTGTGAGGGTTAGGCACTACAGGATGAAGAGGGACCACTGTGGAGTTAATGAGCAGGAGGTCTTGAACCAGGTGATAGGTTCCATTAGGTTTTTTAACAGCAAGTATAGGGGTGTTAAAGGGAGAAGAGGTGGGCAAATTAGATTTTTTTTCTTAGAAGGTCAGAGATAATAGGCTTAAGTCCCCTAAGGCTCTGGAGAGAGAGGGGGTACTTAGCTTGGGTAATGTACTTAGTAGGATCTTGTAATTGGATAACAGTAGGGGAATGGTGTTTAGCAACGGAGGGGTTTTGGGTGTTCCAGACTTGGGGGTCTACCTGAGAGGCTGGTAGAGGAAAAGATACATTGGAGCTGGGAAGTTTGGAGGCTAGAAAGAGGAGGAGTTGAGCTGCTGGTGAATCTGGGGTAAGGTAAATGGAAGGAGCAAGCGAGATGAAAGCTCCCACTTTTGCTAAAAGAATCTCTTCCCATAAGGGGTACCAGGCAGGCTGGCATGACTAAAAATGAATGAGTGAGATAAATACCCCTAAAACACAGTTAAGTGGTGGGGTCTGCTGTGGTAGATAAGGCTGTCCCCCTACCCTGACAATAGGGAGACTAGAAGGAGAGGTAGACCCTCAGAATTCCCTCAGTCCCAAGTATATGGCTCCGGTGTCCAAGAGAAAAGAGATGGGCCGTCCTGATACCGTTATGTTTACCCATGGCTCCCTGTTATAGATGACGGTTGTGGTCAGGTCAAAGGAGCCCGGGAAGCCTCACTTGTCCATGGCAAGAACTAGAAGGTCAACTTGAGAATTTTCTGGGTTTGATGTCTTTATGCCACCATGTGCACAAGGATAATTGACTGCCCAATGTCCTTCCCTATGGCATCTAGGACAAGGTCTCATGGGACCAAGATGAGGATTAGGGCATGCTCGGGCCCAGTGACCAGTTCTACCACATTTGAAACACGGGCCTGGTGGTCCTTGAGCCCTGGGGCGGGCAAGGGAGCAGCATGGACAGCACAGATTGGGTGGTTCTGTCACCTCTGCCAGTCGGAGGGCCATGGCTAGCATGTGACAGTGGTAGTTGAGGGCTTTGTCACTCCTCACATGGCACACCTTAAAAGCCAACTCTAAGACTTCTGCCTATGAAGTCAAGGGGCCTTTCTCCAAACATCTAATTTTAGCCTTAATGTCAGGGTAGCACTGAGGAAAAAAAATGAGTCATGAGTAACTGTCTGCCTTCAGTGCTTTCTGGATCTAAGTTAGTATATTGTAACAGGGCTTTAGTGAGACATTCCAAAAATGCAGAAGGATTTTCCTTCAGATTTTTTTTTTTTTTTGGAGCCTGTCCCAGAACTAGCTCTTGTAGACCAGGCTGGTCTCGAACTCACAGAGATCCGCCTGCCTCTGCCTCCCAAGTGCTGGGATTAAAGGTGTGCGCCACCACTGCCCGGCTCCTTCAGATTTTGAATGACCTCCGAGAGCTTATTATAGTTTATTGCCTTGAGGGCAGCCTTAAGAAGACCTGCCAGAAGGCAAGTCAAAAACTGGTCCATAGCTAAAATTCCAACTGGGGTGTTATAATCCCAGTGTGGTTCCTGCTCAGGGACCACCTCTGCCCCTAGAGGGTGTGTTGCATGTGTTTGGTAAATATAATCTACATGTAGTCTGGTCCCTGGGGGGGGGTGTTGCATGTGTTTGGTAAATATAATCTGCATGTGGTCTGGCCCCTGGGGGGGGGTGTTGCATGTGTTTGGTGAACCTCATCTGCATGTAGTCTGGCCCCTGGGGGTGTGTTGCATGTGTTTGGTGAACCTCGTCTACATGTAGTCTGGCCTGCTCTCAAACTCACCTGCTCTCTTCAGGAAGTAGGTTATTAGATAGGATCATATAGATATCATGAAAGGTGAGATTATAAGAAGGAGCAGAAGTAGCTGCCCAATGAGGTCAAAAAGGCAGGGGTTCATTAGCTGGGTCCAGAGTGGAAGTGGAGGGTTCTTCCGGCTCAGATGGTATAGCCAGGAACATCTGAGCAAGCGAACAACTTGCACGGACAGAGAGATGGCTTAGGCTTAGAGCTGAGATAGTAAAAGGCTTGGATATAAGGAAACTCCTTCCATTTGCCTGTGTGCTGACAGTAGTTAGAAAGCTCCTGTAGAATACTGAGATCAACGGTACCATTAGGTGGCCACTTTAAACTGTTATCTAAATTGTAACAAAGTCATTTTTTGAACAAAGATGGACAAGTGTGGGAATCTATAAGTAGGGTTTTAAGGTCTAGGGTTTTAGGGCCTCTAAAAGGCATCCCTGGGGGCAGGCTGGATTGATGGTCTTAGATGGCTTGCTACCCAGAGCTGAAACCGTGAAAACCTGCAAAAATGGCAACACCATAGGACTTATAGGGGAACATCTCACTTCTATAGGCAGGCTGTGAAACGGTGGCAAACAATGCAGGGCTTGTAGAAGAGCATCCTCTATCTACAGGCAGGGTGTTAAAACCCGACTGGCTCCAGTCCAGGCGACTGGGAAGCCAGAGAGGCTAGAGACCTAGCAACCTCTCACAGCAGGGACCACTGACAAGTGGTCCAAAAGAAAACTAAAACGAAAAATCTAAGGCGGGCAGGCAACCCTGGGTTGTCTAATGACGTTTTTGGCTAAGGGAAGCAATCCAGAAATGAATGTCAGCAAAGAACTCAACTGTAGCTGTGAAGGCCATGGTTGGGGCTGTCCTCCCATTTCTAGAAACACCAGAAGATTTCCAGGAGCTCAACGGTCAATTCCTTGGGTTCAGAGAAATGGTTAAGCTGACCAAAATGGGGAAAATCACCAACTGAAGCTGTTAGTATGAGTAGAGGTCACGCCCAGGCAGATGGAACACATGATTGTTGTGGAAAAAAATACCTGGTTCTGGATCCCGACCCCAGGAGAGCCTCCCGAGTCTCATGGCACCAATGAAATTACCTGGCATAAGTGAGAAGGAAATGCAGAACTCGCAACAAACCCACTTAGGAGTTTATTCGGGGTTGTATAGGCTTGGTGAGGTCGGTGTGCAGAAGGAGAGAGAGAGAGAGAGAGAGAGAGAGAGAGAAAGAGAGAGAGAGAGAGAGAGCGCTGAAGATCATGGGTCCAGCTTTTAAGGGCTGCCTAGTGCATGCACACAGGGGGAATGAGGTGGTTATGTTATACGCAGATGACGGAGCTCACACATGCACAGAAGGGCTCACGTAGCTGTGTCATATGTAGGTGATGCAACCATGCCGCACGTGGGTCACGCATGAGGGCTTGTTCGCACATGCGTGGCACTGGAACCTGGAAGTGTCAGTTATATTGTGGCTGAATCATAACAGGATGAATGAAGAGGTGATGGAAAGACAGAGGATCGAGGTGGGTTTTTTGTTTTTAATTAATCTGGGGGAATTCATTTGGGGGTATGCTTCAGGGTAAGGGTGGATATGGAGGGACTGGGAGGTGAGCAGGATTGGGTGCATGATGTGAAATTCCCAAAGAATCAATAAAGAATTATGTTATTTTTAAAAGACCAATTTTAGTGAGACATATCTGTAATACCAACACTTGGGGAGAATGACTCAGGACACTCAGGAGTTTGAGCTAAACCTGGCCTAGATAGTAATATATTACCCCAAACGTAAAATTTATCCATGGGCAGGTAAGATGGCTCAATGGGTAAAGATTCCTATCACCAAGTCTAAGGTCTCTGGGACTCACAT
Source organism: Chionomys nivalis (assembly GCF_950005125.1). Lineage (NCBI taxonomy): Eukaryota > Metazoa > Chordata > Mammalia > Rodentia > Cricetidae > Chionomys > Chionomys nivalis. Next base: position 94,555,216 of record NC_080112.1, read on the forward strand.
GGTGGAAGGAGAGCACAGACTCCTGCAATTTATCCTCTGAGAGCTACATGTGCTCCATGACACATGTAGACCACACACACACACAAATTATGATAAAAGTTTTGTTTTAAAAAATATTCATGCATAAGCTGGAGAGATTCCTCAGTTAAGAGCATTTGCTGCTCCTCCAGAGGAACAGAGTTCAGTTCCCAACACCGATGTCAGACAGTTCACAATAGGCTGTAACTCTGTAACTCCAGTTCTGGGGAATCTGACACTGATACTTCCACAAGTATCTTTGCATTCATCACACACACACACAGAGAGAGAGGGGGGGGGAGAGGGAGAGAGAGAGGGGGAGAGGGAGAGAGAGAATAGATAAATATTAAAATATTATTCATGCAATACAATTTATACTTGAAAACTTAAGAACCAGAGGACAGAACATTTGGCCCCTGTGATTCTCTGGCCTTGGTACTGAATCTTTCCGGATTCAGTTTTGGTATATTTGGATATTCCTTTAGTTCTCAGTCCATTCCTACCTGCTGTTCTATAGGGACGGGCAATAACAAAAGAGCAGGTGTGAAGATCAACAGAAGGGAAGGAGTGCAAAAATTCCTCAGCAGACCCCGACTTTACTTCCTTTTGCTTCCTGTGGCTCCCACCTTTATCGCAGGAAAATTAAACCTTTATCAAAGAAAGGCTTTACCCCACCACTCTGGAGTCCTTGCGACTATCCAACTAGGCTCTGTAGGCAAATTTGGCCCACAGCCAGTCTGAATCTTAGAAGAATGCCTATAATTCTCTTCCCAGAGCACAGTAGAATGGGAGTCTGGGGGAGACTGCTTCAAGCCCATATTGCATTTGCCTCCTTACGTCTCCATAGGAAAGCTGTCATCATCAGTCACTTCACTTTGCTTCCAAACATGTGGGTTCTGATGGGACCCAAGGCTTTCTAATCATTTTCTTCAGAATAGATCCTAGAATATAAAGCCAACCCATAGTGTAAGCAGACTTGACTTCTAAGTAATGGAACATTCTCCAACATACACGAAAGTCCTCAGGCCTTTTGAGGGGAGAGCATTCTTCCTGGTATTTGGGGTAAGGACAACCAGAAGCTATACTTTTTAACTGATGTTTCCTTTCACCAAATCTGAAAAGCCTTCCATTGTATCTTTACCACTGCATCTGTCCGGCCTTGAACTCAGCCTTGCCTTGTGTGTATTTGACAGCTACTGCTATAAATTTCACATTTCTGGTACATTATAGCACCTTCTTTTATTTCTGAAGAAGCTGAGCTGAACAAACACATGTAAATTATAATGGGCTGTTTCCTGCCAGCTTACATCGCAGGGAAAGTTCCATTTTCTGGGCTTTCTAATCTCACTGGGAAAGTAGCAGATCCCCAGTGCGGTGTGAGAGGAGGCCAGCTTCACAGACACCAGAGATTGCACTTATATTCCATCATTTAAAAGATCCTTTTTGTTCCAAAATGTGTCTACTATAAGCCCACCACCACATTATCAGCTGATTGATTGATTTACTGTTTTCTTTTTTGCAGGCTGATTTCAAGACAGGCATATGCCACCACATCTGGCTTCAGCTGACCCTTTAAAATCTGAAAATTCAGCCAGGCGGTGGAGGCACACGCCTTTAATCCCAGCACTCGGGAGGTGGAGGCAGGTAGAACTCTGTGAGTTTGAGACCAGCCTGGTCTACAAGAGCTAGTTCCAGGACAGGCTCCAAAGCTACAGAGAAACCCTGTCTCAAAAAACCAAATAGATAGATGATAGATAGATAGATAGATAGATAGATAGATAGATAGATAGATAGATAGATAGATAGATGATAGATAGATGATAGATAAAGCAACAACTAAATAAATAAAATCTGAAAATTCAAAATTTCCCTCCTCACCTTGTGAGCCCTGAATTACATAATGAATTGTCTCTTGAAGGTCCTTGTTACTATTTCCCTGGTTTCTGAGAAGAAAGAACATAGTTTACAAGAGCATTCGTTACTTTTTTTTTCCTGTTGTGATAAAAGCAACTCAGGAAAGGGTTTCTTCTGACTCACAGCTTACAGGTATAGTCAGTCTACTATGGCAGAAGTCATGTCAGCATAATTTGGAGGCAGTTGGTCCCATTGCATCCACAATGAGAAAGCAGAAAGATAAAAGCTGTCCTAGTCTGAGACCGCAGCATACTACAGAATGGTGCTGCCCAGATTTTTGTTGATCGTTCCCACTTCTACTGACCCCATCTAGGAACTTCCATAGACATATCCAGATGTTTATGAGTCTAGATCCCGTTAATTTGATGGTATTAATACATACAGTAGGGATATAAGTTGCCGACAGTCTTCCATTAGCACATTATTGGGAAGTAATTTATCAATCCTTCTAATTGTTTCCTGAATTTAAAGAGCCCGGTTTTCAATAACAATGTTAAGAAAACCTCACGGGAGTGTTGGGTCAGAAGTCAGGGCCTGATAAAGATTGCATACGTGGTGGTGCTAAAGTTACCAAAAACAAACCTTGAAATAGACAGGGTAGCCTTCATGTCAGTTTGCTGATCGGGTTGTATTCTAATTTTATTTTACAACAGTTTCTAAGAATCTACTATGCACAAGTCTGTATCTTGGTAAGAGCTTCTACTCTCATCTATGTATGTCTAGAAATATTTCCTTTCTCAATTACCAATAATTCATAAAATGCAGAGATTTAAAACAATAAGGGGTAATTATTGAATGGCACACTCTATTATAAATATTAGCAATAGCTTTCATCTTAGTATCTCCCCACAGTAATGGAAAGAGTGCTGGGAACCTAATAGAGAGTGAATTCTTTTTTTCTTTTTCTTTTTTTATTATTACAAATTTTCTCCTCCTCCCCTCCTCCCACTCCCCTCCTCCTCCCCCCATTCCCCCTCACTCCCCCTCCCTCTCCTGTCCAAAGAGTAGTCAGGGTTCCCTTCCCTATGGGAAGACCAAGGTCCTTCCCCCTCCATCCAGGTCTAGGAAGGTGAGGTCCAAACAGGCTAGGCTCCCACAAAGCCAGTACATGGAATAGAATTAAAACCCAGTGTCATTGTCCTTGGCTTCTCAGTCAGCACTCATTGTCCAACACGTTCAGAGAGTCCGGTTTGATCACATGCTCCATCAGTGCCAGTCCAGCTGGCCTTGGCGAGTTCCCAATAGATCAGCCCCACCGTCTCAGTGGGTGGGTGCACCCCTCATGGTCCTGATTTCCTTGCTCATGTTCTCCCTCCTTCTGTTCCTCATTTGGACCTTGGGAACTCAGTCCATTGCTCCAATGTGGGTCTCCGTCTCTATCTCCATCCATCGCCAGATGAAGGTTCTATGGTGATATGCAAGATATTCATCAGAGAGTAAATTTTTAAGCATAATTTCTCTATTGATTCCTTAGAAATGCCACGTCATGTACCCCAATCCCACCCACCTCCCAGTCCCTCCATATCTGCCCTTCACTCCTGCAACCTTCCTCCTCACAAAAGAAAAATTTTAAAAATTAAAACCAAAACAAAACAAACAAAACCCACTTTTTCTTTCTCACCCTCCCCATTCATCTGGGTGGCATTGGGACCTAAGGTGCACTGTACAGCATACCCGCCTGTCCCATCAGCTTTGCTTGCCAGTGGTCACTGGCAAGGAGTCACTGGTCTGCTTCAAGGCCTCTGGCATACCATGACTACCGGACCGTCCCCGAAACTCCTCAAGTTATAAAGGTCCTGTGGGTCCAGCTCCTCAGGTCAAGTCCCTTCACACGCTCCAGGAGGTCATAAATGGGGTAGATGTTAGGGTGGGTCAACCCAAGCCCCTGGATGTGGACCTGGGTGACAACTGAGCTCAGACCCTGCTTTGGGGCCAGCCCCTCAGGTGATGGGTGGAGCCTGGTCTCCTAGGCTCACATCAGCAGGGCCAGTTCTCCCTTGCTTGTAGTAAGGGGTGGGGCCATCTCTTCAGAGTGCAAGGGGCCAGCTCTCTGGTGTCCAGGTCATTGCGGCCAGCTCTTCCATGAGAGTCGGAGTCAGATCTCTTGCTGCAATGTCCAGAGAGGGACAGGGGCAGCTTTCTCGAGGCCAGCAAAGGGCAGGGCCCGCTCGGCCTGGCCTCCAGATTTCATCATGCATGGTTTTGATGCCCCCTGTGCTAACATGGGCCACAGACATCAATACAGACCCCAGCTGCAGTAGGACCATGAACTTGGACATGGCTCTGGGTAACAGTTCAGTTCTAGGTATCACCATGACCCCTGTGGTTGCTCAAGTTACCCAGATCAGTAGGGCCCCGGTCACAGCACGGGTCTCAACAACCACCATAGTCTCAGGTGGCTGACCAGACTCCAGGCATCTGTAAGGCCCTTGGTGGTAACAGAAGCCATGGACATCAACTCAGACCCAGAGATACCACTTGGCAGTAGCTCGAACCTGGGCAACGCCATGGCCACAGGTGGCAGCACAGACTACTCAGATCAGCATAGCCCTAGTGACTGCATAGCTCTTGAACACCAACATGGCCCCATGTGGCAGCCCAGACCCTGAGCATCCACATGGCCTTCGATGGTAACAGGAGCCACGGCCATCAACACAGACCCTGATTGCTGTAAGACCACACACCCAGACATGGGCTTCAGCTGCAGCTCTGACCCAAACATCACCATGATACCGGGTAGCAGAGCAGGCCACTCTGTATGTATCTGTATGGGCCTAGGCTACATACAATATGACCCTCAGGTACCAACATGGCTTCGGGTGGCAACCCAGATCCTGGGCACTGGCATGGCCCTTGGTGGAAACAGGAGCCATGTACATCAACACTGACCCTGCTGCAGCAGGGCCATGGAGTAAATGTTTCTTTTTTTTTTTTTTTTTTTTTTTGCCTCTGCTTCCCAAGTGCTGGGATTAAAGGCATGTGCCACCACTGCCCGGTCTGTAAATGTTTCTGAAATGACCAGACCAAACAAGTCACAAGTGTATATTCGTATGTTGTGCCCAGCAGTTATAAGAAGACCACTTTGATCCTCCATGCCTGGAATTTCATAGAGAAAAAGCCATTCTCATTAGCTACCATGCCATATATGTTGTTATGTATGGTTCAGCTTCATTGACACTCTGACTGTTTCCGTTCCTAGGCGGGGGGGGGGGCGGGGGGGGAACGACAGGGACATGAAAGACCCTTGCTTTTTCTGCTACCACACTGATTGAAGCTGGCCTTTCCAAATATCCATCTTTCTCTCTCTCTCTCTCTCTCTCTCTCTCTCTCTCTCTCTCTCTCTCTCTCTTGCACGCACGCGTGCACACACACATGTTATCCACACCCTAGTTGTAGACAACAACAGCTTCATATTTGGTAGTCATCTAGGCTACTAATAAGCCATTAAAACCATAGTGTTTCAAGTTCTTGTCTCCTTTGTGTATTAATTCTTTTGCCTTTGAGTTATGCATCCCTGGTCTGACCATTTTCTTCAAGCCATTTCTCTACTTCCTAGACTGGTTCACTCCATGTTTACATGGCCTTTTCATTTCCATGCAATGGCAACGCTGAATAGGATATGTCAAATCCCAGGTCCTCTTCCAGGCCAGATGTTTAACAGTAAGTCAGTCATCTTACTTAATTGTGATCATCTTCTGGTCTTACCTAATGGATTCTAGCAGCGGGAGGTTAATTGTTCTTTAATTCTTGCCTTCTGCTGCAATATCTGAAGCTAGATGAATCATGTTCATGATTCATGAATCATGGACCTTAGATCTTTATTTCTTTAGATGTTTTGACTATAGTCTTCTCCTAAAACCAAAGTCTTCATAATTGGACCTCAAATTTAAAACCTCATAGATCTTTACTTACTGAGATCTCTACCAATTACATGGTTATTGGTGCACACACACAACACACACACATACACACACACACTCCCTGAGCCACATACCTAGTTCTGGGAACTCATGACCATCTTTCGTTTAGTCTTTTCCCCAATAAGCTACAATGAGAGACATCCAACAACTCATGAATACATATATATTTATTTAATTCATAATATAGCATTTTGGATGGGTTGGGATCTTTAGAGAGGGGTGAGACTGTGTAATCCACAGATGCTCATGTTTCTATTACTAGGAGAGAAACTATTCGTCCAGAGCTCCCAGTACAAACAAGCCTGGGGTAAAGCATTAGATAAAAAATAGTCCAACAATAGTCTAATAAATATTCTAGCCAATAACAATAACACAGCATATCTCTGAAGCTGGCAGACCACACCATAAAAGGCAGTTTCGCCTGACCTGATAGCAGTAAGTCTGGCCAACTTGTAATGCACAGCCAAATACAGCCCAGTGGCTGTCAGGCTGGAATCGGCTTCAGGAGCTACAAATAATTGTGGGAGTGGTTTATGTCTACCTGCCTCACATTCTCCATTCCTTGAAAGAAAGGGGTTTCAGCCTCTGAGCTTATTTAAATAGTCCATCCATGAATTGATCCATCCAGGTAGTCATATACAAATATGTAAACCATGGAAGCTGAGAGAATTCACCTAGAATGCTTGAGCTGAAAAGCATGTATAAGTGATATTTGCTGCAATATGAACTTCACTGCATCCAAAGACACACAATGGAATTACATAATAAAAACACAGCCAGATGCAGTTACTCTTACAAGTAGCAAGAACATCAATGTGGCATTAAAATTTCTTCCGTATTCTCAAAACAAGCTTAGTTTTATTTTGTGCTTTCTTCAACAAGACAATAGAAAAAGTGGAAACAAGCATAAATTGCAGACAGAAAATAATTCTCTAGGAGAAAAAGTTCTGAATAGTTAGATCAAGTAAAGCAACAATGACCACGTTTATGGAATCACATTTCCTTATGATGTTAAATGTAGGTCATGTTCTGTTTGTGCAACTGGCTTTAGCTAGAGGTAGCCTCTGGTCCCTGCCATTGCCAGTATTTTATGAAAGTCCTTAAGTTTACTGAAGTAAATGTCTGGGACCCATCATAGCCCTCTGAGTGATTCATCACCACGTTCTTTCTTGGAAGGCATTTCAATTACGTGCCTCAGAAGTTGGGATTTCAGAGTCAAGCTTCATTGCTTACCACAAACCCTATTTAATTTCCCAGTTTATATTTCAGTAGCCTATTTCAGTAGGCTTAACTATGCCTATAATGAAAACTTAAATCTACCTTCAAAGAACAATACGGTTCATTGAAGTTCATGAAAACATGAAATGTTATTGGGAACATGATACCACTTGCTCCAAAGACAATTCTCCATAATAACTGCCAATCTGGAACAATGTTCTTTTGTACATCTACAAACTAATATCAATACAGACTAAATAAGTAACCAACTTGTCAAAGAATAACAAATACCACTAGCGGACATTACAGTCAAACAGAACAATTTTGGTTATTCATTTGTTCATTCGTACGCTCTTTCAACAAGCATTAGTCAGGCAACTACTTTGCTCCAGACACTGTGCTGGGTCTTAAAATTACAGCAACAACAAAAGCCACGGTCCTTACCCTCAAGTATTCCCACTCTAACCGGAAAGAGAATTACTATACATTAAACTTTTGTGTGAATCAGAATAACCTGAGAAGTTTGTCACAAATCTAAGGGTTTTTTTTTATGTTCCCAGATAGTGTAATTAAATATATCAGGAGTAAAAGCCAAGTATCAATTGTTTCAAGGAACAAATCATGGAGGGTGGTTCTAAAATGGGCCTTCTGAAAATGACCTTCTGAGAAATACTATCATACAATGTGATTATTGCTGAGAGGGGGTGCTCAGTGTGCCAGGGGAGTGTCCCAGAGGGCCACATATGCCAGTTTGGGAGGTCACTAGTTAACTGAGGGAAAGGTAGTCCCAGCTGCAGTCAAAAGTAGAATGGGGAATAAAGCTTTGTTCCTAGAACTAAAACTTAAAAGGGCACAAAAACCAAATGACTAGTGTTGGGCATGTTGGTGGCACACATAGTGGATGCCAGGTGCCGTGCTAGGCAACTGATATACACTACCTTTATAAACCTTCGCACCAGTCTTATAAAATAAAATCATTTTACAGAAGAGGAAACAGGCTCGGAGAAGTGCTTTCCTGAGGTCACACTGCTAGTTAGCTGGCAGAGAAGCTAGGACTATCTCAATCTCAAGGCTGGGAGCCTTCTAATACCACGAGCTTGTTACCAGCACTGCTAAGCTGTACCGGGGTTGCCTATTCCCTGATGAGCCATAAGGTACATATGATATTTAAAGTCAAAGGAACTGACTTTGCCACTTGACTTGTAAATCTGAGCCTTTTCTTTTGTCTGGCCGCTGATCTTGCTTCTCATGGTAGATAGCAAACACTCCATAAGTGTTATTAGGTGAGATTTACAGCGATATATTGTCTCTTATGCGTAAGAGTGAGTCATTTGGCAGCAAGGACTGAATTTTAGTAATATGTGCACTCTTGCAGTTGTAGTGTGGCATCTAACAGTTCATTGAACAAATTAATAAATAAGAATCTGCCATGTTGGTAGAAAGAGGGGCAAACATTTGACACTGCGTCGAGGCTACATACAACCCAGGTAATGGCTACTACTGTCATTTTATAGCCACACAGCCGTAATCACTTTACGACTGCCAAGGAGTGGACTTTGCTCCTGGGAGAAGATTCTATTTCTCTGGCGTTTCCAATCTCTGCAAAATAATTGGTGAAATCACAAGCCATGAAGCTCAATTTCCTTTAACTAGTCTGCTGAAAAGTAGGATGGGATTTGTGCTATTTGTCATGAAGGGGATGCTGAGCGAGTGAATAACGTAAACAAAATCACAAAAGAATGAGTATTGATCCTATGAAGGAAAATAGCATTTCAGGAGTGCTCCATCTGAAAATACATTTGTATTCATAGAGTTGTTGAACCTGTAACACTATTCTTACTGACCAAGTAAGGCGAGTTCTGAAGAAACTCCATTAAGGAACTCTATTTTTTAGCTTAAGTCTAATAACTATGTATTTGAGAGTAACAAAACTATATTTCTTTGAAATATTCTATGACAATTTTTAATAATTCAAATAAATCTCTATTAAATAATATTAATGAAATTATGCTACATGGCACACTTCTACTGGAATCAATTTTCAATGTAGCATTAGCATCTATTATATCATCTTGTCCACAGATCTCTCCTAATCTAACCAAAAGCTCTTCTCACTTCTTGCATTGTGATTGCATGTGTTTGTATGTGTGACAAGAGGGGAGAAAGGAAGGCTACAAAGGGAGGAAGAGAACAATGTCAGTCTACTGTGATGTTTCATCTCGGGAATAAGAATGGACAGTATAATTTATTTTCCTTCTCAATGTGTTTCCCACTTAAATGAACAAATTAAGATTTATTGTATATATGTAATAGATAAAATGAACTACGTCATTTTGCTCATAAAATGAATTCAGTCATTTTATATATTATATATACACATGTATGATATTCTCATAACACCTCGATTGTTAGTTTATTAACATATAATATGCAATAATTAGACACTGTGCAAATTCTACCTGGTCAAACTAGCCGCTGCTAGAAAGGCTAATTCCTTCCAGTATCATTTATACTCCCAAATCACTGGGAATTTTTAATTCTCCAATGATGACAGAGATAGTCTCTAAAATTCTTCCCCAGTGGCATGAACCCAGACTATTCAGATAATTTGTTCTGAGTAACTCAATACATCAATTCAAACATAAGCTTTAATGCACAAAAATTAAATCTACAATATCTAGTTATTTAGGACGGGTGCTTCCAATGAACTTTCTTTTGTATCTCATATGGAACACTAATGGAGACTTAGGAGGGGAAGAGTGCTGAACTGGAGAGCCAGTGAATTACATGCTCTCTTGACACTTAATGGCAAGCTTTCATCCCGGACACATAGGGGGATTCTTGAGGCCTGCAGTTGCATTCCTGCCGCTCGGGATAATCAATAAAATCTGGGGCAGGCAAGCCAGACAGGATCATTAGGGATTTGTTCCAGATTGTGAATGTTGGACAAACTGGAAGAATGAAGGTCACATCGAAAGTGTGGAGATGGAGAGAGTTAGCCGGGTCATAGAAAGACAGCATGTTGTTGTCATAATCCAAGAGGACCCCGAGCCGCTTCAGCTGTGGAGGCACATCCACCAGCATTTCCTTGTTGTTATGCCTCACCACGAAGTTACTATTGCACCGCGAGAAGACCCAGGAGGAGGCATTCTTGCCAATCCACTCATTCTTCGGGGCTGATTTGTAGGCAATGCCAATTGCATACCTGAGACCATGGGGAAGACAGAAAAATACTTAGGAATGATATGAGCTGTGATAGACATTTTTTAGGACTTATGAGTGACTATGTGCTTGTTCCTTTAAAAAATTACATTTACATACATAATGATAACATCATCGGAGCTTGCAGAGCCAGCAATTACAGTGATACATCATTTCCCATCGCCTAGCTCACTATATTTCCCATGATTTTATCTTTTAAAAGTCAGCCAAGTTTTCTAGGACTGGTTCCTATTGCGTACATCTTAACTTTGACTTATTGTTATTTTAGTTGTGCTGTGGAACGGAATCTCCTGGGAACCTAACGGTAGAGAAGATGGGGGGGAGGAAAGAAAAAAATATCCACTCACCATGTTGAAGAACCCATGACCACCTCCCAGTAGTGGCAGCCACTGTCAATGAATATATTTCCTGCTGCCCCATAACACCCCGTTCCACTAAATCTCTCCGGGGTATGGCTTTTCTTCAGAGAGCTCTCATCCTTCTCCATCTGCAATCCATCATTAGAGATCTTCAACTTCTTGTGAGTCATTTTGGGATCTAGTTTAAAGGGTTGGCCTGAAAAGGGTAGAAGAAAGCGGGGAAGTATGATAAAGCATTTAAGAACTGTGCCTTTCCCCTCCAGGATCATCATTAACAGAGGAGCCTCAATATGATGTTGATCCTCGAGTAAGGGCAGGTCAGCTGCAGTTTGGATTATATTAAGGAAGTAGGCAAGATGACACAATTTGACTGTAAGTCACCCCCCACCCCCCGTGCCAAAATAGCCTTCATGCAGGCATTATTTTCCCTCTGTGTGGAAAATGTCCGTCTCTCATATCAGCCTTTTGCTGGAAGCCATATTCCAAGCACATGGGAGCTAATAAAGTGCTCCCATCATGTATTATGAAATTAAAAGGGACCAAGCAAAGTCTCACTTCCTCTTGGTTTATTTCAGTGAGTGCGTTGGGATTTGGGTAGCTTTTAAAGAATGTTGCAAAGGTTGAGGTAGGAAAGTCTCTGTGTTAATGAGGCGATTGCTCAGAACAGAAAAGAAACTGAGAAGAGCTCAGCAACAGGAGATACTGGTTTTCTTGAAATTAGGGTGTATATAGAATCTGGCAACTTTGCTGCAGTGGCTGCTCCACCATCGATGATGAGAGCTAGCATTGCTTCACTGCAGCAACTCACAACCATATGGCAAAAGCACTGTCCCAGGGCCCAGGTCCTGGCTGTGGCCAGAGCGTTAGTACACAATATGCTTCTGTGACAGACACCACGTACTAATTAATACAGCGCCACTTTCTTCTATTTTTCTCTCTTAGTCTTCCTGCCTTCCTTGCTACAAGGATAGCTAATAAGAAGAAAGCTGAAGTCAAACAGATTGGAAGAAATGTCCAGTTAAGCTTCTGTTTTCTTGATTAAAAGATTACCAACTTTTCTCTTCTTCTTCCTGTCTTAAGGGAAACAGAGCATCAGCAGCTGCACTGGTTATCTGGTGGCCTTGTGGATAAGCAAAGACATAAAGAAGGAGCTCCAGCCTTCCACAAGATCTCAGAGCTGCTATACTAGCCATCAACAGGCTACCCTCAAACTTCTTGCAATGTATGACAGGCAGTTAAAAAACAGACAGACAAGCAAAGACCACTATTCACTTAAGCTACTGGGAAATGCCTGTTAAAGTCCATCAGTTGTGACCAAGAGCATTCCTAACAGGTACGGCTTCTCTGTGGTACAGCTTTGTAGACCATCATTAATAATACTCTTTAAGCATGGTAGACAGGGGTGGAGGGCAGATAAAAACCCTTCCCTAATTTCTTTCCGAGCCACACACGATTCTCTATATCTTAGTCCACAAACAGCTGTGGGCACCAGCAAATCCCATACACAAAGCTCACAACAGCGAAGCTCCCCCACCCGCTGCTACTGTTCTCACACATTACTATCGGAGTCTCTCGGGCTAATTGGCCTCCCTGGCCCAGAGAGGAAAATGGGTCTTTCGTTCTAGAATCTCTACAACGTACTGTTTGTTTTCAGTCTGGTGGGTTCGCTGTTCCGGCTGCCTGCTTGATTTATGGCTTTCACAATAAAGATGTAGCGTGTCCCACTCTGGAGGCCATGCACTGTGTAATGGTTCTGTTTAATGTTGGGCACAATCATCCAGCTATCCACTGAATTATACAGGCCTGTGAAGTGGGGGAAAATGAAGGCATCAATCAATAGGTAAAAAAACCTAGGATTAAAGCAACAACAACAAAAAATACCAAGAATCAATCATAACCCACCGATGTGAATTCATTTTGTTTCTTCTGAGCCTTGAAAGATATAATGAGAGGAACCAGTACTTATGATTCCATTATTAATTTATTTGCCACACACTTAGACTTGTGCCAGGCTTCTGGCATCTAGCAACCACTGACCAAGGCTAATTTATCTCTCTCTCTCTTTCTCTTTCTCTCTCTCTCTTTTTTTTTTTTTTTTTTTTTGGCAAAAAACACAAGAATGGGCACTATTCCAAATGGTAGAATCCTCACAGTTACTGGCCTTTCTGTGCAAACTCAGCCCGGCCTTGCAGGAACGGAAAAGTTCCTGTACAGAGCTCAGCAACACGAAAGCTCGGAGCAGAAAGGACACCTAGGCATGAATTTCCTTCATTTCACAGGGCAAACAAGGATGGAAGGAAAGTGACTCGCCCATGGTCATACTTGGTGCTCAAAGTAGAACCCTGTGATCTTTTTCTCCTACACCAGTGATCTGTGCACTGTATCACGGTGTGTGGTGGGGAGGGGGTTGGCGAATGGCCAAATATAGCCTTTGTCCCTGTATGATGGTGAGGTTTTCAGAGCTATATTACTCTGCTTTCCCAACTCTTCTGCACCTGAATTTTCTAAAATTTCTGGATTCCAAAAGAAGTCAAGATGACATGACAAACCAGGGCAGGATCTGCTTGCTCTGATAGGACAGGCTTTTAGCTCTTCATGGCTTGATTCCTGTATTCTTCTGGGGTCATGTGGTCCACAATTATATTACTGTCCAAAAGATTTTTTTCTTTCCAAGCATGGAAAACGGTCTCAATAATGCTTTTGCTTTTGAAAATAATCTTTAGGTTACAAATATTAACTTAAACAGGGGGGAAATATATGTGATTTAAAGCAAGCATTTGGCTAGCTTTCAGGAAAACGAATCTATTCTGTTGGTTATTATTTTTTTCTTTCTCTCTACTGTTATCTGTTTCTCAATTGGTATACCATTTTAAAACACAATTCTACTTGAAAATGGAGAAGAAAGGACAAGGAAAATGAAGACAAAATTTAGTCATTATAATACGCCTCTAATGAAGGACTTAGTGAGATCAGAAATTAGATATCTTGTTATGACTACTTTACAAGGGATCTGATCAGGAGACTTAAAATTAATTTGAGGTTAGGTAGGAAAGGCCTAAATTAGAACTAGAAAGCAAATCGTAAACTGGGCACAGTGGTACGCCTGTAATCCCAGTGCCTCAGAAGTAGAGGCAGGAAAATCAATGACCTAACGGGCAGCCTCAGCTATAGAACAATTTCTAAGCTCAGTCAAGGCCATCTCAAAACATCAAATAAAAACCAAACAGACAAACAACCATCATAATAGGAAACAAAAAGATATACTATAGAAATAGCCCAACTTGGTTGAGATAGTAAATGACTCTTGTTGAAAAAGGAGAAGGGTTAGAACAAAGCTGTGGCCTGTGTTATCGTTGGACAGTATGAGCAACAAACCACAGAACTTTTATCACAAAGAAGATACTACAGGGTCTCCCAAAAGTTTTTTATAAAGCAGCTACAAATATTTTTTCACAGTGAAGTACCATGTAGCTATTATTATTATTATTTTTTTTTTTTTTGGTTTTTCGAGACAGGGTTTCTCTGTAGTTTTGGAGCCTGTTCTGGAACTAGCTCTTGTAGACCAGGCTGGTCTCGAATTCACAGAGATCCGCCTGCCTCTGCCTCCCAAGTGTGCCATATAAATATAAAGGCGTGCGCCACCACCGCCCAGCAAGTTATTTTTTTTTAAATATTTATTTATTATGTATACAATATTCTGTCTGTGTGTATGCCTGCAGGCCAGAAGAGGGCGCCAGAACTCTTTACAGATGGTTGTAAGCCACCATGTGGTTGCTGGGAATTGAACTCAGGACCTTTGAAAGAGCAGGCAATGCTCTTAACCACTGAGCCATCTCTCCAGCCCCCTATTTTTTTTTTTTTTTAAAGAACAAGGAGGATGCTCTCTCCAAGCTGACAGAGAATTAGTTCCAGGAAATACAGCCAACTGAAAACCCTAATTATAAAAGACCATATATAGTATATAGTATTTTCAAGGGAAATAGAAATAATAAACCATATTACATTTTCTTGGATTTACAAAAACAATAACCACAGTAAGTATAACCTAGGAAATAATAAGTTTGGCCACTTAGGAAGGTAATAGGGATACCAGAGAAAAGGGTAATTCTCTGAATATACTTTTTAGCATATTTTCTCTTTTAAGGAACTTTTTATTAAATAAATCAGTAAGTTTTCATTTCAAATTTGAAAAATACACATCAATTCAAAAGGTTAAAATTAAATCAATAAACAAAAATAGGAAAGATGGGGCTAAAGGCAAACTGAAACAAGTTAAACCCACTGCATCTTAAAGGAATACTGACCATAAAAAATACAGTTGAGGGGAGAACTGTTCAAGTGCTCCTCCAAGCAACTACATCCTCAGCCCCCGAGCAAATCAATTCTAAAAATATGATAGACATATGACAGGATTGAGCAAGCACACACCGATGCTGTTGAGACTCAAGAGTCTCGCCGTGGAGAAAAGAGCATGCAGCATAGGGAATGAGAGAAAGCAAGAGGGAGCTTGTGGTGATGAATGAGAAAGGAATGAACTTGATGCGGCTTGCATGGTATCCCGCAATGTCCCCCTCGTTCAAACTTTCCCTCCAGGAGAAGGCAGGAGGTTCATGAGACCCAGGAGGTAAACAAAGCCATCACACCTCTGGGAAAATGAAACTTGGAAGATTCTCTAAGGCCCCTCCCCCAGTTTTCCAGAAGGAGTAAACAACTACTGGGGGAGGAGACTTTGAGCAGCCCAGGTGAGGAGAAACCACTGAACCGCCTGCAAATTGTGCTGCTGAGAGCTCCAGGGTTGCAAATTTCCTAAACCATGACCCATGTGGTAGTGGGATTTTTGGTGATAAAGTTGCCTTTTTGAGCTATCCTTGCTTTTTCAAGTAACTTTTTACCCATATTCTTATAAGCTATTCCAATAAAAACACAGTGGTGCAGCAAGCTGGATTTTGTCTATTTTGAGTTCCCTTTCTGGGATAGGTAGGGGTGTGTGTGTGTGTGTGTGTGTGTGTGTGTGTGTGTGTGTGTGTTCAGCAAAAGCCTCTCACACAACACTGTATGACTTCTAAAATATTTACAGTTAGTCCTCTTTATCTGTGGGTTTTGCAATCAAGGATTGGATCAACTACAGATTTTTAGGGGGAGAGGGGGTTTAAGATAGAGTTTCTTTGTGTAGCCTCTCCTAAAACTCACTCTATAGACCAGGCTGGCCCTGAACTCACAGAGATCTTCTCTGCTTCCCAAGTGCTGGGATTAAAGGTATGCACCACCACGACCCAGCAGATTTTTAAGGTGTTTTTTTTTTTAAAAAAGATTTATTTATTTTTATTTTATGGGTGTTTATTGTGTGTGTGTGTGTGTGTGTGTGTGTGTGTGTGCACCAAGTGTATGCAGTAGCCACAGAGACTAGAAAAGAGTGTAAATCCCCTGGAACTGGAGTTACAGACAGTTGTGAGCTTCTATGTGAGTGCTGGAAAATTATGCTAGGTCCTCAGTAGAAACAGCTAGTACTCTTCAGCACTGGGCTGTCTTTCCAGCCCCAACAAACTACAGATTCAAAGATTGGAGACAGGACATTACCATGTAGCCCAAGCTAGCTAGAAATCCCCTATATAGAAAGAGACTGTCCTCAAATTCATGATTCCTCAACCTCAGGTATAGCTTCCCTGCATATGCCAAGATGTTTGAGGCTAAACACAGTTTTCTAAATTATATCTGCATAGAATATGTATGGTCTTTTTTCATACTATTCCCTAAACAATAGAATAACGATTTATAGAATTTATACTTTATAAAGCAATATATTCTACAAATGACTTAAAGTATATAGGAAGATGGTTATAGATTGTATGCAAACACTACACCATTTTATGTAGGGATTTGAGCCTTGAAAGATTCTGGGATCCTCAGCAGGTCATATAAACCAATCTCACCTGGATACTAACAGGCAATTATACATACTTCCATTTCTATACAGATGTGCACATATGTAGATTATATACATATGTATATGTGGTGGTTTTAATGAGAGTGCTTCCCATAGACTCAGATGCTTGGATACTCGATCTCTAGTTGGTAGGACTGTGTGGATAGGTTTAGGAGGTGTGACTGGAAGAAATATGTCCCTGAGGTTTTTAAAAGTCATATGCCATTCATAGTTCAGTCTTTCTGCTTCCTGTTTCAGTTCAAGGTGTGAGTTATCAGCCTGATGCTCCTGCTGCTATACCCTAACTATGCCTTCATAGGCTCTGGATCAATGACATCATAGACATCTAAGCCCCTGGAACCATAAGCCCAAAGAAACTCTTCTGGAAGTTGCCTTTGTCATGGTCCTTTATCACAGCAACAGAAGGGTGACAATTTAGTATATGATGTGAGTGGATATGTGTGTGTGCATATTACTAAGGTTTTACTTTCTAATATAATTGTCCTACTAAAAGTAAACAGGGCTCCTGGGAAAATAGCTGACTTGAAGGTTTGGACAGCATAAAGTTAAAAAGAGTCGTCAGTATTTTTTGTTAGGCCAGAAAGCAAAACAAAATGCTCACAAAAGGAATAGAAGAATATCACACAAACCCTGGAGTTGCCTTGAAAGGCTCTCAATGGCTAAATCCGGGACATTTACACAAGAAAAATGAAGGTACTAAGGAATTCTAAATTATTGATAAAAATGTATCCACAAGTCTCCACTGATGAATAAATAAAAAAGATGAAATAGAGAGGCTCTTGCTACACAGAAGAATATTGAGTGACAATTTGTGAGTGTGGGACAGAGTGTGCAGCAGGAAACCGGTCATTTCACAATCATCATATGAAGACTGTATAGGTATCAGTTGATGCCTAGCTGGGGGTAAGAATGGGCTGAGATGGGTTTGACGAAGAAGCGGAATTTTTTGTTTTGTTTTGTTTTAAAGCATCACCATACAGATTGCTTACTGGTAGCATAAAAAAAAACAGAAATACATAATTTTAATGATTCAGGTAACATAATGGTCAGATAATCAAAATTAGTACCAAGAATGTAATGTAAATGGGCATTGCGTGTATCCAGATATGATATCCTAAGAAGTATACTGTTATTATTATATTCTATCATCTACACATTATTCCAGCAAGGAACACATGACCTGAATATAACTGTGAGGAAGTATCAGATAAATCCGAATTAAGAAACAATGTGAGAAGAGATATAGACGTGCTATGTAGCCTAGGCTGGTCTTGAGCTATAATCCTTCACCTGGAATTACTGATGTGTATTACCACACCTAGAAAATGGGCACTGTTTTAAACAACAAGGATTATTAAAGACAAAGAAGGACTGAGGAAGCCTGCCAGGCTAAAGAAAGCCCAATATACGATAATTAAATGTAATGTTAAATCCTAGATTATCAAAGTCAATGCTGGGATATTTATATATTATAATGAATAGTATCGAATTAATTATCAAACCTGGAATGCAAATGGAGAGTTATATAAAAGTATTATGTGGTTGTTAAATTTTTTTTTTTTGAGATAGAATCTCACCATGTATTCCTGGCTAGCCTTGAACTCACAGAAATCCACATACCTCTGATATTAAGTTTCTTAAAGTTGACAGATGTATAAAGGGTTAGGGAACTATGGAGAAGAGGGGTCAGAAATAATATAAGAGCCAGAAGATAGGGAGCAGGGCTGTGACTTGCCATCTTCCTTACAAAACTCAGTCTGTGCAACAAGAACTCAGCAGGTGTGGATACCTGCACCGAATCTGCATAAGAATGGGCCTGTCAGAGCTCCTAACCCTTGTAACAGCAGATCTAGGGGATTTCCTGCCTTCTTCTGGCTTCAGGAACAACAGGGATGGTGCACATGCATAGGTTCATATGCATAAAATAAACATAAATAAATAACAAACCCAAAAAACAAAACAACAAAAGGATGGGCCTATCACCAGTCAGACATGAATGGAGGAAAGTTCAGGAACCTTAGCCTTCGCTGATAAACTATTTGATATTGACAGATTCAGGGAGAGAGGTAATCACTGCCTTAAGGTATATACCTGCTAATGCCCCCACAGGGTTTAGATGAACAATTCCAATCTAATGGTCATACAGACGTCTCTTGTTAAACGAAATGGATCGCAAAACAAAACCAAAAGTTAGGATTCTGGGAAAGGCCCTCATCAGGATGAAGGGAGTGGACAGAGATGTGAACTAAAAGAGGGTGTGAGTAAGAGCAATCACAATACTCTGTTTACATGTATGAAATTGTCAAATACAAAAACAATCAAGTGTAAAGAACATTTCCTTTTGGGAAATCTACATTGAAGAATTTAGGGGGTGAAAAGAAGTGATGGATGCAAATTTACTCTCAAATGGTTCGGAAAATACAGAGTCAATGGTAACAGATGAGAGAGTAAAATACCAATAGCCTGCCAATATGGGTAAGAACTACAGGGTGTTCTTTGTGTTAGTATTGCAATTTTTTTAAAATTTGAAATCATTCCTATTTTGTTTGTGTGCACGAACATGTGTGTGTGCGCGTGCGCGTGCATATGTGTGTGCATGTGTGTGTGTGTGAAGGCCAGAAAGAAAAGCCAGAAGACAAGCCTGGGTGTCAATCCTCATGCACTGTCTATCTTTTTGTCTGAGACAGTCTCTCACTGCCTTGGAACTAATCCAGTAAACTAGGCTGTCTGGCCAGCAAGCCTCAGGGATCTACCCACTTCTACCTCCCTAGCACCGGCATTGCAGCTGTGCTACTGGGCTGAGATATGTTTACACAGGGGCCAGGGACTGAACTCAGCTGTTCACACGTTACCCTCTCCACTGTCTCCCTCGCTACCATTCCTGAGTTTATAAAGCTAAATATACAATTCTGTGGTTTTCAGTAAGACTTGGTGTGGTGGGACCTACAAGCAAATTGTGGTAATGAAAGCACACCCCTTATTCAAAGGGAAGTGCCAAAATAGGAAAATTTAAGTAACAGGACATGCACACATGTGTGGTGGAGACGGCTGAATCGGTGGAAAGATAAAGAGTTGAAATTCTAGCTTTGTGGCGATGTGCTCCAGACTGCCTGACCAGACAGAGGTTATGTCCAAGTCTTTGTAATACAAAAATCACTGAACTAGAAATATAACAGAGTAACCAGGAAGACAAACACTTGTTGGAATTCTCATTCACCTCAGAGTATGGCCTGAAACCTTATTGTCTGTGATCATTTAAAACTTAGAAGAGGTCACAGGAGAGCTCAAAATAAAGGGGATAAGTTAATAAGGAGGGAGAGCTACCTCTTTCGACGTAACTACTCTGGGAGTCTGAGATAGGAGAATTGCTATGAGCCCCAGGTTAACCAGGGTTCCTGCTTCAAAAAAAAGGGGGGGGGGAGAAGAGAAAGGGGGCAGCAAGGAAGCAAGCAACTGAGCAAGGAAGGGTAGATTTCTAGATAATGATAGTGTGAAAAATGTCTTAAGAGAAAGTAGCTCTCAGCACTAGTGTTCACTCAGCAGGGGCAGGCCTGACTGACTGGAGCTCTGAGTCTTCATTAATAGTTCTTTCGAGTAAAATGGTTGCCCATTGCCTTTAATCTCAGTAACTAGGGGGCAGAGAAAAGGGAATCTCTGAGTTCAAGATCAGTCTTGTCCATAGAGTGAGTTCCAGGCCAGCTAGGGCTACAAAGGGAGGAGTCACGTAAAAAAAAATTACTCCTTGCCATTTGAATTTTTGCTGCAAGGGTCTTGCGCCTATCCTACTGAACTTTTCTGCCAATGTATAAAAGCACAGATGTCAGGCTGAGAGGAAAATCAAATGTACTGAAAAGTAGAAAACAGATCTGAGAGGATCTGGGCATGATGGGATACAGAGTCAAGGGTAACAAGACAAGACGTAATAGGCATAAATTCAAAGGTGTTGACTTTGAGTTGAGTGGAGATAGAAATTATCAAACATAGGACTCTCGTTAAGTTTATGCTTGGGAGCATTCGGTAGTCATTGTGGCTGCCAAAAAGGTACAGAACAAGAGGGAAGCAACTTATGCACAAGAAACATACTCCATTGACTGGGGCCACACCTGCATTGGTAGAGTGCTTGTCCAGTATGAAGAAAAGCCCTAGATTCCTTCTCCAGCTCTACATAAAACCAGATGTGGTAGTAAATTCTTATAAACCTAGCACTCAGGCAGTGGTGACAGAAGAGTCAGAAGTTCAAAGTCACTCTCTGCTACACAGTAAATTCAAGGCCAGCCTGAACTATAAGAGACCCTGTCTCAGAGGAGAAAAAAAAGACATAATTTATCTACCCTTTGGGAAAGTCAAACCACTTTTGGAGTACTTATGTTCACTTTTGACACAAAGTACATTTGAAAAGCACTTTACCCGACAGAAGATCGCCCATCAAAGGAATGCTATGCTGAGAAAGGGTCTGAAGAGCACATTGTACTAGGAGCATCAAAAGAACCAAAGATGCTGAGTCATAAAAACGTAATGTTAGTAGTTACATATGAGTTACCCCAAATGCCTGAAGAACTGTTATGTACAAGATGGAATAAGCTTCTTAATGAGGCACAAAATGATTAATTAAGGAACATCAAGCTTGAAGTCTGGTAGTCACAGGTTCTGATCTTGTCCCATCGTTTTGGAGTTCTGTGTCCCTGGGAAACTCACTTAACTTGAGCACCAATTTCTTCACATATAAAACTGGAATCAATATAATATCTTTTAGAAGAGCACTTGAGGACTAAATGAGAGTGTGAGGACGGCAAAGCAGAGTGCACACATGGCTTTACTTCTGTCCTCATTATTTACCAAGAGAAACAGGCCCCTTCCAAGGAAGTACTGGAAATAATGCATAGCTGCTCAAAAATCAAATGGACTGTTTTCATGAAAATGAGCACGCCCTTATTAGCAACATTCAAGCAGAGACATCTACTTGTCTGTTAGAAGGGAAGATTAGAATTCTAAGATGCTATTAACCTTAGCATTAGTAGCACTAGCAGAAACCCCTTAGGCCTTCATTTACAAAGGACTCTGGCTTTGAAACCAGAGGAGACAGTTTTTAGGCTTGTCAGTTCTCAGACCTGTTCTTAGTTTCTGGGAGATAATTGTTCTTCCTCTATCAGGAAGGGAAAGGACAGTTCCTATCTTTGACATGGGCTTCCAGAACTTACAGAGTGAACTGGAAGAGGAGACTTATAGTAAGGTCTTAGAGCCTATGACTTCATAATCTGAAGAGAAGCCCAGAAACATATGGCCACATGAACCAAGTGCCTTAGGCTGGAACTTCATGAGGCAAGTATTTTTTAATGTTTTTTCCCAAATATCCCCTTGTCTCTCCTTCCTAGTTCTGTCACAAAACAGAATTCTGCCCATGAATTGTCGCCAAATAAGAAAAGAAAAAGCCCATAAGGAGGGTTTATGTGAAAGAAGAGTCTATTCATGTTGGTCTGTGAAGAAGAACATAAACGCAAAGTGCAAAGTCAAAGAAAATATTAATGTGCAGCTTTGCAAATGCAACTGCTTGGATTCAGCTTTGATTCTGTTTTGTTTCCTGTTGTGGGATATTTGTACACTGTGTGAAGATATATTGTTGCGTTTGGCTTAATAAAGAGCTGAACGAGGCAAGAGGTAGAGGCGGGACTTCTGGGCAGAGAGAGAAAGGAGGAAGAGATAATAAAGACATGGGAGACTCCGCGAGAAGTGAGAGGAAACAGAAGGTGCAAGATGGAAGTGAGGTAATGCCACATGATAGAATGCACATTATCAAAATATGGGCTAATTTAAGCTGTAAAAGCTAGTTGAAAACAAGTAAGCTAAAGGCCAAGCTTTCATAATTAATAACAAGTCTCCGTGACATTATTTGGGAGTTGTCTGGCAGGACAGAAAAAGACTCATTACAGTTTCCATTGCTTTCTCTCCCCATAGCCTCCTCCCTCCAGTAAACTGAGGGGACCTTTCTGCTCAATGCCTACTAAGTGTCAATCAGTTAAGTTCCTGCTGTGCCTGGTCTAGCTCCAGTTCAGCAGAAGGTGAAATCATGTTAACAGGTAGGCTGAAGAGCAGTCTTTGGAACATCTTTAACTATGGCCCACGAATACTGCCTTTTGTTTGCTTTTTGACACAGGTCTTGAAATTGCAATTCTACTATCTTAACCCCCTCCACGTTGGGATTATCAGCATGAACCACTGATTTGGCCCTGTCATGTTTTCATATTTACTGGAATTATTTCTGGAAATGCAGAAGTAGTAAAGAGAAGAATGACAGGGCAGAAAACTGATCTACATGTTCATAGACACAAATAGGTAATGAAAGGAAGGAATGGTCTTTGAACATAATTTGATCATGATAATGAAATGGAAGGAGACGCAGAGAGAGAGAGAAGTTCACACATGTTATTGAACAGCACTTTGGATCAATGGAGTGGTATGGATTTAGAAAAGGCTAAGGATTACATAAACCATTATGACTGATCCCAGTGACTACCCAGCAAGAAAATACACAACCAGCTTATCAGCCACCAGTAATGTTTTACAATATCCTGGGGAGCTTACACTGTCTATGAAAGTCTATACTAAACAACCTCACATGTCTTGCAAACACTTGCCTCGTGGCGCACCGGCCAATCTTGAGCAGCTTACTGCTTCCTTACATTTCCTTATCTCTGGCCACAGGCCCCAACTACACCATGACTTACTGATGAAGTTAGCCTGGCCAGTGAATATGGTGTACTGAAGCTCATAGGAGCTGATGCTGAACTCATCGTCCGAGATCCAGTGGACTGTAATGGTGTCATGGGAGGCGGTACAAAGTTCTTCTCGGATAGATGGTGGGTTTGGGGCTGAAAAAAACATAAAGAAACTGGTAAGGAAATACCTTGTCTCTTCAGAAGAGGTAGGAATTTTTGTTATTGTATTATTTTTTCCAGTCTTTGGGATTAAGCCCATGATAGACAAGCACAGTACTACTGAGCAACACCCTCAGCTCTGGAGAAAGTGTCTTAATAAACAAACTTTGACAAGAATCATGCAGACTGAAGCTCTGTACTGAGACCTCAAGGCCTCCCCAGCCACTTTTGGCAAATATGTAAGACTAAGTAATTGCAATGACTTCTCCGCCTTTCTAAAGTGCCTGGGAAAGCACGTATGTAGATAGCAAAGCAAAATAGTTTTTTTCTTGTTACTTGGATTTCAAAATAATCTTTTCAGAGACATTTGACAGTATTTAAATGCTAATTAATAAGAATTTCCCACTTTAAAATGGGCATTACCATAAAG
The DNA here is from genome assembly GCF_950005125.1 of Chionomys nivalis. Lineage (NCBI taxonomy): Eukaryota > Metazoa > Chordata > Mammalia > Rodentia > Cricetidae > Chionomys > Chionomys nivalis. Next base: position 94,579,113 of record NC_080112.1, read on the forward strand.
ATTTGTTAGGAAGAATAATAATACAAAATTAATATATAGTGTCTGGGATAAAATAGATAACAAGTAATAGCCGCATTGATATCATAACAATATAGCTACAAACAAGGTTATTGTGTGTATATTTTTCTCAAGAAATGACCATTGAGTAATCCTGAAGGTAACCAGCATTCTTAACAAGCTGGTTTCATCCTTTACTTTCTTTGTATTCTTCACGGGTATTTTTTAGTCTTTATTCCAATCAGTTTAACAAATGTAGACTGTCACTTCTGACACCAATTTGGTACATGAAAAATTTGTCTGGAAGACTAATCCTGAGTCCTAACAGCTCAGGGAAGTAATATGATACTTAATAAGAAACAAATTTGACAAATTTGTTTTGATAAAACTCTTCTTTCTGTTGCTACCCAGGACTGATCCATATGAAATACTGGTCAAGATCTTTGTCAATGAGCCACAGCCCCCTCCCAGACATCCGCTTTTCTTTTATGTAACATGAACCAAAAGATATTGTTTCTATAAAGGTACATGTGGGCTAAAACTATACCACCCTGAACATACCTGATCTTTTCTGAAAAGATGTATGTGTTATGTAAAGGTTTATGTAAAAATTCTCATAGTAAATCTTTTCCTTTTCAGATTATTTTAGACTAAAAGGGTACAGAAAGACAATTAAATAAAATGGGAAGGAAAGCACAGTACATTCACACCTGTTAAGTAGTCTAGCCCCTCCAATAGTTTCTTTTCTCTGGAAAAATCTAAAGCAAAGTTTTCAAAAGCATCATTAAAATTAATGTCTGGAATCAGAACTTGAGAAGATGCAGTTGCCATAGCGACCCTGAAAAGAAAAAAAAAATACATCAATATACATCAAAATAGGCTTGGAACCTTCATCTAATGTTTGATTTCTGGTTTAACGAGGTAAAAATAAATCACTTCTAAGTGAAAATACCACACTTCTGCCTTTCCAATGGAAACAGTTTCAATTTTAATCGTAAGGAATCAATTAAGAGTTAAACCATATTTATACACATATGTTCACCCCTCAAACACACTCCTCCATTCTGTCTTAATTTTGAGAAGTAAATACAGGATTTTTTCCTCTCTGCATCATTTTCCATCTGGCAGACAGCATCAAAGTAGTCCTCTGCTGGCTTGGTAAGAGCAGTTTAAGATTGTTTTTCTACGTCTTTTTCATGCTAATTTACAAACCCAAACCAACATGCTGGATGAATGCCTTCCCGCTAATACTATTCATTATTTTCTCTTTTACAATATTTATATTTCATTATAAATACTGTTATGTCCCAAACTAATTCTTATCTTCTTTCTCACTTATTTGTTTGTTTGTTTCTTTATGATAGGGTTTCATGTATCCCAGGATAGTCTTGAACTTGCTAAACAGCTAAGAATAACCTTGAACTCCTGATTCTCCTGCTTCTATCTTCTGAGGGTTGGGAAGATGGGCATGTGCCACCATGTTCAATTTAGGACGTGCTGGGGTTCAACCCATGACTTTGTGGGTGCCAGGCAAACACTCTGCCAACTGAGTTAAATCCTTGGGCTCATCTCTTCAACTACTTTTAAGAAACCCAGAAATAAGGATCCATTTTTGTGCCATTATATCTTCTTCTATAGTTCCTAAAACAATGTTAGATACATAGTGAATAAAATACATGCTGAATGAGAGACTGAAGGACTTATAATGACAATATGATGCTACCGTTTATGGAATGCTTAATATAGAGAGTATATATATATTCATGCTATATATATATATACATACATACTAAGTGCATAAAAATGAAAATTTACATAAATTATCTAATTTTCTCCCTACCACAATGTTATGTAGTAGATGTTATTTCCATTTTGTAAGTGAGGAAGCATGCACATTTAAAAGCTAAGTAAGCTGCCAAATTCACACACAATAGTAAAAGTCAAAATTTAATTGAACCCATATCCATTTGATTCTAAACTCTGTTTCCATAACCATTTATTTATTGCTAATTTTATGTGTACATTTTATGTATGTCAGCAATTCTTATGATCTGATGATTAATCAGACTTATCTGAAGGAACTTTTACAAAAATCGTCAGGTTTCAGTTCTGGATCAGATCTTCTGAGTGAGAGGAACTGAAGGTCCTTGTGCATACAAATGGCAAGATAGAAGGAAACATTCATTATCTTGGAAACACTATGCAGATTCTAGCAGACAAGAAGAGGCATGGAGTAGAGGAAAATCACAACAGAAATTTTCATGCTGAGCCATTTGTAAGGACATGAGGAATTGAGCAAATATATATACTCTGCTGCATGTCTACAAACAATACCTCTTGACTATTTCTGAGAATGTAGATGTTTCTGGAATACACTGCATGACAGTATTGAGAAATGAGAGATTAACAATACAAAGACAACTATCCCCAGAAGTTACTTTTTGTTTTATTGTTCTGTATGTGTATATTTTGTTGTTGGTGGTGCTGTTTTGTTTGTTTTGTTCTGTTTTTTTGAGACAGGGTTTCTCTGTATAACAGCCTTGGTTGTCCTGGAACTAGCTCTGTAGCCCAGGCTGGTCTCGAACCCACAGAGAACTGCCTGCCTCGGCCTTTCAAGTGCTGGAATTAAAGGCGTGCGCCACCACCATGCCTGGCTGGAAGTTACTTTTAAGCCATGACTACATTATGAATACTTAACAAAGATTAAAGGGTAGAGAATGAGGCAAAATTGTGTAAGGCATTATCTTCTTTGTTTTTAGCTTAAACTTTTAACCTAAGAATAATAGGAGCCACTGGAGCAATTTAGATAGAGGAGTGATGTGCATACATCTATGGCTTTTGTCAAAGCTGTGGCCTGAACCCAGGGCCTTGTGGTTGCTAGGTATGCACTCTACCACTGAGCTAAATCCGCAACCCCCACATATATATATATTTTTTAAATTGTTTTTATTGAGTTATATATTTTTCTCTGCTCTCCTCCCTTCCTCCCCTTCTGCACGCCTTTAATCCCAGCACTTAGGAGGCAGAGGTAGGCGGATCTCTGTGAGTTCGAGGCCAGCCTGCATTTATGCTTTAAGAACAGTTTTAAAGCTGTAGGGGAGGGAAGTCAATGGGATCTTAAAGTCCCCTAGGAATAAGCAGTAAGTGAAGTATTAATGAGGCAGAATAACAGGGCAGGAAAATTAAGGGGGTCTCTGCTATAAGCCTTCAACTGTTATGGAATCTCACAATAACTTAGCCCATTCACAATAAAAGGCATGTCTTAAGACCCTGTGTAACCTGCAGAACCCCTGGTTTTGCCTTATCAGGTTGCAATCTTACCCAAGGCTCCTACAGAGCCATTCCATTATTTCACTTATCGAAAAGGAGAAAGAGACAGAGTAGAGGTGTTTCTTTTGAAACACTTCAAGCTATATAATTTCAAAAGGCTGTAACATTTTATATTCAGGCACTACTAAGGCATTCAAGGGGGATGCTTTCTTGAGAAGCCCAAACTCATGCTCTTGGCTGTGCTGTATCCTTTTCCCGAGCACCTTTCTTTCTATTTACACTCACTCAGGTTCAAATCGACGTGAAACGGTCTGCCTAATACACTCCAATTCTGTTCCCAGCTGACTCAGCCCGAGATTCCTTGTCATCACTCGGGTAGTGGTCTCTGAAAAGAAGCCCTCAGGCTGCTGCAGGGGACAGAGTAGTGCTGTGTCTCCTGCCAGAGACCACTGTCTGTGACAGGTACAAGTGTAGAGACATGGGGGAGGGGAGTGGGGGGAGGGGGCAATGTGTGGGAGGAGGGGGAGGGAAATGGAAAACGGGGAGCAGTTGGAAATTTTATTAAAATAAAAAAAAAATAACAGAGAAAAAAAAAAGAGTAGAGACAGATGCCAGGTGGTGGTGGCGCATGCCTTTAATCCCAGCACTTGGGAGGCAGAGGCAGGTGGATCTCTGTGAGTTCAAGACCAGCCTGGTCTACAGAGCTAGTTCCGGGACAGGAACCAAAGCTACAGAGAAACCCTGTCTCGAAAAACCAAAAAAAAAAAAAAAAAAAAAAAAAAAGAGTGGAGACAGAACTGAAAGGGGGTAGAGGATTTATTTCCTAAGCAGTCAAAAATCCCTGGCTTCAGTCCTCTAATACTGCACACACACACACACACACACACACACACACACACACACACCTGAAAAATTGATCGAAAAACCACGAAAACGTGGGACTAGTGTGATGGTCAATGGCTAAAGGTGTCTGTCACCAAGCCTGACTGCCTGAGTTTGATCTCCAGAACTCTCACTGTGAAAGGAGAGAATCGACTTTCATAAGTTGTTTTCTGATCTCACACATGTGGATTCACACACATACCCACAAAGAGGGACATCAATAAATGAATGGATAATAAATAGATACATACATTAATTAATTAAAAATAAGCCAACAGCACCATGAAAACAAGCCAGATGCAGTGGTGAATACCTGTAATCCCAGAACTCAAGAGGATTTCTAGGCTTTGAGGTCAGACTGGACTACGAAGGGAGTTCTAGGTCAGCCAGGACTAGACAAAAATAACAGCGGCAATAATAACAGTGCCCTATGGAAAGAAACAGCCGAGAAGACTTTAAAGGGCAAGCACAAAGCAGGACATGTCGGCACACACCTGGAGTCCCAGAACTCAGGACGTTGAGGCAGCAAGATCATGAGTCCCAGGCCGGGCTACATGGCAAGATCCTGCCACAAAAAATCCAAATACATGAGAAATTGAAGAAATGTAAATTAAGACGGGAAAGCATTTAGATTACAAGCAAGATAATATAAGAGCTTTTATGTCTATACTAAACAATGCCTACATGAAGCTAGGTAAAAAGACGGAAAATTGGGGGACATGAGAAAAACGGGGCCTCTCACCTAGAAATCTGAAGCCTCTTGCCAGAAATGAAGAAAGAATTCTAGCACAATTAACAACTGCTTAAGTTTCTCCCTTTTCAGCTGTAAAGCTGTATTTTTCTCTAATCTCACCAGAAACCCCATTTGGAGAGAAAAGGCTTGTACTAAGCCCCTTGTAAGACCACAGTATCTTCTGGCTTAACCCATCAGGTTAGAACTCAGTACAAGGCATCTCCAGAGTCACCGTACAATCTCAATTCTCAAGAGAGAGAGAAAGAGGGTGGCAAAAGGTGCTAAGGTTTCTTAGCTAGCAACCTTTTAAACTGGAACTTGAGGGCCAACACAAGGGTATATACGGTTAATGCCAAGGCCGTTAGTTATGCGCCTCCCTTGTGGAGCCCACATCCACAACTTCAGTATGCCTAATTTTCTATGACTCTTTCTTATACTCTGTGCATGTCTTATTTTCTGTGACTCCCTTGAGGAGTTCATATCCACACATGGGTATTTAATTCTCTGTAACTCTTAGGGGAGGCCAAGTTCACACTCTTAGGTGTGCCTTTGTTTCCATGGGTGCCTCTTTCTCCTAACCCTTGTGCTTAATGCACTTTCCAACTCTGCTTCACCACACTGGCTGCTTTTGAAATTCTTTTCTACATCAAATCCATGAATCCCAGTTTGGTCTGGATCGAGGTCTCTAGCAAGTTAGACCTCCACAGGCTGCTGAGGATAACAGGGTGGAGCTGTATCTCAGTGTTGATGCACATATCTTATTGAAACGGAAATAGATTTGTGGGAGGGTAACACTGCATATCAAAACAGTTTATGATGAAATATTTGTTGACACTAGTTCTACTGCATACATATTTTAAAAGATTTAGTCATCTATTTGTGTGTGTGTGTGCACATGTGTGCACAAGTGTGTGAGACTATGCATACAGGCAGAGACCAGAAGAGGGTGTGGAGTCCTCATCTGTCACTATCCACTTATTCCTGTGAGACTTCCCAAACCTAGAGCACACGTTTTTCATGGATACTGGAAGCCAGACAATTCCAGCAATCCTCCTGAATCTGTACCCCTCAAAGTTGGGGTTACAGGCATGGGGAGGGCAGGGAAGTTATCTTGTGTGGGTGGTGGGATTTTTTTTTAAAGATTTATTTATTTTATATATTCCTGCAGGGCAGAAGAGGGCACCAGACCTCATTATAGATGGCTGTGAGACACCATGTGGTTGCCGGGAATTGAACTCAGGACCTCTGGAAGAGCAGCCAGTGCTCTTAAACTCTGAGCCATCTCTCTAGTGCAGGTGATGGGCCCGGGTGATGGGATCTTAACTCTAGTTTTCATGATTACACAGAAAGCGCTCTTAACTTTTGAACCATCTCATTGGTCCCCTTAATAAAATTCCTACAAAGCAAATAACTGAGATTCATGTAATGATAACCACAATGCACTAAACATACCACATATAACTTAATTCTCTAACATCGGAGACTAAATTAAGTATTGTAATATATTATATATATATAAATATATGAAATGCCATAAGCCATTTAAAAATAGTTTTGAATGATATGAGAGAAAGTTTGTGATATCTTATTTCAAGCAGCAGCTTTAATGGAGTATATACAGTATTATTTTACATTTGTGAAGTGTGTGTGTGTGCATTACAATACTATATTCCTAAATGTTAGTGGTGGCTGGAAAGCTAGAAATGTGTTACAAGTGACAATATGGGGTGTTGGATCTTTCTGTGGTCTGTGTTTCTGTGTTTATACATTAGCATCTCATTGCAATCTCTCAAAACCTTCATCATTATACAAGATAATACAGAAAATGTTGGAGAGATATATATCTCCCAGCTAATATTTCATTTTATGTGGTTATAGTATATTAATACAATACAATGAATAAGAATAGGGGTGAATTTCAGATTCCGTGAGATATTTATATTGTGAGGATGATTCTCAGATGGCATCACAGAGATGGCCATCTATTCCATACATTTAAGCCCATGAAAAGATTTACATAGAGATTTGGGTATCATCAACATAGCATTTGGTCATAATTAAATGGTAAGTGAAACCTTAAAAGCTAATGGATTTGTAAGGAAAACTGTGAGCCGGGAGAAGAGACTTTCATAATATTGAATCAGCAAGAACAGTATCATTAAGGAAATAGATCAAGGAAAAGCTGCTCTCAATGTCAAAAAAGAAAGGAAAAGAAAAAGAAAGCAAAGCAAAGCAGAGTGGATAGGTAATGGGAATTTTTATGAGAGACAAAACAGAGGGATTTCAGGTAAACACAGTCAGTAGGGACACATGCGACTGAGATACCAATAAGATGAAAGGGAAAGATGAAACAAAGGCGCAACTCTTATATTTAGCAACAAGGTCTTCTTTTGGTGACCTTGAAATGAACACTTTCAATAATGTTAAGATGGGAGAAAACATTTTAGAGGCCTGCGGAGGAAAGACAGTTAAATATAGTGGTTGAAACGCATATCTCATCTCTGCTTTCCTAAAATCCCACTGGAAGGAAAAAGAATTAAAAATGGTCTAAACCCACAAAGACAAAGAGAATGAAACAAATAGATGCCAGCAACTAAGAGATTGTCAACAAATGTTTGGAACTGGAAAGGGACAGATGTGCAGTAACCAACAACAGACCAGAGAACGCTGGATTAGGAAGCCGACAGCAGCAAGCTGGTTTAGTGACACAAAGATGAAAGTTTGCATGAAGAATAGCAAGAGGCACAGATCTCCTCGGCCTGCCCTTTTCGCAGCCTGGCAGGAGATGTGAGGTTTACTTTGGCAGAGTTTTGACGTTTTACAAAAAAAAAACAAAAAAACAAAAAAAAAAAACTGTGTGTGTGTGTGATTTCTCAGTCTTATTCCCTGCTTGGCCCCTAGAATGCTGACAGCAGGGTCTATAAGCCTGCCCCACCCCATATACCCTGCCCACCAAAAGCAGGAGGGTGCAGGATTCATTCCAAGGGAAACAGATCCAAAAGAAACACCTACAGTTACTGACAGCTGAGATCCAACAATAAAAAGTTGGCACTCTGTTTTATAATCCTACAGCAAAGTTCACCAAGCAACAAATTGCCCCCGCCCCCTCACAGCTTCCCAACATCTTTCAGAACTGAAACTTAAAAGGGAAGTCAAAAGTTTACCAGGTATTCAGGAAAGTACTGAAAGTAATACACTGGTCCTAGCAGAGGCCTGAAACAATGAATCACAAAGAATTATCCTTCGCACTGAGGTTTTTTTTTTTTTTTTTTTTTTTATGTGTTAGCCTATGTTCTACTGTAGGTTTTCATATGGCATTTTCTTACAGTAGATAGCAATCAATAGAGAGACCCACACACAGTCAACACACAAATAAGAGACTACATAGTGCTCATCCCATTTAGGATGCCTGTATCATGTTCCTCTCCTCCAGGCTCATGGATCTTTAAGGAAAAGGAGCATACAAATCTTAGGAGTCAGAGGTAATGAAGGACTTCAACGAGGCTGTTTTCTGGACACAACCAGGCTGTTATTGCACATATGAACTCACAATGCTGACAGCATGAACAAAACATGTACTAGTTCAATGCAGACAAAATCTCAGTTGGAGACCGGGCGGTGGTGGCACACACCTTTAATTCCAGCACTCGGGAGGCAGAGGCAGGCGGATCTCTGTGAGTTCGAGGCCAGCCTGGTCTACAAGAGCTAGTGCCAGGACAGGAACCAAAAGCTATGGAGAAACCCTGTCTCGAGGATGTTCTATCAGGAACTCACCAAGGCCAGCTGGCCTGGGTCTGAAAAAGCATGGGATAAAACCGGACTTGCTGAACATAATGGACAACGAGGACTACTGAGAACTCAAGAACAATGGCAATGTGTTTTTGATCCTACTGCACGCACTGGCTTTGTGGGAGCCTAGGAAGTTTGGATGCTCACCTTACTAGACCTGGATGGAGGTGGGTGGTCCTTGGACTTCCCACAGGGCAGGGAACCCGGATTACTCTTAGGGATGATGAGGGATGGGACTTGATGGGGGAGGGGGAGGGAAATAGGAGGTGGTGGCGGGGAGAAGGCAGAAATCTTTAATAAATAAATAAATAAATAGAAACCCTGTCTCGAAAAATTAAAAAAAAAAAAAACTCAGTTGAAGGAGGAAAGCTGGGCATGGAGTTCCTCCCCTAGCTAAGGAGCTATTTCCATTTGATAGCATTTGATAGAGAGTGGGTATCAGTTTCTTTAATGGTGTAACCCCTGATCTGTCAACCAGGCAGGACTCACATCTAAGAGTAGCTGAGTAGTACAAACTGTACATGATGGATTAACAAAAAGAAAGAATGTGAAATTGGGTAGCTAAAGGTGTGGAGGTAAATATGAGAAAAGTTGGGGGAGAGAGTAATATGCTCAAAATACAATGAATTAATAGAATGCTTTAAAAGGGAAGATCTCTTGTAAATTTTTGTTCAAATGCCGAAAGTTCAATTTTAATAGAACAATGAACAGAAGATTAGGAAAGAATTAATAAATTCATGCCTATATTCTTAGCACTGAGGAGGTTGAGGCAGGAGTATTGTTCAGAGTTTGATGACAGTGTACATGACAGAGTAAGTTCCATGTAAAAACAGCTAAAATTGAGACCCTGCCTCAAAGAGACAAAAAATTGTATCCTTGCTCATATCTGGAATTGTTTCTCCTGCTTATTCCTATAACAGTTTTAATGTTTCAGGTCTCACATTAAGACACTTCATCTATGCCAGGCGGTGGTGGCGCATGCCTTTAATCCCAGCACTTGGGAGGCAGAGGCAGGCAGATCTCTGTGAGTTCGAGACCAGCCTGGTCTACAAGAGCTAGTTCCAGGACAGGCTCCAAAACCTGCAGGGTGAGAGGTGGGGGTCTAGCTTCATTCTTCTACAAGCGAATACTCATTTTTTTTTTTTTCCCAATCACCAATACTTTCTCTCCTCCTATATGTATTCCTGGTATCTTTGTAAAAAAAAAAAAAAAATCAGGTGGCGATAGCTGTGTGAGTTCACATGTAAGTTTTCTATTTTAATTTTATCAATGTATGCTTCTGTCTTTGAGTCAGGGATCACTTTAATTAGCTATTCTAGTTACTATGACTCTGTAGTACAACTTGACCAGTCACTAAAGAAATAATGTGAATGAAGGATAAATGTGACCTCATGAAACTAAAAGCATTATCTAGCAAAGGAAATAGTTGATTGAGTGATGAGACAGCCAACAGAATAGGAAAAACCCTTTGCTAGCTTTATATCTGTCAGAGGATTAATATCTAGACTATACAAAGAACACACCAAACAGCAATACATCAAACAATGCAATCAATAAATGTGTTAATGACATGAATAGATCTCAAAAGATAAAATGTGGGGAACTCAGTTGGTAAAGTGCTTACTGTGGATGCATGAGGACCTGAGTTCAATCCTCAGAACCCATGTGAAAAATAGCGCGATAAGGTAGGCTATACTTATAATTCCAGTGTTGGGAAGGCAGATTCGTAGATATCCAAGGGGCTCATTGTCCAGCTAGCCTATTTGGTGAATTCTACGCCAGTGAGAGAACATATCTCAAAAGACAAAATGGATGAAGACTGAGTAATGGCACCTAAGGTTGTCCCCTGCTCACCACATGCACACACATACAAATGTGCATGGCAAAACACATGTGCACCTTCATACACACACGCATGCATGCATACACACAGATCAAACCCCAAAATAGAAAGATAAAATGCAAGTGAACAACAATCATGAAAAAATGTTCAGCTTCAGTAACCATCAGAAAATGCAAATAAATCCTGCATTGTGATTGCATCTTATCCAAGTCAGAGTGATAATCATTTAAAAAATAATAAATTCTGGCCAGGATATGGATAAAAGGAAACCCTTATATACTGCTAGTGAAAATGTAAACTAGTTATAAAATTCAGTACGAAGGTTGTTCAAGAATGATAAATAGATCTACCATATGACCCAGCTACAACATTCCTGGGTATTTACCCCAAAGACTCCAAGTCAACATATCACAAAGTTTCTTGTACATCAGTGTTTCATAATAGTCTAGTTATGGAACCAACCTAGGTGCCCAACAATAGGATAATGAAGAAAAATATGATATGTATGCACATGTGTGTATGTATGTATTATATATGTGTGTATTATGTATGTATGTATGTATGTATGTATGTATGTATGTATGTATGTATGTATTTTGGGGGCCAAAAAGAAGAATGAAGTTACTTTGTTGAAAAATGAATTCAACTACAGATGTTCAATTAAGCAAATGAAACCAGTCTCAAAATGCATCATATGCTTTCCTCTCATTTGTAGTTTCTAGATTTATATATAGATTCATAAAATCAGGTACACGATGAAAATAGGAGTGAAACTTTCAAGAACAAAAGAGACCAACAGAAGAGAACACTGAGAAAACGGAGGTATTAAGGCTCATGTGTGCGGTAGGAACTCCTTTAAGATACCAGTCCACTTGGGTGTGGCCTCTTATACTATAAATGCCAATGTAAAGCTCATGCTTGCATTCTCTCTCCCCCCAACTCCCAGCTCCTGGATTCAGGTTCTGTTCCCTGTTCATGCAGAGGATTGTGATCTCTGAGTCTACCCCTAAATAAATAACCCTTTATTACACTCAATTCTAGTATGAGATTATTTTTATAACTTCCATCTTCATCTGGTGCCCAACATGGTCAACTCCATCCACATAAAATCTGAGAGATCTTGGAAAGTAATTCTAGACATAAAAGAACAGAGTTGAGCATAGTTTCTTGGTAGCAGCATTTTCTCAGGTGGGTTCTGTTTGCTAGAGGCAAGCGCATCTCATTTAAGAGAAGCTTCCTGACTCAGCTTTAGCTGCAAAAATCTTGCAGTTCTTTTAAGAGGCCCCGCCACCGAACACTTAAATTATGTTTATAAATAGCCAACAGCATGCTTCTTGGTGGTGGCAGGGACCTTGAAACTCTATGGAGTTGTGGCAATAAACATGGCTCCTTCCAGTAACTCCACCATGAAGCTAGAATCTCAGAAAGCTAAGGAATGGGGTGGATCCAATCATCAAAGCCATGGCTTTAATCCTGGCCATATCGCTTAGAAAATTAAAGACTCATATGGTCAGAAAAAGAGAGATATACAGTAAAGATAGATTCAGATGAAAAAAACCTCTAAATGGTTTAGAGTATGTTTTTAAAAATATACATAGGCTTGGGAGAGAAAAGAAAAAGGACAGAGTATTTAAAAAAATAAAGAAAGAGAATAGTTGGATGTGGTAGCACACACCTTTAATACCAGTACTTGTGAGGCAGAGGCAGGTGGATCTCTGTGAGTGCAAGGACAGCCTGGTCTACCAGAGTGAGTTCCAGGACAGCCAGAGATACACAAAGAAACCCTGTCTCAAAAAACCAAAAATTAAAATAAAAATAAAAGAAATAGAGTTCAAAATAAAGCCACATAAAGATGGAAACTACACAGAGAATCTGGATACTGTATGTTATTATGTTGTCTTTGAATTGTTTGACAGCTGAGGAAGGAGCAACAGCCGCTAAAAGACATTTGATTATAAAAGCTGCTGGATTAATACAACCTATATGTTTTGGATAATAGGAGAGTGCTGTTTCTGGCAATATTATTTTGCTATATTTTACATTCTAACTACGTACAAGGTGTCATTTTTTGTAAACAAGATTTAACATTTGATGAAAATAAGGACTGAGGAAATAGAAAGCAGTTGTCTTCAAAGAGAGGGGAAATACAATGACAACTACGGGGAATATGAGGTAGAAGAAAATTGTGGTTTTTTAAATTTTGTTTTTAGGCTATGGAGACATGAGTGGGCCTAAAAGCGGATGTGAAACCAACAACTGTGTGGAAAATTGGAGCTATAAAAAATAAGGATGCACATAGCCAAATCACAAATGAGGAGACAAGTCTTTTATTAGAACCAGAAGGAAGGTGGAAGTAAGGAATATGCACATAACTATGTCTAGAAGTTTGATACGAGAAGTTAAACATTATCATTTATACTTACCATTATCTATATAATTTGGCAAGCATGAGCAGAAACACAGCAGTGTTGAAATTTAGGGTGAGTATAATAAGATTTGAAATAGCATTGTGGAGCTGGATTGAAAAGGAAGCCGACCATAGCAACAGAGTTAGTACTGCATGCTCGGTAGTGTGGTGCATACTTGGTTGTGTGATTTTTCTCTACCAAAATTCAGAAAGTCAAATACAGGCATGGGAAAAGGTGGGCTGATTCAGGTTTGGGATTTTGTCAGACTGGGTGATGGGAAGGAGAATTGGGAAAAGAGAGAGAGTGGCTGAAGTGATAAATCGCAAAGCCCAAATAAGCTTAGAACACAGTAGAGACAAGAGGTCATTCATAGAAAATAGGAAAGTGTATGTATGAGTCAAGAGTTAGAGGTCTCAATAAAGTTGAATTTAAAAAGAGGTTGTGGCTAGAAAATGTGATACTTTAGTTTATGATTTTGTGATTCTGAGTGATGAGGATGAGATGTGGTTCAGGACACGACTGGATGAAGAGAATCCAAGTTGGGAGTCTCTGGAGAAGGTATCAGAGAAGGTGGATGACTAGGTGGTTAGAGTATTACATGGGTTAGTTGACTGAGTGAACTGACAAAGATTGATGGCACTACCAATAGGAGGAAGATCGTGATTTTAAAAGCCAGTCTTCAATGAAGGAGCGGGAAATATGTAAAGGAGAGCATAGCTGGCCTAATGGTCTACTGGAACCCCTTGAAGGATTGGTGGCTATACTGGACAATGATTTCCTTTAGGAGCATTGACTCTGGGACAATAGATAGACTATTAATGATCCAAGAGTTCTCTGACACTCTGGAGCAATGTTCATGACATTAATTTTCAAAGGACCAAATGACTAAACAAAAGCCCAAGAATTACTATTCTAAGGAATTTGTACAAGAAAACCAAAATGCAAACATTAAAAACTGCATTTACACCTATGCACATACAGACAACAATAAATGAACTCAGTGGTTTGGAAAAAAGAGAACATACGAAGTAGGGAAGCAAAACAGGGTGGGAGCTAGGAAAGGAATTGGAGTCAAGGAAGTAGGAGCAAATTTGATCTATTTTTTTAAAAGTACATAGGTTTAAGAAAGGCACATGCTATCAATGCAATCCAGAGTTTCTCTTCCATACACCATAACTATAACAGATTGCTCAAGACCTAGCAGGAAGCTTAAGGCAGTAGGTAGCCCTATACTTAGCTGTGTATTAAAAGAGCTAGTGGGGGGCTGTAGAGATGGCTCAGTGGTTAAGTGTACTGACTGCTCTTCCAGAGGACCCAGGTTCAATTCCCAGCACCCACATGGCAGCTCACAACTATCTGAAGATCCAGTTGCAGGGGATCTGACACCTTCGCACCAAAATAAAGTTAAATAAACCATAAAAATATTTTAGAAAAAGAGCTGGTGGGCTGCAAAGACAGAGGAAGGGGTCAAGATATCTGCAGGGTAATTTATCACTGAGGCTCAATAATTTACAGTGGCAGCTACTGTACAATGGCTGAAGAGAATTCAGTGACTTTAAGCCAGCCCCTTTTCACAAGAGCAGGCATCTCAAAAGAATATAAGGAGCATATATACCTTTCAGCGATATTTCTTGCAGATTGCAGAAACCGTGCTTGGTCATTTTCCTTCAGGATATGCTCAGCTTGGTTGATGAGGACTGTTGACCGTTCAAGACACTGGCGGCAATTAGCAACCTGCTGTGCCAATTTTCTCAGTTTCATAACCTTAAAAGATTGGGAAGGGAAAAGATGAGATACAACATACTGTGCTTAATTAAAAGCAATAAAATACCATGAAGGAGGTCTGCCCCAGTGATTCTAAAAGTAAGGGTTATTAATATCCTATGGCCCCTACATCAACTGTTCACCTTCTCATCCTGGCTGCTAAGTCTCTTGCCCAGTCTATAACTTGATTACTTACTTCGCACTCAGGCATTTCTCTGTTATCTACCTCCTCTTCGTATTAACAACATTGTTCTGATTGTAAAAGCAATGCATGCTAATTTTTAAAAAATTAAATACAAATATAAAAAGAAATTCTACCACCTAGAGATCACCATTGTTACATTTTATTTTGGCAATATATTTTTGCATACATTTAATAAAACTCCCTCATTTTTATTTATGAGAAGCTGTATTTCCAAGCATATATTTCTCTAAGTATCTTTACACCTACTACAATGTATTCTTGGAAACTTCAGTTTATGATAGCTGGAACTACCCAGCATGGTATGAAGTATTGGTCATCAAATGAGGTACTTTCAACTTTTCCCATTGTACCCTCAGCATGGGCTTTCAATCACTATCATTTACCAGTAGACTAACAAGTCTAAAAACATACAGAGGCTGCATGGAGACTTTCATCTGACCTTTTTAACCCTTACTCTTCAGTTCCTTGCATAGAAATCTGCAGTTCTTTGACTCTTTTCTCTCCTTTCATCTGTTATATCTAATAAATTAAATGATGCTGTTTTCTCTCTAGCAATTATTATGCTTTTCCTTTCTATATGTTCTATCACTAGTCTGGTTTACGTCTTCTAGAACTCATACCAGAAATCATTGCATGTCTGCAAACTTGATTTCTTGGCATCAATATCATCATGTTTTGATCTACCAAGCACATCTCACCATATCAGATTGAATCCTCCCTACAGAGTCACAATAGTTTCCCAGCACCTTTTGTAAGGCCCATGTTTCTACCATTCTTTCTTTTTATTACCTTAAAATATGGAGGATAAGGGGTTGGAAAGATGACTTAGTGGTTAAGAACAATGATTACTTTTCCAGAAGACCTGGGTTTTATTCTCAACACCCACATGCTGGCCTACAACTAACCTTAACTCTAGTCCCAAGAGATCCACTGACCTCTTTTGGCCTCCAAGGACATTGCATGCACATGATACACAGACATACACCCAGGCAAAACACCCATACACACAAAATAAATGTTAAAAAATCTAACTGAAAACATGCTAAAGCAAAATGCCTCAATCTTAAGTAAATGATCATCCGTGTGCATGCGTGCACACATAACCAACATCCAGGCTAAAGTAGAGAATGTTTGCAGCACCCAGAGCTGCCATCACTTTTTATCAGACTCAGCAAACACTTCTTGGTGTCTCTCCCAGTGATCTCATTTCTTTTTGATTTTCTGATTCAATCAAACTGCAATAGTCAGGAATGAGCTTTGTAAAAGGCCAGCTGCACGTTTGGCATCCCTGAAGCACTGGGGTTTACCTTTGTCTCTTTGATTTTGACAGCAATCATTTGCTTCCTCTGCTGGATGATCTCTACCAACTCGTCACATTCTTCCATAAGTTTTGCCTCATGCATAGCTGTATTCACCTGCCAAGAAAGGCCAAAGTATTAGAAAGGGATTGTTGCTTTGGTCTCCTGCTGGATCTAAAAGGTTCGGACTGATGGCTAAACATGCACAATTTCTTCCAGACCTCCCTCAATAAGATCCACTCCTAGAAGAAGGGCAGAGATGATGACATTAATGATGCAAGGGTATTGAAGCACCACAGTTAGGAAGCTCTCCAGGCCTCTAGTAGGTCCTGATGGTTAATGGAAAGCTGGGCAAAAGGACAGATGAGATGGGGGCCTGTCATTCCCACTGTGCAAATCCCTTTACTCAATCACCTGTCCTCCTGCTATTCTTTCGAAAAGAAGAATAGAAGATGTATGTGTTTCAAGGGAAGAAGATCCTCTTCCACAGGCACAATAATATTAAGATTACAATGCAACAACATATTTCTACTGGCTTAAAATGCTTTCTATTTTCCTCGTTCCCTTCTGATTTTAAATATGAGAATGTGCAGATCTATTTTCACACGAAACATATGAATGTGTAGATACTTTTTCACATAGCTGTCATAATGTTTTACTCATATTTCTTGGCTTAGAGAAAAAATTCTATCCAATATCTAAATACTTTTCCTATTTTGAGATACTGTCTACATCAAAATATCTCTGCCGCAAAGTCAAGAGGGAGTTGAATCAACAGCCACTATTCATTGTCTTTCTGTGAACAGATCTCTTCCTCTCTAATACTATTGATAATAGATGGAATGAAGTCCAGATGCGGTGCTAAAATGGATGTAGGAGATCATGGGACTCCCCAGATATAATGGGAAAAGAAGAAACAAGTATCTGACTGCTTTGAAGCAATCTATATGCCAAACACTACACAGAAAAATAATTCATGTATTAAATTATAATTATAACTTTTTAATACAGAAGCTGTTCTTTTCTTTCACTTCACAAATGCAGAAACAAAGGCTTTGAGAATTTTACTAGCTTGCTCCAGATCGCAATGCTAATTAAGTGGCAAAACCATATTTCAAATTGAGCTCTTTGAAATGAATGCCCAAGCTGGTTGAGAAGGAACATCGGCAGGGGCTGGCAAGCAAGTTTCAGTTCCATTTCTGCGGCACACAGAGCAGTGACACAGAGAAGTACAATTATCCCAAGAGTCTATTCAAGGACCACTTGAGCAAAGCTCTAGAAAGCTGAGAAATAGACAATGATTTCCTTGAGAGCATCAAAACCCAAGGAGTTAGATTGCTGTATTAGCTGGGGAGGAGGGGCTGTACTGTCAGTCACTTGCTCTCTTCAAAAGATTCCTATACATATTTCAAATTCAGTAAAATATCCATCCCTGGGCCCTGCTATCTCCTCTCTCCGTCAGCCCTGCTGGATATTTTTAAATGGTTTTATTAATTATTTTAGAATTCCATATAGTGTATTTTGATCATATTCACCCTCAACTACTTCCCCTAACTCCTCCCAGATCCACTCCTACCCTCTTTAGCTTCCTGTCTTCTTTTCAAAATGTAAAAAAAAGAAAATAACCCACAAAGTCCAATTTGTACTGCCCACATAATACTAGGCTGGGACCATCCAGTGGAGTGTGGTCAATCTACCAGGGACCACACCTTTTAAAAAAACACAACTGATTCTTCTTTCTGAGACATCTCCAACTGAACAGAGTTCCTTGGTTCTTGCTGGATAGTGTTATATTTCTTTTCTTAAAGGTTTTTAAATTTTATGTGCATGAGTGTTTTATCTTCATGTGTGTATGTGTACCATGTATGTTCCTGATGCTTTGGTTTATGATAATCATTATCCCCTTTGCACTACACATCTTCATTCTGACATCCATTTTTCTTCAATAATTTCAGATTTCTTATTCAGGCTCTTTTAGAAGGCCAAGCACTTGAACAGGGTTTTCGGGCAGCATGCTGCAAGTTACTTGGTAGCAGCATGGGCCAACTGGCTCCCACCCAGTAGTCTCAGAAACAGCGAACAGACCTTGGCCATGTTGGACTGGATGGGGCCAAAAGGCAAAACAGCCTTAGTCCTTACCATGCTGCTCAGCATTTTAAGGAACAGTACCGGTCAGAAAATGATTACAAATATGCAATAAAGACAAATTCAGATGGAAAAGACCTCTAAATGGGTCACAGTGTTGAATAAATATATGTAGGCTTGGGAGAGAGAAGAAATAGTTATAAAACCAAGTAAATAGTTTGAAAAAAGTAAAGACTTTAAAGAGACAGAGTACAGACAGACATAGATTAAAGGAGTAAAGAAACATACGCCACATAAAGATGGAATATACACAGAGAATCTTAATTATGTTTATTACTGTGTTTTCTTTGAATTTTTGACTGTGACTGAGCTAAGTACAGAGAGACATTTCATTGTACAGGCTGCTAAGCTAAACCAACATATATATTTAAAGGTATCTTGACTTCAAAATTTGGGTCTAAGGATATGTTGCTTGGGAAAAGAGGTTCTGATTTTGTTTCCACAGAAGATGAGAACCTGTGGGTTCCTTCCAGGCTAATGTGATTTGATGGACCAAGACCCCTGAAAGGTCTCTGTAAACCCCTAAAATTACTTTGCCCAACAAAAAGTAGGAAGCATTTTGGAGAAAACTATGCCCAAACCCCCAAATATTGTTTATAAAGAGATGAATACTTCGCAATGGTATAAATCTTGGTCTATTGATACAAATTTAAGCTTACTTTACATATATATATATATATATACTCTTGATTAAGGTATTGTGTATGTGCAGCTCATTTGAAATGTATTGTATAATTAAGAAATATAAGTTAATAGATAATCATTTATAGTAGTCAAGCTTCTTGTCATGTTATTTAGGTCTTCTAGATATATAGAGATATATTTCAGTTAGACAGGTATTCTTCAAATCTTTCAAAGACTAACAGAATATGGCATTTAAAATGTTTTAAAAACTTAGAACTTTTCATGGGTTAAGAAATGAATTAATGTAAGATATAAGAGCTAGCCAATAAGAAGCGTGAGCTAATAGGCCAAGCAGTGTTGTAATAATGCAGTTTCTATGTGATTACTTTAGTTCTGGGTGGCCGGGAATAAACAAGCAGCTTTTACCAACAACCATTAGTTCAGTTGGTCTAATAACAAACTTAAGGATGACTTAGGAAGTTATTGGATGTGAACAGAATATATATATCAAAGATTAGAAACCATTCCATGATGGTTAATATTTATTGTCAACATGATTGGGTTTAAACTCACCCCTAGTGCAGGCAGCACCACACTATGGTCTGGGGCCTTAGATTGAATAAGAAAGAGAAAGTGAGCTGACGAGCATTCGTCTTTCTGTCCCTCTTGACTGCTGACCCGATGTGCCCATCTGGTTCACATTCCTGCCACCATTCCTTCTCTGCCACATAGACTATGTCCTTAAACTATCAACCAAAATGAACCCTTTTTTACTTCAATTGCTTTGTCAGGTATTTGGTCACAGTAACAAGACAAGTAACTACTACACTTTCCTTGCTCAAAATTCTCCGATGAACCAACAAGTTCCTTGAGGAGAGATTTTCCACTTTGTGCCTTCCAAAGTACTTGGAACAATGCCTTGTAAAAAATGAATACTTACAGAACATTTGTTGATAGAATTGGCTAAGTGAAATATAAAACAACACAGAGGCCAAACTTCAGAAAATATGCCATAGTAAATATATCTTGTTGAAAAAAAATTAGGTTGAAGTATAGAAGCTAGGATGGGAAGGGACTTGGAGCCATTACATCAGGGGAGATTTAAAAAGAAAAAAAACAAAACAAGAACAACTAGTAGAGCAGAAAGTTGGCTAAAGAGGCAACATTCCAAATCAAAGCTAAAGCAATGACATTAAAATGTTTCCATGTCAAGAAGCAGCCTAGAAGAGCAATGTCTTGAAATGTTTTCTGAACAGGAAAAACTCCAGGGAAAATCTGTCTTCATGATGTGAATAAAACAACTCAAATTACTTGGAAGGCATTTGAAAGCCCAATGCTTTGTTTGCAGTTTTATCTGAATATGCAGCAAGGTTATTTTAGCTACATAGGAACCCTTAGTTGAAAATAACTCAAGTTATCTCATTAAATGTCTTTGGTAGATTGGTTAGTATGTTGAAGACTTCAGCTCTTTGAACTTTGCTATTTGTTTTAAGTTAGTGGGCTTGGGTAAGGGATTTTATATAAAGTTTATGCTAGATTTTATGTATAAAAATTTATCCCCCTTAGAAGCCACAGAGACAGCTGATCTGAGCTAGTGAGAGCTCACAGATTCTGGACTGACAGCTTGGAAACCTGCAAGGGACTGAACTAAACCATCTGTATGTGGATGACAGTTGTGTAGCTTGGCCTGTTTGTGGGGCCCCTAGCAGTGTGTTCAGGACCTGTCCCTGATGCATGAGCTGGCTTTTTGGAAACCTATTCCCCATGCTGGATTGCCTCACCTAGCCTTGATGTAGGAGGAGGAGCTTGGTCCTGCCTCAACTTGATATGCCATGCTTTGTTGATTCTCATGGGAGACTTGTTCCTTTCTGAATGGAGGGGGTGTGGATGGGGTGTGTGGACGGGAGGTGGGGGAGGGAACAGGAAAGAGAGGAGGGAGGGGAAACTGTGGTTGGTATGTCAAATAAATGAAAAAATTTAATAAGAAAGAAGAAAAAATTTATTATCGTGGAAAGAAAAAATAAGACTAGTGAGCTCAGAGACAAGGACAGAAGCAAAGGCATGCTCATTCTTCATAGAGGAATTTAAGAATTTTTATTTCTTCATGCTTTATTTGGCCTTAAATTCATAAATTATTCATAAATTATTTAGGAACAAATAACATTTGTAGTAAATGAACAAAAAAGATGTAGATATGTTGATAGATATTTGATAGATTAATTTGTCCTTAAATTCATAAATTATTTAGGAACAAATGGCATTTGTAGTTGTTGTTGAACAAAAAGATGTAGATATGTTGATAGATATTTGATAGATTGATTTTTCCAAAGATCTGCTAGTTTCACATACTGAATTGTCTTTAATGATCTTGAGAGCATGAAAAAATAAAAATATCAATTTGCTTAATTTGAAAAAAAAAATCCCCCTTAAAGATATCATTGGGGCAATTCTGCCAACCTATTTGTGTGAATCCACCTACTTCAAAAAGACTCTGAGGGGCAGTTTGTGATATTTAAAACAAAGGATCCCAACTCACTCTTTCAAAGACTAAGCACTGGCAAGTTTCCAGGCCTTCTTCTTGGTTCCATGCTGTTTTACTTTCCTCTCAATTGCAGCAAGAACTTGGACTTGCATGTTTTTACCAGCTGTACACCATTCATCCTTTTTGAGTAGTGAGGATTAAAACTAAGACCTCATACATGCTAAGCAAACCCTCTACTGCTGAAAAAATTTCCCAGCTCTAAGACTGATTGTAAAGTAAGGTCTCATCTTGTCAAATGCCCACCCTTCTCTAGTGCAAATTCACAAATTCCTTTGCTGAGAAGATTTTGACTTCCTTTGCTGAGAGGATTTTGACTGGGGCGGGGGGACCTGCAAGGAAACAAATATATGGGGTGGTTACAAATGTCATGGGTTACAAAGACCCTTTTTAGTGTAAATAGTTATTTTGGCAAGTACTTAAACTCTATATTGGAATGGAGGTGTGCTAGAACCCTAGCTCCTTTCAGAGATGCTGCATTAACTCCTTTTCTTACTGCTACTACAACACACCTGACAAAAGCAACTTAAGGAAGAGCTTGCTTTGCTCTCTGTCCACGGGTACATCATGGCAGGCAAATCCTAGAAGGTAGCGTTTGAGACAGCTACTTGTGTTTCATTCACAGTCGGATGCAAAGAATGGTATGTGCTAGTGTTTAGCTGCCTGTCGCCTTTGCATTCACTCTAAGACTCCACACAGATGCCTTCCCCAGTTCAAGGGGATCTTCCCACCATAATGAACTCACTCTAGATCATCCTCCCAGGTATGCCCAGAGATTTGTCTCCTCGCTGTTCTAAACCCTCTCAACTGACAATCAATAAACCATCACAAATGCATTTGACAATTTTAGGGGGAAATCCCTCTTGTGCTCATTCTCCAAGTCTTTGTTTTATTCCTGTGTTTAAAGTTCATCAGCCTTCTCTCTGTTTTGGTGAGAAATGTCCTCACCCACACTCTCCCCTCCACTGCCATATTATCTATCAGTCCTGTAGAGAGTTGTGCAGGAGTTCAGAAGGTATTGAGATTTCTTGTTCAGCTAGAACAATCCCTATGTAGTGGTAAATTATCCCACATACCCAGACTCAAACGAATATCATTTTTTATGTCCGTGTTCTCCGCTTGACAAGTTAGTGCCAACCAAGAAGTCATCTACTTAAACAGATCATCATCTTCCTCCTGGAAATTTCTAAAATTCCAGCATTAAAGATCATTTGGAGAACTTTGTGTTTCGGCAAACAATGAGTGCCTGCCATTTACAAGGAGTGGAATGTAATGATGAAAAACATGACTTCTGCCTTTGAGGAACTCAATGTTTAGTTGAAAGAATGAAGTGTGAAGACAACTAATTCTAATTTAAAGAGCACTCAGTATAACGGAGTACAACAAAGCCCTAATGATTGGATTTTGCCAGTGGAAAAAGATCATCAAGGATGGTTATGATAGGTTTCCTATCTCTGATCTGGCTTAGGCGAATAAGCAATAGTTGAGCTTGAAGAAGTGGGGCTAAGGAGGAGGAGTCCAGGCAGAGAATGGTGTGAATAGAGTAAGCAAAAGCATTAGGAGGAGCAGTAGAGAATGGGCTAATGGAGCAGACCAGATTGCAGATGCAATGAAGTAAGGCTGGAAGTAGCAATGCAGGGGTTGGAAGACAGTCCCGTGGGTACACTGCTTGTTGCCCAGCATGGGGACCGGAGTTCAGATCGCTAACATGCCTGTAAAAAGTCAGGTGTAGTGACAAGCACCTGTAACCCCACTGCAGTGGGGGAAAGGACAGACAGAGATCCTGGAGCTCACTGACCAACAGAAAGTCTAGCCAAACAGCAAGTTTCAGGTTCAGCAATGAGACCATGATCTCAAAAAGAAGGTATCAAGGGATTGAAAGTGCATTCGAATGTTTTCTTCTGGCCTCCACAGGCACATGCACATAGAGGCACATGCTCCTGCACACATATGTATACACACACACACACTATTTAACAAGGAGATTTCAAATCAGGCAAAGTGGCTTGCACCTATACTTACAACGTTCAAGAGGCAGGAGGTTTCTGAGATCAATGCCACCATGAAGTACAAAACAAGATGGTGTTTTATTAAAGAAAAGAAAGAAACGGAGCTGGGGTAATGACTCTGTGGGCACAGTGCTTGCCATGCGAACATGAGTACCCCAACTAAGATTTCTAGAACACGCATAAAAAACCATGCATGGCAATGTGCACCTTCACTGCCAGTGTTGAAGAAAAACAAGAAAAAGATGGTGCCTGCTTGTCCTGCTGAATTGCCACGTTCCAGATTCAGGGAGACCCCTGTCCTAGAAAATAAAGCAGGGAGGAGTAGAAGAAATCATCCGATATTAGCCTCTTACCTCCACACGTGTACACACATGCACATGTACACACGCATGCTTATACACACAAAAAAATAAAAGCCATAAAGGTTGCAGATACACTTTGCAAAGATGTGCTGCTATTTTGACTCAGGACCTTGGTGCTATAATAACACCCGAAGTATTATAAACAGTACAGAGGGGAGAGAAAGCAGGCGCAGGAAGTGGGAGAGAAGGCCACAATCTCCACACCTCCTGCTCTCCCATTACTGTTCTGTCCCACCTTCTCAAACTCCATAACATCAGAGCGAAGAGTCCGAGTTGGAAGTCATTCAGTATGCAGTTACTTTCTGGACGAGAGAGATGAGAAGGAAAAGTGATGGACAGCTGATGAATTACTAAGAAGCTGTTAAGAACAGATTTGCCATCTTACAAAGCTGCAAAAAAAAAAAATCATTGCTTTTTACAATGATGCTTTCAAGAAAATGCAATGTTTATGAAGCAGACATAGTACTGACGGTGGCAGCATCAAAGCCAAGGTGTTAAGCCAGATCATGCTTTAAGGACATACACAAACAGGCCCCATCATCAGCACCGGCACCTCCAGCAGACAGCTGCTAGATTCAAATGAATACAGGGAAAGAAAGAAATCTTTTATGTTGTTTTCAAACCATCACAACATTTCAAAGACATGATTGAAGCTTTAAATAAAAATAACTAAAGGAAGCAGGACTTTCTCCAATATGTCTGCTTTGTTCCTTTAGATTTGGAGGAGGGTGGCCACCTCAAGAACTAAGGAATATATAAAACTATTAATATGCCTTCTAGCTCCCTGTGCTTGGGTAACTACCACCTAGGAAGGGAAGCCAAAAGTTACTTGGGCAGAGTTAAGCAATTAACAGTCTCAGCTCCTAAGCTGTTTTCTTTGGAAAGGTGGGGGCATGAGAGATTAGGATGTGGATGGGGCATGGCTGCTAGAGCCAGACAAGTTGGCAAAGGAAGCTACACCATGTCTAGTGGTGTAAGAACGCTAGTGAGTTGGGCACCAGTCAGATATTGAGTAAGAGACAAATTTCCTGTCGGCTTTTGGGTTAGGTGCACAGTCCTTAACACTTTCTGCTGCTTAGCACCCTCTAACTGCTTCCTGTATTTTTAGGTTCTTTACTTCTCCCACTGGCTCTCTGCAGAAGGCATGAGCAGTCATTACTCTTTCCGAAGAAGAAATTAGGAAACACAGAGGCTGTACAACTTGCACAAGGTTATATAGCTAGAGTCAAAACCAGGGTTTTAAACTAGGCAGTCTGTTCCTGTCTATGATTTTAATCACCATATGTGGGGGGGGAGGGGGGGAGAGAGACAGACAAGCAGGCAGGAGACAGAGGCAGAGAAAACAGGCTTCTCTTCCTCTTAGTAATTCCTCTCAAGACAACCACATTCTCTAAAATTATTCTCTTGGAATGCTTTGTGTATGTGTTTTCTTAGTTTTGTGGGAAAATACAACAAACACATAATGAAACATATGTAGAGACGCGAACGATGTACACATGCGTATTTTTACGTATGTGTCCCATGCTTATTTTACCCTTCTCTAGCTAACAAAAATCTTGACAGTATAGGGATGGGACAATTTGTTCCACATATCTGTCTTAAGAACGGCCTTTCTAACATAATTGCACATGGCAACTCTGCGCTGGTTTTGGAGAGCTTTTCCCTCCAGGGATCAGACCATCAAACCTTTGTAGCCTTCAGGTTGTCTAGTGTCTCCCTCAATATAGCATTTTTATACCAGGCAATTACTTAGGACATGAAAGAAAAAAGCAGGAAAGGTACAATTTAGGTTTGGCATCTAGCATTTTATGTACAGAGTTAAAATTTCTATGTGAAATGACGGAGAGACCTACTTTTATTTATTTTTTATTTTTTTTGAGACCTACTTTTAAAAAGGAATATCTTCAGAACCATGGGCAGATTAGCTATGAAATGGGTTGGCAAAAACCCATAGATTTCGATTTCGTTGCTTACTAGAGTATGAGTCCTGGAAAGAGGATGGAATCATCCAAAATGGCAGAGCCGGCCTAGAGCTAGGTCTTTGAACTCCTTACCTGGTTGGTGTCCCTTCCCCTCTACTACCTGTCTGCTACACAGCAATTGGCCATAAACAGTTAGGAGTCACCAAAGTCTCTAGCTCATATGCCTACGCATTTACTCTACAAATAGGAACACTTATGGAAGTGTGCACACATAACTTACATGAACTATTATAGTAGATCCAAACTGGAAACAACTGAAATATTCCTCACTAAGAGCAAGGATAAGCAAACAGTGGAATAGTCACACAATTGAATACCCTCCCAACTATATCAAATCATAGAAAAAAGCTATTGATACAAGTTGAATGGATCACAGAAACATTATGATGAGTGACACAGAAAATCATAATATTTTGAATGCCGTATGATTCCATTTACAAAACATTACAGAAATTACAAAATTATAAAGATGAAAAGACTAGTGATTGTAAGGAAGGGAGATGTGACCACAAATTGGTAGCACATGGTGTTGACAAAATGACTCCATAGTTAAGAGTATTCATTGGCTGCTCTCGCAAAAGAGCTGAGTTTGATTCCTAGCACCCACACCCACTGATTCTTAACCATTTGTAATATCAGATCCAGGGATTCCAACACTCTCTTCGGACCTCTGTGAGCATCAGACCTGCAGGTAGTGCACAGACATACATGCAGACAAAACAACAAACACATAAATAAATAAACACATCTACTTTTTAAACAGAGGCAGCACAAGTGAGTTTGAAGTGGAGATGATGAAATAATACTGTCCTAATTATGGTGGTGATTATAAGAATATAGATGACTAAATAAACATGTTCCCCCCACAAATGAAAATGCAAACCAAGGAAGAAAACTCTCTAGAGTCCCCATAAGGATTTTGGCAGGTCTGGGGAGGCAACATTTCTACAGTTTTCTGAAATTCTAACAATTACATATATGTGATAGTTGGGTCCAATATAGTCTCAGTCTCTTTTTATATCTCTGTCTCCCCCTACAAATCATCCTGTACCCACTTAATAGAATATTGGGTTTTTAATTTTATGTCCCCCTCTAATATGAATGCAAGCTCCTAAAGATGAGGGTATTGCTTCATTCACTACTGTACCCAAAACATGTGCTTAACATATTGTAGGTGAGCTATAAATACCAGTTGAAAGGCTGGGTGTTGGTGACACACGCCTTTAATCCCAGCACTCAGGAGGCAGAGGCAGAGGCAGGCAGATCTCTGAACCTGTTAAAAAAGAATCAATGAATATGAATGTGCTTGCCCTAAAATCAAGGTATAATGGGAAAGTTTATACAGCTAGCTTTCCACATCCATAAGTTCCGTACCCATGGATTTAATCAACCTCATATTTATAATATCGGAGCCATGCTTTGTTCAAGCCCATGGGGGGCCTGGCCCTTTCTGAATGAATACAAAGGAGGAGTAGAACGGAGGGCGGTAGATGGGAAGAGGGGACTAGAAGGAGAGGAGGGAGGGTAAACTGCGCTCGGTATGTAAAATAAATGAAAAAGTTATTCAAATAAAATAAAAGAATGGACTGAAAAAGGGAAAATATCTGAACAAATTTGATTCTGGATTGAGTATGTACAGATATTTGATCTTATTCCCAAGCAATATAGTACAACAACTATTTATATAGCATCCACACTGTGCTATTCTAAGTAATCTACAAATATTTAAAGTATAAGGAAGGCTATATTTAGATTGTATGAAAATACTAAACCATGCTATGCCAAGGACTTGAGCATCTGCAAAGTTTGGTATCTGAGCCAATCCTCCATGGATACGGAGGGAGAGCTGTGCTGCATTCTATTTCTTCATTATGAGACAAAGAGCTCTTCCATTTCTTTTCACACAATTGCTCAAATTTGTTTTCTTTCATCTGTTTTGTCATTCCAAACAATAATTTACCGAAATATGAAAAATTGGAGAAATGTCTGAATAACTACATAGGTCCTAGGAGATCATATATTTTAAAATATTTCCTTTCTTTATGTTGAAAGAAATTGGCTAATCCTGCTGGGGCATTAAAAGTTGTACTTCTACAAGCTAGCCACCAGAGGGAACTATTTACTTATCATTTCTCCACATAACCAGTACCTGATGGGAGCAGATGCAGAGACCCACAGCCAAACAATAGGCAAAGAGAGAGCCCAGGTTGGAGATCTCCATCGGGTCCCTCTCCTCGGAGCTCAGAGAACCCCGCCGAAGATGGAAAGGAGAAATCGTGGGAGCCAGAGGGGTCTAGAAGGACAAGGGACCAAGGTCACAAGTAATCAACTAAGCAGGGCTCACAGGGTCTGTGTGTGTGAAGCGGCAATCTCGGAGTCTTCGTGGGGTCTATGCTAGGTCCTCTGTGTGTATGTTATGGGTGTTAGCTTGGGGTTTTTGTGGGACTCCTAACAGTGAGAGTAGGGGCTATCTCTGACTCTATTGTCTGCTCTCTTCTTCCTGCTGGGCTGTCTAACCTGGCCCTCATGTAAGGGTTTGTGCCTGGTGTGGTATCTCCTTGTGTTATGTTCAGTTGATGTCACTGGGAGGCTTGCTCTTTTCTGAGGGGATATGGGACAAGGAAGTGGAGCTGGGGGAGAGGGGAGGTGAAGGGGGCTGGGAAAAGTGGAGGGAGGGGAAGCTACGGTCAGGATGTATTGTATGAGAGAAGGAATTATGAACATTTTAAAGCAATACAGGATAGCTTACTCTTAGAGTTTTGTCTGGTGGGAAGAAAAATGAGTACACAGAAGAGCTGAGGTGAAGTGTGCTTAGGGTGCTGCTAGGCACAGAGAAGGAAGGCACCTAAACTAGGAAGATGCACCAGGCATGGGGAATGGCTTCCTGCGGGGAGAAATACACTTGAGCAGCGCCTTATGGGACAAAATGACAGGCAGAAGAAAAGAAAAACAATTTACCTCCTGTGGGGACAAGTTCTATGCCCTTCAAGTGCCTGGTCAAAGGTAAATATATGCTTAAGTACGTGTGAAATTGGTGAACAAAACACAAAGTGCAGATGCTAAAAGAACAAACTAGAAACATAAATTAGGGAAACAAAGTCCCTATCATAATAGGGCTTAGATGTGATTCTTTGAGAACTAGTGAATTTCAGCTGACAAAAACTAAAGTCCTTGTTTCAGGTTCAGAACAGGCAGATGATCAGTAGGGGGGAAAACCGAGCAGAAAAATGACATTAGCTAAAGCAGAGGACACATTCCTCCAAGCTCCATGGGTCAGTCAGGTCAGGAGTAGAGAGAGAAGATAGAGAAATACCAGAACAGAGCCCCGAGCACAAGAGCCTCAGGAGTCATGTTTGAGCACATCACGGAGACAGGAAGTCTCAGAATAGTCTCCAAGTCTGTGACAAAAGACAAATATGCCTTGAGGATATATTTGCAAAGGTCTTAACTGCTTCATATGGCAGGAAACACTAGTGCACTTGATGGTAAAGGGTTAAGAAAAAGAGAGAATCAGATCTAGATTAATATATCGATGTCTATCCATATATACATGCATACATATGTACACATCGTCCAGAACATGTTTTAAGTGCAAATGTCTAAGGGCAATGTAAAAAAGGGTTCCCGGTAACTCACTGGGTGACAAATTAAAAAACAAAATTCAATTAAAATTGGAAATGGATTTTTAAAAACATATTGCTAGGAAAGTCTCCTTAACAAGAAGTGGCCTCAGTTCCCTCTCCTCTAGAGGGACAATACTTATACCTAGTCTCAGAGGGTTCGTATATGCTTATTAAGTGATGTAACTAACCCATCTTATACATTTTCTACTGTGTTTTCTCTTGCTTTGTCTTGTCTTCCCACTGCATCAATGATGATGACAGCTGTGGCTCCTACTGCTATAGAATTTACAGCATCTGCGGAAACAGGGGAGTACTGTTTCATCGTTTGAATTACTTTTATTCAGTTTAAAAATACAATCTGTTTTGTTTCCTGGAACGTACTGGGCCATCATGATTTGTTTTTCCCTGAGATTCCTCAGGTCCCTTCTCTTACTCTTCCTTCTATATCTATACCTCTCGATCTCATTCTCAAATCAGTGACCTCCAAACTATAGGACAGGGTTAGCTCTGCCTCTAAAAGTAAGACAGACTCTCTCCCTGATGCCACATGATCATACTTCCTATCACCATTCAGAACAAAAGGTCAATGCCAAGAGGGATTGACTCTCTCCCTACTAGGAACCACACCATTACCTACTTACTGTCATCATTCAGAGCAAAAGGGCTATGCCAGGAGGAAGGTCAATGACTTATTTCTGACAGAACACCAATTACATTTCATATGGTTAGCTAGAAAGGAATTTGGCTGGCCCAAACTTGTTTTTCTGCTCTGGGCTACCCCATAATTAACACAATCCCCAGGCTCTAAGGCCAAAAGATATTAGCTGGAATCTAGAAGAAATAGGTGTCAAAGAAGGAAAGGTAACTAATGTATTTTCTTACTTACAAAAAATATAACACTGTAATTGCATTCAGCTTTAGTCTCCTCTGTAGTGCTCCTGGAGGGAGAGGATTCCATCTGTTCTGTGCTCTGAGCTTCAAGCAGAGTACATCTCTATATACAGGAGGCTCATTAAAATACTTGAACACATCAGTGAAAGTATACCTTCCCCCATTCGATCTCCATTCTATGTAGCATAGCAGGGAATCCACCTACTAGCTTGACTGGCATTGGGGTAGGAAGGAGGATTGATTATCAAAATCACAGCAACTCTGGTACCATAAAAGTGTTAATGGAGTCACAGGGTAACATAGGCTTACCCAGGGACCCCAAGGGGTGTTGCTTTGTTGTGTCCATATATATGAATCTGCGTGTATAATGCCCATATTACATACCTCTCTCAACTATCAGTAGGGCAAGGCAAGTCAACCTGTGTTCCCAAATCCAATAGTTGCTAAACAAAAGCCTACCTTTATAGAGCTGCTTTCCTACACAGCTTTGCCTTAGTGACATCCTTAACCTTATACATCTATATCTATGTAGTGGCAGCGTGGAGAGAAGAACGGTGCTGGAGAGTCATCATGGAGATATTTCATGTCTGTATTTATCTTCCCAATACTCATGAGGTATATGGAGCAGATACTAATGTCTGCATTTTATGGATGATAAAACCAAGATCCAGAGGGGTAAGGTGAACTATCAAAATCACGTGAGCTAGCAAGTGTTGTTCCAGCACAAGCTGGGCTGCCTAACTCTGAAGCAGATATTTATGCTATATTCCCTTTCTTTCTTTTTTCTTTCTCTCTCTCTCTCTCTCTCTCTCTCTCTCTCTCTCTCTCTCTCTCTCTCTCTTTCTTTGTTTTTTGAGACAAGGCACCATGTAGTCCGGTGGGAGCTCAAATTCATTGTGTAACTAAGGATTATCCTAAGCTTCTGATCCTCTTGCCTCCACTTCCCAAGTACTAGGATCTTATTCAGTGCTAGACATTAAACCCAAGAATTCATGTGCACTAGGCAGGCAATCCAAGCAATGGAGCTACATCCCCAGCTCGCTCACGTATCACTGGAGTCATCAAAGTCATCCTGGCCTTTCATCATGTTCTTTGTAGCTAAAACTATTATTTGGGAAAACTGCCCCTCTTCCTTTTGAGAGTTTTTCATGTGATTTTTCTCTCTGTTTTGTTAACACTTTTTTTTCTAGCCCAGGAGGCAGCAGAGTCAAGTGGAATGAGTTCTGTATTTAAAGTCAAGTGGGTTTCTCTGGATTCTGGTTCTGAAGCTTACAAGACCGGTGACCTTGAATAAGTCACTTATCTCTGGGCTTCTGTTTCTGACCTGGAAAACAGAAATAACACTAACTATCTCAGAGGCACTTGTGAAAAGCAAATGAACTAATAGAGATAGGGATCTCACAGTACCTAGTACACAGTTGGAGTTAAATAAATATGGATTTCTTTCTCCATTTCTCTCCCACTCCAACTTGCTCTGCTGGGTTGAAAACAGACAACACTTCTTTTGCCCAAAGCCAAAATTGAGGCTTTGATTCATGATCCTACTTGTCTTACATTTCAGCTTTTGCTTTATCACTTAAAATGGTTGCTCTCATGATCTTTTAAAAATGTGTATGACACATGTTTGTCCATGTTCATATGTGTGTATGCATTCTTGTATGTGTGGGGACATAATGAGGGAATGTGTGTTTGTGTGTGTGTGTGTGTGTGCATGCATGCATGTGCACACATGCACATGTGAAGTTCTGAAGTTCATACTGGGTGCCTTTCTCAGTTGCTCTCCATGCTTTTTCTTTCTACTGAGACAAGGTCTATCATTGAACCAAGAGTTTGCCAGTTCTGCTTACCCTAGATCGCCAGCTTGTCCCAAGGATCCTGTCTTTGCCTCCTGAGAGCTGTGATTAAAGTTGACTACCATGACTTCTCCCCTTTTATGTGATTTCTGGGGTTCTAAACTTGATCCTTCACATTTGTACAGCAAACACTTTATCCAGTGAACTATCTCCCAGATCACTGTCATCTTTTGGGAGTCATTTGCCATATACTGGGGGCCCATATTTGGTGTATACACATGTTGGGGGTGCGTGCACATACACACTTGTGTGCTTGAACATGAGCAAGTGTTTTTTAAATAATTTACAAGTTTGTTATTATACAGACATTACTTCCATGCTATAAAACCAGATAAATCAGTCTCCTTCCACTTCTAAAGCTAGAACCAGAAAGACTGGGTTGCCCTTATTTGGGTAGGGAGCTAACTTATGCACATACTCTGACTTGAAGAAATGAAGATACTTCATGTCCGTGATTTCTCACCAAGTTCAGATCTCATGGCCACAGAGCTGGATTCCAAATCGACTTTGCAGCAAAGGATGGAGCTAATCCTATCTAGTTTCCCATGGGCCAGTTTAAGACAGTGTGGTTTATCTTGTACATTGCTATTTCTCTACTGTGAAATTCTCCTCAATGTAGAGTGTCAGACAATGTGCAAAAAGGAAGGTACAATGGGCATAGGAGAAAACTGGGCTAGTAGGAGCAGTGATAAAGGTGGTGGTGATACAGGACTTGGATTTAAAAAAAAAAAAACAACAAAAAATTAAGCTCTGTGGTGTTTGATTGACAAGAGAGTAAGGAAAGCGTTAAAATGCTTTCCCTACATATTTTGACAGTTTTTAACTCATTGCAGTGAAAATATTATTGCCATCTTAAATAGTTTCCGTGTGAAATTATCTAAGCGTATTTAAAGCGAGGCAGCATGATGAAACCCCAATGTGTACATTCTTTAGCTTCAGAAGCCATCAACATTTCTCTTGTTCAGTCTGTTCTGTTCCCTCTCTGCTGCACTATTTCAAAGCAGGAAATTATTTCATCCCCCACTACTTTAGTTTACATTTCAAAAAGATGTTTTACTGCATAATTATTGACACGATTTCTTAATACCAGAATCTAATGCCTGTTCCATGTTTTAACTTCACTAGTTATATAAAGAAGTACATTTGAAGTTGATTTAGCTGAATCTTGTACTTTGTGAAGAAGAATTTGATATTGGTTTTTCAAAGGCCACACATATTTGAATAATCGCCATGTTTTATAGTGGAAAAAACAGAAGGCCCCATTTTTAGTACACACTCTTTCCATTATTCTTTTTTTTTTAAAATGAGCTAGGCATGGTGGATTGTGCCCATCATCCCAGCACTTGGGAGGCAATGGCAGAAGGATCAGGAGTTCAGGCTAGCCTTGGCTAAACGTGAGCTCCAGAACAGCCTGGGCTGCGTGAATCTCTGTCTTGAAATACTAATGAAACTGGGGCATGGCGGTGTACACTGGTAATCCTAGCATTCAGTTGGCTAAAGCAGGATGATTTTGAATTAGAAGCTAACCTGGGCTACCCAGCCAGATAAAAGACAGTTGTAACTACACAGGCTAGAAATGCCGGAGTCTGTTGCAGGAGAGAGAGTCATGGTGGTAGTACGTATCCTGTCCTTAATAAAAATGCAGGCCCTCATAAAATGATATTTCATTCATTCACACAGCATTTTGTGAATTTCAGGTCATTGAAAACAAGTTGTGAAGTTAACATCGGACAAAAGACTAGAACGTCTCAGAGTAGAACAGAAAGGGCAATACTTAGAGAATGCAAGGGTTACAAGAATTAGGGAAGACAGTCTAACATGAGGATATTCGGCTGTTCAATCCAAACTATTTCTTATTTCGCTGATTTCTTTCTCTATTGAGGCAGCTCAAGTCTGGAAAACTCACCTGTCTTATTGATAACACGATGCTAGTCCTATGGGATAACACATATTGGTCAGTGTACATCCTCAACCGAGTGGTAGTGCTATCCTAGTTTCAACTTTAGTTGGTATCCGATATCTATTATTCTACTAGAGAGTTGATCAAAAGGGCTCTTTTGGTATAAATGACTGAACTTGATCTCATTCTGCAATTGCCTGGTACAGGAAAGCATGAAAGAAAGCACCAGCTTCTTGCTGGTATATTTTTGGTATGAGAGTATGAATTGCCTCAATAATCTGAGACTGTTGACAACACAATTCAATAATTCTAAATTGAAAGTTACTCATATAGGAAATAAATATCTTAAAAACAGGAAAAAGCCTTGGGCTGTAAACCAGTGAGAGAACATTTGTCTAGGATTCAAGAGGCTCAGGGTTCCATCCCCAGCCTACAAAAGAGTAGAAAAAGGATAAAGAGAAATGATAAGGGGAAAAATAGGCCTTCAGTATAAAATAATTGAGTAAAAATAATTATTAAGAGGATTGTGGAGATTGCTCAAGAGATAAGAGCACCTGGTGCATAAGTATGCAGACCTGAGTTTGGAGCCCCAGCACCCATATACAAGCTAGGATGGGCAATGTACAGCCGTAGCCCCAGTATGGGAAGGCGGGGCAGAGACAGTTGGTTCCCCAGAGCCCAGTGGCCAGCCAGTCTAGCTGAGCAATGGCAAGCTCCAGATTCACAATGCGACTTTGACTTAAAGGGATAGAGCAAAGAGAGAAAGAGCAGGACACCTGTGTCCCCCTCTGATCTCCAGCCCCACACACATACACATGCACATAGACAAATAAGGAATTTATAGCCTGATGTCTATGTTTTTATTGTGCAAAAGAGGAATTTTTTTTTTTGGTTTTTCGAGACAGGGTTTCTCTGTAGCTTTGGTGCCTGTTCCGGAACTAGCTCTTGTAGACCAGGCTGGCCTCGAACTCCCAGAGATCCGCCTGCCTCTGCCTCCCGAGTGCTGGGATTAAAAGCGTGTGCCACCACCGCCCGGTGCAAAAGAGGGATTTAAAAAAAAAGCACAGAAAGATAAATCTTCAAATCCTTAACTACTTGTAAATGAAGAAATAGGCTCTTAAATAACTTTAAAAACATTGAAATTGAAATTGGTAATTCTATGGAAAATAACAAAAGAGCACAGTCTTATTTCAAATTTTATGTTTTTGGATGTTTTACCTGCACCTGTATTTGTGTACCATGTCTGTTTGGGGCCTGAAGAAGTCAGAAGAAGGCATAAGATCCTCTGAAACTGGAGTTACAGGTGGTTGTTGGCTGCCATGTAGGTGCTGGGAACTGAACCGGATCCGGAAAAGTAGCTGGTGCTCTTAAACACCGAGCCATCACTATAGCCCCAAGGGTTCAGTCTTAACACCAAAGATCTATTGGATACTGCTATATTTTGATTCAAGGGATTATAAAATGATAAATTAACAATTTAACTCAAAAAATTAGAAATGGAAATAAAAGCACATGAAGATAGGAAATTCACTTTTAGAGAGATGACATTAATGAAATCACTACAGATAATTATAGTCATAACTAAAATAAAAAAATGGTTCCTCAAAATGTCAATGAAAAGGGAAAATAAAACTAGAATCCCAGCACTCCAGAGACAGAGGCAAGTAAATCTCTTTGAGTTCAAGGCCAGCCTGGTCTACAAAGAGAATTCTAGGATTGTCATTGCTACATAGTGAGATCTTGTCTCAAAAATACATACATGCGTACATAAATGAGATACGATAGTAACAATGGAAAGGAAGAGGTGCCCATAGCTATAGACAATAGATAGTTGGCTGATAAAGATACAATTGGTCATAATTTACAGCACTTACTTATTTTTATATTTATATAAATATTTATAAAATTTCCATTATGGTGGGTTTTAAGCCCCAGTGTGTAGCCACTAAGCCCCAATTGCCAAGGAACAACCTAGAACTGGCAAGCCAGTTCCAACACATTACTGGATAAATACTAATATAATTACAAGGTAATATTACATATAAATTTATGACCTATAGTTGAAAAATTATTTAAATTCTCCATGATTTTACCAAAGAATAAGTGAAAAATATTGAGACTAATAACTTTACTCAAGATTAAAAAGTTACTTAAAGATCTTTTTTTAAAAGGCTTCAGGTCCAGATGGTTGTAGGGCTGAGTTGTATAGACTCTTGAAAGAATAGATTAGTTCCATATCATTGAATTCATTTAAAACCACAGAGAAAGATATGAAGATCTCAAATGCATCTGGCAAATCTAGTATAATATCACAATACCCAAAGCCAAAAAACGATAATCAGAAATAATAAGACTATAGGTTTATTTTACTTCTGAATATATTAAAAACCCTAAACACATCTAAAAATTAATGTTAACATGGCAACAAAGGAATAAAATATCATTTTAGAAATAAAAGAATGACTTAATATTAGAATATTTGTCAACATATGGAATTATAGTAACACATTCTAAAATTTAAATGAATTCAGTAGCCAAACCAAATAAAAACTCTAAAGTTAAAAAAAATAGTTGCTTAAAGATGCTCAAAACAAACAGCCAACAGCATACTAGATGGTGACATGCTAAGGCCCTTTCCAGTAAATCCACAGACAAAGTGAGAAATCTGACCTCACAACCCTTGATGTTTGGTTGAGGCAAAAGAAAATGAAGTAAATAGTGTATTTTTGTAAAGATGATAAAAGCATCTTGGATAATCCTTGAGACTACTTTACTATAGAGCTAAAATTATCAGTATAGTAAGAAAACACACAAAATCGAAAGCTTTTCTCCACATGCTTTTTAAAAGTGAAAATGGAAAAGTAACACATTCCCAACAGGTCTATAAAACACCTAGGATTCGATTTAACAAAAGGGTACAGTGCTACTTGGGAAAAAATATTAACGAGATGATTTCAAAAATAAAAACTAAAAAATAGGACATGTATTATCATCAGGTTTCTTGATGAAATATCACATCATAAGATTTATTTCTTCTAAAAATTAATATGCAATTTAATAAGATAATAATTACAATCTAATCTGAATGTGTTTTAGAAATGGATAAAAGTATTTTAAAATTCATATGAAAAAACAAGTATTTAAGCCAATAAGAAAACAATAGAAAACAGATACCAGATGTTAAACATGTTTTGTTTTGTTCTTGTTTGTTTGTGACAAGCTTTCCCTATATAGGCCTAATTGGCCTGAATCATATAGCCTAGACTGGTGTTATAGTCACGATGCGCCTGCCTCAGCCTCTTTGGGTGTTATAGTCATGATGTGCCTGCCTCAGCCTCTTTGGGTGTTATAGTCATGATGCGCCTGCCTCAGCCTCTTTGGGTGTTATAGTCATGATGCTCCTGCCTCAGCATCCCAAGTACAAAGATTACAGGATGTGTGGCACCATGCCCAGTCCAATTGCTAAAACCACTATAAATCAAAATAATAAAGCATTGAGAGGGGAGTAGAAAATTAAATCAGTGAAACAGAAAAGTCTAGATAGAATTAAGTTCATATGAAGACTTGATATATGGCTAAGAGCATATCCATTTAATAAGAAAAGGATTTTTTCTATTTTAGCCAATGGCCTTTATGCAGTAACTATCTCTCTGGAAGTAAATTCAAGACCTCATATATCCCAAAATAATGTTAGGTGTATTAATGTCTTAACTATAAAAAGTAAAATCTTAATTAAAAACGTTGCAAGAAAGTTTATGGAAGGGCTGAGTATATAGCTCAGATGGTACAGGGCTTGTGTAGCTTGCAGGAGGCCATGGGTTCTAGCCCTACCACTGTATGTATATACTGGGTGCAGCGGCATGCCTGCAATCCTAGCACTTGGGAGACCGAAGTTAAGGGCATCCTTGACTGCATACCAATCCCGACTACATGGGGGCCCTATCTCAGACAGAGGGGAGGGGGGAGGGGAAGGAGAAAGGATGAGAGAGGGAGAGAGATTAAGTTAGTTATGGAGAAAATTCCACAAGCTCCTAAATGCTTCTCGCATAACCAGCGGCCTCCCCTTGGAAACATTATTCACCCCCATTGTTTTTGGCACGTCTGACCTATGAAGAGACTAACTCCCCTTCAAGTTTAATTTCGTGCCCAGCTATAAGCACAGCAATGCAGTCCTCAAATCTCAAGTCCCATCACCTCCATGCTCACCTGCAGCGAAATCATCATAGCACTCCTACTTCGAGAGAAAAAAGAAATTTCATCACAAAACCCCCAACAAGCATACTTCTTCTCCCTTCCTTCTGTCTTACAGAGAAAGAGAAGGGGTATGTCTTTCTCTAGAAATCCTACCCTCGTTTCCTCGTTTTCTCCTCTTTCGGTATCCTCATTCATTCAATTAATGCTCTTCCTTGTTCCTGCCATTCAAAATCTCTCTCTCTCTCTCTCTCTCTCTCTCTCTCCCTCCCTCCCTCTCTCTCTCTCTCTCTCCCTCTCCTTCTCCCTCCCCCCCCAGTCTCTGACAATTAGTTAACTTCCACTGGCATTTGAAGACACTTGTTTTTCATATCATTACAAAAACTGAAAACCCACGTACTTCTAGAAATGCTGTCTTCCCGCAGCTTCCATGACACCAGTCTTAGTTTTCTTCCTGATATTCCAACTCCCACACACATCATAAACACCAGTATTCTTAGAATGCTAGCACTATTGCAGACTTGATTTTTGGTGGTTTTATAGTTGGGATTTTTGCCTTGTTTTGGTATGGGTGGTTGGTTTTACTTTTCATTTCTCCTGTGTTAAGGATTGATCTAAGGTTTTCACATAGTAGGCAAGCAATCCATGACAGAACTACACCCTTTCTTTACTTTATTTTGAGACAATGTAGTACTAAATTACCCAGATTGACCTCATGCTTTCAATCTTCCCCCAACAGTCTGTTAGTGGCTGGGATTGCAAGTGCATGTCACCATGGCCAGCCTGATCTCATCTATTTCTATGGCAATTGTCACTATCTGCTAATCTCTTGTCTATTTTTATTGAGATTTAAATTACATCACATACAATCAATTCATTTTAAGTCAACAATCCAATGGCTTTGGGTAAGTTTAAAGAAATATGCAACTATTAGCACAATCCAATTTTTAAAAAGATTTTTAAAAATTAGGTGTATGTGTGCACACCTGTGCATGTAGGTACTCACGGAAGTCAGAAGAGGGCATTGGATGCCTTGGAGTTGGGGTTACAGGTAGTTCTGAGCCCTGCAGCATGATTGCTGGGAATTGAACTCTGGTCCTCTGCAAGAGCAGCAAGTGCTCTTAACTACTGAGCCATCTGCAGCTCAGCAAATACAATTTGAGAACAATTCTATTACATTGAAAAAGATCCTTATTTTGCCTTATCTATATTTCCATCCCAAATCTCTCCTAAAATCTGGACTCTTATAGTTAATTACTTACTGGAATTTTTGTTTATCTAAAAACGGGCACTATAAACTGTGTTTCCAAAGTTGAACTCATCTCCTTCCCATAATATCTAAATCTTCCCTAATGTCCTTAAATGTAACGAATGAAGGGCCACGTGATTAACTCCTCGAAACACTGGTGTTCATTGTTCTGAACTGTCTCTTTTTTCTTGTCTGTACATCCAATGAATCATCACATTCCATACACTTCAGTTACCAAGTATAGCTCCAATTCAGTCCTTTCTCTGTCCTTTCTAATTATTACCTCACTAAATCTAACAAAACATCTCTGTTAAATTATTCTACCCATTCAAGAAATGTGTACTGAGGGTATCATGTGCCAAGCAGTCTAACACAGCATTCCCCAACTAGTCTGCTCCAGTTTTTATCTTCATGGTACATCCTTCCACAACCCAGTACTGTAGTGATATTTCATTTGTGTTTTAATAAACAGAGCTTGTCTGAAGATCAGAACACAAAACAGTCACACTAGTCCGCCATACAGGCCAGGCAGTGGTGGCACACACTTTTAATCCTAGCAGCCACACTAGTTAGCCATAGAGGCGGTGGTGGTGCACACCTTTAATCCCAGCACTAGAGAGGAATATAAGACGGGAGGAGACAGGAACTTGCTCTCTTTCAGTCTCAAGATTTCACAGAGGCAAGAGCTCTCTAGTGGCTTGGCTGCTTTACTTTTCTGATCTTCAGGTTGAACGCCACTATCTTTCTCTATTTTGTTATTATTTGTGCTATACAATACCAGGATTGAATTCATGGTCTTATGCATGCGAAGCAAGCACTCCATCACTGAGATGTATCCCTATTCCTCCTGCAGAATTCTTAACCTGGTAGTAACACAGAATAACTCAACCCCCCTCCCCCTCACATTAGTTCCATGCTTTAAATAGCTTCATGCTAAACATCAGTTGGCTTCTCTCCGACCATAGGGGAAATTCCAAACTTCTCAATATGATTTTACAATCCTTTGTGACCAGGTTCCTCCATACACCTCTAGTCTCATCTTTTATTGCTTGAGCAAGTCCCTCATCTCATCTGATAGTTCTCATATGAAAACTAAGGATAATAAAAGTGCCGATCTCAGAGGTATTTGAGAGGATTAAATGAAATAATACATGGAAAGCACTTAGCACACTACCTAGTGCATATTAAATATTAATGCGTGTTATCTACTGGTGATGGGAATAAGAATGTTAGCCTTTCCCCATCCTGCTCTGGCATAAACTCCTGTTTTTAGAGCTCACTGTTGTTTTATATTGTAGGCTCTGCTAATCAGACTATAAAGTCTTTAAAGATGAGCACCATGACTTAAGGTACCTGTTACGATCCCCAATAGTACATAACACAAGGCTAAACATACAATGGAGCTTAGTGAATGTTTTTTGATAAAAATTCATAGAGGTGAAAAGTTGTTGAAGTGCTACTGACTCACTGGAAGAGAACTTGATTCTTTTAAATACAAAGGACAAAGTGGTGGCTCAGTCTTGTTATTCCAGCACTTGCAAGGCTAAGACAGGAGGATTTCTGGGACATTGAGGCCAGCCCGAGCTACATTGGGCGCTTCAGGCTAACCTGGGTTATGTAGTGAGACCCTGTCTTAAAAAAATAAGAGATCATAAAATTATCAACAACCCCCATATCTATCCCCTGAGAGCATCATTTGTCTATACCTTCCAGCCTAATGTGTCACTAAGTTAGCATGGAACTTGGCAATACTCATTGTAAGTCAGGGGCTCTTTTCAGGTGGTTTGCTGCCAGTATCCTGTTTTTGACAGAAATGGAGTGTGAAAGCATGCAAGTACTTAATTCTATTCTCTGGCAAATAGACAGTATGCAATTTGCCTACTCATCTGTGATATCAGATGTTTGCTTCTAAAATATCAGCATTCAATCGAGGCTTTCAAAAACAAGGTAAATTCCATCCCATTAGAAAGCCAATCGAATCCTGAATTGGGTTGGAGCTCTTGGCTGGTGACCAGGCAGCAATCAGAAACCCAGAAGAGCCCCCAGAGGGCTTAAAGACGCAGGGCTCTTCAGTGCTAGAACACCCCACCCCCAGGAACTTGGCAAGAACTTTGTAGTATGTTCAGTAGAAAGTAAATGAACGCCTTGCTTTGTTTCCTCTCCCTTTACATATTTCTTCCCTACATCTACCATTGTTAGCCTTCCCTG
Source organism: Chionomys nivalis (assembly GCF_950005125.1). NCBI lineage: Eukaryota > Metazoa > Chordata > Mammalia > Rodentia > Cricetidae > Chionomys > Chionomys nivalis. Next base: position 94,620,878 of record NC_080112.1, read on the forward strand.
CCTATTCTTGTCACTTCATGTCCTGAGACAGTCATTGTCCTTGGACCTGAGATTTTACTACTAAGACATCCTTGGACGCTCAGATGTCCCATGCCAAAGTGTGATTCCTTATACAAAGATTGCATTTGAAGAGCAAAGGGTGGAGCAGTGTGGTTCTATGCAACATGGACTCCAATTGGTACCAAAAAAGTCTTTGAGATAAAATTTTACAGGCTTACGATTATTGCAAAACCATTTGGGGCCTTTGATTTTATGGAGGAGAAGGTGAAATTGGCTTGGTATGTGGAAAAGGATGAGGGATTTTGGTGGGGGGCAAGCTCCACATAGGAGAGAAAATACTTTAGTTCAGAAAAATGGAAATACCAAGTTCTCTGCTGTTGTTGCCATTTTTCTTCTTATATGGAGAAGACCCCAAGGAATTGAAACAATGAATCGAAAGAACCCTTTACAGGGAAAAAAAAATACAAGGTCAAAGCAATACCCATGACCCAGTTTAAACACAAACATCGCAGTGGCCGACTGCCTTCTTTCCACACAGCCCTTGTTCCTCTAAAAGCACAAAGATGAACATGCAGACAGTCGTCTGTAAAGTAAGCAGGAGTAGCACCATACAAGGGCACTGAGACATATGCTCTTAGAGAGATGACCACAGCAGGGACAGCGTGCCCAAATACTGTTCACCTGCTATGTGGGCTGAGATGTAGGAATGCCTTTCTGTGCTGAAGAAGTAAGTAGCTAACATTCTGAGTGTACATGCACTTTTCAGTTCTCATTCCAACAAAGAACAAGAGTTCACCGCTGATACACACACAAAATGCATTCACTTTTGCAGAGGAGATCTAATGAAATGCTTTCACTGCTACAGTGTCTTCTCAGAGTCTGTTTTCAATGTTGGAATATTAAGTGTACCTGAAGCAATAACTCTTTACTGACAAACTCTTTGAAATTGTTTAGAAAACTTGTATCTCAAAGACACTCCTTTTACCTTGCACTGTCGTGATGCCCAGCCTTTAGAAGAAGGACATTTTCTGCAAGTAAGCCCAGGTCCTGTAGTAAATTGACTGACTATAGGTGGGGCAGTGTTAATACCTAGAGCTGATTACAGTATTTTCAGTACACACATGGCCCCAATAAGAGTTTGATCATGAGGCCTCCTTCATTCTCCCTCTCCTTCCTCCCCCAAGACAGGCTCTTAAGTTACGGGGGGGGGGGGTGGTATCATGGGCTGCCAACGATTGGCCAAGAAATGCATGGGAGGCTGAGGCTAAGGAATGCCACGTCCCCAAACAGACAATCTATTCTTCTAGGGATTCAGAGACTTAGTGAAGAAAAAAGTGGGCTTTTCAGGGCTATCTCCTTCTACGACTCAGTGACCAGGGAACAAACAACTCTCTAAGCTGCACGGGACAGTTCAGTGAGCCGAAGCTTTGGAGCTGGAGATTTAGAACTGCATCTTGGCTTACTGTGCATGTGACCTTGAGTAAGGCATCTCATTCCTCTGATCCTTGGGTTCACTGTTGAAAAAGAGGATATCACCTACTCTATTACGAGGTTCTCTCAAACACCGAGAATGCAAACAAGAATTCCTCTAGCACAATGCCAAGAATAAATTATTCAAATGTGAGTCTCCTCTCAGTCCCTGCTAAGCAGACCATGCAGCTAGACTTCTCTTGAAAGACGGAAATTTAAAAAAAAGAAAAAAAAGAGGATGTCTCAACAGCTGTGTGTGTATGATCGTTGTTTTCATTTTAGGCCAAAGTAATTTTTCCCTTTAGGTCGAGATGATAAGAGGTAGAGCTATTCAAGGGTACAAGACAGGTTGGCTAGGTCTTTAGCTGAATTGCTAGTGTCGTAACTACAAAGAGTTAAGCAAGCAGGAAGGGTCTGCTAGTCATTTAGTGGGCTCTGGTATTTTGATACCGAGTAATGGGAAATAGAAGAGGACAGTAAACAAATTGGAAATGGAGCCACAATATGAAGTTTATCATATCAAAGGAGTATATTAGAACAGAATGAAAATGTATGCCTACATGGATCATTTTGACTAAGATGGCATGACCACACTTGAAATCTTACCTGTCCAACAGATATGGGAATGGGGAAAAACATTAATGTGAATTCATCTTATCCTTAAACCTCATCATGTATCTATACTCTCTAAATATTTCCACTGCAACAGTTAACTTGCTCAAAAAAATGTTATTTTACTCCAATATTTCAAGACTTGTCACAAAGTAGTTTTGAAGAAGGATTGAATGCATTATGTGTCTGAAAATTATAAAGTGTTTTCTTTTGTATTATAAAAATAGGTTGTGCCCACACTTCAGATTGCACAATAGATTTAGATTCTCCATCTGTATTAAATGTCAATTGCTATATACTTAATACGATTGAATGTAATACTCTGAATTAGTCACTGCTGAATAGACCGACTAGGTCAGTACGCACTTATTTTCCATTGTTCGTGGAAACTATTTTCTCCACCTATAATTCCACAGTGATTTCAAAATGGGTATTTCATTCTCACAAGGCACTGGTAGCCCTAAGTCCCTCTTCTTGGGAGCTATCAAGTATGGTTTTCTTTTATAAAAATACCCGCTGAACATTTTCTCTAACAAACACTAAATCCCAAAGAACTCCCTGTCCTTTTCAACTACTGAAGCTGAAAGTGTGTGTTCTTCTCTAAAACTTTATTTTGCCTTTCCTTAGAGTCAGTAATCTAGAGGAATTTGTACAGGGTAACAGACAAGTTTATTTAAGTATCAATGGAAAGAATCCTTTAGTTATTCTGGGTAGAATGACAGTGAACTTTCACCTACCAGATAAAAGCTGAAAAGTGTCTGCTCACTGGGCATAAAATGTTAGTGCAAACGTTACTTGCAGTTTATTAAAAGAGCCATGTGACTGAGATACCCAGGTTTTAGGTGTTAGAATTTGATTACTGCTATGTCCTCCCAAGGGAAGCTCTGGCATATACTTGCTGAGCTTGAAATTGATTGTAAGCATTTTGCAATGGTCGACCTTCTCCTGTGCCTCATAGATGGAGATACTTCTCTGCCACTCCTAAGATCAAGGCGAGGAATCTCTAAGAGTATGTGTGGCACTCTAAGGTGACAATTGCTCCTACCTACTTCTCTCCCTGCTCCATCTCTCTCTCTTCCTCTTCCTGCCGCTAGCCACTATGGAGCTTTGGCCTTATACCAGACACAGTCGTGGGTGCTTTATATGAATTACCCTACCTTTCAAGGCATCAATACAAATTGGATAGATGATGAAACTGAGGCTCAGACAAGCTATCTGTCCTAACATTATGCTGCTGTCAAACTACAGTCTATTCAGCTCCTAAGCTACCATAGCATCCTGCAATCCAGAACCTACACAACCATTTCTAGGAGGAGCAAGTTGTAAAACTCAAGGCTTTGAAGCTGGGCAAGATAGTCCTGTGTGGGAAGAGTGACTGGATGCCGTAGGGAAGGGAAGTGGAACATGCGTGGATGGAGGCAGTTGATCTACTGATTCCTATTGTTATTGCACAGAAAAAGAACAATAAACAGCTAGAAGATTGCATATGTGTATGCATCCAATTACTCTGCATGCAAAAGGATAATAACTGCCTGCCCATTTCTTTCTTCATTATCATGATCAAGCTTCTTACAGGTTGCATTTCCTAACAGTTTGCTTTCTCCTTGACCTCTCTGAATCTGTCATCCTCTTCTCTGCATACTCCTTTCTCTCTCAAAGACCATTAGTGTCTTCTTTGATGTATCTGTAACAGTGGATTCTGTCAAATCTTCCACACAGTGAAGGTTTCTTTTTCCTTGACATTTTGAGTCTCTGTCTCTGATGGCTTTTCTCTTCTCTCCTGATATCCCATATTCAGCCAGCTGCTGCTTACCAGGCATTTCCTATCTGACTTTCTAATCCAAACACAGCAAACCACCAATGTCTAAAAAAGAACTCCTGTATTTCCTCATCCAGTTAAAAGCAATAGATGTGTTCATTCAGTTAAGGAAGAAATAAACCAGTGGGTTATCTTAGAAGTCCCTTATACACAGTCACTCATAGCATCACCAATTATATAACCTTATAGAAACATTTTAATTTTATCCCTTCCTCCCTAAGCTTACTGTCACTTACTCCAGAAGGCCCTCCACTTTTCCCTGTATTGAATGCGATCTGCAGATTCAAGGTGGTATGGCAATAGACTTTCCCAGTATCAGTAAAATCTATGTCGTCTTTTTTGTCTTCAGTTGTGGCCTGTAACACCTGCTCCATTTACCATCTCAGTCTTGACGATCTTTCTAAGCACAGATTTTTTTTTTTATCAAGCTAGTCATCTGCTTAAAGTCATTCCATAGATCCTTAGACTCCTTAGAATAAAGTCTGGAGTTTATCTACCCATGACATGCGAAGTCCACCATTTTCTGGGTCTAAGCTATTTCTCCAGACTTGCCTCTGGCAATGATTCTCAAATTTTAGATTTGGTAGAATCAAATTTCTTCTAGTCCCTCAATATCTCTATGCCGATCACCTCTTTATATTCCTGCATGCAGCCCCTTAAATCATTTATCTCCTTTTCGTTGGCAAAAGTTTATTCACTTTCGAGATAACTCCACTTTCATTTCCATTCTGCATTCTTTTCTAAGTTCCCCGAGCACATCTAGATGTTTCTTCCTCTGTGCCAGCCAGCCTGTCATCTTGCATTTGTCTTCATTACAACAAGGATTCCTTCGCATTCGATTTGCCACTTTATCTGACAGTTTCTCGGCCAATCTGCAAGTTCCTTGGAGGCAGGAATCATTTTCTATTTATTGTTATACACCCAGAGCATAGAGTAACACTTTTCCCCTGCGAGCTGACATTTTCACCTTCATTAATATCTCTGCTGCCTACCACTTGAGAGTTGTTTTTCCTCCTTCAGCATTTAGCTAAAATGCATTTTCTCATTAAAAAAATTCCCCTGATTGGACTCACTTCACTGTAATTACTCATTCATTTTTATTATGTCCTCCGTGTGTGCGTTCAAATGGTTTAGATTCTATTCTTAATTCTAGCTCAACCACCTTATGTATTTAAGGATCACTGTTGAAACCATGATTGCAGAGCTCTTAAAAATTAATTTCCTTTAAAATATCCATTTTTTTCCACTCAAAGAAATGGTTAGACTCCTGTTAAACATACTCTTGCCCACCCTAAACCAAGCACCCAAGTAACAGAAACAGAAATGAAGAACAAAAAGCCACCTAAACTTTCAAGACCAAAGAGAAGATATCCAAAAGTAATTGGAGCTAAGAACTGGTAAGAGACATAAAGCTTAAATTTCTCGATGTAAGGGAGGCTCCCCTCCGGCTCCACCCAGAGGTTGTTGTCTCTTCATCTCCTTTGTTTCTTCCTCGTGGACAGGGCAGTGCTGTCCAGCCCTATGAAAGGCTTGAGAAGAGCCAGATGGTATCAACTTGCCCACAGAGCTTATGAGGTGTACTAACCCTTGTAGTGTAGCAGTTTGGGAGAGGAATAAAAGAGAATGGCACCCAAAATATTCAGGAAAGTGTTGTTTGTTTGTTTGTGTAATGTGCTCAGGGTCTGAAAGCTCTGAACAAAAGTAAACAAAGGGAGAGGGGATTCTGCTACCCTCATTTGTACTCCTACATTGCACACTGCTCTTCTTTTCTTGCTAGAGGCTCTGCTTTCCCTAGCCAGTCAATAAGTTCCTGGAGATCATCAGCCGCCTGTCACATGCTTCTTTTGTATTCTCTAAACCTTTCAGCACACCGAGTACATAGTGTATGCTCAAGAAACACTGTTGACGCACTGATTACTACGTAGTTAACTATTTTCCTTCCCTGGCAAATTTTCAGGAATGCCTATTATTCACAAAACCGTGGCGTCTTGGAAGCCAAAAGGAAGCAACCATCTGTTGGTATACATTTTTCCTAAGCTATGCGTTATACAGAGATTTCCTTTGGAAAAATAAACAAAGGATGCTTGATGAGCCAGGACAAAGAACTAAATATAGAGTTCAAGTGGCCAGAGTATCAAGGTCAAAGCATGCCCTTCCTTAGCCAGATTAAAGGAGAGCTATGGGCCTGCACTTACCTCTTTCCTGTGTTCTCTAGCTCCAAATGAAATGATTTTCAACCACCTATTTTGGGGATTCTAATAGCTGAGCCTCAAGTGTAAGATACATAGAATTCATCTAATAATCCTGCAGTGATCTTAATGTCTGTCTCTGCAATAATAGGAAGAGCCCAGCTTTGTTTACTTCCCGAGGAGAATAGGGAACAGAGGACAACTGGAATGGGAGGCAGTATTTATGGACTCTTTATGAAAAGTCGGTCTGTGACAAAAACACTCCCAAACAAGAAGGAAGGGGAACAGGTTTGGCAGGAATATAACCTATTCCTGTTCTTGCCAAAGCGTTGTAGCTGGCATCTTCCACCACTGCCCAATGCGAAGTGCTTGAATTACACTGTGAATACAGTAGTCATTCTCTACAGACAAATCTAGATGAGATAAAAATGGGGGGGGGGATCCAGACACCATTCAGTGTCTGGCTCTCATAATTAGCATTATGCTACTATTTATGTCATTGTATAAAGTACTTACAAGTGTTTTTGGACTCTCAAGTCCCTTCTTTACTGCATTATTAATCCTGGGGCTTGTCCTGAAGCCTTTGGGACATACAGGCTCTGTGTTGAATGAGTATAATAGGCAGCCTGCATGCACCCTATTATTAAAGGGGAAGGTGAGGGCCTATCTCTTAAGCTTTCAGAAAAAGATGATGTCATAAAGAACAGCCGTGAACTGCAGAAACCATCCTGGAGGGGCCCTGTTCAGGACAGGATCTTAAAAAAAAAAATGAATGTGTTGAGAATTTACACAATGGATTTTAATCACATTCACCCACAAACCCTTTCCCCGAACTCCTGCCAGACTCGCTGCCACCTCGTTACCACCCTCCTAACTTCATTCAGGAGAGAATCCTGAACTGAACGGACTACACATTATTAACTCCTAAACTACAGAATCATGTTCAACACTCTTAGATTGTCTCACTGTCCTTTGTTGGTTCCCAGTTAATGTTTCTATTCCATTATCTATAGCCCCTGTACAGGTGTAACCACGCCAGAGGGGATTTTTACAGTGTGTGAGCTATTCTGTGTGCAGATAGGATGCCTAAGCTATTTTCCTGTACCTAGCATGATGCCATACATTAAAAGCTGGTAGCAAAAGCTGCTCTTTTGTGTAGCCAGAGCAGACAGTGGCTCACATAATGAGATTTAACAAGCATCCCTAAGGGTGTTATTTAAATAGCTACTTTGCTGGATCGCCATGGGATTTCCACTTACTTTACTTACGCATGGTAGTGCTAGCTCTTCTTCCTCAAGGCTTAGGTTAACTTCTGAGTGCTAACTTCAGAAAGCTACTTTGGAACTTTGCATCATAGCCCACTTCTTGGGCTATGATATTGCTCCCTGGCATAAAACACTTGCCTAGCATTTGCCCCAGCACCCAAAGAAAGAAAACTCACCTGTTATCCAAAGGCCAGAGTGCATCTTCCCCTACTAACACAATGGTGGATTATTTTATGAGGCCTGCTGCTACCACTTCAAAAGAACAGAGCAAACAATAAAAAGAACTGGTTTCCAGAATGACCTGTGAAAGGCTGGAAGTGTGCTATGCTTAGGCGAGGCTGGCCAGGATGATAAATTTCCCAGGGAACAGGAAAAGAGCAAAGGGATAAACCACAACTTTGCCTTTTTCCTTATTACTTTCTCTGTACTTAATGGTCTTTTGATTAGAACAAATGCAAGGACAGTTTTATTTTTTAATCATATTTTTTCACTATTATCTGTTACTCCCCTGTTAACCATGCAAATTCTAAACTGAGGGATCCCTCATCCAATTTTCTGCTTACAATCCTCTCTTGTCCCCTCGACACTGTAGATTTCTTACACTCTAATCTGACAGCATAATCAGAAGCATTGATAAAAATGGAACACAGAGGGATTCCAATTGGTTGAAAACTACTCAGAAATAATAACTTTCTACTTTGTTTTTTCCTTCTTGGAAAGGGTGAGACAGTAGAGAAAAAGAACAAAATAAAAAGAAAGTAACCATTGACAGAGCCATGACTTGCGAAATCTGGAAAAGAAGCCAAAAGTGTGGTGTCAGTTCAACTTGACATTTTATAGGTAAGGACACTGTCAGGGGTCCTAACCTACTTACCCTCATGCAAGCACTTAGTTCATAGAAGAGGCAAGGCAGGAATTCAGTTTTCCAACACTCCAATGCTTCTTCTCTTTTTCTTTATGCTTCTCCCTACACCCACAACATCCCATTCTATAGTTTCACATGTGAGTTTAACCGGTACCCTATGGACTCTACATAGATTAGTGCCCAGCAGGGATTATATTACTAGCATATGTTCATCATTTAAGTATGTTCACTATACTAGAAGAAGCCAAAAACTTTAAGAATATCAATCAGTTGGGGGATGTAGGATTACTTATTGCCTTAGGAGATATTCTTTGGTCTTAAACATGAACCACGGACTGGGATCATGATAAAATTATTTTATCATTTAAAACAAAACAAACTTGATCTCTGATACTTATCTGTCATACAAGTTAGATTAAGAGTGGATTATAAAACTCTATATAGAATCAGGAAAAAAATTACCCATTCACTGCCCATGACAAATCCTCTACTTTATTGGTCTGTATTTAGATTTTAAGTATTATTATCAGTTATTCTATAAACCCACACAAAGTAAAATGATAGATGTGGAGTTTTGTATATGCTTTTAAGAGAAAGAAGAAAGAATACCACCTTTCTTTTATTCTACCGTGCCAAGAAACATTGAACTCCCCTTCTAAGCGCTTTTAATATTCAATGCTGATAATAGTTTTAAACCTCATACTTATACAGAATTATACAGTTCATAATTCACAGACAATTTAATCATAGACATTATTTGTTGACTACAAAAAGACTAGGTAGAGGGAATCAAAAATAAGTGAAAAGATAATGAGTGAGGATATAGCTAGGCCCAGGGCTGTGGGAGGAAGGAAAAATAAGCTAGAAAGGAAGGAAGCAGTGATGATCAGAACGTCGTACTGAATGAACATAGCCCCATCCTAAGGATTCATGATCCCAAATTAACCAGTAGTGATTGACTTTTTAAGTGATAACATCCATTTTGATGAGGAATCGCTTCCTATATGATTCTCGTACCATCAACTGTGTGGAAAGAAGGGAGTTACTCTTCATCTGTTGTTCCCCACAAACCATGACCTAGTTCTAAAAATCATCCATATCTGTGACCTTTCTTTGAATAAAATTCTTAAAGGCATGAGATCATCTGCACTACCAGTCAGTCCTTGGCCCCAAATGACTGAGCTACAGGCAGGCAAAATTGAAGTTCCTCCAAAGACGATCCAGTTCAGATCCAATGAAAGAATTACAAATATTACTGTTACCTACCTCAACCTGCTGGCAGATCTGTATTAGTTTGGCCATTTGATTTTCTAGTTCGCTGTTGCGTTTAACCAGGTTGGTGAGGTTCATCTCCAGAGTTTGCTGCCATCACAGAGGATATGAAGCCGTCGGGAAAAAGGAGAAAGGGGAAAAAAAGAACAATGAACTTGAGAACCAATGTAATATGAAAATCAATAAGCCAAAAGACAGAGTTCCCTGCCTTTTTGGGAGGGGAGTCACAAAGGTGAGACAGAGCCTCACTCTATAACCCATATTTGCTTCATACTTACAATGACTCTCCTGCATCAGCCCATAAAGTACTAGGACTGTAGGCGTGCGCTTCTCCATGGATATAGAACCAAAGGCCTCACACATGCTAAGAAAGTGCTGTACTACTGAGCAACACACCACAGCTCAGTAGATTCATATCTTACAGATTTACCAAGTCTGCTACAGACTAAGAATTGTAAAAGTTCCCTGATTGGGGAGGAGGTAGAATTCATGACTTTGTAGGCTACTGTAGAAATTTACTGACATTAAGGCAACCTATAGTTTGTATAATTTTATATTATCTTTAACTTTTCAAACCATTTCATAGCCATTTCCTTTTACTCTCCAATCAGGTCCAGTTAACATAAGAAAACAAGGTGGTGATACCACCATTTTATTCATAGACTAAGAAAACTATAATTTGTGTGTGTGTGTGTGTGTGTGTGTGTGTGTGTGCATGAGAGGTGCATGCTTGTGTGGGTGCACATGTGTGAGGGCACATACATGTGTTGTATACACGCTTGTAAACACCATGGGCCTACTTGGGATTTTGTTCATCAGGAGCCATCCACCTTGCCTTTTAAGAAAGAAGACTCATTTGCCTGGTGCTCACCAATCAGGCTGGCTAGTCAGGGAACCCCAGAAATCTGCCGGTCTCTGCCTCCCCAGCACTGGGGTTACAAGTCCACACCACCCTACCCAGATTTTCTCCATGGGTCCTAGGGATCATACTCAAGTCTTCATGTTTGCACAGCAAGCAGTTTACCAACTGAATTGTTTCCCTGGCCTCATAATTGATTGAATGATTGCTTCTTGCCAGACAATTCCGTATGTATTGGTACTATAGCACTCTCACAAAGAAGGATATGCTAGCATTTTAATGAGGAAAAAAGTAGATGAGGGTAAAGTGTTTCGTAGCTATAAACCAAGGGTGTAGCAAAGCTAGGACTGAAAACTGGGTTTCTAATCAGTACACGGTGTTCAGTCAACATTCTATAATGTTTTGTATTTTTGTTTTTAACATTATGTACTCATTGGGAGGCCTCTTCAAGAAAAATATGGTGTGCTTTAAATGTGATAGTCACCAAAATCAAACTTTTTATCTCACAGTTTTCTTTCCATAGACACAAAGAGTTTCAGACACAAAGCCTGATTCTGTCTGGAAAGTATCGACTATTTACCCTTACTTACTGGTACACAGCTCTATGTAGGTTCATGTGAGAATCACTTTGCAGATATTTTGAACATAACACAGTTGTACCAGTACTTAAACTCTAACATACTTCCAGTTGAACAAGCTACTATCTTCCATCCATTGTGTGAAAACTAAACTATTATGTCTCTCTGTATTGAGCTTGGACGTTCATTCTTTCCTATCTCCAAATTTTAGCTTTGATAGCTGCTTCCCTTCCAGAACCAGTCTCAGTATATACTACTCTTTTATACACCATCTCAATACTCCATCAAATCTGTCCCAAATATAATACCCCAATTTCCTGACCCCCATTCTGGTAGTATTCTTGCCCTGGGTCATGCTCATTGTTTCGTTGCTGTCTCCATGGTTGCTATGATTTATAGCTGTTCAAAGTTCATGCTATTGAAAGAGAGGATGAGAAGGACACTGAAGAGTAAAGGGATGTAGACAAAGAGAGGGTGCTCATGTTCTTGGATCTTTTTCTGTCTAGGAAGTAGCTGTGACTCATTAAAAACCTTGGCACTGTTTTCTGAATGTGTTGCAAAGGATATATTCATATAGATGTATGTATAGCTAGGCTGGCTAATCTGATTTCACTTGTTCTCAGACAGAATTTTGAGAACCAGCTTTACTCTTGTTTCCCTTCATGTCAGAATATGATGGCTGAAATGTGAAATAGTCTCCATAGATTCAGGTATTTGAATACTTTGGTGCTGTTTGTAGGGGTATAGGAAGTGCAGTCTTGATGAAAGAAGTGTATTATTCGGGGATGGGCTTTGAAAGTTCATAGCCCTGCCCCACTTCCAGTTCATTCTCTTTGCTTCTTTTCAACAGATGAAGGAATCACATCTCAGCTTCCTACTCCTGTCGTCATGCCCACTGCTTGCTTCCATGCTTCCCCACCGTAATGGACAGTTAGCCCCCTCTGGAACTGTAAACCCAAAGAAACCTTTTCTTCTGTAAGCTTGCTTTGGTCTTGGTGCTTTATCATAACAACAGAAAAGCCACAGTACATCTTTCTTGGTTTCCTTAGCTTTAGTTCTATGGAAGTCACTTATGGTACCTCTGCTTTCTTTCTTTATTTCTTGAGGGGTCTCTCTCAGCTTTCTTTTATTCTGCTATTATCTAAATCTGTGTTCTTAATAGGAAGAAGTGGGGGGAAAAGACAAGGGAAAGGCAGCAATCACTGAATTAGACATCATCACTAAATAAAATAGGTGTCAAAGGGAAAAAGAAGAAATGACAGTTCAGAGATTTACCACAACAAAGACATATTGAGCAACTATTGTGGTCAGGGTGCAATGATGAATCTTGAAGGATAAGCAGGATTTTAACAGACAGAGATGGCGGAAGACGGGGTGTTTTAGGCATAAAAAATAAGATGAGGAAAAATCAAAATAAAGCAACCAGAGTGGCAGCATACATCTGTAGCCAAAGCTACTCAGATAGCCGAGGCAGGGTGGAGAGTAGAGAGTTTGAACTGCTGTTCAGTTACTATGTACTGAACAACATACTAAGACTCTTTTTCTCAAGAAAAAATAATATTGTTCATATATTCAGGGACCAATAAACAGTTTAGATTGACTAGAACACAGGGTACAAGGATGAAAATGGAGATCAAAACCCTGTTTTGCTGGGTGTGGTTGTACACACCATTAGTCCAAGCACTTGGAAAACAAAGAATGCAAATCTCTGTGTGTTCCAGGCTAGCCATGGATATAGAGCAAATTCCAGGACAACCAATGCTACATAATGAGGGCCCATCTGGGGGAGTGGAATAAAGTCCTGCTTTGAGGGTCTTGAATGTACAAATGGGTTTCTACCTATTTGTTTTAGTACTGGGGTTTACACAGGGCTGTTGAATAAGGAAATGACATAATCGTGGCTACATTTAGGATATTAACCTAGCAGCAATATGGGGAACAGAGCAAAACAGGAAAGCCTGGGAGGCAGGGACAGTGGTTATGAAGATACCACAATATTCAGGGCAGTTGCAAATGCAGGTCTGGGGCAAACTCAGAGGATAATCAGGAGAAACATGTTTCAGGAAAAGATTCATCACTGTCAAATGTGCAAGCACCAAGAGAAATGTGAGAATTTATTTTTAAAGGTGGGGGTGGGCTACATTGGGAAATCAGAAGTCACAAGTAACCTTTGTAAAAGGAGTTTCAGTAGGGCTTTGGAAGTAGATGCTAAAGCATTCAGGGTTAGAGTACATCAGCAGGTTGCAAGCCTAGACTCCTCTCCCGAAGTTCGGCCATAGAGGGAATAGAATAGATTTCAGTTTGATCAAAGAGTCTAGTGTAAACCAGAAAGGGGAAATTACTAATGGAGCCAACCAGTCAAACATTTCCTCTCGAAGAGTAGTTCACAGTCCCAGATCAATGGAAATCCCACGTATCAAAAATCTTTATATTGACCTATTTGATAAATAGCCCAATTGATTGATAAACCCAGAGAAGAAAAAAAAACGATTTAAAATTCTATGTTTCCCACTGCAATGTTTCCATTCAAACATGTGATTCCACTGGGAGAATTTTTTTTAACAAGTACATGAGACCTGTTGTAACACTGGCCTTGAAATTGATAGATCATAAATAATTCATACCGCAGAGCAGGATGACGATCCCTGCTGTGCGTTCCTCATTTATGGCCCTGGATTGAGAGTCATGGCTTGTATAAAGCTACGGAAAGCAAAAATTAGGGCTGAACACATAATTTAGGGTCTGGTTAGACTACAGGCCTTGGGTTACCATCACAAAATTATGGCAAATGGTTGGTTTGCTCTGGCCCCATAGCAATTTGCAGAATGCCAGTCCATTCTAGCAGCACAGTTCCAGAGCTGACAAGATGACTCTAATTTCAACCTTGCTTCATTAATATGAAAAATGCTTTGAAAAATAAATCTTTGACTAATGAAAACACCATCTGTTGATGGCTTCTTGCCACTGTTTTCTTATATTATGAGGTGTAATTTAGGGAGGGGGAACACTGAACATTGACTTACTTCCTATTTATTTGTAAGGAATTAAAGATTCCTTTCAAATTGGAATTGATCCTCAATAATGGACATATGCGAAAGGAAGCAGCGAACTGAAGCAATTATGCAGCCTCTCTCCTCACCCTTTCCCAAATGCCCAGCGCTCACAAATCTTTTAGAACTAACATTTCTGGGCCACTCTAGGTCTGAATGACTTGGAGTGATTTGCCCAGTCTATATTGGTCTTGTCTATTCCATGTCTGAGTAAACAAAGTTGATTTGTGTGTGTGTTTGTGTGTGCACATACACAAACTCTTTTCATGTCAAAATAAACATGTCTCTTTGTTATTGTAATTGGGTTTTGAAGAATCGCTTTGTTTTGCTCCTTTCTATGTATGCCATTTAATGAGTGGGCTAGGTTCCCTCTGTCTAAGTCCAGCTAGTACAACTTTCTCCAAACAGTCGAGCCATGACAGCGAGGGAGCCAAAGTGGCAGGGAAGATTGGAATGGAGATATCTGCTGGGAGGAAACAGAGACAGGAGGTTGGCAGAGAGAGCAGGATGAAGTTCCCATTTCCTGCTGCAGGAGGTTACCTCTGAGTCTCTCTGCGCTTCCCTTTTGTGAGGGTGGGAAGCCATTTTAGCTTAGGAAACTCTGAGGCCCTCTTCACCTTCTAATGACATTCTAGCTCTCACAAAATTGCACATGTGTCTAAACAGCACAAGAAGAAGGGACGATTTGGCTGGCTTCCATAATTGAGATTGTAAGAGGCCTGTGTTAGCTAAATCGGCAGTCTACGCTCATTTCATTTTCACCCGAATTCCATTTCGTTTGTTTTGTATAGACTTGGCCTCTTTGTGCTCTTAGTTCCCTTTCCTAAAGAACATGATTTTCTATCCAGGACGCCAGGCACAGGCCATTCTTCTTTCAGACTGCATCCCATTTTTCAAAATATCCTCTCTGACTCACCTAAATAATCACTGCTTTTTTTTTTTTTATAACTCTCACTTCCTTAGACACAGGTTACTTAAGGTAAGATTCTTCTTTCTTATTGACTCCCTCAATAAATTCAGTCATACATTAAACAAGAAACAGCTCTTTATTAGAGAGCCGTCCTCCAGCTGCCCAGCTCTGGTCCATGGAGGCACATGTACTCACACACACATGAGCACTTGCACACACCGACTTCATACAGTCTTAAGACCAGAAAAGGGGTTCAGATTTTCTGTTCGTTCTGTTAAGACATCTAGTATTGCCATCAAACTCCTGCATTCTATGTAACTTTCCAAAAGATACGGGGAGAATATTGTCTAATGCTAGGCAACATTAGAACTTTGGGGCTTTGATAGGGGAATTGAAGCTTGGGGCAGGGGAGTGGGAGTGAGAAGGAAAACAACCCTAAAGTTAAGATTTTAAAGATAAAGGTAACTTCCATGGATCCCCATGCCATGTAATTCAGTTGTGGAAAGCAAGAGAAGAGTAGAAATAGAGAAGATCAGGGCAGGGAGTAGGAAATGGGGTGGCTGAGGAACAAGGACCAAACAAAAATCATCATCATCTGAGGACTAGGAATAAAACTCAGTGATACAGCACTTGCTTAACATGTATGGGGTTCTATGTCCAAACCTCAGTGTAGTAGGGGAAAGTCAATTTACAAAATAGTCAATCATCACAACACTCAAGAGGCTGAGGCAGGAAGATCACCATAAGCTCCAGCCAGCAGAGTGAGAACCGGGCTCCACAAGCAAAACAAATATCAGTGCTATGATGCCCGTTCTCAGCATCCTTTTTCTTTTTAATTTTCTTTTCTTTTTTTTTTTTGGATTTTCGAGACAGGGTTTTTCTGTAGCTTTTGGTTCCTGTCCTGGAACTAGCTCTTCTAGACCAGGCTGGTCTCGAACTCACAGAGATCCGCCTGCCTCTACCTCCCAAGTGCTGGGATTAAAGGCGTGCACCACCACCGCCCGGCTTCTTTCTTTCTTTTTTGCATCCTATCCATACATGGATATTACCTGCTTTCTCAAAAACCAGAAGCCAGAATGTTAATATGGATTTCAGGGCGTGTTCTACCTTCTTCTTTGCTCCTCCCAAGTGTTTATCTTAGAAATACTTACTGTGCTTTGGCTTTAGTCTGTCACTTTCTATATCAATTACATATGGCCTTTCAACAACAGAACACACCATCTGGTCGACAAACTGAAGCCCACACCCTTATGCCAGAGTTTCTTCTTTCCCCCACCATTTATTTGCTGTTGTATAGACATAAGCTATGTCCTACAATGAGATGCAGATGATGTACTAGATGTGTGGTACTCGACTTAAGGTTTGTGAGAAAATGGCCAGGCTCTCAAGCCAGGTGAAATGCAGTGTCACCCACCCCCCAGCCCCCCCCCACACGTTTTGTTCAGATGTCTCTGCAAACATTGAGCACAGACCCATCCCGCCACTTCTGTCATGACCAGGAATGTTACTCGAACCATTCTTCATGTTTCCCTTCCTCTTTGGATGCATACTAGAATTAAATATTTAGCTTAAATAGGTAACTTTTACTTAGACCTTCTAAAAAAGTCTAAATATAGCACTCAATAACACTCATCAGAGTGAGCAAAAGCCAACTCTGCTCTCCTAAACGCCTCGGGATCCCAATCTACTTGCACTGCCCCTCATAACTGCCAATCTTTTGGCTGCAATCTTTTCTTTCTCTTTCATCTGTTCTTCCTTCATATATAATTTCGGCATAAGTGTACTGTGAAAGCCAACCCTTGACCCCCTCTCAGCTCTCTTTCGCACGGCTGTACCTCCATTATGAAGCCAATTAAATCTACTCCTCTAGCCATAATTTCTCAGCCACTGGAAAAACTTGAATTTCAGTTCCTTCTAGAATCCTTGCCCTTTTAAGTCTTCTAACATCTCATGGGTTCCACCTGTCAGATGTTTAAACACATTCTGTTCTCTTAACCAAAACATCCTCATTGCCTCGCTTTGACCCCAGTCCCAAATACGGAGGTCCAAATTCTACCAAAGTCTAGCCTACTTCCCCTCCAAGATTCACATAGCCTCTCATGCTTGCACTGTCTTATAACTGTGATTTTTTAAAAATTCATTTACATACAAACCATGTTCTTAATTGTCTGTCTCTCCTCGTTCCACCAGGGCTGAGATTAAGCTGTGTTTATCACTGCTACATCAGCACCTTCTCTGGTACCTGTCACCTACTAGGTGGTCAGCAAATGTTTGAGGAACGAATGTTGAATAACCCATAATTCCATGTTGCCTCTTTCTAACTTCCTTATTTCTGTCTTCAGTGCCTCCATTTTTTAAGACATCTCCAACTCAAACATTCTTCTTTAACTCTCTCCACCGTCTAAAACCATCATTCATCAAGCCCTGTCAGTTCTTTCTTCATGGAGTCTTTCCAGTTTGACCCTTCTTTGATTACAGATCATCTCCAATTCTCAGTTCTGAACCTGATGACATCTTTTCCCTGACCTAAACTCTGGCCTTCCAAGCATCCTGTGCAAATTACTATCATGTCTGTCTTCCCTACTAATCTCAAAGCTCCGCTGTAGCAGAGACTGCCCCTTATTTCTTGTAACTCCTTCTCCTACCACAATGTCCAATAAACAAAGTGAGTGTTCAGTGCCTCTTAAGTGAATGAAGGATTCTTTAACCCAAATACCTGATGCTACAGTTTGTTAATGGGTCTCCTATCTTCAACACAAAGAACAAAGGCATGATCTCATTGCACCAAATGCTCATGAACTTAAGAGATGTCACCATATTTTCATCTTCCAACATCACTCCTTTAACTTCAACAATTCTTGTTTCCTATTCTCTCCTTACATGTTTTAAGTTTATGTAATAGGTTCCTTTGTCCAATAGTGACAGACATGATTCTTATCAACCTGAGAGTAATCTGAATCATCCATCATCTTTCAGGGTATTCTCAAAGTAGTGATTTAGCTCAGACACTGGCGACTAAAAGACTTGGGACAAAACACTCTCAAAAAAAAAAAAAGTGAGCACAGAAATAATTGGAATTTCTGTTTGCAAAACTTGCTCTTAAATCAGAGAGACAACAGAAAATATCTTCCAGCACAGGGTCCCATTAATACTACATGAGTGCAGAGCCAGAGAAATCGATGAAATCTTGGAAGGAAAAAAACAAGGGTTCAGATGAGCCTTAGAAAGCAGTTTTAGTAGAAATGGAATTAAAATACTCTTACTCAGACACCCACAGAAGCCATTTGCAGAATTATTCTGAATTTTTGGTTTTGTTTTAGAATCATGTTCTCTCCTCTTATTTTGAGACACAATCTTGCTATGTAGTCCTAGCTAGTCCAGAACTCACTATATAGATCTGGCACTCAAACTTGCAGTGACCCTCCCACCTACTGCTCCCAAATGCTGCAATTACAGGCACGTGCTAACATGCCCTTGCCTGTGTTTGGTTTTCTGTGATATTTTTTGGAGACACATTCTCATGTAGTCTAGGGTATACTCAAATTCACCATGAGCCAAGAAAGACCTTGAACTCCTGATCCTCTTTCCTACCAATTACTAAGATGGCAGGCATTTGACACCACATATATACATATGATGGTGGGGAAGTCTTGAACAGTTAAGAGACAACAGAGAAGCCAGCTTTATAAACAACAATAACTTTGTGGTCTTGAGTCGAAGCCTGAAGACAGAGCTAGCCGAAAAATCGCTTGACAGATAGATATAAACTTATGCACCCACACGCATCCATTACAATCATCACCACACCTTGGAGAGCACAAATCCCAACTCAATTTTTTCTTTTTTTCTTTAAATTTGGTAGAAAATGTATTAAATTGAGTGCTGTTTTTTCCTGTTATACGTAGCTACTGTGATTCTAGACCCAAGTGAAGAAGATATAGAAACAACTTTTTCCTCTACCTTTATCTATGGTTACCCACCCTGGCCTCTACTGAAGATTTTTCTAATTGAGCACAGATATCTGGCTCATTCTTAGAATTTCCCCTAGCCTTGGGATAGATTCTCCTGAGATTCTGCCTAAAGTGTACACAGTAAGTCTGTCTTATACTCATGATCCCCACCTGTGCAACTTATCAGTGGATAGCACAGACATTCTCTCATAGTTAGACATATTTATAGACACTGGCACAATGTCATAGATTCTGCCTAAGGTGTCTATAGAAAGTCTGTCTTATGCTCATGATCCCCACCTGTCCAACTTATCAGTGGATAGCACAGACATTCTCTCATCTTCACATTCAGTGACACACTGATACAATGCCACAGAGCCATTCTCAGGCTCCAAATTCATGCAAGCATGTACACACTCACAGATGATGATGCATACATATTTATGCAAATATACCCTCTTCCCAACCCAGTCTTCTCACAAAGATATGCATCTTCTCATGTTTATATTCATGCTCATATTGGTTCAGATATAATCTAATGCTCACTGGTACATAGTTATGAGGATATCTGCCTTAGCCGATAGAAGTGGGTGTCAAGTGGGTACACAGACAACTGACTGGGGAAAGGTGGCGGTGGAATGAGACTAGGTGAGACTATGATAGAGTGACTGAGTAGGAAAAAAGACAGTAGTCAAGGTGATAAGATTCAAGAATATTTTATTTTTTAACCTTTTAACTCTTACTGTAGCTTTCCTTTGGGCATTCTCCAAGTTTTATATCTCCCTTCTCTTTGTCTGGGGATCAACCTCTACTCTTGTATGTGTGTGTGTGTGTGTGTGTCTCAGCCTCTACTCTTGTGTGTGTGTGTGTGTATTTTACTTTCCCATGAAAGAAGCTTACTCTAATTCCAGGTAATAAGCTGTAACGATGAGACTCTTGATATGAAAGTGTAGCTTCATTTAAGAATTATTTGTAGCAATGAATTAGAGGAAATGAAATGAAAAAGAAAATGTGCTTGTTTATCTCTTTCAGGAAATTCCTCTGTTCCCCCCTGGTTTTCATCAGCTATATTTTTGGCAGGCTGTGGGCATGGAAATGTGAAGACATCACTCTCAAAGAGAATTATAATAATCACATCTGATTTATACAGATGTCACCATAGGGTTAGGCAGTTGGAAAATCCAGTAATCAAAATGAATAGGCACATAAAATTAAGGACATCTCACGCTTTCTCTCATTCTCTGTACCTGAAAATTGCCAGTAGTCCACAGAAGGCATTTTCAGACTTCCAAGGTATTCCTAATGGCAAGACTCGTTTGTATCTACTAAGAAAAGAACCAAATCAATCTGTAGGCTGTAGTATACTTCTTACAAAGTAATTCTAAATCTGGGCATGGTGGCTCTTACCTATAATTCTAGCACCCAGGAAGCACATTCAGGAAGACTGTGAATTCAAGGTCAGTCTGTGTTACATAACAAAACCTTGCCTCAAAATAGAACAAAAAAACCATATCATTCTGAAGGCATAATTTATTTGGATTTCTTAAGGATATATTATGTACATCTGCTGGGTGGACACTAAAGAGGATATTGAAGAAACAAAGACATTGTATCTGGCCTCAAGGAATTATGATGTCTCTGGAGTATGTTGGAGCAGACTTGAAGGGATTGGCTTGGGCTCTAAAAAACCAGTAGAGTTCCTGAGCAGGTCAAAAAAAGAACACCGATGAAAGTAGTGAGGAAAAAAAAGAGGCTGGATGTTCAGTTCACAGGTAAGAAGTTCACCTGAGTAGATGAAGCTGGCAAATTGGAGAGTTGTGAGGAAAAAATGTAAATGAGCAGTAACTGATAAAAATCAGATTTTAGAATATCAAGTCGATTAGTAAAAGAAAGCCACTGAAATTGGCTTCTATATATAAAGCCAACATTAGATAATATAATAATATTAGTCTTTAATAAGAAGAGGAACTGTTATAAATGGAAATTCTGAAATGTGAAGCAATTTTATAAAACTATGGCCTGTATCATGAACTAAGGTACATGTAATTGTCAGGACCATGAGTATTGTTTGAATTAATTAAGCCACCGGAAGTCTTCTAAAGATCATGTGTCCTGAATCACAACCCTACATACAGACTAAACAATTAAGAACATAAACCATTATATAAGTACCCCTCCAAGTCCTCCACTTCATTTTGAGGACATGTTCAAAAATCAAGCTCGCTTCTAGTTCCTCTGACCTTTCTTCTATAATGTAATGGTTTGCCTGCTTTTTCTTGAACATTACAGGTCACTAACCCTAGTCAAGGAGGCTGTATGGAAAAAGTAGTTATAGAAGGCCAAAAGTGAAGCCCCCAGGTCAAAAAGTAAAAATAAACATTGCATCAGTTATTGACCATAAGTCAGGTGTGTGTGTGTGTGTGTGTGTGTGTGTGTGTGTGTGTGTATGGGGGTATATACTATCCTCCTTGCCCTTTTATGACAGTCTCAGACCAGAGGAATATGCTTAACTCATTTCCCACATAGCCTTTGCCAGCTGCCTGGCTTTCTCCATTCTCCTTAGGAAGAAATCAAGTGAATAATCATAAATGATTTCTAATTTTTTAATTAAACACAAAGTATTGCTTATGGCATTAAAAGTCAGGCTTCTCATATTCAACAAATGGTGCTGGCATAACTGCATAACAACATGAAGAAGAATGAAAATAGATTCATATCTATCACCATGCACAAAACTCAAGTCCAAATGGATCAAAGACCTCAATATAAAACCAGGAGCACTGAACCTCATAGAAGAGAAAGTGGGAAGTACACTTGAATGCATTGGCACAGGAGACCACTTCCTAAATATAACCCCAGCAGCAGAGACAGTAGGAGAAACAATAAATGGGACCTCCTGAAACTGAGAAACTTCTGTAAAGCAACAAGACAAAACGGCAGATCTTCCCAACTCCACATCGGACAGAGGGTTTATCTCCAAAATATACAAAGAACTCAAGAAATTGGTCATCAAAAGAACAAATAATCCAATAAAAAATAGGGTACAGACCTAAACAGAGAACTCTCAACAGGGGAATCTAAAATGGCTGAAAGACACTTAAGGAAATGTTCAACATCCTTAGTCATCAGAAAAATGCAAATCAAAACAACTTACACCTTTAAGAATTGCCAAAATCAAAAACTCTGTAGACAACTTATGCTGGAGAGGTTGTGGGGAAAGGGGAACACTTCTGTATTGCTGGTGGGAATGCAAGCTGGTACAACCCCTATCGATGTCAGTGTGGCAATTTCTCAGAAAATTAGGAAACAACCTACCTCAAGACCCAGTAATACCACTTTTGAGTATATACCCAAAGGATGCTCAATTGTACCACAAGGACATGTGCTCAACTATGTTCACAGCAGCATTGATTGTCATAGCCAGAACCTGGAAACAACCTAAATGCCCCTCGACCGAAGAATGGATAAGGAAAATGTGCTATATTTACACAATGGAGTACTACACAGCAGAAAAAAATAACGACATCTTCAAATTTGCAGGCAAATGGATGGATCTAGAAAACATCACATTGAGTGAGGTAACCCAGACTCAGAAAGACAAATATCATGTGTACTCACTCATAAGTGGCTTTTAGACATAAAGCAAAGAAAATCAGCCTACAATTCACAATCCCAGAGAACCTAGGCAACAAGGAGGACCCTAAAAGAGACATAAATGGATCTAATCTACATGGGAAGTAGAAAAAGGAAAGATCTCCTGAGTAAATTGGGAGCATGGGGACCATGGGAGATGGTAGAAGGGGAGGGGAGTAGAAGGGAGAGGAGTGGGGAAATATACAGCCCAATAAAAACAATTTTAAAAAGGAAAAAGGTCAGGCTTCTTCTCTGTTTAATGTGAAGAACTAATATCCTTTCCCACTTGGCACTGGATTGAGTAAATTCTCCAAGTTCCCCTCCCCCCAACTCTCCCTCCCTCTCTCTGTCTCTCCCTGACCTTCCCTTCCTCCCTCAGCCCCTCAGCCCCTCTCTTATACGCCCCCTCTCTCTCACACACACAAACAAACACACACACACACACACACACTCACATGCACAGCACCTCCTTCTCCTTTCCAAAGTCCTAGATGTTCCAGACAACATAACAAACCACACAGTTGGGAATGATTCAGTTGTTTCCAGTCTCTATCCAAAAATGAGCAAAAATAGTTTCCATTTAATTTATAAACAGACTTTTCTGCACATTTCCTAAAAATTAAAGGGAAACTGTCAAAAAATATAGCCACTCTTTCTCCAAAAATTACTGATTAGTCACAGGCTATGGCATCTTTTTATAAATACACTTGTGTTTCCCCAGCCCTGGATACAGGGACTTGCGCTGCATGTTGCCAAATGCCTGATCAATCAGCCCATGTTTTCAGCTATTTTCAAGTAGCCAGTGTTCTGGAGATACAGGCTTCCTCTTCCCAGTCTCTTTGTTATCTCAGCAGTACATATGGATGCCGGTATTTCTGCCTGGAATAGTTTTCAAGGCCAATGCCTGATTATGATTCTAACACCTGAAAATATTTGGCAGTGATTGCTCCATCTTCTCCGTATCCCTCACTCTTCTTACAACCCACCCCCATCTTTTGCCATTGTGAAGCTGAACATTATGTAATTGTGTGCTTTTCCTGATGCTGTTAATCATGTATCGGGGCCTAGGGAATGCGTAGCTGTTGGAGCATAGAGTTAAGTTGAAGTCAGATTTGAGAGGGGAAACAACAGTGTAATAGCAGGCAACCACAGGAAAAGATAGTTGACTCTGCCTGGAGACTGGTTTTCAGTTCCAGCCCAATTACTAAACAGGTCTGCTAACCAAATCACTTTGTGTAACAGAGTCTCGATTTATGAAACTTCAAAGAGGAAGGCTTTGACTAGACTAGGCACATAACCTAACAGTTTGTTGACTCTAAGAGCTGAAGCCAATAACCTTCCCCTCTGCAGCCCCACAAGAATGAAAGGATCACCAGCTAAAATCAAAAGATTGCCATTGACTTTTCATTAGGTATGCACTTGCTCTTTCTTATCTTAAAAAGTTATTTTTCATTTTACATACCAACCCCAGTCCCCCTTCTCTCACCCCTCCCCCTTTTCCCCTCTTCCCTTCCACCTTCCCACCCTCTGTTTGCTCCTCAGAGGGGATAAGACTTGGGGACTCAACAAAGTCTGGCATACCAAATTGAGACCACTTGCTCTTAACCAAAAATCTGAGAAGAGGTTATGTATTGGAAACAAATAGTTATCAGAAGAGGCACAAACCAACACTCTAAATATTGTGTGCAATAAATTACAGATAAGAAAATATATCCTATTCTGAGTACTGTTGCCCTTATTACCGACACCTATTTTAATATAAATTTGAATAATAGCTGACCAGATTATGTCAGAACTGCCATTGCCTTCTTGCTCTCCTTGCATATAACCAGGGCCTTCCTTCTAGCTTGCGTATGTGTGTAGGCTCTATTTCAGGGTGCCAACCTTACTATTCATTTAAACATTTGATTTTTGTTAGATTTCATTTTATTTTAAACTGAACACTTACTATTCATTATAATTAAGTGTGTGATAATATAATAGTCATTGAAGGAAATAACAATTGTTATAGAAATGTGGAGAATTATACATTTAATTTTAATAAGACAGCCATGTAGTGTACACTACAGGTATTAGTCCTGTGGAAGTCCTTAGACATTATCAAATCTAAATGTTTTTAATTAAAAGTAATTTTTATACAATATATTCCAATCATAGAAAAATATGGACTGCTTCACTTTACCCTTTCACCGGGACCATGCTAATCAATCTACTCTTTTCACTCCAACTTTAGTATATATGTTACCAAAGCCAGCTCTAGACATTCTATTTTGTCTGGAATCTATGGTAAGTGGCTTTCTTCTTGAGAAAAATTACACCACATATCAGGAAGACAATAGGAATAGAACAGTTTGCGAGATATGACATCGGTGAACGTGAAAGTGAGGTAAGAAGACTTTTAAAACTAGGTACTCAGATTTGCAAACAGATATTATTTAACATAACTTCACAAAACTGCCCAGTGGACACACATCAAAGACTCGAAACTTATAAGATGGAGACTGCAAACGACTGTTTTAGCCTAGGCCGAAAATACAAACGCAGGCACAAAATCGAATACTAGGTTGACAGTCATTGCTTTTCAGTTTACATTTTTAGTTCAGGCGTTTGGTCACACCTCCTGACTTGGTGATACATTGGTATATATAAGAATTAGTTCTGTGTTAACTGATCAATGCCATTTTGTAATGCCAAGTATTGTTTCCTTTGCTGTACTGACTAGGCATTTTTGTTGTTGTTTTTACAGAGCTGGAAATAGAACTCAGGGAGTTGGCGCTTGTTCGGCAAGCACTCTACCAAGCCACATCCCCAGCCCTTGCAAACACGTGTACTAATGTTCTCTACCAATCTCTTATCTACATAGATACACTCAGACACTTCCACCCACACCTCCACAGAGACCTACCCAAACGTATGCAAATTAGCACACATGCTAATTGCAGAACACCTACACAGGTACTCGCATACTGAAGAGAGGGAAAGATCATAACAAAGATAAGTAATGTGCAATGTGTCCCAGAGGAGAGAGATTGCTGTTACCCTGGTCAGGTGGGTAATGGGCTTACTCTCCCAGAATTGCACAGAAGCAGGCTTGTGCAAAAGATAGGTTCCAGTGAAAACTTGCAGGGAGTAGGTTATTCCCCATGAAAACAACTTGAAGTTGACGTACTTAGGCTATACAAAAAGTGACCTAGGTTATTGGGGAACTTGCTAACTATACAACTACATAGTAAATCAAAAAATCCATACTGCTTACCTTTAGTTTCTCAAACCGATCATTCAGGGAAGCGACCTGATGGTCTCGGTGACGACCCACCAGTTTGCATAAGGCACAGATCAATTGGTCATCAGATACACAGTACATGTTCACTTTCTCATTCTCATGGTCCAGACAGGTAATCCCTCGAAGATGTGTGTCTGAAACTGGTTCCACCAGGCGATGGCTGGTGAAGGGTTTCTTGTTGGGGTGTGTGGCCCGAAGGCAGCGGTCACAGTAGGAGACCTCACAGGTGATGCATGTCTTCACAGCATCTCTTGGAGGGTCCTGCTCACAGAATTGGCAAGCAATTCGCTCACTAGACATGGCGGAGCTTGGCCTGTAAGTCCTCTCCCGACGGCTCTCACTTGGAGAATTGGGCCCACTGACTGAAGCCTTCTGGAAGCGATCAATAATGTTCTGCAGAGTCACATTCCTCTTGAGGCCATCCAGGCCCCGGTGATTCAGCGAGATAACATACCTGCATGTAGGACACTGAAATGCAGTAATGGGTTCAATGGATTCGCCGGAGCTGCAGCTGGAGACCAAGATGCGATGGGCACAGCTGAAACACAGGCTATGAGCACAGGGGAGCAGAAGGGGGTCTTCAAACAACTCGAGGCAGATTGGACAGGTCAATTCAGACTCCAGTGTTTCCATCTTTAGTGAAAATAATCCTGCTGAGGCATTAAGAACCGCAGAGGCTGGGCTTTCACCTGCAAGTAATACAAAGTAAGAGTCATTAAGCATTTCCAAAGGAAAAGTGATTGTAGAATAATTATATTGTAACCAATGGAGACTTTTGGCCTGATAGGCTCCCCAGGGATGCTTAAGCAATAGGAGTTACCGGGAAATTAATCAGGAAGCCTTTCTACACCCCACTTTCCTTCAAACCTTGTTTTAGACACTTGCTGGAGATTTTTTTTCCCCTTCACTAATAAATAGAAGCAAGTGGCCACCTCTGTGTCTTGGTTTCCTGATTAACATTACCATCTCAGCTCACACAATTGGCATGGATCACTCTCTTCTAAATTCTCCACTGACATCACTTCACCGAGACTGTGATGGGTTGGAGGCCCTACAAATTTCTCAATCCCTATTCTCCAATATTGTTCTCTATTTCATGTCAAGGCAAGATATAAGGGCTGCTCCTAGCTTACATCCAGTGGAAGGAAAACAAGGCTATATTTCAAACTAGCTCTTGCCTTCCTGAAATGATTTTATTCTAAGCATACGCATGAAAAAAAAAAAAAAGCAGACGGCTTTGGGGAAAATGCTGTTTTCAGTGCAGGATAATACATTTTTCTTCCAAGTGTGAACTTGAATTACTTCATATTACCACACATGGAAATTTGTTTCATCCTATTTCTAGTAAACTGAGTCATTAGAGACAAAAGATGATAGTTTTTCCCTTTCCCTTTCTCAAACCCTCACCTTCAAAAACTCTTACATTTCCTCAAGTTGAGTAGTGAAGAATTAGTACCCAACTGCTAACGATGATGGCTTCAGTTTGGATTTGATGTTAAACACTTTCTCAACTAGCACCCGCCTGTTGCAAAGCTCATCCCCCAAGTGTGTTTTCATGCTTACTAACACATGATTAGATGCAAATCAAGACCTAGATGGAAATCGGCAAGTTGAACAGCCAGAAATCTTCAGATGTGGTAGCCTTCATTTTAGTGTGGACCAGAGAGTACAAGAAATCTCCCAGCTGACAGAACTAACCAGCTTGTCACTTTATGCATTGCCCACAGGCATTTCAGAGTTGGACATATAGGGATTGTTATGTGTCCTCAGCACTCTGTTAGCTCCCACTAAGGACCAATATAAACATGTTTCACTGACTGAAACTGTGAATTCTCTTAATAAGAGAGAGAAGGGCATCTTTTGATTTTGAGTAGTCTGATTCATCTCCCTAGCGTTGGAATCTTCATCAGGACCCCTAAATTTGATTCTTGCACTGGTGTTTGTTCAAATATTGTCATTGATTAGTGATATGCAAGTCGGCTTCTGACAGGAATCACAAGTTCCGGGTACAATTATATCTAGCACTTAAGTACAATAAATGTATACACAAAAGATGTTTCTAAATCAATCCTGTTCAATGCACCGGACTAACCAGCTATTTAATGGAACCTCCTACAGTAAACTGTGCTGTAAATGGGAAGGGTTTTCTTTATAAGGCAGACACTCCCAGTTAGTTTAGTAGGTTCAAAGGTTTGTTTAGTTACATTTTTAAAAGGGGACATGTGATATTTTCATTTTACCATTTTCATGTTCTTATAAATATATTCACACATGTTTGTATAGAAATGTTACAATTGGATGCTTTTAGAGAATAAAGATCCCAACTTCCACACAAAAGTAAGACTATTTCCTTAGATAATTTCACCTGATGCCCCTCAGATGCTCAGATTGAACATGGCCACAAATGGACTTATACTCTCTGACCATTCATACAAAAAAAAAAAAACCCAAACCAAAATATAAAACAAACACACACACACACACACACACAACCATTTCCTCTTTCAGATTTCCCCAAATGATGAATGGTACCATCCAAGCCCCGAACGCGTTTATTATTTCTCTAGAACATTTTCCTTAACATACCTATATTTCCAACTAACTCCTTCCTCTCCTAGAGAGCATCGACAATTTTTTATTTTTATTCCTAGCATGGTGACTGGCACAAAATAGGTATCCAATAATGGCCAATAAAGTATTACTCAAACCAAAAGTAAGAAGGTACATAATATTTATTGATTATTTCACTGCATTCTGAGCACTGCGTTAAGTGCTTTGTGTACATTATTCTTTCAGGAATGTGGATATAGTATTATTACTAGACCCATCACATACTTAGGAAAACGAGGCTCATAGTCACTAGTGAGTCAACCAGAAACACAAAGCAAAAGCAGAACCCAGTCTCATGCCAAGGTCTGTGCTTCCCCCCACACACACACCTTTACTCTAATCATCTCACCTTCTTCGCTGAACTTATCTTACTATTTAAGAGGGTTTCTAAATGGCCTGCTTCCACTTCTATTTTTGTCTCTCTGTGTCCCTCTGAACCTGCCTGCCTCTCTGCTCCTTCCTCTAGGACTATCTCCATCTGACACTACACTTCTATCCCAGCCCCTTACAGGGCTTCAGGCAGTCCATAATAGCTGTGTTTAAAAACTATTTCGGTTGGTCAGAAGCAATACTGAAAGTCACTTCTACATGTTGACACCTATATAAAATCAGTTAAAGTGTCACAGTTCCTTGCCTTAAGAGGGTGCTGTATAAACGCTTCTGTATGGAGAAATGACTCTTCAATCTCATATGAAACCCTAAAATGTGTTCCAAAATCAATACAACTCTTGAACCTCACTATGAAATAAAGCTTGGGAAGCACATTCTGAGACACAATTGCCTTATATAAGGTCAAATTAGGAGCTTTAACTAGGGGATTCTGGGCCTACTATAAAATGTCTGCAGAGCATGTGACTGTTGTATGCATTTATTGCCTGAAGAGGATTGTTCATAGCTTTCAACGGACTCTCAGAGATGTCCTTAACAATAAAGTCTGACATTGAAAACAAACAAACAAATACATCAGAAAGGATAGACAAAGTACAGAAAATTACTAAATAAGCTATACCTTAAATATCTTGTATTATTGTTACAGAATTTCAACCAGTTAAGGTGGTTACAGAAGACCACTGACGTTAGACTGAAGCTGACCTCTAACACGTGACCTTCCTGCTTCTGCCTCCCAAGTGATGGGATGGTGGGCATGCACTACCATGCCCGGGACTCCATTCTCCTTCATTTTATTAAGACACAGAAACACCCTTTGCCAATTTGAGGGATTGAATAATTTTTGCAAGTTCCTCAAACATCTCTTTGTTCATTTCTCATTTATTAAGGCTTCTGATTATTATTCCTGTTTCGGCATTTCTGCAACTATCCTGCATTTTCCCCATCCCCATTATTATCTAAGCATTACCATACCTATTACCTTTTTCACAGTTTTCTTAAAAAATAAGTACTAGCATTACAAAAAAGCAATTTGCCCAAGGTCATACTTGCTTGCAAATCACACAGCAAATATTCAAACTTAGGAAAATAAAAACCTCTAGAAATAAGCCTGTATATTTACAGTCAATCGACAAAGGTTCCAGAATAATTCAGCAAAGAAAGAAAAATCCCAACAAATAGTTCTGGGATAACTTCATCTTTACATGCACAAGAAATGAAGTTAGAAACCTACTTTACAACATATAACAATAATTCAAACTAGACATGGCGGTGTGTGCCTGTAACCCCAGCCCTTGAGAGGTGGGAGGAGAGGATCATAGTGGGTTCAAGGCCACTCGGGACTACATAGTTGAGATCTTGGGCAAAAAAAAAAAAAAAAAAAAAAAAAAAAAAAAAAAAAAAAAAAAAAAAAACCCTCAGTACCTCAGTCTACAAGATGAATACATGAAGATGAATCTATCATCTAAGTATAAGAATCAAAAGAGTAAATAAATGCCTTTGAAGAAAAGATTCCTGTAAATCTGAGATGACTTAGATTAAACAACATGATTTTTGAGATCACAGCAAAAGCACAAGCAACCAGTACAGATAAATGCTACTTCATCCAAATTTAAAACTTTAGGGCTATAAACACCACCACCAGCAGAATGAAAAGGCAAAGGATCTTCCAAAGAAGATAAACAAATAGGCAGAAAACACATGAAAAGATACCCAACATCATTAGCCATTAGGGAAATGCAAAACAAACAAACACACTAGAATAGCTGTAATAATACAAAGCAAACAAACAAAAGGGAAAGCAGCGAGTGTCTGCCAGGATGTGAAGAAATTGAAACGCTCATATATATTGTTGGCACGAATGTAAAATGGTGCAGCTGCTTTGGGAAATAGTTTGGCATTTCCTCTGGAGTTAAATGTAAATCTGATCAAGCAATTCCACTCCTAGGTATGTACTGAATAAAATAAAAAACGTGTTCATTCAAAAACTCATACACAGCAAAGTTCACAGCAGCAATATTCAGAGTCACCATGAATGATCAAAACATGGTTTATTCATAATACAGAATTTTATTTGGCTACAAAAACAAATGGAGTATTGATGGATGTTGCAATATGGATACTACTTTAAAATATACTTCCAAATAAAAGAAGCCAGTACAGAAATGTAGTATATTGTGTGATTCCCTTTATATGAAATACCTAGAATAGGGAAACGCATAGCAATAGGAAGCATAATAGCAATCAAGGCCTAGAGGAGGGAAGGAGTGGGTGTGACTACGAATACGTATGGACTTTCTGAAATTTTAACAATGGTCTGGAGCTAGATAATGGGATGGATACACAAGTTTGTCTTTTTTTTTTTAACTATATTTGAAACCATTAGGCTGCATACTTTAAAATGGTGATGATTATGGTATGTGAACCATATCTCAGTTTTTAAAAAGATAGTCAAACTCAGCAAATTATATAGCTGCCTACTATAAAGTATTAAAATATTGCAAATTGTGTGCTTATGTAGTACCCATAACTCTACTGGGTGGATTGCTTCTATTTTTTTCAGATAGGGTCTCATGTATCACAGGAGGCTTTGAACTCACTATGTAGCTAATGGTAACCTTGAGCTTTTGATTCTCCTGTTTTACCTGTTTAGTGGTGGAACTACAGGCCCACACCACCACCCTTCTTTAAGTTATTTTCCTAGGTTAATGAGTCCCTGTCTAGATCTGGCAATACTCTGAGACATCTACAATCTCCAACAAATGTCAGAAAATTCTTGAGCCTTAGTTCTTATTCACTTAAAAATCTTGAAATGGCCACTAAAAGTACTTAATTCCTATCTACATCACAAAATACTTGTAGTGGAGGAAGGTCTACAACAAAAACAAGACAATGAGAAGGAGTTGCAATTTTAGGCAGTTTTTGAATCACTCATTTGTTTGGAATTAGAGGGTGCTAAAGACAACAAAATGTGATTCTGATAGAGTAGGACCCAACGATGAGTAATCATAAAGCTTTCCCCAGAAAACACAATTGCTGCTCATAAATGTACTCATGAAATACATGAAATGGTAGAATCAATTGACATGTTAAGAAATAAATATCCAGCCGGGCGGTGGTGGCGCACGCCTTTAATCCCAGCACTTGGGAGGCAGAGGCAGGCGGATCTCTGTGAGTTCGAGACCAGCCTGGTGTACAAGAGCTAGTTCCAGGACAGGCTCCAAAACCACAGAGAAACCCTGTCTCGAAAAACCAAAAAAAAAAAAAAAAAAAAAAAAAAAAAAAGAAATAAATATCCATGTGCTTACAACCTAGAGTTCCCTTCCGAATGATTTAGTTACTGGGATATAGACAAATGTACATGGTTTTGGGCTCTCGGCTAGAAAATTGTTCCTGCATAGTTTACCTTCACTTTTTATCCTCTTCAGTTTGAGATTTGTTAAGAAATAGAAAGAAGAAAGGGGAAGGATGGGTTACCAACAAAAGTAAACTTAGTGGTAAGGTATGACAAAGCTCTGTGCCTGAAGAGAAACACAAAAAGGGCTTGCCTCTCTCCCTCCCTCCCCGCTCTCTTTCTGTTGACATAGGGTCTCAATGTTTTGAGCCTAAGTTAAGCTCAAAACAATCCTCTTGCCTCAGCCTTCCAAGTGCTAAAATTACAGTCATGCCCCATAACTCCTACCTAATAGGGATGAGAAAATGCTTCAATGAAAGTGATTAAGAATTCAAAACATAACACATTTTACACTTACAAGATGAAAAAATTATTCAAGTATTGCCCTCCAAATCTAGCATTAGCTAGCTCTGATCAAGGGTTATGATCAAGCAGCTATGATCAGCACTTGACAGAATTCTATTATTTCCAATGCTGTTTGAACATACCTAAATACCTACTTATCCTAACAACTAATATCCTAGGTAGTTGTCATCTTTTAGATCTTTGGGGTAAGGCCCTGGGCTCTCTCTCTCCCTGGGGAACTAGAGGCTACCTTTCTTCCTAGAAAAGCCATAAATGTGAAACTAAGCCTCACCTCTGGGCTGTAGATTGAAAAAAGGGGAGCTAGAGATTTATTTTTCAAAAGTAGTAATGCAAAAAACTATCCTTTGGGATATTAGCTTTAACCTTTCAGGATATTAGCATTAACTACCCATGAGATGTTCCTGAAAATACCTTGGAGGACAAACAAATAAGTCCAGGCTTAGTCTGTTTCTTCAAGGGCAAACTGCTGTTCAGGTTGAACTACAATCACCAGATGATCCTTTCGATGCTTTCTAGATCACATTTATTATAGAGCTAGATCCAGTTATTATAGAGTTCTTTCTATTTATCATCATGCAAAAGGATGTCTGGGTGCTATAAACTAGCTCCTAAAACCATGAATTTTATTTACAAGAGTAACTAAATAGGATAAGAAGGAACTAAAGACAGACAAGGTGTATGACTGTCCCTTGGCTAAGCGAATGTGAAGTATAGTAGATGTATTTACCCTGTGCTGTACCTCAAGGAAGTTAGAATGAATGTTTCAGTGAACAAGTAAAGGTGGGGGGAATCCCTTGTAAATATCAACTAATGAAAACATCTTCTGGAACTGAAAAAGAAAATAACCAAATATAAGAACTTTATGATTAGTGAATGACTCATTCAAGTTCAGAAAAGATAATTTGCCTCCCCCCCCCCCCATGTTGGTACATGGCTGTAATTCCAGCACTTGGGAAGCTGAAGCAAGAGGATCACAAGTTAGTTCAAGGACAGCCTAATCTATATAATGATTTAAAAGCTAGTCTGGGTTAGAAAGCAACTGTCAAAAAATTCTAACATAAAAATAGTCAGTATATAGAATTCTCTATATTTTATATGACAAGGACTCAAATAGAAGACAAAATGAATATTAGGTAGGTTGTCAATGACCATAATTAATTATAAGAATAATCCTATATTTATATAGTAGTTTTATAGCTTTAAAAACCATTGTTTCATTCTTATAATAGAGTCTTCTTAAGGTCTTATATCTAAACAGCACTAGCTTAGTGGTGCTTTGTAAAACATTCAAATTCTTTAGACCATAGTTTCTTTACCACTTTAATTAAGAGCATCTGCCATATGCATAGCATAGGCTCTTGTGATGATCCAATGAGGATAAAATAAATTAACCTGTTTTTAAATTACATTTATTTGCATTACACATTCATACGTGATACACCCAGAACACTGTTTTACAAGCTAATAACCTTTGGAAAGTCATCCCAAACACATAATTGACATGATAGAGGACAATTACACTTCTCATAAAATCCCAGGAAAATCGTGGGTTTAGCTGTAGTGTTTGTGATGCTCATATGTCTTCACATTTAGGCTAGGGTCCTCCTGAGGGAAAAATTATCTCTACTGTTTTCTTTTAGGCTTCCTTCCCATACTGAGAGAACTCAGAACTGGAGGTTAATTATTGACTGGTACAGAGACCTGATCCAGTTTCTGCTTAATAGGTACCAGAGTCTAATTAGCATTTTATAGTACATGAATTTAATGCTACTGCCTTCCAATAATTAGCTCCTAAATCTAACACTTTGTATATTTTGTCTAATGTAGTCATCATTAAAACGAATAGCAAACTAGCAAAACCAAAAATCCTAAGTCTGCTGCAAGTACAAAAGATTAATCCAAGTATGATCAAAATATATTGTATAAATATAAAAATTTCGAAAAATAAAAATATTATTTTTAAAATGATTAATTGAAGTAACCAAAAATGGATTTGCTAAGGTAACTTATGTTTAACAAGAATTATTAAGTATGATTCATAACACCATTATCTTAATACAGATTACACTGGCAAAGTTATAAGGTTGGGGAACAAATGAATAACAAACATCTTTATCTATACTACCAGTACAGATTTTTATCCATCTTAAGACTGAGTTTTCAATCATCTCTTTTTCAATGACATATTTTAAATACTCAGTGATTTTTAAAGTATTTAGTGGTCTACCAGGATGGACAGTTATTTTTACATAATAAAACTTGTAATGTATGTATGTAGGGCATTCTATTGAATGTTAGGCTTCGATGACTCCAAGTTCTGATCAGTAACAAGGGACAGAAAACAGAGGCCTATTTTAAATCAAGCTTCTACTCTCCGGGGAACCACATGGATCCTAGCAACACTGAACAAAAGGCCATAGACAAAGTGATGAGGATTCTGGACTAAAAACCATTTTTCTATTGCTGGACTGTACACACACACACATACACATATACTACACATTTTGCTCTCCTAAATTAACATTGTCTTCCATGCCTACACATTATGTTCTTATCAGAGCAAATTGCAAATATTGGGATTTTAGATTTCAGGAAGAATTTTCATTATATAATGTGCTTGTTATCGGATCATCTGGTGTCTGTAAGAGTATGATCCAGAGTCAGAGGATACTATTCATCATCAACTAGAGGATGATCCAGAGTCAGAGGATACTATTCATCATCAACTAGAGGATGATCCAGAGTCAGAGGATACTATTCATCATCAACTAGAGGATGATCCAGAGTCAGAGGATACTATTCAACATCAACTAGAGAACTCTGACCTGCAGAAAGAGGTTGAGACAAAGTCCAAGGTCAGGCAACCAGAGTTCTGTAGAAGGACAAGAACCCACACTTTTCTAACCCATTTATGCTGAACCACCATCATAGTGTATATTCTATTTGGGCAAACCTCACATGGAGCAAGTGATGGTGGGATGTTGTCACTTTTTTTTCCCCAGAATCCCTCGGCCATGTTTACTTGAAGCATCTTATACCATCTCATAGCCTCATCACTTTATAGGCTTTCTAGGGGGAAATACAGAACCTGAAAGTTGGACTGCCAAAAATGTTATGTGATTATGGTCGTGAAGAATAAAAAGATGAAAAAAGCAGCAGACAGAAAAAGCCACAGAACAGGAACCTCTTCAGCCTACAGACAACTTTCAGCAGAGTTTTAGTAATTGAAAATGGATAGAGACGCATATACTAACCCTTGAAGGAGAGGAGAGAGGATAAGAGGGACTAGCAGTTTACACAGGGTAGTAATAAAGGAGGATTTTCTTCTCCCGCCTCCACTCATCTGAACTTCTCACTTGACGCTATGACTCAACACACAGAGAAGCGCTTTTCTAGCCTCCTCTGTGTACTACTCAGTGATGAACACAGTATTTGTTAAGGATCCAGAAATAGAGACACTTAGCACAATGCGGACTTTGTCCCAAAATTTCAAAAAGTGACCATATTTAGGACCAGTGAGATGGCTCAGCAAGTAAGATTGCTGGCCACCGAGACTGATGACCTGAGTTTGATCTGCACAATCCATGTGGTGGAAAGTAGGAGCTTATTTCCACAAGTTTTTCCTCTAACATCCACACGGATGCTATGGCACACATACATGTTCATATACACACACATGCGCACAAATAAATAAATGTAACAATTTAAGGGGCTATCTTTCAAACCTCTTGAACTGTATTATATCCATTAGGACATGTTACACCTCATATTTTTGATGATACACTGCTTCAAATCAGGACATTCGGCTTAAGAAGGCACTTCATGGACACAAAGCTTTCTTTTGTACAAAAGGCTGAATGAAAACTCAACATTAAATGGAGTTGGAGCACCCTCAAGCCTCTTCTAGCAGCTGAGTCCCATGGCTAACATCTAGAAATTTAGCAAGATCTATAAAGATTGAATGATGAACACACAAAGACAGCTATCTCTAAAAACAGCCATCTGAGATATAATTTTGTGTCTCATCCCTGGTTTTGCCTTTCAGGGTTCTACCTTCCTGTTTAGAAAGAGAGATTTCAGTTCTAAGGGATCTAACAACCAAACCAGTATTCTTTCCTCTTCACCAAGCCAACGATGTTTGCTAATTGATAAACACACACACACACCAATCTTCTGGAGTTTCCTTCTCAATTTTTGTGGTGTCAGCAGATTTTAGGGGAGGAGGGAATGGCAAGGTTCACTACTCAGAACACTAGTTGGACGCAATTATGAGACTCCACCAACACTATTTTAAGATCTACAAGTTGGAGCAAGTTGCCCTGTTCTTAGAGGAAGGATTAACCAAACCAATTTTATCTAAGTCAATTTGCACTGTTCAGATGATCTGTTTGTGAAGCAAGCATGTCACTCCTATTTGCAACAGTGCCTCCCAGAATTGGTCTTGCAAGGTACAACATGCTAGGTAGGAATCCTAGTAGTCAGGAAAGGAAATAGAAGCGAGAGCCCTCCATGGCCCATAACCTCTTCCTACTCTCCACACCACTCTTCTCCACCCAGTCCTAGGCATGGAGCCGGAAGAAGAGTTAAACATAGGACAAATATAAGCCCAAACTACTGGGTCAAGTCTGGGGCTTCAACACAGCCAGCAGAGGCCTCCATGCATTAAAGGTGCTTTGAAAAATATTGACTCATTGCTGCAAGGTGCTAATCATGTTTGTACAACCAGGCCTAAAACTATCTGTGCCACTTTTTATTGGGCATTAACTAACTACCCCCCCATGTTGGTTAAAAATGGGTGAGGCTGTGTATTCAAATGAGCCTGACTCAGATTGTTAGGTTAGAGTGCAGCCAATATGATTTATGACTCGACTGAAAATCATCACCATTACTTTCTATGCCTAATTGTCTGTTTCCATTCAGTTACACACACATTTGGTGAAACAAATTGACTTAGGGCCCAAACTACAATGATAATTTGAATCCCAAGGGGACTAATAATGGCAAATTAAGGTTTTTGTAAATTGGTGTTCCCATTTATACCCAGTCAACCCAGTAGCCCAATAAAGGATAAATGAAGTGCTTTCATTGAAAAGTATAA
Source organism: Chionomys nivalis (assembly GCF_950005125.1). NCBI lineage: Eukaryota > Metazoa > Chordata > Mammalia > Rodentia > Cricetidae > Chionomys > Chionomys nivalis. The sequence goes on from NC_080112.1 coordinate 94,658,488, forward strand.
TGCCGAGGTTTATAGAATCCTTTTATCTTCAAAGGGCCAAGCCAATGCTCACAATACCCGGTACATAATATTATGCCTTTTATGCAAGTGCAGCTACTGTGAAAGAAGGGCACACAAATGTCCAAAGGCCGTAAAGCCAATGCAGCACCACATTTGCAATGGGCTCTCTGATCTTCTTGGCTCCAAGACTTGTGTTCAACCACATGAATCAAGTTTTGTAAGGAACAATCAAGAGAAATTTAATTCACACTATGAATCTGTATTAAGTTAATTGATTGAGCAGGAATATACGAAAATAGCAAAGACTGATTTTCCCTCAGGGCAGTGATGACTGGGGAGGAGATAAAAAGGTGTGTGTTGGGGGCGGGGGGGATAATCCAGGTATAGCAAAAGCTTCATAAGCAGAAGTGAGGAATATGAACCCTCAAATTTGGCAGCCCCATCTCCTATTTTAATATTGTCAGAGAACTGATTCAATTTCGGAGAGGAAGTAGAATGGGAATAAGTCAGCCCTTATGGTCCAATTTGAGAATCAGATTAATTAATCTATACACAACAGTTGTCTATTATTACAGTCCCCAGTGTTTTCCTTCATAAATACTCCCTCTCGGAGACACACAACTACCATTCACCAGCCCCACCCTCCAAAATATTCAAAAAAAAGCAAAGTGATTCAAAAGCAAGAAGCTGTGTTGCTGGATGTGCACAGGTTGCTAGCGAAAAGCTGAGAGTGCAGGGACTCTGGTGAGAGAGCTGGAAGGCAAATGTTGTGAGGGTAACAGAAAGAAGAGGCAGTGACATTGCCGAAGGAGTGCGGAAGAGTGTGAAAAGTGAGGAGTCCGAGCGTCTCAGGACCCTAATTTCTTGCTCGAAATAGAAATGCCTCCAAAATAAATAACGTGCGGCACGTGAAGTGCGAAATAACCTAAGCCAGCTCATCACCAGAAATGTTAGAGTAAATCTGCTCTGCCGCTAGCTACTTAATTCTTCCGAGCCCGAAATGGAAAAGCCTCCCATGTCCCTGCTTCAGCAGCAGCGTGTCCTGTGGACACACTCAAGTTTTCCCTCTCCCCCACGGCGCTGCTTTCACAGCTAGGCCAGAAAGAAGGAACCACCCAGACAGAGACTTGAAGATCGCTTCCCCCAGCGAAAAGGGGGATTAAGTTTCTCCCGGGCTCCCGCCGGCTGGGTGTCCATAGGCAGCATCCCAGGCTGCTGCGCCAGCACCGCTGAGCAAACCGCCGACCTAGGGGCGCCGCCCGGGCCGAGGACGCCGTGGGTTGCGGGAGCGTGGGAAGGCGGCTGCGCCCTTTCCCAGACTTGCGCCTGGGCGCCAGGAGAGCCGCTCCACTGCTTTCTCCCGGCTCGGCCTGGCCGAGCGGGAGGCCCCGGGCCGTTCCCCCGCCTGGGATCTAGGAGTGCAAACTCCTTCCCACGAGGGCAGTGGCAGGAACCCGGGTCACCACAGTGTGACACACACCCCGGGCCCCCGCTACTGCCGCCTGGAGCCTCGCGGATCCCGTCTGCCTGTCTCCCCCCACTCCCCAACCCACCCCTGCTTCCCGCCGATCCCGGGTGTCCTCGGCCAGCGCCGGCCCGGCGGCACCTGAAGAGCAGCTGGAGCCGGGGCCGAGCCCTGCGCGGGTGGCGACACTCGACCCCCCCTCCCCCCGGGCCGCGGCGAGGGGACACGTTTTACCCATATTGTTCCCGGGTGCCAGCCATCTCCTCTGTGCTCCTGGGAGCGCCGGGCGCTCGCCGGCCTCCGCAGCAAGCTGGCTGGGGCTCCCGCGCGAGCTCCCGGGCCGCTGTCGCTGCCGCCGCCGCCACCACCACTCTAGGCCGCCGCCCGCCTTCGCCGCTGCGGCCGCCGCCGCTGCCGCCGTGCAGCAGCCGGGATCCGCCAGCCCGCGCGCCCCACAGGGGACAGCACGGAGACCGCGACGTTCCCGCGTCTGGGTCTCCCGGACGAAACTTAAGAGTTTTTGCCTCTCAGTCCAGACGCAGCACCATGACACCACCGCAGCACCACACTGTCATTTCCGCCGCCGCAGAGGAAAAAAAAAAGAGGCAATCCCTTCGAAAGGAGGGTGGAGTGGGGGCAAGTGGAGCCGAAGCTGACACCCCAGGGGAGCACTGGGAGGGGCCCGTGCAGAAGGGGCGCTGGGCCACCTTCCTAGGCTCACCTTCCGCCGCCTCCGCCACTCCCAGCTCCCCGAGCCCCTCCTCTGGAGGCGCGCTTACATGTTTTCTCCCCTGGCAGGAGTGACCGGAGAAACCTGAGCAAGCAAAGGCAGAGGGTGGGTGGGGTTCAGATTACTACTGTACCTACCAGCTGATTCCAGCAGCCTTTTCTCCAGCGCCCTGTCATCTTGATGGAAGACACAGAGAGAAGGGGCCTGAGCAGGCGTGTGTGTGTGTGTGTGTGTGTGTGTGTGTGTGTGTGTGTGTGTGGTGTGTGTGTGTGTGTGAGAGTGAGCGCGTGTCCGCAAGCGGGTAGTGTGTGTGAAGTGCAGAGGGAAGATTATGGCCAAACTCTTCTTCCACCCACCACCCACTACCTCCACAAACCCCCTGATTAGAGCAAGGAAAAGGCCTTTGCGCCGCCAATGAGAAGAGTCTGCCTGGATCTTCCGCACAGGTCCTACTGGTGAAGCTGCTCGATGCAAAGTTAACTAGAGAGTAAAACAAAAATAGTGGAGGAGACAGAGAAGGGCAGACAATTGAAGGAAACCCAACCCCTTTTTCTTTTTTACAAAGGGAGAATGGCTATGTTCTATTGGCCTTGGGCACAAGTTGTTCGAGTGGATTAAAGCTACTAAAAGTGTATGGGGGGCAAGGTTTCTTTTGCACCTTCAGATCCTTGACCAACAAGACAAGACAGTCATTAGCAAGAGGTCAATGAGGCAGATGCTAGCCATCTGGGAATTCAACGTCCCTAGTACGTTGATCCATTTGGAACCCAGGAGCCTCCCGTTGGTCTGAAGTCAGCCTGCCTATTGACCTACCATTGGCTCAAAGACCACTGCCCCACTTCAGGTGGTTGAAAGAAGGAAGCACCTCCAGGAGATACTGTTTTGAGCTCCACTCAAAAAGAGAGACGGGGAAAGCAATCAGAAAACAGCCCTTCTCTATTACTGTGCTTGGGAACAAATCCAGAAAAAAAAAAATGAAGGTAGCTGGGTGTGTCCCCTCAGGGAACCAATAGCAGTCAGCCAACAGAGCTGTTCCACAGTGGGATAGAGAACTCTGGGGCGGAAATGAAAGGAAAAACCCAACCATGCCACCTTAAGGGAAGTACAGCACTGAGAGATGTAAAAGCCAATGTGTCATACCCAAAGCACAGACAACAAAAGCAAATGACAAATGAGACTGCGTAGCACCTAACGCCTACACAGCAGAATACACAATCAACACAGGTGGGAAGGGGAGAAAATATTTGAAGCCCGTATATAATAAGGACTTATTATCTCGAACATATAAAGAAGTCCTGTGTTTTAAAATGGGCGAAGGATAAATGGATGGGTATTTCTCAAAAAGGGAAAGAATAGCAGATAATAAGGTGGCCAACATGACTATCCATCAGAAAAAATGCAAAAGAAAGTGATGGGGGGGGCAGTTCTAAAGATTTGTTGTGTAAAGTCGATAGTATTATACTGTATCCTGCAAAATGGTCAGATGGGTACATTCCATGCCATGGGACTTTTGACACAAGGAAACAGTTGATTTTTTTTAAGTTAATGAGTCAGAAATCTGCTGATTCTGGTGTAACATGGTGGGCAAATACACCACATAAATGTTAAAATATATATGCATATTTGGTGTATGTACATCTCTATATACATTTGTCTGGAGTCAGTCTGCCTGCTGAGAGGCCTAGGCTGTTGGTGAAAAAAGGTAAGTCCAAAACTGGGTGTGCTATACTAGTAGCAAGAAAAGGAAGGAGGCATTTTGTATACGTGTATGTGTTCTCTGTAGAGATACCCCAGAAACTGATTGTATTGCTTACCTAAAGGTCAGCCAGAGGAGGGAAAAAGTGTCAGTCAGCTTTTGGTCACTGTGATGAAAATCTGAGAAACAATTTAGGAGGAAAGCTTTGTTTTGGATTATGATTTCAGAATTTTCAGTCCCTAGTCACTGGCCCTACTGTTTGGGAGCCTACAGGGAAGTAGAGCATTATGGTAGCAACTATAGGATGAAGTTAAGTAGGAAGGAACAAGGAGAGAGAGGGAGGGAAAGGAGGGTAGGAAGAGGAGTTCGGAGTCCCAGTGTCCCATTCAAGGGCACACACCCAAGGGCCTACTTCCTAGAACCAGGTCCCACATCCTAGTTTCTGCCATCGCCCAATAGTCCTTTAAACCACACAAGCATCAATGGACAAATCCATCGATTGGGAGAGAGGGTAAAGCTGCCATGATCCAGTTAATTCCCAAAGACCCGCCTCTGGACATGGATTGGGCCATTGGGGACAAAGCCTTCAATGCGTAAGCTTTGTGTGGGATGTTTCGGACCCAAACCATGACAGGGAAGCATCCAGTATTGTATGTGTTGTTTCGTCTTTCTCGAGCTTTTTAATTGACATTTTAGAAGCAATTGAAAAGAGTGAAGATCATAGAGATAGAAAGCAGAATGAAAGTTACTAGGGGTTGCGGGCAGGAGGGAATGAGGAGTTGGTTAAAGCATACATGCTTTCTGTCTGGGAGTTTGGAAATTTTCCTAGAAATAATTTGTTTCATGAAAGTACTTAATGCAACTAATTGTACACTAAAAAGTAAAGAGGAAAAATTGCATGTGATGTATATTGTACCACAGAAAACAAGCGAAAATAAAGAGGAAGTATACTAAACAAGTATAGATCAACGCATTTGTGTAAACAAACGTGTGTCCGCACATGTGTAGATGAGCCGAGTAATGTGACCCTGGAACTGACGCTAGTATTTCTGGAGATCTTTGGATAACTGGATACTCTGCATTAAGAAACTGTTTTGAGCCGAGCATAGTGGCACACACCTTTAATCCCAGCACTCAGGAGGCTGAGAAAGGCACATCTCTGAGAATTTAAGGCCAACTTGTTCTACAGAGTGAGTTCCAAGAAACCAGAACAATTACAAAGAAACCCTGTCTCTAAAATCTCCCCCAAAAAGAGAATGTTCTTTGATAGCTTAAAACAAAACCAAAAAAGTATATCAACCAAAAAAAAAAAAATGTTGAGTCACAAATTGAAGAGAGAAATCGGTTGAGCCCTGTGAATTGTTCTTCAGTCTCTCTTGGTAAGATCCCCACAGAGCAATGGAGACTTTTCTAAAATGTAAAGAAATGGCCACTTACATTAGGGATCTACCTACACAAAGCTAGCCCACTCTTGGCAGAACCGACAACAAAGGAGATTTGCTTTTAATGGCTTTTCTCGCCCTTTAGAAATGATCCCATCCTTTGTATTTTAGCCATCTCCCCCGCACCTGAGATTCCAGTGCTTCAGAAAGCGCCCCCAACTTCCCGGAGCTCTGTACAGAACTCCCTAACCCTGTCTTTCCTCCCAAGGGAATGCTCTGGACCTTTCCTTTCCCTCCTCAAAACTTAACAGCTGCTGGGTCCCTTTCACAAAGGACCTTGCTAAGTGATTAAGGAATTCAATCAACTAACTCAAGCTAAATGTTAATAGCTTCATTTGTCTCTCTATTAGGAGATAATATTTTAATTTTAACAGAGGCCTTCAATGTATTAATTCAAAGGAATGACTAATGGCTTGTGTGGGTGGGAATGGGGGATGGGAAGATTTCGCTTAATCACATCACATAAGCAGCTGCTTTGAAAATATCCCCATTTTCAACGGTTTTATGCAAATTGCTCACTGTAAATTTATTAAAGTAAATGTTTTGTATCTGGCAGGAGATGCAAAACTGGCTTGGAGTGTGATGCAATTATTTGTTTATAATTATTTAATGGTTACCTTTGTATATAACATATGTTGATCCTATTAAAATAAATCTGGCCCATAAAAAAGGGTGTCTAACAGATGCAGCCGGAGGTGTTTAATTGAATTAATCTGAAGCAGACTTACCACAGCACAGGCCCGCAGTATGGGCTATTTTTTTCCAGCTGAGAATGTAAGGGGGAGGGAGTGGCTCCAGATACTTTCTTCAGAGAACAGCACAGAGGCCAGTCTGTTCCAGAAGGGAAAAAAAAATCATAGAAGGGTGATTTTGTTGTACAAGAGCATCATTGCTTCTGCAGACGGAGACCTTATACTGCTCTCAAAAGAAGCAGCTACTTGTCTGAAATCCAGAGGTTGACCAAAGGCTTTTCTAACAGAGCAGCTCTTAACAGGATGGTGGGAAGAAAAGCACTTTTGGCATAGTCTCGTCAATAGGACACTGTTCTAAAGCTCTAGTGAGGAATGGACTCCACAGGCTGCTTGCAAGAGAGTGCTTCAAATGTTCCTGATGTGGAGAGCTAGCATGCGCCTGGCGCGTTGTATTATTTTATTTATACTCTGCTACTGCTTTCATCAGTTTTATAACTCTTCTGAACTGCTGTAATAAACGTCTATGTTTGCTATCTGCATTGCATTGTTCCCGGAGTGTTAATGTGCAATCGGGTCCAAGCCTAATCCTTACTGCTGGCCAGGCCTTCCCAATCGGCAGTGTCAGTTACTTACTAGCTGGCTTCCACAGCATCACACCTTTCCTGGTTTTCCTAACATCTGACTATCTGTTCCTTGGGTTCTGTTGTTTCTTTCTGCTGTTTTATTGCTTCTGAAACCCGTATACCCCAGAGCTCAGGCCTTGGCTCCCCTTTCCATAAATACTCACTCCTATGGGACATCCTCTAGTCCTATGATTTCCGGTGGGATCCATATACTGATGGATGCCAGTTGTATCTTCAGTTCATATCTCTCCCTTGGGCCCAAGCTTGCATATTCTTCTGAGAATTTTGCATCTCCACCTGGCTGCCTCATAAGCAATGCTAACAGTGTGACCAAAAATGAACTCTTACTTTCTACCCCTCCTCATTTCATTTAGTGGCATCATCCAGGTATTTTAAATCAGATGGGAGTTGTCATCCTTGACACTTTCCACGCCCCGGTGCCCAACATGTAACTTAGAATCGAGTCAGATTTCCATTTTCTCACTTCTCCTTATATTAATCACTCTGGCCAGTGATGCTTTCAAGATGGAAATCTGATCATTTAAAGCCTCATTCCCCAACTAAAACTCTTTAGTCTCTTCTCATTGCCATTAAAAAAAAAATTCAAATTGCAGAAGCTATGCAAGACCCGGCACTAGCTGTTGTGATGGCTACTCTTGGGTTATCAACTTGACTACGTCTGGGATGAATTACAATCTTGTGATCCGGATCTTGAGGCAGGAAGACAACATGCCTTTGATCTGGATCTTGAGGCAGGATGACATAGTTCTTTAATCCAGACCTTGAGGTGAGAAGGCACACCTTTCATCTGGGTCATACCTTCTGTTGTTAGTCTGTATAAGGATGAGGAGGAAGGAAGAGGTTGTTCGTCCTTCACCTACTTGCCCGCACCTACTCAGCGCATCCGTTCCTTCACTGGATTGGATCTTACTTCTTTGGGCTTCCAGCATATACAGAAGACCAACTGAGACACCCAATCTCATGGGACTGAGCATCTCTAGATTCTTGAACTTTACATTCACAGCTAGCTATTGTTGGACTGCAATCTGTAAAACATTCCAATAAATTTCCATGTATGCATACATACATACATATAGATAGATAGATGATAGATAGATAGATAGATAGATAGATAGATAGATAGATAGATAGATAGATAGATAGATAGATGATAGAAAGAAAGAAAGGTAGGGAGATAAAGAAATTCGTTCCATAAATTCTGTGGCTCTATAGAACCCTGGCTAATAACAGTGGTTCTCTTATCCAGCACTCATCCTTGTTCATGACAGTCTAAGCACACTGGCCTTCTGACACCCCTGGAACTATACACTGCCCTTACACCGCCCCCGCAAGAACTCCATGTGCTCGTTTCCATCTTCTGCAGGGTTTCTCCCTCCACTCTCCACATGGCTGTCCAAAGTTTTCTCTCAGATTACATAGCACCTAACCAGATAATCCTTTCTGACCACTCTATCTAAAGTAGCCCCTTCTCTTTATCTTTATCATCCTCTAATATTGTACAGCAGTCCTTTTCTTTTGGACATGATCATCAAATAAAAAAATCACATGTGTTTATTTTGTGTACTCACATACCCATGCATAAACACAAATATGCATTCCATGAGACAGAGTTTTGCCTGTCTCTATCACTGGTGTATCTCTAACACATCAAACAGCACCTGGATTACAGTAAATACTAATATTCACCAAATAATATAGGTAAACTGGTAGAAGAGTATGGTCCAGAAATGACTTTTGTAAGCTGACCTAGACTTACCCCAATTTGCAATACATAATGAGAATTTGGAGAGGCTCTCTTGACAGAACTAGTACAGTCATAAAGACCCATGATGGGAGGCCAGACACATGACTCAGAGCCTCAACTGTCTATATTCTAGTTCTTTTTTTTTGGGGGGGGGGTTTCGAGACAGGATTTCTCTGTGGTTTTGGAGCCTGTCCTGGAACTAGCTCTTGTAGACCAGGCTGGTCTCGAACTCACAGAGATCCGCCTGCCTCTGCCTCCCAAGTGCTGGGATTAAAGGCGTGTGCCACCACCACCCGGCTATATTCTAGTTCTTAAACTCACTCTATAAACTTTAGTGTCCCTTAAGATATTAACTACTATTATGAGAAAAGGGGATTTGATCAAAGATGTGTAGAAAATGCTACAGACTCTCTTAGAGACTCACATCACACATTAGCATATTAAAACTCTAAGAAGTTCTGCCAGAAATAAAATCTATTTGTACTTTGTTTAACATTTCCCCCAACATGTTTGACCATGAAACATTTATGGTCTATCCACTTATTAACATCTCACAGTGGGGTGGGAATGTAGCTCCCACTAGAATGCTTGTTTAACATGTGTAAGGCACTGGATTCCATCTCTAACACCACAGTAAAACAACATTTTACAGTGCTCTACAATCCTCAAAATGCAGTTTTGGAAGCATTGTCATAGATATTCAGACAAAGCATGTGTGTGCGTACGTGTGTGTGTGTGTGTGTGTGTGTGTGTCATGGATATTGGTCAATGTTAAATTAAGAGTCATAGAAATAAATCCTAATCAAAAGATTCTCTTGTGAAATGAATTAGATTGGGATGCAAACTTAAAATAAGACAACAGGAGGTGGGGCAGGCTGGAGAGATGGCTCAGTGGTTAAGAGCACTGGCTGTTGTTCCAGAAGTTCTGAGCTCAATTCCCAGTGCCCACATGGCAGCTAACAACCTTCTATGGGATCTGATGCCCTTTTCTGAGCTGCAGATGTATGTGCAAACAAAACATCAATATACATAAAACAAATAAATCTTTAAAATAAGGCAATTTGGGGGGACAGTGCACTCTGTTAATGCAAACCTATGTGATGTTTGACACTGTGTCCTGTTAATATAAACCTATGTGGTGGTTTCAATAGAAATGACCTCCACAGACTCACGTGTTTGAATGTTTAGCCCATAGGGAGTAGCACTATTAGGAAGTGTGGCCTTGTTGGAGGAAGGGTGTCCCTGTGGGTGTCAGCTTTGTGGTCTCAGCCTGCATAGTGGCTCTCAGTCTCCTTCTGCTGCACCATGTCTACCTGTATGCTGTCATGCTTCCCACTATGATAATAATGGATTAAATCTTTGAACTGTAAGCCATTTCCAATTGTTTTCGTTTCTAAGAGTTGCATTGGTCACCGTGTCTCTTCACAGCAATAGAAACCCTAACTAAGACACCCTAGTAAGAATGAACTGACGTACAGCGAGTGAGCAGTGTTGCTCTACATTCATAGTTCAAATGCTATTGCCTCGTAGCATCATTTCTACATCACTGACAATCTGGAAAAGACTGATGAAGGAACTATGGAGAGAGTTCAGTTGGTGAGATGCTTGTCATGTAAGTAGAATGTCTTGAATTTGATCTCTGGATGTACACAGAATCTGAACAAAGTGTCACATGCTTTTAATCCCGGTACTAAAAAGGTAGAGACAAGTGGATTCCTGGGGATTCACTGGCCAGTCAGCCTAGCCTATTTAGGAGCCAAAGGTTCTAATGAGATTTTGTCTCAAAAAATTTAGGTGGATGGTCCAAGAGAACTAGCACCTAAGGTTTATGTAACTCTAGCCTCCACGTGATATGTGGGTACACTTGTGTATATCTATCTGAACACATGTGAATGTGCATACACACAGATATCAATGACACACTGTCAGTGAGCCTTAGGAATACACAAAAATGGGAAAGTATTACTATCAAATTAAAAGACTAGAGATGAGCAGCTGTTATAAGGGAAAGGTGTGACAAAGTTTGGTGGCACCTGTCTTTAATCCCATTACATGAGAGGAAAGGGCAGACAGATTTCTGTGAGTTTGAGGCTAGCCTGATCTACACAGCAAGTTGAAGGCCAGTCAGGGCTACATAATGGGGGGATTTGCAAGGCAATGGCCAATAGAAATGCACATTGACTTGAAGTCAGACACATTGCTATTGCTCTTACCCATTTCAGTGTTTCTTTTGGTTATTTGAGCAATGTACATTGGTTCATGCTAATGGCCTCTACAGTTGCTGTTCCTTCTGCCTAAAGCAGACATAGGCAAAACTTTTTCTGTTGTAGTCAGCTGAAAATAGTTCAGGCTTTGTGGGCCATATGATCTCTATCCCAACTACTCAGTTCTGCTGTTACTGCAAAAGTAACAATACATAAACAATAAAACTTTACTTTCAGAATGAGAACGTGGATCAGATTTGGACCAAAGAATAAAGTTGTTCAGCCGGGCGGTGGTGGCGCACGCCTTTAATCCCAGCACTTGGGAGGCAGAGGCAGGCGGATCTCTGTGAGTTCGAGACCAGCCTGGTCTACAAGAGCTAGTTCCAGGACAGGCTCCAAAACCACAGAGAAACCCTGTCTCGAAAAACCAAAAAAAAAAAAAAAAAAAAAAAAAAAAAAAAAAAAAAAGAATAAAGTTGTTCAATATGGAGCAAATACAGAAAAAATCCTTATGAATGATCCTTTTTAATCAACATTTTACATAAACATTATTATCTCAAATGACACTATCCAATCTAAAGTATTTGCTTTATGTGCTTTAAAATTTAGCTATTTTAATTATTTCTATTATACCTATACCAAATGGTATTTTCTTTTTTTTTTTTTATAATTTGTGATTTTTTATTTCTTAAATTTTTACAAAATGAAAATGTGTATTGATGCCTAAAAGTTTCATCCTTTGAGAGAAGTGAGGGCTGGGTGCAAATGGTATTTTCTTATTTATTGATTTCCCCCAGCTCCCCCACATACCAAAATAATAACTAATATTTATTAAGCCTTTTTTGTATATTTGTTACTGTTCTGAACACTTCAGATGCATTAATCCTTTTAATCTTTATAATCACATATTGAAAATAATTCTTAATTGACTAATTTTGTAGATGAGGAAATGAAGACTGGAACATTAAGTAATTTATTCTCAGTCACATAACTGAGTTGGTGATGGTTCCAGGATTTAGACTCTGGCCCCTAAGTGATGTGGGAGTCCCCTCTGTCTGCTGCTTGTATTGGTTAATGAATAAAGAAACTGCCTTGGCCTGATAAGGCAAAACTTAGGTAGGCAGAGAAGACAGAACTAAATTCTGGGAGGAAAAAAGCAGAGTCAGAGAATTGCCATGGACCCACTGCCGGAGATACACGTGCTGAGACTTTACTGGTAGGCCACGACCTCGTGGTGATATACAGATTAATAGAAATGGGTTAAACTAATATGTAAGAGTTAACCAATAAGAAGTTAAAGCTAATGGGTCAAGCAGTGATTTCATTAATAGAGTTTCTGTGTGGTTATTTCAGGGCTAAGCTAGCTGGGTGGCCAGGACAAACAAGTGGACCCTCCTTGCAACACCTTAGCAGTGTGCTACATTAAATCTCAATGATAAGCTCTGCATTGTGTGTATCCTATCTGTCTTGTTTAGTGATGTCCTTGAACAGTGTCTAGCATCTGGTTAATAAATATATGTCAACATAATAAAAATTCTAAGCTTATTAAAGGGAGTCAGTATTCAACAAATTTGAAATTTGATTACTTTTTAATGAAGCTACTAGATGAGACAAGAAAAATAAGTACAATGTTGTGTGCGGTGGCTTAAATGATAATGGCCCACATAGGCTCATATCTTTGAGTGCTTAGTCTTCAGTTGGTGGAGCTTTTTGGGAAGAATTAAGAGGCATGGCCTTGTCAGAGGATGTGTGTCTCTGAGGGTTGACTTCGAGGTTTCAAAAGTTCATTTCATTCCCAGTTAGCTCTCTTTCTCTGTCTTCTGGCTATGAATCAGGATAAAACTCTAAACTACTGCTCTGGCACCATGCCTGCCTGCCTGTTGCCATGCTCCGTGCCATGATGGTGGTCATGAACTCTAACCCTCTGAAACTGTAAGCAAGCCCAAATAAATTCTTTTTATATAAGTTGCCTTGGTAATTGCGATAGGAAAGTAACTAAGTCATTGTGCTATTTGCATTTTAGCAAATCATTAAACATGATTTTCTATTTCATAAGAACTTTCCATGTCGTTTGATGCTGTTTCTCTTTCCCTTTTTGTTTGGTTTCCATGACATTTTGTGGTTTCTACACCTTAATAATTTACTTTGTCCTTTGTAACACCTTCTCCCCATCAATCATCTCCTCAACTGGGGGTGTTAACTAGAATGCCATCTTCAGCTGAAATGCTTTTAGGTAGTTCCCTCCATTGTCACTGTTTCTATTTTCCTGATAACACCTCAGGCTAATACTTGACCAGATTTTTATTTCAAGCCTGAGAAGTTCCCACAAGCACCTTGTGTTTACATGACCAAAATAAAATCCTTATTCTTTTTCTTATACCACCTCCCCAATTACTGACATCATCTATTATCTCCACATTAGAAACCTACATGCCATTTTTGCTCCCACTCTGCTTTTATTCTACCCATATCTAAACACCAAGCCCATCTCAATTTTACTACTTAAAATTTGTTAGCTTATTACTCAACTATAATCAACTCCTCTGGTCTCTTTTTCAGTTTTGCACCTATTCTACTCTCAACACACTTCCCAGAAATATTTGTTTCTCTTTTATTTATTATTTGTGCAGTGTGTATGATTTGTGTGTGAGAGGGTGTGTGTGTGAGGGGGGGTGAGGAGTGAGAGGGAACATACTTGCAGAGGTCAGAGGACAGCTTTCAGAAGTCAGGTCTTCCCTCCCCCTTCCTCTATAGAACTGGAATCAGGTCAATGGACTTTTGGGGTTAGTGCTTTTACCTAGTCATCTCACTGTCCTCAGAATTAGCCTTTCATAAGTGAAAGTTTGAGAATCAGTTATGATGGCACAGACCTGTAGTATCAGCACTGAGAAGACTAGAACAGGAGGATAGTGAGTTTGAGACCAGTCTCAAATACATGGTGATCTACACAGCATGACCTTGCTTCAATAAGAATAAATATTTTCTCATGTAATGGTTTTCTCATGTAATGGCACATTGCCTACATGATAGAGCTCAAGTTACTTTGGGACCTACAAATCTACCCAGACTTGCAATCTACTGTATCACTTACAGCTAATGTTTTAGAAATTACAAAGTACTTTCATCATTGTAGCTCTTTATTGTTTTGTTTTGTTTAGATTTGCTTTGGGGGCAATTTTAAGGAAATTCATACATGAGAACTGAATCTACACATCATACTCACAAATTTATATATATTCTGCTAAGTTCATTTAGCGTTGCTCATGTGTACATGAGTTCAGGGTTGAACACTCGGAATTGGACAACTTAAGCAGGAGCTCCTCCCTCAAAGAAACTGATTCTCTCAGTAGTCACTGACCACCTAGAACTCTTAATCTAGGGTTGGGACTCTGTGGAATTTCATGTGCCCATGTTGACAAGTCAACTGGTGTTGACATTATGTCATTTTGTTTTGGTTTGTTTTTTTGAGACAAGGTTTGTCTGTGCAGCTTTGGAGCCTGTTCTGGAACTTACTCTGTAGACCAGGCTGGCCTCGAACTCACAGAGATCTGCCTACCTCTGCCTCTTGAATGCTGGGATTAAAGACATGCGCTATCACTGCCCAGCTCATTATGTCATTTTTTTTTCAGGCAACCATACTACTAAGATTTCATGGGTGCATTTTCCCTGTCATGGCTTGGAAACAGTAGGAGGAATACAGGAGTCTCCCAAAACAATATGAACTCTTACCACTGCCTTTGGTTGCCTTCCAGAATTTGAAGGAAAGACACTATTGCTGAAGACACCACACACTTTGAACACAGGGCATGGAAAAAAAATCGATCTGAAACTCATCTGAAATCACTTTCCCTTTGGACTGGTTCCCATAGTATCAGAAGGTTATTTGCAAACTGCTGGAGGAGAGGACTAATTGGTAGTCCTACCCAGCGATAAAGTCTATGAACCACAACAATGACTAGCCTGAGAAGATATCCCCAGTGGTGCAATAGTGGCAGTTTTATCTTGAGGGTAACCAATAACTGCTAATTGAGCTTACAATCCTCTTAATAAGAATGAATCTGTAACATTAACTTTGTATTGTTAACTGAGCCAGCTACCAGTGGTTAGAAAGGTCACATAAAGAGAATCTGCTACAATGCAGAGAATAAGTAACCATGAGGGGACAATCCTAGATCATATTGTGAGGACGAGAGTACTCACAACTGGTTGCTAAGTAGGTATGATGTCAAAGTAATATAATCCAAGAACAAGAGAGGTTGAGGCAGGATGCTCATGAATTTGAAACTAGCATAGACTGATTACACAGAGAGACATTGTCTGAGAAAAATACAGGTTGCTTGCCTGAACTTACTGAAGAAAATTTTAGGAATACTAACTTCAGATTGTACTGTATTATAGTTCTGGGGTTGGACCTGTGGACACATTTACGATGCTTCTTCAGTGGTCTTGGCAGGTCTGGGAAAAGAGCTTCCTTCTTCCCAGAATACTCCTGTTCTTATTGCTCCACCTCTACTTCTTGTCTGGCTACTGGCCAATCAGCGTTTATTTAAAATATAATTGACAGAATATAGATCTGTCCTGCACCAATCTTATATTTCATTTCAAAGGATTTCAGTGCATACTTACATAATAAAATAAGATACAAGCTTGTAAGTATAAAATGATTTGATTGATTTTCATTGATATATTACATAATATAAATCAAACTCATTATTCGAGGGTTTAGCTTTCCAATATAAACTAAATCCTTTTCCTGAAGAAGCCCATGGTTTAGTAAGGGAAAGATGAAAAGACAATTTAAAAAGCAGCAAAGTAGAATAAAGACAAGCTTCTACAGGGCATGTAAAATAGAGTCATAATAAATAGTGGAAGGGGGTAATAAGGAAAGATGGGTATAAAAGAAGAGTAGCGGTTACTTAGGGGAAGAAAGACATTTGTGAAAGATGAGATAGTAGCTTTGTAATCATTTGCTCTGTCCTTTTAAGAGACAAACCATGTCCACTCCCTTCCCCCCATCTGCCTAGGCAAGCTGATTTTCAGCTTCCAGCCTGAGTCCTTTCCCTCTCTCTCTCTCTCTCTCTCTCTCTCTGTCAGGCAGCTTCTGTCTCTCCCTTCTCCCTACGTCTCCCCTTCCCCCCCACCTCTCTCTCTGCCTCTCTCTGCCTCTCTCTCTTCTCTTCCCCCTTCTCTCCTTCCTTTCCATAACCCACTAAATAAATATCCAACCTCTGTAGTTTTTGGTGCCTGTCCTGGAACTAGCTCTTGTAGCGAAGGCTGGCCTCAAACTCATGGAGATCAGCCTGCCTCTACCTCCTGAGTGCTGGGATTAAAGGCATGCGCCACCAGAAACTACAGAGAAACCCTGACTAGAACCCCCCCCCAAAAAAATATCTAACCTCACTCTGCATGGCATGCTATCCATGTGTCTCTTGCCTGTGGCATGGCTCCCTGCCTGGAACCAGCTGCCTTCAGAGACCTGCAGCATAGTCTCATGGCATGTCCATTTGTCTGTCTTTCCTCGTGGGACTGGCTGCCCCATAGAGGTCTCTCACCCACCACGTGGCTCCCTGCCTGGGACTCACTGCCCCTTGTGGCCCACTGCAGCCACTCGGGGACCTGCAGCCATCCCTGCCTGGGACTGGCTGCTCTTGGGACCCACTGCCTACTGCAGCCACTCAGGAACCGCAGCATTTTACTTAAACCCTAACAAGCTCAAAAGCCAAAGGGAATGTGATAACTTCAATGAAGTAATGATATTCTGAGAATACAGACTGAATATGGAGTAAAATGAAGAGACGATGATGAAGCTGTCACCGGATAGGTCATAAAAAGTTCCATGTGACATTCCAAGGAGTGTGAACATAATTCGGAATCTTTGAGTGATTTTGTGTGGGGAATTGGCATGATGAAATTTCCATGGTACAATAAATGCTCGAATAAACTCAAAGCAGCAGGGACTGAAGCAAGAGCGCTGTTCTGAAAAAAAATTCATTATGTCAAGTAAGAAGTAATGAAAAGAGCACATATTTGAAAGGGATTTAAAGTGTAAGTAGAACTTTAGGACAAAATAACTGAGGGAGAAGTGAAGGGTCAGGTTTCTGTTTTCACAGGAGGGATGGCAGTAGCACTAAGTTCTTCAAAAGGGAACACAGAAGGAAGAGCAGAATTTTGAGGAACACAGAAATGGGGGAATGAGGAAGAATGACAAGATCAGCTTGGACTTAAGCTATGGAGCACCTAGCTAGAATTGCTGATCTGAAAAATGAATGTTTCAGTGATTCTCAGAAGAGATGAGAGCTAATGACACAGGTGTGGATACAAGCAGACACGTGGGAATTATGATAATTAATAAATTAATCAAGAAAGAGTCTGCACAATGAATTGAGATCTGAACTGTGGACAGAAAATCTCAAAACAGCCTAGTTTAAACTCTGTCATGTGGTTATTAGTGTTAACTCTAAAGAAGATGCATAATAAAAATGAGCAAATGAAGTGAAGATAAATATAAAATGTTCAATTTGAGGAGAAAGGGAGCATCAGGAAGTGGAATGGAGCCTGTGTTCAAGGAGTTAAACAGATTTAAGAAATGAATAAAGGAGTGGTGACCTCAGGGCAAGCTCCCACCCAGCTAAGCTTCCAATTTGTGAAAAGAAATTAAAGAAAACTTAGAGTTGGGTGTGGTGGTACACACCTTTAATCCCAGCACCCTGGAAGCAAAGGCTAGCAGATCTCTGAGTTTGAGGCCAACCTGATCTACAGAACAAGTTCCAGAACATCTAAGCTTAAGCAGTGAAGGAAGTGGATATAAAAAAGCTGGTGAAGATGTAATTGAACAAGGGGGGCATGTTCCAGCCTCAGTAAACAGCACAATTTGGCGTCTTTAGCCACGTGGTCCTGGCTTTAAGAGAAGAAGAAAGAGGTTATGGAATATTCTCCTGTGATTAAGGAAAGCCTCTGAGGCAAGGCGTATGTCAGGGGAGTCCCTGAATGGAGGCCAAGAGAGGCCATTGTGTGAAGCTGTGAAAGTGAAGCCTGGACTGCCTTGGAGACCCCAGGATGTTGGAGATGCCAGAGCCATGGGATACCTGCTGAGGAAAATGGCTAACAGGGAGTGGAACCAGCCTAAGAGGAAGAAGTGTGTTACAGTCAACAAAGCTGAAAGGAGTTGGAGATCTGAAGAGCATTTTGACATCAGATCTAGAAATGCAGAATTTGAAGTTTGGCTAGCTGGTTTTCAATCTTGCTTTGGTCCACTATTTCCTCACTGAGCTCCCTTCCCTCTGTTTTAGAATGGTAAAAATGTATCCTGTGCCGTTATATGTTGGAAGTATGTGGTATGTTTTTTTTTTAATTTTGATTTTATAGTTAAGAGATTTCATAAATCTCAAATGAAACTTTGACCTTTGGACTTTTACACGTTGTTGAGACTGTGATAGACTATAGGAACTTTTGAAGTTGGACTAAATGTATTTTGTATTATGATATTACTACAAGCTTATGGTGGTCTTGGAATGGAATGTGGTATCTTGAATGTAATTGCCCCCATAATCTTATAGGGAGTGGCATTATTAGGAGATGTGGCTTTGTTGGAGTAGATAATGCCTTGTTGGAGAAAGTGTGTCCCTGTGGAGACAGGCTTTAAGGTCTCATACATGTTCAAGCCGTACTCAGTGTCTTAGTTCACTTCCTGTTGCCTTCAGGTCAAGATGTAGAATTCCCAGCTCCTTCTCCAGCATCTGCATACTGCATGTCCCACCATGATGGTAATGAATGAAACTTCTGAACTGCAAACCACCCCAATTAAATGTTTTCCTTTATAAGAGTTGCCCTGGTCATGGTGTCTCTTCACAGTAATAGAAATCCCAACTAAGGCAATTTCCTATTGCTGCTATATAAAGTAACCACAAGCACTGTGGCTGAAAAGAACCCAAACTTATTGCCTAATTCTTCTGAGAATCAGGAATCTAAAATTAGTCTTATTAAGCTAAAGTTAAGGTCTCAAAATGGCTGATTCCTTCTGGAGGTTCTAAAAAATAATACATTTCTTTATCCTTTTCAGTATCTAGAGATCCTCTGTATTCCTTGGTTCATGGATTCATCCTCCATCTTAAAACCAGTAGCAGTGTTAGAATTTCACTCTCACTGTATTTAAGATCACATTCTCTTCAATGTCTGCTCTGCTGCCTGTTTCTCAGAATGACCCTTCTTAGTACATTAAGTTTACACAAATAAGCCAGGATAATTTTTCTGTCTCAAGAACTTTAATCATACCTTTAAAGTCTTTTCTTTCATATAAAACAACACATTCAAAAATTCCAATAATGTGAACACAGGCATCTTTGAGTTGTGTTATTTTGTTTACTGCACTAAGGAAGTAGAGACTTTCAAAACAGAGGAGATTCAATAGAGTCCAACGTAGAAGTTGAAGGAAATCAGGACCAAAGTAGCCTTTAGAATTAGTAGCTATTAAAAAATTGTCATCTCAGAAAGAATTGATAGAACAAGAACTACAGAATAGTAAAATAAAAGACAACTATAATATGTTGTATGTAATGGGACTCTCATCTTTTACCACTATATGAACCAATATAGAACAGAGAAAGAACACATTGAATCTTATGGTGCTTAATTGGAATTCAAGGATTGGTACAAATCAATAGTTTTTTATATAGATATATATCAATATAGATAACACAATAGAAATACAGAAATATATGTGCATTAATGTTTACACACCTCTACCTATATGAATGCAAATACATGCATATGTAGACACACATGCGCATATATACATATATATAAACAAACCATTTTGTGGCTCCTTCCACCAAAAGATAGAACAAACAAATAAGAACAATAGGTAACTTAGCTTCTAAACCTGTAGTAACTCAAAAATCAGAAAAGCTAAAAAGGACCATTGAGGGGGAAACTAGGGGAAAAACAGAGTACAAGTGATCTGATCAGATCTGAAATGGGAAAAACGGGGAAGGGCTCTAATAAGGAAAGAAGGAAGGAGATAAATAAATACAAAAGAATTATGTGGGAGGGGAAAATAATAGTAAGAATGTATTAAAAAGTCAAAGACTCAAACTGCTAATTTTCTACCTAAAAAATAATTATAAGTTGGTATATACATGTCATTTAAATGAAATTTTCCCATCTAGGGTGATATCACTTGCTCCAAAGAGCTGAAGATCATCTCACAAAAATCTTAAAACCAGACAGAGAAACACTTGTTTTGAGTTGTTGGTTAAAGTAGTCTAAGAGACTCCCAAAACACTAGGCTAGTGTGATTAGCCTTTGGTTTCCCTTTGAAGGTAGAAAGTAAGTCCCAATCACTGAATACACTATGTGTTTTGGACACAGGGTCCTAAGGACTCTCAAGATGAGGGCCTGAAAGCCTCCTCACTGAGAACTAGCTTTCATAATACAAGAAGTTGCTATGCAAGCTTCTAAAAGAGGGGAAGCAACCAACAGTCATACTTAGCAATGATACCTGTAAATCACAAGGACCAGCATGGCACAATAACCGTAAGGGTGCATCAGTGGCAGTAACAAGCATCTCTCTAATCGGACTTAAGACCCGCTTAACAAGAGGAAAATCATGCCTGGTACTGGAAACCTAGCCAACTACCCAAAGCTAGTGAAGTCAAGGCTATTGTAGGAGAATCTATGGCCACCACTTTACTAAACCAGAATAATTCCTAACTATATTCTAAATATTTGTCCTTATATACACAGCTACGTGGAGTCCTTACTCCTCATCAAGGAAACTTCCCAGAGACCAGTACAGAAAACCACAACCAATTGAAATGCAGAGTTCTGGGACCCAGTTCCCACTGACACAATACAACTCTCTTACCTAAGTCTCAGAGATCATTGCAGAAAATGGGCTGGAGAACTATAAGAGCCAGAGAAACAAGAAGTTCGTTGTGAGACTGCATCTCCTAGGAATATCAGCCTTGAAGTCTCATCAACATGGATGCCTCAATATCACCTGATATGATACTTAGCAATATTGCATGCTATTGTGGATGGGGAAAATCTCACAAGACCTCAACTCTACACAAAGATTACAGGCAATTTCAGAATTCTGGGAACTGAAGAAATAGTTTTCCCCAGGGAAGAAGAGCACATCAATTGTTTCTACAATACCAAATGGTCAGCCCTGAAAACATGTATATACAAGTAACATTATACAGACTAAGAAGATTGTATTTATATATTTAGGAATGTGTGTGTGTGTGCATATTCGTTTAAAACAACAATTAAAGAAAAAAAGGCTGTGGTGGTTTGAATAAGAATGGCTCCCATATGCTCATATATTTGAATGCTTAGTCATCAGGGAGTGGCACAACTTAGAGGGATTAGGAGGTGTGGCCTTGTTAGGGTAAGTGTGGCCTTATTGAAGGAAGTGTGTCACGGGGGTGTGCTTTGAGGTCACAGAAGCCCAGGCCAGGTGCAGTAGCACTTCTCTTCCTGCTGCCTTCACATTCAGATATAGAACACTCAGCTACCATTTCTGCCTGCATGCCACCATGCTCCCTGCTATGAAGATAATGCACTAACCCTCCAAAACTGTAAGCAAGCCCCCAATTAAATGCTTTCTTTCTGTAAGAGTTTCCATGGTTATGGTGTTTCTTCGCAGCAATAGAACACCAACTAAGACAGAGCCATAAATTTGAAAGAAAGCAGGGCGGTACATGACAGGGTTTGGAGGGAGCAAAAGTAAGGGGGAAATAATGGAATTATAATCTCAAAAAGGAAAAAATAAGCATCTAATTCTTGGGCTCTAAAGGCCACTCACCACTAAAAAGAGCAGGAGTTCTTGGAGAAATGGCTGGTTCTGGGACCAGGGTTTCACCATAATAATTGAATCAGAACAACACTAATTGATCTCAGCAGCTGGCATTTATAAATTTACCCACACATATATGTAACAATTATTATTAATAATAAATGATCATGAATCTGAGGAGTGGGAGGGATGCTGTAAGAATTGAAGGAGTGGGGGTGGAAATTGTATAAATAGAATACTCATGCATAAACTCAATAAATAAATAAAATTTAAATAAAATGTAAAAGATAATAATTCAACCAGGAAATAATCACCAGTGAATGCTAAAACTAGTGGATGAAAAGTCTGAAGAGTAGTGAAATATTTGTATTATCTCAAAGTATCTTAAGCAAGTGGTCAAACTTAATATGGCCATTAAAGGAACAAATACTCATCACATGGTTACCAAGGGCATAGCACTTCTATGATATTCCTTTGTAAAATGTATAAAGTTAATGCAATAATGAATAATGGGGAGAATTCATATACCCACTGTGGTGGTTTGAATAGGTATGGCCCATGTGTCTGAATGCTTGATCATAGGGAATGGCACTATTAGGAAGCATGGTCTTGTTGGAGTAGGTGTGGCCTTGTTGGAGGAAGTGTGTCACTGTGGAGGATGAGTTTAAGGTCTCATATATGCTCAAGCTATGCCCAGTGAGACAAATCACTTCCTGTTGCCTGCTGGATCAAGGTGTAGAACTCTCAGTTCCTTCTCCAGCACCATGTCTGCCTGCATGCTACCAAGCTCCCTGCCATGATGATAATGAACTAAACCTCTGAACTGTAAGCCAGCCTCAATTCAATGCTTTCCTTTAAAAGTTGTAGTCATGGTGTCTCTTCACAGCAATAGAAACCCTAACTAAGACACACACATCCTGAGCGCTATTCTACAAAACAGCTGGACTATACTCTTCTGAGATGTCCATGTCGTGAAACACACCCAGATTAAAGGACACATGAAACTTGAGTACAGCTCAACTAAGAGTTTCTTCTTTCAGGTACATTATTGGGGCAACAAACAGAGTAAAATCTGAAGTAGACATGTGCATTAGCTAGTCATTGTTAATTTCCTGACTCTGAGCTACAACTGGGTTATTTAAGAGAGTATCATTTATCTACAGAATTACGTTGATGATAGGATTCAAGAATCGGTGCCATTGTTTCAGCAATGCACTTTCAGAGCAGAACAGATGTGCACGACTATGGCTAGGTACGTGTACCCTTGTATGGAGAGAGCGAAAGAGGGGGAGCAAGGGGGATTAGAAAGAATGCATGGAAATTACAGCACATATTTACATCTGAGGAATCTGGGGAAGGGAAAAGGTACATTGTTTTTCCTTCTACTCGGTGCAACTTTTCTGTAAATATGCTATTACATCAAAATAATTAAGTAAAAGAAATTCTTATGAAGCCGGGCGGTGGTGACACACGCCTTTAATCCCAGCACTCGGGAGGCAGAGGCAGGTGGATCTCTGGGAGTTCGAGGCCAGACTGGGCTACAAGACCTAGTTCCGGGACGGGCACCAAAGCTACAGAGAAACCCTGTCTCGAAAAACCAAAAAAAGAAAGAAAGAAAGAAAGAAAGAAAGAAAGAAAGAAAGAAAGAAAGAAAGAAAGAAAAAAGAAATTCTTATGAAGTAAAGAGAACAACTCAACTTTAACCAATCTTACTTTACTTTCTGACTTCTTCCATCGGAGTTTGACTGAAGGGATATTCTGTGGTGGTACTGGTGGCAGCTGATGTTTGTACTGATGAGAGGGATGCTGGCCTGTCTATAGACTCCTAGAAAACATTAAATGGCAATAGTGTATCAGGCAATATTGACATCAGGAACATTGATAGGGCAGAGCCGTGGGTGGAAGAATGGACAGAAAGCATACAAATGCTCCTATGAAGGTAAATATCTACAGGGTTGATAGGACAGCTTGCATTCCCAGTAAGGCGGCCATTCTCAGCCTTTGGGGGTCACACAACCTTTTCACAGGGTCACATAAGGCCATCTGCATATCAGAAATTTACATTACAAGTTATAACAGTAACAAAATTACAGGTATGAAGTAGCAACAAAAATAATTTTATGTTTGGCGGGTCAGCACAACATGAAGTGCTGTACTAAGAATTAAATACTAGTGCAGTGCTTCTCAACCTTCTTAATTCTGTCATCTAAGAAGTCTAAGGAGGGTGTCAGTAAAGTGCCCTATTTGAAAAGTGGAATACAATCAAAATAGCTCTTCTAAGGAACAGGAGGGGAAAAAAGAGTAAATACTGAATTATCTGGGAGGGTAAAGCTGAGGCTCAAGGGAGTTAATATCCAGTCATAAAAAACCGACTTGGAACTGGCGGTGCTGGTCAACAGTCAGGCAGTGGGATGAAAGCTGGAGTTGAAGGTCACCTTCAACAGTGAGTTCAAGGCCAGTCTGGGCCACTCGGCAGCTTTGCAAAAGAGCAAACCCATTTGTTGACTCATCCTATATATAATGGCTTTACCTCCTACTCCACAAAGTTTGTACTTCAGTATTCATGTGGGTGAACCACAAGATTTCCTGTCCCTTTTCCTGTTTGTCTCCCACGATCTTTATCTTAATTCTAATAACTCAGCCACCTACTTCCATGCTAACACTCTGGACCTTACCGTCATAAAAAATTATACCACTTCTGCGTTTTGATTTGAAAGTTCCAATCGTCTACCACCCACCACTGCTAATAATACATATCCCCTCACATCATCACAGCTCTCTGAGATCTCAAATCTACTGTTTACTGCTCCCCTAAATATTCATCAGCCTGCCTCCTGACTTCATTCCTTAGCCGGTCCTGAATGCGGGTTTCATCCTTACAAATACATACAACTCCCTTGGGGATTCACTCCTCAGTCCACTGGTAAAGCTCTAGCCCCCAAATGCACACCACCATTTGCTTTCTTGGAGTCTGACCCGAGCTACTGAAGAGTACAGGAGAATACCATACCACTTAGCTGACAGGTAGGTCTTGCTTCAGAATTATGTGCTTAGATATCACAAAGTAACTCAGTTTTTCCCTTGTACTTTGAATCACGACCTATCTATCTCAAAGAATCTCTTTCTTTATGACTTTTCTCTTTTTCTTTTTCTCTTTCTTTCTTTCTTTCTTTCTTTCTTTTTTTGGTTTTTTTTTAAGACAGGGTTTCCCTGTGTAACAGTCCTACCTGTTCTGGAACTAGCTCTTGTAGACCAGGCTGGCCTCAAACTCACAGAGATCCACCTGCCTCTGCCTCCCGAGTGCCTCTTTTTCTTTTCTGCTATTAATCTTTTCCTCTCCCTTGGACCATTTCCATCATATTTCATTCATGCCCCAATACTCTTTAACAGCTAAATAACCTTCCAGTCTCTCGTACTATTCATCTACTCCACTTCCTCATCAATTTCTCTTTTATGGAGTTGTCTACATCTGCTTTCTACACTTCCTGCCTTGTACTCGATTCTCAGTTCATTATAACCACCAAAATAGCTGTGGTCATCAATACCCTGCTTGTTACCAAATCTAATGGGTACTTGCATGCCCTCATTTTGCTCATCTTGTCAGCAGTGTTCATCACAGGTGCCTTTCTGAACTTTGTACTTTCGTGGCTCTTTCCTTAACTATTCAGTCATTCCTCCTTCTCCTTTGATATCTGATCTTCCTTGTACCTTCTTCGAAAGCACTGGTATTCAGAAGCAAGCTGTCCTATACCCTATTCTCTTCTCATTCCCTAGTCTTTCAGTGGGGAATTTATGCTCTACTGTAGAGCACAATGCCTTTTATTTTTTTCAGCTGTCTAAAAAGATACCTCCTATGCAGTGGTCAGTGGTCACTCTCACCGTATCTGTTGTCAAATTTGACTGCTTAATCAATTTCATCTCAAAAGTCTCATCTTTACAGATACATGCAATTCCCTTACCCGTTTCCCACTTTTGGTGTCATACCTAAGAAACCACTGCCTAGTCCAAACTCTTAAAAAGTTATACGTATGTTTTCTCCCAGTAATTGCAGACTGCTCTTAAATGTGCATTTTTGATCCATTTTAGACTAATTTTTGACGATGTTATTAAGTAAGGGTCTAATTCCATTCTTTTGATTCTTTCACATGAATATATCCAGCTGTACATCAGTTTTTAAAAGGCTTTTCTTAGTCAGATGTGCTGACACATCCGCTTCGCTCAGATGTTCCAGGCAGGATTGGGCAAAACAACAAGATCTTGTCTCAAAATTTAAAAAAAAAAAAAATTCTTAATTGGATGGTCTTGCCAAAACCTTGTCAAATTTCAGTTATCAGGAACTAGAGAGATGGCTCAGTAATTAAGAGAACGAGTTGGTCTTCAAGAAGACCCAGAGTTGATTCTCAGCACCCACATGGTAACTCACAAGGGTCGATAACTCCAGTTCCAGGGGATCTGACATCTTCTGGCCTCCGTGGACACTAGGCACACAAGTGGTACAGACATACAAACAGTTAAAATGCCTGTACATATAAAATAGAAATAGAAACAACAAACAAACAAACAAACAAAAAACCCCACTATGGGTCATTCCTTCCACTTCTACTGTGCTGTTAATTGCCTGAGGGTTTTGTTGATTTTTCCTCATTCTAGGGCCCAACCTGGTGGTATAACCATTCTCTAGGACTACGGCAACAGAGGGCCAAAAAAAAGTAGCAAAACATGTGACAGTTCTTCACCCTCCCACCTCTAAATGACACCTTTGCTAAAATTTCAGTTCTCGAACCGTGTTGCCAAAACCAGCTTCTGATGGAGTGGAGAAAAATACCTGGAAGAAGAGACCTTGAATGCAGGTAGTATTCAAACCTCTCATGAAAATCTTAAATGAAACCCCCTACTTTTGTCCCCAGTCTTACCCGTTCTTGTACTTCTGTCTAGACTGGTTACTCCGGTACAGTGCTTCTTAACTTTGCACTACTGATCTTTGGGCCAGATGATTCTTTACTGTGAGGGGCTGATCTGTACACCGTAGGGTGTTTTGCAGCACCCTTGGCCTCATACCCTGTATCAACTGTATATAGTAATTATGTTTTTGCACAACTGCATACACAGACATACACTCATACTCCAAATTATTATGACCAAAATGTCGCCAGTCATCACCAACTGCTCCTGGCAAGCCAGAAAACTGGTGCCTTTCTTTAGGTAATAGTGGTCATTCAGGTATTTTTCATCAGTATAGTCTTGGTTATGATTGCCAGTTTTACAAACCCTATGTTCCTATAGCTGTGTTTCTTTTTCTTCTCACTTACTGTGATACTCTTTCAAGGGAAATTTCCAATCTTGATATTTGTGTCCAATTTGAGTAAATTTATATTACATTATTTATAGCTATAATTTCTTCCTATACCTTTTCTCTGCTGCATGTGTAATCACTGTTAGGTAAATAATGGGCATCTTGGACCTGATTTGTGTAAATCAGTTACAATTCTCCTCTTGCTGGTGGTCAGTTTAGGAACACAGGCATAAGACAATCAGAGTTGGTAATCTTGTGATTATAGTTATTCATAATTTCAAGATGGGCAGTAACCAATGAGGATCCCAGGGAGACTGAAATAAAGAATTTTTACCTCATTTTTTGAGGGGAGACATGTAATGGAAGCAAGCATGCATATAGTACCTACAGCAACCTGGGCATGGTGGCACATGTCTTAAATCCCATCACTTGGGAGAGGCAAGCAGATCTCTGTGAGTTTGAGGCTAGCCTGGTCTACATAGTAAATTCCAGGACAGTCAGAACTAAATAGTGAGACCCTGTCTCAAAAAGAGCAAAACAAAAAGCCTTTGCTAGAAATAGGTTTCTTACAAACAGAAAAAACAAGGCCTAGGATGATTGGGGTACTTTAGATGGAAATAAGAGGGACCAAAAATCCTGTGTCTTTCTTGAGATTATCTAGCTGATAAATTAACAAACCCTGTTGCTCACACTATGTCTGGGTGTTCATTATGTTAATTAATACATTATATTCTATTGTTATTATTATTTAAAATATTTTTCTCATTCATAAACTTTATTATAAAAAGTTATAAATAAAAACTCACACACAGAAATTAACTAGACCCAACAATCTGTAGATCTCAGTGAACTTCTATAGAGTTAGAACGGCTATTTAGAATGGAAACTGTAGTTTCACACTTGATTTTACACATTCACTATGGAATATATTTTTACACACTGATTCACCACAAACCCCCAAAATCTATGACAGGGTTAGACCTAGAAAAAACAAGTAACTTTATATCATCTTTCATATGTAGAATATAGCCATATGTATGTGTATGTATACATATATGTGTGTGTGTATATATGTATATGTACATGTACATTTGGGTACCAAATAACATGTAGGAAAGAGAGCAAAATGGCTAAATTTTAGGGGATAAGGAAGGACTGAATGCAGGTAATGGACATGAGTTATAAAAGAAGATATACTTTATTATTTAAAGTTGCGTGTGGCAGGATTTTCTGCTGTCATTAGCACTCTGATAGTAAACTTCCTACATTTCATCTTTAATTTTGTCTTTCTGTTTGTTTCATTTTTGAGACAGGGTTTCACGTAGCCCTAGATAACCCTGAACTCACTCTATAGTCAAAGATCACCTTGAACTCCCGATCCCCGTGCTTCTTTTTCCCATGTGCTGGGATTGCAGTTATATTACAGTTGTGCATTAGCATGTCTGGAAAATTTTATTCTTGTGTAAAGGAATTAAATCAACCCTTCATGAATTTGAGCATGTGTATTCAGGGTTCCTGATCTTTCAATTGGATAAAATTATTTTCTTAGTCTTAACTCTAATTTGTTTATTTATTTATTTATTACATTTTTAAAATTCATTTTACATACCAACCACACTTTTCCCTCCCTCCTCTCCTCCCATTCCCTCCTCTCAAACTCCTTTCTACACCTCCCATCTACTCCTCAGAAAGGGTAAAACCTTCCATGGACGTCAACAAAACATGGTATATCAAGTTGAGGCAGGACCAAGCTCTTCCCCCCTGCATCACGGCTGGGCAAGTCATCCCAACTAGGGAATAGGTTCCAAAAAGTCAGCTCATGCACCGGGGACAGATCCTGGTACCATTGTTAGGAGCCCCACAAACAAACCAAGCCACACTACTGTCAGCCACATGCAGAGGGCCTAGTTTGGTCCCACGCAGTCTCCCTAGCTGTCAGTCCGGAGTCTGTGAGCTCCCATAAGCTCAGGACAGCTGTTTCTCTGGGTTTCCCCATCATGGTCTTGAACACCCCCACACACACTTGCTCATATAATCCCTCCTCCCTCTCTTCAACTGGACTGCTGGAGCCAGGCCCAATGCTTGGCTGTGGATCTTTGCATCTACTTCCATCAGTTACTGGATGAAGATTCTATGTTGACAATTAGGGTAGTCACCAATCTGATTACAGGAGGCCAGTTCAGGCACCCTCTCCACTATTGCTAGGTGTCTTAGGTGGGGTCATCCTTGTGGTTTTCTGGGAGTTTTCCTGGCACCAGGTTTCTCCCTAACCCCATAATGACCCCCTCTATCAAGATATCTCTTTCATTGCTCTCCCTCTCTATCTCTCCCCAAACTGGGTCATCCAGATACCTCATAGCCCTTCCCTCTCCCCCACCCCCAGTTTACCCAGTACATCTCATCCTATTTCCCTTCCCAGGATGATTCATGCATCCCTCTTTGGGTCCCCCTTGTTACCTAGCTTCTCTGGGGCTGTGAATTGTAGCCTGCCTAACTCAAACTTGTGACCTGAAGAAAAGGAATATCCATGTGAACTTTTAAAAATTGTTGTTGTGTGCATGTGGGGTTGTGTGTGCCACACCATTCACTGGCGGGGAGAGGGCAATTCTGTGTGGTTGGGTCTCTCTTTCCCCCTTCACTTGTGTTTCAGATTATGAAACTCAAGTCAGCAGGCTTTTGAGGGAAGGGCTTTTATCTACTGATCTCACCAGCCTGGAATATCCCTGTTTAAAAGAAATGATTTCTGTGTACTAGGTACTTACTGTTAAAGCACAACTTCATTTCATTTTTAACAACTCTGTGCTTATTGCAATAGGTTTAAGAGAGAGAGAGAGAACAGAGAGAACAACCCTGGAGGCTGGGAAGGTAAAATACTTAAGATCATCAACCAGTAAGTGGTAGACTTGGGAGTCCAACCACAAGAATTTCTTTTAAAGTTGGTACCCTTAAATGGGGCACATTTTCCTATCTTTCACTTTCCTTTACTCGGTTTGCTAGAAGTAAACTTCTGAATTTCTTTTCTCAAGCAAAGCTGACTACTTCACAGTGGAACTCTCTCTCTCCCACAAGCAAATGTCTCAAGTATGTTCTCCTTTCTGGTTTGGTTTCTAGGATCTCTCAGACACCATGTTTCCTGCCATCCAACCATACTTATCCTCTCTTTGGGGGAGAAAGAGAACCATCTGTCAGGTTTTTCCTGGCCAATTTAGCGTACTCTACATTCACCAACGGAGTTTACTGATTTTTTTTTCAGCATTTCTCTCCAGCAACTTCTTTGAAATAATAAAAAGGTTTTAAAGTTACAGAATTAAAGGATTTTTTTTTTTTTTAAATCACAAGGTGTTTCTAGATGGGGTCTTTTGAGGGTATCTCTCAAACTCTCCCTCTAGTGGCTTCCCGCATAAATTGTACCTAAGTGTGTCTTCCTAGGTTCAGAAAAGCTTTCGACAAGGTCTTGTGAAGGATGCTTTTGGCTAAGCTAAGGAACTTTCTCACTGTGTGGCTAGGAGACTCTAGCAGTTCTCACAATGTACTCTTCAAACTCACGCTGAGTACATCAATGGGATAAAGCATAAAAACCACATGATCATCTCAACAGACTCAGAAAAACCATTTGAAAAAAATTCAATACCCTTTTCCTGATGAAAACCTCTCAGCAAACTATAAATAGAACAGAACTTTTCGCCATGATTAAGGGCATCTCTGAAAGTCCCACACCTACTATCATCAATAGTGAAGATTGAAAACTTTGCTCTGAGATCAGGGATAAGATGTCTGTGTACAATATTGTATTGGAAGTTTCAACCAGGGCACTTGAGCAAGTTAGATGAAATAAAAAGAATTCAGATTGGAATATAATTGTCTTAGTTTACAAACTACATGTCCTCTGTGTGTGTGTGTGTGTGTGTGTGTGTGTGTCCTTAAGGAGTCCACAAAAAGGACTATGAGGATTAATAGGTTAGCAAAACTGCAGAATAGAAAGTCAATACTAATAATTGTATCTTTAAACACTAATGGTAAAAAAAAATACAAGATAAAATAAAGAAAACAACTATGACGGGGGCTTTAAATGGGGAGAGGCAAAAGAGGATAGATAATATAGGAGAGGAAGGTAGGTGAAATAAATAACACTAATGATACTTGAAAAAGACATAGGGAGCCATCATTTTATATTTACCTAAAATTACATTTAAGAATAATGCACATATTACGCATATATGTAATATACATTTAAATGAAGTTAGATCACTCGGGGTGCTATATACTTCCCCAGGAGCCATAAACTATCTAATAAAAACCCCAGAACTAGGCATGAAAAATGACTTTATGAGTTTTTGCTCAGAGCAGGAGAGTCCCAAAGCAATATAGACTATTGCTATTGTCCTTGGCTGTCTCCAATAAGTTAAAGGTAAGTCTCTATCGCTGAAGATACCACACACTTTGGACAAAGAACTTCAGGGATTTGACCCCCTCAAAAAAAAAACCTCCTCCCTGAGTATTAGCTGTATGGTACCAGAAGTTGATATGCAAGCTGTTAAAATAGGAAAGCAACCAACAGTTCTAGCCAACTGGGGTGCAGGTGTGTGACAAGGCATTTCCTAGGTAGATGTCACACTTATGTCTACTCAGATAAGAAATCCATGATGGACCAACGTACTAATACCACCAAAGCTCAACTTGAGTTTTATTAGGGTTACGTATAGGAATGGGTGAGGGGTACTTACAGGAGCAGAAACAACTCAAAGATTCAAATGACCCAAGAGCCCACTCCAGCACAGGTGATAGTTCACCAAGGCTGGGAACCTGGAGCACATAGGAAAGGGAAGAGGAAGGCAGGGCAAATGGTATAATACATTTTAATTAAATTCTTTTTTTTTAAAAAAGCAACTCTGTTCACAATAACATCATGGTTATCCAAGACCAAATCACTAGCCTTAAAAACTTCTACATGCAAGCAGCATTACACAGACTCAACAGGCTGTATGTATATCTTTATTCACATATATGTAGCAATAAAGAAACGGAGAGCATAGAGTTTGAGAAGGACCAGGGGTAAGGATGCATGGAAAGGGTTGGCAGGAGAGGTGGGATGGTGTTATTAGATTTTAATTAAATAAAAAAAACAATACTTAAAAGAATTTAAAATACTGAGGACAATATCATTCACATTGAACTATAGGTCTGAAGAAATTCCTATAAAAGCTTAAGTTTGTTTTTTTAGAAGAAATTGACAAGATGATCTTAAGATTTATGTGAAAATGGAATGGAATCACAAAAAATGAGAAGAAAATGTTGGAGGATTCATATTTCCTCATTACAAACTTACTGCGAGATGTAATTAACAACCCAGAAATAATTCATATTTGTAGACAACTGACCTTTTAATTGACTTTTAAATTATATTTATTCATTTTACTTTATGGATTGTTCCAGCCCTAGCCTAGAGTATTTTTAAGTCACTGGTGTTTTGAAGATTGTGACAGAGACCATGCAGCAACAGAAAGCATAATGTTGTCAACCATACTGAGAGGAAGACGAGCACAGCCGTGCAAACAGGAGCATTATGCAAGCGAATTCTTCCTGTACAAAGGGAGAAAGTCAATAGACAATATTTCAAATTAAAATAAGCAATCGTGTTATTTAGAGGTAAGAATAAACTCTCCTACTTAAACATTATTTAAAGATTTAAATTATTGTGGGGGCGGCCTCAGATAGAAAGGAGTGAGGCCAAAAGATTTCTTCACTCATCATATTTTCTTCTGGAAATTTTATGGTCCAAATTAGTGCTTTTATGTTCTTTTGATGACAACTGAAAATTTCCATTTATTCAACTTTATTTTACACAGGCTCTTAAAAGGGGATCATTTCGGGTCCCAGAAATACAGGTATAGAGTCCAAGTGAACGTTTCCTAAAAGGAAGTTGTATTTTGGAAGACAAATCTTACCTACCGAATTCATTCCTGAAGAACATTTCACTTTTGACCATCTGATGGTCTAACTGGTAATCTGGCAACTTGTTCCAAAATTAAGATAACAACAAAGGTATTTTATTTTTTGTTCATCGTTTAATAGCTTTTCAGAAAGAAAAGGACATCAAAAGAATTTCTGCTCGGTGAGGAATGTAATTTCAAGTTGTTGAAGGATGGACTATTTGTAGACTCGGTGTTGTTCTGTAATAGACTTTTCGAAAAGAGTGTACTGCAAAAAGATTTCTCTGGTGGATTCTTTTCCTTCTGTGGTTGCAAACTTGATTGCAAAGCATCCTCTACCAATGCCAAACTCTTTGTGAAACCCTTTCACCTCTCCTCTAAATTGGCACCATCTACCTCTTCTAACACTGAAATTCCAATCTGTGTGATGACATGGCTGTCTAGGCAGGTCTCAATAAGGAACTGCAGGGCATTTTTCAGCATTTTGTGTGTGGTATTCTGTGAAACAGAAAAGATCTGGTGTATTTTCTAATTAGTATCTTATCCAATCCATAAATACATTCTTTTTGCTTCCATAATCATTGCTATTATATTTTTCTTTGGGGGAACAGTGTCACTTCATTGTAGCCCCTAGTTGGCCTGGGACACACTAGGCCCAACCAGGCCTCCAACCTACATTCCTCCAGTCTCAGCTTTTTGAGTACTGGAAGTACAAACATGGGTCCCTGTGCCCAGTTGCTCATAACTGTACTCGTTAGCCTCCAGTCTATTAAAGAGATCATATATCTACTCTTTGATCATATAGAGGTAAGCTTGCCCATACACTGTGTAGAGATTTCTTTCAGTATGTGCTCATGCTCATTGTCATCTCCATGAAATATCTATTGCTCCCTGAGCTCCAGAAATGACTCACTACACACAGTCCTCAAGTCACTGAGGATCCCACTGGTATGGAATAGGTGGCAAGCAGACATCGTCTCTCAAGCTGGTTGGAAAACAGTGGCATAACCACTAAAACTTTAAGTTAAGTTTAAAATGCAGGAACTATAGGAAGGGGGAAAGTACACACTTGGGAATATTTAAGAGATTTGTGTCCAACTGCAAGGACGACCTCAGTTGTTCTAAGAAAAAATAAAACATGATCATAAGATCTGATTTTTGAAGTCTTTCTGGGAACAAAAAAAAATGCCTTGGCATTTGATTTTGTTTGACTCAGATTTTATTTCCTATTTCACAGAGGACACTTTTCCCCCGGTGGTTAGGATGGAACCCAAGGCTTTGCACATGCTTGGCAAATGCTTTACCACTGATCCTCAGAACACTTTCATAACAGTGTGCACTTAGGAAAATATGGCATAAAACTGCTAAATGTACCAAATGCTCTCAGAGAATGAGCCCTACTATCCCTGATCAAGAATAGGTATCAGGAGATTGGAGAGATGGCTCCGCAGTTAAGAGCACTGGTCCTGAGTTCAGTTCCCAACAACCACACTGTGGCTTACAACCATCTGTAATGAGATCTGGCAAAACACTGTAGGCATAATAGATAAATAAAATCTTTTTTTAAAAAAAGTAGGTATCAGGGCTTTCAAGATGACTCAGTGGATAAAGGCATTTTCCCCTAAGCCAAATGACTTCGAGAAAACTGACTCCTGAAAAGTCCTCTGACTTCCACACACTCATCTTGAAACACATGTGCCCCACACATATGTGCACATACACACAAAAAATAAATCAATAAAAATATAAATAAAACAGATTTAAAGAGTAGGTTATCAGATAAATCACATATGATCGGTATGAAAGTACAAATCTGTGGGCTCTCTGGCAGTGGGACCAGGATTTATCCCTAGTGCATGAACTGGCTTTGATGGAGGAGGGTCATATGTCCAGGGTTACTTTCATTGGTTAATAAAGAAACTGTCTTGGTCCTTTGATAGGATAGAAAATTAGATGGGTGGAGTAGACAGAACAGAATGCTGGGAGGAAGAAGGCAGTGAGACAGACGCTATAGCTCTCCTCTCCAAGATGGACACAGGTTAAGATCCTTCCCGGTAAGCCACCACCTTGTGGTGCTACACAGATTATTAGATATGGGTTAAAGCAAGATGTGAGAATTAGCCAATAAGAGGCTGAAACTAATGGGCCAGGCAGTGTTTAAATGAATACAGTTTGTGTGTTGTTATTTCGGGTGTAAAGCTAACCATGCAGGAGGCGGGCAGGACAAAAAGCAGACCTGCCC
This sequence comes from Chionomys nivalis, assembly GCF_950005125.1. NCBI lineage: Eukaryota > Metazoa > Chordata > Mammalia > Rodentia > Cricetidae > Chionomys > Chionomys nivalis. Next base: position 94,693,368 of record NC_080112.1, read on the forward strand.
GCAGCTCCATCTACATGGCTTTTTGGAGCCCATTCCCTATGGTGGGACACCTTGCTCAGCCTTGATACAGGGGGAGGGCCTTGGTCCTGCCTCAACTTGATGTGCCAGACTTGGTTGACTCCCAGTGGGAGGCCTTACCCTCTCTGAGGAGTGGATAGAGGTTGGGTTGCAGGGAAGGGAGGAGCAGGAGGAGGAAAAAACTGGGATTAGTATGTCAAAAAAGAAAACAGATTGCTTTCTGAATAAAGAAAGTTCAAATACTTTTCGGTCATAGCCTAATAATTTACAGTTCCCATCTATAATGTGAAGATCTATACATTGTGTTTAGGTTACACAAAGAATCCCTATATATGTTATCCTTTTCCCTTTCCTATTTTGTAGTGGTTCCCAAATTCTTGCATGAAAGAAATGCTTGTTGAACTCGATTGAAATGCAGATTCATGCAGCCTACTCTTAAGATAGTCTCTGTAGATTTACAGTTTGAAGTCTACAACATGGGGATCAATATATTGTATTGTTAAGTTACACAAAGGATCCCTATATACTAGATATCAAGTAGTCAAGGAGCTGTATAAAAATGAGAACACTCTGGTATTTTAAATTTGACCTGAATTAAGATAAGATTTTATTAGCAATAATTCTACTTGTCATCTTAGACTTTAGAGACAGTTTTGTCTAATTACTTTAATATTCAAAGTCTATTTTAGAAAACTTCATAGAGAATTTTAAATAATTCTCCTTTTCAAAAAAATTCTAACAAGAGCAAAAGCCACTAAAATGACTTCCTTGGAGCTGATGACACATGCCTGTAATATCAGCCCATGGGAAGCAGAGGCAGTAGGAGTGCAAGTTCGAGACCAGCCTGAGTTATATAGTCAAAATGTATCTCAAGCAAACAAAGATTTGATTGTTAATAGCCACACTTTTAAGAAAAAGGCATTATCTCCTTTCCTTCTCTCACTTTCAGTGACCCCAGTAAATGTGAAGACCTATGCCAAAGGCTTGAAAGGTAAGTTAAAACTGCACATGAAACAGCTAGGCTAGGCCTGCCTGAAAAAACATCCAATGAGGGAGTCTTGGGCCCACGAGTTGATGTTACGCTCAAGCTGGAGAATATACAGATAATATGTAGAGGATCCATATATTTATTTTTGGAAAGTGCATGCCATATTTTTGTATGTGACATGATAGCATTTCTTTGAATTGCATTTTAAAAAACTAAAGATTTATATTCTTGTGCTGTACTTAAAGATGCTGTTTATTATGAGTTTTATATTTTCTGTAGGTTTTAATAAATTGTAAGACATCAAAGAAAAAATTCTACAGTGAAAGAAATGCATGGAGAACAAAATGTAAGTGTGTATGGTTGCAGCAACTCTGACTGTAGATGTGGAGAGGGACACAGGAATTGATGTTGTAATGTGCACCTCTCATTGATCCAGTTGCAAGTGGTCCAAGAAACACAGTTCGAGAAAGTTTGCAGAGGTGCAGCACTCCCTTAACAAATACTAAATAAACACTCTTATTTTCTAGGCATTTGTGACAGCCATTATGAGTACAATAATGAAAAGACTCAATGAATGGAAGTCTTTTAGCAGGCATCTCAAGTACCTACATGATATGACTTGCACACACAGTAGTCATGCAATAAATATCTGTTGAATGAAGAAGTGAGTAGATGAATGAATGAGTTCTCAGATGAGGTCAGACAAGAAAAACATAATACGAAATGATTAATACTATTTTAGAGATATTTATGAAAGAAAAGAGAAAGAAGGTAGCATTTATTTGGGATGTATTTTGTGGCAGGCACTGTGACAACCTTTTACTGTGTCATCCTGGAGGAGAAGCAGTTAACTCAGCTCAGGGACAACAGAGAATGTGTTTAGAAGGAAAACTGCATGCACTAACTCTCAGAGGACCCAGAATGTGTGTGAGGAGTCAGAGGAATTGGCTTTTAGCCCTTAGAGGGATGTAGGAATTTGGAAGATTAGCCAGGCAGAGGAAATATATCAAAACACAGAGACATAGTATAGACATTAAAAGCATAGAAAACTGGAGGGGAAGCCTGGAGAACCCAGGTGTCTTAGTTACTTTTAAATTGCTATGATGAGGTATCAACTTTTAAAAGGAAGGACTTAATTTAGGGGCTCACAGTTTCAGAGGCTAGTAGAGTCCATGACCACCACGGAAGCGTAGCCACAAACAGGCAGGTGTGGTGCTGAAGCAGTCGCTGAGACAACAGCTAGGGGTGAGGGAAGAGGGGCAGGAGAGGGAGGGAGAGAGTTAGTTAAGTGGAATTGATATGGGTCTTTGAAACTTCAAAGCCCACCTTCAGTAGCACACTTCCTTCAACAAAGCCATACCTCTTAATCCCTCCCAAACAGCTCTACAAACTGGGCACAAAGCATTCAAACATATGAGCCTATGGGGAGGCATTCTCATTTAAACCACCACACAACAATAGAATAATTTATATATTTAATTTAAATTTAATTAATTTAAATGTGATGCCCTGCCGTTTTATATGTCATTTGGTAAAGCAGTAGAAACCCGTTAGATAAGAATATGTGTGTGCGTGTGTTTGTGTGTATATGACAGATTATCAGTGATGTCTGGAAATATGGCTCTGGAAATTTATTTCTTTGAGTCATTGATAAATGGCCCTGTGAAAAAATAAGTATCCCTTTTATATTTTATTTCCTTTTACTATTGCTGTTTCTAGATTAGAAAATCAGATCATGTGGTAGTTACAAATTTCATTTCACCCAGACATTGGAAATAGTTTCCAATAGTTTCATTTCAAATGAGATGGGTCAAATATAAGTTGGATACTTGAGCTGTTTGTCAAGATAATTCCGTAACTAGCTGAATCACTGTAGTTAGTCAAAAAAGTAAAAGAATGATTTGGTCCGACTGGAAAGCAAGTTCTAGTAGAAAACCAAAAGCCTCTTTGCTCATCTTCTTGGGCTAAGTGATAATTTTGGACCACTGTAATAAGAGCTTTAAAGATGCTTAGAGAACTGCAAAGATGGAATGCTTCCCTTGAGAAGTAATGAGCACTAGACACCAAGGGATTCAAGCCAACCATAGAGAGCTTTTTATCTGGTAGCCAAATAGTAGACGAGGCCCTTTTAATTAGTGTGTCATTTCAAATCAAGCATGAACTTGCAGAATAAAAAAAATCAAAACTCAAAGATGAACATGATGAAGCCTGCCTAAAATCTTTGTCCTAGGGAGGCTGAGGAAAGAGGATTGCTAGGACTCTAAGGACATCCTGGGCTACTAGACCATCCCAGGTTACAGAGAAATCCTACCACAGACAAGCAAATAAAAGAGACTTCAGTTCACAGTTCAGCTTCACAATTTTCTGAGAATAGGGCCATTAGCAGGGTGTGAAACTAAAATAGTGTTAGTTTCCTCAGCTGTCAGTGAGAGGTCAAAATACTTCACTGCAGCAAATACTTTAACCACCTTTATATAAAAACATAAAACGCAAGGCTGAGCACATTGTTGGTATTTAGCAAACGGGTCATCTTGTACCTATTATTTTTGTTCACTGACACAGATGACATGTAAATACATCTCAGATCTGCCTATGACATAAATATGGGAGAGACTTTGAATTGAACTGATTCATCTTAGATCACCTCTCCCCTAATTTTAAAGGCCCATGAGATGGATCATCAGGTAACGGTGTTTACCACCAAGTCTGGTGATCTGAATTCAAACCCCAGGCCTCCAATTGTAGAGAAAATCAACTCCTAAAAGTTGTTCTCTGACCACCACATGTACACTGTGTTACTTACCATCACCACTCAAAATAAGCAAATAAAATTATGAGATTGTGCCATATTCAAACTGACAAATTAATGCATAATACTTAACAAGAACACATGTAGGGTATCATTTCTAGAGGGAACATATAATTAAAGGACAGAGTATAGACTAACTGATAGGATCACAGACTTGATAGAAGCTCTGTTTTAGGAATAAAATATTCAATAATTTATTTGTTTCCACTCATTTCTTCATTTGTACAATAAATATTTGTCAAACATTATACTGGATTCTGGGGAAGCCATAAAAGTAATATGTCTGGGATGGAGAGATGGGTATGTGGTTAAGAGCACTGATGCTCTCCCAAAGGGCCCAGGTTTTGTTTCCTGTACCTATGTGGCAGCCCCACTGCCTTCAGTAACTCCAGTCCCAGAGGACCTGAGGAGGCCTCTCCTGGCCTCCTTAGGCACTGCATGCATATGGTGTACAGACATTCATGCAGGCAAAACATCCATATACATAAAAACAAATTCTTAAAAATTGAAAGCAATAATATGCTTCCTCTTTTCTCAAGGAGCTCACCCTCTGGGGCAATAATACAGTGTGAGTATTCTCTTTCCAGATGCATGTGGAAGTTTCGAGGAAGTACCCTGAAGAGAGTACAGAAGTTTAGCGTTGGGGGTTAAGGAGGAGACAACTTTCTACAGGACAAGACTCCTGAGCCTTTGTAACTCCTTTTTTCCTTTCTTATTTGTTCTTTGAGAATTTGATACAGTATGTTTAATCATATTTTCCCATCTTCCAACTTCTCCAAGAACCCCGTGTTTTTTATCCACCCAACTTGCTGTATTTTCTCTCTCTTTACAACAAAAACAGAAGCCGGGCGGTGGTGGCACACGCCTTTAATCCCAGCACTTGGGAGGCAGAGGCAGGTGGATCTCTGTGAGTTCGAGACCAGCCTGGTCTACAAGAGCTAGTTCCAGGACAGGCTCCAAAACCACAGAGAAACCCTGTCTCGAAAAACCAAAAACAAAACAAAACAAAAAAAAAAAAACAAATAAAACAAAAAAAAAAGATGAAGTCCAGTTTGGGTTGGCCATGACCTCCTGAGCATTGGGCTTGCTCAAGAGTTGATATACAATATAACTCCACTGGAGAACTAATTTTGACATCTCCCGGCAGTTATCAATTGCAAATAGCTTCTGAGTTAGGAGCAGGACTTTGTGCCACTTCCCCTCCTTCATGTTGGGAATTTTGTCTAACTTGAGTGTGTGCAGGTCTTGCATGCTGCCAGTGTTTCTGTGAGTTCATATGTGCATCTGCCCTGTTGTGTCTGGAAAAGTGTCTAAAACCTCCGGCTCTTAGAGTAATCTTTCTGCCTCTCTTTCCACATAGATCCCTGACCCTTGATGGGAGAGCAGTGGGATCAAGACACTCCCGTCAGGGCTGAGTACTCCAGACTCTCACTTATGGGTCTTTGTGTCAATTATCACTGACTGCAAGACAAAGGTTCTCTGCTGAGGTTGAGTGAGACCCTGATGACCTTCACTGGTGTTAGAGGTCATTTTGTTGCTATGTTCATTTAGCAGAATAGTATCAGCAGGTTTCTCCTGGGCTCATGACTTATCTAGTCTCAGACTCTTGGCCACTTTAGCAGTGTCCTGGAAGGGTTCCAGCTTATGGAATAGTCCTTAGATCCAATAAAAAATGGTTGATTGTTGACCTAATATTCATGCCATTATTGCACCACTGTGCATATCTTGCAGGTAGATTGGTATTATAGCTCATGGGGTTCATAACTGTCTGAGATTGATGATTACGTTTATCCTCTGGTGGTGTGCAGAGTACGTCCCAGCACCACGAACACTAGTCAGCAAGGGTGAAGCTTCTACTTGGGCACCAGCTCGATTTCTCCATATTCGTGACATAAGTGAGTGATATCTTCAACAATAAGGCCTTACCACCGGTTTGTGAAGGGTAACCAATAGCCTCAGCAAGCCTGTGATGTTTGGATGGGTCTGTGGGGCTCCGTTAGACAGCATCTCAAAGAGATGCAACCCATTCACAGCATCTGGGGTTCTATTTGGTAGCATATGTTATCTAGTTAGGGTATTGTCTCTCCCATTACATGGTGACTCATTTAAATTCCTTTTATATATGTATGTATTTTAGGAAACTTCTACAGTAGTAGGTTTCCATATGGCTTTAAAAAAGACCTTTAGTGGGTTTTGTTGTGTTGTTGTTGTTGTTATCCCTCTCTATATTCCCTCCTCTATCCTGCCTCTCATCCTACACCCCCTTTAATCCTCCTGTTCTAGTTACTCCTTTATCCCCTTATAACACTGTATTCTATATATCCTTCCTTGAAACATATTCTGGTCCCCTTTGTGTATATTCTAAACAAAACACACATATCTGAAGCTTAAAAGATAACCTCTACATAAAGGAAAAAGCATGCAATATTTGTCTTTTTGGATCTGGGTTACCTTTCTCAGGATGATTGTTTCTAGTTGCATCCACTTACCTACAAATTTCCCAACTTCACTTTTCTTAACATTGTAATAATATTCTATAGTGTAAGTGTATCGCATTTTCATTATCTATCCATCAACTGATAGGCATCTTAGCTGTTTACAGTTTCTGGATATTATGAATAGACCAGCAATGAACATGAGTCAGCAAGTGTCTCTGTAATAGGGTGTAAAGTCCTTTGGGTATATGCCCAAGAGTGATGTAGCTGGATCTTGTGGTAAACTGATTTCCAGCTTTTTGAGGAACCTCCACACTGATTTACATAGTGGCTGTACCAGTTTGCACTCTAACCAGCAATGAGTAAGTGTTCTTTCCTCACATCCTCACCAGTGTGTTTTACTGACCTTGACTATTCCTTCTGAGGTAAGATGGAATCTCAGAGCTGTTTTAATTTGAATTTCTCTGATGGCTAAAGATGTTGTATATTTTTAAATATTTCTCAGCCATTTTTGTTTCAATTTTTGAAAACCCTCTGTTATTTCTGTGCCCACATTTTTAATTGGGTTACTTGTATTCTTGGTGTGTGTGTGTGTGTGTGTGTAAGTTCTTTGTATATTCTAGAAATTGACCCTCTGCCATATATATGATTGATAACAATTTTTCTTCAGTTTCATTGTTTGGCTCTTTATTCAAGCAATAACATTCTTTGCTGTACAGATTTTGTTTGTTTCATGAGGTCCCATTAATCAATTGTTGGTCATAATGCCTGTGCTACTGGGATCCTGTTCAGAAAGTCCTTTCTTGTGTCAATGAGTTCACGCATATTCCCCATTTTCTCTTTCATTAGATTCAATGTATCAGATCTTATTTTAAAGATCCTTGATCCACTTGGAGTTGAGTTATCTAGTTTGACCAGCACCATTTGTTGAAGATTCTGTCTTTTCTCCAGTGTGCATATTTGTTTCTTTGTCAAAAATCAGGTATCCATAGTGTGAGGACTTAGGTCTGGGTCTTCAATTTGACTTCATTGATCGACATGTCTGTTTTTATGCCAACACCATGCTGTTTTAATTACTGTAGCTCGGTAGTACAACTTTAAATCTGGGATTCTGATTCTTCCAGCAGTACGTCTTTTCACACCCCTGGTTGTGTTGAAATTTTGACGGGATTGCATTGAATATGCAGATTGTTTTTGACAGGTTGGCCATTTACACAATATTAATTCTGCCAATCCTTGTGCATGGGAGGTCTTGCCACCTTCTAATATCTTCTTCAATGTCTTAAATTTTTATTATGTAAGTCTTTCACTTGCTTGATAAGATTTATTTAAAGATATGTTTGAGGCTACTGTGAAAGGTATTGTTTACCTTATTTCTTTACCAGTCAATTTGTCATGTGTATATAAGAAGGCTACTAATTTTTGTGTGTTAATTTTATTATGGCACACACACACACCATGCAAATAAGAATACTTTGACATCTTCCTTCCTATTTGTATCTGTTTGATCTCTTTCAGTTGTCTTATTGCTTTAACTAAGATTTCAAGTACTATAGTGAATAGGTATGGAGAAAAATGTACATCCTTGTCTTATTCCTGATTTAATGGAAATGCTTTCAGTTTTTCTCCATTTAGTATAATATTGGCTATAGGCTTGCTCTAAACTGCCTTTGTTACATGGATAGGTGGGGCTGGCAAGCAGAAAGAATAAACAGGAGAAAAAGAGAAGAGGGAGGAGAAAAGGAGAAGGAGGGAGGATGCCAGGGACCAGCCACCCTGCCACACAATCAGTCATAGAGTAAAAAGAAAAGAAAGGTATATAGAACAGCGAAAGGTAAAAGTCAAGAGACAAAAGGTAGACAGGATAATTTAAGTTAAAGAAATCTGGCTATAAATAAGCGAAGGCAAGGCCGTGCATTCATAAATAAGAATAAGTCTCTGTGTATTTATTTGGGAGCTGAGTCGTGGTCCCCCAAAGAGCAAAGTGTAAAAAGAAAAAAAACAACTACATTTTCTTCTATGAGATTGTTTTAAAATACTTTCTATGCCTTTAACCCGGGTTTACTCTCCTTTCTCTCTACCTACTTATGTGTTTAGTGTTTTCGTAGTGTTCCAAGTTTCCTGGATGTTTTGTTCCTAGGTTCCTAGGTCTAGGGGTAGCATATGGAGTTTGAGAGGATGGGCTAGAGTGGAGGCAACATATCTAAGGGTACAGTAGGGAGACCAGAATGGAGGAGGGTGAAGAAGGTCCCCACAAAGTGTGACCTGATTCTTTTCTAAAGTCATATTTATTTTTAAATAAATTTATAGTATGAAATGCACAAAAGGTTTAGCAAAGTAATTCTTTCACTCATTCCTGTGGCCTATCTACTCAGCTCTCTGCAGAGGAAAATCAGTTAGTAGCGTCTTGTGACATACTCAGGATCCAATTTTGAGAATAAAATAAGGGTTTGACTGGAAGACAAGGAATGATCTTAGAAAGAAAAGTGTGGGCAGAGGTGGAGAGACATTAATTGACAAAGAAAATAAAAAATGGTAAGGAAAAGGATTGGAAAAAGGCCAGGTTGTAGGAATTGTGGAGCATGTGAAGCATCTTGGACTCTTATAGTGGAGAGCCATGGTAAAGCTTTAATTAGAAGTGGTGGGACTTCATCTACATTAGAAATAACACATTCATGGAACCAATGTGGTTAAGAGAGTAGATGAAGAGAAGGGAAAAGAGTTATTTAAATAATTCAGAAAAGACAGGATGGGGTGACAGGTCAGTTAATGATATAGTACCACAAATAAGAGGTGTATCTGATACTTAGAAGATAGACTTATTAAGTCATGGCAACTGGCTGAAGGAATTATCAGGACTTTAAAGTTTCAGGGCTGGACAACTGTGGAGGTAGAGGTGAGTCACCAAATTGATGGCAGTGAAATGGATAAAAAGGATGAGTAGAAAAGCAGAAGGAGTGGGCTTGTGTGCGAAAGGTGACGTTAAGACACACAGTTTTGTCTGTAGGTATCTGTGAGATAGGTTGTGATCTACATGGTTGGTATCAATTGAGTATATATGGTTTGAAGCTCAACGAGATGCAGAGAGGGATTTCAGCTCAATAAAGCAATCAGAGTAGATGAGGTAGGTGATTGATTGGAATGATATAGATTGAGAAAGGTTGACCTCTAAGGGATGCAGAGGGGTCCACAAAGTAACATGAGAGGAGCAGTAATGATGTTGTTCTGCGAGCAGAAAAGCAAGGTAGGAAGGTGAGGTATTTTGTTTTGGTTTGGTTTGGTTTGGTGTGTTTTGGTTTGGTTTGGTTTGGTTTCTCTGTGTAACAGTTCTGTCTATCCTGGGACTTGCTTTATAGACTCAAACTCACATTGATTCATGTGCCTCTGACTCCCAAATACTAGGATTAAAAGTGTGTGCCCCCACTGCCCACTCGGGATGGAGTTTTTAAAGGAGGTAAGGAAATGGAGCAAGCTTCTGCACTTAAGAAAAACATCCATTTGTAGGAGCCAGAGTGGACAAGGACACCATAAGAAAACCCACAGAATCAATTAACCTGAGCTCACAGGGGCCCACAGACACTGCACTTTCAACCAGGGAGCCTGCATGGGGCTGACCTAGGACTGCTGCGTATATGTTACAGTTGCGTAGCTTGGTCTTTGTGTGGGAATTCTGACAGTGGGAGCAGAGACAGTCTCTGACTCTTTTCCCAGCTTTTGGGAACCTTTTCTTCGCACTGGGTTGCCTCATCTAGCTTTAATGTGAGGGGAGGTGCCTAGTCTTACTGCAGCTTGAAATGTCATGGTTGGTTGATATCCATGTGAGGCCTGCCCTTTTCTGAAGAGAAACCAAGGAGGAGTGGGTTGTGGGGGGAAGGGGAAGTGGGTGAAACTTTGAGTAGAGGGGAGGGGAAACTATGGTCAGGATGTGAAAAAATAATTAAAATAATATTTCTCAAAAAAATAAATTACAAAAAGATAAAAGCATCCATGACTATGGAAGAAAAGATTCAAGGCAAGTGACAGTTGGGGATATAGTTGGAGGAAAGTTGTGTTTGTTTCTTTTTAATTTTTATTTTTTTTTAATTTTTATTTTTATTCTTTTTTAATTAATATTTCCACCTGCTCCCCGTTTCCCATTTCCCTCCCCTCCTCCCAAATATTACCCCCTCTCCCCACTCCCCTCCCCCTATCCCCACTCCTCTTCTCCTCCCCCCACACCATTCCCCCTCCCTCTCGATACTGAAGAGCAGTCCAAATTCCCTGCCCTGCGGGAAGACGAAGGTCTTCTATCTACGTCCAGGAAGGTGAGCGTCTAAACAGGCTAAGCTCCCACAAAGCCAGTTCATGTATTAGGATCAAAACCTAGTGCCATTGTCCTTGGCTTCTCATCAGCCTTCATTGTCCGCCATGTTCAGAGAGTCCAGTTTCAACCCATGCTTATTCAGTCCCAGACCAGCTGGCCTTGGAGAGCTCCCAATAAATCAGTTCCACTGTCACAGGGGGTGGGTGCACCCCTCGTGGTCCTGATTTCCTTGCTCATGTTCTCCCTCCTTCTGCTCCTCATTTGGACCTTAAGAGCTCAGGCCGTTGCTCCAAATTGAGTCTCTGTCTCTACCTCAATCCATCGCCAGATGAAGGTTCAGTAAAAGTTAAGCATATTTAGGGGACCAACAATGTGGCTCAGGTGGTAAAGGTGTTTGCTGCCAAGCCTGATGATCTGAGTTCCATACCTGGTAACCCACACAATAGAAGAAAACCAACTCCTGCCAAGCATGTGTGTGTGTGTGCGCGTGCGTACACGTACACACACACACACACACACACAAAATCAATCAATGCACAAATGTTATAAAGACCTTAATTGGGTCAGGTGTGTGGTGGGTTACAGGAAAAAAAAGAATGTGAACATACCTAAATGCTAATGGAAAGACTCTAGTAAAAGGAGTAGTTCAAGAAACAGACAGGAAAGAGCCATATCGTGGCTCATAACCATCTGTAACTTCAGTTCCAGAAGATCAGATGCCCTCTTTTGGCCTAATTGGGCACTGCATGCCCAGGGTGCACAGATGCACATGCAGGCAAAACGCCCATGCAAACAAAATAAAATAAATCAACCCTCTATTTAAAAATCCCTGTATATATTCTTTTTAAAAGAAAGAAAATAGTTTCCAGGGAAGTGAGAGGTCATGGGTTTAAAAGCATTTAGGTGGATGGATTACATTTGAACTAGAGAATTAAGGACTTTTCTTTGTTTCAAGATAAAAGGTTTTTCAGGAGAATAGAAGGTGTGGAGATGAAATTGTATGACAGTGTAAAGGGAAAACAGGAAAATCAATGTTTCATCTAATTACCTACATGTTCATAATATAATAAGGAGTGCTCTCTTATACTTAGAATAAAGTAAACCATGGAAATTAGCTAGAGAATTGAAGTGGGGGCAGAGATAATTGAAAGCATGAAGGTTAGCTCTGTATAGTAACCATAACTGTATATAAAGGAAAGCTGTAAGTGATCAGAAAAGAAAGGCCATACTGTCTACTGACCTTGTGGGATAAGAAGGAGCCTCTAAATATTGATCATTTAGGGAGGTTGGTTTCTTGGTAGATGTTAGGAATCTCACCAAAGTTGATGCCTAATGAATGTGATATTTAAGCTCATGTGATCATAAAACTTTATCTGAAGATCACAGGAAGTGACCAGCATTGGACAAAACACAGCACCACATGCATTCCTGAAGGTTTTATTTTTACAGTGGATATTTACAACACATGGTGTATCCAGAGGACAGCCAACAAATCCCCAAGGAGTGATAGAGCCCTTGCCTAGCGTGTGAAAGGCTCTGGGTTGGATCAGAAGTACTGCAGAGATATAGAGACAGAGAGATTACGAGGGTTAGGGGGGGGCTAGAGGGAGCCATGAACTGATGTAGGAAATAAGTGTGCCTGGTTACAGAAGGATGGGACAGCTATTGCGAGACACTTGACAAGCTATTCCTGTTCCATATGGTAGAAATGAGATTACTGCATAAAAGTTAGAAGAAGATTGCAATTCTTTTCTCGCCGTGATGAAATGTGAACTTGTCTCCTGTTTTTAGTAGACACGAAATTAACAGCTACCTTCCTCTGGATTTTAGAAAGGCTGCCCTCCAAGACTAACCTCCTGAGATGTTAACAACAAGAGAGAGAAGTTGTTCAGGGCCGCAGACCCTCGAGTGGATTTGTAGACATTTCTGATGGATTCTTTCCTCCTGAAACTGTGTAGCTCTACTCGAGTAGAAGGCCCTCTCCCTGACTCATGCTCTGGGGAAGAGTTAGTCACTGACTCTAAAAATAGAAGGGAGCTTGAAAAATAGTTCAAAAACGATCACATTCAAAATTCGAAAGGGAGGAAGGTGGCCAGACAAACCAAATAACCTTCCAGGAAACAAAATTTACTGGAATGACTTCTGGAATTGCTGAGAGGGCTCTGCAAAGACTCTTTCCAGTGACTGCCTTAGACTAATACTTGGTCTTGTTTCAACTATGTGAAAAGAATACGGATTTGAACTCTTTAAAAGGCTATGCTGTTTCCTGCTGCAGATGAAGGCAGTGGCTCTGAGAAAGGAAATTTGAAAGAGGTTTACCTTTAGAAGACTCCTGGGGGGGGGGGAGCTGAAGGGTGCTGTGTGCACCTGTTGAGGCCTGAAACCCTGTGGCCGGCCATCTAGCTTGTGCTAAGAAAAAAAACAACGCCCAACTGAAGTGACTTGGAGCTCGCAATGGGAGAATATACTTATATATATTTAACACCGGTATTTAAATGAACAGTTAAACATAAGCCGAAACAGACTGGCAGATCCAAAGCAGAGACAGTGGCCTTGAGCAGCTTGCAGAAGAATAGAGAATAAGCGACTGTAGTGTAGAAGGTTATTTCAAGAAACTGAAGTAGGAAGCAGATATTAACGGATGTTTGTCATTTATACTACACAGCCTTTCTCTTCAAAGTGTTGTCCTTGGACCCAGAGGCACAGCAGCAACAGCAGGTTTGTTAGAAAGGCAAGATCTCAGGCTCCTTCTCAGACCTACTGAACAGTCATCTGCCTTTTCATAAGCATCGGGCAATTTGCATGCCCAGCACCGTTTGAGAAGGGGCTGTTGTATGGAACTTCTCAGATAATGCATTTGAAAACATAGATTATTGTGTGCTTTTCTTCATAATGTTGTGAAGATGAAATGGGGGGAGCTAGGCCAGCTGCCTACTAGTACAATGCCTGGCATGCAGTAGGTGCTCGCTGCATGGTAACCATTATTGTTAAAAAAAAAAAAAAAAAAAAAAACACCACTTTCTGTTAGAAATAGAAAAGAACTAGGCTATGGTCCGATACAGCCTGTCAGAATCCTTGTCTTTCTGGATATCTTTGGGAACTCAGTCTGCCTCCTTGACCACAAAACCAGCAGTCAAGCTAAAATATTTCTTGTTCCATTTGGGCTGTCTTCTGAGTCTTGCAGAATTAGCAAGATTTCCTACTTTTTCATTGCAAATGGCCTATGTTTCTAGTGTATTGGATCTTTAAAAACATTCTTCTGTGGGCTGGCCTGGAAATGTAATTCCATTTATCACGTTTTTTTTTCTTCTGTGGAAAAATGCATGCCACCTTCCAACAATTGGTTTCAGGATGAACTTGGAGAACTTAGCCTGCCTATAGGGTAGAAACATGTTAGTGGCTAAAGTGGTCACAGAGGATTATATAAACCAAATCTAGAATTTCAAAGATGCCTGGCAAGCAAATAAGAAATACTACAAGGAGAGCTAAAGAGACCTCTCAATTGGCAAAGTACTTACTAGACAAGCATGAGTCTGTGTTTGATATACAGCATTCATAGAAATAGCCAGTTGTCGTAACAGGTGCTTGTAATCACAACACTGCGAAGACAGAGAGAGATGGATCTTTGGGGCCAGCCAGCCTAGCTTAATCTGTGAGCCTCAGGTCCCAGAGAGTCATCCTGTCTCAAAAATCAAGGTGGGCTCTCACCGTACTCTCTCTTTCTCCATTCCTCTTCTGATCTGTCCTGATCCCCCCGCCCCATTCCCATCACTTCTTGCCCCGAGTTCACTTGCAAAATCTATTCTATTTCCCCTTCCCAGGAAGATGCAAGCATCCCTGCTTGAGCCTTCCTTGTTACTTAGCCTCTCTGGGGCTGCAGATAGTAGATTATCCTTTACTACACAGCTAATATCCACTTAGGAGTCACTACATACCGTTTGTCTTTCTGGGTCTGGGTTACCTCACTTAAGATGATTTTTTTTCTAGTTCCATCCATTTGCCTTCAAATCTCCTGGTGTCCTTGTTTTCAACAGCTGAGTAGTATTCCATTGTGTAAATGCTCCATATTTTCTTCACCCCTTCTTCAGTTTAGGGATATCTTGGTTGTTTCCAAGTTCTGGATATTACAAATAAAGCTGCTACGAACATAGTTGAGCAATTGTTGTGGTAAGAGGGACCATCCTTTGGGTATATGCCCAAGAGTGTTATAGATGGCTCTTCAGGTTGATCAATTCCCAATTTTAAGTGATACTAGGGAGACTGCATGGGTCTGCACTAGGTCCTCTGCATATGTGTTATGGTTGTGTAGCTTGGTGTTCTTGTGGGACTCCTAACAGTGGAAGTGGGGGATGTCTCTGACTCTCGCCTAAGCTTAGAACCCTTTTCCTCCTACGGGGTTACCTCATCCAGCCTTGATATGGGGGTTTATACCTAGTCTTATTGTAACTTGGTGTGCTGTGTTCTGTTGATACCCTGGGAGACCTGCTCTTTCCTGAAGGGAAACAAAGAAGGAGTGGATGTGGGGGAAGAGGGGAGGTGGGGGAACGGGGAGGAGTAGAGAGAGGGGAAACTTCGGGTTGGATGTAGTGCACTAGAGAAGAATAAATAATAAGAAAATAAATCAAGGTGAGTGACTCCCGTGGAACGACCTTTGACCTCCACATGGGTACTCACACACAGATGTACCTGACACATTAGAATAGGCACACATGTACAAACACACATAACAAAAGCACACTCTAAAAGAAGTGGAAAATAAGGCAAACAAATCAATCTGAGTTCACAGTATCAAGATTCAGAGAGCTAATAAGAACGGAGCCACGGCTGAGAATGGATATTTTTAAAAACAGCAGCAACGACAAAGCATTTTCTACTATATTGGCTAAGGTACCACTAAGTAGCTTAGGATTTACAAACAGTACTAGAGGCTATGCAAGTAAACCTCGGAAAGAGTCACCCTCTTCCCGCCATACAATTAGCACCTGCTATGGGCAGTTGCCCCCAATCCTATTTACCTCCATACTCTGGCATCCAGCCTTCAAGTGAATTCAACTTCCTTCTGTCCTTAACCTGTCTCTTTATGACACAGGGAAAAACCACTGCAGTTTTTCCATACAAAAGGAAGAAGACTCCTATATTGGGTAAAACGAGCTGGCCAGTAAAACTGTGGTCCCAGGACGATGAGAAATGGAAAGCTAGTAATGAAAGGCCATGGAAGAGCGAAGGCGTTGCATCGCTTCTCACCAAAATTGGTAGCAGTAAAATGAATCGTATCCAAAGGAGCTCTAGGTTAATGTGGCGGTAAGCTAGCAGTGTCTGGTGACCACTATTTATAGATGTCCGTTAAAGTAGCCACGAAGTTCTATGAAGATGCTAAGATTTGTACCAGCTTAAGAAACATGGGGAAAGTAATCAACATAGTGAGGACAGAATTTCTGCCAGCTGTTAGAGGGAGATGGGGTTGGAGTGAAGAACACAGTTCTGGCCTACTGAGACTCTACCATCTGATCAGAACATCAAAAAGAAGTACTCAAGAAAAACGAAGAAAGCTTTTGATCCACTTCTATCGATCAGCTTTCCTCAGCTCTGCGGTGCCGAAATTGTGCCGATGAGAAAACCTGCGTCATGTCTTTACTATACAGAAAATATTCTTGAAGGCAAGCAGAGTTCTGATCCACTTCTTCCATCATCAGCTCCTCTCTTTTCTCTATGCAGTTTTAGAAGCTGCTGCTTGAGCATTCCATATGGCTGGTATCAATGGTGTGGGCCAGAAATTGTTGTCAGGAAAAGCTCTAACAGTAAGCACGCTTGAAAGCATCATATCTGAAATAATATGACATGATAAACTGCACAGTCAGACAAGCTAGAAGATCAAAGAGAAAATGCCATCTCAATCCAGGAGAACCTAAAAAGAGAAATATTATTAATGGCCACCATTTGGTGTATAATTGTCTTACTCTCGACAATGAATTAAATACATTACACACTATACATGACCCTATTTCTTTTTTTTAGTTTTGTTTGTTTTTTGGTTTTTTTTTTGGTTTTTCGAGACAGGGTTTCTCTGTGGTTTTGGAGCCTGTCCTGGAACTAGCTCTTGTAGACCAGGCTGGCCTCGAACTCACAGAGATCCGCCTGCCTCTGCCTCCCGAGTGCTGGGATTAAAGGTGTGCGCCACCACCGCCCGGCGACCCTATTTATTTCTCATATCAGTTAGAATTTATCATGAAATTTGTTTCAAATTTTCAGGTAGTTATAATGATGTCTACCCTCTTGAACACTTACTATGCTCTGGGCACTGTTTTATACACCCACTAGCTCATGCATGTTTAAGAGGGATTATAAAATGGACTGGAAATCCAAGAATAGTTGATAAATACCTGTAATTCCAATTACTTGGGAGGTTGGAAAAGAAGGATTTCAAGTTCAAGACCAGTTTGGACAACTTAGTGAGGTTCCATCTAAAAAACAGAAGGCTGCCAATAATTAACAAACAGCACGGAATTGAAAAGTTTCTGTACAGCAAAGCAAACTATTGGCAGGATGAACAGACATCCTATAGAACAGGAGAAAATCTTTGCAAGATACATCAGGTTAATATCTATAATAAATGAAGAATGGCAAAAATTACACACACACACACATACTCTCTCTCAAACATATCCACCAATCAACAAATGTGTTAATGAAATAAACAGGCAGTTTTCAAAAGAAGAAATGTACACAGTAGACAATAAGTATTTTTTATTAACGTGTTCAACATCCTTAGACACCAGGGAAATATACATTAAAATTACTTTCAAATTCCATTTCACCCAGTCAGATGGTTATCGCCCCCCCTCCACACACACACACACACAAAAGCAAAAACACATGCTGGTGAGGATGTGGGCAAAGAAGAACCTTTATTCATTGCTAGTGGTGGTATAACCTAGAACAGCCACTATCAAAATCTATTGAGGGTTCCCCAAAACTTAAAAATAGATCCTATGGCCCAGCTATAGCACTCGAGCATGTACCCAAAGGACTCTATCCTACCATGGAGGTTCTTGCACATCCATGTTTACTGCTGCATTGTTCACGACAGGAAGGCAATAGAACTAGCATACATGTCTATCAAGAGAAGAATGAACAATGAAAATGTGGTGTTTAAACACGGCAATTTATTACACTTAAAGAAAAACACCATCATCATAACATCCAGAGAAATCACGCCTACTCTCTCATATGTGCATAGTAATTTATAATGTTTGTATGCATGTAAATAAGTGGGGGAGTGAGCGTGAGTATAGACTATGAAAGTAGAAGGAAGACTACGGAAAGGAAAAAGAAGCATTGAGGAAGCAGGGACCGGACGGGATACAAGTGACTTGAAGGCACAGAGAGAGGAGTGGAGGGCTCACAGTGGGTTAGGAGGGGAAAGCACTGAAGAGAGTCGGCAAAAAAGTTTTGTTTGAAAATGCCTTAATTAGCTAGGCTGTGATGGTGCACTCCTTTAATCCCAGCACTTGGGAGGCAAAGGCAGGCGGATCTCTGTGAGTTCAATCCCAGCCTGGTTTACAGAGAGAGTTCCAGGACAGCCAGAGCCACACAGAAAGACCCTGTCTCAAAAAAAAAAAAAAAGAAAGTGCCATAATTAAACCTAATACTGTACATGGACATGCTAATTAAAATCTTAGAAAGAAAAAAATTGGAGGATACAATACTTGCACCTGGCTTGGGGTACCAGGTTGAGGATGTAGTTAAGTTGGTATTTGCTCAGGGTACATGAAACTCTGAGCTCAGTGTCCAGTACCACATAAAGTAGGTGTGGTAAGGCACAGCTGTGTAATACTCAGGAGATGGGAGACAGTAGGATAAGGAGTTCAAGGACATCTCCAGCTACCTAGTGAGTTGGAGACCATCGGAGTGATGGGAGAGTCTCTTGGGAGAGGGGAGAGGAAGGAAAGAAGAAAAATAGATTGAAAACTACTTTAATCTTCCCAATTCATTACTTGATGTTCAATTCAATATGTCCCTTCCAGAAAGCCTTCCTTGAGTCTTCCTATGTAAATTAGGTATGCCCACATTGTGTCCCTTCTATCAACACCTGTGTGTCTTTCTTTCACAACCTTTATTATATGTCTGTTGTGAATGGCTCTTTATTTGCTTTTGTTCCCACCCTGAAAACACACAAACACACTAGACTGTAAGCTACAACTGAGAAAATACATACATACATACATACATACATACATACACACATTAGGATGCAATAATAGATAACCTCTGCAAAACAGATCTATAGAGAGTATGATAGATATGTTAATTTGCTTCATTGAAGAAAATAATTTCACATTTTGTATGCATAACAAAACAACATCATTTTGTATACTGAACATTCATTTTGTCAAGTGTACCAAAATAAAGAATAGGAAAATAAATAAAAGCAACTAGGAAAAGGGAAAAGTGCACAAAAAGGGTTTACTAATTCCTGTCTTACAGCCTCAGAATTGCGAGTTCTGAACCCACAGGGGACACAGACGTCCTAAGTGTCCAAGTGTGGGTGGGAGCTGCTTTCTCCAAGCGGCTGCCTCTGATGCCCTGCACTTGTGTCTCTGCGATCTTCATCATGAAAAGGATGTGCACACTCCCAGGTACCCATCCCGTACTTCATAAAAGGCAGAAGCCTCAGGTATTAGAGCTAAAGATCAGGGGTGACCCGAGTGTTCTGACATACTGGTGGGGCCTCAGCAAGGGGGCTTTGTCATCAGAGTATTTGCTTCTTCACAATGTCTGGAGACAAAAAGAGCTGAGAACAGAGGCTGAGAACTGGGATGTCAACAATAGCTGCCCTGGGTGGGAATCAACGTTCTCTGCGCTATTAAGTTTGTGTCGTGAAAATGCACATCTCGAAAGGGAAAGCTGAGAGAAAACTTGCTCTTGAACGGCAAAGTTGTGGGTGAGCTGTGAGAATTCATCATCCCATCCTACGCCATCAGTTTTCTGAAATCATCTTGCATTGCCGTTACAATAAAAACATTTCTTTTCTACAGGCAAACCATGATAACTCTGGCAAATGAGAAACCTGGGGAAGCTCCCTCCTTTCATCCCTTTCCCCCACCGACACCCAATTTCCTTTCTAGAGGTGAGCGCTGTCAGCACTTTAGTTGCAAGCCTTCCACAGATGATCTATGTTAACTTAAGCAACAGGAAAACATGCACGAATTCTGAGCAGTGCAAACCTCACCTGTGACTGAAGGCTGACAAACCAACTTTAGAGCAGTTAAAGGAGATCCAGCCTGCTGGCTATAAGGGAAGATGAATGCTCTGAGATGTGACTTCTCTCAAGTCTGCTGTCCTGAGAAGACAAAAATGAGGGAAAGAAAAAGAAAGAGGAATATTTATAAAAAAAAAAAAAGAGAGAGAGAGAGAAATTCTTAAGGACAAGGACTTGATACCACTGTTATACTCTGACTACTGTTAATACTTCTGTTATGATTTTAAACATTTATAATGGCGGCCATTTGTTTCACTTGATGAGGAAAGGGAAAGCAACCCCCAATGGAAAACAAGAAACCTGACACATGTGCACATTTACACACTTTTTCATACAGTTCCCTCACACCTATACACAGCCAATGTCATTTCCCTACATACACAATATCAACAAATGTTTATCAGAAATAGGTGAAATATATCCACCATTGCAATAATGCAACTATTCTGCATATATTGAATTTTACCATTCTTTTATATTTTTTCATGTGTTATTCATTTTGCTGTGTGTGTGAGAGAGAAAGAGTAAGGGAAAGAAAGAGAGGAAAGAAAGAGAGAGGGAGGGAGAGGGAGAGGAAGAGAGGGAGAAAGAGGGAAGCTGAGAGGGATGTATGAATCTCACATGTTTGCATGTAGGTCACTCCCCATGCACGTCCCTTGTCCGAGGCAGGGTTCTGTGGTTCACCACTGACTGCATGTGCTAGGCTAGCTAACTTGTGGGCTCCTGGGGCTTCTCTCTAGTGTGTGACTTAGTTAGGGTTCTTCTTGATATGATTTTTTTTTTTGAGACAGGGTTTCTCTGTAGCTTTGGAGCCTGTCCTGAAACTCCCTTTGTAGACCAGGCTGGCCTCGAACTCCCAGAGATCCGCCTGCCTCTGCCTCCCAAGTGCTGGGATTAAAGGCGTGCGCCACCACCGCCCGGCTTGATATGATTTTTTTAAAAAGCAACTTGAGGTATATACAAATATCAAAGAATATTGAGCCTATAGTTCGCTATCCTAGAGAAGCTAAGTAATAAGGTGAACCCAAAGAAAAACATATATAGATCCTCCTGAAAATTGGAAGCTGACAAAATTGCCAGGCAAAAGTTGGGAGCATGTGGGTGGGGTAGGGTGGGGGGGATGGGGAGGGGGGAAAGAGAAGGGAGAAGGGAAGAATTGGGGAGAGCTTGAGGGAGTGGGATGGTTGAGATGGAGGAAGAACAGATATGGAGCAGGGAAGATATCTTAATTAAGGGAGCCATTTTGGGGTTGGCAAGAAGTTTGGCTCTGGAGGGGTTCCCAGGAGTCCATGGGGATGACCCCAGTAGGAGCCTGGACAGTGGAGAGGGTGCCTGAAATGGCCTTATCCTGTCAGACTGATGACTATCTTGAATATCACCATAGAACCTTTGTCCGGTGACAGACGGAGATAGAGACAGAGACCCACAATAGAGCACTGGACTGAGCTCCCAAGGTCCAGTTGAAGAGCAGAAAGAGGGAGAAGATGAGCAAGGAAGTCAGGACCACAAGGGGTTGGTCCTCCCACTGAGACAGTGTGCCTGATCTAACGGGAGCTCACCAAAGCCAGCTGGACTGGGACTGAACAAGCATGGGATCAAACTGGACCCTCTGAATGTGGCTGACAATTGGGGCAGACTGAGAAGCCAATGATAATGGCACTGGGATTTGTCTCTACTGCATGAACTGGCTTTTTGGGACCCTAGTCTATTTGGATGCACACCTTCCTAACCCTGGATGGAAGGGGGGGACTTGGGCTTCCCACAGGGCAGGGCACCCTGCCCTCTCTTAGGACTGGAGGCGGGGAGGGAGGGGGGAGCGGGAGGGAAGTGGGAGGAAGAGAGGAAGCGGAAATTTTGAATGGTATTATTTACAAAGCAATAAAAAATAATCTGCTGAAAAAAACAACTTGAGGAGGAAAGAGTTCATCTAGCACTTCCAGGTAACACTCCATCAGGAAGCAAAGTCAGAGCAGGGACTCAATGTAAGAACCTGGAGGCAGGAATGGAAGCAGAAACCATGAAAGAATTTTGCTCGAAAAAAATAATGACATCTTGAAATTTGCAGGCAAATGGATGGAGCTAGAAAACATCATATTGAGTGAGGTGACCAGACTCAGAAAGACAAATATCATATTAGTCAATCATAAGTGGTTTTTAAACATAAAGCAAAGAAAACCAGCCTACAAATCACAATCCCAGAGACAACAATGAGAACCCCAAGACATACACACATAAATGGATTTAATCTACATGGGAAGTAGAAAAAGACAAGATCTCCTGAGTAAATTGGGAGCATGGGGACCTTGAGGGAAGGTTGAAGGGGAGGGGAGAGGAAGGGAGGGGAGCACAGAAAAATGTAGAGCTCAATAAAATCAATGTAAAAAGCCAAAAAAAAAAAAAAAAGAATTCTGCTTACTGGCTTGCTCCATTTGTTTTCTTATAACCTGTGATGCTTTAAATGAGTCAGCCTCCCATAGGCTCCCATATTTGAATGCTACTTGTTCCCCAGTTGGCAGAACTGTTTGGGAAGGATTAGGACATGTGACCTGACTGGAGGAGGTATGTCACTGGGGTTGACTTTGAGGTTTCAGAAGCCCTACCACTGATAGTTTCTCTCTCTCTCTCTCTCTCTCTCTCTCTCTCTCTCTCTCTCTCTCTCTCTCTTCCTTTTTTTCTCTCTCTCTCCTCTCATTGTGTGATGTTTTACTCTTTTGGTACGTGGGGGCCTGCCACCCAACTCCCAAATAAATCACACATGGAGGCTTATTCTTAGTTATGAATGCTCGGCCTTAGCTTGGTCTGTTTCTTGTCAGCTTTTCTTAGATTATCCCGACTACCTTTTGCCTCTGGGCTTTTCTCTTTCTCTTCTTTTGTATACCTTTCTTTCCTTCTTACTCCATGAGTGGCTGGGTAGTTAGCCCCTGGTGTCCTCCTTCCTTCATTCTTTCCTTGCTCCTTGCTCTCCTCCTTCTTGGTTCTCCTTCTATGTATGCTCTCTGCCTGCCAGCCCCACCTCTCCTTGCACCTGCCTCACTACTGGTTGTTCAGCTCTTTATTAGGGCCGTCAGGTGTTTGAGACAGGCAGAGTAACATGGCTTCACGGAGTTAAACAAATGCAGTGTGAACAAAAGTCACACACCAGAAAATAATATTCCCCAACACCCCTCTGTCTGTATGTATGTATGTATGTCTCTGTCTGTCTCTGTCTCTCTATCTTTCTGCATGTGCGTGTGTCTCTATCTATCTCTATCTTTCTGTGTGTGTGTGTGTGTGTGTGTGTCTGTCCGTCTCACTACCTTGTGCTTATGGACCAGATGTAAGCTCTCAGCTACTGCTACAGTGCCGTGCCTCCCTGCCTGCTGCCATACTCCCTGCCATGGTGGTCATGAATCCTACCACTCTGAAATTGTAAGCAGCTTAGCCCCAAGTTAAATACTTGCTTTCATAAGTTTGCTTGGTCATAGTGTCTGTTCACAGCAATAGAACACCCTAAGAGCCAAATACTCAGTAGCTAAGAATATCATAGGACCACCTACTCAGGGGGTAGCATCACCCACAATAGACTGGGCCCTCCCACATCAGTCATCAATCCACAAACGCCCAACAAATCTACCTTATAGATGCGTTAATCAGTTGAATTCTCCACTCTCGGATGATCCTAGCTTGTATCAAGCTGACCAAAACAAAAAACCTCTCATTCGCACGAACTCTCATCTTCCTATAGGGCACAGGAAGGCAGTTCTGTGTTAGCTTTCCTGGGATCCGAACTTTTGCAGTCAGGCTTGTGTGAACAGTGCTTTCCAAACTCCCCAACCCTTTTATCCTTTTAAAAGCAAATTCTTGGCTTGGCCCTTTCCAGACCTAAGCCAGTGGAAGACACAGATGGGTCCACCGAGACTTCTTGGGGTGGGGGAGCACAATCAAGCAGGAGCCCCAGACACTGGGTGGTCAGGCACCGTCATACCAAGCGCCATCCAAGGTTTCTAGGCCCAGGCACTCAAGAGAAGAAAAAACTGACAGTTTTGTGCCATGCATTAAGGCTGGTGTGGGCAGGACTCAACCAAGCACCACCTACGACCCAACCAAGATCCCTGGTGCTAGCCAGATGGTGGCACGCCTTTAATCCCAGCACTTGGAAAGCAGAGGCAGGTGAATCTCTGTGAGTTCGAGGCCAGCCTGGTCTACAAGAACTAGTTCCAGGACAGGCTCTAAAGGTACAGAGAAATCCTGACTCGAAAAACAAAAACCAAAAAAAAAAAAACCTCTGGTGCCAGGCAAACTGTCACCATTATAGTGAGTGAGGAGAGAGAGAGAGAGAGAGAGAGAGAGAGAGAGAGAGAGAGAGGGTTCATGGACTGGGGAGAGAGGTGGATCTGAAGAGGTGAGGGTGGTGAGGAGCAAGCTGAGGCAAATGACCAGAGTCCAAGGTAATGTCCAGGCCAGTGGCCAGGTCTTGGTCCAAGGCTCTGAAACAGTCCAAAGGGGCCTGTATTGATACCTGTGGCTCCTGTCATCACAGAAGGCCATGTAGAACCATGTAGTCTTGGCTACTACCTGGGGCCATGGTGGTATCCGAGGGCCATATTGGCATAGGGGCCATGCCAATCTGAATGGCCTGTGCTGCCACCTGGGGCCATGGTGACATCCTGGCCTGGGATGTCTGGTGCCATGGTCCTACCAAAGCCAGGATCTGTATTGATGTCCCTATCCAATGTTATCACAAAAGGCCAAATGGATACCCAGGGTCTAGGCTACAACCTGTAGCCATGTAGTGTCTGAGGGCCATGCTGCCACAAGGGCCATGATGATCTAAGTGGCCTGTGCTGTCACCTGGGGCCATGGTGTGCTCTTGGCTAGGGCTGCTGCCAAAGGCCATGTCTGGGTCTATAACCCCACAGCAGCCAGGGTCTAAGTTGATGTCCATGTCTCCTGTTACCACTGAGGGCTGTGTGGATGACTGGGGTCTGGTCAGCCACCTGACACCATGTCGGTGTTTGAGGATCATGCTGCTGTTCAGGCCTTACTGATCTGAGTAGCCCATGGTGATGTCAGCACTCCAGTCAATGCCAAGGGCCATACCTGCAACTGCAGCTGGTGTCTGTGATGGTGTCCGTGGGCCATGTTAGCATAGGGACTCACTGGAACCGTGCTGTGCTGAGCCAGTCTCGCCCTCCTTTGGCCAGGGAATGGCTGTCCCTGCCCCTCACTGGGTACTGCAGCAGAAGAGTTGGGTGGCACCCTAGAGCTGACCCTGTGGTCAGGACATGGGCAAGCTGACCTGCCCACCCTGTCATCGGTCATGTGGTGGCATGGGTGAGAGAAAGATGCCGTCCACCCCTTGCCCACCTGTGGCAGGTGAGAAAACTGGCCCCAGGGATCACGGGACTGAGAGAACTAACCTGCCCCACACCAGCTGAAGCACACAGAAGAGCAGGCCCTGCACCCTGGCTAGGCAGCACACTAGAGCTGACCCTGTTGGCCTGAGTTCAAGTGAACCAGCCCTGAAGGCATGAGAGCAGGAGAGCTGACCCCACTCTCCACCCCCCACATTCCCCCTACAACAATCAGGAGGCAGGGCCTTCCACCTGGGCAAACACAGTTGAGCTGGCCCTAGCGGTGTGAGTGTGAGGGACCCGGATCTGAGGGCCCAAGAGCAAGAAAACTGTCCTGCTCGCTCTTTGCTGTAGGTTGCATTGCACCCCTGAGCTAGCCAAGACAGTGCTGGAGAACTCGCCCAGGTAGTGACAAAGAGGGAGAGAGCCGGAGGGCTGGCCAACTCAGCTTCCCACCCCTCCCCACTCCAGACCCCAACATCCACCTCATCTATGAACTGCTGGAGCATATAAAGGAGCCGAACCTGCTGATCCAAAGCTGTAGAATGTCCACAACACAGAACATCCAAGAGGCACCCCAGTGAGAGCCCAGTATCGAAGGTGTAGCAGAAACCAGAGGCTTCGAGCCAGACTAGTGACTCAGAGCAATGAACACTTGCAAGTAAAGATAAATGGACTAAAGAGTAGGCTGTGTGACTCCCAGAGCCACACGACAGCTTCCATGACGGGTTCTGTTTTGTTTTGTTTCTGTATTTTTTTCTTTTAATATTTGGTTTTATTCTGGGGGGAGGTTGTAAGGGCAGAGGGAGGATGCAAGGGGCTGGGGAAATAAGTAGGATCTGAATGCGTGATTTAAAATCCACAAAGAATCAATAAAAGTTAGAAAAAAAGCAGTTCCTTATTTTCACTTTTTTTAAAAAAAATTGATTTTGGCAATTTCCTGCATGTATAATACAAGGTATTGTTTGGCCTGCATTTATGCCTGTGGACCACATGTGTGCAGCATCCTCGGAGCACAGAAGAGGGCATTAGATCCCCTGGGACTGGAATTACAGCCTTGCTGGTGTTGGGAATCAAACCCTTGTCCTCTGGAAGAGCAGCCAGTGCTCTTACCCACTGAGCCATGTCTCCAGCATCCCAGTTACTCTCCATTGCTCTGTGCGGGTCCTTTCCTCTCAGCACACACACGTATGTTGTACCTTGTAAATTTTTTTTTACATAGAAAATGTGTAGAACAGGGATTTTTAGAAATCTCCAGAGAAAATGTACTTAGATGAAAAAATATTAAATCTTCATTTTCATCAGTCTCCAACTTACATTTACATTCTTTCAACTACAAAGGCAAAGAAAAAGTTATAGTACCACCAGTGTGTAGGTAGGAATCAATAGAAATCAATTTGTAATTTAATTTGTGTGTGTACATCCATGTATGTGTAGTGTATGTGTGTATCTGTGTATGATTGTGTGTGTGCGCGTGCGTGCGCATGAGTGTGCGCACGTGTGTGTGTGTGTGTGTGTGTGTGGAGAGAGATCAGAAGTTGTTTTCGAGATCACTTACTACCTTATCCCTGGAAACAGGGTTTCCTCATAGAACACGTGCCAAGAATGGCTGACCAGAGGCTCTGAAGAGCCACCATTGGCGCCCCCCCCACTCAGACACCTGGATGCAGTTCCCACCCCCTGTTCTATCTCTGTCACAGTGGTTGCACCTAAATCTACTATTTCAGCCAGCAACTGGGACCCTGCAGTTACAGGCTTGCTTCTCTCCTGGCCACTCAGGCCTGGCAAGAATATCCACACACATCCCCCACCCCCAGGCACGGGCTCTGCCGCTGCAGCTAAAGGTAGCTTTAACTAAATCTCTGTTGTTCTACTTATAAAGAAAACTCGGGACTCAAAGGCTGGGGCGATCCCCTGCTAGCTCAGAGAGGTTGAGGAGCACCAAGCTAACCTTCTCTCCTTGCTGCCATCTCCCAAAAGCCTGTACTTCGACTCCATCAAATCAGAAAAAACACTCAAAACCCCTCCCTCCCTACTACTTCCGATGTGTCATTTTACCTCTTCCAGATGCCCTCTGATGCTCTATGGTTACTTTCTGTCAACTAGTTGCTAACTCAGCCTCCTGACCCAAGGTTAATTTTATTTAATTAATGAAAATGCTAACTCGGGGTCCATAGTGTGATTGAATATCCTCCAACACTTCTCTCCTCCCAGTCTCTCCCCTTACCTCCCCTCTCCCCTAGAGCCGCCCTCCCTCTGCCTCCCCTCAGAAAAGAGCAGGCCTCCAGGGACATCAACCAAACACGGCATATGCTACAACAAGATCAGGCACATAGCATCACCTCAAGGCTGGATGCAAAAAGACTCAGCAACCACGTGACTCCCACTGGTAGGAATCCTACAAGAACACCGAGTTACTCAGTCATAACACATATGCAGAGGACCTAAGTCAGACCCCTATAGCTCACTGATTTCTGCAAGCTCCCATGAGTTCTGGGCAATTGATTCTGTAGGCCATGTTCTCCTGGTGTTCCTGACCCCTCTGGTTCCTCCAGTCCTTCCTCCCACTCCTCCACAGGTCTCCCCTAGCTCCGCTCTGCTAAGGTCCAGTTCCAGAACACTCTGCAAGTAGGACAAGCTGTAGGTCAAAGGTTTTGTGAAGACTTAGTGTCCCAATCCTTCCACTGGAAGCCTTACTTGGTTTCAGAAAATGACCGGTTCAGGCTCAATATCCACCCCCCTCTTACTAGGAGTAGATGCCATGGAGTTTCCCTTGCACTAGGTTTTCATGTCACCCCTGAAATGCTCCCCAATTCCAGTCGTTTCTTCCAGTATTTCCTCCCTTCCCTCCCCGCAACTTGATCCCTCCTGTTCCCAACCCCACCTGCCCTCAGTCCACCCATAAAATGTATTTTAATTTTATGTGGGTGTTAGAGATTTGATCTTAGATTCTCTTGTAGCAGGCACATCACTGACTGGAACATCTCTCCTGCCCCAGAAATAATTAACAGTTTTATGTCACATTACAGCTATTGTGGGTATCTTTAAATATATTAGCAGCCATTATACTGATGCTATCATGGTTGTCAAAGCTGCATCAAAAATCTCGCTTTTACTATATTAACAAGCACTTACATAATTTTCTATTTTGTATATTTTGAAATCTTCACTTCAGTACAATCGATTTTCTTTGTAACCCTGTGTGTTTTATTCTGTGTTATCTAAGAACACTGTTTTGAGAAGAGGTTCATAAGCTTCCCTATACTGTCATAAGGATATGTGGCACAAAACAGAAAAAAAAAAAAAAGGCTGTGAACCTGATCTAGATTTACCATTCCCAGCTTTTACAAATGTGTGATACGAAAGTGTGTGAGAGTTTTAATGAATCTGATTCCCTCTGTGAGGAGAAGTTAACAAACCTGAGTATTGATGATATGAAATGAACTTGCCTACAGCTCCCTTGGGTATATTGATTTGAACCTAACTAGACTATACGTGCTTAAAGGGTGTGTACTTATAATCCAGGTGTGCTTTATCCTGTCCCCTGTGGCTCAGTTTCCTGATCTATTAAATGAGACTGATGGTAGCATCTAACTCAGAAGGTTGTTGGGAAAATTAATTTGTATGGTAGCATATAAAGGACCTAATGCCTGGCTCATGATTTCAGCTATTATAATATTATACTAGGGTCACCAATTTCCTTCGTGGTACTCCACAGTATAAATAAAAATCTTTCAATATATTAGTCAGGAAATTATTGGATGCATATGTGCTTCTGTGAATGGTCAATCGTCTTAAAGCAGGCTTTACACTTTGTAAATATTTGATAAGCCTTCATTTTAAAAGTCACTCAATGGATAAGAACGCAAGCTCTGAAGTTAAGAAATTATAAGTTCAAACCCCGACTCCATCATATACTCCTTGTATAACCTGAGAGTTTCTTTAACATATCCAGGGTCACATCACCACCAAAATCAAACCTACCTACTTCACAGGATTGTTGTAACAAATAAGTGTGTGTGTGTGTGTTATGCACATTTGGGGCACATAGTAAGGACACAATAAAAAATAGTTATCTCTTTTCTTAATAATTATATAAAGCGAGGCAAATCTATGAAGTGGATGGGTTTGCTGCTGGCTGGTTTTTAGCCAGGGTCTTTTATGTAGCCCAAATCCCCCTAAGTGTTGGGATTACAGGTATAAGTCACCACACTAAGCTCAGAGCAGAAATTTTTGTAATGCCTTACACTGGGTCCCTAAGACATGAGCTCTGAGTCCCTTTCCAACTCTCAGTTTCTCTTTCTCGTCTCATTCTTTAGTAACACAAAACTCGTTTGCAATTCACACGGGATCCAAACACACCCACTATTCTCACTCACAGGTCTCTCTCCACTAGGCCCTGATTTTCAATGATTCTACTCACAAATTCTCTGTTTTATGATGGTGAAAAAAAATCAATGTATATTCTCTACTTCAAACTTAGGATTTGAATGATGGGCAGCTCCCAGTAAGCCACAAGACTAGGAAGGTCATATGGACTACTGCTTGCTAAGCTATGTTCCTCAGTGGACTAAGTGTAGTAACTCCATTTTTTTTTTTATTTAGGATATTTTCGATTCAGGATGGATTCACTGGAGTATATCTTTACTATAATTCAACCAAGGAACATGTGTACATTGCCCATTCACCCCAAAGTAAGCTCTCCTCCACCTTCTCCAGGACATACAGTTGCCTTTCCCTGAAGCACCAAGCGCCTATCATTTACCTCTTGTTGTGGTAGGCTTTGGTTTTCTTTTCTTTCTTTTTTTAAGGTGCTGATGATTGGACCTAAAGCCTTATAGACGTTACACAAATACTCGCCCACTGAGCTATATCCTCAACCCTTAACACACGTTTGTGCCCACATATGACAGAGACAGAGACACACAGAGAGAGAGAGAGAGAGAGAGAGAGAGAGAGAGAGAGAGAAACCAAGTTGTCCAAGCTGGCCTTGAACTTGTAATCCTGCCTTAGCCTCCACAAAAACCGGTGTTTCAGGCCAGTGCCACCAGACTCAGCTAGACTTGTAGTATTTTGTCTGTCTGTAAATCTGGTTTTTCAGCTGAACCAGGAATTTGTGTGGGGAGCTTTGACATGATCTTATTTACCTCTGAATTTTTATTAATGCTGTACCTGGCGCAGGACAAGCACACAGTAAATGGCTGTTGAGTGACTCCATCCAAGAAGTAGGTGTTTCTTCTACTCCCTTATTTGCTTCACCCAAAAGGACCACCATCTTTGTCTGCTAGTACCCTAGACGCCTGCTCTCTGAATATATGCAAGAGCATTTGTTTGGAATCTCTCAACCCGACTGTATGTCAGTAAAGCAAGACTTCAGAGAGGAGAGTCAAGGGGGCCCTGTCCCATCAGCCTTCCCTCACAGAGGTGTGCAGTCTGTCAACACTAGCTGGACTTGCTCGCTGAAGTTGCCCGCACACAAATGCCAATGATCTGAACTCTATCTCTGTACTATCTAGATTGGTCTGTATCTCAACTCTATTTACTCTTGATCAGCCTTGATATGGTTTGCAAAGCTGTACTGAATTATTAACAATACTCCTTGAGAACAAGGACTACAACAGAGAAATGCCAAGGGGACAAAAATCTTGAATTTAACGGTGCCAAATGCTGAGAAGGAAATAGTTCCACCAGGGCCTCATCCCAAGGTTATACACAAAGATAAGAGGGTTCAGGCAAACACAGAAGCAAAAGGCCTAGCTGTTCCCAGAACACAGATAAACATTTGTGGAACTAATATATTTTATTATAACATTTAACATAAAATAATTATAACAAGAAGGAAAATAATAAACACTGTAATTAAAAAACAATTCAGTAGACTATAAGTCTACACAATGCAGATGAAATTTTATATTCTACTACCTCCTCTGGCCTTTATCCAAGAACATTTTAAAAAAGGAGAGAAGAAAGAAGGAAATGCAGTAAAATGGCGTGATGGGCTTTTAAGTGAAAATAAAATAGCCGTTTCTTAGTCTATGAGGATGCAGGGCTATACTCTCAGTTAAACTGCTTTCTGGGATAGCTACCACGGCCTCTTTCATTCTGGGCCTCACGATTCTCTCCGGAACCAGAAATATAAGAAGGTTTGGGTTTTCTTGTCACTACAGCACCGAGTACTGCCTTCCCCAATTACTCACACTTTGGACCCCATGGAAGAGCCAGGAGGACTGGGGAACAGGAATTGGTTGGCCACACTTTACTCCTAATTGATAACAGGTCTAGCTTGAGGCTTGGTTTTATATGGGGTGGGTTTGGGGTTTTTTGTTGTTGTTTGATTTGGTTTGCTTTGGTTTTTGTTGTTTGGTTTGGCTTGGTTTGGTTTTTTGTTTGTTCGTTTGTTTTTGACCGTCTCGCTGTTTAGTTCAGGCAGGCCTGGAACAAACGAGCCTCCTGCTTCTGCTTTGCGAGTAGTCGGGACCTTAGATTCGCTCCACCGCGGTAGGCTAGAAATGTATTTAAGTCAAGTCTAGCAGGGTTCCGGCAACTGGAACTTCACTTTTACTGAAACAGAGAGCCTTTTGCCTCGACTTGGTGTCCCAATGGACTCTTCCACCAGGAGGCACCTGTAGTGTCTCCTCGCCGCGCTGAACCTTAGGCACTGAGAGAACATAGTTCAGGTTTTGGGCAGAAGATGGCAGTATATACTGCTCGATTTCAAACGCCTGGGGTTCATGAATGAAGAGAATGAAGGGGGCGGGGGTGGGGGTGCGTTGTAAGGGAGTTGGACTGAATAGAAATTTGAGTTTTAGACAAAAACTGAATAATGTGGATTTTTTAAAAAAAATTCCCAAGAATCAATAATTGCTCAGTCTTCCACGATCAACATATTCTAAGTTCCCAGTCACCCTAAAAGCCGTCCTGCTTGATCAGCTCGCGCGTCCCTGAAGCTCACGTCGACAGCAGGGGCTTGAACCCAGGGCACCAGAGTGACCCCTATATGTGCCCTCTTGCTATACCTCCGCTCGAGGTTTATTCTCCCAGATCCCTCCGCCGCCATTACGGGACGCATCACTCCTCTCTGACTGTGCGTGCGGGCGGCTGTGCAGAAGTCTCTGCGAGAGCGAAGGCGACAGATCACCTGAAGCAGCAGGTAGGGGGGCTCGGAAAAGCGGGAGAACAAGTTTGGGGGGTTAAAAATCCCAGGAAAGATGAGTGAGGAGAAAGAGGGAGTGCTGACATGGGGGGCGAAGAGGGGGGAGACGTGGAAATAAAATGAAGGAAATAAGAGGGGAGGGGGGTCGAAGCAGGATCAGAGGAAAAGAGAGGGGCAGCCAGAAATAAGAGGGGCGAAAAGAAATACGAGAAAGGGGAAGGGGAAATGGGGAGAGAAATGGAAGAATCGGGTAAAGAAACTTGAGGAGACGTTAAATGACAGACATAGCGGAAAGAGCGGGAGAAGAAACGGGCGAGTTGAGCGGCAGCGGCGGCGGTGAGGGAGCAGGGAAGGCCCCGGGGAAGCCCGCGGCCGGCGCGACAGCGGGACCTAGGGGAGATGGCGTCGAGTGGGGCGCGGGCGGCGGGACGGAGCACCGGAGGGGGTGCCGAGTGAGGTGAGACGGGCACCGAGAGCCCGGGCGTGTTTTTGGCGAGTTTGGAGTCGGGGCATTTGCTTAGGCACTCGTGCTGTTTTTCTGGAACTTTCCGGAGTCGCTCGCCGAGGAGACCGGGGCTCTTAGCTCTCCCTCAGCACTTCTCCTCAGCCGGGCGGAGCGGCGCAGCGCGGCGGCGGCCGTTTAAAGGCCGTGTCACCTCAGGCCTTGAGCGCCTCTGGCCGTCCTGTCGGGGGAGCCCCGGCCAGCGGCGGGACGGGCACCATTGGCCTTCCCGGCGAGCGGGAGACCTGTGCGGCCGGGGCGGTTCGCTCCCCCCACCCCCCATCTCTCCCTCTCTCGCGGGGGAGAGCGGCGCGCGCGCGCTCCTGGAGGTCTGGACGTTTAAGGCGCTGAGCGCCGAACCACCCAGCGACAAGCGGCTGAGGCAACATTGAAGCGGGCTCCTCCACAGGAGCGCGGGCGGGCGATGGTGCGAGCGACCGCGTGGGCGTTAAGGGGACGGGGGATGGGGAGCGACTCAGTGCGTCGGGGGGATGGGGGTCGGCCCCCTCAAGGCGACGGCGTGGGCAGACTGTCCTCCGCCTGCCCCTCGGGGCTCATTTACGTGCTGTCACGGCCCGGTGCGGACGCCCGGGCTCTGGCGGCTCGCTCGCCCACTCGCACTGGGCTCCTGCCGCCACCGCCGCCGCTCGGTCAGCGGAGCCCGCGAGCCTGAGGCCGGAGGCTGGGAGGGTGCGCCGTGGCTCACCCGTTTTGCCCGCCCTTCCTGCCCGCGGCAGGTCCGCCTAGAGCCATGCTCGCACTTGGGAAACTTAGGACTGCGCCGGGGGGCCCGCCTGTGGCACCTCCGGGGCAGGAGGGTAGAGGTGGCGGCGGGGGGCGGGGTAGGGGGGTAAGAGCTGGGGGAGCGGCCCTGGCTTCCAGACCAAGGGGAGGAGGAGGAGGAGGAGGAAGTGAGCCCAAGGGATCTGCTGGGGAGCTGTTTGTCCAGCTGTTTCTCTTCGCACCCTGAGCGCTCCAGCCAGAAGGGGGCCCGCGCCGAAGGTGGCCCGGCTTTTTTTAGGCGCTAATTTCCAACTCTCCTCTCAGCTTGTCATTCCCAGGCACCCTGGAGTCCCAAAAGGCCAGCTCGGCGGGCGCGCACCTGCCAGCCGCCCCTGACCTCGCCGCCGAGCAGGCAACCCCCAAGCCTGAGAAGAAGATGGCCCAGTCCAAGCTCGACTGCCGCTCACCTGTCGGTCTCGACTGCTGCAACTGCTGCCTGGACCTGGCCAACCGGAGCGATGTCCAGAGCGGCAACCTCGGGGACAAGAACCCGGGCAGCCCCACCGTGAGCAACTTTCGGCAGCTGCAGGAGAAGCTGATCTTCGAGAACCTCAACGCGGACAAGCTCGACAGCATAATGCGGCAGGATTCCCTGGAGCCGGTGCTGCGGGACCCCTGCTACCTGATCAACGAGGGCATCTGCAACCGCAACATCGACCAGACCATGCTCTCCATTCTGCTCTTCTTCCACAGGTGGGTAGCCGGCCTGAACGCCTGGAAACACGATCCTGCTGACACCGGCCAACCAGGAAGTTCCCGAGGGGCTCTGGGTGGGTTGGGGGAGCGGCAGACTCGTGGGCGACCATGCTGATCCTTTTGGCTAGCTTAGAGTCCCGCGGAGCTCAGGGAATTTTAGCAGGTGCAAGTACATTTTGTTTTATTATTATTATTATTATTATTTTTATTTTTAATTAAAATTTCCACCTGTCCCCGTTTCCCATTTCCCTCCCCCTCCTCCCAAATATTGCCCCCTCCCCCCACTCCCCTTTCCCTTTCCCCAAAGCCAGTTGGACTGGGACTGAATAAGCATGGGTTGAAACTGGACTCTCTGAACATGGCGGACAATGAAGGCTGATGAGAAGCCAAGGACAATGGCACTAGGTTTCGATCCTAATACATGAACTGGCTTTGTGGGAGCTTAGCCTGTTTGGACGCTCACCTTCCTGGACCTAGAGAGAAGTGGGAGGACCTTGGTCTTCCTGCAGGGCAGGGAATTTGTACTGCAAGTACATTTTGAACGGTGCCTGGAAAGGCTTGCAAATTCTAGGGCCCGGAAGATGGGGTGACACCATATGGGTTGGAAGTAGTTGTAGATGCCTCCTCTTGGAATTTCTGTAGTCCTTCAGACAATTCTGCCTTGAGGTTCTCTTGGAATTTGAGTTCCACCCTACTCAATGGAACTGAAACTGGGCGGCATTGACAGTGACGACAAGCGGAACATCATGAACAAATTAGGCTTCTGATGGGGGAAGACCAAGGATGAGGGATGGGAAAAATAGAAACCTGTGAGAACTTTTGAGATTCGGGATGGGGAGTACTGGCCCACTCTGTACTGGCCTTCCATTTTGAATGCAAGTGAAAAGCAACCCCAGAAAAAGTGGTTTAGGATTATTACTTTAAGAACTTCAAGACACCTGTATGGCAGGAGGATGGATGATCCACATCCATGTAGACGTGTTGTCTGAGTGTGTATCAGATTTTTCTAGAAAGCCTGAAGGAAAGAATGGGAGAAGGGAAGAGATAAACACAATGGGAATGCCCAGGGCATCTGCTATGACCAACAACGAGATACTTTGGTATTAATAACTTAAGACTCAGATAATTTAGAGGTGGGAACTTCAGGAAACCCTTCTATAGGTGTAGTGTTCTTAGAGATATTGTGTGTATATGTGTGTGTTTATGTGTGTGTGCATGCACACGTGCATTGTGTGTATGTGTGTCTGTGCACACTGGGGTGGATTTTATTGTTGCTCAATGACACAGGTTATGTAAGAGTGACATTCCCTGCTGGGGGAGACCTAGGTGGTAGTACAAGTTATGCTTCTATCTTTTTGTATGAGCCTGAGCAAGTTCTCTTACCTCCCTGCTCTCTGTATGGCACTTTCTATCTTTGGGCAAATGGTGTGCCCAAAGTGATGAAATGCCCAAAGAAATGCTGAATACTCATGCATTACTTGCAAGGTAGTAAAACTCAAATGGGATATCTTAAAAGCTACCAAGAAATTCAGGAGGCACTCCTGTCGACCGCTAAGAATGTGTTTACCTCCTTTGTCCCAATACACATCCACTCTAGCCACAGTGGTTCCTGGCTGGGATAAGCAAGGCTGCTTGTCTTAATGTTGTTAAATCAAGTTGTTTCTCTGAGGCATTTTCAATAATTTTTTTACTTATTTCACATTTGGCATCACATTATTTCATGGTCTAAAATAAAGCCAAGCTATAGACAGAATAGATTTCAAGAGAATCTTCATTTCTCATGAAATACTACTACAAGTGTATTTAGCCCACAGATACTGAAATCCTGTAGAACACAATGCTTAACTGGCTCGTCATGGTGGTAATGATCTGCTTGCTGGCATAGCTCAGTTAGGGAGTTGGGGAGAAACCTGAAGACAGCACTTGCATTTGCTTCGACTGGCAAAGCAAGGGCTCTTCTAGGTCTTTGGTGAAGTGAGAGGTTGCTTTCTGTTTAGAAAAAAGAGAGGCCTTAGGAGAGTCTGACCTGGGTGAGTGAAGTGTGAGGCTGACATTTGCTGAGATTTGCAGAGTTTTTGTGTCACACTTCTGTAGTGTCCCGATTCCCTGGGTTTCTTGAAAGACCTCCTTTGTCACCCACTAACAACAGTTTTTGGTACTTAGTTCTTGGCAAAACCTGAAAATGCTACTGAAGAGGAATATTAAAGGCACTGTATAAGAGAAAAGAACAAAGTAGGGGGATATGCACCTGACCACAATGCCTTCGGGACCAGAGCAACTCAGTCAGTGTTCTATGCTGCTATCTCAGAAAAAGCCAGAAGGCTACCAGGCCTTTTTGAAGCTCAGTAGTGAGTGACAGAATCCTTTGGTAAGAACCTAATAATTATGGCAGGATAAATCACTCTCTTTCTTTAATGAGTGGTATTGGAGATCCAGATCCTAGATTCAGTCGAGGTTTTGCACAGAATGGCATGTTCTTTGCAAACTAGAAGAACATTGTTGCTGGTTATGGGTCTTCTCCAATGTCTAGGCTGAACAGTCTTCTATATGAATATTTCCTTTCTTGATTCATTTGATTCCCTGGGTTTCTTTTTTTCTTTTTTCTTTTTTTGGTTTTTCGAGACAGGGTTTCTCTATAGCTTTGGAGCCTGTCCTGGAACTAGCTCTGTAGACCAGGCTGGCCTTGAACTCACAGGAGATCCGCCTGCCTCTGCCTCCCAAGTGCTGGGATTAAAGGCGTGCGCCACCACTGCCCGGTTGATTCCCTGGGTTTCTACCTGCATAATCCAGCCACAATTTTTACTCCTGTTCCAGTTCACAATAAGACATTTCAGATCTCTGTTTGAGTGTGTTTTCCACTATCATTTTTCAAGGCAACAACTCCTACCGGAGATTCTGCCTCTTACCTTGTAGCCTATTCTGCTATTTCAAGGCCTCCAACATTCTTCGGAAGAAGACTTGGCACATTTTTGATTTATATCTGGTTTATTGGTATTGGTCTGTCCTAGTTCCCAGTTTAGGACTGGATTTTCTTGGAACAAAGAGTGTAAGCAATTTGAGGGTAGGGCTGCGTTTTACTTGCTTGGTTTCTCCTTATGCAGCCAGTATTCATTAAAGGTGTTTCTGTTTTGTTCTGTTCTGGTGATTATGAATAACTACTTAATTGTTGGTGTACTCTGAGGTAAAGGTTTCACAACTTTAACCTTTTTAAAAGAAGGTTTTTAAAATTTTTATTGATGATGTGTTTGTGTGTGTGTGCAGGTACCCATGGAAGCCAAAAGAGAGTATCAGAATCCCTGAAGCTGGAGTTACAGGTGGTTGTGAACTACCTAATGTGGGTGTTAGGAACCAAACTCATTTCCTCTGCAAGAGCACCAAGCACTCCTAACCACTGAACTATCTCTCCAGCCCCACAACTAATCTTGTGCTAGAAAATCCTTATTAGTGTTTAAATGTGGATTTTTCTTTTTTAGTTTTAATCACATGTGATAGCTAATAGTTTGGTAGAAGTTCTGCTGGAGTGTTTGTACTTACAGAAATCAGTTCGGATGTGTATGCAGCCTTTTGGTATATAAATGGTGCCTCTAGACTATTAGGGAGAAGAAATGTATTTTAAACACCACCACCCCTTAAATATTTTGTAATGTAATTAATAACTAGAAAGGATTAATAGCTAACAATTATTGTTCATTTATAATACATACCAAGAATAGCATCTGCATAATCTCATTTAGTACTTATACCAACCCAACAAAACTGATATTATTAGCACTGATTTTCACTTTTATAAGAAGGAAACTGATGCTTGGAAATTTTAAGTTGCTCTGTCTCACAATGAAGAGCAATACCAAAACTCCAACTGATATCATGGATTCTGGAGTCTACTGAATGTCTAAAAAATCTAACTAGCTAACTAACACGAAAGAGGTGCTTACAACACTTAAATTGTTTCTATGAAGCAAAGAAAAAATGTTATTCCAGAAATTTTCTAAGTGATCAAAATGTCCAACTATTCTACTCCTACATGGGACACAGGACTCTGATGATCAAACTTGGACAGCCTCAGGGAAAGTGTGATGGTTGGTCACTATTATTAGACTTCATTTTATCATTTGTCTATACTTCTGAATACTAGAAAGTTATGCAAAAAACAGCGTACACTGGACAATTAGCTGAATTTTCCAGTTTATATGCAGTATTTAAAACAAACAGACAGACATAAACCTTCTTAAATGAAAATTTTGAATGAATTTAATTACCAAACTTGCAAGGTAACTGACATGGTAACTGGGAATATTCTGTTCTATGGTTGCTGTTTTTATAACCACAGATTTATTTCTAAGATTTTTTTTTTTTTTTTTGGTTTTTCGAGACAGGGTTTCTCTGTAGCTTTGGAGCCTGTCCTGGAACTAGCTCTTGTAGACCAGGCTGGCCTCGAACTCCCAGAGATCCACCTGCCTCTGCCTCCCGAGTGCTGGGATTAAAGGCATGCGCCGCCACCACCTGGCTAAGATTTTTTTTTTGACATAGAGTCTCACACTACAGCCCAAGATGGCTTGGAATTCATAATGATCTTGGCTGTCCTGGAACTCAGCATAGCCCAGGTTTGTCTTGAACTCAATACAATCCTTCTGACTTTGCCTCTCAAGTGCTGGGATTATAGGTATGAGCCACCACACCCATCCAAAATCAACCATATATTGCCCTTGGTCCCAGAGCATACCTGCTCTGTGTCATCCCAAATACCTAAATCTTAATTCCCTTCAGCTCCAAAATTTTTAGGATTCTATCTATAAGCTGACCTGCTACCAACGGGTTCTAATACACAAATCTCAGGAAATAATATTAAATATTTCTGATTGCTTGATGTATGCTAATTCATTTAATATTCTTTGTTGAGCTGTTTGTTAGGTACTAGCATGAAGGAAGAGTTAGATATAGACATCAGTTTTTTTTTTCAAGAAATATTTCATACTATTTAAGATTCAAGTCTGTCCTTGAATCTGAACCATCTGTAACTCCTCTTCTATAGCATCAGTGGTATGTAGACCACACCGTGAGAAATCCTGAACTAGAGATTGCAACCCTTTGTCAATTAATTTACCATTTGATTTCAAGGACGGGATTCTTTGTCATAGAGAGGTTTTCAGTTTCTATGTGGTTAAGCCTGTCATTCTTTGCTTTTGTGATTTTTGCTTTTGGTATCAGGCTTCGAAAGTCCTTCCTTGGCCTAAAGTAATTTAACATAACTATTTCCCAAGTGTCTAGTAGTCTGACACAAAATAGGCACTCTAGGATTAAGGGACAT
Organism: Chionomys nivalis; assembly: GCF_950005125.1. Classification (NCBI taxonomy): domain Eukaryota; kingdom Metazoa; phylum Chordata; class Mammalia; order Rodentia; family Cricetidae; genus Chionomys; species Chionomys nivalis. The sequence goes on from NC_080112.1 coordinate 94,732,955, forward strand.
CCTCCATTAAAAACACAAATGCATTTGCAAACTTAACATTAAGGGTTTGGATACCTTATGAGAACCCTACCATATAAGAAATTGTCATTTTGCCAAGGCACAGATGTGAATTGCATGTACTGGCAGGCTGGTACATGGAAGCTAGTCCATATGCTGAGAAAGCTCAGTGCCCTACTACCACCATTACATGAGTATCTCTGTGCCATATATATTGTGTGCATACACATATATTTTATGTGTTTAGTGCTCCAATATTTGCAATGTAAATTTTGCCATTTTCACCACTTTACTCACTAAGTAGTAACATATTCAGTCTCTCCTCTCCCCCATCCCCAATAACCTGGCACTTTCTGTTTCTATAGATTTGCTTGTTTTTCTTATTCCATATAAGTGGAAGTGTGCAGTTTATGATCCTTTGTGTATGGCTTCTTTCACTCTCATGGTGTTTTCAAGATTTATCCATGTTGTAACATGTAACAGTACTTCACTTCTTTTCATGACTGAATAATATACCATTTTATTACTATAACACATTTTGTTTATGCATTCATCTGTCAACAGACATGAATTGTTTCTACTTTGTGTGGCCATTATAAGTAATTTTGCTATTAATACTATACAAGTACATGCTACAGTATTTGCAGTTGTTGGGGATATATACCTGGGAATGTCATTGTTCACTGATTTTCATTAAAAATTTTGACCATGCCGGGCGGTGGTGGCGCACGCCTTTAATCCCAGCACTCGGGAGGCAGAGGCAGGCGGATCTCTGTGAGTTCGAGGCCACCCTGGTCTACAAGAGCTAGTTCCGGAACAGGAACCAAAAACTACGGAGAAGCCCTGTCTCGAAAAATCAAAAAAAAAAAAATTTTTTTTTTTGACTATGTATTCATAGTCATTACCTGTCGTTTACTTCTTTGCATCATGATGGAGAAAGGTCATTGGCTAATAAAGAAACTGCCTTGGCCCATTTGATTGGCCAGCCTTTAGGTGGGTGGAGTAAACAGAATAGAATGCTGGGAGGAAGAGGAAGTGAGCTCAGATGCAGGGCAGCTCCTCTGAGAGACAGATGCCATGCTCCCCTCTCCCTGGCAGACGCGATGAAGCTCTGATCCACGATGGACATAGGCTAGAATCTTCCCAGTAAGCGCACCTTGGGGTGCTACACACATGAACAGAAATGGATCAAGCAGTGTTTAAAAGAATACAGTTTCCGTGTAATTATTTCGGGGCATAAGCTAGCTAGGCAGCCATGAGCCGGGCTGTGGGAAGAGGCCCACAGCTCCTACTACAGCATCATCTCTGAGAAAAGGGTGACAGCTCATAGGAAGTAGATTTTAATGTGAATGAGATATGGAAAAGCCAAGTTTAGAAAATAGAAGTGGATAGAGGGTACAGGATTCATGGAAGGCCAGGCTGGGTAGGCTGTTAGTGTGGAGCACTGAGAAACAAGAGAGCACAAGAAGTCTGCCTAGAAGGTTCAGCTCTTAAAGAGGGTCAGAATGAGGCATTAATTTTATCTTCTTGTCAGTTTAGCCCAGAGAGCACCTATGTGAGTCCATACCTTAGGAAATAACTCTTTCCAGGGTGACCTTATTTTCCCTCTCTAAGTGAAGTTATCACCCTTGCTTATATTTGTACTTCCAGATAAACTGACAGGCTCTCAATTCCAGGTAGTGTTGGCTTCTTTCCAGACTCACTCCTGAAGGCCAAGACATCTAGATAAATGGAGGGAGATTTGTCTGGCCAAGGTTTCCGGGGTCTCTGGGCTCCCTTAATGATGGAGCACCACAGAATACTAGCCCCCAGCCATTTCTTGAGAGGAATGAGGTTGGCTGTGTCTGTACATGATGGTAGCCACTGCACTGTGTTTGCTCATCATTAGCCTGCTCCTACCTGAACTTTCTCCTCTTATGTAAGGCATCCCTCAAGATAACTGCAAAGCTGTAATCTGCCATGGCTGACTGAGTTTACATAACAAATTGGTTGGTGTCATGCAATAGTCTTTTGAGCCCTTGAGAAACCAGTGTGCTGAAAGAGGCCAAAGCTTGGGCTCATTTGTAGGGGTACTTTGTGTGCTCAGTGTACTCAAGGGAGAGCATTCCATGGCCACAAGGGTCAGAAAGATGAAATTTCCTTTTCAGATGAAGAGAGTAATGATGACTCAGGACATACTGTGCTGTCCCAATGTCTGCAATAATGGGGCAAGGGTAAGGGCTTCATTTTATGCCAGAACTTTGGCAGACAAGGCCGTCCAGGGAATTGCCTAGGTTAGTGGGGGACCTCTGTAGGACTAAAGGCGAAACCCCACCTTCAGCAAACTTCACCCAGTGAGGGTTCAGCCAGGGAAAAAAATGGCTTCTGGAAGTTACTGTCTTCCATGCTGAAATCCAGCTTAATCGAGGAGTTGGAATAGAGATAAAACTAGGAGCAGAAAGCAAGCTTTTTCAAATGCTGTGCTAGGAAGAAGATGATTTTATCAGCAAGCAAGGTAAGTTCATTTGTACCTTCTGGCTAGGAATCTTCCCCAAAGTAGGTACTGAACTTTTAGAAACATTGTAAGAGGTGTAAGGTCCCAACCAACACAAGAGATGGAATGAGAAGGTTCCCAATGTGCAGACACTAGTCCAAGAGAAAACTAAGACTGCAGGCTGGTTCAGTCAGTGATGACCAAGGCATGTTATTGCCTTCCTTTCTTGAGAGTAACATTTCTTAGATAGACCAAGCCTGAAATCAGTCCCCTGCCTATGGATGTATCACAGTGACCTTTCTCAAAGGAAGAATTTACTCACAAAATAGCCTTGAGTATTCAACCTACTCTCTTGTAAGCAGCTGCTTACAATGCAGGGATCTGATAGGGATTCCTATTTCTCTGAGCTGTGTACTTCTCTGAGTTGTGTCCACCAAAAATTGGCTCCAACTATCCCCAAGGAAAAGAGTGAGAAGTGAGAGGAGAGAAGTGGATCCAGTGGCTGCATTCTAGCTTAGCCGCTTTGCACCTCTCCTACACTACTGTTTAGCCTCACTTTCCAAACTAGGCTGGGCCTCTGCTAGCCTCAGGGCCCTGACTCATATCTCATGCAGTGCCTTATGTAATAGTGCCAGGTTACTGAGCCATCAAGCTTCTGCTTGCTCAGTGGTGGGCTTCCCTCAAGGCTAGTCACTCAGAAGCCTGCTTCAGGTTTAAATGGAGCTCATACTTTCCAAGGAAAAGCTTGCTATTTCCTATGTGAGGCAAACAGCTGTCTCAGAAGTAAATGTCAGACTTCAAGGTGTGAGTCGCTTTAGTCCTACACTTAGAAGTAGATGTAAGCAGACAGGCAAGCTGGAAGGATTTGGTGTGACTGAAGTCATTTGCAGGGGTACCACTACTTTTTCCCAACAGTGCACTACTAAAGGAATGATGTGTGAAGGGGCTTCAGAACAGGTCTCAGAAATTCCCTTTCCTTTTTTATCTGATTATCAGGTCAGGAGCGTTTCTGGATCCCTAATTTGATAGACATTTGGCAGAAAGGTGTACCTGAAGCTAAAAGAACCATGTAAAGAAATGCACTTCACATGCCAATTCCCAGTCCATTTCCCATGAAGTCTCATAGTTCTCAGGTCTCCCTAAATTCACCATGATTTTTCGGTTGGTTCATCTTGTTTTGTTTGGGGGTTTTCTTTTTGCCTATTTAGAAAATTACATTACCAGCTTAGTACAACTGAGCCCTAGTAAAATTAGGGTTGCTAGATTCTGACATTCTTTAATAAACAACTCAATATACAATACACATATTCCCTATCAATCTAATATTCTGTTGACTCCAAGTTTGTGACTAAGTCAGTAGCTCTTCTCCTCCCTTGTGTTTGCCCCAGCCTGTTCCACTATGTTGCCACCAGGTAAATGGCTTGCAGGCTGAGGTTAATTGAGGAGACTGACTGCTCTCTAGTCCAAGAAAAAGAGAGAAAAGCAGGGAAACAAGTTTTTAAAAAGTGACTTGAAAATTACTAACAGGCATAATCTGAGTCCAGAGATCGTACTCATGAGTTCTTGAACAAGCCCATGGCCATTATCTCAGGACTCAAGAGATCTGGGCATTCCAAGTTCTGAAGACACATTACAGCCAGAATCAAGGAAAACTGTAAACCTCTACCATGATATTTGCACTTGTCATTTCTCCCTCTCCCCTGCTTCGTAGTCGTAGAGGAAAAAGAAAAGGGATGAAAAAGAAAAAGGGAAGCATAAGAACTACTCAATTTTAAGAGTACTTAATCTGCCTACTCCAGTGCACAGAGAAATGAATAATGGCAGCATCTCATTCAACCTTATACTGAGCCACCAAACACTTCAATTAATCAATCCATCATTTATTGACCAAAGGTCTGATACTTATTGAGCTCTGACTGTGGATTTATTAAATGCCTACCTTTCCTGCAAGGCCCTGTAAAGGACACAGGGCTGCCAGACTCCAAGGCCAGTGTCTGAAAAGTTGAAGGTGTGGCCCTGGGGAGTAGAGCAGTTGCCACCAAGGACTGGGGACAAAGAAGTGTTGCAGGCTGCGGGCTTTTTAAAAACTGAGTTGAGGTTATGCTCCTTGAGAGAAAGGTCTTACGCTTAGTGGAGCTTGGCTTGTGCCAAAGCAAACTAGGAAGGGAGAGTCTCTTTATGGCGGCAGCTTCCAGCAGAGCCTTAACGAATGGGTTGGCTTTGGCAGGTGTTTAGTAGCTGGCTGGCTGTCTGCAAGACTTTCTGGTTGGGAGAGGAGAGGAGAAGCTTGCCAGCCCCGCAGGGATCCTGGTAGGAAGGGGCTGGCCTGGAGTGACAACACTTTTTATTCTTCCTGGACTGGAACCCAGAGTTACCAAGCTTTAGGAACAGGAGAGAAAGGCTTACTTTAGCACTGTCCCTCGTTGTTCCTTTTTGACTCAGAACAAGCTGGACTCTGATATCCTTTACTAGGGACTTTGGACTCTCCCTCCATAGAGGGAGGCATCTAGAGAATGGGAGCAGGAAGATACCTCTGTCTTATGACTGACTATTGGAACCAAGAAGGTTGAACGTAGCTATACAGTAGAGGGTAAGCCCCTGAAGAACCTGAGGTGTGGCTTCATATCTGGATCTTAGCTTCTATCTCTACAAGGACCCTTTAGAAGAAATAAAAGCAGAAGCAGAGTAGTATCAGGGTGCTACCGTGTGTGTGTGTGTGTGTGTGTGTGTGTGTGTGTAAAATTTGCTCATGTCTTTCTTGGAAAAAGACTGGTAGCCCTCTAGGGTGTCATTTTAGGCTTGTTTACACCACAGAAAACTCTTTCTTAGCCGGGTGGTGGTGGTGACACACGCCTTTAATACCAGTACTCGGGAGGCACAGGCAGGTGGATCTCTGTGAGTTCGAGGCCAGCCTGGTCTACAAGAGCTAGTTCCAGGACAGGCTCCAAAGCTACAGAGAAACCCTGTCTCGAAAAACCAAAAGAAAAAAAAAACATCTTTCTTAGATGCTCTCTAAATGAAGGCCTTTAGGTAGGATTGAGAAAGGTGGGAAGCCTCAAGTTGGCAGGAAGGGAGAGGGAGCTAGAGTAGCAAAAGAACCGGCCTCAGGTCAACTGATCAAGGAAGGTATTGCTCAAGGTCAGTATTCCGTCTTTATTTTCTAGTGCTCTCTACCCCAGTCAATGTCCTGGACACCTGTGCCCACCATCCTTTCTTACAAGTGATCTGAAGAATTCACACTTAAGTTCATGAACTGATTCACTCAACAGGAAGTGTTCAGTACACATTTTTCATATTCTAGGTTCAATGTCACTGAGGGTACAATAAGAAATGCACAAAAGGCATGCATGATCTTATCTCAGAGAGTCAGGCAGAAACCAGATGGTGATGGTAATGAATATATGAATTCTGAACTACCAAGAGAGAAGAACATAGCAAAGAGACTTCCTAAGGAATAGCAGGTGTGCTAAAGAAATGAATATTCAATATTGAAGTTCTAATTATCAGCTGGGCGGTGGTGAGACACACCTTTAATCCCAACAGTCTGGAGGCAGAGGCAGGCAGATCTCTGTGAGTTCAAGGCCAGCCTGGTCTACAGAGCAAGTTCCAAGGACAGACTTCAAAACTACACAGAGAAACCCTGTCTCAAAAAAAGCAAAAAAAAAAAAAAAAAAAAGAGAGAGAGAGAGAAAGAAATTCTAATTATCAGACACAGGTCAAAGGAAGACATGTCCAGAAAAGAAAAAAAAAAGGATTTCTTGGAACCCTTCAAGTAATACCATGAAGATAGTTTTCACACCCCTAGACATATATCTAGGCCATGAGTAGGCAGCAGGTCCAAAGCAGAAGGAATAACAAAATTCTGACAAGTGGAAGAGATAAGTTTGAAGCCCGTAAGGCAACTAGTATTTAATGTCATCCTTTGCTAAAAATAGTCCCTGACAGTATGGAAATGTGTAAAGGCTAGTCCCGGGGACCATGATAAAGTGGGTATAGCCTGTTGAGAGGAAAATTTGGTTTTGTAAATTATTTACTGAACAGCAGCAACAGAAACAAACAAAAAACAGACAAAAACACAATTGATGGGATGCTTTTTGTTTTTCTCCTTTGAGATCCTTCTTCTGAACTATGAATGATTCTTATTTTAGGACACAACTGGGCACAGCATTGCAGGTCTAAACTCCTTTCTAGGGCCCATGGTAATGTCAGATATTTGTCTAGGCTGAAAAAGATAAGCTGGATATAGAAGAGAAGAGTACTATACTACTGAGGTGGGCACGGAAATTGATCAAAGGTCCCCACGTAGCTTTCCTTTGAGAGACATGACTTCATCACAAAGAAAAAGCAGGTGACAGTTGAAAGCTAAATGGGATCAAAGGAAAACTGAATTGTGAAGGGTCAGGATTGGGCTATAAGACTTTTAGAGCCAACAAGAGGTAAACCTAGGACTGGAGGTACCTGATTATCAAAACTAAGGAACTAAGATCACTGGTTTAAAGAGGAGTTTAAGTGTGAGAAAGTGGTAATCAAGAGACAGAAGGTTTTCAAATAAAAGAAAAGTGACAGCTCAGCTATATTGACTAGCTGTTTCCCAACCACATTAGGGACAGAATAAGAGAAAACATGCCTATACTATAGCATAAATAACTGAGATTAGATAGCAAAGATAACTTCCTGGCTATAGGCATCCAAAGAAGCTAGACAGAATTACCAAAAAGTATTATTTATGACTTTAAGGTATGGGACAGGTGTAATGCTATCAATAGCTGGATAAAAGAGTGAGAATGTTGATTTAATAAAGGCCATGGCAGAAGGGGATAAACGGTTGGGGAAAGCAAATAGGTAAGGAACAAGAACATATAAAAAAATGAAAGCACATGATGCAAGATAAAAATGTGTGACAATTTTATAATAAGAATGCTATTGTGGGGCTGGAGTGATGGTTTGGCCATTAAACACTTGTACTACTGCCTGGGGTGGTGCCGCACTCACTCGGGAGGCAGAGGCAGGCGAATCTCTGTGAGTTCGAGGCCAGCCTGGTCTACAAGAGCTAGTTCCAGGACAGGCTCCAAAGCTACAGAGAAACTGTCTCAAAACAACAACAACAACAAAAAAAAAGTTTGTCCTGCTTTTGTTCTCACTCAATTCAGTTCCCAGAACCATGTCCCATGTTGGATAGCTTACAATGTCCTGTATCTCCAGTTTCAGGGGGATATGACACCTCTGGGCTCCACAGGCCCCAGCACTCACACACATAATTAAAAGTAGTAAACATAGATCTTTGAAAGATTATCAATTAAATTTCCATTAGAGGCGAATCATTACAGCTAGCATATGTTCTTGTATGACAGAGTGGTGTGTGGAAATGAACTGTATGAGGAACTGTTAAGACTCCTTCCAGAATCCTCCAACTTTCTTGTCTCTTAGCTAAATTAGAATCAATGGGGTGCTCTCATCCCTTACACTTAACGATTTGGGAGTTCACTCTATTCTGGAGACAGTGGAATAAGATTGCCTATCCCAGGTGCTTATGGAAAGAAGGACTTGGTCCTCATGCACATGACAAAGATTAGATGCAGAGGACAGAGCAAACCATGACAGATTTCCTGCCCCAGGAAGCTTAAAATTTAGTAGTATTGACAGATATAAAATCATAATTACACAAATGAAAATACTGATTCATTTATCACAGAAAAACCAGGAAGCTGGTGAGCACAGCATAAGAGGGGCTTCACTTGGGACTAGAGAGTCTGCAAAAGAAAATCCCTTCTTAAGACCTTAGGAATTGCCAGTGACTCACAGTGAATATATCTTGCCCAAAATCAATAGCAAGAAAATTTTAAAAATGAACCTAATCACCATTAATGCCCTCAAAAGTGGATGTTGAATCTCCTGCAACTCACTGAAGTCTTGTCAAACAAAAGCAACCCACCCCAAGTAAATTTTCTCACTCCCGAGATCACGTAGCCTTAATTAAGGGAGAGTGATTCTCTGTGTGTCACGGTGGTCTATCAATTAAAAAAATCTGTGTCTTGAAGACTTTGAAGAGATCATTACCTGCCAGATGAACAGGATGGACGTCAATGAATTGAATAAAGGACTAATATGAGAAAGTTATACCAAAGAGCTGCTCATGGTGGCACATGCCTATAATCCCAGCACTTGGGAGGTGGAGACCTGAAGATCAGGAGTTCAAGGTCATGCTCCTCTACCTGTGTAGCAAATTCAAGGCCAGCTTGGATTACATGTCTCAAAAAAAAAAAAAAAAAAAAGGAAAGGAAATTTATTTGAAACTACTCTCCAGTACACACACTAGAAATAATCACATCTCCAAAAATGCCCTCATTTTACTCTTTAAATGTGAAAAGATTTGCTAAGATTACCTTGTTTGGGCTACAGGTTAGGTTCAGTGCTGAAGAACAAGTAGCTTGGTTCTGGGAATCTAACGTTACAGAGAGATAATACCCTATTTCACTGTTCCTTTATCTCTTTTCTCGGGAAACTGATTGGTTCTGGCCCTTCTGAGAAATTGGTGGACTACTCAACCTTCAAAAGTGGACTACCAAGTGGCTCAGAGGTCATCAGGCATTGTGTATTCATAAGATAGGGGCTTCCCATTCAATGGACAATCATCTAATGTACTGTGAGTTTGTCAGTTTTTCCAGCAAACCTTGGTGTCATCATTTAGAAATTAGTGACAATACGATTAGAAAAATTGAGAGGGCACTCCAATATTCTTTATTAGTATTAGAGACATTTTATGTGGTACAAAAACAAAACATCTGTCTATCCTTGCCTCCTGTTCTCCCTAAACCCTTCTCTGCCCGAATCCTCCCCATCTGCTGTCAGTCACAAACCTTCTCCTGCCTAGAACCACAACTGAAATCCAATCCAGTAAGCTTTCCCTGTGACAAGGCTAGCTCTCTCTGCCTTCATTCACCTTTAGGTATAAAGAACTAAGAATACTTCTGGTTTCCCTCCTGCTGGTGGTAGTGTGGGGTTGGGGGTAGGTGAGCCATGGCTTTGACATTTAAAGCAGAAATTTAAACATACATAAGCACAGGGCTGCCTTCCTACCATTACTTAGCCAATTTATGAAGTTTGGAGCACTGTGGGGCTTGGGATGGCATCTTTGAGACCCATATTTCCTTCCCAAGATTGACTATTATCTGCTGTACCTTGAACAGAACATAGAGGCTTAGAATTGTAAATACTTTCTCAATAATCTGGTCTGAACCCTCCCAACACCAAGGAGAAATCTGAGGCCCCAAGTGGGGTGGGGTGGGTACCCGTACCCGCCCCAAACTGAACAGCCAATTAGTGAACAGCTGGATAAAGAAATCATGTCTCCTGATTCTCTGATCCAATGATCTTCCAACTTTTCATCTCTAGATGGCTGTACACATACCATCCCAGTAGGTACACAACATCTCCATGCCAGGAGACTAGCTTTAGGCCCACCAAATGCCAAAAACGTGTTTTTAAAATTTGATTTTATTTAATGGAATTGACCAGTGGTTTGGGTGTTAGGGAGCCCCAGCCCTAGAATCCTACTTCTCTTCAGACTGGGGCTGCATGCCACAGCCACAGTCATGTAAAGGGGACAGAAAAGCTTGCTGTTCGGGTTGGAAAAGAAATCAGTTGCTGAAACATTGGTCTTTTTGAAAGTTCCAACCACAGGGACTGGCTGGCAGAGCCTCTGTCTGGGTTTCCCGGGAGGATCCGGCCCTCCCCTTTAGTCTGGGAGTTAGTTTAGGAAGCTGGCCCAACCTCCGCAGAAGATCCTGAGGGCAGCACTTGCCTCAGGAGCTCCAGTCTTCCCTCAGAGCCCAAGAGCCCCCAGAGGCATTCAGGACTCAGGGCAGGGAGCATCTTTTGGCCTCTGCAGCAGAGCCAGCCTAGGCTGGCCCTGAGGCTCCTTGGGCACTTTTACTTTGGAGTCTGTGAAAGAGTTTCCAATTGCTCCCGCCCTAGCAGGAAACTACAGGGAAAGAGAGAGGGGAGAAAGAACAAGAGGAGACACAGAGAAAAAACAACTCCAACCAGGCAACCAAAGTTTCCCTGTGCAACTGGGAAATGAAGGTGGAAAGGCTGGAGGAACCCCAGCTCATTGAGGAGCCCCAGCTCGGGGAGGACCCAGAGCCTGGAGAGGAGGCACAGTTCCTGGATGAGTTACAGCTCGATGTGGTAGAGAGTGGGTCAGATTTGGATCCAGAAGATCTGGGTTCGAGTCCAGACTTTGCCACCAGTCTGATGCTTGAGCTTGAGTAAGTAACTCCCTGCCCTTCTGTGGGCTGCTTTCCCTCATTATACAATGGGGGAGGGAGAAATAAGATAGTCTCTAGGGTCTCTTCCAGTTCAGGTATTTGGGAAGAATATGTCTGTAAATTTGTCTATGTGTAGGTTGGATTGCAGAAAAAGTTGAATCAGTTGTTACATACCTTAATGTCAGAATGATATTTAAGGGGCACAAGAGATTCACATGAGTAAGATGAATAAAAAAGGTGGTGAATGTGGGAGTTATGACCCCCAAAATAAGGCTTACCATAATGTCAGCTTTGATTTAAAAAAAAAAAAACAACAAAGAGATTAGGCTTGGAGCAAGCATATAAGTAATGGGGAAAAGGGCATTTGGGGTCTTGTTGATGTATAGTTGCTAATACATCCCTCAACCAAATGTCTCCCCATGACATCATCTATCCTATAACGCAGATATTGAACCCAAATTGTGTTTATTATGTTTTTCATATGTATCTTTGGAGGAATTCTCAATTGAACAGAAGGGAGGTAACATCAGCTATCTGTTCACATCCAGAATTCCTAGCAAACAATAACTCCCACTAGAGTTACTGCTGCATGACTTAAAGCAGACCCTTTAGCAAATCTGAAGATATAGATAGATAGATAGATAGATAGATAGATAGATCCCCCATTCATAATATGTAGATGAGCTGCCAAACTCTTATCTACTTTATGTCTGCTAGTGTTTGGGACATGGTACTATGTTCAGATTCATTCAATACTGACCATCCTTCCATGGGTTATATGGTAAGTGTGTACAGACCATAGGAGGAGACATTTATCTAGCAACCAAAGAGCTCCTCATCATGACAGGCATGATACCTTGAAGTTTCTCATGTGGCAAATTATTTACATTGTCATCTGCTGTCCTATGCCTATCAGCATCTGTACTGCCGGGGAAACTGTAGTGGAGACAATGAGTAGAAAGGGAGCCTCCCTCAACTTGCGCAGATAATTGCCCACATCCCTAGAACCATTAATCACGCATTCTTTGCCCTCACCCTCACCTTTACACTTGCCCATAATTCTGTCTGCCTCAAATGAATTCATTTCTTCAATTATTTCTTGGCTGATTTCTGGCAACTTGGATTAATCTTAATAGATTTCTAAGATTGAAAAGATCTTCTTATTTTCACAGAACAAAAGTTTTTTTTAAATAATTGAAAAATGTAAAATCCTTTTTGACAATTTAGGGACTGTAAGAAGGAGAGGAAAAGAAAGGGAAGATATTTTACTGAGGAGAGGAGAAATGACTTTAAGGGAGAGAAAGGGGGTAAAGAAAATTGGAACCAAATAGAGGAGGTAAATTGTATTATCACTTTCTCTAAGGAAAGATTATACTTCTAAAGTCACAAATAAGAATCTACATGTGTCTTTAATGCTTGTAGGACTTTGGTTGTCAATTTGACTGTTTTTCTTTGCCAAAAGAATTTCACACTCCTTCCATGGTTGGAGACACCACAAGGGTGGTACATTTAGACAGCTCTGGGAGGTAGGGAACCAGGTGGCCAGAGCTCCCAGCCTCCCATAGAGCAGCTCTTCTTCTCTAAGGACCTTGCATCCAGAGACCTTGAAAGATTTTAGCTTAGAGTAGGGAGTAGGCAAGGGATGGAGGGTGATTATTGTTTAGCAAACACAAAGAGGTTTGTAAACCACTGAAGGACCTTAACTCTCCAACCAAACAAGAATTTCTTACAAATAAATTATCCATAAGAGGTGGAGACACTGCCTGGACTTAGGCAACTAGCACAAGCACAAGTCATTTCTCTTGTTGATCAAACCTGCTTGTGAGACTGCCTAATACAAATCAAATCAGCAGAAACGGAAAAGTTCGGCCTTCCAGTAGCATTCCTGCTGCGGGCCTCCTTTGTTTCTTTACCACCCGGGTAGCAGGCTTGTGGCCAGAGGTGCTTTTGGCTGCAATGTTCAACTAGGGGCATCTTGTGCTTCATGGGACCTCTATAAGTACAAGATATGGCTCATGGGTGGGCAGGCTAGCCACTGATGTGGGCTTGAGGCACTCCAGCCCACACAGCCCCTGGGGCCAAGGTGGAGGAAGTCCACTCCACAGAGTGTACTGGTTTAGTTAAGTGAAGTCTAGTGTGGCATTCTATGCAGGGGAAATAGCTCGAGGGAAGGAACACTTGACCAGGAATAAGGGCCCTGTGTTCTGTAGCAAACTCCAGCTTTGGCCGAGGCTGTCACCTGAAAGGAGAAAAATAATAACTGGCTCTGAGAGGAAGGAGGAAGGGAGCCAGGCTCAGGATGGTATCCTGGCCATTTGGGGCAGTTGAAAGCCCCACCAGCTTTACATTTGGAGAAAGAAATAAAGCAGTGCTTGTTGGCTATGGGAACCATCTGTGTGCATGATACAGAAAGCACTGTTTCTCCAAGTGTGGCAAACATACACTGGTGGTGTGCAAGATGATTTTAGGTGGTATAAGGACTAACTTTGGGTTTTTTTTTACATTTTTATAGCTATTTATTGATTTAACATGTATTAGGGGTAAATCGGTTAGCACAAACACTCTGATTTCAGAACTATTTCTAAGGGTGAGACATTTTTAAAAGGCTAATCTGCTTAAAGTTAATTTTGAGAAAATTTCTTGACAGTAGACAATTAAGTCAAGGACATGGAACTACCACACTATGTCTTTAACAGACACATGGCAAGGAAATCCAGGGGAAAACAGGAGTCATACAGTAAGGCCTGAGATTTTCTTTTTCATGTGAACCTGGTTGGAAATCATCCTTTGAAAACCTTATTCCAAACACAAGATCAACCTGCTATTTTTATATCTTTGGTGTCCTTCTCTGCCCCATGACACTCAGCACTCCTGATTAGCAGTAGGTCTTTCACTCCTAGTGAGCACTGTCTTGACCACACTTTGGTAAACATCGACTAATAAGTGTTAGAGAGCTTGTGGGGCTGTCCCCATCTGCCTCCACTGGTTTCCTCTCAGCACTGTCCATTGCTTCATTGCTTCATTCAAGTCTAAGGTAGGTATCTCCCAGGAAACAAGGCGAGAGATTAGTCTTTCTTTGAATGTTCAAAACGAGAGGAGGACAGGAACTGTCACTGAGATACTTTTGCATGGATTTGTACTGATCTTTAGACAGATTAGAAAAAGATTTTGTGAGAAATGTGTATAAAATCAAACTGAACAACAGACTTCTCACTTCTTCTGGAATTCTATAATGGACTCTATGTACGTAAGTTTAGTTCTCTTCCTCCTTCCATTAACCTGAGACAGATAGCATGATGCTTACAGAACCTGATGTTTAATCCTACTTTCTCCCAGAGTCCTGCCTGGCAGATTATGAGGGTGAGCCCTGAGCAGAAGCAATGAAAGTTGTGAGCTTGGTATATATTTCCTTATGGCTAGGTTGTATTCAGGAGAAATTGTATGTATGTCTTTCCCGTGTGTCTGATCTCTTGAACTAGCTCAAGTATAGTTGACTGATCTTCAATTCAAAGAATTTTCTTTGGTCATTTATTCTAGTGGTTAACTAGCCCTGCTCTGAAATTATTACCCCCGCCCCCATGCTTCCAAATTTTGTCAGGCGATCTTGTCTGCTTCCAATTTCCAGGTGGATCTATATATATTTTTTTTCTTTGGGTTCACCTTACTACTTAGCTTCTCTAGGATCATGAACTATAGGCTCAGTGTCCTTTGTTTATGGCTAGTATCCATTAATGAGTGAGTACATACTATATTCATCTTTTTGAGTCTGGGTTATCTCACTCAGGATAGTGTTTTATAATTCCATCCATTTGCATGCAAAATTCAAGATATCATTGTTTTTTACTGCTGATGTGTAGATGTGCCACACTTTCTTTATCCATTCTTCCATTGATGGGCATCTCTAGTCAGACTGATGATTATCTTAAATATCACCATAGAATCTTCATCTAACAACAGATGGAAACAGAGACAGAGACCCACATCAGAGCACTGGACTGAGCTCCTAAGGTCCAGTTGAACAGTGGAAGGAGTGAGAGTATGAGCAAGGAAGTCAAGACTATGAGGGTTCATCCACTGAGACAATGTGCCTGAGCTAATGGGAGCTCACCAACTCCAACTGGACTGGGAGTGAACAAGCATGGGATCAAACTAGTCCCTGTGAATGTGGATGACAGTTTGGGCAAACTGGGGAGCCAATGACAATGGCACTGGGATTTGTCTCTGCTGCATGTACTAGCTTTTTGGGATCCTATTCTCTTTGAATGTATACCTTGCTCAACCTGAATGTAGTGGGGAGGGCCTTTGACTTCCCACAGGGCAGGGTGCCTTGACCTCTCTTATGATTGGAAGGGGATGGGGGAAGGGTGTGTGGAGGGAGTGGGAGGGAAGTAGGAGGAGGAGAGGAAGTGGGAATTTGGATTGGTATTTTTTAAGTAATAAAATAATAATAATAATAATAATAATAACTCAAACTTATCCACTCTAGTTTGTGCTGCTACCCATATATACTCCCGGGTTGGGGGTCACCTAATGGAGTGTGGTCCACCTACCAGGAGCCACTAACTTAAAAAAGACTGACCCTTCTAATCCCAGAAAACATCAGCTGTTGATAGATACTCAATTAGGAGTAGGAAGTAGGGGCTGGAGAGATGGCTCAGTGGTTTAGAGCACTGTCTGCTCTTCCAAAGGTCCTGAGTTCAATTCCCGGCAACCACATGGTGGCTCACAACCATCTGTAATGAGGTCTGGTGTCCTCTTCTGGCCTGCAGACATACACACAGACAGAATATTGTATACATAATAAATAAATAAATATTTTAAAAAAAAGAAGAACATTTAAAAAAAAAAAAGGAGCCGGGCGGTGGTGGCGCACGCCTTTAATCCCAGCACTCGGGAGGCAGAGGCAGGCGGATCTCTGTGAGTTCGAGGCCAGCCTGGTCTACAAGAGCTAGTTCCAGGACAGGAATCAAAAGCTACAGAGAAACCCTGTCTCGGAAGAAAAAAAAAAAAAAAAAAAAAGGAGTAGGAAGTAATGAACCCCTCCCACTCTATGCTAAAATGTTGACTGACTTGATCTTGTGCAGGCAACCATAGCTGCTGTGTGTGGTGATATTTTGTTTGTGCTATAACAAATAAAGCTTCCCAGAGAAGCAGAGCAGCCAACCACTAGTTCTTACCTCTGCGAAATCCTCAGACCGAATGGGGTATCCTGTCTCTATAAGTCCTCAGACTGAATGCTTTTTGAGCTCTTGTCTCCTCCCACCTTATACTCCTCTCTCCACCTAACCATATATATATCTTCCTGTCTCTACCTCCTTAGTGTTGGGATTAGAGGTGTTCGGCTCCCTAGTGCTGGAATTAAAGGTGTGAGCCACCACTTCCTGGCTCTGTTTTTCTTTGAGACTAGATCAATCTAGTGTAGCCCAGGCTGGCCTTAAACTCAGAATCTGCCTCTGCCTCCTGAGTGTTGGGACTAAAGGTGTGTGCCATCACTGCCTGGCCTCTATAGCTAACTACTGGCTTTCTCCACACTCTGATCTTCAGGCAAGCTTTCTTTCTTAAAGCACAAACAAAATATCACCACAGCTGTGAATTCTTCAATGCGGTAGTCCTGTCATGTTCAGATGACACAGTTTGAGTCTAGTCATCTCTGACCTCTGGCTCTTGCCCACCTCTTCCAACTATGATCCCTAAACCTTATGAAGGAGTATTATATGCATGTCCCATTTGTGGCTGAGCACTCCACTAAATCTTATTTTCTGCACTTTGACCAGTTATGAGTTTCTGTGTTTGCCACCATCCATTGCACAAAGAAACACTGAAGTCTGGGAGCTGCACTAATCTACAGGTAGAGAAAGATTAATTTAGATGGTAGTTTGATATGTCCACTTAGCCATATAATAGTAATGGGTTCTCCCCCTGGAGCCTATGAGCTCCCAAACATGAGTTCTTGGCCAGATTTATAGTATGAAATCTATTTTTAATAAAAAAAAATTTATCTGGGTGATGGTGGCACATGCCTTTAATCTTGACACTCTGGAGGCAGAGACAGGTATGGAGTTCAAGGCCTGCCTAGTCTACAAAGTGGATTCCAGGACAGCCAGGGTTGTTGTATAGATAAACCCTGTCTTGAAAATCCTAAGATAGATAGATAGATAGATAGATAGATAGATAGATAGATAGATAGATAGATTTGAACAAGCTCGTTTTTCTCCACCTTTCATATAGTTTCCAAATTATCCAATAGAGATTTCATTCTATCTTTTAAAAGGGCTTAAGGTTGTAGCATGAATAACTTTACTTTTAGCTAGTCACCCCAATCCAACTTTGATCAATGACTTACATTTATAGGATGCAGGTTTGGAAAGAATCAAAAGTAACTGGACTGTGGAAGGCCAAGTTACCTTCCCTAAGCCCTTTAGCTAGCTGTCCTTCTGGAAACTGGGGTTGTGTCGGATTTTATTGGTTGCTTAATAGTCACAGAATAGAGAAGGAAAATGACCTCAAAAAGTCTACATACTGCTTTCACGTTCAGATCATCCACAATCATATTATTTCCTTTAATAATGCTAAATTATGTAATAGCAATTTATTGTAACCTCTGCCTTTAGCTACTCACTGGTATGGTCCCATTTTGTATATGGGTAGAGCCACATCTGTAATATCCCTGTTTTTTTCATTTTGTGAATTATTCATAGCAATTCCAAAATCTCAGGTGGCCCACTTGCATACTGTCCAGCTAGTTTCTGGGAACTTAGGAGTGCTTTGACACCAGTTCATACAGAGTATAAATTAAGGAGAATTTTGGAAAAACATATTACCTACTCACATTTGGATTCCATACTGAAGCATGGTTGAATTTCCCATGGCAGGATCACTAAGGTAGGATGTGTGGCAAAGGATTAATATGGAAGAAAAGCGTGTATAGCAAACTTTAAAGGTGCACTATAAGTCACATATATTTTAGTAGCTGTGCCATTCTACTTATTTGAGCTGATGTGAAAATGAGTTTGCATCCTTGGAGTGCATAAAAACCAGAAGAACCTGGATGTAAGGAAAAACTAAGCTGAGACCACTATTTGCCACAAAGTAGATAGACCACCAAGAAACACCTGAGAGTTGATTTTCTGGCACACAGAAATAATATCTGTTTGTCTTTGGAATGTGTTATATGACTGTTTACCACATAGATTTTTCCAGAAAGATCTAAGGGAGCTACCCATTGGGACTTAATTTGCCTTGGAGAGATAGGACCAAGCGGTTCTCAGGAAATTGATAGTCGCCTTCACCATCCTCTTCATAGCCCAGTGGCTATATCTCAGTGCCTGACCTGTTCATTTGACCTGTGTGAGTTTGCAAAAGGTAGTGTAATCCATCTGAGGAAAATCACTTCAGAGACAGGAAGGGGCATGGCAGCCTCTTTGGCCAGGGATTTATGTATCTGTCATGGGAGGGAAGTGTGAGCTGAGAAATGACTCCCAGAAGTGCAAGAATTGGCGAGGGAAGCACTGCTACCTTTAGCAGTCAGTGGTGCATTCATTGGGAATTAGTGGTATTTCAGATAGCCAGCATTATTGACTCTTTCTCCCTTTTCTCTCTTCATTCCTGGAGTCCATTCTCCCTGCTCTCTCCTTTACTTCCTGCTTTCTTCCCCTCTTGCTCAGCACACACTGAAGAAAGAAACTGAACTGGCTGAGTGAACCCTGCCAGTGGCCATGCAGTGGGTGAAGAAAGGATAGTAAGGTCTTGGACTGCTTTTTGTATGGCAATTAGAGGATGTGAGGACAGACACAAGATGCTTGGGTCAGTCACAGCAGGCTTGCAGCTGGTGCCATGTCACCATGGCTGGCACTAATGGCAACTAATGGGGTCCTGACAATCCCCACAGCCTACAGAAGCAAGCCAGTCACTCAGTTGGACTCTATCTAGTCTTAATTCTTGCTGTCTTTGTGAATTGGTTTCTGCATTTTCACCAGCCATGCATATCATTGCTTTGGGCTCTCTGCTGAGCCTGGGACTAAGTCTTTGCTTTACATATCTTCCCCTGCTGTGAGCCTGCCAGACTGACTCCCTTGGCAACCTCATTAGGCATTAGTGGTGTCCATGGGAATCTAAGCTGGGCAGCAGAACTCATCTTTAGTGCTCTTATCCTCCCTGATGGCTTGTAACATCCCCAATGCAAAGGAGTCCCAGCTGAAAGGTTGTATTCAGCTGTATTGGGAAACATCCGCTCTGCCCACAGCTCAGCCCAGTACTTGCTAAGACAGACTAGAGAAATCCCAGACCTCTAGGTGCAGCTGTTTAACTCTTCCTTATTCTTTCTTTCCTAATGACTGTTGGCATTTCCTGCTCTCAAGAAGCATGAGGTGAGCCTTGACAAGCCTTGAATCTCAGTAAGGAAAATAGGTACCACTCAGACTCCAGACCTACTTCCTTCTCTGCAGCACATGTTCCCTATACTATGTGGGAAGAGATGACGGAACATGATATGAGGGAAAATTCCTCAGCGTTAAAGCAGATTTTGCCTCTTCGATGCTATATAGAAAACATTTTCACTCTCTTGTAGACGACTGGCCTAGAATTTACAGAGATCTGCCTGCCTCTGCCTCCTGAGTGCTTGGATTAAAAGTGTGAGCCACCACTACCTGGCAGAAAACATTTTCACTCTCAAAAATCAGATGTGGGATTTGGTTCTAACACCCCCCCCCCATTTTTCCTTCTAGCAAATTATTCATCACACAATCAGCAGCTGCTCAGAGTTGTCAACAATAGGATTATATCTTATGTTATAGAACTTCTCTGATCTCCTGGCCTCTTAACCATCCATGGCTTTCAACATCTTGCTGTCTGCCAAAATTCATGTGATATATTGATGCCAGGTAAACTGTAAAGAGCAAACATGCTTTCCTATGCAGGTCCCAGTTCTATTAAGCCTAGCCCTTCAAAGGGAATAAGCCAAGTAAGCAATGCAGGCTCAGTGGGGAGCAGGTAAACTGAGCTTTTGGGGACATTGTCCAATCTATATCCTCTCAAACTATGCAGGAAGTCACCCTCCCCATCTGTGTGTGAGTTCATCCCTGGCCATGGTCTTACCTAGCCATAGTGGTTTGCTATAGCAGAAGAAGCTGGAAAATCTTGACTAGATAAACTCCTCACTTAAGCCTGCAAAATTCTGCTTCAGTCTCTAGTCCATCTTCCCACCAGTCAGGCAGGCACTTATAAGAGATGCAGACAAGAAACTGCAACTCTTCTTCCCAGCGTACTTGTCTTAGTTGACTTTTTAAATATCTGAGAATTCAAGTGTGAGGCAGTTACTTAAAATGACAAACCCATCTTTGTTTGAGGGAGGAGCTCTTACCACTTACTTATAATAAGGGTTATAGTCCTTCAGAAGGGTCTGCTACAAAGCTATTTTTGGCTCATTTGCTCTTCTTTCCTCTTTGAGTTCTGTTCCCTTTTAGGCCCCTCAGGAGAGCCTCTCTCTCTCCACCTCCTTCTCAATGTCTGTGCTCACAGAGCTTACGCAGGGGAAGTAACCCCTAGCCAAGTGAGTCTCTCATCCAACTCATTTTCCGAGATAGTCCCACTGGTTCTTCTAGAAGAGCAGGGACAAAGACTGTCTGGGTCAACATAATGACCTCTTCCCCTCCGCCCAAGCACACCGGAATTCCAAATGTTCTTGTTTCCTTCAAGCTCAAATGGTTTTTGCTGCTGATCCTTTGCTCTGGGTTACCCATTTCCTGCTCAACCCTGGCACAGCAAATGTGTCTCTGTAGCAGCTACCTCAGGGTAATTTGAGAAGCAGCTCTAGGCCACCACATGTGGAAAAGGAATCAGGGGAAGACACATGTGGAATAAGAATCTCCTAGAAAAAGATGTTGGGCCTTTGCAAACAGCTTTAATAATGTAAAAATGCCAGCACCGGATGTTTCTAGAATGCCAGCATAATTTACTCTAAGGTGATTTTTAAATGATTATTATATCCTTTCCTAGGTTTCGTGATTTCACCAAAATCTCTGACACTCTTCCATCTGCCTTGGGGAATCAGCCACTACTGGTCTTCTAACTGTGTGAACATCTTGGGCACACACACATACCCCTATCCTTTTTAGAGCCTCTAACTTGTTCCTGCAGTATCTGATCAGTTTCTGCCTAGTCAGTCAGATATGCCCTGTTGCTGAGCCTGTTTGGGTGGGGAGGGTGGAAAAATGGAGCAAGCATTCTAGGAGGAAGCTGTTCTCGGTTTCCCCACCCCCACTTTCCAGGTCTCTAAATTTGTTCTGTGTCTCCTGTTTCTGGGCCCCCATCCTGTTTTGACCCAAATTCCTTGCCTATAACACTGGGTTTGCAGTTTTGTTCAATATATTACTTTGGTGCTTCTACCACTCCTCTTTGGCTCAGTTCCTAGGGCTGGTTGCAGATATCTGCCTGCCTGACCACTGAGCCCACCTAAAGATATTCTCTTGGTCTTTTCATCCTCACCAAGGCAGGCTTGTTCATTTGTGGTTACACAAGTTGGAAGCTGCTTCTTCAATAGATTTATTAGAAAACAGATATGCAACTCTTATTCACCTGGGCTCTCGCTTTTTTTAAAAAAAATCCATTTGGAGGTCTACATTGTTAATAGACTTTTTGCATGGATTTCCAAAGCAGTAGTTCTGTTCTCTAGAATGATTGAAAATTTATGATTGGGATGTAGAAAAAGCTGCTGACTAAACTCAGCTCTACCTTTCTGTAGCATTCTCTCACCCATCTTCCCCATGTCCTGTCCTCCAACTCCTACAATACTCAGCCTGAAGACCTGGAAGAACCACGTGTTAATCAACGGTTCCTGCTCCACACTGTCAATTGGCAGGAATACTCTTTTGGAACCTGGAGCATAGGGATCCACTGGAGGGTCTAACCACTGAGGCCACTTACCCCTCCCCCTAGCTTCAATCCAAGTAGCCCTGCTTTTGTCTATTTTATAAATAGGGCTTTGCATATGAGTCTATGTTTGAAAGAAGAGGTTCACTTTTTTAAATTACTGCTCTAGGCCTTTCTTCATGTCAAACTTAACCTATGCCTTGCCTTCCCTCTGAGTCTGAACTCTGCTAGCAGATGGTGAAAGGGATGTAGTACTAATCAAATAATGGTCCCTAAGATGTGATCAGTGGCTCAGGCTTGCTAGAAATGTCAGTTCCTTCACCCAGTTAAAGTGCTTCCCACTTCATGTAACTGCCTCCCCACCCATCATTAATAATAATCTCTCATATTTGCATAGTACTTGACAATTTCCAAAGTACTTTCACAGGCTTTATCTTATTTGCTCCTCTAGAAGGCCTGTGAGTGCTGCCAGGGTAGGAGCTATTATTTATATTTTACAGACCGGGAGGCTTGAGATATTTAATCGACTGACCTTACTGAAGAGCTTGCTGAAGAACTAGTCAGGATGAGATGAAGGGCTAGATAAAGGGAACAAGAGTTGGAAAAAGGGTTATGAAAGGAATGGGCAAAGAAGAGAGATGAGGCAAAAGGGATGAAAAATCAACAGTACTCCAGATCCACCATCCTTGCTTGAGAATCAAAAACAGTGTAGAACTTTGGGATTGGCTCACGTTAAGAGGTAGAGACATCCCTTCTTCATGATGGTGGCTCCCAGGGCTAGTGAGCCATTGTCTCACCTTGTCTCAGTTCTGCTCCAAAAAAGCTGATTTTGTCACATGACTTTCTTGAAATTCCTGGAGCCATAGTCAAGTACTGGAAAGGTCCATCCGCTCATTTTTCCAAGAGAGGAAACAGAATCCCAGAGACAAACAAATTTACTCAAAGTCACACAAAGAAGGTGAGCAAAATATGTTGGTGTGTGTGTGTGTGTGTGTGTGTGTGTGTGTGTGTGTAGGAGTATGAAGAAAGACTGTGAACTGTGTTGGGAATACTTGTCTGGTGAATTGCTGTAGCCTGGACCTTGTACACATATGCACTGACTGGGGTTAAAGCCATTTATAGGGCCTGGGGTATGGCAGGGTGTGAGAAAGACAGGGTTCAGGGTTTCTCTCCCAAGGGGATTCACCCATATAAACTGCTCCAGGTAATTAAGATCCCAGGAGAATTGGCAGCTGCTTGCTGAACAAATTAGGCTCTGCCTTTATGGACATGTTCTGTGCTGGAGATCAGAGGGCCCTCCCTGATGTTTGGTTCATTAGTCATTGTTCCCTGTCAGAGCAAGCACTCAGAAAATTGGATGTCTGGCAACAGTCTGTATTCAGAAATTCAATAGCAGGAGCGGCAACAGCAACAGCCGAGTGTCTGGGACAGTGATCCATGCACAGTAGGTGCTTGAAAACTGCTTGTTAGCTAACTAATGAACTAAGTAAGGAAAGCCTTTAGTCTTCTGTGCTATTCAGAATGAAACAGTGTCAATAACATATCTGATTGCTTTTCAGCAGAAGCACAGTTGAACTTTTTAACAGACAGACTGATGGAACTTGGGGAGGAGGGACTCACTGGAGTCTTGATTTCCTATGCTGACTACACTTTATGGATCACAGTGCCCACCACTTAGATGCTGTACTACATTATCTGGGTTGCATAAACTCACTGATCCCTCTAGACTAGCTTGTGATTTTTCTTCTATTTGAATCCAAACGCATTTTTCCTAGTTCTAGGCTTCTTTGGCCAGATCAGACTATGCTTGGCAGAGAACAAAATAAGGCCTGAGTGCATGTATGAGGAGAGAGAAGTGAGCAATCTCCAAGTAACATATAGGGCCAGAGAGATTTAAAATCAGTTCTTCCTTCATCACTGGCTTGCCATAGGCCATGCCTGCCAGGCTAGTTTTGTCAGGCAGTTTGATATTGTTCTTAAATGTCAGGGAAAGATTTCTGTTTTTGTTTTGTTTTGTTTTATACTAAATGTTCCTAGTTCAAAATACCCAAGATTCCTTGCAAAGGTCAGCTAGCATAGCAGGACCAAGAGAATCTTAGAAGCTTTTGGCAGTCTCTAAAGGTTACCACTGGTGTCTTGTCTATAGGCCAAGGGAGTGAACTCTATGAGGGATTTCAAATGTCCTTGATGGACTTTTCCACCATGCTAATAAACTATCAGGAAAAATACTTCTTCATTTCACCTAGCATCAAGTCGTTGTTTTAAATATTCTTCAAAGATGAAAGCACTAAGAATTTAACACAGACTCTTTTAGGCTTCATTGGGGAAGAGGATTTTGTGTGTGTGCACGCGAGCATGCGTGTGTGTGCTTGTGTGTGTATGTGTGATTGTAAGGATTTGAGTTTGTGGGAGTGGCTTTGGTAGTAATTTAGATGTATATAAAGAGTCTGTTTATACCATATGCATAAAAGGTGCAGAATAACAGGTGGTAGGTTTATTTAAGTGTTCAGAGTACTTACGTTTGATAAAAGACAGCTGGAAGGTTAGCACCTAGTAAGATTGATGTTCCTATGTGTGTGATTTCTGTAACTCTACCTGAGTCTCTTTTTTAATATGGGACTCAAGAGTCATGGTGACAAGGGCATATGTGAAAAAGGTATGTGTGTCTTCCTATGTGGGTATATGCATAAGCCGTGTGTGTGTGTGTGTGTGTGCGCACACGCAAGCTCAATGAGGTTGTGTATGTCTGCTGAACAATCATCAAGTCTTCTGCTTTGAGGAGAACTACCTTGGCTCCTCTTCCTTTTTCTATAACACACCCCTAGGCCTCCTTTCTCTACTTCATTTTTCTTAGGGAAATGTTTCCTGTCATGAAGTTTCTCCCTTCCACATTTCTGTTTTTACCCCTAGTCTTCTAACTAAGTGGGGGTGAGTCAACCAGTAAGAAAGACAGCATTCAATGGTTGAGAAACAAGCTCCAAGCCAATGAAATGTCTGCCTAAAGATTGTTCTTGGATCAATTGAAATCCTGTGGGTCACCCTTGGACCGACTAACATTGTCAAGAAATGTAATATAGATATTCAATCCTTGAGTTTTGGTGAATTAGTTAAAACCTTGTTTTTAGTTCTATTGAGAAGGAAAATCATTTATTATCTTTAGTCTGACCCATACTTTCAAGAGAACTCTCCATTCCATGAAAATAAAGGCTGAGGTAGGCAATTCACACATACTTGTGAAATCTAAGCACATTATCTCACCAGTGGCTATAACTGTAATAAACTAGAGTGACCTGGGTTTAAATAAATAAATGTTTGGAGCTGGCAATTGAAGGGCAAACATGACCGTAATTAACGGTTTGGTTAATAGAGAGTAGTTCTGTCTTTAGAGATAGTAAAATAAATCTGTCTTTAGTTATAACATGGGTCTTTAAACTACTCTTAGATTTTTCCTGTTTGAAACTAAAAATGTCTATTCATTTAATCTGTTTTACTCTCCTGCTTCTGAAGCAGGCTATAAGTAAAACTCAGCTCTCCTTTGAAGACTGTTTTAGGAAAAGCATTCCTAAATACTCAAGCTTTTATATGTAGGGTCATCAAAACCAGTCTCATATGTTAATTCAAAAAAGAGTATATTTGTAACTCACTCTACAGCCAATACAGTTACATGGGTAGATTCAAAGGAACTACAACTTCTAGAAAGTAAACCTAAAACTCTGTTGTCCAAGAGATAGATGCAATAGAGTAGAATATGGTAGGGAGTGGAATATCCACCAGCTCCTGCGCTTACAGGCTGCCTGGTGTGAGGTGCTTTACCCTTGTCCCAATTGCTTACTTGTTATTTCATGAAGATGACATGGGGAGGGGCTGGTTAAGTCAACTGAAATGCTGGCTTGCCGTGTCAAGAATAGCTCATTCTTTGCTGCAAGGGATACATCCAGCTGCAGATTTCTGTCATCACTGAACACACTTACAGATGAATTCAGGAATTATACTGGCCTCCCCAGTTGTTGACGAGCTGAACAATCACTATTGAGACCATCCTCTAATCCATGTAACTGTACTGGGTGCCACAAGAAGTGGGGGAGGGGAGAAAACTACAGAAGGTTTGCCTCCCACCTTTCAGGAGCTTTAGATTAGGTTGGGAAGATAAGATCCACAGAGAAACCTCTCAGGAACAATAACAAGAATATATTTGTCCATGGATACAAAATAGTGCAAACCAAAATGATGTCTTTGGCGCCAGGTGAAATTAGGTGACAGTTACTGTCTACAGTCTTGATGAAGATCATCATGTGTGTAAGACTATTCTGGTGCATGTGTACCACTGAACCTCCTATAGGGTATGTTCCATGTATGTGTTTAAGTGTTCAGAGTAGTAGGCATGATTATCTTCCATGCTGAGTTCCTTATTTTTACAGAACTTTTAGGAGATATCTAGATTACCTTACCTCAGAATGCAATGTGTACTATTTTCCACTGGTCACAATGAAGGAATGGCTACTTACAAGAGTAGAAAGTTGGTCATAACATAGAGGACAGGGCAGGGAATGAACTCTGCTTCAGTCCCTGCTCATAGCTTGTGCACAGGCCTGTTTGATTATAATGTTGGTCTAGGCACACTGGAATCAACATTATGAACCTTTCTGTCTGCCTATAATCTGACCACAGAACTTGCTCAAAGTTTAGAAAATTCCCAACAGCTCATCACCCTGGAGCTAGGAGGTAGTTCCACCTACCTTCTTCCTCTTCTAGGCTCCATTTCAGATAGACATACAGGCTTCAACTAGAGTATATGGAAGGTAGGAATGCACAAATTGGGTCTAAATACCCAAAAAAAAAAAAAACACTTAAATGTTACATAACTTGATTTGTTCCACATTGCCCCTACCCAACCAATGAAAAAAACAGGTCTGGCCACCTACCTCCTTCCAGAGCATGAGCCCTGGATAGAACGAATAGTCTAAAAAGGATGAAAAAAAGGAAGTTTGTTATTATTCAGGTTTGATTTTTGAGTCCCAAATATGCTTCTCATCTGACCCAACAGTGTTACCAAGCATGCCAATTGACAAACAAGGGGATCTAGAATACTCCAGCCTCACAATACCATTCTGGCTAGCTTCAGTTCACACTAAGTTGCACTGTCCACTTAAGATTTATAGATGGATCTAGTGCTTCTGGGTCCTAGATTCCTACTTATTCTTGAGTTGGTATATCTCCTTCCAGCTTTTCTGATAACTAGCAGAAATCTCGTTACCACTGTGGACCTCAGTCTCCCCGTATGGAAGATGCAAATGCTGGATCACATTATCCCTAAGGTGGCCTTCTGGCTCTGACGTCTGTCCTGTTTGTTTACATGTTCTTTTGGTTTTCATGAGGTAAACATTTCGGGGAGGGGCAAGGGATATTTGAGAACTTCCAGTTTGGAAGCTGGAACTAAGTTCCCAGGCTGGGTTTATTTTATGTCATGTTTGCTTCTTCCTAACTGGTTTTCCCCATTTCTAAGGGCCACTCTGGATGCAAGTGGGTGAGGTAGGGTAGCAGGTCCACCAGGTCAGTGGTTCAGGGCTACTCTGGGAGCATGGGCTGGTAAAAAAAAAAAATACTATTACCTGTGCTGGGATCAGCTGCCAGAGCAGAGCCCCTTGTCTCATAATCATTGCCACTGACCTGTGAGGTGACCTGAAACCCCTGATGGCCAGGCAGACAGCATTGTGGAGTCAGCTACATTTGGGAACAGGAGCGAGTTTTCAGGGTTCCTGAGAAGTGAGGATTTCTCTAGAAGATATGAAGGTCCCAGAATGATCCCAGGATGGGATCAGATTCATGACAAGAATCTGGGAAAGTTGCATGAAGGCCCTGAGGGAACCAAACTATGGGCCTGGGGAAGAGTGCTGCCAGTAGACTATAAATGAGAGTGGGCAGGGGCTGTGCAACATTATACACTTTGTTTTCTCCAAGGGACCTTGAATTCAGGACTTCCAGCCTGGGTTTTCATTTTGAGGAGCTGAGGAGAAGAAAAAGAAAGGCCTTCATAAAGCTGGACTGGGAGTTGAAGGAAGGGAAGATCATGTAGTGACACTAGGATTGCCCCTATTTCATAGTCCTTTTGAGGGAAGATTAGTAAACTGGAAAGAAACTAGGCAGGGAGAACAGTGATAATGTGCCACACAGAAAGCAGTGTCCTCTACAACAAATAAGCACAACCTCCCAGACAAATACAGTCTTATTTACAAACACTTTCCTACTATATATACACATGCACACACTTAAATACATATGCCAATAAATATATACAGAGGCCTCACTGCATACTCATCCCAGACCCTGAACATGGTTCCATCACACCATTTTTCTGTGAAGATGCCAATGACCCAGGCAACATCAACTGCAGGTAGTTTCACTTTGGACAGGTGTGAGGGAAAGACAAGTTCCTTGGGAGGGAAGGAACATTTTCTAATACTTGGGGGCAAAGTAAGGAAGAAAGAAAAGAAAACAAAGAAAGGCTGAAGTCCTCCCACAGGCAGGCTCGTGCTCCGGGTGTGCTTTCGCAGGCCAGAAACTACAGAACTAGGAGTACTGCCAAGTGCTTTATCAAAGGAAACAGCCTGCCCAACAGCTGGAGATGGGCTTCTGCCAGCTGTGTGTGCCTCTTGGTCTCCTTCTTTCCATTCTTTTCCTATCTCCATCTATCCATCTTTTACAGCCTTGCACTTTGCATTGGGAAAGGCCATATACAAACATCCTTGGACCATAGAGAAATCTTCATGCTAAGTAACTAAGCAGATCACAACCACCTGGAAGAGGCTGTCTTGAGAGGGAATGCGTTACTCAAAAGCTGGTCTCCAGGAATTGAGCAATAGGTGTGCACCATAGGAGCTCTTTACTACACCTAAAGTCTTGGGGAGATACAATCCAGTGCCTCCCTGTCAACTCACAATGGGAGGTAGGTGCCTAGCCAGACGGTGTGCTGGCAGCAACAGGGTGTTTTCCAGCAACCTCAGCAACTTTATCGTCTATATTAATTAATTAGTTAATTACTGGGATTCACTTCTCTGAACTTTAGGCTTCCAATTGAGAAAAGAAACAACAATGTTGGGCAGAGGGAGAGCTCAGAAGAAAGGTGTTCTTTTTATGGAAGTGGCAGAACACCTGTGGCTTTGCTTCTTTTCCCAGCCTGCATCCTCTTCAGATTTCTGATTTTTCAGCTGAAGTGGTCAGCACCAAAATTATACATTACATGCATATGTGGAAACAACTTCATGAAAATGAAATCTACTGGGGCTGCTAAGTTCAAAGTTAGTACTGATCTCTGTGCACTCAAGGCAACAGCCACATCTTCAGGGAGGCCTTGAGTATTCATTCTATTCTCTGATCACACAACAGGCACCTCTTGCCTCAGTTGGCCCTAGAAATGGCTCAAGAAAAACCTGATACCCGCCCTAGAAACTTGGAAACACCTCAAGAGCAATATCCCTGTTATGTATCTCTAGTGTCCCCAGTGGTTGCCTACTTAAGGAACTGATGACCTAAACTCTGGAGAAATTTACTTTAAAGCTTGGATCTAATTCAGTGGGAATCGATAACTTGGTATGTGTATTGCCTGAAGTTACCATGTTGGGCTTCTTTGTTCTTTAGCTGAATTTTACTGAGTACTGATGAACAAAAAATGTAGATGATCTTACCTCTGGCATCCCATAGGTGTTCTGCTGCCCATCATCCCTGTCTTTCACTTAACATTGTAGTTCTTCTACCTGGGCCAAGATCTTGACTCTTGCTTCTCAGTCTTCACTTCCTCCTTCCATGAAGCTTCTTCTACAAATGAGAGCACTCTTATGCTCAATCACAAATGGCTCTAAAGCATGAGCATGCACTTTAGGGCTAGACCTGAATCCTTAGTCTCTTCTTTGAGTTAGTTCTTCACTAGCTCGCTTTTCTGAGCCTCAGCTTTTCCCCGTGTGAAAATGGTACCGATAATACTAATCCCATGACTTTGGGGAAGTCTGTGTATAGTGAGTGTGTATACACAATCTTGGAGTGCCAGTTCCTCTGCATGGTAAACTTTATGACAGCAAGATTTCTTGTCCAAACCCAACTTTAAATTGTTCAACATGCTATTAGCAGTGGTTTCTATAGTGCTGGACAGTCAGAAGGAGACTGACATAGCACAGACATGATTTGTCATCCAGTTCTTCACAAATGGATGTTTGAGGGGCTTGACTCCTTCAATTACCCCAAAGAGTACTTCCAATGGTTGGCACCAGAAAGAAGTGTCTCAGCTGTGGGGAGCAAGTGGCAAGAGGCGAGAGAGTTTAGGTCTGCCTTGGCTACCACTGATTTCTTGTTTCCTCTTCTTTCCTAGTTTGAGAGCATTTGTTGCTGTCTGAAGGGCTGGGCAGTGCCAACACCACAATAAGCAGCTTGTCCAGTACACACAAGCTCTTTGGACCCTGAAATGTCAGCTGGCCAACTGGCTCACAGCTAGACCCTGCTGCGTGCTGTTTGCATCCGGCCCCAACAATGCCACTCAGCACTTGTAGAGCCATGTGTCATAGCAACAAGGCTGGGAGTAGGGTACCCACAGGGACCTGGCCCTGGCTCTGGGAAGCTAAACTCAGGGACCACACTTAGGGCCCCAGATAAAAATAACTTCCTTAAATATCCAGATCTGCCTGTCTTAGATTAGCAATGTTGCTGGTCCTTCTCCATCCTATCCCAGGCATGACTCCATGGCATGGTAGCAACCAGACAAACTCCCTATGCCCCATAGGGCTGGACTGCTGACTGGTGTTGGGCAGAAATATCTCACCCAGTGAAAGCTTATGGGATGTGGGATATGTGCCTCCAGGGGGTGCAGACTGGGCATAAAGGGCAAGAGAGGAAAGAGAGCAACAGTGGGATCTGGTGGCAACAGTGCTAGGCCAGGATCCAGAAAGCCTGGGCTGTGTTCCCAGCCTTTGCCATCAACTCCCTTGGTGTCCTTGAGCAAGATCACCCAGAGGGCAGGGTTGGGGGAATAGGCACAGGGCCAAGGCCTTGCCTAAGAGAAGATGAGCTACAAAATCTTGTTCATACATTTGAGAGGTAGAGATTGGGTATTTAATCAGGAAGTTTTATCCGGCTACCTAATTACCTTTAAGTATCTTGGATGAATTTTGACCACTAACACAGCCGGCTCAGGTGCCAGAGGATATATCAGAAAAGATAGAGTAATTTCTTTCCAATTGCTTGTTCTTAGGTTTTCTTTGGAAATCAGCAGAGATCCATGCTGTCAGAACTTAGGGCAGAGGGGACAGTTGTTCTTCAGCTTTGCAAATCTTTGATATTGTCCTAACTTCTGTACCTCACAACCGCACACAACAGCTTCTCTGGGACAAGAGTTTATATAAAAAGAGTATCTCTGGCCTCACCACTTCAGCTGCCTCTGTCCCAAAACTCAGGGATCCATCCATTAGCAAGGCACATACTTAATCTCAGGGACCATTTTGCATCTCATCTCGAGTTTCCTCTCATGTAACATATGCTATTTGTCAAGTCCTATGGGTGTTCAGCAGTGATGAACTCATGGGGTGCTCTAGTATTCAATTGCACAAAACACAGTTGACAGAAGCTACCAGTGTCTGACACTCAGACAGTGCTCAACACATATTTGTCAAGTAAATACAGTCTAAAATAAATGTATAATACCCTCATATAGAAAAGTTTCATCTATTGCTACACATACCAGGCAGACAGGCTTCTTTCCATGGCAGGAGCAGTTCAGGGGGAAGGTCAGGAAGAAGAATCCTGCCAGAAAATAATATGTAGGTACCCACCCTCTGTATATATAGAGAAAAAAGTAGAATATGCCTATGGTATGGTGGGGAGAATGTCTAGGCAAAGGACCCACTGCAGTTTGAGAGACTGTAACAATTTGCATCACAGGAAGGCTACCATGGTGTCTAACTTGGTTTGGGACTCTCTTAGTGATTCGAAGTCCCAGTGTGACAAAGCTACATCAAAGCTGAGATTTTAGCATCTCTTCTAGTGCTTTTGGGAAACTCATTATTACTATTTCCAACCAGATGCAGTGGCCAGGAAGTACCTTAGAGTTAGGAACCACTTCTTGGGGGGGATAAAAAACGTTTAGATTAAGATCTTAACAGTTCCTAATAACTCATCGTAGCCCTGGTCTTCATTGCTGAAAGAACTCTGAGAGCTGTATTTTGGAATTTTCAGCTTCTTATGCCAGATTTCTGTGCTGTCCATACCTCCACACATGATCAGTGAGAAAGATTGACCCAAAAGGAAAAGAAAAAGAAAAAACAAAACAGAAGAAAGGTCTCCAGTTCCTTTGACGTTAAGTGCTATTGATTTTGCAAGATTTTTCCATTGGGAGGACAGTGAACTGATCTCATTTTGCAGCCAGCTTAGGCCTTGACACCACTGTCTAGGCCATAAACTGAGAATCACAGAGGCTGTGCCTTTATTTCAACACAGTTGATAGTCACCACTCTCTGCAAGGCCAAGCTGGGCCTCCCTTGGTGGGATATAGTATGTGTGTGATTCCAGGCATTCCCTACTCCTTCCTGTTTCCCCAGAGATGTCATATGAACCTAGACCCACATACTCTAAGCTCTTATCAGTGAAAGGAGGCTTTTCTAGGGTGAAGGAACAGGAAAAATGATGTTGAGGCAGCAGAAGGATGTGTGAAAGAGCACAGGGCTTGTTGAATTGGTGACTGGGATTTGTGTCCCTACTGTGCCACACAATTAACCATCTGAATTTAGGCAGATAGCTTCTCCTCTTCTTGTCTGTTTTTTGTTCATTTGTTTGTTTTGTTTGGTTGGTTTTGCTTTTTTGTTTTTTAATCTGTTAATGAATAGGTAAAGAGATTATTCTTATCTCTAAAATCCTATAGGCTTGTGAAAAGAAAATATAGCATCAGGAAAGGAAAAAAGAATGAAAAAAAAAGAAAGGGATTCAGATTGAACAATTCTAGGACAGTACAAAAAGGGGGAAACTGGGGAAGAAAGAGAGGTGTTGTGGTGGAGTGGGAGTGGTCCTGAATGGAAATTCCATGGATTCTGTTCTCAATTATATCACTAATGAGCTATATGACAATAGGCAAGTCATGTCATGGTTTTGTATTTTGTATCTCATGCCTGTGATCCTCTACTACCAAGCCATTTTGTTATTAAGGCAAAAAATAGATATATTCATACAAACATTTAAGAAATAAAATCAGTGCTCAGTGGTGTACATTTAGAGATGGGAGGCACTGTTGATGATGGATGGCAGGCTAACATCTGACACATAGGGCAAGGGAAACAGAAAAGAACTGTGGCTCTAGAATCAGGCAGGCCTGGATAGAGGCTTTTTTTTTTTTTTTTGTATCTAGCTGTGAGACCCTGAGCAAGTCATTTTCTCTACCTAATTTAAATTACTTTACCATTAATGGAGAAAATTGATCTAGTTGATCTTGAAGGCTCCTTTAATATCTCTGAATATGTAAAAAAAGAAGCATAATAAAGAGAAGCCAGAATATTCCAAGTAAGTCAAAGGCAAGCATTGTGCATTTAAGAAAGTGGCCAGCCACTGTGGATCATCATTTATGTCAGGAGTTTTTTTTTTTTTAAAAAATGGCATTTTCAATGCTAAAGTTGGAGGAGGGGGACGACAAGGCAAGGTTATCTCAAAAGAATTGTTGGAAAAGATATTATTACTACATGTTTAGTGAGAGAAGACCTGGTTGGAAGACATTCTGGTAAGGAGCCACCACCTGGCATAGAGATCTGAAATGGGTTTCAGAATAAGATGTTGAAGAGGGTGGTGAGTGCTACAGCAGACTCAACCAAAAAATTAACTTCAAATGGAAAGTAGCAGAGGTGGAACACTTTCAAATTGGCAGGCTTTCTTCCATGGCAGGGTGAGGGAGTGCACAACTTAATTAAGGACTCTTCATCAAGTATTTTACACTCTTGGATTTTATTCTCCTTATTCATTTATTTATTTGGTTGGTTGGTTGGTTTTGGTTTTGGTTTTTTGAGACAGGGTCTCATGTAGCCCATGTTGGCCTTGAAATCAGCTGTGTGGGCTAAAGATGATCCTAAATTTCTTTCTGATTCTTCCACTTCCACATCTCATTTATGCAGTGCTAGTGGTTGAAGCCAGGGCTTCATGCTTGGTAGGCTAGCACTCCACAAGTAAGCTATATCATCAGTCCACTCTTAGATTTTATCCCAATAGAGACAAAGTCTATGTGGATATTGATTCAACCTACCAAGAACCCTGTAACAATTTCATGGCAGAACCAGGAGCAAAAGTTGTTAAGTATTCTTGTTATTCCTATTCCACTATCTGGGTTTTCTTAAACAAACCCCAAGCTGAAATGTTAGCCTATTAGAGAAAAAAAAAAAGCAGTAAAGAAAAACCAATTCCAGATAACTATTCTCTTAAGGCCT
The DNA here is from genome assembly GCF_950005125.1 of Chionomys nivalis. Classification (NCBI taxonomy): domain Eukaryota; kingdom Metazoa; phylum Chordata; class Mammalia; order Rodentia; family Cricetidae; genus Chionomys; species Chionomys nivalis. The sequence goes on from NC_080112.1 coordinate 94,766,998, forward strand.
TAAAAGGCCAATCTACAAAGGCTGGAACTTGATGGAGTTTTTTGTTTGTTTGTTTGCAAAACCTGAGCCTCGCACAGGAAATAAGGGCTAGATGAGGAGGAAGAATATGAGTCTACAGTTAACTGGATCTTCAAACCTAAGCTGTCTGTGTAATCTTAGGCTAGTTACAGCCTCTCTGGGTTTCTGCTTCCTTATCTATCATCTATAATGTTTTTTCATTGGGTTATTATAAATAAATGAAATAACGCATGAAAATCACTTAGCATAATGGTACATTATAAGCTTTCAATAGTAGTAGCTATAATCATCATTATCATCATCCTTTTATGACTACCACTACTACCATTACTGGCAGTAAATATGACAGTCTAGTACCTACCTCACCAATATCCCACTAATCTCATCCCTTGCTTTCTTTAGAGTTCTGTTCTGTCATACAGGTCCAATAGTCAAGCCCTGTTTTCTCAGGACCACCTTCTTAATTACCTTATAACACCAGCATTCCCAGGCAGCTTCTCCAGAGTGTTCTACCTCCTCCCAACCTGCCTGTCATGTAAGCACCAGAAGAAGTTCGAAGTTGGGAGACAGGTGTCAAGGGACAATCAAATGAGGCCATGCATTACCATTCTGTCATCAGTTTTCTGGCAAGGCCTAGCAAGGTGACCTTTTGCTTCAAATTTCCTCCTTTTGGGGAGAGGAAGGTTGAAATGCAGCCCAAAGAGAGCACAGATAAAAGCAAGGGCTTTGTCCTCACAAGGGAGGAAAAGAGTGGGGGCAACCCTTTCCATTATTTTCCAATCCAATTATTTTCCATTGCAGACCCATCACCTTGGATAGGAGCAGAACTGTCATGTCTCTGTTCTGCTTTGATGAGACTCATTCCCCTACCAACCCCTAGGCCAAAACCCAGGATTTCTTAATGCTAGGTGAGAGGTCCAGGTTGCTTCAGATGAGAAAGATTTGTGAGTATGATCATACAGAGGATCATACAGAGGTAGCTGATTGCTTGTGCTGAAGAAACTGGAGTGTGCTCACACTTTATCAGCCTCTCAGATCCCTGGAGGAAAGGTAAGGTCATCAGAGAAACTCAGCTACACTAGACTAGAGAACTGAAATCACATTGTATCATGCAGGTCCTGGAAATTAAGTAAACTGTTGCATTCTCTGGGCTGAGAAGTGAAGGGGAAGATAAAAACAGACAGGCAGGAATGTAATGGTAAAGAATGTAATTGTCCATGGCTGGCAAGATTTCAGGGGAACCAAAGGAGACTCCCAAAATGTCTCCCCCAGCCTATGTAACCAAACAATGATGTGTTTCTTGAGCACATGCTGGGTGTTCCCCATTGTACTAAGCCTTTGTAGCTAATTTTCCAGACTAATCTAGTCATTACCCCCTAGAGTCCCTTCCTCTTTAATGCTTTGAAGGAGAGAGCCTTAGATCAGTGCTAGAAAAGCAGGGCCACAGACAAAGTAGAGAGGTAGAGAGCATGGAAAGAGGCTCTTGCTTGGTGGAGGAAGGCTTGAAGGAAGATAGGTGGTAAAGTGGATGAGGGTTGGACAGATGATTTTAAATAGGGTCCAGGCCCTGGAAGAAAGAGAAAAGTTAGGAGAGAGGGAAGGAAACAGGCCTAGGATGTGTGTGTATGTTTTTGGTGTTTTGTTTGTTTGTTTGTTTGTTTGTTTGTTTGTTTAAGATACTATCTATCATGGCTCATGGGCAAGAGGAAGCAGCAGCAGAATATCTGATACTCATCCAAAGCCTTGTCCTTTACAGAAAGTCTCTGTGTCACTTGTTTGTTGGCTGATTGGCTGGTATTCTCTCTGTGTGTCTATGTCTCTCTCTTGCTTGAAGATACCTTAATTTCAATCCTTTAGATGCTACTTCTTCTTGGATCTAAACTGTAGCCCATTAGAAATGAAAGAGGCTACTGAAGGCTAGAGTAGGGAAGCCAAGGAGAATGTCTCAGCACCTCAGGATCTGGGAAAGTTCCTAAGAACAGGCTTGAGCCATGGTTCCTGTGGAGTAGGGTAGGGGGTATATTGGGAGGGAAGGAACCCAGTGGTGGCTGGCAAGCCTCCACTCATTTGCATAAGCAGTGGAGGAGGAGTTGTGTCTGAGTAAATGCAGGCAATACGGGAGGGAGCAAACCTGTCCAAAAGTAAGGCTGGTCTCAGATAACTCTAAAGGGGGACTGCACCAACCAGCTATGTCCTTGGAAAGAGGTTTGGGGAAGATGTTCATGTAGCCTTTGTGTGGGGAAGGGAAAAAACCCTTAGCAGTGGCTAGAGAAGGAAGCAGATTGGCCTAAGAAGCTGGAATTATGGAGAGGCCGAGTCGCGGAGCTATTCAGGGAGCTGGCCTGGAGCCACGGGCCAATCCCAAGGGGGTGAGCAGAGGCTTGAGAGCTCTGGGACCCAGTCCAACTCCTGACCTTGAGTCACCATGCTACTCTGCACTTTTCCTACCTCTGCCCAGACACCCAACAGGTCTCTGTTATTTTGGCTTCCCGTTTTACAGAAAACTATATAGAAGTTACTTCCCTGGATTCTCCTCCTAACTGACCCCAACCTTCCTACAACCCTCATACCACCCCTTCCAGCATCCTGTGAACTTCTTGGTCTTCTAGAAGTGCATTCTTCCTTCTTTGATTTCCAGAAACTTTCCCTGCACGGTACAGACTATTCGTGAACCAAATGGTACAGACATAACCTAGTTCTGTAAGCAAGGGCCTGACCATCTCACCTGGTTTGGGGCCTCTTGATTCAAAAGTTTATGCAGAAAAATCACTGCATCTAAGAACATGGCAGAAAGTGTTGAGCTGGTGTCAAATATAAAAGTCACTTTTATTGTTTATTCAATCACTCTGTTTGTTGAGCATATACTCTGTGCCAGGTGCTATTATGGGTACTGAGATATATGAATCTCGGTCTACATAGGCGTGTCATTTATGAAAGAAGCACCAAAACTTTATAAAATTGTAGCCCTGGCCCTCTCATCTTATAGTTTAAAGAAATTTGGACCCAAAATTGTTATAGGACTTTTTTCAAAGTTGTTTTGGTAGCAAGAGACAACCAAGCCCAAACAGCTTTTCCTCACTACTATTCTAGCACTACTTGTACTATGTTCTGGAAAGAATATAATGCAACTGTAGGGAAATAGTTGTATTTATCCCTATACATATACTCATATTTACCTGCTGTGAGAGTATAGCATGGCCCTCTTGGCAATATTGAAAAATAGTTGATTTGCAGTCTCCTTCACCATTGCCACCCTCACCTAAAATTATACTATGGACTTACCTCTCTTGATTAAAGCACCTGTGATCTGACCAGGGAAAACACAAACAAATTTCTTTAATTTGTTCTTTAGGGCTAAATGCTAGGTATACTTGGTCTATGGAAGGTAGACCTGGAGTTTTCCTGAAAGCAGCAGTGCTGTGGAGAGGCCGTGCCCAGCCACCTCTGAAACTCCCAGGCAGTGGGAGGACAAGGACACAGGTCGCCTGAGGATAAAAGCAAGAGGAAGGTACCCAAAAAGGAAACAGGAAGGTTCTAAAACACACTCCTACTTGAGTTTAGCCCGGGGCGGGGGACACCAGTCCTGCAAAGACATTGTGATGGGTGACAGTTTGTTTCAAAGTACATGTTTACCTTTGCTCTTTCCTTATACTGCCTTATACTCAGTCTTTTGTTCCTTCTACCTGGCCTCCTGGGTGGTTTGCACCTGTTTGTCACTGAAATGCAATTATTCCATCCTAGCATCCTAGAGGGCCCACTTGTCCTGGAATTCCCTCCTGATCTTGATAAGGACCCCTTCCCAATTCCCAGGCTGCTGTGATGAGAGGAATTACCCAGGAAGAGACATTGGATGTAAGTTACAGTCACTGTCAAGTATACAACTGTACCTGGAACACTCCTCAAAGGAAAAAAAAAGAAGATACAAAGGTCTGGAGACATAATAACTCAGTGATATAGTGCTTTACTGCAAACAAGTAATGCACAGTTAGAGACAAGCCAGTACTTTGGAATAGAATACCAAAGATTCTTTTCTGGCCTATGCCACTAGTGTGCTGCAGTTCCGGGAAAGTCATTTAATGGTTTAACATTTCTGATTCTCATCCATACAATAGGCCTCATATCATATAGTAACCGAGCTACTAAGACTATTGACAAGATTCAAAATGCTGAGGGGATAAACCAAAACCAAAACCCAAAGTAGATACTGCTCTTAGGATAGGTAATCAGGACTTGAGAGCTGTTACTTTTATAGTTTAGACCAGATGATGCTTTGGAGGTCTCTCATTAGGTCAAGGCCTCACAGATCTTTCTCCCACAGTTTCCTTATATCCATTTTGCTTTAAACAAGGCCCACCTGCAGGGCATCCCTTTGCTGGTGATTCAGGAGGAGAACTATTCCACTCACCTATTTTAAGCTGTTCTACATTTTCTACCCCTGAGGTAGATGTGTTTATACAGGGAAGGACAGTCCTAGTCAAAACAAGATGAAAATACACTGCTGGCTGGGAGCCCCAGGCTAACTGGTTTCAGGTCCTCTCCCAGCTGTCAGCACCTCACAACAGGGCCCTAGGGGCAGGAGGACACCCAAACTACCTCCTTGCCTCCTTCATGAGGTCCATCTGAGTCTGGTGTCTTCTGAGTTATCTCCAAGTTGGCCTCAAAGAGCATAAAGTTTATTGCCTTAACAGGTGCCCATCACACATATTTGATTTCTTGACAGCTAGTCTTGAATATCTTGGCTCACTTCACATGTCCTAGGTTACCAAGTAAGCAGTATTCTTTCCAATTCAGACCAAGCTAAGATCATCACCTTCCTTGAAAAAATAAAAAACCTAAAGGGTTTTCTCTGAAAGGCTTTTCATTTTTAAGAGAATGCATGGAGATTTCAAAAGCAAGGGTGACATTGACAGAGAATTGCCTTTATGTTAGTGGATGTTAGGATATTTTTATCTAGATGGGTTTTGTCTCTCCCTCCCATGCCATCATTCAAGTTATACCACTGTCACTCAGGCCTGCTAGCCCTAAATCCCTCTTTGATATTAGTGCCAGTTGAGATTTGGCTGCCCTGCTCCTGGACTTTTATCACCCTCTACTGCTCCCTGTGGATGACCTGTTCCCAACCAACTCAGCCCCTTTAGCTAAAGATGGAAACTGACCAGAGAACCAAGAGTACATACTCAGGCAAACTGTCCCTTTTTATTTAAGTGGTTGGACTTTGCTTACAAGTTATCAGTGGCCACTTGCTCAGTTAAACTGTATTTCGGTTTGTAAGGAATGTTTGATTTTCAAGGGCCTTTCATGTATTAACTGTAGAGTTACTCTCAGACAATGAGTATTCCAAAGCTTAAGTGTTAACAAAAGGCCAATACATTAATTTGCCAATAGTTCTTTCTCGCTGAAACTATTAGCAAAATTCTAATTTTGAATTTCTATGCAATTAGAATAGGCATTTGGAACTGAAGCTGTGGGCTTTGCATTACATTTTATACTTTCATTACTAAATATATTTTATGTACTTATACACCAACACAAACAAACAAATCCATGACAGAATTAGAACTAGGAAAACAGCTTTATATCCTCTTTTATGACTTGGATATTGTTAGGTTGGGAGCATAGCTCCCAGTCCCTCGAATCTATCCCAGCCCCCAGGCCTGGTCTGAACTTCAAATCCCAGCAGGCCAGGTTCTGACCCCTCCCTGGGGGTGAGCTCAAGACCACTCCCCAGAGTACTTAAGTGACCCCCCCAAAAAAGAGAAACACGTGGTCTCCCTTTCTACCTCCTGGGGTCGCGTTCCTGCAGCTTCCCGGTTTCCCCCTCGGGGCCACCCAAGAGCACAGATCTCCCATTAAACCTGGATATTTCTTAATTTGGCTTGTTTTGATTTGGCTTGATTGGGAGTTTTTGCATCATCAGGGAGCTCACATTAGGAAATATTCCTAACAGATATCTTTCATAATAAACATTGCCTACATTCAGTCATTCCTCACCTCCTTCCTTTTAGTTTTTCTTGTTCTCTTTTCTTCATGTTACATTGTTCTCACTTATACATTTGTTTACATATATACATATATCATTGTCTAGGTTCAGCATGTGAGAGAGAACATGTGATTTTTTTCTTTCTGAGATTGTAAGACTTGGTTAATATTGTGCATTCTAATTTATGTATTGACGCCATTTTCATATCAATTCCTCAAGTACCCTCTTCCACATAATTGGTGTAAATAACTTCTGAAGTCATTAGAACAAAATTATAAACTGGACAGAAATTTTGAAACAGTACTGGAAGGTTTGCATAATTAGAAAGCCATTTTTTCTAACCATTCTTTAGGATCATGTAGTATATCACATTCACATGTTCCCTTTTCATTCTCCAACAAATTAAGGAATGTGAGTGCCTAAAGCTTGTCAATAAACTCTAGAAATATAATACATACACACATATTATATATGTTTAGCATTTTTGTTCTGCTAAAAATAAAGTGAAATTATTCATTTTCAGACCTTAAGGTATCCATAATATATACACCTTGTGAGGCATTATATGAGAGGAAGAACATAGTTCCATTTTTATGGATGAGGATCTAATAACATAGGGTGTTTAGAAGTCATCTATGGTGTCTTCCAGCTGACCAGTAGGCAATGTGGGAAAAATACTCTGGTCTCCTGACATAATTTTCTTCTTGCTGGGCGGTGGTGGCGCACGCCTTTAATCCCAGCACTCAGGAGGCAGAGGCAGGCGGATCTCTGTGAGTTCGAGACCAGCCTGGTCTACAAGAGTTAGTTCCAGGACAGGCTCCAAAACCACAGAGAAACCCTGTCTCGAAAAACCGAAAAAAAATTTCTTCTTGCTTGACAAGGTTTATTTAGGATAGATGTTAGAGTATCTCTCAAGAAAAGTACATTAGGAAATACCTCTTCACTCTTTTGTCATTACCATCTGTCTGAGGGACCTGTATCTGCATGTGGGCCAAATCCTTATTATAACTGCCTAGAGAGGACTCACTGGTAACATAACAGAAGTCAAAGGAGTATCTTTAAAAAAAATCCCTTCTTAGGGGCTGGAGAGATGGCTCAGTGGTTAAGAGCACTGCCTGCTCTTCCAAAGGTCCTGAGTTCAATTCCCAGCAACCACATGGTGGCTCACAACCATCTGTAATGAGGCCTAGTGCCCTCTTCTGGCCTACATACAGACAGAATATTGTATACATAATAAATAAATATTTAAAAAAAAATCCCTTCTTAGCCTATAAGTAATCTTAGGTAATAACTGCCTATACTTGGCTATTCCTCAGTTTTTTTTTCCATATTTACTTTAGTTCTCTTGCAACTCTGTCAACAAACCCCACAGTATTATTAGTTTCAACAAATAACAGGATTACAGAACTATTGACCAGGATTCATTAGGTTGCTGTTAGAGCTCTATCCCAGGATAGTGGAGCTAGTGTTCATCTTATTTTCAAGGTGTATGAGCTTTGACAAGAAGCTTTTCCTGGTCAGGCCCACAAACTCTCTTGTCTCTAGGTCTTAAAGGCTTCTTATGTTCATAAAACCTTCACCCATCATGATCCAGGCACTTCTGTCTTTGATTATTGACACAAAGGTAGCTATAAGTTGTTGGGTTTTTTTTAAAATCTATGCTGGCACTTTGAACTTTTCATTTCTGTGCTTTATCTTTACAGTATTCTTGTGGCCTTTAAAAGAAGTCTGTACTTGTTAAGGTGACTTCACTATTTCACATGCCTGCTTTCAGGAAGGACTGAGAGCTGTGTACCTAAGTGAAGGACTGAGAGCTGTGTACCTCAGAGAACAGCTACAAGTTCATTGTCTTTGGTTTAATTGATTCTGTCAGAACAGCATGGTGGCAGGAGCATGTGGCAAAGGCTACTCACCTAATGGTGGACAGAGAACAGTGAAAGAAAGGGATGGGGAATGGGTATAATCTTCCAAGAATAGTCTAACATTAAACTTCTTCTTTCCAGGTAGACCCCAACTCCTGAAATAGTGCCACCAATTTGGGACCAAACATTCAACACATGACTCTATTGGGGGTAATTTCATATTCAAACCATAATAACTGGTGTTTTAGGCTGGCACTAAAATTTTCCAGGTTTTTGACCCAAAGTATCTCTCTTTTAAAGTCTCACCTATAACACTGTCTCAAGGAACAACAGAAACGAAAAAGGTTAAAAGGATCATTCTGTTCCTGACAGGAAATCAGGAAGTCCAGGTCTTGGGGAAAAGCATAGCCTTTGCTTATTTCTAAACCCCTGAATATAGCAGTATAAAATAAAGATGAAAATGAAATACAATGCCCAACTACAGGTCACAGATCAGACGCATATTACAGAAAGCAGTGAATTCCCCTCCTGTTATCCCTTGAGAGAGGGGAATTGGTAAGCAGTAGAGGCAGCCTCCTGACCAAGGACATAATCATAGCATAGGGTGATAGAGATGGTAGAAGTAGTTAAGTTTCAGCCTTGGATCAGGGTAGGCATGTGTGCAGCAAATAGTCCCCAATTAGGCATTTGTAGTCAGCCCTAGCAAGTTACTCATGGGGAATGAGTTACATCCCTCTGGCAAACATAGGAAACAACCCAACCCACATTTGACTAGTTAGATGACAAGTGTGGACCTTCAGTAAAGCTAACTTCTGTAAATGGAGGTAGTCTGTTCATTGACTACCATGTTCAGAAAAGTCAGACCCTTCCTATTCTCTGGCCTGAGTTCTCTCTTCCCTGTTGTGATATCCCATTTCCAAACCTCCCGAGCTTCACAGACAGAATTCTCAAAACAGCTGTGAAGTGCCTTAGAAATAATCTATTTCTCATAACAGAGGCAAAGTTTTCCAGTGTTTATATATAAATCAAAGTATTTCAGAAAGGCTGGCCATGGCGGCACACGCCTGTAATCCCAACGCTGAGGAGGCTGAAGCAGGACGATTTCTGCAAGTTCAAGGTTAACATGGACTACAAAGCAGGATCCAAGCCAGTCAAGACTGTATAGCAAGAAGCTGTCTCAACACCTCTCCTCCCCAACCCCAAAAAAAGACATAAAACAAAAACAGAGTAGGTTTGAAATTATCCCCCTAATAATAGCTCTCTTGTGGTCTTATCAAGTTTCTAAGAGTGAGAAACATGGAAAATTAGGTAATTGGCCTAGAATATGTTGAACTACATCATACAAAGTAGAACTCAGTATCTATCTATGGTACCACAGGAGCTATTTGGATAGGCCTTTTCTTGGCTCACACCTTTAAGCCATGATTCGAGCTCTGATTTGATTTAAAGTGCCCTGTCTTGCTATATTGCCATATACTCTGGCCCTATTACCTTACTGAGAGTGATAGGGAAGCTGGCAACCAAGGAGAAAGGGAGATGAGACCTCTCTTTGCCTGCCTATCTCTAGGAATCAGACTTTGTGAAAGGCTAGAGAAGGAGGTGTTTGCATAATGTGTGTGTATGGGTGCATGCGTGCTTTGTGCATCTCTTTCTTTCTGATAAGATGTGTGAATTCGGGCTGGAGAGATGGCTCAGCGGTTAAGAGCAGTGACTGTTCTTCCGGAGGACCTGAGTTCAATTCCAAGCAACCACATGGTGGCTCACAACCATCTGTAATGAGATCTGGCGCCCTCTGGCATTCTGCAGGCATCCATGGAGGCAGAATGTTGTATACATAATAAATAAATAAAATCTTTAAAAAAAAAAAAGATGTGTGAATTCTTTGTCAGCAGCCATTAAAAGCAGTTCCTTGGACTAGTGTAGAAGAGATGCATCCAAATGACCTAAAAACTAACCTTCCCTTCTCCTGACAAGTCTCACTAGCTAGAGCTAAACCCTGAGAAGCTCACTGGAGTGTCCCATCACTATCCCTCCATGACCACTATCAAGATTTATTTTCTGTGAGTCTAAATTGTGTTCTAACTTAGATTGGCCGCTGACTACAGAAAGTGCTTCGATAATTTACTTCATACTGAAGCACTTTAACTATTAATGGCTGCCACTGGCACCTCTTTAGGGTTGCTTTCCATTGACAATAAAACTTTTCTAGTTCCTCAAAGTATAACTCCAGAAGATGTCACTGGAACCCAGAATCATGATGGTGATGGTGGTCTTAATAGGCACCACAGCTGAAGGTCTGGAAAACAATTAGGATGAAGTTCTTCTCCTCTGTCCTAAAAATAACATTCAGAGGTAGCCAGTCACAAAAATCTATGCCAGGATTGGCCCTAATTAGAACTGTCCTCAGGAAGAACATGTGGGAGTCATTTCTTAGGCGTCTCATATTGTGTACAAATGTCACCTGTATTTATTTCTCCTTTATTTAAAAGACTCCATTATAATGAATGTATGATTGACAACTTTGAAAATATAGTCCTGGCAGTGACAAGGATTTCCTCTTCCCAGCGTGCAGTTAAATGTTTAAAGCTGGTTTCTCTAGTGACCATCTGAATGTCATTCCAAGTTTCTTCTAGGATCCTGTCACCTGTGACTTCTATACAACACATAGCCAGCTCAGAATGACAGAATAGAGGCCGTGACTTTTGACACTGACATAAACTCTGGAGTTTACATTGTCTTGTCATATCTTATTATCTTACTATCCCTTTGAGGACGTAAGGAAGCTGGAAAAAGCAAAGGAAGAGCAGAAGGATGGAGGGAGAAGGAATGAACTTCTTTCCCTGACTATCTTTAGGAATTAGACTGTGTTAAAGGTTGAGGAAGGTGTTTGCATTGGGAGGGATTCTGAGTGTGTGTGTGTTTTCTCTTTCTTCCTGAGAAGGTGTGTGTATCCCTTGTCAGCATTTCTTAAACCTGTTGAAAGGCCTTCCTTAACCACTCCCATCACTCCTTTAAGTGTTCTCTGGCACTATTCCCATGGTTGGGGGGCCCTGCCCAAGGAATAATTCCACCTATTTTTCTGCTTTCTGTTTTAAGAGAAGTATTTCTCAGCCAATTTCTATATCCCCACTGTGGCCTCCCACTCTATCTAAACTGCCTTCTCACCATCCAGGAAACCCCAGGGTAGGGTGTGGACAGACCAGACCCTTTGAAATCTGTAGCGCCTCTCTCCGCAAGTTATAGAGTCCCACAAAAGAGACCCAAGGATCCACCTCAAGTGACTGTTTGGTGAATAGCTCTGCTGTGATGTAAAGGGACTTTACTAAGCACAATGTAAGACCCATTGTAGATTCAGGAACCAAAATCCCTGAAGAAGCTGGCATTATTAGCTATTCTTATATTCCTTAGAGAACTTATATCACTTCAAAGGTCACCTATTTTATTGTGGGTCACCCAGTGAAGCCAGGTGTTCCACCTTAGAGCCTATGCCTTCTTCACATACCCCTTGCTTGCTAGCTCTGCCTCCCTGACAAGGTCCTCTGCCTTATTAGCAAGCCCCTTGTCTGTTGTCTCTGCCACCCTAACAGAGTTCTCTTGGTTTTTGTTTCCTAAGCATTTCTAGTAGCCTTAAGTCCTTGATGTACCAATCAAAGTAACCTTGGCAACTGCCAGAAAAAAAAAAAGACTTGGAATTTTGGCTCTCAAGATGGCTTCACAGGGGCTGGAGAGATGGCTCAGAGGTTAAGAGCATTGCCGGCTCTTCCAAAGGTCCTGAGTTCAATTCCCGGCAACCACATGGTGGCTCACAACCATCTGTAATGAGGTCTGGTGCCCTCTTCTGGCCTGCAGACATACACACAGACAGAATATTGTATGCATAATAAATAAATATTTAAAAAGAAAGAAAAGATGGCTTCACAGAGCAAAGTGGGTAAGAAGACCCTGCCAGTGTGTCCTTGGTCATATTATACTCTTATTTTCCCAGCCCCTGTAAGGCTATAGTGCACCAAGATTTTCAGAGAGAAGTTATTTGCCTTCATTAATATGTCTCTTGGCTTGGGGATGGGTGTGCAAACAACCCCAGTATCTGCTTCATAAAGGATATGGAATGAGATTAAGATTGAGTTGGCCAAGGGAGAAAGGTCAAGAACGTGTAAGGGAGAAGTGAACCCCCCCCATGGTGGCTTTGCATTACAAACCCTTCTTGGCACTGTCAGTCACAGTGTTAGAGAAAACAGATCCTACAAATCACCATATGGTGGCTATATTATCAGCTTCAGGTAGGCAGTAACCAAAGAGAGGAGAGGATGGGAATAAGAAAACTTTACTCTTCACTTTGAAATTATGCCCAGAGGTAGAAATGGTATGGTCCCCATGAACTTCAAGCTACACTCCTGTGCCAAACCCTGGTTTTTTGTTGTTTTGTTTTCTTTTTTTTTGGTTGTGAGCCTAGCCTTTAACGGCTGAGCCATCCCTCCAGGCCTGTTTTGTTTTCTTTACATAAACTTTTCACCAAGGTCTAACAGTAGGGAGAAATTCTAAACTTGCCAAAAACTTAAGATATTCTAGAAGGAATCATAATTGATATCTTATATTACCAGTTTGCTCTTTAACTAAGTTAATTTTACAAACCTCTTTTTCATGAAATTTATAGTTATTGGTAAGGGTGAAAATGTGAAGAAGGCTTGGAAAAATTATGGAGATTGATTGTGCCAGCCACAAGGTATAAAGGGAAAAGAGACAGGCATAAATACTGACACAAGGTTCGTGCAATTTGAGATCCACTGGGGTTAAACTACATTCCTGAAAAGTCATCAATAGTTCTAGTCCTGTTGAGACTCCAATATAAGACCTCCCCACAGCTAGCCATCAAAGTCGGGATAATGAAGGTGGTTTGAGGAGAGCAATGTTTACTCATGTTAATGAGGGCGGGGGTGGGGGGTGAGGGCAGAATGCCTATTGAAATTCTGCCTCCTTTCCCTAGTATCACTCAGATATTGTTTGTGAAGCTCACACGGGACCCTGTCCAGGAGGGAGCTGAAAGGCACAATTCATTGTTCTTGCCATCATCCAGTGCCAGGGTGTGCTCCAAATCATTTGCTAGAGCTGCTTCTCCAAGACAGTATCCATCTTTCTACCAGGATTCTACTTGTCCCCCCACACCCGCAATACCATTGCCTTCTGCATTTGCATCTACATCCTCCCCACTTTCCCGCCCAACAATTAAGGCTCTGGGTCCTGGCTATGCAAGGCAATTCACATGATCTACAGAGAACAAGACACTTTCACTGTCACCGTCTTTTCTTCTTGCTTCTCTCCTTCTGAACATTGGGGATTTTCCATGAAGTCAAAATAACTATGTAAGTGGCAGTGGCCTTCCTGTCTATAGTCTCCCACATTGGAGTGGAACCAGAGGGGAAGAGAGAAGATAAGAAAGAAACAAGGACAGATTATACCATGGCATTTCATCCTCCTTATTCCCCCAGCCTCTTCAGAAAATGGGACAAGTAAGTAACCAGAACTAGACAGAGCCTAGATAGAAGGGGGCTCTGGTGGAGGAGTAACTGGGGAGGGATTTTTTTGACCTATCCCCATTAGCACTGTACTAATGCTCAGGCATTCAATATCCTTTTTGTATTTCCCTTTCTAGCTCCTAACCCAATGTTTGTTTTGTGGCTGGTCCCACACCTCTCGCATCATGTCCTTTTCCGCTTCTCCTGACATAGGACCCTGTTTTGCTGGCAATATTGCTGAATCCTTGGGTGGAACATTCCCTGTAGAAAATACGGAAGACTTGCCTATAAATAGTTTCCTTCTGGCTGTGTGGTACACAATGCTTCAAGTGTGACAAAAAGGGAAGTAAGATGTTCCCCCTTGCTGCCTCCTCCAACCTACCACACCCACCCAAGCCTGATCTCCACTCTTTCACACCATGCTGAGATCCAATGTGAGGTTTATGCTGCTAGGATTTTTCCCAGTTACCTATCTACTGTCCTGTGGGAACCCCAAGTAGCAGGAGCTCTTGTCCGGATGACTTTGGCTTTTAAAGTAGAACAGACCAATGGGAATGTGAACATATACTTCCAGCTCAAACAATAAACTACCTCCCATGGCCTCCTGAAATGAGGAAAATTGATCCATCCTCATTACCTTTAGGAGGTCACCCCTGAGGGATGTAGGGCCAGCTATGTCTGCTTCCTTGCAAAAAGTACTGTGGCATTAGGGCTAAAAGTGAAGCCAGTGAAGGGCCTAGCTCATCAGCAGGTACTGCTGGCGTGCTGGCTTCAGATCTAGGCTATATTTATAAGTTGTGGGGTAGAAGAAGAGGCTTAGAAATATTTCTGAATGTTGATGTTGTTGGGCTGTTGAAGCCTTGAGTTGTTCGTTCCTGTGTGGAATCCACTTGTGCAGGACAGAAGGATAAGATCAGTACTTTACTCAGAAGTATTAGACTAGATAATGGATATAATGTACTGTGCAATCTTTCACCCACTCCAAGGGTTGGTGCAACTGTTTTAAACAGAAGAGTTTTCTAGTATGCTGAGGGTTAACCATAAAACTAACCATTTAGGTTCAACCCCCTTCCCCAATCTCCCTTGTCCTTATTAGAAAATCTTTGTATAGAGACATTTACAGAAGTTCTTTGTTTTTCTTTATATAACCCTGGGATCCAGTAATTCTCTGGAAACTGAGATAAAGCTTACTTTTCACATACAGAACTATGGACGTATAGCAGAAGAGAGAGATTGGTCTAAGTGTGGGCTGAATCCGCAGGATAGTGGGTCAGTCAGAAAAACAAAACCACTAAGTTCGTGGTATAAATTTGCCCCTCCCCTTCCCTTCCCTTTCCTTTCCTTTCACAAGGGTTCACTCACTCCATAGCCCTGACTAACCTGGAACTCACTACATATACCAGACTGACCTTGAACTCACAGAAATCTGCCTGCCTCTGTCTCTGCCTCTTGGTATTAAAAGCATGCCACAATGCCCAACTAAGCTTGTTTACTTACAGACCTCATTCTAAAGACAGTACAGCAAGAATAAGAAAAAATGGAGAGATTTAACTAAGGATATCAGTAAGTGTGGGGGGGGGCAAATATTTGAGGTTTGAATAGATTGTGATTGTTATTCTAAAACCACACACTTTATTTGGAATAGTGTGTGCTCTGGAACTATATATTCATTCCTTTATGGAACCACCAGTAGCTCCTATTTCTTAGACTGACATGACTTTGAAGACTTCTCAATTGTGTTTTGAACTGATCTAAATGAACATGGCCCTTTTCTTTTTTTTTCAGTTTAATCAGTTTTATTTTATTTTTTTTTATTTGCAATACTTTTGGCCAATAACTTAAATGTATTTTTGCCTAACTCTTATATCCTAAACTAATCCATCTCCATTAATCTGTGTATCGCCATGTGGCTGTGGCTTACTGGATAAAGTTCCATCCGGCGAGCGTCTGTCTCTGGAGGGGCTACACGGCTTCTCCCTGACTCTGCCTACTCTCTCTTTAGATCTCTTTCAACCTCGCTTTACTCTGTTAAGCCATTGGCCGAAAGCAGTTTCTTTATTCATTAACCAGTAAAAGCAACATGGCCCTTTTCTAAAGCTCTTAGGGACAGTTTGATTATTTTTTTCGAGATAGGGTTTCTCTGTGGTTTTGGATCCTGTCCTGGAACTAGCTCTTGTAGACCAGGCTGGTCTCGAACTCACAGAGATCCACCTGCCTCTGCCTCCCGAGTGCTGGGATTAAAGGCATGCGCCACTACCGCCCGGCGACAGTTTGATTATTTTTCCCATCTCCAAGTGTCAGAAAAGCTGACTATGCTTAAAACTCAAAGTTGGCCTTAGAGCCTCTTGTATGTCACCAAAGTTGCTAACATCCTACAGGCATTTTCTCTTTACCCTTTCTTTCCTCCTTACCCTTCTCTGACTTCTCCAATTCATCCCTCCAACTTCAGTAATCTCTGCTCTTTCAGTAAACCTATTTCTTGACCAACAATTATCCATTAGCTGGTATAGTCAAACAAACAAACTTAGTTTCTTGGTCAGTAGATTTGTGCTAGAGTCCTAGCTCTGCAATGTATTCACCATGTTGGGCAAGGTACCAGACCCTCAGGGTTTTTTTTAATTAATTAATTTATTTATTTATTAAAGATTTCTGCCTCCTCCCTGCCACCGCCTCCCACCCTCAGTTTTTTTTATCTGTAAATGGTAGTGATATTGCCTAAAATGCAGGGTTTATGGTATAGCCAGCACAGTGTCAGCTCATAGCTAGTGCTATGGTAGCTATTATAGTCAGTGAATCTCAAACTCAGGTTGTTTTTTATTCGAAGTATAATTAGTGAGCAATTCAATTCAACCTTGTGAGCGACCTCTGTTTCCTCTTTTCTTTCCTCAAAGTACCTGAAATTCTCTGTCACTGTTTCCAAATGAAGAAATCTTCATCAAAATGGTTGTTTTACTTCTCTTGTATATCATTTTCCTGGTGGTATTTTGCCCCTGCCAACCTGTCTTATCCCTACCTCCCACTGTCTTCTTGGGGTGGGTGAGTAGCAGTAGTTCAGGAAAAATTTACATAGCAATAAAAAAAATCAACTCAGAAGTTTTTTTTCAGACCAAGAAAGCTCTAGGTGGCAGAGGGAAGATTAATAAATCAGGAAACTCCAAGAGCAGCTAAGCTGCTAATTTAAAAGTTTTTTTTTCTCCTCTGATAATGTTCTTAATGACCTATAAATACTACCTATACTTTGTTCTGTCTGCTGCACACCACTTGGTGCAAACACCACATTCAGGGAGTCTGAAGTTAACAATGTCTTGAGGTTGGCATTTTCTCCCACCTAAATGGTATGAAATGGGCTATGCAAAAGATTTGCTTGGAGAGTTTATTGGTCAGCTCTTTGCTTTTTTTGTTGTTGTTGTTTTTTGGTTTTTGGTTTTTGTTTTGTTTTGTTTTTCAAGACAGGGTCTCTCTGTAGCTTTTGAGCCTGTCCTGGAACTAGCTCTTATAGACCAGACCAGGCTGGCCTCAAAATCACAGAGTTCCACCCACCTCTGCCTCCCGAGTGCTGGGATTAAAGGCGGGCACCACCACTGCCGGGCGCTTGGTCAGCTCTTTGCAACTTCAGTGGACACTGAATATTTTACCATTGAAATCTACCAGTGGAGCCCCATTTCATAGTTGAAAACAGTGACTGTTAAGTGACATAAATGCACTAAAAGCCAGGAGGAAATCAAGGTCTTCAGATTAGCCTTGGCTGGGGCCTTAGCCAGGGTGTCAGTACCAGGTACCTGTCTAAGAAATATTCTGAAGCAAATAATTACCTCCTTTGCTGATAAGAGGTCCCAGTACTTTTCCAATAGAACGATTGCCCTGGGTTGTTTCATTGAACCATAGCTTGTGGAGCACTGATTTATGTGTACTTGCCTTAACATCATGCAAACTATTGTATATGTTGGTGGAACCTAATGTTCCTCTAGTCCTAGGTTGGTGTAAACAGTATTGGTGATTGCATCACTTGTTCCTTTCTCTGCCCACGTTGTTTCTTATCCTTGCAGTTCTAATTTTATCCACCAGGTGGCCTCTCTTAGGCAGGAGTAGGAAGAACCTCAAGGCTTTAGATGCCACCTCCTTTTTCAGTCTTTTTCTTTCTTTCCTTCCTTCCTTTCTTTTTAATGCCCAAAAGAATGAAAATACATTTTGATGCAAACATGTGTAATTTTATTAGACAACATAAACCTCTTTCCTTATGGCATCATTAAGTACTCTTCAATGGTGTGTATATATATAGTTGGATTCATTACTACTAGACACTTAGGTTCACAATGTACCAGCTTAGTTTCCTGTATTCTGAAGTAAACAGAAGTGGGCAAATAAAAGTGAATTTATTTATAGTTTGGCCAAATTTCCCCCAGGGGTGGTGTTTCTCTTTGGATTCCCTGTATCATTCATTATTTCATATTTTATAGGAATGATAAAACAAAAGTTAAAAAACAGGAAATATGCACATGTAGATGGAACTGTTATCAGGACTTTGAGATTTCTGGAGGAGGCAAGTTCCCCTTGGTGTCAGTGCTTCAGGGTTCTCAGCTTGGGAGCACCTGGAGAAATTCTAAATCTTCCTTTCCTCAGGGCTCTGTTGACACTGAGCTATTTTTCCTGAGGCAATTTATGTGTAGCTTTGGTTTGTAGTTTTCTTCTTCAGCTTACTGTTTATAAGAAAGTTTTTAGAAATACTTTTGGTTGTGAGCCTAACCTTTAATGGATGAGCCATCCCTCCATCCCTTAAAAATGTTTTAAAAAATAGTTAGCCAAGTCATGTTGGTGCAGTCTACAATCACAGCATGTAAGAGAATTATGATTGGAGGTCAGCTTGAGCTACATAGATAGACCCTGCCTGTAAGTAAGTAAAAAAATAAAAATAGGGCTGGAGAGATGACTCAGCAGCAAGAGCGCTGGCTACTCTTCCAGAGGACCCAGTTGATTGCCAGCACCACATGGTTGTTCACAATCTTCTGTAACTCCAGTCCCAGAGGATCCAATGCCCTCTTCTGGCCTCCTCAGACGGACACCAGGCACTCATGTGGTGCACAGACATACATACCAGCAAAACACTCATACACATAAAATAAAATAAATAGGGACATGAGCTCTCAAGTAATAGTGGTGAATATATTTTCTTTGCAGAGTAGGGTGTAGAGACCAAAGAGAAAAGGACTGGCATCTGTGGTCACTCCATTGCCAACTCCACTGCTCTGTCTTCTTTCCACAACCTCTGTCACCCACCTACTGCTCCCTAGTATGTGTCTATCTCATCAGCTCTTGAACCCTCTTTCCCCCATACACATGCACACCTGTGAGTGTATTACATGCAAACCACCCATTATTCCCATACTTGTACTTCTCAAGGAAGGAAGAGATGAGTTGAGCGGGTCCTGGAGTTTGGACCAGGCTGGGTAAGCATCTGGCTGATGCTTTGCTAGACAGCTGCATTGCTGAGTGAGTGAACATACAGATGGAAAGTCTGTGTCCAAGGAAAGACGCAGTCAGCTGGAGAAAGTGAGACTCCTAATGGTGGGGGTAGGCATTCAGAGAGTGACAGGAGAGCACTGCAAAGTCAGAGCACATGGATTGGCACCCGGAAAGCTTTTAAATGCAGTACCGCCCTCTACTGAATGCTTTCTACCTGCTGTTCATTTCTCTAGAAATGAACTCCAGTTTGGTTTTTACCAGCCTCCAAAGTCCTCTTTGGAGATGCCAATTGGCACAAGAAAGTGCTGAACTGTTTACACTCCCTGACTAAGGTTCACCAAGGGGGATGTGGTTTAAATGGGCCACAAAGCCCAGTACAGGACTCATTTGCATGGCCCTGACGCCATGTGACGCAGCGGGCTCCTCCTATATAAAGAAGCAGGAGCCGAAATTATCTCTGAGTCTGGGTTGGGCTGGCAGCTGTGGAGTTGTGACACACTTGGTGACTTCCCTCGAGCCACTTCCCTTCAACTCCTGCTTGAAGTGCCTGACTTGCTCAGGTTCTGCCCGGCGGCCTTCCTTCTAAGCTCCAGGGCCGAACTGCGGCGCCAGAGCCTATCCCATAGCAGCGCGCCAGCAGCCACCCAAACCAGCCCCAGCTCCCCTCGGCAACTCGAATCATGAACACCGAAATGTATCAGACCCCCATGGAGGTGGCGGTCTATCAGCTGCACAATTTCTCCATCTCCTTCTTCTCTTCTCTGCTTGGAGGGGATGTGGTTTCCGTTAAGCTGGATAACAGGTAACCACTTGCCCTAGCTCGCGCGCTGAATCGAGCCGCGGAGCCCACGGGGCTGGGCTCCGAGGTGGATCACAGAGCTAGCTAGCCTTGCTCTGGTCCCTGTTTCCCCGCGGTGTAGCATCCTGGGAAGGGGCGGGGGTAGGGGACGCAGGAGGGGGGGTCACCTCCTCGCTGGGATCCGCCGGCGGAGCGTCCCTGCGGCTGCCGCGCGGCAGTGAGAACTAGCAGCTGCTGCTGCTGAGGCAGAGGGGCGGCGAGCTAGGCAGAGCTGGGGCAGGCTGTGCACCGTCTGGGGAAAGGTCTGAAGCTTCTAAATCGAGAAGGAATTCCTAGCTAGGTCCGGAGATTGGTAGGTTTGCCCGGGACTTTTGGGGCCCCGCCGCGGGGGGCTTTCCTTGGATGCGCGCTCTATTGTTTGCAAATAGCCTGAAAGCAGGCCGCTCAGGCCCGGGCGCCTCAGAACCGCGCAGAGCTCCAATCCTTTGGAACTCAGGGCGGCGCCCAAGCGAGGTTAGCAGGGTTAGAGAAGTGCAGTTTCCTGCAGGGGCTGGAGAGAGACCTTAAGTGCCTGGAATTAAGGCCAAGGAGGCAGGAGAGAAGAAGACCCTAGGCAGGTAAAGGACTTCAGCCACAACTGCCTTGGACTTAGAGTGAGTAATGGGTGGCTTTGCTTTTTGTCTTGGCAGTGCCTCCGGAGCCAGCGTGGTGGCCCTAGACAACAAGATTGAACAGGCCATGGTGAGTGCATCACTGCGTCCTTACCGTCCCCTGACTTATTTGTAGCTTATGTAACTCTGGACAGTTTGAGGGGGTGGATGCAAAAGCGTTTAGCCAGGACCCTAAGGAAAATAACTGCTAGCTTCCTATTCTCATCGGAGACCTTAGGGAACAATTAGCGGGATGCCTTTTAGGACATTCCCAGTCTGCCCTTGGTACACTACCTCCCTTTTGACTCCTCCTCCATCCCAGGGTTTTGCAGCAGCCTCTGACTCCCTCCTGAATGGTGCAAGGTGAGAATTGCAACTCTTGGATTTGTCTGTTTTCTGCAGTTGGCAGGGGCCAGAGCTCATTGGATGCAGTTGCACTGCAGTGCCTCTGCAGATCCTGGGCTGGGGTCAGGAGTTGGGAGGAAACAGAAAGCAAAGCACCCCACCCTTTTGCTGGCCTGCTTCTTAATAGGTAGAGGTCACACTCCACCAAACAGCCAAAATGCTGCAGAGACTTGGGACTTCTTCCAGTGATAAGCTCCTCAACTGTGCTGTGAGGCTTAATGGCACAGTTCCCTATCCCTCAGTAAATTTAAAGGGTACGGAAAGCTCTGCCTCTCCCCAGAGTAAGGTTCATGTGTCCTATTTGAGTTTTCAAGACAAGGGTGACTTGATGTGCTGGGTTATGTGTAGGGGAGAAAATGCCAAAATAGATGGCATTTTTAGGAGATAAAAGTTTCATATTATTGGCAAATTTTTATAAAACAGACCAAGAATATGGGGTGTACTGTAGGCTTCCCCCAGATTTGTGCCATCAGCAGGATAAACTGAGAGGTCTTAACCTAGTCAGACTTGAAAATCATTAGTAATTTGGAGTCTGGAACAAAGTTGGGCTCCCAACCCTGACATGGCCCAAATCCTGCAACTGTCCTAAACAAGAGTCTTAAGTGTGTAAGAGAATAGGGCAAAGAAGTGAGCTCTAGGCACGATGCGCTGGGTGAGAGTTGCATGATGGTGGCATAAAGACCAGTACAGCGGATTGATAGCAGGATGACAGTGCTGCGGAGGGGCCATGGTGGCTAACAAATAGCTTTGTTCCATGGCAGGATCTAGTGAAGAATCATCTGATGTATGCTGTGAGAGAGGAGGTGGAGATCCTAAAGGAGCAGATCCGTGAGCTGGTGGAGAAGAACTCCCAGCTGGAGCGTGAGAACACCCTCCTGAAGACCCTGGCAAGCCCAGAGCAGCTGGAAAAGTTTCAGTCCAGGCTGAGCCCTGAAGAGCCAGCACCCGAAGCCCCAGAAACCCCAGAAGCCCCTGGTGGTTCTGCGGTGTAAGTGGCTCTGTCCTCAGGGTGGGCAGAGCCACAACTTGTTCTACCTAGTTCTTTCCAGTTTGTTTTTTGGCTCCCCAAGCGTCATCTCATGTGGAGAACTTTACACCTAACATAGCTGGTGCCAAGAGATGTCCCAAGGACATGGCCATCTGGGTCCACTCCAGTGACAGACCCCTGACAAAGAGCAGGTCCCTGGAGACTGAGTTGCATGGGGCCTAGTAACCCCAAGCCAGTGAGCCTCTCATGCTACCGGGCCCAGGGGCTTCCAGGGCCTGGGCAACTTAGTTACAGCTGGCAAAGGAGAAAGTAGTTTGAGATGTAATGCCAGTGTGCTCCAGAAAGTATCAGGGGTCTGTTTTTCATTTCCATGGACATCTTCCACAGCTTCATCTGACAATGACTGTTCCTATGAAGAAGCCACTTGTGTTTTAAGCAGAGGCAACCTCTCTCTTCTCCTCTGTCTTGCCCAGGCAGGGGCAGAGATGGGAGAGATTGAGCCAAGTCAGCCTTCTGTTGGTTAATATGGTATATTGCATGGCTTTGTGCACAGCCCAGTGTGGGATTACAGCTTTGGGATGACCGCTTACAACGTTCTGTTTGGTTAGTGTTGGCATAGTTTTTCTATATAGCCATAAATGCATATATATACCCATAGGGCTAGATCTATATCTTAGTGTAGTGATGTATACATATACACATACACCTACATGTTGAAGGGCCTAATCAGCTTTGGGAGTACTGACTGGTCCCTTATCTCTTAAAGCTAATTTTTTGACTGTGCTAATTTACCAAATTGATCCACTTTGTCCTTTAGATTAATTAAGACTCAAGATACAAGGGAGGGAGAGGGGGACCAGCCTCACAATGCGGCCACAGATGCCTTGCTGCTGCATCCCTCCCCCATCTGTCCACTGAAGACACTGAAGTCCTCATTTGAATGCCAAACCCACCATTCATTGGTGCTGACTACATAGAATGGGGTTGAGAGAAGATCAGTTTGGACTTCACTTTTTTGTTTGAGGTTTTTTTTTTTTAATTGTTTTTGTTTTTGTTGTTGGTTTTGTTTTGTTGTTGTTGTTGTTGTTTGGGGGGGTTGGGTTTTTTGTTTTTTGTTTTTTTCTTGTAAGAAACTTTGGGATGAATTAAAGGATGGAGTCCTGTGTTGGATAAGAGAAGTAAATGGTTTCGATCCCTTGGGGGCCTGGGAGATGTACCCAGGAAGTTTGTGTAAGGAGGTTCTGTGACAGTGGACACTTTCCACTTTCTGACACCTTATCCTGCTGTATGTCTTCAGGATTTGGATTTGGATTTTTCAGATGTAGCTTGAAATTTCAATAAACTTTGCTCTTTTTTTTCTAAAAATAAACTTGGTGTTTGACTGTATACATAGACTGGGTGGGCATTTGATAGAGGCAAAATGTTTTGCTAGTCTGTCCAATATTTGCTGAACACCTGGGAAGGGCTGCTGCCTCCCTGATGGTGTGTCATTTACATAGTCTCTACATGCTTTTGCTATATTTCTCTGTCCACATAGGGAAGCTGAGACTCAGCAAGTTTAAGTAACTTATCGAAAATCACACAGCCCTTATGAAAATTTGGACACGTCTTAGCCTTCCTACTTGGTCTAAATGACGATTAACACCCAACTTTTAGCTTGAGGGGAAATTTGGAAAAATATCCCCTAAGAATCCCCCCAAAGAAACAAGAAAGGTATGCTTCTGAAGGATCAAGAGAGGAGCCTAGTTAACATAGGTGAGCCTGCCTCTTCCTGCTTCTAATAATCCACTCAGAATCCTTGACCTTGACAAAGTAGAAGCGGGTTGTGGTGAAAAGAAGGAGACTGTGCGAGGGGGCAAAACTACATTCTTTTAGTCTGCTTTCCCCACCCAAAAAAAGATGTGTTCAATTCCTGCTTCTCCACTAGTCCTGAGAGTTCTCTCGCAGCATCAACTAGTGGGGCAGGCCAAGTCTATTTCAACTTCCCTCTGCACCTCTTAGGTGATACTTACTACTGCCCTTCTGTCCACATTTCTCTGCAGTTTGTCTGACTAACTAACGAAGGACATTTCGTTTCTCTTCTGCTGCACCCTCAAATGGACTTAATTCTAGATCAATTCTGAGCCTACTGGGTTCTTAAGAGAGTCACCCTTATGTCAGTTATTTAATCTGTGCTTCCTGTAGAACACACAGCTATTTTTTGGACACATGCATTTAAACAGAATTTCACTTTTTTTTTTTTTGGTTTTTCGAGACAGGGTTTCTCTGTGGTTTTGGGGCCTGTCCTGGAACTAGCTCTTGTAGACCAGGCTGGTCTCGAACTCACAGAGATCCACCTGCCTCTGCCTCCCGAGTGCTGGGATTAAAGGCGTGCGCCACCATCACTCAGCTACTTTTCTTAAGTCATAATAAGCCTCAAGGTGACCAAAATGACTTGGCCCAATTGCTACCCAAATTAACTCAAAATGGCATGCTTCCTTCTCAGATTCATACATATTAGCCTGTTCTTTTCCAATTGTCAAAACTTTCCTAATACCACACATCTCTGCTTGCTGGCCTCTTGAGCCCCAATTTCCATATCTAATCTCAATCTTGCTACTCAGGATGCCAAATTCATTGTGTTCATCTGTCAGTTTGGTCATGCTGTGCAGAATGCACAGCTAATGGCATAGATAAAAACTGAGGGCTATGGCCACATCCACTCTCAAGCAGCCATCCCTCCTCTGACCTAGCTTTCTTCTCATTCCCAAATCCTTTCACCCTTTCCCTGTAAAACAAACTGAGGGGCTTTGGGAACTATTCAGTACACCTGCAAACTCTACACCCCTGTTTTCTAGCTGAAAAGTAACAGATGATGAAAGGAAAGTTTGACCCATGGTGTTAATAAAGATTGGGGGTGGGGGCAGGTGGGTGAAGTGACTGTGGTGCGCGGTTATAATCTCAGCACCTGAGATTTGGAGGCAGGCAGATAAGAAGTTCAAGGACATTTTGGGCTGCAGGAGACTTTGTCTCAAAAAGGGGAGGGGGACACTAGGAGAGGAAGCAGTCTGAGGGGAGGGGGAATGAAGAGGGGCAGAAAGTAGCCTATCAAACCCTCAGGTCAACAAACACTTTCTATACAAGAAATTGGAAAAAAAATCTTGTCCCACAATCACTTAGTGGTAAAGAGAACAACTTTGTTCCCTAGGCAACCCCGCCTAAACAGAGACAAACAACTGCAACCTCTGAGGCCACTGCAGTTAGCAGACCAGATAAGAGGAACTTTAGGTGTTTGTTCTTCACACACTGCAGTAACTCTGTTATTGTTGCTCCACAGAAAACCACCTAGGCTGGAGAAAGGCAGGGAAAAAAACAGTGCTCGTGGCCTTTCACAGCTTTTGAAGTTCTAGGTTCATCAGACCCAGAACAAGAAAAAAGAAAAAGAAAAAAAAAAAAACAAAACAAAACAAGGAGAGCTGAAGCAGTAAACCTTGGGTTCTGGGCATGCCAACTTGTGGGTGACCTCTGATCTACTGTCACATCGATCCTCCTGGCATCTCACAAGAGCACTGCTCTGCCATGATCCTGAAGGCAAAACTGTTCCCTGCCCTTCTAAGGAGGCAGTTATGATTTACTTCCATTAAACAGACCAGAAAATTGACAGACAGAGGGCTCTGTGTGGCTCCCAGAGTTCCCATGGGCCTCAGGAGACAGCAGCTTCCCCTAGACATTTCAAAAAAATACTCTCAGACCACCCTCAAATCCATAGTGGTTGAACTGGGCATCTTTACTGCGAGAAAGAGGAGAAGGAGATGATGAGGGAGAAAGCAAAGAACAAAATGAGTGAGTTCAATGTGACTTTTTTGTTTTTTGTTTTTTCCGAGACGTTTTTCTCTGTGTATCTTTGGCTGTCCTGGAACTTGCTCTGTAGACCAAGCTGGTCTTGAACTCACAGAGATCTGTCTGTCTCTGCCTCCCCAGTGCTGGGATTAAAGGTGTGCCACCATGTCCAGCATCTCAATGTGGCTTTAAAAAGAACTGCTTATATTTATCCGTGAAAGCAGAGACATTCATTTGAACACTAGAACAGTAGTAATGCATTACTATCTAGCTAAGTTTAACTACCCACGAACACCCGTACCCACAGTGGGACTAGATTAACAGAAAGAGGCTGCCTTGGCTACAAAGAGCAAGGCTCCTAGGTTCAGGACAAGCACAGAGGAAAGTACTTGGGAGGGAGGCCTCCTGGAGAGCCAGTGAAGACTGAGTAGGGGAAGAGGCAGGGCTCCTTGCTCCTGGTGTATAGAAAGAAAAATAGGAGAAAGCACCAGGAAAGAAAGTGTAGGGCCCGCTGGCTCTGGAAACGTTTTGAAGTTGTACTAACATCATCGTGTTTATTCTGGAAACCCTTGCTTTCAAATCTTACCTTTTCTCCTCCTAGAAGACCAATTACAGCTTGAGAGACAACCCAGACCCTGGGAGAGGGCTGCAGAGAAACCCAGCCAGATCCAAACAGTGAGCATTTAAATTTCCCCACCCCTGGATCAGTCAAGGCCTTACCAGGGACTCTTATCAGTTCAATATTCCAAGAAGAAATGGTTTCTAGAAAAGAGCAGGCTGGAAGAGGCAAAGATCACAATCATATCATCAGTTACATGACAGTTTATTTCACATACCATTATAATCCATTTTATTGACTTTTTAAGTCGTCTCCACAAGCCTATGAAGTATGTCCTATTAAGATCCCTGTTTAGACAAAGTGTAGTCCAGTGGTAGAGAGCACACCTAGTACAAGTAAGGCCCCGGACTTAATCTCCAGCCAAAAGCCACCAATAATAAACATTCTCATTTTACCAATGAGAAAATGAGAATGCTAAGTAAGGTACAGGGAACTTAGGCCCTTTGGCCAAAGTCATAGAACTAGTGCAAGGCAAACCGTGCATATGGCGGAGGTGAGATGAATGCCTGAACAAATGGGATGAACAACCGCAATAGTTTTCTTGATTTCTCCCGTGTAGTGTCGTGTTTCCCAATCCAGCGATGGATACAAGACAAGTGAGCTGGGGAAGGATGGGAGTGAACCGAGAAGGAAAGTGGAGGGTGGGAAGCCGGCTAGGCTGACCTAGAGCCCATGCCTTTAGATAGCATCTAAGAGCCCTCAGGGAAGCCTCTGAGCAGGGAAAGGATGTGAGGCAAGAATTATTTGTACAGGATGGGTTGTGGCTGCTGGGGAGGCTGGAACAGGCAGGGGCTAATGGGGGGGGCGGGCAGCTGCTGTTCTAATCCAGCTGTGCAGTGATGAGGGCCAGCTCAGGGAAGGGTGAGAACAGAGGTCACCAAAAGGAAAGGACAAAGCCAGTACAAGGCAGTTCTTTTTTCTCAAGTGTGGTCTGCAATCCACTCCATCAATTTGACCCAGAAGTGCAAATTGCAGACTCCAGCTCCACACAGGCTGTAGAGCCTGCATATTTCCCAAGTCCATGTTGCTAGAGAGCCTCCACTATGGGAAACTTTGAGGATCTTCTACCAGGAGAAAAGTCACTATGACCTACTAGCAAAATGAGTCAGGTAGAGAGGCAATAACAAAGTAGTCTAGGTCAAAAAGATGACTTGGATATCAGGATGATTTTATATACAGGGTTTTTCTGTGTAGCCTTGGCCATCCTGGAACTTGCTTTGTAGACCCAGCTGGCCTCCAACTCACAAAGATCCACCTGTCTCTACCTCCACAGTATGGGAATTAAAGGCTTGTGCCACCACCGCCATGGGACTTCAATCATTTTTTTTTTTACTACATAACTCAAGATGACCAAGAAATCAATATGTGTTACCTCCACTTTCTGAATGCTAATGCTAAGATCACAGATAGACAACACCAAACTCAAAGTTAACCAATTAAAAATTATTTATTCAGCCGGGCGGTGGTGGCGCACACCTTTAATCCCAGCACTCAGGAGGCAGAGGCAGGCGGATCTCTGTGAGTTCAAGACCAGCCTGGTCTACAGAACTAGTTCCAGGACAGGCTCCAAAGCCACAGAGAAACCCTGTCTCGAAAAACCAAAAAAAAAAAAATTATTTATTCATTTTATGTGTATGGCTATTGTGCCTGTATGTATGTCTGTGTACCACATGCATCCCTTGTCCCCAGGGAGGCAAAAAGAGGGTGAGGCAGGAGAATACTTGAGCCCAGGAGTATCAGGAAAATCCTCATCTAAAAAGAAAAACGGAGGCAGACAAACAGCGGAAAGCCCCAGGAGGGAGCCAGACTGCCTGGGACACAAGAGCTGGGGAAACCAGTTTGCTGACCGGCTCTCATTTTCCCTCTTTGGTCCATTCTTTCTGACGTTTCTTCTTCAGATGCCACCCCGTAAAATTGAACACAACCCTAAAAGTCACTTTGAGGAAGCCTGAAGCAACTGAGGTATTCCGGGAAGAGGCACCCAGGAGTTCCGAACTGCTGTCCTTCCTTGTCTTTCCACAGCCAACTATATCACGGGTGGTCTGGCACCGGCTTCTCTAGACCTCGGTTTCACAAGGTAAAAACCAAGTGCTTCCGTGGGATCTTTTCTAAACCACTGCCCAGGAAGCCCAAAGACAGAGGAGTGCTCTGACTATAAGATTCCTACGGCTTACCTCTTCCTCGAGGGGACTCAGTTTCCCCTCCAGCCTCTACTTTGTACTTTTCATCATATCAAGCTCTTATCAAGTTACTCAGTTAAAATATCTTTAGAGCTCTATGCAACCTTCCTGATACTATGTGTCATCTTTTCTTTTCTCTCTCTCTCTCTCTCTCTCTCTCTCTCTCTCTCTCTCTCGTTTTTTGTTTTTTTTTAAACCTAGGGTTATATAACAGAGGACAATCTTGAAATCCAGATTCCCCTGTCTCTACCTTGAGAATGCTGGAATTATAGGTGTGGTTCATCATGCCTGGGTTTTGTTGTACTGGGGATCAAACCCAAGGTTCCATGCGTGCTAGGGCTACTTCCCTAGCTCCTCACTGTATTTTTCTAACAGCAGACATGACAACCCTTTGAGCAATTGTTAATGCCCAGAGATGCCTCGGCACAGTGGTTAGATTAACTTTGTACTCGAATTGACTAAGTCCTAAACTACAAGGGTCAATAAAGACAATTTGGGAGAAAGTTCAGGATTAAATATATTTTAAAGAGCTACACATTACCACACAGGGTGGTGCACATGAGTAATCCTAGGGCTTGGGGGACTGAGAAGGGAGGACAGTCTATGAAAATCAAGCAAGGGTTACAAAAGAGGCTCTAGCCGGGCGGTGGTGGCCCACGCCTTTAATCTCAGCACTTGGGAGGCAGAGGCAGGCCGATCTCTGTGAGTTCGAGACCAGCCTGGTCTACAGAGCTAGTTCCAGGACAGGCTCCAAAGCTATAGAGAAACCCTGTCTCGAAAAACCAAAAAAAAAAAAAAAAAAAAAAAAAAGAGGCTCTAAACTAGCCTGGGTTATACGACCCGCCTCTGTCTCAAACCCAAACAACCAGTAACAAAAAGACTCTGTTACTTTGGCTCAGCCTCTGCCTCCTGAGTGCTAGGATTAAAGGCGTGTGCCACCACACCCAGCTATTCTCAGGGTCTTAAGTACCATTACCTTGTCTTGTGGCTCCAAAAATCTCTTTGTCTAGTTTAAAGATTTGCCCTGAGCTTTTGGGCACAGGTTTCCAGAATATTCCTTCTCAGTGGCTTCCCTGTGTTTCATACAGACATTGCTATCTCTAAGATCAAAGTCTTGACTCACCTCCACCGCTGTGGATGCCCAACTACACAGCTGTCCAAGTCTCCATCCTAGCTCCAATACTCATGTAAATGCATATATGGAGTCGGGGAGGAGGGAGGCGGGAGAGACATCCCTTTTCTCTAGCACCATAGCCTAAGCTACCCTCACACTGCTTCACACAGCCTCACACAGTGGGGATCCCTGCTTCCATGTTCGACCGTCCACAGTTGTACTGAGCAGCTACAGTGAGCAGCCTTAATGCCAAACCAAACCATGGAGTCCCTTGTCTTAAGCCTATCAAATGGCTTATCATCATACTTAGACTAAAGTCCAAACTCCTTCCCAGGGCACACAGTCGCTGCATGATCTAGCCTCCACTGACCTCTCTAGCCTCTCCACGTGCCACTTGGCTGCTCTGGCCAAACTCCATCTGCACAGAACTCCCTCCTTCCCTACTCCTCACCCCGCACTTTGGGTATGTGCTTCTCTGTGAAGAATCAGGAGCCACCCAGCTGCCCAGCAGCTCACTCTGCTAATCACAAACTTACTAGGTCCTGTCTCTTGGCTCTCTCTCTCTCTCTCTCTCTCTCTCTCTCTGATGTTTGTTCACTACTCTCTCCAAAGAAATATCCCCCAAGGGCACTTATCCCGATTGCATGATTTACAGTTTTGTTTGTGCCTCATGACTCTGGATGCTTCCCAAGATCAGGGTAACATCTTCAGAGCACAACACAGTATCTGACACATGCCTATCAATACATTTTGGATGCTGTAGCCAGTTGATGGAAGGTTGGGCCAGAAGCTTTTTGATGAAGGTGGGATGGGGAAATTACATCCCAAAGCCTTTCAAATGGCACAAGCAAACTGGTTTGCTGGTCACGTCAGTTATGAAAACAATGACCTGCTTGTTCTGTCAACAGCATTTTTATTGATATTTATTGAGCTCTACACTTTTCTCTGCTCCCCTCCCTGCCTCTCCCCTCCCCTTCTACCCTCCCCCAAGGTCCCCATGCTCCCAATTTACTCAGGAGATCTTGTCTTTTTCTACTTCCCATGTAGATTAGATCTATGTAAGTCTCTCTTAGTGTCTGTATTGTTGTCTGAGTTCTCTGGGATTGTGGTTTGTGGGATGGTTTTCGTTGCTTTAAGTTGAAAAACCACCTATGAGTGAGTACATGTGATTAATTGTCTTTCTGCGTCTGGGTTACATCACTCAAAATAATGTTTTCTAGCTCCATCCATTTTCCTGCAAAATTCAAGATGTCGTTATTTTTTTCTGCTGTGTAGTACTCCATTGTGTAAATGTGTCACATTTTCCTTATCCATTCTTTGGTCAAGGGCATTTAGGTTGTTTCCAGGTTCTGACTATGACAAACAAAGCTGCTATGAACATAGTTGAGCACATGTCCTTGTGGCACGATTGAGCATCCTTTGGATATATACCCAAAAGTGGTATTACTGGGTCTTGAGGAAGGTTGTTTCTCTGTCAACAACTTTTCATTGAGCTGGTTCTGTGTGTCTGTCAGGCAGCAGACTCAGCACTGGGAATATGATGTTGTAAACCTAGGAGATAAGATACTGGCTTCTAAATGGGTTACTGCAAAGGGAGACTGTAGAGGTCCCCCCTGTTATCCTTTAAGATACTCTAAAGGTCTGCTTTTTCCCCCCGTCTCCAGGTTTTTTTTTTTTTTTTTTTTTTTTTTTTGGTTTTTCGAGACAGGGTTTCTCTGTGGCTTTGGAGCCTGTCCTGGAACTAGGTCTTGTAGACCAGGCTGGTCTCGAACTCACAGAGATTCACCTGTCTCTGCCTCCCAACCGTCTCCAGGTTTTAACCTAGAGAACTTCTGCTAACTGTCTGAAGGTGTTGGTCAAGCCTTGTCTCTCTTCAAGAGAGGGCCGTAGTTACTAGGGTTGGTTCTGCCTGTTGACAAAAACACCAACAGCAATTGCTTTTAAATGATAGCTAACTTATCTCTCATAAGAAGTCTGAAGATAGGCAGCCTAGGTGGGTGAATACAACATTTCTATAAAGTTACCAGTGACTCAAAGTCCTCCCAAGTTGCTACTCACCACAGATAGCTAATTGTTTCATTGTCCAGACGGGCTATTCATGCGCTAGCAAATCTATCCACACCAAAGGCCTCAGAAAGGGCAAGGAGAACCACTCCTGGCTTCTGAGAACTCTTCCTAGAAATAACGCACGCCTTTGCTTACATTTCACTGGCCAGAATGTGACCTGCTCATTTATAAGTGGGTGTTCCAGGAAAAAAGAAGTCTCTTCATTTTAAGACTGGGAAAGGCATGGAGAGCTGCCACACCCTTCTCTTCCCATCCCTCACACTTTACCACTGCAACCTCCTGCGGGACACATGGGTCGTGCAGAGATGTTTATTTCTGGGCAAAGTTTTCCCTAGGAATGTAGCCCCTGTATATTGTTTTTTCTTTTTCTTTTTTTTTTCCTTTTGGTTTTTTGTTTTTTCTTTTTCTTTCTTTTGGTTTTTTTTAAATATTTATTTATTTACTTATTATGTATACAATATTCTGTTTGTGTGTATGCCTGCAGGCCAGAAGAGGGCACCAGACCTCATTACAGATGGTTGTGAGCCACCATGTGGTTGCTGGGAATTGAACTCAGGACCTTTAGAAGAGCAGGCAATGCTCTTAACCACTGAGCCATCTCTCCAGCCCCCTTCTTTTGGTTTTTTGAGACAGGGTTTCTCTGTAGCTTTGGAGCCTGTCCTGGAACTAGCTCTTGTAGCTTAGGCTGGTCTCGAGCTCACAGAGATCCGCCTGCCTCTGCCCAAGTGCTGGGATTAAAGGTGTGTGCCACCACCACAGCCTGGCTCGTGCATTGATTTTTGAGATGGGATCTTGCTATGGAGCCCAGGCTGTCTTGGAACTTGACCTTCTCTTTCCCCACTGTCTCAACTGTTGAGAGTAGAGGCAAAGGCCACCACCCCAGACATATGCCCTCAAGAATGTAGCATTCTTTCAGGTCTTAAGGATTTCCTTTGTGTGCAGATGGAATAATTGTGCAATAACACCCAGTTCCCCAAACCTAGGAGTACAGATTCATGTCAACAATCTTCAGCCTTCCTGAAGAGCCATCACTACCACACAGGAGAGGACACAAACGACGAACGGTTATGGAAGGCCTGATTGTCCCCTATAATTTGCTTGTGTCGCTCCCTGCCTCAGAAGCTTCAAGACTGAAAGAGAGGTAGAGCCATGTGTCCCTTTGGCCTTCAGAAAAAGGCAAGGGGTGTGGGTGATGGCACACAGCTGTCATCTCAGTCCCTGGAAAGCGGAGGCAGGGGAATTACTGTAACCCTGAGCTGGGGTTACCTGGTGAGTTCTAGGCCTGCTTGGCCTACTTGATGAGACCTGGGCCCAAAAAAGAAGAGGGAGGAGGGAGAGAAGAAAGAAGTAGGAAAAGGCAAGGGTCAAGCATGGTGAGGAAAGCCTGGACTATCAGTACTGTAGAATGTGAAGCAGGTAGATGGTGGATCGCAGGCCAACCTGGGCCATACTAACTCAGAGGCAGTTGTGTGTGTGTGTGTGTGTGTGTGTGTGTGTAGTGTGAGCAGGCCAGAGGCTCTTCAGTACTTCCTCTAAAGGGCTCCTCCTTCTCTACCTCATCTACCTCCAATTTCCCCTGCAGGGTCTACAGCTTCGACCTGTCTAACCTTCTGGTGCACGTAGGAAATAGGAGACCAGGGCAATGTTACAAAGGGCTGGAGACACTGGGATTTCAAGAAGGCATTTGCCCTGCCCCTGGCCAGGGCCCTTTCTGGTGCCAGGCCTAGCTATGGAAGTTTGTCACCTGACCCTGTCTTTCCAGTGAGCAAGAATTACTCAGGCAGAACCCAACCCCCGCCCCTCCCTTGAATGCTGAACATTCTGTTTTTTTGCCCTTAGGAAGAAACTGGTAAATAACTACATTCTCTTCTGCCAGTTGCACTCCCCTCCCCCGCCTTCTTTACAAAATCAAGGAACTGGGTCACGTTACATAAGTCTGTGTGGTTTTGACGGGCTGAACATCAAGCTTCAAATTGTTGTCCCACACACATGTTGGAGCAGAGCCCCTGTTCCCCTGGATAGCATGAAGGGAAGCTGCTGAGTTCCAAAGTCTGGGGAGTTGTTTTTCCATACGCTTCAGGCCAGTTTAACCCATGTGACCGACTTGCGGCTCTTCTCCTAGAAAGGCATTAAGCCCTTCAGAGAAGTTACAACTCGCCTAGATAGGCACCCTGTGGTGGGATGGGCAGGGGAACTTCCCAGAATCTGCCCTCAAAGCATCAAGGCCAAAGTCCTCCTCCTGTAGAGTCAGCCATTCCGTCAAGCATTTGTTCTGCGGACAAAGCCTTAGAATCTTGCCTAGGTGGTTCATGGACACCTGAGAACTCCTGAACTTGTGTGGCTTCTCCCTAGTGGAGAGAGGCGGGCAGACAAAAACAGAAACCAGTAAGCACAGCAGCAAGTGTTAAGTGAAGCAAGGCTGGGAGGGAGGAAGCAGCCTCCCCTAGATCACACAGCCTAGGTCTTGTGATGGCCAATGTCTTTTTCTTTGGTCACTGAACATGTTCTATGGATTGAACCTTTAGCATCAGGCCCTGAAGCCAGTGAGTAACAGTCAAAGAACAAGGTATGGTGGTACACAGCTGTAGTCAGAGCACAGAAAAAGCAGAGGCAGGAACATTGGGGTTTCCAGGCTACATAGTTAGACCCTGATTTTCTTTCTTTTTTTCTTTCTTTCTTTCTTTCTTTCTTTCTTTCTTTCTTTCTTTCTTTCTTTCCTTCCTTCCTTCCTTCCTTCCTTCCTTCCTTCCTTTCCTTTTTAGTTTTTTTTTTTTTTTTTCGAGACAGGTTTCTCTGTAGCTTTGGAGCTTGTCCTGGAACTCCCTCTGTAGACCAGTCTGGCCTGGAACTCACAGAGATCTGCCTGTCTCCGCCTCCCAACTGCTGGGATTAAAGTTGTGTGCCACCACCACTTGGCGAGACCCTGTTTGTCAGAAAGATAAATATTTCTGTTCTTGCAAAACTATAATATAATCAAGGAGGAAAACTGTATAAAGACACACATACACACAGAGAGGTGGAGTCCTGGTCCGGCATGTAAGGAAGCTACGTGGCTCAGTGGGTAAGTGTACTTGCTGCTCATGCATGAGGACCTGAGTTCGGGTCCCCAGAGCTCATATAAAAAAGGCCATGTCCATGTGCTGTCCTATAAGCCCAGCCCTGTGGGGTGCCGAGACAGGAGAATCACACGCTAGTGCTTGCTGGCCAGCCAGTCTCCTGAAAACAAAACAAAACAGTAAGGTTTGGTGAGAAAGCCTGTCTCCAGGGAGTCAGTCAGAGGGTTCTAGAGCAAGACATCGGAGTTTCTCTTCTGGTTTCTCTAGGCGCATGCCTGTGTGCATGCCCACGTGTGCTCACCCCTCCCCCAATATGGACACGCAAAGCCTCCGTACAGTCCTAACAAATGAAAGCCTATACAAACTACAACTTTAACAGGCACACATCCCCTCCTCCTCTTCTTTCTCCTTCTCCTCCTCCTATTCTTTTGTGCTTTGAGACAGGGTCCTGCACACCCCCAGGCCAGACTCTGATTGCAGCAGAAGATAACCTTAAAGTCCTGATCCCTCTGTGATAGGCAGTCTTACAAATAACTGTCACCAACCTACTTAGTCAACAATACTCTTAAAATTCACAGGGAAGACGACCTTCCAAGCTTTAAAGAATGACAACTTTCCCAGAACAACAACAAAAAACCCTTTTCAGAGACCAGTGCCAGGTCAGAAAACCCTGGGCTGGAATTGACAAATTGCCGGAGGCTGTGGACAAGCTCAAGAGTTCGACATATCCCCCCCCCCCCCCCCCCCCCCCCCCCGCCAACCCTGCCTGGAGCAGCAGCAGGCGTTTGTTTTACCTCCAGGAGCTCCACCAGCTCCCAGCCAACATCAGAAACGCCCTAGCCTGGCTTCTGGAAGGGGGGTGGAGAAAAGAAAACATTCTGAAATACGCCAGAGCATTCCGTTCTTCTTTTAAAGGCCTTAGGAAAAACAATTCTACTAGAACTTAACCTGCTGACGCGACATCAGAGCCTGAGCAACCTTGGGGAAAGACACACTCAGCTCCAGCTCTCTGGAGCCTCCCACATAGATGAGGGGATACAATGTGTGAAGGATGTTGGGGGTGGGAAGAATGGAGGTGGGAGAGATAGCCAGCTCCCCGACTCCTCCAGACATTCTGCCCTGCCAGATGGGCACAGGGATTGAGAGACACTGGGAAAAGTCACAGTTGGAGAGCCCAGGACAATGCCTGCCCCGAAGGTCAAGGAACATTGCAGGAGAGAGCAGAAAGACTGTAAGAGCCAGAGGATCAGGGAGTTTGCTACAAGAGTGTGTCACTTCCTAAAGTCAGAAGCCGCATCCATGAAGTCTCTTTCAACGTGGCTGCCTAACGTGAGCTGAAGAAGAGTGGTACCAAGGTTGGGCTGCCTCTGTAGCCAGCGCTGTGCACACAGATTGGCTGCGGTGATGACTTGTCAGATGGAACCGCAGACACAAAATCTGTGGACGAAATCATTGACACATTAAACTCCATTCAAATTCAAACATTCCAGGCATGATGATGCATGTCTACCTCCTCGGAACTGGAGAGGCTGAGGCAGAAGGGTCACAAGTTCAAGGCCAGCCTAGGATACAGAGTGAGTTCCAGCCAATTTCATTTGCACGGTGAAAACTAGTCTTGAACATGGACAGAGATGTGGGGTGAGGTCAGGAAGGAAAAGGAGGGAGAGGTGTGGAGGGATACTGAGGGAGAGAGAGAGAGAGAGAGAGAGAGAGAGAGAGAGAATGAATATCAGCACAAGGAAAGATACAGAACAACACCCTCCCCCAAAGGTACAGAACACCATGCATTCTTAGGGAATTTCAAATTAAAAAAAGAGTGAGACACCTAGTATTATGGCCATAACCTAAACTTTATAAACATCGGGAGCTGGGAAAGATGTGGAGGTAAAGGAAGTTTGATTCTTCACTGACTGGGAATGCAAAATGATACAATGACATTGAAAGAGTTGTGAAATCGAGTTTATCACAGGATCTAACAATAATACTCTTTAGTATTTACCTAGATGATTTGTAAACGTAGACCCATACAAAAAGACCTTGTATGTATTTATAACAGTTTCATTCATCAATGCCCAAACCTGGAAGCAACCATGATGGCCTTGGGTAGATGCATGGACAAATAAGTGGTGAGGAATTCTGTTAGTGGATTCTTTTTCAGGTCTAAGAAGCTGTTGAGACCATGAGAAGACATAGCAGCAAGCAGCTCTTGACCTCTTTGAGAATGGAATGACCTTTTCACAGGAGTCACATATCCGATATCTTGCATATCAAATATTTACATTACAATCCATAACAGTAGCAAAATGACATTTATGAAGTAATAATAAAAATAATTTTATAGCCAGGCGGTGGTGGCGCACACCTTTAATCCCAGCACTTGGGAGGCAGAGGCAGGCGGATCTCTGTGAGTTCGAGACCAGCCTGGTCTACAAGAGCTAGTTCCAGGACAGGCTCCAAAACCACAGAGAAACCCTGTCTCAAGAAAAACCAAAAATAATAATAATAATAATAATAATTTTATAGTTGTGGGGGGTCACCGCAACATGAGGAACGGTATTAAAGGGTCACAGCATCAGGAAGGATGAGGCTTTAGGAAGGCTGAGAACCACTGACCTAGAGGAGCTTTAAGTGCGCTATGTGGAAGAAGCCAAAGTACAAAGGTCACAAACTGAATTATCCTAGTTATGGGACACTATGGTTTCCTCCGAACTTCAGAGCTTGTGACAATCTGCAGGATTTCTAGGAGCTGATGGAAAGGAGAGCGACTAGGTACGATACAGAGGATCTGAGGGACAATGAAGCCCTTCAGGGTTGTATTGTCATGGAACACACACAGCTCGGCATTGACTCATACCCACAGCATACACACACCAAGTTTGAGCCCCACGACAAGCTGTGGCCTTTGGGTTATGAGAGTGTCTCAGTGCAGGCTCGTCAGTGTTGATGCATGTTCCCCTCCGGTAGGGAGTGTCAACAGGCAGTCATGGAGAGAGGCTACAAAAGCGTGACAACGGAATAAAAGACAACTTTCTCTACTCTTAGTCAACTTTGCTGTGAGCTTAACACTGCTATAAAATGTAATAGAAGTTCGTTAACCTTTTCAGAAAAGTATAAAGTTGGAGTTTTCAGGTACCTACAGGCCATCTGCCTACTACACTTAGTAGGCAGCGAGAGCAGCCAAGTCAGTAAGTGGAAGGAGCTCGCCCAGAACAAATACAGCAAGTTCAATGAAGAGGCAGGGTTCGAGTCACACACCATGGAGCCTCTCTGTTCTATAGTCATCAGACTGACACAGACCAAGAGTCAGCGCATTGTTTTCTGGTAGACAGTGATTAGTGTATACTCTTATGAAGTCAAAAGCCAGAACAAACAATGCCAGGCTTGGCAGCACACACCTGTAATCCCAGCACTTGAAAGGTTGGGGCGGGATGATCTAGAGTTCAAGGTGAGCCTGGGCTATAAAACGGGACTATCTCGGAAGCAAATCCACAAGCGAGCCACAGCAACCCACAAACTCCAAGTTGTTGGGAATGCGAGGCCTAATTTATGACTCAAGTTCTTCTAACCCTTCAGGGCTGGAGGTGGCCTCAGAGAGCAGAATCAGGAAAGGAGCCCAAGGCCTTTCTTTCCCGGAGGCCTGTTGTTGGCCCTGCTGCTCTCACCTGAAGGCCAGAGCAGGACACACATTAAGTAAACTCTTCATAAGGTTGTAGTTATTCACTGCAAGATTCAGGGTTTTTTGTGTGTGTGTGTGTGTTTGGGGGGGGGGGTTGTTGTTGTTGTTGTTGTTGCTATCATTGTTTGTTTCTTTGGCAGACGCTTTTGGTATACAACCAAGACTAGTCTGACCTTTCAGCTCCTCCTGTTCCCACCTTCCAAACGCTGTGGTTATAGCTATAAGCCAATATACTCTCTGGGTTTCTAAAAAAATAGTTTAATTAACATATCATTCTACACATAAGTGGAAGGCAGTATAACATCACAATAAATGTTAGTGTATGCATAAATTATCAGATATTGGTCTTAGCATTTTTCTGTGATGAAAATGTGCAAAATCGCCGGCGGTGGTGGCGCATGCCTTTAATCCCAGCACTCGGGAGGCAGAGGCAGGCGGATCTCTGTGAGTTCGAGACCAGCCTGGTCTACAAGAGCTAGTTCCAGGACAGGCTCCAAAACCACAGAGAAACCCTGTCTCGAAAAACCAAAAAAAAAAAAAAAAAGAAAAAAAAAAAGAAAATGTGCAAAATCTTCTCTAGGGCCAGGCCTGATAGCACACAAAGGGGTCAACAGCTCAAGACCTGTTGGACTACAGAGGAAATTTAAGACCAGTCTAGGCAATTTATTGGCATTCTTTCTCAACTTTGAACAATGAAATCTTCTCTTCATTCTGAAATCTACAATGACCCAGAACACTTTTACTTATTATGTTCAAGATGCAAGCCACCAGGCTCTCCTGTCTGACCACAGTGGTCACAGGAGCCCCCTCCTGAACTTCTCGGCTGTCCCCTCACCCGGTGCAATCCACACCACACACTTCCAGTCAGAGGAAGTGCTGCCACGTGACCTGGCTTGGATCTCCCCTACGGCTTCTCATCTGCAGTGAACCTCATACTCTGGATCATTGCCTTACAGAATGTCCAGGCCTCAGTCATGTCTGTCCCCTCCGGTGACTCTTCCCACAAAAACCCCCTCCCACGCAATGCCCGGGTCACCTTACATGCCAAGATGTTCCACTTCTGGGCTTTTGCTCATAACTATTCCACCTGCCAGTAAGAAGCTCTCCATTAAGGTCAGCCAACCTGGTGATAGCATACTCATCTTTCAAGACAGCAATAGAAAACTTTCCCAACTCCTCAGCTGAATCAGCTACTCCCTTCAGCAGACCGTAGAAATCAACACCAGGAATGCCTCTGCAGTGCCTATTATGTCTGGTTTTCTGTCTTTGTGTAGGTGACCAAGTCTATTAATTTCTGGGTTTATTCTTCTGTTTCTTTCTGCATAAATGAATGGATGTAAATATATATGTGTGTATATATACTGTATATATATATATACATACATACATACACATAATTTTTACTTCTTCTTAGGCAAGAACGAACATTGCATCGACACACTTTCTGCACTTGTCTTTGCTTTTGCGATGTTAGCTCTAGAACCCTGGGCCTTCTGCACATGCTAAACAAGTACTCTACCACTGTGCTATACCCCGGCCCCATACTTCTTATTTTATTAACTATATATCCTAGCTGGATGGGGTGGTTCACACATAAAACAAGCACGTGAGAAACTTGAGACAGGAGGGCTGCGGGTTCTAGGCTTGGACTACCTAGCAAGAACCTATCTCAACATTAACTAAATAAACAAAGAACAAGTCAAGAAGTCACTCCCTACCCATTCACGGGGAGGATCTGCATTATTTTCACAGCTGCACAGGACTCCGCCATGGGCGTGTTGTGGTCTGTACTGTAATAACTGTTTTGTCTGTAGACATTAAGACGTTTTTATAGTGTTGGGAATGGAAGCCAGGGCCTTAGGAATTCAAGGCAAATACCACCTGAAACTACCTCTCCAGCCCGTTTCTAATATTTTGCCACCACAAGCAGCACTGCAATAAATACATTTGCACACATGCATTTCCAGACTATTGGAGAGAGATTGCACAGATGATATTGTGAGCTAGTGTCAAATCCCCCTCTGAAGGGCTGAATCAATTTTCTTTCCCCCCAGCACTATGGGAGAATCACCTCAGATCTTTTGAGAAGAGGTTTTCTTAGAATATCAGCCACCTCCACTTCCCAGGCTGCCCCGTCTGTACAGCTGGTCTACAGGAGTGGCCCAGAAAGCCTCTATGTGCGCAGCCCTGCCCCGCCAAGCACTTATCTCTAGCGTTTCACAAGAGCCTCGGACAAAATCAAGTTCCTAAATTTCTAGGAGCACATTTGCATATTTTGTCTTTTGCATTCCTTGTTTGGGAAAAACAAAGAAAAAACAAATTATAGTGCCTTGAAGTGAGCAAGATAATCCTCCGAAGTCCATTAGCTTGGGAAACATGGAAAGAAGTACAAGGGAAATATACTGCC
This sequence comes from Chionomys nivalis, assembly GCF_950005125.1. NCBI lineage: Eukaryota > Metazoa > Chordata > Mammalia > Rodentia > Cricetidae > Chionomys > Chionomys nivalis. The sequence goes on from NC_080112.1 coordinate 94,807,611, forward strand.
GTTCCACATTCAACAAGTACCAATTTGGTTGCTTCAAAGGCCCTCATAAGATCGAGCACCCATCTTATAAATAAATAAACCATTCTATTGAGAAATATAATAAAGTCATTTACTGTGCTTCAAGGATTACACAGCGCTTTCACACACATATTATCTCATTTGATCCCTACAGTGGAAACATCTACATAGGACCAATTGCACTGCTGACCAATCTTTGATGTATATTAAATGGTTTGTGAGTTTTAAGTATGATATGTCTACCCAGACTTCAAAGGGTTAACTAACGCTGAACTGGAAACAACCCGGACTTATTAAAGGCACACTGTTGGAGGAGCTTGGGAGCAGGAAGTGGTCAGGAAGCCAAGTGGGCCCCAGGCTCAAATTTCCCTGACCAGGAGCCTCAGACGAATGCAGGTGGAAAGCCCCCAACTGCACTGGCTCCTTCCCCATTAATTGAGGCATTTCATAAACAGATTGCATCGTTCTCCAGAAACGAGGCAAGTTAATAATTTCCCTGGATTGAGAGTTCCAAGAGGCCCTTGTGGCTTTATGTGGACCTTCAAAAGAACTTCATGTAGACAGAGTCTGTGAAACTTTTTATATGTGTCTATTAAATATTCACTAGGCTCCCCTGCTCTCATTAATCTCTATAGAGAAGAGAACCAAGAACCCATCCAAGATGTGTCAGGCATTGAAGAACCCAAGGAGGCATCGCAGGCCACCTTTCTGCCAACTTCCCAGCTGTCCCTGTTTCTCTTTAGATGCCTACAACCTCCCCCATCCTCCACCTCCACCAGCCTGGCAGCAGATCGCCACCACCAGGAGAGAGCTTTGAAAGAAGCCTTCTCCCGACAACCCAGCTCGTGGCCTTGATGTGTCACCTGTTTCTACTAACATGCAACTCCAGCACTCCAAAGTCTGAGACAGGCAGACACGGGGTCATTTTTCTCCAGTAGGTCCAGCTTGTCAAGATATCAAGAATAATGTGGACAACATAAAATCTCTAAAGACACCACTTAGGGAAGAAACTAACGGTAGGAGGTGCTGGGATAGACATAATTGGGTCCAGATCCTGCTTCTGTCTTTTATAAGCTATGTGTCCACGGGTAAATCACAGTTACCTTGCCATACAGTATTGCTTTGGGCAATTACCTCTGTAATCCCAGAACTTGGGAGGCAGAGATGGAAGGATTGTAGTGACTGTGTTGGAGGCCTGGTCTGAGCTACATGGTTACAGGCCAGTCTGGTCTACAAAGTGAGACCCTGTCCCCAAAAATAAGTTCTTGCCAGTGGGTCATCAACGGTATGCAACTCAAAATAGTTGCTGTGGAGAATAAATACGCCCTTTAAATGTTTTTGTTTTTTAAGTAAAATGTGGAATGAGGATGTAGGTCAGGGGTGGAGAAGATGTTTGATTCCCTACCACCACAAAAACAAACAAAAATCTGCAAAAATGGTTAGCCTGATATTGGTGTACAGACTATTGGTATGTCACACCTAAAAGTGGCTTCAGAAAGCATTTACTCACATTTTTTTTTGTTTGTTTTTGTTTTTGTTTTTCGAGACAGGGTTTCTCTGTGGTTTTGGAGCCTGTCCTGGAACTAGCTCTTGTAGACCAGGCTGGTCTCGAACTCACAGAGATCCGCCTGCCTCTGCCTCCTGAGTGCTGGGATTAAAGGCATGTGCCACCACCGCCCGGCTCACAATTTTTATTTAGAGAATAGTAAAAAGATTTTCCCACTATCTGCAATCCACCTTGTTTCTCCCTCAAACCAAAGAACTGTTCTGGAAAAGCAGGTGGGTGGGTGGTGAGGCAAGAAAGGCCTGAATGCTGGCGCCTAGGTTTGAGAGGTACCACTAGCCTGTTTGGCTGGCGCAGCCTAAGTGGGTAGTAACGTTCACTTGAAAGTGAAGCCCCGAGCCTCGTGGGAGAAACGCTTCTAAGGTCATTTTGAGGCTCAGGCACAACCAAGATGATTTCAGGTAAACCTTGGCTGAAAATCATTTGATGTCTATCTCTCCCTAATTGCTCCTCGGCCTGATCTCCATCCCCTCCCCCGCCAAAGAACACTCCTCCCAAGCGTCTGGAGAGGCAGTGTTCATCCTCTTTGGGGTGCTAGTGGAGTTCCAGTGGTATCCGTCCACATCTCTACAAAGTGAGCTGGTGAAGGGAAGAAACTTCTGAGCTCACAAAGCAGAGGGAAGTTCTGAGGCGACCCCCCCCAACCACCACCGCTAGCCCCCTCCAAGGAGGGTGACAAGTGAGGGAGGGGCCAGGAAGAAGCAACCAGGGTGCTGCGTCTCCTGTGGCTGGCGGGCTCCTGAAGTGGTGTGTCAAAGAACAGCCAATCGTATTGCAGCTCGGGTTTCCGGGGCCCCGCCCCACCTGACCTCACGTGGCCCTACATGAGGTTTCTGTTTGCTTGCTTTGGGACCCAGAGAGCACTGGGAGTTCTGCCCAGCTCAGCTCTTCGTTAGACTCCACAGGCAGGAAGGAACTGGCCCGCCCTTAAGAACGGAGCTCCTGTCTGAGCAACCGCCAGACTAAACAGGGCTGGGATATAACTGAGGGCTGATGCTGGCTAACTTCATGGCACCCATTTGCCCATATGCCGTGAAGGACAAAGCACTTGGAAGAATGGATACCAGAGTCCCTTTTCCTCCCTGTCTGGGCATCTCTGCTTCCAGAACTCTCTGCGTGTCCCACAATGCACTAGTGAATTTCATCCTACCACAACCCACTTGGCTTTCTTTGCTTAGTTCTCTGTTAACTTCTCTCTTAATGGGAGACTAGAACCAGAAGTGGGATGACCTTGGGCCAGTCACTCCCAATTTCTGAGCTTCAATTTCCTTCTCTGCAAAATATGTGGGCTGAACCGTGTCTGCTTCCATTCTTGGCTCCCGTCAACCCAGTACCAACCAACACAGCAGTCAGGCTATATTGCCCCACCCTCCTCCCAAGTAAAAACTCTCTCAGTCTGCAATTTGAAAAAAAGTCTCCCAGGACTGATCCACACAGTTCTGGCCCCTGGCTGGCTACCTACTGTCACCTCCTACCTCTCATTCCCTTGCAGTCAGGAAAGCTTAGGAGGGCATATCAAGCTTTGAAAGCACTCGGAGGGAACACGAGTCATTCTCAAGCCAAGGGTAAAAGACTTTGACCCCATCTTTTCTTCCAGAGAGATGGAGTGCATACTGTTCAGCAGCGCCTTATCTCTTCGACAAGGGTCAAGCTAGCAACTGCCTAAGGTCCTGATGGCTAGCAACTGCCTAAGGTCCTGATGGTTCTTCTCTCCTGAGGCTGACTGGCCTATTTAACCCCTGGTCACCCCTGTGGTCTCAGCTCTAATCACTTCCTTAGATTCTTGATAAACCCTTCTTGTGGCCCCTCTTTAATGCCCCAGGCAAAGGCCTCCTGTCAATTTATACTTTCCCTGGACATTGCCCTTCTTCTCACAGCTGCAATTGTTTAATATCTATCTGTCTCTCTTGCTAAGCTGTAAGCAGTGTTAGTGTGAGTACATGAGTCACGTGTGTCTTGTCCATGTGTTTTGTTGAGGCACGTGGGGGGGGGGAAGCAGAGGCAGATATGGCCCTGAACAGGTCTATATTCCAGGCTGGCCTCAGATCTTATCTACAACTAAAATTGGCCTTGGGTGCTTGATCCCTCTGCCTCCACCGCCCACAAGCTGGGAGTCCTGGCACGTGTCACCGAGCCTAGCTTGTGTTTCAGTATTTATCTTTGGTACTTCGTGGAGTGCCTAAAATAAATGGAACGGTGTAGTAAATAAATTAGTAAATGATGAACCTTGCCAACTCAGGTAGCCTACTGTGCCAGCCCCACAGTGCCTGCTTTGGTTTTTTGCAGGTCACTGTGTTCCCACGTCTCTGGGCCTATGATGTGGTGTCAGGCAAGCCAGAAGGACATATCTGGTCTTGCAAGAAACTCTAAAAACCAAGTGTAAAGGTCTATGGTTTATGTTAGTCCCACATTATGCTAATTTTCATGATTTCATGAGTCCATTCATTCAATAGCTACTGGCTACCTATGGTGGACCTGGCTCTGTCTTAGATACTGTTAGTCTGACAGCTTTAGTCTTCCCAGACTTCTGAGCATCTCAAACACTGACATATAAATGAACAATTCCTAAATGAGACAGATTGTGAGAAGTGTCCAGGACAGAGGAAAGAGAAGTTGAGAACTGACTGTCCTATGGAAATTTAATGAGGGAAAGAGGAGGGGCAGAAAATTGTGCAAGAGGGTAATCTGATTAGTGGCAGGGCAGGGGTGCATTTCCTGACAGAAAAATCAGCAAGAGGGGAAGATGCCTGTGTCGGGGATCATTTCAGGACAAGCTATCTGCCCACCAGTGTCCAGCAGGACTTGCACGCTGGCGTGTCAAACCACAAGCACCCTTAATGCACCAGAACAGAACCTGCATTACTGGACACCAGAATCACCCAGAGAGCCTTCGCCTTTCCCAGATTCTTACTCAGAAGTTCAGATGTGGGGCTCACTGCATGTGTTATCTATCTGCATTCCTTGGGGTTCAGAGACAGATGGTCTAAAGGGAACACTTGGAGGTCCACTGGTGTTGTGGGTTGGCTGATCTATGTGGGAACCAGTGGAAGCCCAGGACTTTAGTGGGTTCAGAAAACTTCCATTGCATCACTGATCGATACCGTGTGTGGCTGAGTCTAAGGAGAGGGTGGGATTGGGGTGAGTGCAGAGTCTGTGAGAAGGTGAAGGTTAAATGGGCCCAAGGCAGCAATCTTCTAGATTCTGGTGACGATTCATTCTCAGGTGGTCTCCTCCATACCTAGGCATGTATGGGATGCCAGAATTACCTGCTCTCTCATTTGACCTTCTACCTATCTGTGGACTCCCGCTCCTTCCGTCCTGCCCTCTGCTTTAGTGCTGACTTTCTTATTATTTTTTAAAATTTAATAATTAAGTAGATTTTAGGTGTATAGAAGTTTTGCCTGTTTGTATCCTTAGCATACCTGGTACCCACAGAAGCCAGAAGATCCCCTGGGACTAGAGTTACAGACAGTTGTGTGTGAACCTTCTTGTGGGTACAGGGAATTGAACCCCAGGTCTTCTGGAAAAGCAGCTACTACTGTTACACACTGAGCCATCACTCTGACCCCTCGCTCTCCCAATCTTAATGCAGAATTTGTTCAGTTAAAACCCTTGGACAGCCTCTTTTTCCATCCAAACACCTGTTCAAGACCCTTCATCCTCAGCTATGCTCTTGAACGTTCCATGACTCCTTCACATCCATCGTGTGCCCCTTCTTGCCCACAGGCTGGTGCCCCTCACTGGAATACCTGTCTCCTCTCCGCAGTCAGGCATTCGCTCTGCTGTATTCTCAACATCCAGTTCCTCAGCATTCAGCTGCCCACCACTTCCATTCTCTACAGGTCCTTTGTCCCCTGCGCGTGCTCTCCTCCACATCCAGTGCACACTACATTGTGACTTGTCACTTTAATGTCCTAACTGGCCTCAGACTCAGAAGACTCAGTCTAGAAACTTCCCGAAAAGAAGTTCACAGTCTTATGAGAGAGAAAATGCGCTATCGAGCAAGCTACATTTACTGAAGTTCTGTTATGTAATGCCAGGAGTGGAGAATAAAAGGGAGGAAGCGTGGTTCCTATACTCTTTGAACTTGCAATCTAGCCAAGAAGACACAGACACACAGGTTGAAATGCAAAACGTTGCATGATCAAATAAAGTCAGGTGTCAATATTCCAGGAAAGGAGGAGAATGAGTAGCTGTCACTCAGATGTCTACAGAAAGCATCATGCAGGAGTAACTGGAGGGTGGAGAGAGACAGGGAGAGTGTGCACAAGATTGGGAAATATACCGTCCAAAACTGGCCTAAGTAGCATCTCAGGACAGAGGGGAGGATGCTACGTGTGTGATGGTTAATCTTCGTTGTCAATTTGACTAGATTTAGAATCACTATGGAAACACACCTCTGGGTATGTCTGTGAGAGGATCTCCAAGAAAGTTTAGTTGAGAAGGAAGACCTACCTTAACTGTGTGGAGCATCATTCCCTGGACCAGAGTCCTGGAATGAATGAAAAGGAGAAAGCAATCATCTTTCTTTGTTTCCTGGCTGAGGACACAAAGTGACTAGTCCCCTCATGTTACCACCACCATGCCTTCCCTGCCACGATGGTCTATAGGCTCTCAAACCATGATGCAAACTGAATCCTCCCTCCATTAACTTGCTTCTTGTCAGGTATTTGGGCCATGCGACAAGAACATGTGACGAAACCGTGACAAAAGTAACTAATACAGATGGTTTGGAAGAAGCGGAGCTTAGGGGCTCCAGAGTCACTTTGGATGCTAATGATGTCATCCAATAGAGGGATTGGATGCTAAGCTTTAACTGAGGTTCTATCAGCAGAAAAGCTATGATGCATGGCAGAAATATAGTGAGGAACAACATGGGATACAATGCCAGTGGTACATTTACACTAAAGAAACCTTTCTTTTCTTTTTTTTTTTTTTTAACCTGGTATCTTTACAGTGGTTGATAGAAAGCAAGGTGAGCTGTGAACATTCTGAGCCTTACACCCCAATGTCTACCTTGTGTCCTGGGGTGATGAGAAGCCACTGAAAGGTTTTCACTGTGAGACTGCCAGGCTCACACATACCTTGCAAGCAGATGGCTCAGGTAGTGTGGAGAGGTCTATAAAGTTTTGGGGAGCAAAGCTGGAGGCTGTGAGGCTAGGCAAGAGGATGGGAAATAGAATTATGGTAGAGGCAGAAATGCATTCCAAATCGGCTGAGGCTACCTTCAAGGGGATTTCATGTTAGGAGTCGAAGGAATAGAGGAGCTACCTGCTGGAAAACAGCCCCCAAGAAGAGCTGAGGAAGCACCCGGTGATGGTGCCATGGCCTCCCGCTACCCAAAGGAAGAAGGCCAGGCTTAGGTGGAAGTGTTTGAGCAGCTGCCATAGCAGAAGCCCGCCCAGGCTTTCCCTCGGCCTGTGGGTTCTGCACACTTCCCTTTTCCCTTGGGCTCCGGCACCAGTCCAGAGCACACAGTGTTCTCCTGAGCAGATGTCAATGTTCTGGTTGGGGTGAATCACTGTCCCTGGCTAGAAGGGCCAAGCCAGATCCAAGGCAATCTCAAAGAACACTCCAAAGGCCTCCTGTGGGAATCTGAAGAGAAAGGTTTGCACGGGAGAAAACAGCAGGTGTCAAAACAGTGCTGGCCTTTTATAGAGAGCCCTCCAGCACAGTCCATGGACTGGCGCCCTCCCTGTCTCAGGCCTGGCTGTCATGAGTCCCTAGCACACCCTTCTAGCTCAAACATCATCCTAGGGGCTATGGAAGTCAAGAAGGCAGGAACCTCTTCTGTGCGCTGATTTCCTGAGCTCTAGCACGGCTGTTCCAACTAGCCTCAAGCCCCATCACTAGCCCATGACCCTCTATGTTGCACAGGGCTGGGGCTACACATGGATTTGACAGAGACAGGAGGCTGAGAACGGCAAAGGCTTCTCATCATAGGTTGCATTGGTGAGACACGATCCTTCCCAAAACTGTTTCTGCATTTCTCCAGGATCTCTTGCACCCAGTGGTCTTTCTCAAGACCTATAATGGAGTTTCTAGCACCTTCCTTGGTACCTCTGAAGCTATGCAGTGAAAAAGCTACCTAAAATTATGCTTCAAACTTATGTGAGTTCTAGGCCTCAGTCTTCCTTCATTGGCTGTGGACCTCAGACAAGCTACCCAACATCTCTGAGCCAGAATTTCCACTACCCAAGAATAACGCGGTGCTAATAAAGATATTTAAGAGAGTTAAATGAGATCACTCGTGTTAAGCACCTGGCCTTGCATCTGACACTTAGTAAGCCTTTAATAAGTGTCAGCTATTAAAATTATCTCCACTTTAATCCTTCATTGATTCTTTTTCCCAAGGTCCCAACTCAGACCAACCTCATTTGGCCATTGTTGCCAGGCTACAACCCCCCCCCCCAAATTCTTTTATGAGGCTCCCAGTTCTTGCTTGACAGATGGTGGCTCTCCTGGGGTCTTTCACCCTAACCCAGAGCCACTGGCCCGGCACACTTTGCCTTTCCTCTCTGGTGCCACTGTCTTAGAGGAAGCCAGAGCCAGAAGGCAAAGGGCAGAGGCCAAGAGCAAGCTGGCAAGGCTGGGTGGGGCAGCAGGGGTGCTGCCTTTGTCCTGTCAGCGAGTTTTCCTTGTGGGAAGGCAGCCACAGAAGGACTAGAACTTTCTGCGAACGTTCAACTCTGACCCAGTTCAAAGTTGGACTGCTCCGAGGTCACAGGTCCTCTCTCCACCGGGCTCTTTGGCCCCTTGTGTGAAAGGAACAAGAAACTCAAAGATCACCATCTTCATAGACCTCCGCATAGACTGTCACCCTGCAGAGGTTCCTGCAGGCACACATGTGGCCCAATTTGCACCAAACCCCTAAGAGACAAGAGACAAAGACAGTCTTGCAAGGGCAAAGGGTCTTGGGTGGAGGCATTTGTTTGCTTTCCAAACTTAACACTAGGTTCTGGCACTTGCCACTGAACTTCAGAGGAATTATCAAAAGCGAGTGTGAAAATATCCCTGGTGTTAAATCCATTAGGACACCTTCGGTTTAACTGGAGCTTCCTTCCTCGGCTGTTACTGCATCTTTGAGGCAGACTCTCATTAGCTGCTTTCGAAGCTCAAGGAAAAGGGAGAAGCCAAAAGAGCAAAGGGAAAGACACAAATAACTGCGTCCAAGGCGTCTTCAACAGAGAAAACAGTCGACCGAGAAAATGAGAGAGACCCTATGTTTACAAAAACATCTGGGCGACGACAGCACTTTCAAAGCCAGGCTGGGCGGGGGCCTTTCCATTGGCCCTGCCCAGCTGTCTCGCTCCCACTCGGTACTAAATGTTCTTTCTTTTTGTGGTTATAACCTCTTTTCCCTTGGAATGACTTGCCCACGTCTGGACCTCAGTCAGGGCTGCTTGCTCCCAGACACTCTCACACGCAATAATACATTACCCAGGTGTCCTTGCTGCAAGCTCTCCTCCCATGCCCTGCCCACTTTCTTCCCCTCCCGCGGGCCTCTGAAAAGTGACTGCTGCGGTTGGTTCTTGGTTCTTGGTGACTTCCTAGCTGAGCGCTGCCCCTCCCTGATGACCAGCAGCACATGGCTCCCCACGAGGTTCAGTGGCTAGCAGGGAGGCCGAAGGCATGTGGCTCTCCACGCGGTTGCCAGACAGGGCGGGCCGGGCAAGCTCTGGGTGGCCCGCCCAGCCTGCAGCTCCTGGATAGTTCTAGATGACTGGATTGGGGAAGAGAGGCAGCAGGGAGGACTGAAGTGCCCAAGATTTGTCCAAATGTGTCTAACATGCCCCCACTCAAAGATGCCCAAGGAAACAAAACAAGCTCCATTAATAAAGACTTGGGGGACAGGGGAGGAAGGACCTAAACTCAGAATGTCAGAAATAGGATGTATGGAGGCATTGAGCAGGGAGCCTCACAGGGGCAGCCAGGGTTGTGGGAGCCAAGCTGAGAGGCTTGAAGCCTTCCTGGATCAAATACCTTGTCGCCCAGGCTGGGGCTGGGGAGGTGGGGAGCAGAAAGTAGGTAGTCCCGTAACTTTGCTACAAAATAAGCTCATCCCGTCGCTCTGCAGGCAACAGTGTGCAGAACCTCCAGCATGCCAGTGAGAGTTCTTTAGGTCAGAGTCTGGGCCCTCAGCTCCCAAACAAGCCTGGCTCAAGACTCTCCCATCCCCAATACGTCAACTAAAAAGACAAGTAATAGCGAAAATCAGACGGTGAAGATATTTTTCACTGACCACACTGGGAACAGGAGCAAATAAAGACGACCTCTCAAACGTGTGGCGTTCTGCGTGCAATAGATATATACACAGCTAAGTAGTCGGCAAAGGCGTGTGCTGTAAGGCCATTACTGACCCATTAATGTCTGGGCTCCAGTTTCTCCCGAGAAAGGAAGTCTCCCAAGTTGTCAGAACAGTGTGAAATCTCTTCCTAGGAGGCAAGTTCCTCCTCGGGCCGGCTGCCATCAGGGCTTCAGCACGTCTCTTCCCCTAGCAGGACTTCCTGGGGAAACTATAATTCTTTGGGGCTCAATATTTCAGTAGCCTGGTAGCCAGAGAAAGGAACAGTGTCTGTTTTTTAAACTGTCTTCTGCCAGAATGCAAGAGCCTTGAACGCAAACAGACGTGAGTGATTGATGGGAGCGCGGGGTGGGGGGATGGGGGGTGGGGTGGTGGTGTAGTTAGACAAAGGATTTATTTTTAAGGTGCCCAGGTGGTTTGAATGTGCAGCAAAAGTAGAAACCAGCCCTGCCTACACACCAGCGCCCTGCACCACACCTGAGAGCTCATGAGAAACGCAGGGTCTTGCCTGAATACTTTCATTCGCTAACACGGGGGGGAAAGGCAAGGCTCCTGCGCCTGGTCAGATCTGCTGAATCAGCACCTGCCTTTAAAACCAACAAGACACAAAAACAGTTTTATTAAGATATAACGCCACATACCTTAAGTTTCATCTTTGAGAATTACATTTCCACAGTGTTTAGACTATCTACAGTGTGTGCAGCCAGTACTTCCAGCATTTTCCATTTTACCCCTCTAGAAAAAAAAAAAGTCTCATTAGCAGTTGCTCCCCATTTCCGCCCACCCCTCAGCCAGGCACTCACTATCATACTTCCTGTTCCAACGGGTTTGTCTCCTTGGCTCATTTGCATCTACATGCAAGGCAGTTCGGCAACACAGACCCACCTCAGTCTCTTCCTCTACCCAATGTCCAGTGGACATGAGAGTCTGGCATTACTAGATTTTCTGGTTTTTTTTCAGGAGAAGTTTTAAACATGGATTTTTGTGCAAAACTCTTACAGATGGCTAGATAGTGTAAAGGTCTCAACGGGACACATCAGGCTGGCCTCAGATAGACAAAGCTCCTGTTTCAGTCTTCCTAATGCTGGGACTTCAGGCATGTACCACAAGAGACTTTAGGAGGAAAGCCCAGGCCCTGGCAGGACCAACAAGCTGGGCATCCTCCTCCTCCTGAAAGGCCCACTAAAGAGACAAGTAATGGCGAAGATCAGAGACAGGAGATTTATTTAATGTAGGCAAAACAGGAAGAGAAACAAATAAAGTGGTCCATCTGGTGACTCCGCGCGAGTCTGTCTAAAGGGTCATGACAAGATGTTTAGGTTTCCAGTAGAGGGCAAAAGGGATGAATCGCCAAAGAGTCCCCAGCCAGGCGTGGTCCTGCCCACCCCTGACCCATAGCTATCTAGGCTCCAGTGTCTCTTGCAAGATGGTCTGACAAGGTGTAGCTACTCTGTGAACTCTCTTCTTTCCTCCTCTGGCTGCCACCAGGCCCCAAACTTTCCTGTCTCTAGAATGTCTCCTCTTGTGCCAGGGCGGTTACAAAATCTTCCACCTTTTAAAAGGTAGCCAACTAGTTCAAATTTTGGGGACATGCTGTTCAAGCCAAACAAACCTGCCTGAGGGCTAGTTTCGGCCTCTTCAGTGGCAGTTGGCAAGTTCTGATGGTCACTGGGTTCCCTCCAGTGCCCACAGTACACAGCCATAGTCTGTGGCCTTCTTCTGGCTGCCACAGACGTGGGGAAAGGACCACTTGGCAACCTCCTTCCTAAAATCCTCTCTTGTCTTATTTCTCTCTCCTCCCCAAAAACATTCATTTGTTGAGGACCTACTATGAACTTGGTGCTTTATGTTTTTGGAATCATGCAAATGTTAATAAGAATAATTATGGGTCCAGGCATGGTGGCACACAGCTTTAAAAATGCCAGCACTAAGGAGGCTGGGGATGGGGGAGGTCTCTGAGGATGGGGATGGTCCAAGGCCAGCCTGATCTATAGTGAGTTCTAGATGAGTCAGAGTTACATAGTGAGACCCTGTCTTAAGAAACCAACACCTAACCGGGTGGTGATGGCGCATGCCTTTAATCCCAGCATTCGGGAGGCAGAGGCAGGCAGATCTCTGTGAGTTGGAGTCCAGCCTGGTCTACAGAGCGAGTTCCAGGACAGGCTCCAAACCCTGTCTCGAAAGAAAGAAAGAAAGAAAGAAAGAAAGAAAGAAAGGAAGGAAGGAAGGAAGGAAGGAAGGAAGGAAGGAAGGAAGGAAAGAAAGAAAGAAAGAAAGAAAGAAAGAAAGAAAGAAAGAAAGAAAGAAAGAAAGAAAGATCTAGCCGGGCGGTGGTGGCGCACGCCTTTAATCTCAGCACTTGGGAGGCAGAGGCAGGCGGATCTCTGTGAGTTCGAGACCAGCCTGGTCTACAAGAGCTAGTTCCAGGACAGGCTCCAAAACCACAGAGAAACCCTGTCTCGAAAAACCAAAAAAAAAAAAAAAAAGATCTAGCTGGGCAGTAGTGGTGGACGCCTTTAATCCCAGCACTTGGGAGGCAGAGGCAGGCGGATCTCAGTGAGTTTGAGGCCAGCCTGGTCTACAAAGTGAGTTCCAGGACAGCCAGGACTGTTACACAGAGAAACTCTGTCTCGAAAAAAAACAAAAACAACAACAAAACATTTATCTGGGCAGAAATGGTAGAGGTAGGTAGATCTGTGAGTTTAAGGCCAGCATGGTCTAAACAGTAAGTTCCAGGACAACCAGGGCTACACAGAGAAACCCCATCTCAAGAAACCAAACCAAACCAAAACCAACATCAATATCACAGTAAGATCCATTATGATTTTGTTTTGCTTTTTGAAGACAGGGTTCTCTTTGTAGCCCTGGCTGTCCTGGAACTAGCTCTGCAGATCAGGCTGACCTTGAACTCACAGAGATCCTCCTGCCACTGCTCCCTGAGTGCTGGGATGAAAGGCCTGCCTTCCCACTGTCCAAGCCTCATCCCAGTTTTAAAGACAAAGAAACTAAAGCTCAGAGTAGTTAATATTCCTGACATTGCTCCATCACTAAGTAACAGAGACCCAACTCTTTTTGCCTTTCCACATTGCCTCCTTCAGTCTTTAGGGGGGCCATGTCTTTCCACCTCTTCCTAATCTTAACCTTGTCTGTTTTCCCCAGAGTCTGCACACAGCTTTCTCATCAAGACTAAACGGTCACCAAGCACAGTCTCCTCAAATCTGGGCCTGACGGTGGCTCTCAAACCCCAGGCTTGTTTCCCCACAAGTACACTCAAGCTTGTCAAATATGTGGCCTGATACTTGGTGTGCAAAATGTGGTCCGCATCAGTGAACTGTGCCCTGTTTTGAAGCCGCTTCCTATCCAGTTGTGGCGGGCGCTCTAGCTATGTGGTGTTTCCCCTGTTTGTGTTGAGCCAGCTTATGTTGTTAGGGTCTGTCACTAACAAATCCTTTGCATTTGTCCCCACTGAATTTCATTCTGGTTTCACAGGACCTCCCTCTGACCCATCCAACTGGAAGTTTCTCCTATCTCTTGTGGGTTTGGCCCCCTCCCAGCCTTCTCTCATCTCCAAGTCACATTGGGATTAGAGAAACTGTTTCCACCCTCCCCTAAGGTCCCAGCTGGTGCCCTGTCTTCACTGCTCTGGAAATCCCTCTTACGCCTCCTGGGAGATGATTTGGGTGAGGAAAGAGAGGCAGACTCTATTCCCCTACTTTGGGATTATTGGCAAACCTGGCTGTACCTCGGGGTGTCCCCTACACAATGGCTTAGGCTGGAAGCTCTCCTAAGCCAGCCCCAGAGCCAATCTGGTCCCAGGAGGGTGTCAGAGGACCATGAACCTCTTCCCCAATCAGAGGCATCTCTGGTCCCAGCCGACCATTTGGCAGACTGTCCTTTGGCTAAGTCCTAGCCCTTTGGGATATCCCATTGTTTGAATACTAAGGAATCCCAAGCCGGTTGCTAGGCAAGGCTCTCAAACAATGCAGTGTGACAGTTCCCCAGTCGGCCCCAGGGCCTCCCCAAGCCACAAGGGTGTGGTTTGTAGTCTGGGTACATTCTGTACCCTAGTCCGGGGGGCGGGGGCGGGTTTGTGGTTGGGTTGCTGGTGCTGTGCAGTGCAGCCCCGCCCATGCTTTTCCTCGCCAGCCACAAAAACAAGCTTAGACACTGTGCTGGGAGGAATTGAAACAGAACGTGTTACTGTACAGCTGGTAGCTGAGGCTCCAAGGAGGAGCCACACCTTCCCCTCCCCTCCCCCGAGGTGTGCCATGAGTCAAAGGTCAAGTGTACCAAAAGCTCCCCGGTGCTGGCTCTTTCCCTGCTTTCCCTTGCCTTCCTGCATGGCTACCTGAAGCCACAGGATGTGGCTCAAGGGTGAGGGTGCCTGGCGGTCAATCCACCCCCCCCCCCCCCCCGCACACACACACACACGTTCCGAATATGGTTTTCCTTTTTGTTCCAGTATTCAGTGTCTTCTCTGCTAGTTTTTCTTGCCTTAGTGCTTTCATAGTTCCTGCCTCACTAGGACCAACTAGTACCTAACTGAGGGCCCAGAGGGTACTGGGTACTTGGAGCTTTTAGTCATCACGACAACTTTATCACTTTATGGGAGGGGGCATTCCTAGCTGACACATTTCATACTCCTACGTGCAGGCACTGAGGTTGGCACTTTGTATATCTTTTTAAAACCGCACAATTCTTAGATAAAAAAAAAGGATTTATTCATTGTATGTGTATGAGTGTTTTGCCTGCATGAATGTATGTATACCATGTGTGTGCCTGGTACCTACGGAGAACAGAAGAGGGTCCCATGGATCCAGGGGTCCTTGAATCCCCTAGAACTGGAGTTACATTTGATGGGTTGTAAACTACCTTGTAGATGCTGGGATTGAACCAAGATCCTCTGAAAGAGTAACAAATGCTCTTAACTGCTGAGCCATCTGCCCAGCCCTTAGATGTTTTTTTTTTTTTGGAGACAGGATCTTACATAGCCTGGGCTAGCTGCACACTCCCTATGTAGTTAAGAATAACCCAGCCTGCCGGGCACTCGGGAGGCAGAGGCAGGCGGATCTCTGTGAGTTCGAGACCAGCCTGGTCTACAAGAGCTAGTTCCAGGACAGGCTCCAAAACCACAGAGAAACCCTGTCTCGAAAAACCAAAAAAAAAAAAAAAAAAAGAGTAACCCAGCCTGATTCTCCCCCCAAGTCCTGGAATTGCAGGCATGCACACAACACATGCACCCCCACCCGGCCCAGTCTGTGTGGTAGGATTGAATGCAGAACTTGTACGCTAGGCAGACACTCTACCAACTGGGCTGCATTCAAAGCTCCCAGTATTTTGGTTTTGTTTTTCTTGAGATGGGGTCTCAAGTATCCCAGGCTAGCCTTGAACTCACTATGTAGCTCAAGATGACTTTGACATTCTGATCCTCCTGCCTCTACCTACCCAGTGCTGAGATTCCTTCTGTGCACCACCAGATCCAGCTTAGGCTACACGGGGGCTGAAGCCATACACGTACTTTGTACATGCTAAGGAAACGACCAACTGGGTTACATCCACAAACCCTGCTTTTAGGTTCGTGAGGCAGAATTTTGCTGTGTGGCCTTGGTTGGCCTCAAACTCCTGGCAACTCTCATATCTCGTCTCCTGAGCACTGTGACTATGAGCTGGGCCTGTTTAACAGCTCTTAAAACAATTTTTTTTTTGAGATGGCCCTCTCTTCTGCTGGAACGGTTATTAACCCTACTTTTAAGACAAGGAAACTGAGAGAGCTAGAGACACATTAAATACTGTACACAAGGCCATTGGCTATCATATTGGAGAATCAGAATTTGAACATGTCTGTTGCTCACGTACAGGACCTTTCCTTCAGTTCGGAACCACCTCTTTATCCCTTAGGCCACAGGTAAGGGCACAATAGCTCCTCTCTGCAAAGTTCTCTGAACAACACAGAGTATTGAGCCCCAGAGAGGAGCGTACTCACTGGAGGAGCTAGGAGTAAATTTGCTCTTTTGCAGGGATTCCCCCAGGACTCCCTGGGAGCTCGGCCACACCCAACAGCTTAAGCTAAACTGGTTGACTGTACTTTGAGTCAGGCTAGGTTGTGGGCTCACGCAGGGACCAGGCGGCCGCCAGGAGAGTGGGGAGAGGTGGATGAAGGGAGGGGGAGGAAATTCACTGTCCCAGAGCTCTCTTGCGCCCTCTTCAGGCAAGATCTGATTACTGCCATTTTTGTCCAAGTCAAAATTTCTGCTGTGGCAGGCTGAGTCTCTGGACTTAAAAGCACACCTGTTCTGTGAACCAGGCTGCTGTTGAACGATTTTGTTTGTTTTTGTTTTAGTCAGTTGTTAGGCTATGTTAAGTGCATAACTCAGGGGCACTGAGTAGTGTACCGTCTGCATCCATGCATTCAATCAGTATCTGAAAATACCCAGAAAACTACATCTGTACAGACTTTCTGCATTATTCCCTAAAAAGTACAGTAGAATGTCTATGTAGATGTCAGTGACATTGTAATAGGTATCATACATAATCTATGGAAGGTTTTTAAAGCCCACAAAAGAATGGACATAGATTTGTTTGCTTGCTTGCTTTAGAGACAGGAACTCTCTACATAGCCCTGGATGTCCTGGAACTTGATATATAGACCAGGCTGGCCTCAAATGCACAGACTCACAGAGATCCTCCTGCTTCTGCCTCCTGAGAGCTAAGATTAAAGACATGCACCCCTATAGCTAGATTTATATGCAAGTGCCATGCAAGTGTATAAGAATTGAGCATCCTCAAGTGCTTGACATTCTGGAACAATTTCAAGTAGAAATCCTGAGTGATTAAGACATGCTCCCATAGTCAACACCACTATTACAACAATCCATCATTAGAACTTTTCTTGCAAACCTATAACTATGATACTAAATGCTATTTTCCACAGCCCCTCCCCATCCCTTATAATTGCTACTCTATTTTCTGTCCCTGTGGTTCTGACAACTGTAGATATGATGTGTTACTGGAATCATGCAATATTTCCCTTGGTGTCTGGTTTATGTTATGTCTTCAATGGCTCATCCATGTTGCTCGGTGTATGAAAACTGCATTCCTTTCAAAGGCTGAGCAATATGCCATGCATAGTTATACTGCATGTCCTGCATGGTCATACTACATGTCCTTCCATCTGTCAGTGAACTTTTGGGCTGTTTCCATTTGGGGCTATTGCGAGAAGAACTGGTGTATAAGCCTATGGCTAAGTATCTGATTTCAATTCTTTCAGACAGAGCCCTAGGGATGCATGGTGGAGTTACTCACTTATTCCCTGAAGCAGCCTAGCAGCTCGACTCTCACCGTTTTCTACTGAGAGCTGGCCTTGTTTTCACTCCCACGGTACCGCTGTTACACAGAGGGCATAGATGGTGTACGTAGGTAGCTTTGCCCTTTCCTTCACTCCCCATTGCCAGTGATCCCCAGAATCATCCGACCAGTAAGCATCTCTGGGCTACATTATTTATGCTTCTGCCTTGTGCTTTCTGGTCATATCCTCTCCCTTAAAGATCCTGGCATACCTGGTTGCTGTCATTGCTGGCTCTTTAATGGATCAGGGTAAATGGGAGAGAGTGTGCAGCCATGCTGGTAGTCATGGACTCTGGAGCTAGACTGTCGGGACCTGGATCCTGGCTCTCTTCTCGTGCAAGACCAGGCAAGTTCACTTGATTTGGTCAGGCCTCAGGGTCCCCACTGGTAAAATGAGAATGATAATCACGATACCTACCCTAAGCAGTTATGAGGACTAAGTGACAAGCACAGTGACATGAATTAAGGGGCGGGTGCAGGGTAAACTCTAAAGAAATGGGAATGGGCATCTGAAGCTCTCCTTCAGCTCATAAGCCCCATGGCGGTGATCTGAGGAGCTGTCTCAGAAGAATTCCAGGGAGGGCTAGTGTTCAATACATGGGATCATTTCTCTACTGGTTACCCCAGTACTGATGGTCTTCCTAGGATAACATCTCTCCCATAGGAGAGTGAAAAGCTCTGGTTAAGCTAGTGTAAATAGCACAAAGAGCATAGGGCACAGGCTCGTCCCTCACACAGTCTACAGCGCACTGCACTACAGTGCGCTCAATAACCTGGTGGTCTTGTTGGGCTCCCATTAAGGGACCTAACTTGATTCCAGAAAGTTGCTAATAGTAGCTGGCTCTAAGAAACCTCCCTTTCCGCTCAGGAACCTGTCACAGAGGGGATACATTGTTTGTGCTAGGAAACAAGCAACCGGGCACAGTATATTTCACGCTTATCTTTGCAGATAGCCGTATCTAGTGCGTGTGTCCTGTTGGTTAAAATACCATATTAATAGGGTCTATTAATAGTGTCAAGACCATCTTGCTGCAGTCTTACTGGGCTATTCTCCAAGCATTGATTGGGCACCTGTTACAAACCAGGCTCTGTGGTACACAGAGATAAGCAAAATAAAATGGCTGCCCTTGAGGCATCGGGACCAAGATAATGAATGAGATATTCTGCAGGCTCTGAGAGTTTGAAGAAGTTCCCTACTCCATTCCCCACCCTCAGCCCCCTCCCCCAAACCCACCAATCCTCCTGGACAAGGCAAGGAAGACTTTCAATGCTGTTTTGACTTTTATGGTCATGATCTGGGACTGAGGTGTGACAGGGAGGAAACAGAAAGTTTATGGATTAATGGCTAAAGCTGGTGTCCAGGATTTGAGGGAGATGCCACTGGACCGCTACAGCTGAAGCTTCAGGAGCTGAGTGAGGTGGCTTAGCAGACACCATGCAGTCAAGAAGGGAGGCCCAGAGCACGAGAAAAGCCCCTCGGCAGCAGTGGTGCTTGCTCTGTTTTCTAAGCGTCTGAAATGGATCTTGCAGTTTTTCAGCTGCGCACCCCTCCCCCCACCAAAGCACTCAAGTTTGACAGACAGAGCTGCCTCTGTGGAAGTTGTCCTGCAGCAGCCAGCAGTAAGAGCCAGGGAGGAGGCAAGCAGGGGCCAAGGAGCTGAGCAGACAAGGCTGCCGGAGCTGTACCTCTCTCCAAGTAGAAACGCTTCAGCTTTTGTCTGTGTCTATAAATTTGACTTGGTGTTTGGAAACGCTAAAAATTCAGCCAGGTGGTGGTGGTGCACACCTTTAATCCCAGTACTCAAAAGGCAGAGGCAGGCCGATCTCTGTGAGTTCCAGACCAGCCTGGTCTACAGAGTGAGTTCCAGGACAGCCAGGGCTGTTACACACTTTGTCTTGAAAACAAAAAACAAAACACAAAACACACACACACACACACCACTACACCTAAAAAAATCTATTATTTAAAACACCCTACCCTCAAATAGGTTTGAAAATGGATATTTTGTTGGGGATATAGTTAAATAGTAGAGCACATGGCCTGCATTCCTGAGGCCCTGGGTTCAATCTGCAAAATAAAATAAAATAAACAGAAAATGGCTGTGTTTGGGGAGGGGGAAGAACTGACATTATTATGGGGTATATGACCAATAGATGAAGATTAAAGAGGGACTGAAGTGTTGTTGCAGCATTTAAGAATATTATTGCTCGTTCAGAGACCCTGGGTTTGATTCCCAGGACCCACGGGACAGCTCACAATGGTCTGGAACTCTGCAGTTCCAGGCATCTGACACTTTCTTCTGACCACTGCCGACACCAAGCACACAGATGGTGCCCGTGTATCCATGTAGGCAATGTTTAGAAATCAGAAACATTTAGAGACAGAGCAGGAACAGACAATAAGGTAGGAACACTAGGATCCTGCCTAAATTTGGTGGCGCAGATCCGTAATCTCAGCTACTTGTAAAGCTGACCCAGAAGAACCACAAGTTCAAGGTCAGGCTGAACTACACAGTAAGACTGTATTTTACAATTTTACTTTACTTTTTTAACCTTTGATTTCATTAGCCAACATTTAAACATTTTATTTTGTTTCTTACATTTATTTTGTCCATGCGTGGACACATGTATGGAGTGCAAGAGCATGACGGCATCTGGGAGTTGGTTCTGTCCTTCCACCATATCAGGTGTGGTTTAGCAGGTTGGTCCCAGGACCTGTGTGTGCCTGGCAAGTACCCTTTACGCTGCGCTATACCCCAGCCCCATCAAAATATTTTCAAAGCTAGTGTGGTCTTGTGGGCCTATAGTTTAATAGCTTTGTAGTGACTAGGGCTGCTGCTTGCTCCCCCCCCCACCCTTTCCTTCACCTTCTTTTGAGCTGGTGTTTCACATAGTCTAGGCTGGGGAGCTGGGGGAGAGTTCTGGCTTGGATTAACTCTGCATTGTGGATGATCTTTCGTCCTAGTTTCTGAGTATGCAAAATGAAGTGGCTGGCGTCTGTAGCCTTTGACATGGATGTCTGTAATCCTAAATAGCTTCACTGGGTGGGGGCAAGGGCAAGGGTTAAAGTTATTTGGAGACAGAGGCAGCTGGGTGAGAAATGAGACACCAAGCCCAGAGCTGTCCTTCCTCTCCCATCGGTGACCTTTTCCCATCCACACCACGGGGAGATATTTCCCATCTCATACCCGAACCTAATCCCTGCCCTGGACCAGTGACATCACTCACAAGACGTACTTCTCCTGTTTCTGCACTTTGCTGTGCGAATATAGAGTTAGTTCTTAAAATCGTAATCATGTTTATTGTATAAAACAGTAGGGGTTTTGTTGATTTGTTTTTGTTTTTCAAAACAGTGTTTCCTCTGTGTAGCCCTCCCTGAGTGTCCTCAAACTCACTCTGTAGACCATATTGGTTTTGAACACAAAGATTCTATGGCTGCCTCTGCCTCCTGAGTTCTGGGATTAAAGATGTGCACCACCACTGCCCAGCTTGCTTTAAAGAAAAAAAACCCTTGGGTTTGGGGAACTGAACTCAGGTCCTTGAGCTTGCAAAGCCAGTGCTTTACTGACTGAGCTATCTTTTCAGCCTGCTTTCCTGATGATAGTCATTCTGATCACAGTACGGCAGGACCTCAATGTAGTTCTGGTTTACATTTCCCTGATGAAAAAGGATGTTGAGTATTTTCTGGTTTCATGTACATACTAAATTCTGTATGTCTGAAAGGTGTTTGCATTCAAAAATTGATGGAGATGGGTCTTGTATTAATCTGTTGCTTTCATTGGTTAATTAATAAAGAAACTGCCTAGGTCCATTTATAGGCCAGCCCTTAGGTGGGTGGAGTAAACAGAGAGAATGTTGGGAGAAAGAAGCTGAGTCAGGGGTCGCCATGATTCTCCCACTCCAGACAGACGCAGGTTAAGATCTTCCCTGGTAAGCCAACTCGTTGTGCTACCCAGAATATTAGAAATGGGTTAGATCAATATGTAAGAGCTAGCCAATAAGAGGCTGGAACTAATGGGCCAGGCAGTGATTAAAAGAATACAGTTTCCGTGCAATTATTTCGGGGCATAAGCTAGCCATGCGGGCGGCCGGGTGCCGGGGACGCAGCCCCGCCGCTCCATATTACAACAAAAAATAGATTTTTTGTTGTTTGTTTTTTTAAGACAGGGTTTCACTGTTTAGATCTGGCTGTCCTGGAACTCACACTGTAGACCAGTCTGGCCTCAAACTCACAGAGATCCACCTGCCTCTGACTCCTAAGTGTTGGGATTAAAGGCGTGCACCACCACCGCCCAGCCATTTTTTTTTTTTTGAACCAGATAGAATATCCCATGTAGCCTAGGTTTGGCTTGAACTTGTTATTTAGCCCAGGGTTATCTTGAACTCCTGATCCTCCTTGCTTCACCTCCTGAGTGCTGGGATTACAGGTGCATGCTACCAGGCCCAGCAAAACATATCAATTTAAAATCAAAATTCAGGTTCGTGAAATGGCACGTGTGCCTGATGATATGAGTTTGATCCCCAGAACCCCACATGGTGGAAGGAGAGAACCAATCCTATAAATTCTCTTCTAATCTCCACATGCATGATTTGGTATACTCTCTCTCTCTCTCTCTCTCTCTCTCTCTCTCTCTCTCTCTCTCTATTCCTACCATGTCAGCATTAAGGAGACCGAGGCAGGAGGATTATGGGGAGTTTTGAGGGCAGCCTCAGCTACAGAGCAGGTACAAAGCCAACCAGAGCTGAGTAGCAAGATCTTGTCTCAAACAAAAAAGCCATTCTGAGGAAAAGGCAAGTGCTGTCCTCTAACTGCTGAGCATGGTCATCTCTAATGAGGCTGGTGGCCGGCAATTAATGGTAAACCAGTGAAAAGGCTTCATTGTGAGCTGTACCACCTGCTGTCACTGCTGCCGTTGGCACCTCGGAAGGACAGAGCAAACAGCTAAGTAGCAGGCCTATCAGAACCTCTGGCTGGGCTTTCCTTAAACTTCTTACAAAGGTCAACTTGGATTTGTATCCAAGAACATTGCTACCAGCTTGGAAATTTCTAACTGTGCAATGCTCCCTTCTATGGTCAAGAAGCAGAATCGTCCAACTGCTTGGTCTTGCAAGCGAATGGGGCTAAGGGGCTCACTCTCTCACACCAGGGCCCAGGCAGGAATGGCTAGAGGCCATAAAGGAACGGGAGGGAATACTGGACTTGGCCTGGCATGCTGCAGTCCCAGCACATGGCAGGGAGAATCAAGAGGATCAGGTGGTCGTCTTTGATTACACAGAGAGTTCAAGAGCAGCCTGGCTAGACGAGACCCTGTCTCAAAACCAAAAATAATTATGTAGAGTACCTGTTCATAAACTGTCAAAAGCAGAGGGCCCATAGAGGTCCTCTTGCTTTTATTTTCATTTTTTGTTGATTTTTTTTTCAAGACAGGGTCTCTCTGAGTAGCCTGGCTATCCCGAACCACGCTCTGTAGACCAGGCTGGTGTTTTCGTTTGTTTGTTTAACGAGGCCTAGGAACAGAAAGGAATTAATGGATATTGCCTTGCTGCTTAGTGTCAGGTTAGGATAGACAGAAATCCCAATTTTCCCATAGGATCTTCATGCTCTTTCCTTTGCCTTTTTTGTCTTTCTAACTTTAAGGGACGGTTTCCCTGGTACACAGCTCTGTTCAGTCATTCATCACCATTTGGGTGCTGTTTTGGGGAGATTCTTGTTGTGAAATTCAGACTGACCTGGAACTTGGGATCCTCCTGCCTCAATCTTTTGAGAGCTGGCATATTTAAATGCACATGCATTAGAAATCGAATATAAAAAAGAATTCATCTCATCAGCATCCGTGGAGGCCTGGCCCAGATTGACATGCCCTGCGTGCCTGGCTGCGAGCTGCAACCTTCAATCCTGGGCGGATGGTAAATGATCCTAATGGGACGGGGGCTGGAGTTACGGCTCAGCAGTCAAGAGCACTAGCTGTTCTTCCAGCAGACCTTGGTTCAATGCCCAGCACCCACATGGTAACTCATAACCATCCATAACTCCACTTCCAGGGCATCTGACACTCTCTTCTGACCTCTGTGGGTACCAGGCTCGCACATGATACATAGACACACATGCACCCAAACACCTCATATACATAAAAGAAATAAAATCTTTAAACAAATTCTTTAAAAGGGTTATCCTAATATAGATCCAAGTCCCAGAATTTCTGTTCTAGAATGATGACAGCAAGCACAATTGTGCACAGTGAGTGTGAAAGTGAGTACAGGGGCGGGGAGGGGACAGTGACAAACCTGATTTTCCCCCCTAAGTCGCAAAGCAGTGAAGGACAACGGAGATAAAATTTGGAGGGGGGATGTCCTAGCTAAGCAAGCAAGAGGGGCGTGTGGAGAAACTGCTAGAAAGGGACAGTGGGGGTTAAGGGAGGGGAGCAGGGATGCTGGAGGCAGTGAGTGAACAGCCAGGCAGTCATTTCGGTATCCCAACCTCGTCGCCTTCCATAAAGGAGCTCAGATACCTTATAAGGACACACAAGATATGTTAAGACGGCATAAATTCAAGGTCGACAAAACAGGAGGTGGACTGGGAGCACGGACAAGCACAAGGCTCCGAAGGCATACCATGCTGCCACAAAGGGTGGGCCCAAAAGGTGGCTTTAAGCTCTGCAGCAGCCAACAGGAAAGGGGAAACCTTGCCGTTACACAATTCACAATGTCCAGGAGATAAAAAACAAGCTAATTGCTCAGAAGGGCAACTGTTCTCAGTCCTAAGATCAGACAGGAATTCCTCCCAGGGGCCTCTGAGAGGATGCTGTGGGATACAATGCACAACATCCTTGACGACATCCTTCCAATAGCGGTAGCAACAAGTTTCAAAGGGCTGTTTTTCCTACGGACCCCAGGATCAACTGCTGGTCAGTAGCCCAGTAAAACCAGGCCGTTAGAAGCTAAAAATAGCATATGAAGGTACGGAACAAGGAATCTAGTGCTCACAGGGGTGGGGAGAAGGTTATATATAGGCATATGCATGCATGGAAGGTCCCTGCAAGAATAAATTAGAGGGAGAGGAAGTGGATAACTGTGGCCTGGGACAGGAGAGAGAGAAACTTCCTTTTTATCCCATCATACCAGTTCCCACTGCCTGGATTTTCATTAACCATGGTTTATTTGTTTTAATGAAAACATTGATTAATTGTTAAAATAATAATGGCATTGAGGTTTCGGAGGGTCAGAGACTTTCATTCCTGGGCTGAAGGCACGGTGAGCGTGTCCAAACATTAGCTTTAATCTTCAAGTAAGGAAAGGGAAGTGACATGGTTGTCCTGCACGCTTCTGGTCTCAACACTCAGGACGCCGAGCACGATGAGATGACTGTGTATTCAAAGAGTCGGGACTGCATGAGGAGATTTTTGTTGAGTAAGGGGAGGCGAGGAGAAAGGGAGAGGGAGGAAGAGAGAGGGGGGAGAGAGAGAGAGAGAGAGAGAGAGAGAGAGAGAGAGAGAGAGAGAGAGAGACTCGGTGTCCCAGTGCCGTGGCCCACATCTGCGATATCTGTGATCCCACACTCAGAAGTTCCAAGGAAAGATCTGGGTAGAGAGAGGCAGGAGAGGAAATTGAGATTAGAATATAGTGTATGAATTTTCAATAAAAACGATGTTTCAGGTAAGCCTGGGCTCCAATAAGAAAGAAGAAAAATAACACTTATTGAGCAACTCCTGGGTATCAAGGGCCTTTTTTTTCATGTTTTATTTCATTTACTCCACATAATAATCCTGCCAGAGACATCTTCCTTGGAGAAGACACATGAGTTTGGACTGCCTTTTTTGTTCCCATAATTGATTTTTAGGATAGATGAGCAAGAGGTAGCAAAACTCGCACGGGAAGAAAATTTTCAAAAGCAGCCATCAGGGTGAGGGTGAGGGGTGCCCAGGACCTACCCACTTGATGCTGCCTCCAGAAAACGTCTTACAGTTTCCTTGCCCAGGCTTGGGGTGGTGACAATTTGCTAGACTTCAATCACAGGATCCAGATTAACTTAAAATTAGGAGAACCCAGTGAAAACCGGGATATTGGGTTAAAGGCATCTCAGGAAAACAAACAAACAGCAAAGAAAATGTTAGTATCGGTGTTGCCTGGCCTTGCTTCTTAAAAGCCACCTCCATACAAGGCAATTTTTCTGGAACCTGGTGCGGGTGAGAGACCGTATCCTCATATCCTGGCCAGGATGGAAACAGGTTTGACACTCAGTCCTCGCTGGCCTGGGTGAGTTGGGGCGGTTTTTCTTTGTGGTATTTGGCTGCAGTAGAGCAGTGGTGTTAAGAAGCATTCTGTCTTGCCAGGCTGCCTCTCTCCTGGTCCCTTGCCTAGAGAAGCTGGATTCTGTTTGGCGTTCTTCTTCTGTGCCCACTGGCATATCTGGCAACCTGTCTGGCACCCGGGCCAGGACATATGAGGCAGAAAGAAAAGCTGGGGTGCCCACGTACTGAGGTCCTGTAGTCCCTTGTCAGCTTTCCTTTTTTCCCTTTAAGACAATAACATTTAAAAATATAGTGTTCAGTGTCGTTCTTTGTAAGTCCTGTGCCTTTATTTTCCGAACCTAGCAACGCTAACCAGGATCCCGATTACTAGCTGAGGTAGGGAAAACAACTTAGGGATTTTAGATGAATCTTCAACCACAAAGAGGGGAACAATAAGAACGTTCTGTCCAACCCCCATTGTCCTTTTTTTCCCTAAACAGAATTAAGCTGACCAGTCAATTTTCTTGCCCAGTTCTGTTAAAGTTTTACTGCGCTTCTAGAGCCTTGGCTAACTTCCCTTTTCGAGTGTTTGCCAGGGACATTGAGTTTGTGCTAATGAGGCCCTCTGCTGTCTGCAGAGAGTAGGGCAACTCCATAAAAGCCTGGGCTGGAAGATTCTTCTCTGCAGGGGAACAA
This sequence comes from Chionomys nivalis, assembly GCF_950005125.1. Lineage (NCBI taxonomy): Eukaryota > Metazoa > Chordata > Mammalia > Rodentia > Cricetidae > Chionomys > Chionomys nivalis. The sequence continues at coordinate 94,833,766 of NC_080112.1, forward strand.
GTTAATGAATTATGTCCAATTATTAGAGTAGATGACTCCTAAAGTCAGGTGACTTCTAATGTCCTACTGCTGCGCAACTTCCAAACACTATTGCCATTCTCCTCACAGAAGTGTCGAGTGACACAGTTTGAAAATAAACACAGCAACATAGCCAGATGGCGGTGGTGCACGCCTTTAATCCCAGCACTTGGGAGGCAGAGGCAGATCCGCCAGCCTAGTTTACAAGAGCTAGTTTCAGGACAGGCTCCAAAATTACAGAGAAACCCTGTCTCGAAAAACAATCAAACAAACAAAAAACAAAATAAAACAAAAAAACCAGAAAACCGCGGTGGTGACTCACGCCTTTAATCCCTGCACTTGGGAGGCAGAGGCAGGTGGATCTCTGTGAGTTCGAGACCAACCTGGTCTACAAGAGCTAGTTCTAGGACAGGCTCCAAAACCACAGAGAAACCCTGTCTCGAAAAACCAAAAAAAAAAAAAAAAAAAAAAAAAAGAAAAGAAAATATTATTTCAAATTGCAATTTGGATATTAAGTGACAAGCTCTCCCTTTAACACCCAAATTGGGATACTGAGGGCCACGTTGAGACCTCACTGAAACGTGACTGGGCATGGTAGCCGATACTGTTTAAACCGGAGGAAGGCAGTGGTAGCTGCTACTGTCAAATCTCAGAAGGCCCTGGTAAGGACACCAAGATTCAGCTGCCCTTCCATCCACGTTACATTTACAACAGTCCTAAGAACGGCACGAATGGCAAAATCTTTCATCAGCTCAGAGTCAGCTTCCATAGCGGGTGCTGTCCCAAGTGATTCACCTCGGCGGTTGCATCTTATCCTTACAACCTTGGAAAGGTCCCCCTCCCCCCACCTCGGGTTTCCAGTATCAGCCTTGGGCTTGCGTAGGAAATGCTTTTACCTGCTGAGCTATCCTGCTTGCCTGCCGCTGTAGTTTTAGTGTGTGTGTGTCTACTCATGTTTAATACGCCTGTGCGCACTTACTCAGCCTTCTTATATCCTTTTACTGAAGCTTCTTTGTGGGGAGCTCTTATCTAAGTCTTGACATTTAGCTGGCTTTCTCTGTTTCAGTACTAGGAGACGGAGCACCTCCGTATTGCCCTTTGGGGATAGAAGTGTAGACTCCCACCTACCCTCCACTGCCAGTGACATTGGAAGCCTCCTCCTTACTGCTAGAGGGGATAAGAACTCCATGACTAGGCTTCCCTTGACACCTCCAGAGGGGAGGGAGGAGGAGTTGTTCATTGTCCCCCACAAGGCCTCCATTGGCATACCAGGGTGGGGAGGGTACTGGCCTTATTCCTGGTGGGTGATAGCAAAAGCCAGAATGCTTCACTTGACCATTTGGTGTTATCCCAGTGAGGTTAGGAAAGAGTCACCTTATTACTGATGGATGGAGCTGGAATTCTACAATTTCTAATTTTCATTGTAAAGCTGGAGAGAGACCCTCATCATTATAGCCTGGAAAAGGCTGAACTCTCTCCCGTTAGCCTCTACTGGTAGAGTAAGGCTATAGCTTTTTCCTGTTCACCTACAGTGGAATAAGCAACATCTAAAATTCTTCACACGAATACGGTGGCACTTGTGTATACACATATCATTTACATAACAATTGAAAAATGTTTAGGATCAGGAATGATGCCTTAGCTCCCTGCTCTTCCGGAGGACCCATGTTTGGTGTCTAGTACCTCTTTTGGGTAGCACACAACCAGCTAAAATTCTAACTCCACTGGATCTGATGCCCTCTTCTGGTCTCAGAGGATACCTGCACACATCAGACACATACGTCTACAATAGACAAAGATAATAAGAATATATATATTTTTTGTTTGTGTGTATGTCTGTGTGAATGTATGGGTCTCCTGAAACTGAGGTTACAAACAGTTGTGAGCTGCCATGTGGGTGCTGGGAACTGAGCCTAGGTCCTCTGAAAGAGCAGCCAGTGCTCTTAACTGCTGAGCCATCTCTCCAGCCCTCAACAACTATTTTTTAAAATAAGAGAGAGAAAAAAACAAGAGTTGAAAAGTATCTTGTTGACTTTGGCAGTTAGATTAAAAGAAATGAATAGGAAATAAATAAAAGTCTGAAACCAGATGAGCTGAGGATGTAGCTCGCTCAGTAAACTGCTTGCATAGCATACATAAAGGTCCTAGGTTGGAGCCCCAGTACCATGTAAATTGGTCAAGGTAGTGCCCACCTGCAATACCAGAACATGAAAATCAAAGGCAGGAGAATCAGAAAAAGAACACACACTGACCCCAGGCATGGTGAGACGCGTCTGTAATCACAACACTCAGCCAGTGGAGGCAGGGGGATCAGAAATGCAAAATAATCCTCTGCTACTTGACAAGTTCAAGGTCACCCTGGGCTACGAAACACCTTGTTTCAGAATACAAAATAAAGTCAAACAACCTAAATTACAATGAAATAAGACTACACTGTTGTCAGAATAGTTGCAACAAACACCAGGCAGTGGTGGTGCACGCCTTTAGTCCCAGCACTCAGGAGGCAGAGATCTCATGAGTTAGAGGCCAGCCTGGTCTACAAACCGAGTTCCAGGACAGGTTCCATAGCTACACAGAGAAACCCTTTCTTAAAAAATAAATACAATTAGTGACCACACCAAACAGACAATCAGGCTGAGTGACAAGGCCAGTCCAGAGCTGGGGATGTAGCACAGTTGCATGAGCAAATCCCTGAATTCAGTCCCTACCATTAATAAAAGACGAAAAATAAATCCATCTCCCAAAGGCTTTGTGCTGCGTGATTCAATTCCAATGACAATATCTAGAAATCAAGACTCGCTATTGCTAGGAGCTAAAGAAGGGGCGGGGGTGGCTCTAAAGAGCAAGACTGGAGTCCTTGTTCTGTATCTTTTTGTTACTGTTTTGTTATCTGTTTTTTTTAGACAGGGATTCTGTGTGTAACAGTCTGGCTGTCCTGGAATTCACTCTGTAGACCAGGCTGGCCTCAAACTCACAGAGATCTACCTGCCACTGCCTCCCAAGTGCCAGGATCAAAGATGTGTGCCACCACTGCCCTGCTCTGCATGTCTTTTTTCTTTAATATTTTTTTTGTTTGTATTTCAAAACAGGGTTTCTTTGTATAATAGTCTTGGCTGTCCTGGAACTTGATCTGTAGACCAGGCTCCTGGCCTTAAACTGCCTGACTCTGCCTTCAAAGTAGTGGGATTAAAGGTGTGTGCCACCACCACCCAACTTAAATAATTATTTTATATCTGTTTTCCTGCATGTACATACATGTACATACACGTGTGCCACATGTATGCCTGGTGCCCACAGAGGCTAGAAGAGGGTGCTGGATCCCCTGGAACTGGAGTCAGAAATGGTTGTGAGTCACTTAATGTGTGTGCTAGAAATCAAACCCATGTCCTCTGGAAGAGCAGCCAGTGCTCTTAACCGCTGAGCCACCTCTCTGGCTTATGTAACCTGTATTTTGCTTGTGTCAGTTACATAGAGTACAATAATTCATCAGAGGTTACCGTCTAGCCCCAAGACTCAACCAATGAGACTACATGAAATCAAAGTTTCAGTTGCCTGGCATGGTAGCACACATCTATAATCCCAGCACTTGGGAGACCCAGGCAGGAGGATCTCTATGAGTAAGAGGAAGAAAAATCTACTAAAACACATTTTGTTCAAAAATGCCATAAGGATATATAGTACCTTGAATGGTAGTTTTAAAAATAGATTAAAATGTAAAAAGAAACATTAGAAATAATACCACTATGGGTTGTATATCTAAAGCATTAACTTTCCTTAGGGGGATGTGAATTAATATCTGCTTAGCCCATATAGAGAATACAGCCGACCAAAGAGCAGTCTATTGTAGTAACCTAGCATGACGAGCCAATGCGCCTAATTAATATTGCTTATAGGAGCGTGGGCTACCTACAGGCAGTCATATGACCAATTTAAGATGATTAAACTACCATAGAACCCCCGCACCAAAGCTCTTTAAGTGCTTATCTAACTTGGGGGATGGGTAGAGCCTCCTAGAGCTAGGGTAGCTGCTTTGTGAAGCTCTCCTCTCCACGTTCCTCAGAAGCCCTCCCTCCGGCTAGGAGGGAATTAGTAGGAGGGGCCATCCTTGCGAGGGTGTTTTGTGGCTAATCCCAGCTGCTTTAAATTCGGGAAAGCAAGAGCTAGGGCATTCCTGGAGAACAGAGTTTCACAAAGTTAAAGGGATATCTACACTCCCATGTTTATTGCCTCACTGTTCACAACAGCCAAGATAGGGAGTCAACTGAGAATTTTATTAGCGGATGAATTGTAAAAAAAAAAAAAGTTTGGTTTGTGAATGAAACGAAGACATGGCTTTATTGTAGATTTTGGGAGAGTACAGCCAGAGGGATCTGGAAGGATCCATACTGAACTGGCGCGTGAGAGGAGGGGAACGAGAGCACGAACATACAAAGAAAAGAGCCAAGGACCAAGAGAGTAAAGAAAGTCAGGAGAACCAAGAAAGCACCTACTGAATGGCAGGTTTTTATAGGAGAGAAGCCAGGGAAGGGAAGCCCAGCCCCAGGGCTGGAGAAGTTTAGGGTCAAGGGAGCTGGGGTGGGTCAGGGTAGAGTGCGCTTTGGTATGCTAATAGGCACCAGTTAGTCATTTGCCTTGAATTCCTTTGGGACTTGACAGTATGTATAAAATAATAAAATATGATTCAACTATAAAAACAATGAAATTCTGTTATTTTCAGCAATAGGTAGAACTAACATTGTAAAATAAGTCAGGCCCAGAAAGACAAATACCACATTTTCGGTGGAAATTAAAATCTTCATTTTAAAGAACAGAGAATCAGCAGGCATGATTGTTCCTGCCTGGGATTGCAAGCTGCTTCAGAAGCTGATTTGTTAGTTTCAGGCAAGCCTGCACTACATAGTAAAGGCTAGGTCAGCCTGGGTTACATGGACAGAAACCTGTATCAGAAAAAAAAAAGAAAGAGATAGAGATAGAGAGAGAGAGAGAGAGAGAGAGAGAGAGAGCCAGCAGGAATTTAAACCCTGTATGTCTCAAATCTAAGGACTTGGGATGCACAGGAGGATGCTGGGCCACGCCTTTAATCCGCACATTAGGGAGGCAGAGGCAGGCAGATCTTTGTGAGTTCAAGGCCAGCCTGGTCTACAGAGTGAGTTCAAGGCCAGCCAGGGCTACACAGAGAAACTCTGTTTTGAAAAACAAAACAAAACAAAACCAAAAAAGGTGAGCAGGAGTAGGAGGTGGAATCAGTGGCTATTAGAGTTTGGAAAGGTGTGGGCTGAGGGTAGAAAGAGGGATTTACAAGGGAGCAGCAGGAACTTCTGTTGTTCTGAAGCACAGTCATTCACTGACTATTTTTAAAGAGCTACTAGAGGAATTTAAATGTTCCCAGCATGCGAAAGCTCCGGGTGGCAGATGTGTGAATTACCCCATCCGACTATTTCACAGCCTATCTTACCTCGCACCTGATAAATATGCATGACGCTTCCCTGTCAGTTAGCTAAAGGGAAGAGTGCCTCCCGTTTGCACTGACTTCCTGTTTATTCCCAGTCAGTTCCTGGTGGCACCTTCTAAGTGTGGCTCTTGACTCTGTCAAATTGTTACTTTAGATTATCATCCACTTCCTTGCTGCTGCAGTGGCCTCTACCGTTCATGGTTCCCACATACACTGAAATTATCTCTGTGATGGGGCGGCAGCTTCCGAGAAAGATTTCTTTCCTAGTCACCTTTCCCAAAGTTTCTGAGACACTGTTAGGTCTAACATTTTGAAAAAAACACAATTTTCCCTTAGGGCCTTCTTCATTGGCATCTGTTTCTCTCTCTCTCTTTTACTTTTTAAATTTTTTTTTGGTTTTTCGAGACAGGGTTTCTCCGTAGCTTTTGGTTCCTGTCCTGGAACTAGCTCTTGTAGACCAGGCTGGCCTCGAACTCACACAGATCCGCCTGCCTCTGCCTCCTGAGTGCTGGGATTAAAGGCATGCTCTCTCTCTCTTTTAAATTAAATGTCTCATACCTCAATTTTTACCTTATACACTTAATATATGTATTTAAGCCCCAGATTCCCTTGGTTCTACAACTTCCCTGTCCTTTCCAGACAGTCCTTCTCGAAGCCAGGTATAGTTGCAAACACTGTAACATTTGGGACGTAGAGGCAGGAGAATGAGTTCAAATGCGTTCCCAGCTACATAGTGTGTTTCAGGGCAGCCTGGGTTACATGAGACGCTGTCCTTAAAAAGGCACAAACAGGGTAGGAATGACAGCTCAGTGGTTAAGCACACTGGCTCCCTTTTCAGCAGCCCTGGCTTTGATTCCCAGAACCCAAATGGTGGCTCATAAACATCTGTAACTCTACTTCCAGGGGATCCGATGCCCTCTTCTAGCCTCCGAGGGTACCATGTGATGCATACACACACAGACATACAAGCAAGATACCTGTATGCATAAAAAACAAACAAAAATGATAATCCCTGAAGATACTTAAGGTGGCCTCACTCAGTTGCTCAACTTTGCCTTCATGAGGATCTGCAGAAGCTATCCAGGCAAAAATGCTCAAACATCCCAACACACGAATACATAGGTTTGCTCTTTTCTCTCTTACCTTTTTTTTTTTTAATAAATTTTATCATTATCAGACTCTAAGTCACAGTCCTGTTGCCTTAGTTTCCCAAGTGCTAGGATTTCAGGCATACAGCACCATGCTATGGCTAGCTAGCTACAGGTTTTACATCCTTAGTTTCAATCAGTATCTGACTGAAAATGGGCAGAGACCAGCTGAACTGCGGGAAGAGGCGAGGACTAGTCATACTGCCTGGAAAAGACACTGCAACCCCTTGAGCTGCCTGCAGGCTGTGCAGTGTGCTCCAGAGTTCTAGATTCCCATGTTGGGGTGGACTTTTGTGACCCAGCCATCTTTTAGCCATTTCTGCTCCCATAAGTAACTCCTGACTCATATTATTGTAGGTAACCCCAATAAAACTCATTGACTCACCAAGTTGGATTTTGGTGTATCCTTAATTTGGTCTGTCATCAGTCCTCTATCTTGGATGAGTAGGTTTTTCATGTCTCTACAGGAATAGTATCACACAATAGCCAATAAGATGGCTCAGCAGGTAAAAGCACTTGCTATTCATGCCTGGTGATCTGGGTTTAAGCCCCCAAACTCATGCGTGTTTGCTAGTTTTATGCCAATTGGACACCAAACTAGAATCACTTTAGAAGAGGGAACCTCAGGGGCTGGACAGATGGCTCAGCAGGCGACAGTACTTTTTCAGAGGACCCAGGATCAGTTCCTAGCACCCACATGATGGCTCTCATCCATCTGTAACTTCAGTTCCAGAGGATTCGACCTTTGTGGGCACCAGGTGTGTATGGGATTCACACGGACACATGCAAGTAAACTCTTAAACCTCATAAAAACAATTAAAAAAAGGGAACCTCCACCAAGAAAATACCCCTTGATTGAACTGTGGGCAAGACTGTGGTGTATTTTCTTAATTAATGTTTGATGTGGAAGGGCCCAGCTTGCTGGGGATGGTGCCACCCCTGAGTTCGAGATCAGCCTGGTCTACAGAGCTAGTTCCAGGACAGGCTCCAAAGCCACAGAGAAACCCTGTCTCAAAAAAAACAAAACAACAACAACAAAAATAAATAAATAAATAAATAAATAAATAAATAAATATGCCGGGCGGTGGTGGCGCACGCCTTTAATCCCAGCACTTGGGAGGCAGAGGCAGGCGGATCTCTGTGAGTTCGAGACCAGCCTGGTCTACAAGAGCTAGTTCCAGGACAGGCTCCAAAACCACAGAGAAACCCTGTCTCAAAAAAACCAAAAAAAAAAAAATTTCCTTAATTCAAAGACAGTGCTTGACTCAGCACTATGTAAATTCTGAGAGAAAAAGAGGGGGAGGTGTTTGTGGGGTGGGACAGAAAGGCAATATTAACTGGGAAATGTCCAACAGAGCTGAGGGATGATTCTCCCAATGGCAAATAAGCAAGGTTTACAGGTGAAGCCCAAGGCTTAGGGAAGGTGGAGAACCACACAAGGAACGCCAGTTGAAGAGCGAGACAAAGGCACTTGGCGATGAAGCAGATGAAGGAAAGGGATTAGTGCTGACAAAAGTGCTAGGTGCTGGAAGACTGAAGCAGGAGGATTGCGGTCAAGACTGTATTGGAAAGAAAAAAATGTGTCCAGGAAGTCTTTCCTGATTGCTAAGGCTTAGGAGTGGGATTCCAGCGTTCGCATAGCACCTCGTGTAAGAAACTTCATTGTGTTTCTTATCACGGCAAGCCCTAATTATCTATTTCCCTATTTGTAAACAACAGCTTCCTAAACCGTGGGTCTCCACTCCACACGAGGTCATGTGATTAAATGCAGGCGTTGTGGAGTCAGGCAGCAGTTGGTTACTGAAGGAGCAACAACTCAAAATGAATTCCAAATCAAGCGCCCAGGGAGCCTGAGGTATTTCTGGTGGCATGCATCTGCTGCATTCTGTACCCTTACTGTCATCTTGGCTCTAAACACACAAGTGCATTTTCCACTGCCGTGCGCGCCATCGCACTACACAATGCTGACAAACATTGCCTGAACCATTCTGACTCAAATCCGAGATGACCATGAGATGAACGGCAGCGCATTTAGTGTACAAAGTTTTCTGCTCTTACAGAAATCCGTGGTTTAAATATGGAAAAGAGGGTTTTAATAATTTACTATCCTCATTCCTTAGAATGTTAAGTATCATATTGGGGTATCTTTGGATTGTATTGGTCATAATACTTCATTTTTTAGAAATTCTGGTTTTGAGGCTGGATAGATGGCTTATCAATTAGGATCAGAGTCTGATCTTCCAGGTGTGAGGTTCAATATCCAGCATCTTCATGGTGCTAACAACCATCTATGTAACTCCAGTGCCAGGGGACCTAATGCGCTCTTCTGGTCTCAGATTGCACCAGGCATGCACATGGTACAAATGTATGTGTGTGTGTAGGCAAGTCATACATGTAAAATAAAAAAATTCAAAATCACTAACGAGTTTCACAAAAATTGTTTAAAAAATTGGCTTGGAATTAGGACAAAATTTCAAGCAACCTCTGAAAGGGCCCTAAAGCATAGTTCTGCCATTTTATACTCCACATTTCTCTAAAGTGCTGTGGTCAGCGTGACTAGTATATAATCTAGACATCAGTCACTCCTGAAACACCTTAAGGATACCCTACATTCTGTAGCATCAAATATTCAGTCAAAATTTAATTCTTTATGTAAAATAAACAAGCAATCCACCTCATCAGAACTTAAATGTTCTTTCACCTTTAATATCACATGTGGTCCAAAGAAATTTTGAAATAAATTTTACCTAGTCTCATTTGTACACTTGTTTATTCACCTATATACCAAAATATTTGGTCACCTAAAAATAGTTCTCAGGGGCCACCAGTGCAAGATTAAGCAGCCTGCTGCTAAGTCACCCCATCTACCATTCTGCCCGGTGGGGAAAATCCTGGCATAAGCGCATCTCTCCATCCTCACTAGAGAAACTTATTGGAGTCATAGTGAGTAAACACAGAAACCCACACCTGATCAACATACAAAAATTGAGAGACTATCTATAGAATACTCAGCCCTATGTAGGGATTACATTTGTTTTTTTTTTTTTCTCAAGACAGTCAACCTCACAAAGATCCACCAGCCTCTACCTCTTGAGTGCTGGGATTAAAGGCATACACCACCACCGCCTGGTCAATAGGAATTACAGATTACACCTTCCCCCAAAGCCTCTGGGATCGATCTTCACAGAAGAGGGAGACAGAAAGACTCCAGGCAGAAGTAATGGGTAACTTCAAGAAAACAGTGCTTTCTAGACACAACTGGCAGTTGCACACATGAACTCACGGTGACTGTGACACCATGCACAGGTCCTGTATGAGCTCAGGCAGGACAAACATCCCAGCATAGTGAGGGGAGCCATGGGCATGAGATCCTGCTACTAGCAGAGGCACTATTGGCATTTTATGGCTGCTGGAAATAAGAGTGAATTTTCCTTAATGGTTGTTGGGAGCTGTGAACCCCAGATCCTGAATTTCTTGTAAACAACTGGTTTCCCCCTGATCTGAGTGCCTACAGTTGCTCTGAGCATGAGACCCTCAGGAGTTCCTGATGGCAGGAGAGTGGTTTCTGGTGGGTTTGGCTGGGTTGTGGCTATCAGTTAAGGATCCCTATATAAGCTGCCCCTGAACACAATTAAGGGGACATTCTTGGGGCATTCCTGTTTCAAGGATGACCCATCTCTCTGTGTCTTTCAATCTCCAGCCCCTTGTCCGGTTCACTAACTGTATGGTGGTGCATAGAGCGCAGACAGGTGTGGTGTGTCGCATGGTATGACCTTTGGTACATCAATCACACTCCCGGACAGGCCCCACTCACAAGAATAATTTGGGAATGCAAAGTGTTGCTTGATAGTGGACATGAATTACTTGTAACTAATATATTCCTAACTCTAACACAACCACTAAAAAAAGTCTTAAAAGAAATACAATTAAAGTTGGGCAGGGAGGCAGAGGCAGGCAGATGTCTGAATTCAAGGCCAGCCTGCTCTTCAGAGAGAGTTCTAGGACAGCCAGAGATACAGAGAAACCCTGTCTCAAAAAACCAAAAAGAAAAAAGAAAGAAATACAGTTAAGGGCTGAAAAGATGGCACAGAGTTTAAGAGCACTGGCTGCTCTTTCTGAGGTCAAGTTCAATTCCCAGCAACCACATGGTGGCTCACAACACAGCCATCTATGATGAAATCTGGTGCCCTCTTTTGGCATACAGGCAGACACAGGCAGAACACTGTACAGAATAAATAAATCCTAAAAAAAGAAATACAATAAGTCAGGCAGGCACAGGCGGATCTCTGAGTTTGAGGCTAGCCTGATCTACATAGTGAGTTCCAGGACAGCCAGGGCTATGCAGAGAGACCCTGTCTCAACCACCCTCTTCCAAAAAAAGAAAACGAAGATGGGTAGGTAATGAAGTGAGAGCAAAGAGGGTGGATATGGGGGAGGGGCGCATGTGATTGAAAGAATGTTGTACAAAACTCAAAATAGTAATTAAAATATTATTTTAAAAGTAGAAGCTTCCTGGAGACTAAAGGTACCTCAGACTCTGGGGCCCTGTCACACTCACACGTGCTTTCTCAGCCAGCACAAAGCCTGTTTATCATAATACACTGAGCTCCTCACATGGGGGATGCACATTCACTAGTCTGCCCATAGGATGTGAACTGGGCACTGTGTTGTTACCATGGCTACTGGGGTGCCTGGAAAGCTGACAGGTGCTTAGGCTATCTCACATCATACTGCTAAGAGCCTTCAGCCATCTCCAAGCGGTCTCTTCCTTCTCTAGAGCCTCTACCTTGCTCCCCCTAGTGGCAACTGTGCAGCAGTGACAGGCTTTGTGAGTCTGGTTGCGGGAAAGAACGTGACTACTCATTAGGGGCATATTCTCAGCCAGGAGGCAGAGCAGCAGCCAGTCCAAGGAAAGGAATTAGCTGTAGGGTAGCTCCCCTGCCTGGACGGAGATAGGAGTCCTCACCCAGTGTATCATTAGAGGACTTTTCAAGGATTACAACTGAAGTTGAGCAGCATGACTTTTGGCCTCCCGCATGCAGGCGATGTAAAACCTCTGCTCTGCCCAATATACTGCTTACATTAAAGTCCTGAGTCAAACAGCAAGATGTGAGTGAATTCTTGGCAAGCACATGGTACATGGGGGAAGTGTCTTGGTCACTGTTCTATTGCTATGAAGAGACAACACGACGAAGGTAATTCCTATAAAAGAAAGCATTTGGGTCTTGCTTACAGTTTCAGAATCTTAGTCCATTGTCATAAAGGCAGAGAGCATGGCAGCAGGCAGGGGTGGTGCTGGAAAGAAAGTGCTTCAGTCAGGTGTGGTGGTGCACAGCTGTGACTTTAGCGCCTGGCAGCTGTAGGGCTATCAAGAGACTAAATAAAGCTACATAGAAAGGTTTAGGCCAGCCTATGCTCCCCGAGACCCTATCACAAAATGAAACAATAAAAAAGGTTTCTTTCTTAGTCATAAAACTCAAGAAATGGAAAGGAGCTAGGTACGTATGGCAGACAAATGGGTAGAGGATGTGGTAAATATATATAAAGGGGTATTGTTCAGTTATAGTAAAAACAGGAGACCCCACCAAAGCAAGGACCTAGAGGACAGTATAGAAGTGGAGAAAGATACATACAGAACACTACTTCATGGGCTCATTTATGTGTGGACTCTAAAATGAAAATACCCAGACACAGAGAATAAAACAGTTTGCTGGGGATACGTTAATGGGGAGGAAATGAGATGAGGTTAAAAGATATAAAGCAAGGGCTGGCAAGACAGCTCAAATACAGGCACTTCATGCCAAGCCCGATCACCTGAGTTCAATCCCCAGGACCTACAGAGTAGAAGGACCTGTCTCCTGCAGATTGGTATGTATTCCTGCCCTGCTACTATATAAATGTAATTTTTTTATGGTTTTTTGAGACAGGGTTTTGCTGTAATTTTAGAGCCTGTTCTGGAACTAACTCTTGTAAGCCAGGCTGGCTTCGAACTCACAGATCCGCCTGCCTCTGCCTCCCAAGCGCTGGAATTAAAGGCATGCGCCACCACCACCCGGCTATAAATGTAATTTTAAGACAAGGTATAAAATATTTGTATGGCTGGGCAGCAGTGGCACATGCCTTTAATCCCAGAACTCAGGGGGCAGAAGCAGGCAAATCTCTGTGAGTTAAAAGCCAGCCTGGTCTACAGAGTGAGTTCCAGGACAGTCAGGGCTATACAGAGAAACCCTGTCTCAAAAACATCAAAAGAAAAAAGAAAATATTTGCCTGAGTTAGTGGCTCGTGGCTATGATCCAAGCACTAAGCAAAGGCAGGGTCCTGGAATTCAGGCCAAACAATTTATGGGCACAAGAAAGCTTGGGAGCAGGCACCTTTATCTGGTGAGCTACCTTGTCAGCCCTAAAAGATCATCTTTAGCCTGGTCTACAAAGGCTAATTCCAGGACAGGCTCTAAGGCTACAGAGAAACCTTGTCTCAAAAAACCAAACCAACCAAACAAACAAAAAAACAATGGAAAACTACTGAAGTGTGTGTATCCCAAACAGATTATAAAAAATATACCTTAACAAGATTCTGTTGAGTATCATGCTTTTACCTGACATGGACGGTGGAATAGAGGGGTGGTTTAGCCATTAAGATGCTTACTGCTCTTGCAACCCGCAACTCCCAACTCCAGGTCATCTGATGCCCTCTGTAGCCTCCAAGGGTACCTGCTTCTAAGTAAGCAAACTTTTACATACAAATACACATAAATGCAATCTAAAGTCAACCTTGGTGGCACATGCCTTTATCCCACTACTCAGGAGGGATCCGCAGAGGCAGGCGGATCAACAAAGGGCCCTTGTTTGAAGAAGCTGTGTCCAGGGCCAGGGTGACACTGAGTTGCAAGAAGCAGGGCCAACAGTTGGGAGACACTAGTGAAATCCTAACAGGTACAAGACTGGCCAACTCTTGCCTTGTAAATGGAACAGGGACTTAACTTGAGGGTGTGTGCCTGCATGTAGCTGTTTTGTCTCCCATGTCAATTTACAAGAGGTCAGAGGAGATGACTAAGGTGGCTTCTTACCACAGATGGTGCCCTGAAGGACTCCAAAGACACATGGCCCTCTTGTACCCAGACCTCTTTAGGTCCTATTGTGTGCGGGTTGCAAAAAGCCTGGGGGCAATTAAAGTGAGTCTTTTAGAAGAGCAAGCTCTCCCTTGTCATTTACTTATTTTTCATTTTGTGGAAAGCACCTATCACTAGATTCTCTTCTGCAGGACAATAGAGATGTTTTTCAAAAATTCAATTCCAGGTTTTTCATAATAACCTTCAGTTTTAAGAGTCATGTACTATTAATTGACCCTAACACTTTTAGTCGGAAAAACCCCCTTTTTCTAAGATGGTCACTATGTGGCCCGAGATGAACTTGACTCATATTCATGGTGACCTCCTTGCCCCAGTCTCATGACCAGGCATGCACTCCACCCTTGTCTCTAGCAGAAAACACTTCTCCAGATCTGGAAAGTGGAGACAGGCTCATCCAGTCTTATGGAAGCATTGGCTTTGCAAGCTGTCAAAAAACCTTAGAGGGCCAGTCAGATGGCCCAGCCTCCGGAGCCTGATGACATAGTTTGATTCCCAGGACCCACATGCTAGAAAAGTCCACTCATCAGAAAGCATCATTAAAAACAAAACAGACTAAAATATTCACTGTTGGGAGCCAGGTATGGATGCATGTTTAATGCCAGCACTCAAGAAGCAGATCTCTAAGTTTGCAACTAGCCTGTTCCAGGCCAGCCAGGGTTACACAGTGAGACCTTGCCTCAAACACGATGACACAACCCTCCTCCCACCACTAAATGGTTGCTGGATCTGGTGCCGTGATTTTGTGCCTATAGGCACCTACCTGCTGCAGATGATGCCTGAGAGCCACATGGTTTAAAAATAATTCCTCCAAGTTGTTCTGTGATCGCCACATGTACAGACTAAATAAATGCATTTTTAAAATAAATGGAAAAAAAAAACATGAGTGGTACCCGCCTTTAATCCCAGCATTCACGAGGTAGAGGCAGGAAGACCTCGATTAGAGGCCAGATAGGTGAGTCTATCTCAAAAATAAATAAAACACAACAAACCAATGTTTAAGACATTAGAGGTTCTCCCACTGTAGGTGCTTGCTTATGGCACTTTCTTTAATGTCACAGGCAGTTGCCTTGCTGTAGGTATAGTTCAAAGTTAAAGAATGACCTCAAAGCCTCACCCTAGCTATTAGAGTTCCAGTCTAGGTTTTAGAGTGAAAGTCAGAAATTAAACAACTTTAAGTTGTGTCACATGAGACCTAATGCTACTGCACAATCCTGCTTGGGGCTTAACCATCCTTCTGCCCTGCATAGCCACACTATATATGCTAACTAACAGCCTATTAGTCTTTAGTTACCACATCAGTGTCCATTACTTCACTTAATGACCCCAAGGTACAATAGTGACGCTGGCAATTTCATTAATGGAGCTATAATTGCTCAGTTTTGTTGTTGTCTTACAGTGTATAGCTTACAGACAAAACTATCACAGGTACGCCTGTATAGGAAAAAACTGCTATATAATATGGTTATATAATACCTAATGGTTCCAGGTAGCCAATATGGTCCTTACAGTATTATCTATAGATAAGTTAACTACTGTATTCTGAAATGAACCTTGACACACTGATTCAATCCTTCAGGAAGTAGCATAATTAGCTCCCTCAGCTTCTTCCAGAAAAAAAAAATCATAGCTTACTCTAATCCCTCTGGAATCACTTTTGTGAAAAGTTTAACTGTATTACAGCTATCCCCAAAATCAACAGAAGCATAATGAAATAAAAACTCGATCCAGGTTTAAAAGAACAAAAGACCTACCTGGGCAGTGATGGCACAGGACTCGGGAGGTAGAGGCAGGCAGATCTCTGAATTTCAGGCTAGTCTGGTCTAGAGGAGTTCCAGGACAGCTAGGGTTACACAGAGAAATCCTGTCTCAGAAAGGAGCATTCTCCAACTCTAAAATCACTAAGAATGTCAAAGAAAACACACATTCTTATATAGTCACAAACAAAGAAACCCACTTAAAAATCTTGGAATGCATCATAATTTATGTTGAAATTGTACATGCTTACAATCGCAAGTTTACTTTGAAGGGCTGAACTTAAATGCCAAACACTGATGTAGGAGGCAAAATTGGTTCAAAAGGAATAAGAATTTGGATCACCAGGAATAAATGGCAGAAACCCAGAAGGCATTATGCATCATATAATTTAGATACACCGCACAGAATTAGATTGCTTCTAATTCTCAGCAAACTTCAAATATCTTAAAGTCTTTCCATTGTTGCTTTGCTTAAAATGTCTTGGAAAAAAATAAGATACATTGGACAGGCATACACCAAAGACAAACTTTCTGCAGAGAAATCAGTAGATGTGACACAGACCAAGTTGCATACATTAACAGACATTTTATTAAGTTCTCAACAAGAGACTATAACACCAAATTGTTTAGCAGAAATCTGTTCAATTGAGAGACCAAATGGATCCAAGGAAGATGAAAATTAAATACTTAAATTAATCAAAAGGCACTAAGACACCACCTCAAAGCTACCGCCACAGTGGTAATAGGCTAAGGAAGACTGCACTACAGCAAGTTAGCTAATGAGAAAGTCAGCAGTTACAAAGCAAGAAGCAAGTCTCTTACACAAATTTATGGTACAAGTACAATGATCACTGAGTTCAAGATATTTTTGGCTAGGAAAAGGTCAAAATGGCTGAAGGTAAAGCCAAAAGGAAAGGAACAGGTATAGAGAATTCAAGCTATAGAGTTAAACAGATGCTATGGATCAGGCTTCTTCCTCCCAAAGGTTAATTACTGCATTGAGCTACCCGCCCCTGCCTAACAGGGTGCTCAACTACTGGAACTATGTTTAAGGATGCTCAGGGCTCTTGCTATAGTTTAGCACAAACCTCTGAAAATGTATCACATATGGGCTGACTTTGTTGCTAGTCATTCTGAATGAAGAAAAACCCCAAAGCATTCACAAGCAATGGAGTATGAGCTCTGTCAATTATGTCCTATGGACCTTGTGGAATATTCTCAATAGACTATACATCTTTCAGCAGCTGACCTCCAGTTAAAGCTGCAAGGCTCACAAAATAAACAAGCAAGGCAGGATGAAGAAGTAACACAAGTAGGACATCCTAGTAGTTAACCACAATCTGTCTTTTTCCAATTTAGGCTAAATTCTAATGTATCTAATGTGGGATGTAAACATCTACACTGGAGCAAGCTGGGTCTTCTGCTGAACTCAAATACCAAGAAACATGAGGGATGGGGTTGGTTTACTTTCAAAAAGCTTCAGAAGTTATTCTGTTATAAAGGAACATGGCTGAACAGGTAGGAGACAGACTCGCCATTGTGGGTTCTTCTGATGGCTTCTGCAAGGATCATGGAGATGTCAATCACCTACAAAGGCAAGAAATGTACCAGGTTAGTATGCAGGGACAGAGTTTGCTGGTCCATCTGCAGTCTAGAAAGCACCCTTACTAAGAATCTAGCACTCGGGTCTTCCTTTTTCACTATAATTACTTAGAAAGAGTTAAGATGCTAGTAATAATGGGACAAATACAAGATCATCAAAACATTGATGCTGTACATGTAGTCCAGGTATGAGTGTATAGCATCTGAAGAGATGGCTCAGCAATTAAGAGCACTCAATATTCTTCTAGAAGATTAGAGTTCAACTCTCAATACAATTCGTGTAGCTTAAAACCACCTGTATAACTCTAGCTCCAGGGAATCTGATGCCCTCTTTTAGTCCTCTGTAATAACCTGTTCATGTATGTGTGTATGCACACACACTCACACACACACAATAAGTGAATGAATGAATAAAATTAGCCAGGCGGTGGTGTGACATGCCTTTAATCCCAGGAATCAGGAGGCAGAGGCAGGCAGATATCCATGAGTTTAAGGCCAGCCTGGATTACAGAGTGAGTTCTAGGACAGCCATGGCTTCATAGAGAAATGTCTTGAAAAACAAAACAAAAATCCAAAACACAAAACACTAACAACAATGAATACGCCTGTAATCATAGTATTTGGGAGGCTGGGGCAAGAGAACTGCAATGAGTCTTAGGTTGCCCTAGTCAACAATGTGCTCTGTTTAAAAAAAGCAAAAAACAAAATTCACAAAGATGCTGGAGAGATGGCTCATATTTTTAAAAAAGAGTGCTTAAGAACGTTTGCAGAAGACCTGAGTGCTCAGAGGGAAGCTCAAAAACCACCTTTAGCTCCAGGCCCAGGGATTCAATGTCATCTTAAGCCTCTGAAAGTCACACAAGCACACACAGACAAACTAAAAAAATGTAAAAAAGTACACAATGCTGGGTTCCGTCAGGTACACCCTTAATCTTAGCACTCGGGAGGCATAGGTAGGTAGACTTCTGAGTTTTTAAGGGAAGTAGGACCCTACCTTAAAAAAACACAAAACAAAACAACAAACAAACAAAAACAGAAGGAAGCCAGGCCCTTAGCTTCTTGGGAGACTGAAGCAAAATGATTTCAAATCGAGGCCTGCCTGGGCTACAGAGTGAATTCAAGACCAGTCTGGGCAACTTACTGAGAGTATACCTTAAAAAAAATACAAAGAAAGTAGGGCTCTGGGTCCATTCTCAACGCCAAAAGAAAAAAGAACAGAGGATGGCTTCAGAAATCCAGTGGCATAGTCCTTACCTACAGGAGCAAGACTCTGGGTGCCATTCCCAGAACAATAACAGATAAACCCAAAGAAGTTAAGTTTCACTATTCACACATCTGACCTAACATGCTACTACCTGCAAAGCACTGAAGGAAATTTCTTCTGGATTAACCCCATTCACCTGTATTTTGGAGCAGTGTTTCATCTTATCCTCCTGAGGTATGGTATTGGTGACTACTACTGCTTCAAAGCATGCGTTGTTGATGCGGGAAATGGCTGGGCCAGAAAAGATTCCATGAGTCAGGATAGCATAAACTCTGGTAGCTCCAGCTGAGAGAAGTCTAGAGGAAAAAAGCTGATTAAACTGACATGCAACTACAGAATCCGAATTCTAAAGAAGAATATTAGTCTGTCATAGCAGAACAGTAGCTTAAGTAGTTTAAGCACAAACTTATGTTTCACAGGTCTGAAATCTGACAAGGTAGGTTTCATTTTGAAACACTTTTTGCCCAGGTTGATAGTATGTACCATTTTGTGGGTTCACATAAAACACATGTAAGGATAGTGTAGCAAGCATTTTCTTCTAATAAGGTCACTAATTATAACATGAGGATCTTATTCTCAAGATCTCATTATTTAAGCCTAAGTGCCCCCCCAAGGGTAATCTGCAAAACCACACCTGGGGCAAGAAGTCAACATATTAATTTTAGGGGGACACAGTACTGGCCATATCAAGGAGAGAAGTCTGCACTAAGCCTTATTATATTAGCAGAACTTACAAAATTTCCAGGGGTAATCTGCATTCTTTTTCCTTTCTGGCTGGTAAAAAGAGAAATGTCCTTCAATGTTATCTGGAAAACTCCACGATAAAGATATGGTACCACAAGACTAAAAATCTATGACCCTGAGAATAAGCTTAACCAGGAATACTTGCATTTGACTGTGCTTGCTGCCCAGCCTGCTGACCTGAATTTGATCCCTGGGACCCTCAGGGCAGAAGAAGAGAACCATTCCTAAAGTTGTCCTCTGACTTCTACATGCTTGCCATGGCATGTGCATGTATGCACACATACAAAATGAATAAATATATGTAAAGGACATCTATGGATTTCTAACTCATCAAAACAAAAGTCAACAGTGTATAATAATGTAAATATAATTAATGTTGCTGAATTGGATGGTTAAAAGGGCAAATTTAGCATCTAGAAGTTGTTTTGACTATGCTTGAATTTAATGACTTTGGGTTTTATAATGGCAAACATAATATATTTTCAGTAAAAACTAGATGTGGAATTTGGACCCTTCCGTGATCTAGCAACGTGTGATCCAAATACTGACTCACCACAGCTCCCAGTCAGCCACGTCATCACAAGGGAAACAACCCAGTCTGTGGTAGATTATATTACTAAGAAAGGACTTTGGAAGATAGTTTATGTGATAGACTTGACTTTTGATAGTAAGGATATACTTAATATAAAAGCAGTGTCTCTTTATAAAAACTAAAAATCTGAAATGAGGAATACTTATTCACCTGTATGTATTAAAAGATAACATGATCAAAATATCCCAAAGCTATTTACCCGCTCAGTTGTATTTCAAAAGAAAATCAGCAAAGCAGTAGTTAGCTTCTTCCTTCAACTCACTTGTCAGCGGCATGACAGATTGTACCACAAGTGTCAGCCATGTCATCCACAAGAATAGCCACTCTATCCTTCACATCTCCTACTAGCACCATGCGGTCCACTTCATTGGCCTTCTTCCGTTCCTTGTGAATCAAGGCAAAATCCACATTCAGTCGGTCTGCAATGGAGGTCACTCTGTAAGATAGAGGTCCAGAGTTAAAGATGCGTATGTGGCTTCCAATGCTGGAAGTGTAGTTCAGTGGTAGACAACTTTGTCTAGCATGCATGAGGCCCTGGGTTCCATCTCTCTTATCCACTTATACAAAATGGTTTTATTTTTCCTAGTGGAGAATAGTCCTTGAAACTAAAACAGATCCCAGAGCTAAAAGAAAGCAACAATCATTGACATCTCAAAAAACAAACATTACAAACGGGATTTTATGGATTAATGCCTCTGTAATATCAATGGCAGTACAGGAATATCAAACTTATACCATTCATTCTGGGGATGGGGTACACATACCCTTCACCAATCCTGGGAAGCAGTATATGCTAAGGTACATTAGTTTAACAGATTGAAGGCAGAAGGAAAGAGAGATCGTATTAGCTAGTCCCATCATGGAAGACTTGTGATTCTAAAAACAGTGATACGTGAATCTGAAGCTAGGAGTGGAGCAGCGTCCACCCTTTCAATGCATGTCCATACGCTCATCTCTTCCACGATGGTGATGAAACACCACCAATGGTAAATAGCAACTGTACCTGGTCACCAAGCTTGGTATTCCTTCTACAAGTGCTAGAAAGAAAATTAAACCAATTAACCAGACAAACAGGGCATGTTACTACAGCCCAAATCTTAAAGATAATACAAGCCACATTAAAAGCCTGGTTAGAAGACACTGACAATGAGATACAACACATTCACTCAAGGAAAAAGTCACTCAGTGCAAATGACAATAGGCTACCCTACCCTTATGATATGTGCCCACGCACCAGTGTGTAATCTTTGTCACAAAGAAAAAACTCATGCTTCAGACTTAGTGTTTTTAAATGTAACATTGATCAAACTTAAGTACTATGCCCTATTTCTTTTGTGAACAGAATTTTTGCTGAACCTCTGACCATACAAGGTTTGAACCATAACTCTAGGCAATGTTTCTACCCGGATCTAAAGGAACCATACCTTGTGCTCTCTATTACTACTGCTTAGGCATGTAACAGAGGTAACTAATTTACTTCGAATCATGACATCCAAGAAAAATGCATGACCAGTTATCTCAAGTGTTCCAAACTGTTCATGCTCACTGGCCAACACATTCAGTCTCCAACAAAGCAGAAAAGGGTTGGGAAAGTAACATGTACACCCTTGAGTGGAGAGCTACTGTGAAAATTACAACCACACCGGTACCCTTACCTACTCCCCAACCCTGCCAAGACAGAAGTGAGCAACACTCAATTGGAAAATTCTCCATCACTATGAGGTAATTAGAATGAAGAATTACAAACTAATATCAAACTTTAAAAAACCAGTTTGATTATTTCAAATTAATTATTTTCTAAGTTCCTAAGAAAGATGTGAAGATGATGCTTAAGAAGTTAAGATGAAGTGTGTGACCTGCCTATATAGGGATGTCTTTATACTGTCCCCTGAATAAACAACTCAAGTTCCCAGTTTATCAATTCCACTGAAGTTACTGAGATTAAAGAGATGGTTGAGAAAGATTTGAACTTTTTGAATTTTTCATGATTTGTGTCACTTTTGGCAAGTTCTAACTTAGTTTTTTCTACTCATCTGAGCCTTGTAGTCCTTCACTCTACTTCCACAATAAGAATATGGGCCATATTTTTATAAGCAATCCACTAAGGAAATCAAGGCTCTAAGTCTACATTATTTGAGCTATAACTGCTAATCCTTGACAATAAGTTGGATTAAAAAATTTAGGGTCCTGGCTTTAAGTTAAAAACCATACTTTATTTCCCATTCTGCTTAGTAATTTAATCTCAAGGATCAAATGGCCTAACCAACAGCTTTGTAAACCTTACTTACCCATCAATATGGAATTTAAGAATAAACTGATTGCACATGAAATGTCCTATCCTTCCTGATAAAGTTACAGCAGTCTTAACTCTGCAGTACCAAGTTATTGATGTTAATGTAACAGTCATGGCAATGACTACTTAGGGCCCTGTCTATCCTGCCTTTCAAATGACTCAAGCCAGCATAGAGTGAAAACTATATCCAACCCATGTTCTAGTCGCTGGCACATCCAATCTGAAGTTGTGAAAATGGCACGTCGATGGGAGAACCCCATCATAAGGGATATTACCATCTGAAATTTTAGCAGCACATTATTTTTGAAGAATAGTATCACAAACATACCTCTTGGCTCCACCAGCATCAGGTGAGACAATAGTACAGTTTCTCCACTCAGATATATTCTCCCTTATCCACTTTAAGACAGCTGGCTCTGCATATAAATTGTCCACTGGGATATCAAAAAAGCCCTGGAAAAGAAGCTGGGTCAAGCTTAGCTTATTTATTTTATTTTCTTCTCTTCCATTATGAAAGGCTAACATAAAGAAAGTGGATTTACAGATAGGTTTCATCTAAGGTACTTGCTGTCAAGTCTGATTGATGGCCTGAGGATTTTGCTCCCTGGGACTCACACGGGAGAACTGACTACTGAAAGTTCTACATACACATGCTTCCAACACATGTACATCCAAGAACAAAAATCAATCAATCAATGTAATCATAAAAAAAAAGGTTGGTGAGATGGCTCAGCAGGTAAAGGAGCCCAAGTTTGATCTTGAGAACCTACTTGGTAGAAGTCCTGTAAGTTGTTCTCTTACCTCCACATGCAACACAGCATGCATGCATCCGTGTACATATACATGCACGCACACAAAATTTTAAAAGGAACAATTAAGTTAATGGAAAATACCTTACTACAATATTCAAGTATTGGGAAGGTTAAAAATAGTCCCCTTTCCAGGCAAGATCAGCAATATCAGGCCTTAGCTAACCCACACCTAATCACAGGAACAAAAATGAGCCCTGTAAAAAGTCAAGTTCAGCCAAGTACTATGGATTGCCAAGCCAGTATGTTCAGACTCACAATTTATATACACTGTTTTATGCCACTTGGCATTTGTGCTGGCCAAACTGATAAAGCAGTATGGCATATATCATATATATATATATATATATATATATATATATATATATATATATATATAAAAATTTGGTAGCAACTACTTATAACGAATATACAGAATAACCAGAAATCAGGAGATACATATTTTAATTCTAGTTGATACAAACCAGTTGTATTTCTCAATTATTTCTTTTTTTTTTTTGGTTTTTCGAGACAGGGTTTCTCTGTGGTTTTGGAGCCTGTCCTGGAACTAGCTCTTGTAGACCAGGCTGGTCTCAAACTCACAGAGGTTCACCTGCCTCTGCCTCCCAAGTGCGCCATATAAATATAAAGGCGTGCGCCACCACCGCCCAGCTCAATTATTTCTTTTTTTTATAGGATAAGTACACTCCTGTCTCATGCACCTCCTTGTATTGCCAGAAGACTCAAATGGTAAGTGCCGAGAGTTTATACTTTTTGTTTGTTTTGTTTTTCGAGACAGGGTTTCTCTGTAGCTTTGGAGCCTGTCCTGGAACTAGCTCTTATAGACCAGGCTGGCCTTAAACTCAGAGATCTGCTGCCTCTTCCTCCCGAGTGCTGGGATTAAATGTGTTACCACCACCCGGCTGAGAGTTTATACTTTTAAACAGGGTTTATGCTACAGCATAGGCTGGTTTGGAATTCAGTTTCCCTGGCTGGACCTCCAGGAGCTAAGATTATAGATATGTACCACCATTCGTAGCAGAAAGCTTCTTTAGATAGCATAAAATAAATGTGGCAATTGATTTCTCTTGCTCTGGGTTTCTATGAAAAATCTTTAATGCCTGCAGTTCTAATTTAAGACTGTTACTCAAGGGGAATAATCTTCATAACAGCTACCATTGTATCAGCTATACCAGTTTTCAGCCAAGTATATCAGAATTAATATTTTAAAACCATAACAATGAATATATATTATGCTCAGAAGTAACCTGTCCAAGGTTATGAAGTTAATGTGCTAGTATGCCTAAGAAGCATCCAGACTAGTTGTAATCCTAAAGCCTATGTCCTAGCCATAATACTAAACTGTCTTACTAACTTCTAGCTTCAGCTTCCAGTCTCTAGAATGCAGATGTGCACCACCATGCCTGGCCCTCCTCCCACCTTTCTAACTTTCAGTGCTTAGCTTCCTTCCACTGGTACCTGAATTTGAGATGCATGTAGATCCATGGTGATAATATGATCCGCTCCTGCGACAGATAGCATATTTGCAACAAGCTTAGCTGAGATGGGAGCCCGGCTCTGAATAGAAGTAAAGAAAAAAAGAAAAAAGAAAAGCCAAGATGAAAGCAGTTCATTTGCTTGAGAAACATTTACCAAGTACCTATATTGTAAAGACATCAAATCACCAAGAAACTCACGCAGTATGGCCGTTGATCTTGTAGTCTAAACTGGCTTAGAAGTCTTGACCCTGCTGCCTCAGTCTTTTGAGTGCTGGGATTACAGGCATATACAATTTCTGGATGTTTCCCTGCCCACCTGTTTTTTTCTGAGGTTTCTCCCCGTACCCCCATTTTTTCGAGATAGGTGTTTTTCTGCTTAGCCCTGGCTCTCCTAGAACTGGCTCTGTAGACTAGAAAGGCCTCAAACTCGGATATCTACCTAGCTTTGCCTCGCTAGGGCTAGGATTAACCAGATAATAGGATGCCAGGGCACCCATTGCCTTTAATCCCAGTACTTGGGAGGCAGAGGTAGGTGGATCTGTGAGTTCAAGGACAGCCTGGTGTACAAAGTTCCAGGACAGGTTCCAAAGCTACATAGAGAAACCCTACCTCAAAAAACCAAAAAGGAAAAAGATATATAGGTTAGTAGCCGAGCACTTATTTAGCATGTTTGAGTCCCTAGTGTAATATCCAATAGCACAACACACACACACACACACACACACACAAACACAAAAGCATTCTGCTACAAAGGATTGGTGGTTAATCTCCTTTGGGTGGGGGTCTAATTTTTTGAGACAGGGTTTCTCTGCGTAGCCCTGGCTGCCTTAAAATTCACTCTGTAGAGCTAGAGCAGGTTGGCCTTGAACTCAGATTTGCCTGAGCCTGCCTTGGCATCCAGAGTGCTAGGCTTAAAAGCGTTTGTCAACACCACCCAGCTGTTGATTAGTCTTAAAAACAATGAATATCTGTCAGCTGAATGAAAGCTAAAATGACTTAAATAAAATATACAGTATAAATTATATGCCTGTGAGTTCCGGGACAGGCTCCAAAGCTACATAGAAAACCCTGTCTCAAAAAAAAATATATTTTTAAATGCTCTGATATAACTGATAGCAATGTTCCTCTTTACCCTATGTTAAAAAGATTCTGGGGGCTGGAGAAATGGCTCAGTGGTTAAGAACACTGACTGTTCTTCCAAAGGACCTGAGTTCAATTCCCAGCACCCACATGGAAGCTCTTAACTGTCTGTAACTCCAGTTCTGGGAGTTCTGTCATCATCACACAGACATTCATTCAGGTAAAACACCAATATATACAGAATAAAGATAAATAGTTTAAAATAAAAGTCGGGTGGTGGTGGCTCACGCCTTTAATCCCAGCACTTGGGAGGCAGAGGCAGGCGGATCTCTGTGAGTTCGAGACCAGCCTGGTCTACCAGAGCTAGTTCCAGGACAGGCTCCAAAACCACAGAGAAACCCTGTCTCGAAAAACCAAAAAAATAAAAAAAATAAAAAATAAATAAAAAATAAATAAAAAGATTCTGGAGTCGGGTGGCGGCAGTGCACACCTTTAATCCCAGTACTCACAAAACAGAGGCAGGCAGACCTCTGTGAGTTCCAGGCCAGTCTGGTCTACAGAGTGAGTTCCAGGACAGCTAGGGCTGTTACACAGAGAAACCCTGTCTCAAAAAACCAAGATCTGAACTGAAGATACAGCTCAGTGGTAGAATGCTAGCCTAGCATTTAGCTCTAAGTTTGATTACCAACACTATTTTTAAAAAATCCATTCATACCTTATCCTTTTTATCCTGGCGGGCATAAGGGAAACATGGGATGACTGCAGTAACCCGGCTGGCTGAAGCAATCTTGCAAGCATTAATCATGATTAAAAGTTCCATTAGATTGTCATTTATCTCACCACACCCACTCTGAACGATGTAGACATCCTCTCCACGTACACTTTCTCCAATTTCCACACTAAAATAGAAAAAGAGAATGAGCATAAACAAAAGATGTCACAGCATCAATATTCAGGCATGCTATGCATGCCTTATAGCTCCATGCTTCAGACCTAAAGGAGTGCTATAACCAGAAGCAGCTCATTGCCCAGCTCATTCCAGTTCACTATACAAAAATATTTTGAGCTTATGAATGAGACACAGCATGAAAAAAGAAACTTTAAAGTAGAAAGTTGACTTATAGAAGCAATTGCTCATATGGAAAAGCAAAAAAACCCAGGATAGCCAAAACAATCCTGTACAATAAAAGAACTTCTGGAGGCATCACAATCCCTGACTTCAAACTCTATTACAGAACTACAGTACTGAAAACAGCCTGGTACTGGCATAAGAATGGCACTGAATAGAAGACCCAGAAATCAACCCACACATCTTCAAACACCTGATCTTTCTTTCTTTCTTATTTATTTATTTATTTAGTATAAAATATTCTGTCTGTGTTATTTATTTATTTATTTATTTATTTATTTATTTATTTATTTATTTATTTAGTATAAAATATTCTGTCTGCGTGCATGCCTGAAGAGGGCACCAGACCTCATTACAGATGGTTGTGAGCCACCATTTGGTTGCTGGGAATTGAACTCAGGACCTTTAGAAGAGCAGGCAATGCCCTTAACCTCTGAGCCATCTCTCCAGCCCCCCCGAACACCTGGTCTTTGATAAAGAAGCAAAAAATATCAAATGGAAAAAAGAAAGCATATTTAACAAGTCGTGCTGGCACAACTGGATATCAACGTGCAGAAGAATGAAAATAGATCTATCACTATGCACAAAACTCAAGTCCAGATGGATTAAAGACCTCAACATATAAAGCCAGCCACACTGAACCTCATAGAAGAGAAAGTGTGAAGCACACTTGAACGCATTGGCACAGGAGACCACTTCCTAAATATAACTCCAGTAGCACAAACACTGAGAGAAACAATTAATAAATGCGACTTCCTGAAACTGAAAAGCTTCTGTAAAGTAAAGGATGTGGTCAACAAGACAAAACAACAGCCAACAGAATGGGAAAAGATCTTCACTAACCCCACATCAGACAGAGGTTTGATCTCCAAAATATACAAAGAACTCAAGAAATTAGACACCAAAAGATCACATAATCCAATTAAAAAAAATGGAGTAGAGACCTAAACAGAGAACTCTCAACAGAGGAATCTAAATGGCTGAAAGACACTTAAGGATGACAACATCCTTAGTCATCAGAGAGATGCAAATCAAAACAACTCTGAGATTCCATCTTATACCTGTAAGAATGGCCAAAATCAAAAACACTGATGACAACTTATGCTGGAGAAGTTGTGGGGGATAGGGAACACTTCTGCATTGCTGGTGGGAATGCAAGCTGGTACAGCCCCTTTGGATGTCAGTGTGGTGATTTCTCAGAAAATTAGGAAACAACCTTCCTCAAGACCCAGTAATACCACTTTTGGGTATATATCCAAAGGATGCTCAATCATGCCACAAGGACATGTGCTCAACTATGTTCATAGCAGCTTTGTTTGTCATAGCCAGAACCTGGAAACAACCTAAATGTCCCTCGATCGAAGAATGGATAAGAAAAATGTGGTACATTTACACAATAGAGTACTATATAGCAGAAAAAAATAACGACAGCTTGAATTTTATAGGAAAATGGATGGAGCTAGAAAACATTCTTTGAGTGAGGTAATCCACAGAAAGACAATTATCACATGTACTCACTCAGAGGTGATTTTTAAACATAAAGCAAAGAAAGCCAGCCTACAAACCACAATCCCAGAGAACTTAGACAACAATGTGGATACTAAGAGAGACTAAATAGATCTAATTTACATGGGAAGTAGAAAATAAAGACAAGATCTCCTGAGTAAATTGGGAGCATGGGGACCTTGGGGGAGGATTGAAGGGGGAAAGGGAGAGGCAGGGAGGGGAGCAGAGAAAAATGTAGAGCTCAATAAATATCAATAAAAAAATAAAAAAGCAACTGCACCATATAACTTCATATGGTGGCCATCAGATATGGTATCAAATGTGTTCTCAATGGTGACTACTCTAGTCATACATAAGGAAAAGTAAGAATGAGTCACCTCTGTTCTGTACCGATGCTGTATAGAGAAGACAGCATCTTCCCCACCATAGCGACAGTTCAAACATAAATACTCATGCTAAAACTAAGGTACTCTACAAGGAATATGCAATGGTGAATGAAACAGATGCAGGCCCAGATCTCCTTCTGTGCTAACTACTCTGACCTAAGTAGAAAGTCTTGTTTAATAAGAACTTGCAAAGTGGTCTGGGGGGATGAGTTAGTCTAGTCTTTAAGATCATGAATTGCTCTTCCAGGGGACATGACCTCAGAGGGTTCACAATCACTTCTAACTCCAACTCCAGGGGCTCTGACACCTTTGGACAGACACCTGTACTAATATGTACATACTCTTACACAAACACACATGACTACACAAAATAAATATTGGGGCTGAAGAGACTGAGTTCAGTTCCTAGCACCATGTCAGATGGCTTGCAACCAGCTGTTACTCCAGCTCCAGTGGGAACTATATACATGTAGTGTGCACACACATACAGGCAAACACTCACATGCAAAATAAAAATATTTGTAAAGATATTTTTTTGAAAAATCCAAAAGTACATTATTCTATTAAGTAGATTATATTTTACAAAAGAATGAAAAAATTATGCTGATCCTTGGTTTTCTACCAATAAAAACATCTAAAAATAAAGGGGAGGGAGGGATGCTCAATAGATAAACTGCTTGTGCGTGACTCTCATGATCCAAGTTCAATCCCTGGAATCCATGTAAAAGTGGAGTAAGAGAAACCAATTTCACAAAGTTGTCCCTCTGTGTATGTGTGAACACACAAATAACAAACAAAAAACTTGTAATTAAAAATGACAAAACTGGGTTAGTGTTGGTGGTGTGTATCTACAATTCCAGGGTGAAGGACACCAAGGAAGGGTAATGGTGATTTTAAAGGCAGGATAGTTACATAAACAGTAAGAGACCCTGTCTAAAAAAATAATAAAAGGCGCTGGCGAGATGGCTCAGAGGATAAAAAGCACTGGCTGCTCTTCCAGAGGTCCTGAGTTCAATTCCCAGCAACCACATGGTAGCTCACAGCCATCTGTAATGAGGTCTGGTGCCCTCTTCTGTCCTACAGACACACACAGGGACAGAATATTGTATACATAATAAATAAAATTAAAAAAATAAAATAAAAATTTAAAGACTTAAGAGAAAAAGGAAGAAACATCAACAAAACCAAAAGCTAATTTATATGAGAGAGAAAAATCATACCTATTGATAAACCTCTAAGATGGCCAACAGAAACAACTGTGTAGGTAGGGAGGTGGGGAGGATCATCACATGGAAAAATTAAATAAAAAATTAGGCAACAAAATACTAAGCTTAATCTGCGAGAGAATTAATGCTAAATTTACAGTCTTCAAGAAACAGATAAGAAAACAGGTTCCAATTCAATTTTATTGAGGCCAGCATTACTCAGATACTAAAACCAGATAAAGTCAATATAAAAAGAAAACAATTGAAAGGCAGGAGGAGAAAAATATATGTAGTCATGACAGAGCAAATAGAAAAGACCCTTTTATATATCTTGATGTTTATCTGTGTCAATATACTGATTGTTACAATATACCACAGCTTTACAAGAAACTATAGTTGGCATAAAGAATTATATCCAGAAAGTTATAAAACAGAGTAAAAATGTATTGCATATTTTCTCAAATCTACAATTAATACAAAATTCATTTTTGTGACACTGGGAATAAAACTCATTATTTTGTACATGATAGACAAGTGATCCACCACTGAACTATACTCTCTGCTCGCAAAATTCAAATTTATTTTGATTTTTTTTGAGACGAGGAAGGACTCATGTAATTCAGGATGGCCTGCAATTTATTACAGAGCTGAGAATGACTTCAAACTTATGAGTCTCCTGCCACCACCTCCAAACGCAGCACCATGCCTGTTGGTTCAAAATTCAGTCTTGAATTGGTGCACACCTATAATCAAGACACTATGCTGACAGCAGCTTAGGACAGACAGTGAGCTCCAGGTTAGTTTGGGCCACAGTTTGTGATCATGTCTCCAAACAACTAACTAAACAAATAACTAGTAAAAATACCTGCATCATTCTACCTGTGGATATCATGTAAGCATTACTGCATCTCTGAATTAAGGCTGGGGTAAGAGAGGCATAAGAAAATGAAGGGTCTTTTGTGGTCAGTCAGAAGAAGCTACTTTAACTGTGTATTTTCTGAGAAGCTATGGAATGCTACGAGGGAACTTGGGAGAGTTCCAATTTCTGCAGTTAGCCTGAAAATTGCCCAGCTCAGAGTCAGATTTGAGGGTATTTAGTGAAAAGTAATGAAAGCCAAGGCTACATAGTCTGTCTCAAAAAAGGGAGAATAGTTCACCTCCAAGTATTTTCTCCCTAACTTGTCACCTACAGTCTTTATACTCCTTGGATATATCTTTTTTCCTACTTCCTAGCCTCTATACTTCTTCCTGATATCTGGAATGTTCTTAACTATAAATAAATTACCCACTAGGCAGTGGTGGTAGCACATGCATTTAATCCTAGTACTCGGGAGGCAGAGGCAGGTAGATCTGAGTTCCAGGACAGCCAGGACTACAGAAAAATCCTGTTGGGGGGGGGGTGGACACTTACCCATTTTTTAGGTCAGCAATTTACCTTTCCTGGTAGTTTTTATTAACCATTTAGAAGCACTAAGAGAACAGAGCTAAGGATGTAGCTCAATTGGCAGGGCACTGTTTCCCCAGTATTCAGAAGTCTTGGTGTAGATCTGACCTAGGTGTGGGTGCAGCCCCAAATTCCAGGGTGAGGCAGGAACATCAGGCTATATAAGGAATTTGAAGATAGCCTAAAATTGTCTCTAAAACAAAATAAAACCGAGAACTTGTGTATCTCAGTGGTTAAGAGAGGTTGATCTTGCAGGACCTAGGTTCTGTTCTCAGTGCCCACATGGTGGCTCCCAACCATCTCTAAAAACAGTTCTAGGAACCTAGCGCCCTCTTCTGACCTCTGTAGGCATTGTTGGGCATAACATGTGGTGCACAGGCATACATGCAGGCAAACCACTCATTTGTGGAAAATAAAATATAAGAAAAAAAGGTAACATAAAGCTATCAATTACTTATTCTCAATAGATCTTATTTGCATTCTGGATCAAACATACTTAATATAAATTTAGCTGGGTAGGACGACACATACCAGTAAGCAAAAAACTCTGGAAGCTGCAACAGGAGGACTGAGTTAGAGACCAGCCTAAGATACAAATTAAAGATCCTATGTGAAATAGAAAGCAACAACAAAACCGTGGGTCAGTGAGATGGCTCAGCAAGTGACGATACCTGCTGCAGAGCCTGACAACCTGAGTTCAATTCCCCGAACTCCTGTGCAAGAAAAGAACTGACTCCATTGCGCCCCTCAATAAATAAATAAAATGTAATAAAGAGCTGTTAGGTGCGAGCAAGGTAGTCCAGCTCATAAAGGTGCTTGCCAGAAGCCTGATCACTCGAGTTCCATTCCTGAAATCCACATGGTAAAGGAAAGAATAGACTTTCCAAAGTTGTCTTCTGATCCTCACACATAAACAATAAATATGTAACTTTTTATTTTTAAAAACCACACATTTATAACAGAACTGAACACTGACTAGTTCTTCAATATTTAGGAATTAGTATTTTTTAATGTGTGCATATAGTGTGTGTGTGTGTGTGTGTGTGTGTGTGTGTGAGAGAGAGAGAGAGAGAGAGAGAGAGAGAGAGAGAGAGAGAGTTGTGTTTAGGTCAGAGGATGAGAGAGAGAAAGAGAGAGAGAGAGTTGTGTTTAGGTCAGAGGACGAGAGAGAGAGAGAGAGAGAGAGAGAGAGAGAGAGAGAGTTGTGTTTAGGTCAGAGGACGAGAGAGAGAGAGAGAGAGAGAGAGAGAGAGAGAGAGAGAGAGAGTTGTGTTTAGGTCAGAGGACGAGAGAGAGAGAGAGAGAGAGAGAGAGTTGTGTTTAGGTCAGAGGACGAGAGAGAGAGAGAGAGAGAGAGAGAGAGAGAGAGAGAGAGTTGTTGTGTTTAGGTCAGAGGACGAGAGAGAGAGAGAGAGAGAGAGAGAGAGAGAGAGAGTTGTGTTTAGGTCAGAGGACGAGAGAGAGAGAGAGAGAGAGAGAGAGAGAGAGAGAGAGAGAGAGAGAGTTGTGTTTAGGTTAGAGGACGAGAGAGAGAGAGAGAGAGAGAGAGAGAGAGAGAGAGAGAGAGAGAGTTGTGTTTAGGTCAGAGGACAACTTTGGGAATTGGTCCCACCTTCCACCTTGAGACAGTCTTTTAGTTGTATATATATAGGGATGGCTAGCCTGCAAGCTTCCAGGGATTCCTGTCTCTACCTCTACCTCCCATCTTCCCAAAGGAACACTTGTGGGTGCACGCAGCTTTAAGTGGGCTCTGGGGATTCAAACTCAAGCCATGTGTTTATTTTGAGGGTTCTACCACAAAAAGTTAAATAGGGGCTGGAAAGATGGCTCAGTGGTTCTTAACAAGAACCTGAAATGGTTTTCAACATTCAGCCCATCACCTGTAACTCCAGTTTTAGGAAATCAGACACTTCCCTCCCCCCCCACACACATACATACACACACACACACACACACACACACACACACACTTTTTAAAAAGGTTAAATCTGGCTAGTCTCTTAAAAACACACTGTTATTTTATTAATAACTAAATTCTGAAAATATTCTTTAAAGTTCACATAGGTCAGAGAGGTCCAAGGAGGCCTTTCTACAAGAACTACTTGTATGTGTTCCAAATAAGACTTAGAAGGGCATGGCACCATACAGGACTCACTCACTGACCTCATGTTTATGGTCATTGAGCACTTCAAATGTGGCTAAGACAGCATTTAAGGGGCTAAGAGGATCCATCCATAAAGGTCATCCTGGGCTACAAGGAAATTTGAATTAGTTTAGATTACCTGCGACTTTGAAAACAAAACAAAGCAACCAGGTTGACCAAGAACCCTGAGATCAGCCTGCTTTAGCCGCTAGAGTATTGGAATTAAAGGTGTGGTCTTTACTCTCACTTCCTTGAGAGATTAAATTGCCTGATAAAATGCTTTAGTTCTGTGGCCCAGAGGCATTCTAGACCAAGTATTTCCAACAATTGAGCAACTTCAGACCGTTAAACCTGTCCACTCCTCTCGCACATCTCCCCTCTTTGACCCAGATCTCCATTCTCCTGGGAGAAAGAAGGTGGGTGCACTGATTTCCAATAAGGCCAGCTTTGCCCTCTAGGTGTGGTATCAGAGGTCTACCTATGGCTGTTTCAGTAAAGGAATACCATGCGCTCCACACATTCACTTACTACTGTCAGGTTGTTTGATTAGGAGTTAGAGAACAAACAATTTCACAACTGACCCTAGACAGTCTGCTAGGCTTAAATGAGTCTTCAAAGCATTAAAAGCAAGGTGGCTCATTACCTTATCAAGCTGCAAACATGAACCAATGCAAAAAAAAAAAAAAAAAAACCCGTCCAAAATTATTACATTTTTCACGCTATTTTTATCACTGTGTAAATGGCCCATCCATAAAACCTTTGGGAGTTTCTATATGGAAGTCTCTAGAAAGCTGTAAGAAAATAAAAACGTGTTACTTATGCCTCTATCCCTTCAGCTGCCAGAAGCCAAGGAATACAGATAAAGTAAACCTAAACAAACTTTACCAATTATTGGCAAAATTACTATATACTATAGTACTTGGTCCTATAAAACTTAAAACCAAAAAAAGACTTAAAATATCTATCTTAATAAACTTCTCACTTTTGTAACTACAGAATATACTTCAAATTTTTTACTGGGGTAGGGAGTGGAGCTGAGGAGGAACAGGGTTTACTATGTAGCTTAGGCTGGCCTGGAACTACCTCTACTTCTGTAGATCAGACCTGCCTGCCTCTGCCTCTGGAGCGTTAGGTGTGTGCCACTATTGCCTGGTTTCAAATTCTTTCTTTAAAGCAGATGGGTTATTAATTATGAAACCTCATAATCTAGACTTTTCCGGGAGAGAAAACATTTTCTTTGTCAAAATGAAGTCCAGCATTTTGTACAATATATGCCAACAATAAGGGAAAGGGCAAAGATTTCCAAACAAGAATTATTGCGAGTTTAAACATCTAAAAATATATGACAAATATAATAGCATCATTAGGTTAGTCCTTCAGATTTGTGCTCTAGGGAAAGTGACAGTTCAAGAGTCCTTAACTGAGTGTAGTGGCAAACACCTTTACTCTCAGCATGGGTAGGTGCAGGAAGAGATGTGAGTTGGGAGGCAAGCCTGGTCTACATAGTGAGCTTCAGGACTGTCAGAACTAAACAGTGAGACCCCTGTCTCAAAAAAAAAAAAAAAAGAAAGAAAGAAAGAAAGGAAGGAAGGAAGGAAGGAAGGAAGGAAGGAAGGAAGGAAGGAAGGAAGGAAGGAAGGAAGGAAGGAAGGAAGGGAGAGACAGGTGCCCTCTTCTGGAATCTGCAAGTGCCCAAACATGTGACACATGCCCCCCCCCAACACACAAACTTACACATAAATAAAATAAAATCTTTTTAAAAATTATGTTCTAGCCTGGTGTGGTGTCCAATACCTTTAATCCCAGCACTTGGGTGGGAGGCAGAGGCAGGCGGATCTCTGTGAGTTTGAGGCCAGCCTGGTCTACAGAGTGAGTTCCAGGACAGCCAAAACTACAGAGAAACCTTATCTCGAAAAGCCAAAACCTACAACAAAAAACGTTCTGAGGTCAGGCGTGACGGTGCAGGCTTGTTAATTGGACCGAGAAAGCCAAGACCAGCATGGTCTACATAGCAAGTTCTAGCCAGCCAGGTGTGCTCCAGGCTCCCCCACCCACATAAAAAAAAAAAAAAACCACTTAGCAACTCAACACCCAACCTCCACTAACATTTTTGCTTAATAACCAACATTTCAGCCATTTTTCAAAGGCAAACTTAAAGCTAAACCATATTCAGGGCTGGAGAGTCAGTTCAATGGTTAAGAACACAGGCTGCTCTAGCAGAGAATTCCCAGATCCCACAAGGCACTTTACAGCCATCTGTGACCCAGTCCCAGGGATTATAGTGACATTTCATTTGTATTTGAATTAACAAAGTTTACTTGAAGATCAGAGACCCAGTCCCAGGGATTATAGTGACATTTCATTTGTATTTGAATTAACAAAGTTTGCTTGAAGATCAGAGAGTAAAATAGCCCCACTGGTCAGCCTTACAGACCAGAGAGCAGTAACACACACCTTTAATCCCAGTATCCACACCAGTTGCCATAGAAAGCGGGTGATACTTGCCTTTAATCCCAGCCCTAGAGAGGATTATAAAACGGGAACAGACAGCTCTCAGTCTCATTCTGAGATCCTTGAAGGTAAGAGTGGCTGGTTGCTTTGAACACCAATTTCTCTCTGAGTTTTTATTAATCGTGCTTCCCACGTTGCGCCAAATGCCGTATGATAAAGACTCAGAGATTGGGGTTCAACCTAAAGACCAGAAAAGCAAAGCAGTCAGCCACTGGCTCTTACCTCGACCTCAGTCCAACACTGAGTTTTCCTGGAGACTGTGACTGAGAGGTGTTTCCTCCCATTTCTTCAGGCATTTATTTATTAAAATAAAAGGGAAATGCCACTACAAGGGATCTAACCACTCTCCTGACTTTAGCAAGCACTAGGCATGCATGCCAGACATATCTGCAGGCAAAACACCCACACACATAAACTAATAAAACAACAACCTAAACGCCTTATTCAAGTTGCTTTATCAAAATCAGGCAGTAGAAAACTGTGTTCTCTCTTCTCCCATGACCACCAACCCAAATACAACCTCAGGTTCTGCTGTGGTGCAGAATTAACACAAGGACAAAAACCGTCATTTCTTTTCTGAAAACAGGGGAAGACTCAATAACCAAAAGGGTAAAGAAAACCTCTAAAATGAAAAACACTTTTATCCCCTAACTAAACTATCGTTCTCAAAGTCTGAAGCTGTTTTCTTGATGCCCAGGAATAATACCGGTCAGAGGTAACAAGCAGCTTGCACTCCTCTTTTGACTAAGGTATTTATTGCCTGGTTACAGATGCTTATGTTTGCACTAACATTTGCATCACAATTAATAGCCTACTAATCCAGGGGCAGCCATCCATTACAAATGAACTTTAGCTAGGTCTAAAAAATAAATAAATAAAAAATAAAGCTATAGGCAGGCAGTGGGGGCACACGCCTTTAATCCCAGCACTAGAGAGGCAGAGGCAGGTGGATCTCTGCCTGATCTACAAGAGCCAGTTTCAGGGAAGGCTCCGAAGCTACAGAGAAACCCTATTTGAAAAAACAAAAAAGTTATATTTGGAAATCACTTTGAAGATACAAAACATTCATTAAAAAATAAATCTTATGTAATTTAACTGATGATTTAAAAAAAAAATGACCCCTAACAGATGATGTAAGATTGTAGACTGTAGGCGTAGTGATGGCTCCTGCCAGTAATCCCATTACTAAGTAGGCAAAGAGGCAAGACCTGCAGGGGATTCCCCCTCAAAAAGCACCCTAAAAACAAAATCCAAAAAACTCAATGAAAAAAGAATTATGACCTGTGCTCTTATCTACTGTGGGAAAACAAAAAACAGCGCAGGAGACCTAGAACGTTCCACATACGGCTGGAACAGGCACTGAAGTAGGTAACCTCTCACATGATCCAACAGTGCACGTGGACCATGAAATTGGGGCTAGAGAGCGAGTTTTGTTAGTAATTAATATTTGAAAGAGGATCTCCCTATGTGGTCCGACGAGTCCAGAATTAGCCTCAAGCTTGTGGCTGGCCATCCTCCTGCTTCTGCCCAGTGGTGTGATTACAGATTACAGGTGCGTGACACACCTGTACACCAGCGTGCACACCAGCGCTGGACGAGGAGTTTTAAGGCAAAGCATCGAAAACAAAAAACAAAAAACAAACAAAAAAAAACCCGTCAAATTTCAATTCACGTGTAAGTCGTTCCTACATCCCCACGCAAGTAACACCGAGAAGAGGTGTGCCCGTAGCAGCATTGGGAAAAGTCAAAAATTCCAATTCCACAATTTAGCTTTCCCCAAGACTTTCGGGATGACTCAGGCTGAGATGCTGAAGATCAAGGATGCTGAGCTAAAGCACCACTTTATCCTACCGCCTCGATTTAAGTTAAGGATGGTTCCGATTCCGCGACAGACAGATTGCGAAGATAGGAAAAGCCGACGCTTGATAATCGAAGGGAAATGGTAACATGTTCGCATACTCAGAATACCAAACCAGAACGCTCCCATTTCGAATCAAAAAGCTTTCCGACTCTAGGAGAAAGACCACGAGGGGGCTATCAGAACGCGGTAGGTCCTCTGATGTGTAACAGTCAAAGCGCCCCAAAGCGAACCGAATCCAGCCTAGTGGCTCCACAGTGAAGAGACAAGCCACGTGTCCCCATGGCTGAAACTAAGCGTCGGTACCCCTCCAGGAGCTCTGGGGAGGCCATTACCAGCCCCCGTTACATCCTCCATCCCCAACCTTCAAATGTAGCATCTATTCCAGCCCCCTCCATCTTGGCTCCACCTAACCGCGCGGCGAGGATAAACGCGACCCTCCGACGACGAGGTAAAATAACGGAACAGCGCACGGGGCAAGCTAACCTCAGCGGCTCCCTTCTGCCTTCCCTCAGCGCCCCCGAAGTCCCGCGGCAGCTCCATCCCCCAAGGTCCCGCCACCCGGGCAGGTGAGGTGCACTCGTGATGCCAATTTCGTCCTTACCAGGTCTCCTGGTTGCTGAATTTCTTAGTCACCACCTTGCCTAGCTCCAGGCCCAGGCGGTCAGCAATTTTTTGGGATAAGTCCTGGTGGGAGCTCCCGCTGAAGATTTTGATATTCGGCATTTTGGGCAACTACACAGACGCGCTCTTTGCTCAGTGGTTACTGCCGCTGCGGAGACTGGATTCGAAGTCAGCCGGTAGCTTAACACCTAGCGCACCGCGTTCCTACTCCGCCATCTTACATTCCCGCCCAGCGCGCGACTCTAATTATTGAGTGCCGAGGGGGCGGGATCACAAAGGAAGTGTCCCACCCAGCCTTCCAGGATTGGCTGATCCGGAATGAGGGGCGGAGTCTTCCGGTAACGTTGCCGCCCAACTACTCTCTCTGACAATTGGATAGAAGGCGTGAAAGGGCAGAGGCTAAGAAGTAGCCCCGCCTCCTGCTAGCACCGTGTTAGGGCAATGCTAGCTGGAAAGCGTGGAGCAGGTTCTCTGGGTGTGAAAAGCTGTAGGTGGAGGAATTTCACAGACCCGTAGGGCTAGTTCTCCGCCCCCCCCCTAAAATGGGAAATCATCCCCATTGTTTCTTTTGTTTCAGATCGAGAAACCAAATCCATCCCTGGTACGCATTTTCCTTTAAATATATCTGTCTTAGCGGGGATGGTAGTCATGTGAGTGTGCAGGTTTCTGATCCGGATTTTTATCTCGTTGTAAGTATGGGGTTAAATTAAAGCACTTTTACATCACAAAGACAGCCTTAACGCAGGCGCATACCACCCAAAGGACTTGTTTACCAGCTCTAATTACCAAGTGTGGTTTTTACCTGAAGGGCAAGTCCCAGGGGAAAATGACTGCAGACAACTCAGCTTGGAACAATGCAGGAGAAAGTTTCATTTTCTTTCTGAGGCTGGAGTCTAGTATGTTTAGTCAGAGAAGGAGTGTGGCTTTCCCCCAATATATAGGTGATAAAATTCTGGTTACCTAATGCTTGGAAGAAGAAAAATTAAAATATTATCCATGAAGAACCCCGACAGAATCAGCAAAGCGTTTAGGTCTGTTTGCCACAATGACTAGGTAGTGTTGCTAATGTGACCTTTTGCATGCTTTTATTACTTCTATGATGATAACTTTCTAACTGGACCAAAGCAAACCTTTATTTTATTTTCTAATTAATTTTTTTTTAATTTTATGTACATTGGCATGAGGGCTTCAGATACCCTGGAACTGATTTTTAAACTCCATTTTCATATTTCAACCATGAATTAGATATAAAAGAAAAATCAACACAGTTTTAGAATCAAAAATGTCATCACTAAGCTAGTGGTGGTGGCACAGACCTTTAATCTCAGAAGGTAGAGGCAGGTAGATCTATCAGTTCTAAGTCAGTCCTGTCTACAAAGTGAGTTCAGGGCAACCAGAAATATATAGTGAGACCCTATGTCAAAACAAAAACAATAAACAAAATAACGACTACCAGGTTTGGTGGTACATGCTTATAATCTTAACACTGAGGAGACTAGGGCTGGAGGATCCCCAAGCCAGCCAGGTACGCATAATGAAACTCTGGTCTGGGCGGTGGTGGCACACATCTTTAATCCCAGCACTCAGGAGGCAGAGGCACGTGGATCTCTGTGAGTTTGAGGCCAGCCTGGTCTACAGAATTCCAGGACAGCTAGGGCTAGCTACAAAGAGAAACACTTTTTTTTGATAAATAGATAAATAAGGTAATTTAGGTAAAATATGCTCTCAGACCTTTAGAGATGGCTAGACATGATTAGTCCATCAGAGTACGGACAATGTGTGTGAGTGTGAATGTAGGATGCTAAGTGAAGCATGAGTGTGTGTTTGATTTTTGGTTTTAAGATAGGGTCTTTTCTATCCCAGTCTGGCTTCTAACTTGGTATGATCTTGAACTTCTCCTACCTCCAGCTCCCTGGTGTGGGATTACAGAAATGCACCAGCATGCCTGGTTTGTGTTATGCTGGTAATCAAGAACAGGACTTCATGCATGTTCAGCAAGCCCTTTACAAATGGAGCTACATCCCCAAGTTATTTTTCTTTTGTTTTGAGACAGGTTTGTTGTTGTTGTTGTTGTTTTTGGTTGGTTTTTTTCCCCTGGTTTTTTGATACAGGGTTTCTCAGGAGCTATGGAATCAGTCCTGGAACTCCTTCTGTAGACCAGAGTGACCTCGAACTCACAGAGATCCGCTTGCCTCTGCCTCCCCAGTACTGGGATTAACAGGTTTTTGACATATAACCCTGGCTGGTCTGGTAATTGCTGTGCCATTTAAGCTGTCCTAGAATTTGAGGCAGTTCTCCTTTGCCAGACTTCCAACCAAGTACCTCACCTTCTCATCTAGCAGAAATGAGACTTTTTGTTTTTAAGATAGGGTTTCTCTGTGTAGCCTTGGCTGTCCTGGAACTCTTTCTGTAGACCAGGATGGCGTCAAACTCAGGGATCCACCTGCCTCTGCCTCCAGAGTGTTGGGATTAAAGGTGTGCACCACAACCACTGGGCACAGAAATGAGTTCTTGAGAGCTGGGCACAGTGGAATTACCAGCGCTGATGTGTTGGGCAGACCTTTGTGAGATCAAGGCCAGCCTGGCCTAATGAGTTCCAGTATAGCTTGGGCTACATAGAGAGCCCCCTGCTCTCTCTATGCATATTATTGCTTGTAAAACCATAAAACTGTCTACCTTTAGGTCTGAAGAGATAGCTCAGCAGTTAAAAACAAGTACTGCTCTTGCAGAGGACCCAAGTTCGATTCTCAGCACTTGCATTCAGGTTGCTCACAACTGCTCTTCCCTCCAAGGGTATCTGTATTCATATGACACACTGAAAACTAATAAAAGCAAATCTTCTAAAGAGAGAAAGAGAGAGAAGTGAGGTTTTGAAAAGTATGATTGGGTCATATGTAAGTTATGGTGGGTTCTGTAAATTTAACATAATTCAGAAGAAATGTTCTGATTGCCTATATAGCAGGCCCTCTGGAGGGTTGGCACATAAAGAAGGAACAACATGTACTCCTTTTCTCCTAGAAGGCACAAGACACACAAAAAACGTTTAATAGCCTGGTATAGTGGTACCTCCATAACCCCAGCCCAGCACTTAGAGGTAGAGAAGCAAAATCAAACTGAGGGTCTAGAGAGGATTTTACGAGAAATGGGTCCCATGAGACCCAAGCTGGTATCCTTAGAAGAAGTTAAAACAAAAATCAATCAAACAAACAAACAGAAAAAAAAATCAAATGAGAGGCTTAGCAAAGGGAACGTGTGAAGTGGGAGAGGATGAAGGAGGGTATGTGGAGAGCTCAGGCGAGAAGAGCAGCAAGAAGCTTGTATGACCACTCATGTAT
This sequence comes from Chionomys nivalis, assembly GCF_950005125.1. NCBI lineage: Eukaryota > Metazoa > Chordata > Mammalia > Rodentia > Cricetidae > Chionomys > Chionomys nivalis. The sequence continues at coordinate 94,875,270 of NC_080112.1, forward strand.
GCTGTGCTTCCTGTTACTGAATCCAGTGTAGTCTCAAAACTGAGCATGGTGGCCCATATCTGTAATCCCACCTCTGAAGGCAAGAGGATTATGAGTTCCAGGCCAGGCTGGGCTATATATAGTAGTGAAACCCTGTGTCAGAAGGATCAGAAGGAGAGGAGGATCAGAAGAGGGAGGGAAGAAGAATAGAGCAGCACCAAACATGTTAGGTGTGGTACATGCTTCTACTCCCAGACACTGCTGGATCATGAGGACAAGGCTATTTTTGACTTCTAGCAAGTTTGATATCTGCTTGAGTTACATGGGACCTTGTCTCACAAAAGAAAAAGGGCCAGTGAGATGGCCCAGCAATTAAAAATGTTTGCCAGGAAAACCCAATAGACTGCATTTTATCTCTAGAGCCCAGGGTGGAACTTCCAAAAGTTGTCCTCTGACCCTCATACCCACAAAGTCCTACACACAAATTCTGTGTCTGGGCATAGGTATGGGCCTGCCTGTGGAGGAGACAGTGGATCCTCCTGGAGCTAGAATGACTGGCAGTTGTTAGCTGCCCAATGTGGGTTCTGAGAATGGAACTCTGGTCCTTCCTTGCAAAAGTACTCTTTAGATCTAACCCATCTCTCTCTAGTCCTTAAAATTAAAAGTTAAAAAAAGCAATTAAGAAAACACAGATATAGGCATTATAAAAGAGGTAACTTGCAAGCAGGATTAATGTCCAGGATGATTTGATATCAAGAAAGGTTTTCCAGACGAGCGGTGATGGCACACGCCTTTAATCCCAGCAGTCGGGAGGCAGGGGCAGGCAGATCTCTGTGAGTTCGAGGACAGACTGGTCTGCAAGAGCTAGTTCCAGGATAGGCTCCAAAACTACAGAGAAACCCTGTCTCAAAAAAACCAAAAAAACAAAAAAAGAAAGAAAGAAAAAAGAAGGAAGGAAGGAAGAAAGGAAGAAAGAAAGAAAGAAAGAAAGAAGAAAGAAAGAAAGAAAGAAAGAAGAAAGAAAGAAAGAAAGAAAGAAAGAAAGAAAGAAAGAAAGAAAGAAAGAAAGGAAGGAAGAAAGAAAGAAAGGTTTTCCTAGTTATTCTGGGTGGGTCCTATTCAATCATTCTGGGTGAGCCTGATTCAGTTTAAAGGCCCTTAGAAACAGAACTAAAGCTTCTTTGAGGGGAAAGACAAAATTCAGGCCAGGATCAGAGGTACATGCTGTTAGTACTGGCACTTAGGCTACTAAGCAGAGAGGTTGTGAGTTTGAGACACCCCCCCCCCCGGAAAAAAAAAGCTACCTTGTAGAGAGAGAGAGAGAGAGAGAGAGAGAGAGAGAAAGAGAGAGAGAGAGAGAGAGCGCCAGGCAGTGGTGGCTCACGCCTTTAATCCCAGCAGCTGCAGGCAGATTATCTGAATTCAAGGCCAGCCTGGTCTACTACTGAGTTTCACAACAGCCAGACATACACAGAGAAACCTTGAAAAACTAAAGAAAAAAGGCAAAATGAACAAACAAAGCATGTTATCAAAAGATGATTTAGGCAAGTAGACTACAGCTGTTGCCCTTCCTGATAGACCAAGAATTTCAGACCAGTTTAGCCAGCCAGCATTTACAATGGTATAAGTCAATTCCTTACCGTAAATCTATATATCTATATCTCTCTCTATATATGTATATATATATGTATTATATATCCCTTAATATATACTATAAATCCCTTAATATATCTCATCGCTCTCTGAATCTGGCTGACAGTAACTCAATATTAGGTAGTAAAAGAGTTTAGATGATATTTTGAAGGTGTTGATGGTAAGAGCTGGAGTCCTGATGAGCAGAGATGATCTCTGACCTGGAAGGAAAAGGAGGGAGGCAACACAACTCATTTTGTTCTAGAAAATTCTGAGGAATACCCTCTAGCCTACATTCCACATTTCCAGCTAACTGCAAAGCACAGGGCCACTAAGAGAATTGTGTAAACAGGCTTATTTGGAAAGTCTCTACCCACCCCCACCCAAAAGGGAATGGGAATTTTTGTCTGGTTTTGCCTTTTTCCATGTTGCAGATTTTTTTTTTTTTTTTTTTTTTTTTTTTTTGGTTTTTCGAGACAGGGTTTCTCTGCAGCTTTGGAGCCTGTCCTGGAACTCCCTTTGTAGACCAGGCTGGTCTCGAACTCACAGAGATCCGCCTGCCTCTGCCTCCCGAGTGCTGGGACTAAAGGCGTGCGCCACCACCGCCCGGCTATGTTGCAGATATTAAGGAGAATCTGAATCCCCACTCTGTTCAGTCATTTCTTTTTTATTTTTATTTATTTATTTATTTATTTTTTTGGTTTTTCGAGACAGGGTTTCTCTGTGGTTTTGGAGCCTGTCCTGGAACTAGCTCTTGTAGACCAGGCTGGTCTCTAACTCAGAGAGATCCGCCTGCCTCTGCCTCCCAAGTGCTGGGATTAAAGGCGTGCGCCACCATCGCCCGGCCCTCATTTCTTTTTTAAATATTTTTGTTGTTGCTGTTCTTTTGAAACGGGGCTTCACTGTGTAGTTCCACGTTGCTATGTAGATCAGGCTGGCCTTGAACTCACAGAGATCCACCTGTCTCTGTCTCTTGAATTCTGGGATTAAAGGTGTGCACTATTCTGCTTGGCATTTCTCTTTTAAAAATATTTGTTATTATTTTTTAATAATGTGTATATATCTTTGTGTGGGTACACCCAAACTTTGTGTGAGTTCAGGAGGCCAGAGATGTCAGATCCCCTGGTGGTAGAGTTATAGACGGTTGTGAGACACCCAACTTGGGGTGCTGAGAACTGAACTCGGGTTCAAAGGAAGAGTAACAAGTTCTCTTAACCACTAAGCCATTTCTCCAGCCCTCAATCATTTCGGTCTTCGCCATCACATGAAGAGTTTCATAAAGTATAGATGTTACCCTCTGGATTACAGATATGAATAAAACCCAGCCTTGAAACTGAGCATGGTGGTACATGCCCATACTTCCCAAACTCAGAAGGCAGAGGCCAGAAAGTTCTTTCTTTCTTTCTTTCTTTCTTTCTTTCTTTCTTTCTTTCTTTCTTTCTTTCTTTCTTTCTTTCTTTCTTTCTTTCTTCTCTTTGTTTTTTTTTGTTTGTTTGTTTTGTTTTTCGAGACAGGGTTTCTCTGTGGCTTTGGAGCCTGTCCTGGAACTAGCTCTGTAGACCAGGCTGGTCTCGAACTCACAGAGATCCGCCTGCCTCTGTCTCCCGAGTGCTGGGATTAAAGGCGTGCGCCACCATCGCCCGGCTCTTTTTTGGTTTTTTTGAGACAGGGTTTCTCTGTAGCTTTGGAGCCTGTCTTGGAACTAACTCTCATAGACCAGGCTGGCCTTGAACTCACAGAGATCCTCCTGCCTCTGCCTCCCAAGTGCTGGGACTAAAGGCCTGCGCCTTGAGACAGAAGATCACAGGTTTAAAGCCAGCCTTGGTTATATGGTGAGGCCTTCCTTTGTTTAAAACAAAACAAAACAAAACAAAACAGAAAACTTAGACCAGGGCTGGGGATATAGCTCAATGGTAGAGCGCTTGCCTAGCATCTGAGAGGCCTTAATTTCAGTTCCCAGTTCTACAAAATAAAACAACACTAAAACGTGCCCCCAGGGGCTGGGGAGATGGATGAGTAGGGAAGAGTGATGTTGTACAAACATGAAGGCCTGAATTGAAACCCCCAGTTTCCATGCAAATATCTGGGTATAGTTGTGTATTACCCCTGCACCCAATGTGGGGCAAGGGGCAGACCTAGGTGAAGAGGAACTCATCTGCCTTACAGTCAGCCTTACTGGAATGGTGAGATTCCTGTTAAATGAGATTCCCTGTCTTAAGGCAGAGAGGCAGAGAGTGATAACGACACCTAAAGTTTCCCCCTGGCGTTCACAGAGATGTGCTTAATTATGTATACACACACACACACACACACACACAGAGAGAGAGAGAGAGAGAGAGAGAGAGAGAGAGAGAGAGAGAAATAATGTTAACTTAAGAACAATCCCATCAAACCAAAGCATAGCTCTTTCACTTATAAAGCTTGGCAACCATTTGTAAATGACAGACTTCAACAGCAGAATAAAGAGAGCACTCCTTGTTACACTTTGCAGGTCTAGGAAGGGGCTACAGCAGAACCATCCTTTTCTGCTGTGTCTCTATGGTAGCATGCTCCTTTACCATGCAGAAGGTCCTGGCTTCCATTCCCCAACACACACACACACACACACACACACACACACACACACACCCAGGGGGTGATGGTTTATTCCTGCAATCCTCGCATTCCAGTATTGTAGGTAGGAGGATAAGGACTTCAAGGCCCTGTTTTGACTACATGAGACTCTGTCTTTAAAACACGCAGTCGAAACAAATCTTCCCTTTTGGAGTCTGGTCTTTGGCTCTAACATGCTGGCCTCCTTCCAGAATGCACAGTAACCAGCTGGACTTCGGAGTCATGTTCTAGTGATGACTCTAGCTCTATGGTATTAACATTCTTCCCAGGTTGTTCCTGTTTCTAGAATCCTGCCTTATGTCTGTTCTGAATTTCCACTCCTGAGGCTGATGTGACCTGTCCATTGCTCACCTGGCCTTCTCAGCCAACTTAAGTCAATGACCAAACATGGCAGGTCAAGGTCTTACTTTGGTAACCACGCCAAGCTGGGTGTGTTGGGACACCCCTTTAATCCCAGCACTCGGGAGTCAGAGGCAGGTGAATCTCTGTGAATTCAAGGTAAGCCTGGTCCACGTGGCAAGTTCCAGCACAGCCAAGGCTACACTTGTCTCAAAACAAGTAAGTAAAAACAAAACAATAAAAGCAAACATGCCAGAGAGCTTCCAAAGGAATTAACTAAAAAGTCCATCACATCTGCAGAAACAAGGGACCACAGATGCTGACTGAGTTAATTTTCTGTTCGCCATCTAGTGCTGGACATGCAGTCTACACTTAGGAGTACTTTGTTTTCCCAGTGAGACAACCCTTGGAGAAAACTAAACTTTCATTTGCAATGCATATCAATTGGAGATAGCTTCCGGATTAGGGATGGAGGCATGGGTCCACTCCCTTCAGCTCTAGGACCTATTTTATTTTATTGTTATCCCTTAGAAGGCTGTTTGTTTTATAATGAGAGGCAGAAAGGGGTGGAGTCAGATTGAGGGAGTGGGGAGGATCTGGGAGGAGTAGAGGGAGGGGAAACCATAATCAGGATGTATTACGTGCTGCTCAGCACATTCCCGGCCTCTTTCCCAGGAATGGAAGCCCAAGTTCCGCCTCCTGACAATGGTGTGTGTGTGTGTGTGTGTGTGTGTGTATGTGTGTGTGTGTGTGTGTGTGTGTATGGTGGTGGTGGGGGAGGAGTAAAGAGCGTTGTCTCTAACTAACAAAAGCCATGATTTTACCCCTTTTCTTAACATGATTCCTGTTCTGAAGGGTTTGTCTCATAAACACCTCGTTCGTTTTAATCTTAGTTGGGCTTTTGCTGAATTCATTTCATTCTAGGGTTCACGTGAGTTCGTGTCTCATGTGTGTATGTGTCGTTGCATATGGTCAGTCAGTGTCACAGGGAGGTAGACTTATCTCAGAATGTCAGAGATGCCAGGCATCATTAGATGAAAGCAGCGGGAACAAGCAAGCCTTGCAGTTCGTGCCGGTGTTGAACTTTTATGAACTGAAGGCTTGTCCCGGGATAATGACGGAATGATTGAATGATGTTAGAAGTACTTACTTGCATCTAAAAATGCTGAAATGAAAGCCATGCTTGCTGGGGGTGGTGGCACAAGCCTTTATTAATTCCAGTTCTTGGGAGGCAGGGGTTCTTCCAGTTCAGAAACAGAACTGGAAGAACCCGAGACCAGGAACAGACTTTATTTCTTTCATTTTATTGTGCTTATTTTGAATAGTGTGTATTTGTGGGTTGCGAGCATGAGAGCAGTTCCTGTTTCTGAGCTAAAGCTAGCAAGGCACTGGCACTACAATAACTGTGAATCAAATCAGTCTTTTCCATTGTTCAACAAATGAAATCCTTTACTTTCTACTTCATTCTCTGAGTGGAGGCCTTGTGTATTTCCACTGTGCTGGGCTAGAGAGAGGGCAAGAACGCTTGTTCATGATGGCCAAGGTAATCTAGCATTTGGAGCCTGTAAGTCATAACTGGAAGCCAGAAATTGCATTTGCTTCTGAGTACTGCAAACAGTTTGTCTGTACTGAAAACTGATTCTCAAATGTGTACAGTGCAAGGAGAGGCCAACAAGAACTTGAAATAATTTTTATTTTTAGGATTTAAAAAATAATTTTATCTAATTTTTTTACTTTATGTATGTTGATGTTCTGCTTGCATGTATATCTGTGCACCGTGATATGCTTGGTGCCCCCAGGGACCAGAAGAAGGCATTAGATCCCTCAGACCTCAGTTAAACAGTTGTAAGCTGTCATGTGAATGTTGTGAATCAAACCTGTGTCTTCTGGAGGAGCATCCAGTACTCTTAATTTCTGAGCCATCTTTTCAGCTTCTATTTTATTTTATTTAAATATTTTTTCATTTATTTTACATACCAATCAGTTTCCCCTCCCTCCTCTCCTGTCCCCTCCCCTTTCCCATCTACCCCCTTCCTCCTATTTTATTTTGTTTTGTTTAAATTTTGAGGTACGGCCTTGCTTTTCTCTTTCTCTTCTATTTTTTTCCACTTGTGCCAGAGTCTCATGTGTCCCTCCCCAGCTTATCTCAGACTTGCTCTGTAGCTGAGGAGACTGGTCTTTAACATCTTGTTCTTCTGGATTCTGGAATACGGGCATGAGCCACCACATCTAGATCTATTTCATGGTTTTTTTTGTTGTTTGTTTTGTTTTTTTTTTTTTTTTTTTCGAGACAGGGTTTCTCTGTGGCTTTGGAGCCTGTCCTGGAACTAGCTCTGTAGACCAGGCTGGTCTCGAACTCACAGAGATCCGCCTGCCTCTGCCTCCCAAGTGCTGGGATTAAAGGTGTGTGCCAGCACCGCCCGGCCTGTTTTGTTTTTTAAGACAGAGTCTTATTGTGTAGATCTGGCTGTCTTGGAACTATCTACGTAGCCCCGGCTGACCTTGAATTTAGAGACCCTCCTGCCTCTGCCTTGTGAGTTCTGGGATTAAAGGCATGTACCACCCACCATGCCTGCCTCTTTATTTTCTTCAATAGATGTGTATATATAGTATGCTAGGTATTTCCCTCTCGTTCCCGCTTCCCTTCCAAGTAAAAGGATTCTAACAGCTCTATTACAAAGATCACAAGGGATGCACATCAGTTAAAAGAATATCAGTTAAAAGATCAGATTCAAGGCTAGTGGTGGCAGCTGTGCCTTAAACCTCAGCATTTGGGAGGCAGAGGCAGGTGGATCTCTGTGAATGGGAGGCCAGCCTGGTCTTCTCAGTCAGTGTCAGGTGGTCTACATTGCAAGTTCCAGGCCAGCTAGGGCTATGTAGTAAGACTTTGTAAAAAGATTAATTGTCCCCTGCACTAAACACGGGTGCATATGTGACTTTGTGGGAAGCTCTTTGTCCCAGCCCCCAAATGCCTTAGTCAGTTAATCTTCTGGTTCATAGTCTAGTAAATGTCTCTGAGTCTGAGTGCTTGTTTGATTTTGCTCAGAAAGAGGACATTGAGGCTAGCATTCGCTTGGAGGGAAGACAGGGGTAGAAGGTTGTCACCCTGCAAGGTGTTGAGAAGCCAGAGGAATGTCTAAAGTTCAGTTATGTCCTACTGAGGCAGGAATTGAGAGAGTAATCAGTGCTCCTAAGCCAAACCCTAATTTGCTTTCTAGGAAATTTGGCAATGTTCTTAGGAGCAGAACTTCCCCCTTTCCCCATAATTCCTTGAAAATTATTTATCCTTGGCATAAGGCCATATGTTGGTGAACTGCCTAGGTGAAAGTAGAAAACATTTGAGGTAAATCCTGACAGAGTGGGCAAAATCAAGCTGCCCCACTGGGAAGCGGAGACTGATTTGTAGTTTAACTGGGCACAGTGGTACATGCCTGTAATTGTTGAGGCTAAAGGAATGGGACCATGGGTTTTTAGGCTAGCTTGAGCTACAAAGTGAGACTTTGTTGAAAGAAAAGAAAGAAAGAAGCAAAAAAGGATTTTGAGGTTTTCCTTCTCCATGTGATTTCAACATTTCCTCTTCTGGGCCTATAGCTAAAGGAGATGAGTGCCCACACTGTAAGGATACGCATGTTTCTGTGTTCCTTGAAGCCCTGTTTATGGTAGCCAAGATATGGAACCAATCTAGATGTCTTCCAATAGACAAATGGATAAAGATACACCGTATATGTACACTGAAGTCTTTTTTACATTTTAATTGGTATTTGTTGAGCTATACATTTTTCTCTGCTCCCCTCCCTGCCTCTCCCCTCTTCGTCAACCCTCCCCCAAGGTCCCTATGCTCCCAATTTACTCAGGAGATCTTGTCTTTTTCTACTTTCTACTTCCCATGTAGATTAGATCCATGTATGCCTCTCTTAGTGTCCTCATTGTTGTCTAAGTTCTCTGGGATTGTGGTTTGTAGGCTGGTTTTCTTTGCTTTATGTTTAAAAACCACCTATGAGTGAGTACATGTAATAATTGTCTTTCTGTGTCTGGGTTACCTCACTCAAAATAATGTTTTCTAGCTCCATTTATTTTCCTGCAAATTTCAAGCTGCCGTTGTTTTTTTTTCTGCTGAGTAGTACTCCATTGTGTAAATGTACCAGATTTTCCTTATCCATTCTTCAATCGAGGGGCATTTAGATTGTTTCCAGGTTCTGGCTATGACAAACAAAGCTGCTATGAACATAGTTGAGCACATGTCCTTGTGGCACGATTGAGCATCCTTTGGATATATACCCAAAAGTGGTATTACTGGGTCTTGAGGAAGATTGTTTCCTAATTTTCTGAGAAATTGCCACACTGACATCCAAAGTGGTTGTACCAGCTTACATTCCCACCAGCAATACAGAAGTGTTCCCCTTTCCCCATAACCTCTCCAGCATAAGTTGTCTACAGCATTTTTGATTTTGGCCATTCTTACAGGTGTAAGATGGAATCTCAGTTGTTTTGATTTGCATTTCTCTGATGAATAAGGGTGTTGAACATTTCCTTTAAGTGTCTTCCAGCCATTTTAGATTCCTCTGTTGAGAGTTCTCTGTTTAGGTCTGTGCTCCATTATGTCCTCTATAGGAAAACTAATAGATCCAGAGATCACTATGTGAAGTGAAATTAGCCAGTCTAAGAAAGACAAGTTATCACATAATCACACTCCTATGGAGAAGCTGAAACAAAAGACTTTACTATTCAAACTAAAACAGTGATTGCCAGGATTGGAGAGAGGAGCGGAACTGGAAAGATGTCAGTTGGAGGTTACATGTAGTGATATGTGGATTGAACAAGTCTAGAGATCTAATCCACAGCATGAAGACCATGTAGTTAGTAAAGTTATACTGGGCCCCAAAAAGATGCATCAGTGCATAAAGGTGCTTACTGTCAGCCCTGAAGAGCCCGGTTCAGTCCCTAGGATGCACTGGGTAGAAGGAAATGACCAACTCTTACAAGTTGTCCTCTGACCTCTACACACATGCTATGCCATGGGCATGCGTGCACTCACAACTTTTTAATGTAGAAAAATATACTATATTAGAGATTTTTGTTGAAGAGGTAGATTTCATTTGCCTATTTAAAAAGTATTTTCAAAAGGGAGTACTTGGGGCTAGAGAAATGGCACTTGATTCTTTATTGTTATGACCCAGGTTTGGATCCCAGAACCCACACTGGGCAGCTCACAGACACCTATATGCCAAAGGATCTAACACACTCTTCTGGCTTCCTCAGATGGACATATGCAGAGACACACAGACACACACGGACACACACACACAGACACACTAAAAATCTATTTTAAATGACCATTCTCTTGAAAACCAAATTAGCACCCTCCCCTGCTTTGCCTTTCTGTGCCGTGCTGAGGGTAGAGCTCAGAACCTTCCGTGTGCTAGGCAGCGCTTTGGCAACTGAGCTATCCTTCCCGGTCCACCTTCTCCTTTAAGCCTATATGTCGGCATAGGATAGAAAATTCCAGTCTCCTTTAGTTAAATCTCTTTCTTGCAAAGAGGATGAGAGTGAAGAAAGATTAGGGGTATTGGTGCGAAGGAATCAAGAAGGCAGGGTGTTGGCCAGAGGCCAGGAAGACCCTTGGGTCCCCCTCCCTGTGCCTGAAAGGGAGTAGTGATCCTCCACGGAGCAGCCCCAGAGCTTCATGGTTTCTAAAGAAAGGCTGGGACGGTGCAGGTTGTGCATGTCCCATTTGAGGGGAACTGACAGAAGCTGCCTCTGCCTGACAGGAATAGATATTTGGAGGAAACAGGCCCTCAGACTTGTTTGGGCCCAGTTTCTAGTTGCAGGCGCCCAGCGCAGCTTAATCAGTTTCTGTGGCCCAACTGCAAATGGGGCAGCTTGATTTGCACTTGTTAAGCTGGTACGGCTAGGAGTCAGGATTTTTATAGCTGCTTTTTCAGCACCACCTCATTAATCCTCACAGCAGCAGAGGGAGGCTGAAGACTCCGTCATCTTCATTTTAGAGAACGGTCCCAAAGAGCTGAAATGACTTGAACCCCATCAGCTAGCAAGACAGCCACTGTGCTGAAAATAGAACCAAGCTGGGATTCGGGGGTGAACTGCTCAAGTTGGTCCACAAGTCGTCCCTGCTTTGTGCACTGCAGATGTAGCAATCTCCCTCTTGCTAGGGAACCTACATCACCTTACTCTCTGCTCCAGGCTGATCCTCTGCTTAAATCTATTGTGGAGCTAAATATGATGGCACTTAGATGTAACCTCAGCATTCAGGAGCCACCCTGGGATACACACACACACACACACACACACACACACGAAGACAGAGGGAGAGGAGAAGGGGGGGGGAGAGAGAGAGAGAGAGGGAGAGAGAGAGAGAAATCTTGTTTCAAAATAACACGTGTGTAATGGGCAACATTAGGAGGTTTGTTTGATGGGTATTTATTTATTTAGTTAGTTTTTTTTCAAGACAGGGTTTCTATGTATCTTTGGAGCCAATCCTGGCACTTTCTCTGTAGACCAGGCTGGCCTCGAACTCACAAAGTGCCTTTTTTTTTTTTTTTTTTGCTTTTTCGAGACAGGGTTTCTCTGTGGTTTTGGAGCCTGTCCTGGAACTAGCTCTTGTAGACCAGGCTGGTCTCGAACTCACAGAGATCCGCCTGCCTCTGCCTCCCAAGTGCTGGAATTAAAGGCATGTGCCACCACCGCCCGGCCCACAAAGTGCCTCTTGCCTCTGCTTCCCAAGTGCTGGGATTAAAGGTATGCACCACCACCATCCAGCTTGGTTTGCTGTGTCTTAGTGTTTCTTCCTGGCTCATTCCTCTAGGGTCTGTATCTCTGAGGTGCTTGATTTCTACTTGGTCCCAGCTTTGTGGAAACGGGTCAGTCCTAGACAGCCTGGCTCTGGGATCTGTGCCACCAGCTCATCTCATTCATCTGCTAGAAACGGAAGATATATATTCTGTCAAAGCATGTCTAGGAATTGGGAAGAATGGAGATCGATGCCATGTAGTTAGGTAAGGAAATGCAGCCAGAGTTATTAGACAGGTTTAGAGTGTATTTGAAATGCTAAGTAATCTTTAAAAGTAGCAAAACAATCCTGCAGTGGTGGAGCACAACTTTAATCCCAGCACTAGGGAGGCAGAGCTAGTTCCAGGACAGGCTCCAAAGCTACAGAGAAACCCTGTCTTGAAAAACAAACCAAACCAAACAAACAAACAAACAAAAAAGGAGCAAAATAGCCAAGTGAAACAAACGGAAGAAAGAGAAGACAATGTCAGCCAAGGTTTATATTTTTCACCATGATTTCCTGTTGATTTTGGTGTTTGAGGGGCGAGTTGTTAGACATGGCAGAGCCTCACATAGCCTAAGCTGGTCTTGAACTCCTGTCTCCGCATGCTGAGTCCTGGGATTCTAAGCATGAGTCACCACACCCAGATTTTTTGTTGTCATGTTACTTTTAGCGTCATGATATCTTTATTTAAAATACTTAATATGTCATACAAATGGTATTTTCCTTCCAGATTTATATGGTTTTTTTATTTCAAGACAGGGTTTTGGTAGCTTTGGAGCCTGTCCTGGAACTAGCTCTTGTAGACCAGTCTGGCCTCAAACTCACAGAGATCTGCTTGCCTCTGCCTCCCAAGTGCTGGGATTAAAGGTGTGTGCCACCACTGCCCGGCACTTATATGACTTTTGAGACAATCTCATGTGTCAGGAATATGAGCCACACTTAACTATGGTGCTTAGCTATGTCAGCCAGCACACTGTCACATACCCTTAGACACTCAGTACCCAGGCTGAGAATCATAAGTGGCCCCATAACAATGGGCAGATGGAAGAGGTTAAGGGACTACCTGGTAGCTCACATGCTCTTTTGTGTGTGGTTTTGGAAGACACAACTGCTATATTCACAAATGACCATTTCTATAAGCTTGCAATACCCTTGGCTCCTTGGAAGGCAACTGGCACAAGCACAGGCTGGTAGAGTGAGGCCAGGGCCAGGCTGGCTCCCAGCACCCTGCATTTTGCCCTCGCTGGTTATCCACACCTGCTGCGGTTGCCTAGTCAGCGAGCAATAATTACGTGCCATTTTCCAATAAGTGTGGCCGCATTCATGCCTGTGTATCCATGGGGATGCTTCAAATGTGGGGCCAGACTGAGCACTGAGGAACAGCAGTTGAAAGCATGGGCTGGGTAGAAAAATGACTATCTTTGTTCCATCTGTGAGATCTTGAGATAGCGACTAAACCTCTATGGGCTTCAATTTTCTTCTCTGAGCAAGGGGGATAGATGATTATCACCTCTCTCACGGGAGTGTTGTGAAGATAAAAAGGGATCATGCATGTACAGTACTTAGGCGGCTACCTAGCATATGGCAAATGTTCAGACAGAGGGGTTTTTTTTCCTTCCAATTTAATGGCAGGGATAATTTTTATTAATTTTTTACTCTCTCTCTCTCTCTGTGTGTATACTTGTGGGAACTCCTGCGTCATGGTGTATGTGGACGTGGAAGGAAACCTTGTAGGATTCAGTTCTCCCTTTCCACCAGATAAGTCTCAGGGATGAAACTCAGTTTACCAGGGCTGACAGCAAATGCCTTCCCCCACTGGGGCATCTTGCTGTGCCTCAAGTGTGTGTGTGTGTGTGTTGAAGAAGGAAATAAAAATAAGCCATCAACACCTAGAGCATCATAGACAAGAGAGCAATGGAGCCGCATGGGAGCTCACCCCTGAGGGGGTAGGTCTGACTGAAAACTATAGGCCTACGCCTAGGGCATGTCTTCACTGGGGACTTGGTACATGGAAATGTGGGGGCCTTCACGAGCCACTGGCAGCACAGGTGCCAGTAAAACAAGCAGTCTGTCCCTATGAGAAGGCACCTGCATTATTCCCACCTAATTGTGGTTTGCAGCAGGACGGGGCTGTCCACCTGAGAGACCTTTTGGACGCAGAGCCGAACCCTAAAAACTCACTTTCTCCTGTTCCAGGGAGGACGTCCTCCTTGTTTCAGATGCTCGGTCCCAGTCTGGCTTTCAGGCTACAGGACTGGGAAGGGGATAGTTATTCTTCCCATCCCATTGACTGCTAGAAGAAATTCAATCCCAAGTTATAAAAGTATACCCCTTTCCAGTGCTGGCAAATGATTCTCTCCTATCCTTTTGGCAGCAAAAATTCTGGCTGAGGCAGGTCTTTTCAATTCATAGCTGATTAAATTGCCTATTATCCACAATGTCTTGACAACAGCTTGAAAAAAATGTGACTGTGCCAGCCCCCACCAGCCCTCTGGGCCCATGCCAACTGTCTGAACGCATTTTTACTTAATTGGCTGCAGTCAAAAAGGCGGGAGTCAGGTTCTGAAGGAGTTGCATTGCGCCATTGGGTAGCATCAGCTCCAGGTCCCAGCTCCAACTCAAGATGACCAGGAAGATGCTGGTGGGACTATGGCCTCTCCCAGTGCTCCAAGCTCCTGCAGGGAGTGACCCTGGGTCCACAGAAAGTGAGACAACAGTCACCTCAGGAGAGTTTCAGAAGTTGGGGGAAGAACTTGGTTAAATTCAGCTAAACTGATGGGTGCCATTTTATTTTCAAAGAGGGTTGGCTATATAGCCCTGGTTGGCCTAGAACTCACCATTTAAACTAGGCTAGCCTCAAATTTGGGGTCCCAGTTTCCTGAGTGCTGGGATTACAAGCATGTGCCACCATGCCTGGTTTCTAGCTTCTCTCCTCTCTCATTTCTATCTCTCTCTGAGACAAGGTTTTATATAATCTAAGCCTAGCACATACCTACTTTCCCAGGACGTCCCTGAACTGATTCTTCTGTCTCTACCTCCTAAATGTTGAGTTGAGATTAACACCACCCCACCAAGTTTTTAAAAATGATTCATTTTTGTTTCTCTGTCTCTCTGTCTCTGTCTCTCTCTGTCTCTGTCTCTGTCTCTCTCTCTCTCTCTCACACACACACACACACACACACACACACGAGTGTCCACAGAGGCAAGAAGAAGGTGTCAGATTATAAGTCACCTGACATGGGTGCTGGGAATTACACTCCAGTCCTCTGGAAGAGTAGTATGTACTTTTAACTGCTGAGCCCTTCCTCCAGCCCCTCTGCCCAGTTTGTATGCAGTGCTGGTGATTCACCACACCTGGGGTTTTCTTTGTGCATGCTAACACATCCTCTACCAACTAAACCACAGCTACAACCCCCAGCTCTTCTAATAGAATGCCAGACTGCACAGCCATGTCTCACTGCACTACCCTGGACTACTAATTCCTTGGGGAGGATGTGTCCTTTTCACATAGTACAGAAGATTGAAGGGGCTCTTTGATGATAGCCATCTAATCTGACATCCATTTACACAGCAGACCTTTATGAAGACCTACTATGTGCTAGTTCTATGTGTGCAAAGATCCAAATATAGAACTGAGTAAGATCACCGGGTCCTGGCGGTGTGATTGGTGCAGGGCCTGACACTCATTTTGGGTGTCATCTACTTTCACTGTATATGAGTGTTCCTCTAAATGCTATCAGTGTCCATGATTTCTCCCTCATATGCATCGGAGAATCTGCAGAGTGGCCCAAGCAGACTGTGCTGCCTCCAGCTTCTCTCTCAATTCTTTGCTTCCAAGCCTTTTAGCCAGGACCTCTGCAGACACAACAAATGTAAATCTTTGCGAGGATTTTTTTGTTTTTTTGTGTGTGTGACTCTTCAGGGCCACTGTATGTGATGTCAACAAGGTAATGGAACTGGATGGAGCTGAAATCACCAGGTCATGTGTCCTTGGGGTTATCATCACTCAGAAGGAGGTTTTTCTACCTCGTCATGGGTAGGCATGCAGCAGGATAACCTACCTGCATTTGTCATTTGTGCAAAGGCACCCCAGAGTTACTGGGAACCTGCCTCTCTCTCTCTCTCTTGGGTTTTCGAGACAGGGTTTCTCTGTGGCTTTGGAGCCTGTCCTGGAACTAGCTCTTGTAGACCAGGCTGGTCTCGAACTCACAGAGATCCACCTGCCTCTGCCTCCCGAGTGCTGGGATTAAAGACGTGCACCACCACCGCCTAGCAGGATTCTGATACTTCTATCCTATCTAAACCAACCCCACCTCCCACTGCAAAATCATCCAGAGCCTGTTGCAGGAGATTTCCCCATCCTAAATGCCAGAAAACCAGAGCTGACCTCAGAACTGGTCCTCTAACTCTCAGACTCTTTGATCCACTAGGAGTGGAGCACATTGTGCTTTTGTTTAGACAAAACCCTTTATTTTTGAGGTCATAGCTGTGGGGCCAGGCCAACCAGAGGTTCCATGACAGATAGAAAGTAGGAAACATGTTACATTTGTGGCCATCAGGTGTTTTCTAAAAGAAACAAGGATCCACTGTGCATGGGAGGAGTGGGATCCTTCGCTCTCATCACCCAACTGAGCCCATGTACCAGGGGACAAAGGTGCAGGAGGAACCAAGGTCTACTCCCAATCAACAGTTCAAGGAGACAAGGACATCCAGAGAAAGGCACTCCAAAGACTTATTGGGATCATAAGATGAATAGATTTAATCATTCTTGTTGGAAAAACAAGACATAAATTAGTGTAATATATAATTTATATATTTATGTAGTATATATACTATATACAGACATTTAGAAAATGTTCCCTCTCCGTGAGGCTGAGGGAGAGGTGAATGACAGCGATGAAATGACAGAGGCAGGGTCTGAGTGGCGAAGGTGTAGGTAGGATCAAGAAGTTGGGAGAAGAGGAAGACCATGCCAGAACTCTGCTGGCAGTGGTCGGGCGGGAAAGGGTTCCCCACTGGCTGCATCTCTGGCCCATTAAACATCTTGGTCCTGTGGGGGGAGAGACAGGGAAGGGAGGCTGGCTTCTGTAGAAGGGTGACCCTCCTCCTCGCGGGGAGACCTTGCCACTCAGGAGGCTTTATTGCGCGGGGATTACAAGGATAGGCAGGGGCTCGGCACAGTGTACATCTTATAAAACTCACATAAGAACGAGAGATTTCACATAGGCCTCTCACACAGTGATGAAAGAGAGACCGACACTGGGTGGGAGGTGTGGGAAACAAGCAGTGATGGAGAAGTGGACAAGAAGCAATCTATACAGAAGAAACATTGGCTTTCTTTGCCTCCTACAGTAGGATAACTGTAGGGACTCCGTGTCTTCACTCCCAGAAGGGCTGGGGCAGGGTGGGGGGTGGGGGTGATGGTGGTAGCGGCAGCAGCGGTGGCAGCGGTGACGGTGTTGGTGTTGGTGGTAGTGGAAGCAGCGGCAATAGATGAGTGTCAAGGAGATACTAAACTGTGAATTCCCTTCCAGATGGTTCCAGAGAGGGAGAGGTGCAGGTCTGCACCGGGTAAGGCGCTCAGCTTCTTTTCTTAGAGACACAAATCCACAGGGTCAATACACAGCCAAAAGCATATACTCAGGATTAACATATCACGCTAGCTTCCAGAAGTTTAAGATATAGTCATCAACACCCCCACCCCTCCCCCCTCCCCCCACCCCCCATCCCAATCCGTAGCTACGTCAAACTCCTAACTCTATCTGGTAGAGATGTTGAAAGAGGAGCCACACACCTCAGGCAACAGCTCCTGCACAGGGCTGGGCTGAGCCGGGCAGGCTCGGACACCTGCGCTGGGTCTTCCCAGAGCAGACATTTTCACCAGGTACCTTACCAAAAACAAGTGAGGTGATCTCAGAGGCTTGCTCCCTAATGAACTGAGCTGTCCTGCCCATCAGTGAGGGGCAGGGCACTTTGGGGTTGGCTGGTATAGAGCTATTGAACCTGGGGGCAAGGGCTCCCAAGGCTGCCAGCCTGTTGAGCCAGCCACTGACAACCCGTCGTGGCTGTATTCTGCACATCTCCTACCTGGGCACTGGCCCTTGAAGTGGCTCCTGCCAGATGCAAGGGAGCCCATGGTGGGTGGGAGCATCTGGAACGAGCGCCCTCTCTCCTTGGCTTGGCGCTGTGGCCTACTGCTATTGTCACTGCCCTCTGTGAGGCAGCAGATGCTAGGAGGAGCTCCAGGTTCTGGCTCCCCTGGTGCCCAACTCAGAGCAGGAGGTGAACCTGATGTCACCTACCAGCCCCAGAGAAGAGATAAAATACAACTCTGTGGTGGGCGTAATGGCGAGGGGCCTTTGCCCTCACAGTGACGCCCAGAGGCCAGGAAGGGGTGAGGACACCCAGGGCAGCAGCTAAGCCTGCAGCCCTTAATAGAGAGCCTTGATCTAGGGAGTTTTCACTCCTTGGAGACTGTTAGGCTCTTGGACCCTGACTGGCCCAACACACACACACACTCACCACAAGATGCAAAGACCACAAAGCTCAAACCTGGGACCAATGGGTGGGGAGGGGACAAGCCTAGGCAAGTGCCCTACTTAATAAGGGTTTTTAAGGAGTGTGTGAATGTGCTCATAACAGTCGATGATGGGGAGCCTGGTGGGTGCCCTGTGGCTGCTGGCAGCGACAGTGGTGGCAGCGATGGCTGCTGCTGCTGCTGTTGTTGTTGCTGTTGCTGTTGCTGCTGCTGCTGGTTAAGGTTCCTGGCTGTGGACTCCTCAGCTGCACGCAGCAGGAAGGTGTAATTCCTCACGACCTCTTCTACTTTGGCCAGCAGCTCCTGGCGCTGGGCCTCCGAGCGCACGATGAACACCAGCCGCACAAAGGTCTCAATGAGGCTGCTCAGCACCTGGAAGCTGCCTGTGATGGCCGCCAGCATATGAGTGGGGCTCTTGTCCACATTGGCTACTCGGCGGCAGGAGGCCCGGAGCTCCTTGAACTTGAGAGCTAGTTCAAGCTTGTACTCAGAAATCTGAGAGACATAGGGCTTGGGGGCACGTGCCTCGGGGCTGGCCACACACTGCCGCAAGACTGTCAGCAGCTCATTGGTGTCCAGGCGGGCTGCCAGGAAGCCGTCAGGGAGGCCATAGGCGTGAGCCCGTAGAGCATTGATTTTAGCCAGGCTCCCCTCAAAGGTGGAAACCCGAAGGTCGATTTCCTGGGTGTGGGAGGCCTCGGGGCTGCTGCTGCAGGTGGCGGCATCCAGGACCTGCAGGGTTCTGCTCACCACAGGCACCACCTGCTCATCCAACTTCATGCCAGGCAGAATCTTCATGGGAATGGAATAGGAGAGCTCGTCCTTGCCGTCGCTGGCATCGTCTGCCATGTCGCACTTGCGGTAATAGAAGCAGTAGCGGATAGAACAGCACTTGCTGGTTTCACTGTCCTCATCTAGATCGGCTGGCCTGCGGTATACCTCCTCTGGCAGTGAAAACACAGCCATCTGCCTGGGGCCTTTGCTCTCAGGGGCCACTTGGACGTAGGAGGGCTCTCCAAGAGTTGGTGACTCTGCACACTTGCCTTTTGGACCCAAGACTAGCGGGAGGCCGGTATCTATCTCCTTGACCTCTCTAGGCAGCATTCCCAAGGGGGGGTGCGGGTAGACATCTGAGGTC
The DNA here is from genome assembly GCF_950005125.1 of Chionomys nivalis. Classification (NCBI taxonomy): domain Eukaryota; kingdom Metazoa; phylum Chordata; class Mammalia; order Rodentia; family Cricetidae; genus Chionomys; species Chionomys nivalis. Next base: position 94,894,299 of record NC_080112.1, read on the forward strand.
AGGGAGGCCCTGTCACCCTGGTCCAGCTCACTGTTACTGTAGCGGTGCATCAGTTTCCTGTAGTTGGGGTCTCCCAAACACTCACCCCCCGAGGCACAGGTGCTCAGGCAAGAAACACCACTCTCAGGGTCTGACCGGCACTCACGGGACTCCAGACTGGTAGAACGGATGCGCTGGGCATTGATGGGACTACCAAGGCTCAAGCCTGGGCCAGACTCTGGCTGCCTCTGGGTAGGCAGGACCCTCTCCCTTTCCCGAAGGCCAGCAGGCACTGGGGTCTGGGCAGCTTGAGGCCGTCCTCCTCGGCAGATGCGCTTGCAGTCACAGCTGCGTCTCTGTTCACGAGACATGCCAGGTCCCTGCTGCACAGGGCTACTGCGCAGCTGGCAGCTGCAGCGGCCAGGTGCTGGGGGTTGCAGGTACTCTGTGCCTGGAATATCCCCCTGGCTTGGTGGTTTTAGAAGTTCCTCAAGGAACTCCAGTTCATACTGCTTTACCTTCTGCAGCTGGGCCTGTCGCTCATCCGTTTCTTTCTTCTGGCGGGTAGGAAAGGTGGCAGAGAATAAGTTGCGCAGTCGGAAAGGACCTCGGGATGACTTGGGCTTTGTGGGGCCTTCAGAGGCCGCGTGGGCTCCATCCAGGGTCGTTTCAAGCTTCCTAGAGGGCATGGTGCTGACCTGACGACTGGTGGCCAGAGGCCTCAGTGGGCTCTGGCCTCTAGGATGGTAGCTGGGGCTGGGGCCACGGGACAGGCTGCTGGGGCTGTGGCTTCGAGCCTGGCAGCTAGGGCTGTAGCTTCGAGCCTGGCAGCTAGGGCTCTGCAGAGCCATGGGATAGCCAGCCCGGGGAACTAGGCTGGTCTCCTCAAACTTGCTGCTTTTGGATATGCTCTCCAGCTGCCCTTTCTCCCCATGGCCAGAGACTGTGCTCTGCTTGTTAGGGAGAGGCTTAGCACCCTCTGGCCCAAGTTTGCCTGCCACCTCCCCGGTACCTTGCTTGCCCACGGAGTCTCGACTTGCTCTGGATAGATAGCTCTTAGGAGGGAAACTTTGAACAGGAAACCTGTCCTCTTGTGGGGAAAGGTGGAGGTTGTCAGGCCGGCTGCTTGTGGATGCTCTGGGGCTGGCAGAGACCTCTGTGCCCAGCTGCTGCTGAGAATTCCGTGTGGTCTCCAGGGCACCAGGGCTCATTTTAAACTTCAGATTCTTGTTGGCATTGCTGCTCATCAGGCTAACTTCCGGCCTGCCCATGGTGATCTCAGGCCTCCCCATGCCAGCCTCTAGCCTTCTCTCCCCCCTGTTGGAGGGTGTTGCCAAGGCTGTGCTAGGAGTGGCTAGACCCTTACTGTGTACTACCTGCTGTAGGGCAGCCGAGATGATGGCTGGGGTCACATTGCCTTTTGGGTCCAGAATAAGCTTAGGGCTCAACCTGACTTCCTTGGGCAAGTTTTCCCTTAGTTCTGAGACCTGCTCTTCACCGAGGGATGGTGTGGCTGCCCTCAGTGACATCTCTAGGCCTGCCCTAGTGTGGCCTGGCCCTTTGTCCTCAGGAACTGGGGGAAGCAGGCTCAGATTCTTCTGCTCACTAAGTTGTGGGGACAGGGCTGGGTGCACGGCCAGGGAGTATGTTCTCTCTCCCTGCACCTGGGCTTCTGACTGAGGCAGCTTTCTCCGGGCACCAGGGGGGCCAGGACTCTGGCCAGTGGCAGCTGGCTGGAGGGATGGGTTGGGATCTGGGGGCCCAAGGGCATAAGGGGCGGTGAGCACAGCCTGAGCTGAGCAGCTCTGGATTCTGAAGGGCAGGTCCTTTCGGGCAAGGAGGCTGTCCTTGTTGAGGTGCTGGGCCAGGAAGTAGGTGGCGTTCTGGTGCTGCTTCATGGCCGACATCATCTCTGACATATCTGTGAGCTCTGAAGAGTTGGTTTCATGGCCTGAGTCCAGCGATGATTCAGGAGTGATTGTGGCCAGCACAATCAAACCTGGAGGAACAAGAATGGGGCTTGTCACGTTTACTAGTATCGAGGTCTTTTCCAACCATATCTCGAGTTTTCCTGGAGAAGTGGTAGGTAGCAGCAGTATTTCACGATGGGGAAAACCCAGTCAAGCCAGAGAAAACTGTAGGACTGAGGGGGAGGAGCCAAGAAGAGTGCGCACAAAGCGGAACAAGATGTGAGAAGGGGGTGTGAAAGGTTGGAATCCAAAAAAAGGAATACCAAAAAAGAAGATCTTGGCAGTTTGGTGGTAAATTAACATGTAAAACAACATGCCAATCACTGCTGTTTTTAGATTCAACAGCTAGGAAATTTCTGTTAATTGTCCTGAAGAGAGTTGGCAAAGAGAGGTGCTGTTCAGCTCCTCCTCATCTGGCCAGGCCTGTCTACAGTTCTTGCAGCTGAGGCCATTTAGCCGAGCTTCTCTCTCTGGCTGTCATGTGGGCCTTGGACCGGGAAATCAGTTTTGGAGCACCTGATGATGTGTGACGACCAATGCCAACCTGGGTTGGGGACAAACATTCAGGGGGCTACCCAAAGATAAGGTTTTTAAAAAGGTGTGTGTGTGTGTACATATGTGTGCCTTTCAGGAGATGGATTTGCAGGCATCTATAATAGAGAATAACAAGCATGCAGCATGGTTCTCCTACCAATTAATAGTTAACAGATAGCTACTGATTACTGATCCCTCACTGAGTGTGAGGTAGTGCAACTAAGTGTTCTGTCTGAGTGATGTCATTTAATCTTCATGCTGTGTGATGCAATTGCCATGGTGACACACCGAAGAGAGTAAGTGCCTTGCCATGAGTCGCACTGCCTGTGAGTAAAGAAACTAGGACTCTGTTGCATGTGCCTCAGAGTTCATGTTCTCAGACAGGCTAAAGACCTCAGCCCTGATCACAGGTCATTTTAGAAATTAATTGGTCTTTTGGAGCATGCTGCTGTTCTTTGTCTGTTTTTTGGGTCTCTTCTATCTTCCTGTTCCTCAGTCTTGGCCTTGATCTATATAGCTGTTGTGGGTTCCATGTGCAATAACTGTCTAGAGATATGCAATCATGAGGGACAGAGCTCTAACTAGAACTGCATCTCTTCTCTGCAGTTTCCTTTTTCTTAGACCTAAGCTATCGCTGCCAATTCATTGCCTTTGATATACCATCGTCACTCAAACAACCGTTTGAAAAGAAGCAGTGCTGCCTACTGGACATTCCTGGTCCAGAAGAAGAAAGAGTCAAGAAGAAGGAAGACTGGGCTATTACCTGCAGTCTGTTGGGGTGGTGGATGGGGTCCATCCTCTGAAGCAGCCAGGGCTTCTAGAGCCTGCAGAGTAGACACCAGAGCATCATCCAGCTCCTGGGCATGATCTCGTACTGTCCGGGTCTGTACACTGTCAATCAGCGTCACTGGGATCTCATCATACAGGAGCCCACGCAGGTGACGTCCTTGCTCCTGACTTTGAACAGCTCTGCGCTTGGGATCATCCTCATCAGAGCTGTTGTCTCGGAAACCAGGGGGTGGAGCTGCAATGGCAGGCAACAGAGAAGTTGTCTCATCTTCCTCTTCCTCCTCTTCCTCACTTCCTGGTGGTGGGAGGGACATTAAGTCTACCATATTGTCCCGAGAGGAGCCAGGCCTCCCACCTTTTCGAGGCCCCAGCTGCTCCTGGAGTTTAACTTTGCAAGAATCACAGTAGAAATTCAGGGCTTCAGCCCCAAGGGAATTGTCCAAAGTGTAGGACCGGGCCCTGCTGGCACAAGGCTCATGGTCTAGGCTGGCTGCATCGAAGTCATCGGGAATCATCTCATAACCTTGGCCAGAGCTTTTGGATGTGGGGTCCGATTTGGTCCGGGGTCTGGTTTCTTCAAAGAAGATTAGGTTCTCGTTGACATCTGTCCTGCTTTCTTGCTCCTTCCTTTGTTCCCGCATGTGGAGGTAGCAGAAGCTGACAAGCTCAGGGTCGGCAGGCGGGGTCGCGCATCGGCTCGACTTCCTAGGGCTGGTGCCCACGCTGCCCACATAACTACTCTCCTTTTTCCCCAGGTGGCCCCCAGTGACAGAGCGGTGGGCGCTGTGCATGTGATCTAAAACCAAAAAAAGAAAATGCATGGTTGAGCCTGCTGCTGAGGATGGTAGCTGAGCCCCTTCGGCAAAGAGAGAGAAAGAGAGAGAGAGAGAGAGAGCCTACTGCTAGAGATCTAGAGATTAGGGAGAGGGGATCAGATGGACCATGTCACTGCTGATATTGAAAGCAGAGTGAATAAAATGTGATGGCCAGGGATGCAAAAGTCTCAACAGCTCTGAAAAGGGAAAAGCATGCTTTGAGATCAGATACCACAGGATTCCTCTATGGATCTGGCTGTTTGAGAGTCTGCTGGAAACATACCTAACGAGATGAGGTTTGCTTTATGTTTACGTTAAGATCTGTTCCTGTTTCTGTCACTGCCCCCATCCCTTTGTGAAGCTATACCTACTGCCAATACTCTGTAGCTCTCCTGTTATCTTGGATCTCTTCTAGTCCAAGAAATTGATATGAGAAGTTATTGTGTTTGCTGAGAAGGTGTTAAACCGGCTAGTACAAGCTGAGCATGGTAGCTCACACTTAGAAGACTGATGGAGAAAGACTGCCATGTGTTTGAGGCAACCCTAGGCTACACTGTAAGCTGCAGCCTGGGCTATGATATGAGACTGTGTCTCAAAAACCAAGGAGACAAACAAACAAAAAAAAAATCAAAATTAAGCTGGGCGGTGGTGGCGCACGCCTTTAATCCCAACACTCGGGAGGCAGAGGCAGGCGGATCTCTCTGAGTTCGAGGCCAGCCTGGTCTACAAGAGCTAGCTCCAGGACAGGCTCGAAAGCTACAAAGAAACCCTGTCTTGAAAAACCAAAAAAAAAAAAAAAAAAAAAAAATTAAGCAGACAAACCTCCAACCTGGCTAGTACATGTCCCAAGAACTTGCATTTCAAAAATGCCTATGCCAGGAGCCCATTAGAATTTGTAGTGTGTAAGAGAGGTATAGTGGAGTGTTGTATGTGGAATGAGCATGGGACACAATTCCTATAATCCTTAAAGCTTACTACTGTCCTGTATTCATGCTCTTGATAGCAGGTATGTGCATCCTAGCCCTATCCACAGCAAATTCTATCTCTGAGTATGTTCTCTATCACACTGTTTTGGGAACTCATCTCATATCATCTACAAGGCTATACTCAGACGAAGCGAGCCTGCTCTGCTAGCCACAGACAGGTGAAAAGCCATCACAAAGCTGGCCCTGATAGCACATGCCTGTAATCCCAGATCTTGGGAAGTATAGGTAGAATGATTAGAAGTCATTCAAGGAAGTCCTCGGCTACCTAGTGAGTTTGAAACCAGTTTGGGATTCAGATGATCTTGTTTCAAACAAACAAACAACCAAACCAAACCAAACTAACTAATCAAGACATGATAAATTACATGTAATCCCATTCTTTTTTCCCAAACCAGTGAGGCAGGTATCAATATCCCCATTTAACAAAGGAAGGAACAGACTTAAGGTCACACGGATTTTAAGTGGCAACCTAAGATTGAGTCCAGGTGGGAGAGACTTCAGAATTTGTCTAGCTAATCATCATGGTGGCCATGGTATTGGAAAACCAAACATTAAATGCTTTTCAAACTCCAGATCAAGGACAGATCAATGTGTCAGTGTTACCTTTCACTAACACGTATAGCTAGGACAGAAACACAGTACAGGCACCCAGCAATTGAGTCCCTAATACATGATGGTAAAACTGGTCTGAATTGAAAGAAGTACCTGCTATTCAAGTAGATAGAGTCTTAAGAATAATATGTTTCTGAAACTGGCCTTGAACTCCTGCCCTTTTGTTTTCACCATCCAGCACTGGAGAGACTGAGGCAGAAAGATCACCATGAACCAATCAGAGGCCAGCCTAAGCTATATAGTGAGTCCTGGGCCAGTCTTGGCTATAGCGAGGCACTGTCTTCAAAATAAAACAAGGAGAAAAGTAAAAGGAGGCCAAAATACCTATTCCGAGGCTAGTATTATCTTAATACAAAAACCAAAGAAAGACATCACAATTAAACTATAGACCACTGTATCTTACAAGCAAAATGTCTACAAATATAGACACAAAATCCATCAACAAAATACCAGCAAATGGAACCTAGAAACACATAAAAAGAATTACTTAGCAGTAATTGCATACTAGTGGGTATTTACTGCATCAATGCAAAGTCATTTTGACATGAAAAATCAATTATTTTAAACATTTATTTTATGTGTATGGGTATTTTGCCTGCATAATGTCTATATATCACTTGAGTGCCTGGTGCCCACGGAAGCCAGAAAAGAGTATTAGACCCCATGGGACTAGAGTTACAGAGGGTTGTGAGATGTCAGATAGCTGCTGGGAATCAAACTTGCATTCTCTAGAAGGGTAGCCAGTGGTGCTCTTAACCACTGGCCAATCTCTTGAGCCCTGAAAAATCAGTTATTAATTCATGCAATGTAGCATGATAATGGAGAATAAAATAGACATGCTCATTTCGAAAGATATAAAAACATTTGAAAAAACCAGAACCTTATAGGAATAAAGCTCAACAAACTAGACTCCAAGGGACTTTCTTCAACATAGTAAATTTATTTGTTAAAAAAGCCCTTGACAGGCTGTGGTGGCCTTTAATCCCAGCACTTGGGAGGCAGAGGCAGGTGGATCTCTGTGAGTTCAAGACCAGTCTGGTCTACAGAGTGAGTTCTAGGACAGCCAGGGTTACATAGACAAACCCTGTATCAAAAAAAACAAAAAAGGAAAAAAAAAAAAGCTTTCCTAGGAGGCTTAGGATATAGCTCAGTTGGGAGTGTAGTTGCTTTGCATGCACCCAACCCTGGGTTTGATTGCCTGCACCACATTTAAAAAAAGAAGAAAACTGGTTAAAGTGACACATGCCTATAATCACAGCATTTGGGAGGTGGAGGCAGGAGGATCAGAAGTTGAAGACAATCCTGTCATCTTTGGCTATCCAGCAAGTTCAAAGAAATTTTAGAATATATAAGACTCTGTTTCTGGTAGGCATGAAATCAAAGGGGGAGGGGGAAGAAAAAAAAGGAAGAAATGTGATACATATACACAGTGGAATTGGTTCTGTTTTTTGAGACAGGGTCTTTTGTTTCCAGGGCTGTTCTTGAACTTCTGATCCTCTTTCCTCTGCTTCATGGAAGCTGATGTCATAGTTAGGTATCATCACACCCAGTTAGCGTGGTGCTGGAGATTGAAGTCAGGGTTTTATGTATGCGAAGCAAGCACTCTACCAATTGAGCTACATTCTTAACCCTTGGTGTGTGTGTGTGAGTGTGTGTATGTGTGTATGCACTTGAACAAATGGAGGCCAGAGGTCAATGTTAGGTGTATTCCTCAACTTCTCTCCTCCTATTTTACACTTATTTATTCATTCAAAAAATATTTTAAATTACATTCTCCCCATTGTGTGTGCATATGAATGCATGTGTGTGTGTTCATGTGCACATCAAACACACTTGCTCTTATGCATGCATGTATGCCACAATGTGCTTCTGGGGGTCAAAGGGCAATTTGCAGAAGTTGGTTCTCTCCTTTCATCCTGTGGGTTCCAGGAATGGAACTCAGGTTGTCAGACTTGGTGGCAGGTACCTTTACCAACTGAGCCATCCTGCCAACTCTCTGGTTTTTAAGATAAGGTCTCTCACAGAACCTGAAGTTCATTAATTTAGCTAGACTCACTGGCCACCTTGTCCCACAGCCTCCTGCCTTCGCCTCCCCAGTGCTGGGATTATAGATACATGCCACTGTGCCTAGCCCTTACGTGGGAACTGGGAATCAAATTCAGGTCCTTGCTTTCATGGTAAGTAATTAATGGATATCATCTCTCCTTTTCCCCATTACCCTTGGAGGGCTAACAAGGTCTGCTATGTATTTCTGACTGACCTAGAATAAAGGGAATGAGTGAAAGATGAGGGGGGTATGGGAGGATAGTGGGGAGAATGAGAAAATTATAACAATATATACAAAGAAAACGATGTAATGAGAACTATTATTTTATATGTTAATAAAAAATATTTTTTTTTGTTGAGACAGGGTCTTTCTCCATGGTCCTGGCTGCCCTGGACCTCACTATTTAGACCACATTGGCCTTTAACTGAGATATTTCCCCTGCCCTGTCTCCTGAGTGCTGGGATTATAGGTATATACCACCATGTCTGACATAAAAAATGTTTTTTGAAAAGTAAAATATTCAAAAATGTTTGATAAATCCTTAAATATTACACATGATTGCTATAATCACAGATGTCACAAACCAGTGGACAGGGAAGATGGAGAAGGGTCTTGGGCTTTTGTAGGTGAGGCAAGGACCTAGGTCAGGAAATTTGGCCTACACTATGAGATGACCTTAGTGGAGCAAGATTTCACTTATTTTGTGTTTGGTCATTTCTTGGTTTTGAGATAAGGTCTTGTATAGCTCAGGCCAACCATGAACTGCTGTGTAGCAGAGGATGGCCTTGAAACTCCTGGTTCTTCTGCTTCTGTCTTTCAAGCTCACTGGCTTGCATACCTCGACTTGCTTGATTTAGGATTTCACCTCTGTTTGACTCTTAAGCCCCCATGTGCTCACTGTGACCCCTGCCACATCATCCCAGAATTACTGATGTTATTGTTGCCTGATGTGGGATGCCCCTCTGTATGCTGTGAATGTGTTTTATTACCATAGTTAATACAGAAGTTGCTTTGCCCATGGCAGGACAGAGCATAGCTAGGCATGGAATCTAAACAGAGATAAAGGGAGAAAGAAGGTGGAGTCAGGGAGAAGCACGATGTGAGGTAACAAGCCATGAGCCTCATGGTAAAATATAGAATAATAGAAATGGGTTAATTCAAGTTGTAAGAGCTAGTTAATAATAAGCCTGAACTAAGAGGCCAAACAGTTTGTAATTAACATTAAGCCTCAGAATGCTTATTTAGAAACTGGTGGGTGGGAGATAAGCTTCCAGTTACACTTGTCAGTTTCTTATAGTATGCTACAAAAAGTGTTAAATCATTGTTTAAAAACATACTTTCTTTTAAGACAGGGTGGGAGATAAGCCTCCAATTACACTTGTCAGTTTCTTATAGTATGCTATAAAAAGTGTTAACTCATTATTTAAAAACATATTTTATTTTGAGACAGGGTAACATTATACATCCCTGGATGGCCTGGAACTTGCTGTGTAGACCAAATTAGCCTTGAACTCATGCAGATTTGCCTGCTTCTGCCTCCTCAGTACTAGTATTAAAGGTGTATGTCACCATGCTAACCTAAAAGTACATTATTTATAAACCCATATCAATATAAAAAATTATTTTTGAGCTCATAGTTCTGTGAAACTTTGAGCTCAAAAGAATAACTAAATGACTTACTACACATAATGAGTATCAAACACTTGGTATTTTTTAAAAACATAGCAAGACTTGTATACTGAAGTTTGTAAGACATTAGTGAAGCAAATTAGACAAAGAAGTGGAAAAATTCTGCATTCACGGACTAGCAGGCTTCATATTGCACCACTGTCAACTTAAGATGGCAATACTTCTCAAACTGATCTACTGACTCAACATAATCCTTAGCAGAATCCTGGCTGACTTTGTAGAAACTTGACAAGTCAATTCTAAGAGTCACATTGAATCTCAAAGTACACAGAATAAACTAAAACAATCTTGAAAAAGGAGAAAAAAGAATGAAGATAATGATTTCAAAATTTGCTACAAAGCAATAATAATCAAGATAATGTAATATTGACAGTCAGTTAAATAGAATTAAATGTGCATAAACAAACTATCATATTTATGACCAATGGTCCAACTTAAAAATGTACAAAAGTTTTGAATGGATATTTCACTAAAGAAGACATATTGAAGGCCAATGAGCCCATGAAAGATGCTCAATATCATTGACCACTCACGAACTGCAAATAAACATCAGTAGCTGTCTCTTCTATCCACTATGATGAATGTAACAAGACAAGTAATAACAAATATTGGTGAAGATCTGATGAAGTTATACTTCTCTACTATTATTGGTAGGATTGTGAAATGATAGTCATTTTTAAAAATAAACAGTTCCTATAATAATTCAACCTAGTTATCATTTGACTGTATGCTCTGTACCTAGGCTTCTAATGAAGAGAAACAAAAACATACATCCTCAAAAAAAGTTGGACATGAATGTTCAACATCATTATTTATAATAGTTAAAAGGTAGAAGCAACCCAAATGTCTATCAAGCAATGAACTGATAAATAATATGCATTCTATACAAGCATATTATGTAATTAAAAGGGAACAAAGTATAGCTGTATGATATAACATGAATAACCCTTGAAAGTACTATGCTAACTGAAAAAGCAAAGCACAAAAGACTATTGCATGATTACATTTATGTAAAACACTCAGAACAAGCAACGGTATAGAGAGAAAGCTTCAGAGCAGTGGCTGCTTGGCATGGGTAGCAGACAGGACACAGTATGTAGGAGGGATTCTTATGTTCCTGCATGTTGGGTTTTTTTCTCTTTAGGAGTGGTAAATTTTCTTTTATACTTGGGGTTGAAACTGTTGTATCATGCATGCTCTTTTTACTTCTTATTTTGAGACAAGCTAACACTAACTTACTCAGGTTGGCCTTGAACTCACTTTACAGCCCATGTAGTCCTTGATATTCTAGTATATGTGCTGCCGAAGCGAGCACTAGTCCTTGATATTCTAATACTCAGCCTAACCAGTAGGTGTGTTTACAGGACTGTGCTATCAGACCCAGCTCAAGTGATAAAAATGGTCTAAACTAGATGGTTGCATAACCCTATAAATATGCTAATGTACATTAATATAATATATAATATATTTATATATGTATATATCTATGTAATATATATACATATATATATTTCTCTGTGTAATGGCTCTAAGCTGTCCTAGAACTCGCTTTGTAGACAGGCTGGCCTAGAAGTCACAAAGATCTACTGCCTCTGCCTCCTGAGTGCTAGGATTAAAGGCGTGCGCCACTGCTGCCTGGCTATACTAAATATACTGAAAATGGGACTGTACCCAGGCATGTTGGCACAGGCCTTTAATCTCGCACTGGGGAAGCAGAGGCAGCAAATTTTTGTGAGTTTGAGGTCAGGCTGGTCTACATAGCGAGTTCCATGTAATCCAGGGATACATAGTGAGACCCTGTCTCAAAACAAATGGATCTATAAATTTTAAATGAAACATTTTTATGGCTTGGAGATTATATATGGATAATTCTGTTTGTAAAAATAAAACCTCTCATCCAGGCGTGGTGGCACATGCCTTTAATGCCAGCACTTAGAATAGAGATGAATGGATCTTTGTGAGTTCAAGAATAGCCTGGTCTATATAGTGAGTTCCGGACCAGCCAGGATAATGTAGTGAGATCATTGCTCAGAAACAACAACAACAAACAAACAAAAGCCTGACTCCTCCACAGATCTGGGTGTGGTGTCATACTCCTTCCCCAACTTTTCCCGGATCTTCCCCACTTCTTTATCTACCAAGAAATCTTCAAAAACGAAAGTTAAAAAAACAAACCAAAAATGTGATAATTTGGCACATGATGAACTTTGAACTCTTAAGAAAAGATTTTTTTAAAAAGTGCTTTGCATTGTGAAAGGACTTTATGTAGTTTATCTCACGTTATCTTGTCAAATCTCTCAGAAGGTGTGTAATGTCTATATTATTATTACTCCCCCATTTTAATGACAGGTAAACTGAGACTGTTTATGTGATTTGTCCATGTTTATATAGTGAAGGTATGACAGAGAAGGGATTGGGACCCAAGTCTCTCTGCCTTTACATGCTAGGAGTTTTCTATAGACCATGTTGTTCACCTTTATACAGATTCAATGTAATCACACTGTGTGGGTTTGATTCATGTCTTACTGGCGGATGCAGGAAACCCTGGATCAGTTGAGGAATTAGTACTTAACGATCCACTGTCCATCCAGGCCTCTGAGAGTTAAGGAAGTGTAAAAGGGCAATAAGCCCTTGGTTTATGATGTGTCTCTAGCTGAAGGCATCATCTGCAGGACTAGAAAAGCTCCAGATGATAACTACCTAGGAGACAACTGAGCCATCAGGGTAGCCACCTGGCAACGCGCTGCTATCAGAGGTGGCTCCCATGGCTATAGCCAATAAGCAAGTGACAACTCTTCTCTCTTAGATAAAGACTGGAGTTCTAAAGGTGGTTGGCTTCCCTGAAGGAAGAAATATTTTCCCATACTACCCTGCCAAGGTCAGCTGATGTCTAGCCCACCACTGGTATTATGACTTCCAGGAGAGAATGTGCCTAGGGAATCCCAAGTCTCCTCTAGGCAGGTTACAAGTACCAGGGTAAAGTCAGGTGCGTTTGGTTGATGTCTGGGACAGCTTGCCTCTCACCTTGTAAATCTATCTGAATTGCTCATTAGCTTTCCCTAAGCAGGGGGGTGGAGGTGCCCTAGTTTACCCATCTGTACTCAGTCACTCACAAGGTCGACTCAAAATTGCTTGCAAAGAATAGGGCAGAGAACTGACTAGAATTATGCTAATATATGCTATGAATATACAATATATACATGAGACATGCACATATTTACACTATACATACAGCCAACACAAGATTGACTCAAGCAGATTTGTAGACTTGGCCCTGGTGTATTTTTATAGTGTCGTGTTCATTGGTCATACTCATGACATAGAAGCTTTGCAAGAATCTCATGGTCTTTCTGAATCATCAAAAAAAGAAAAGAAAAGAAAAGAGTACTATGTTCACTCTAACTTTCTACGAATGTTTCTGGGTGTTTTTTTTGGAGGGTGGGGTGGGGGCAGGATCTCATTTTGTAGCCTAGGCTGGTTTTGAATTTGTAATCCTCCTACACCAGCCTCCTGGGTGTTGTGATTACAGACATGAATCACCACACTCAGCTTGCTGGCTTATATGTACATGAAAACTGGTCTGCATATACATATACATATAGACATACGTATGTGTATATAAAATAAGACGATTCAGTGCAGCACAGTAAACTGTTTCTAAACATGTTAGAAAATGTAGAGTGAGTTTCTCTAACTGAGATCCTAAAGGGGATTTCCAAAGCCTTATTTTCTTAGGTTACCCAGCGGAAACAGGGACCTCAGGACTGGGAAGAGATGGAAGCTGTCTGTGTGCATACATGTGTGTATTCATGTAGGTGCATGGGTACCATCATGTGCACGGTGGGAGTTGGCTCTCTCCTTCCACCATGTGGGTCCTGGGAATTGAACTTAGGTCTTCAGTCTTGGTGGCATGTGCCTGTACTGAGCCATCTTGCTGGCCCTGCTTCTGGATTTCTTACCACTTCAGTGGGTCTTTGGCTCTCAAATGCAGGTGCTCTTCGGGCTGCTGCATTCATTCGATGTAAATGACAAGCGACTTACTGTACTGTCATCATGCCTGAACCGTCTGCCATCTTTTCCCCACTAGACTGTAAGCTATGTGAAGGCAACCACCAAAAGGATCACAGCTGTCATGCCCAGCTGTATTCCCAATGTCAGTCACGGCGGGTCCTTGAGAAACATCTGTTTAGCGAATAAGGGAAATGTTTGCTTTGGTCAAGTGCTGTGAGGGAGTGGATTCTTTCCCTACCATCCTCCCATTCTCCTGTTTTTCCAGGTTTGCACAGAAGTGGTGCTTCCTGCCCCTGGTGCAGGGTTAACAGCATCCTTTTGGCCTGGTAGACTGAGTCCTGAGCTTGGCTAGTTAGGAGTCAACAGCTTCTGTGAGGCCAGACTTTTTCCTCCTTTTCACAGACCGTGGCCTGAGGGGATTTTGACTTTGGTGCCTGGGAAAGGCCCAGCCGAAGCTGTGAAACACCACTTCTTTCCGTAGTCCTGGTGTTGAGGCAGACCTTGAACTTGCAATCTTTGTGCCTCAGCCTTCAAAGAAGCTGGGATTATGTGCCTTTACCACTGGGCATGGCTAGATGCCTCTCCACTACAGCCTTTGCTAAAGGACCATGGTGAGCACTGGAACTTCTGTTCTAGAATGTAAGTGTGAGCCCATGGAAGAAAACCACCTCAGCTTTGGAAGGTCATCGTAAAGGTCTCCAAGGCCAAGACGGAACTTTGAATCCACTGCAACTTGAGCTGAAGTCCTCAGTGGTACTCTTCTCTTCGTAGAGGGCACAAGAAAAGATGTGTAGATCAGCCTGGCATTTGCTGAATTGGGGTCAAGCCAGGAGGGTCACGTAGCAGGAACACCTTGTCAGTTCCTGCTATCAACCTGGCACCTAGCCGTTCAGAAGGTCAAGAAACTGGCTCCAAACACCTGCCCAGTCTCCATGGAGGTGCTATCCAGGACAAGTTCATAGCTTTCTGGTCTGAAGAAAGAGGAACAGAGCTTTTCTATTTGCTTCTGCCTCTGAGCTACCTCTTTCCATTCTAAGGAGGAACATGGTAAAGCCGCGGCATGGAGACACAGGCCCATTTGCTAGGGAAGTCCTGAACTTCCGCCACTCTGCAGCTGTGCAAGGAGCCTCTCAGTAATTGTAGGCTTGGAGATGGGGTGGGAAAGTCATACCTAGCTCCAAGAGAATCTAGGAAAGCAGACCCGGCTTTGGCAGAGCAACAGGGAAGACACATGGAAGATGCTCAGTGAGGCCGAAGGGGCACGTGCAGCCCGTGTCCCGGTCCTGGTGCCACAGTCTCCATAGTAAGGGAGATATTGGCAACCAGCATTAGCTAGGGTGCTGATGGCATGGCAGATAATTGTCCCACAGAGCGGGACTGCATAACCATGCCTACTGCCCTCTCAAAGGGGAGAAACGTGGACCGCTTTCACTATTCCACCCGGTCCGACCTTGACAGGCCCCAGGTTCATCCTTCTGCCTTATCCTTTCCTTTGTCCCTTCCCCTCCTGCTCAGTAAGAGGCACAGTTTACTTGGATGTGATTAGCCAGAAGAGGGCCACAGGTGACAATGAGAATGCGAACAATAGTTTTTCCCAACATCTGACCATCTGTGTAGAAGTTTGAAAAGCTCAGACACTTCTTGGAGCTAGTCATCTGGAGTCAGGCAAACTCTCGCCCCCAGTTTCTTCCTGCTCCAATTCAGTTCCTTTCATCTACGATGTGGACAGCAGTTTCTTTGGGACCAGCAATCCTTTCCCAAATCTGCATGTGATGAGCTGCCTTTCCACTGATGTGAACAGTGACATGAGATTGAAAGCTGGACCTGCTATGCGTGCCATAGACTTGTTTGTGCTAAAGAACAATGTTTAAAATGGGTGAGAATCAGCCCTCTAGGAGCTGGGTTACCTGACAGGAGTGTGTTTCTATTCTCAGATACCATGATCTCCAGCAGGTGCAGTGACCCCAAACCAAGAAGGTTTGAAGGTTTAATAGCGGTCAAGTGGCAAGGGTGAATGGAGAGAGTGTCCAGTTTATGGCAAGGGTGAGTTCTGGGTGCTGCTTACGTTCTGACAGTGATGCTTGGGCCAGGAAAACTTACTGTGCATAGGTGAGTGAGCCTGAGATCTAACACATGGAGAGCCCAGCTCTCTGTCACCCTCTGCTCCTCCCACTTGTTTTGGGCAGGAGCACCTGGGCTGGACAGCTTTTTTGTTTTAAGGCCTCTGTACCATCACAAGAACATCTCTGAGAAGTAGCCATACTAGATTGCCTAACTGGGACGCCTGCTTAGAAGCTGCATTTGTTCTTTATGGACCTCCCCTTCTATTTCCAAGACTTCTTTTGGGCATGCCCAGTCTCCCCTACTCCCAGCCTTCAGTGATTTTGTATTCCAGATACTTCTGTCAATCCGCAATATAATGAACAAAAAGGAAGGTCTTATTTTCATTTTCAACGTTATTTCAATGAAGCCAGAAGAGGCACAAATCTCTCCTAGATTACCAAAGCTGTGTTTTAGAGTCAATCTAATCCTTTTTGAGAAAGCTTTTTTTTTTTTTAAATGTAGTCTTGGCTGCCCTTGAACTCTTTCTGCCTCTGCCTCCTCAGTAGCTGGCATTACAATCATGTACCATTACACATATGTGCTATCATACCTGGCCAGTGCAATTCTTTTTTAAAAAATTATTTTTATTTTATGTACATTGGTATTTTGCCTGCTTGTATGTCTGTGTGAGAAAGTCGAATCCCCTGGAACTGGAGTTACAGACAGATGTGAGCTACCATGTGGGTGCTGGAATTGATCTTGGGCCCTCTGGAAGAGCAGCAAGTGCTTTTAATCACTGAGCCATCACTCTAGTCCCCCAGTGCAATTTTTTGATTGACTGTATCATGTTATTACAGCTTTCATCTTACATACATCCACGGACTCAATCACAGTGTGTTGTCAATGGCATCCTTTGTGGAATAGGTACATGTGAATGTTATATGTGCTTGCCAGTGAGGTGTGTCAGTAGTGTGTGTGTTTGTGTGTGTGTGCTATACTTCTGGCTGTTGCTAAGCAGACTGGCACTGTTGGCACATGCTGCACACTAGGGCAGTGGAAGCCCCCCTCCATGACTTCAGAGTCTGGAGGGCCTCAGACACACCAAAACCCAAACCCAAAACCAAAACCAAAAAACTGATGCAGAGCCCTACCTGCTTTGACCATAGGAGGTGGAAGAGGCTGGTTGGCAGGCCTGGAGAAGACCATCTTCCTGGAATCCAGCAGAAGGCGGCAGTACCCCGCAATCAGGCAGGCAAAGTTGGTGGCTTCAGGCCACTCCATCAACAGCACCAGAGGCTGTGGAAGAGATGGTTCAAAACATAAGGTCATGGAAAGGCAGGAGAGAGGCGAGAGAGAGGCAGGTGCAATTCTGGGAGGACAGCAACAAAGAAAAGACGCGGAGTAGTTACAGGAAGCACATTCCAAACTCTCCTCGAGGTTCATGGCCAGGCAGTTTCTTCTGTCACGAACATTCCTTTGTAGTAATGGTTTCTCTAGGCGTCAGCATTAAAGAAGCCTTCGCTCACACATTTAATGAACCACCTTTACTGAAAAACACTAGAATTATGTAAGACCATGTGACTGCTGTGTGACTGTATTTGCGTTTGTCAGAGCTCAGCAGATGTGTGGGCCAGCTGGGAGAGTGGGGGTGAAACTGGGAATCTAGGCTAGGCTGAGGAATGGCCTGGAATATCCTTGAATGTACGCACCTTGGCTGCTTGAAGTATCCTTTGCTCCTCTCCATATGCCCTGACAACATCCCGACGAGTCCATAGGAGTCCTAACCGTGACTTCAGGGACAAAACCTTTCTGCTCCAAGTCCTGCTTGGGCCTTCCTGATCCTCCCCTCTATTTCCTGTATTTTCCAAAGTAGCCTGAAAATGTCCACTGTTTTTTTTTTCTTTTTTTCTTTTCTTGGACACACATTTTTCACTCTGTAGCTCTGGCTAATCTGGAATTCACTTTGTAGCCCAGGCTGGCCTCAGACTCATAGCAATCCTCTTGTCTTTGTCTTATGAGTGATGGAATCACATGCATGAGACACCATGACAGTTTATTCGCCTTCCTTCCTTCCTTCCTTCCTTCCTTCCTTCCTTCCTTCCTTCCTTCCTTCCTTCCTTCCTTCCTTCCTTCCTTCCTTCCCTCCCTCCCTCCCTCCCTCCCTCCCTCCCTCCCTCCCTCCCTCCTTCCTTCTTCTTTTCTTTTCTTTTTTCAGACACGGTATCTCTGTGTAACCCTGGCTGTCTTGGAACTCACTCTGTAGACCTGGTTAGCCTCAAACTCTGCCTAGGATTAAAGGCGTGTGGCTGTTTATTGGTGTTTCTTCAAAGAGCCCTGTGGTCTGGAGCTAAGGGTGGAAGGTTAAACAAGCGCTGCAGATAAATTTCGCTCTGGATATTCTAAGATCCTATGATATATTAACCAATATATTCCACAAAACATAAAAGACTTTAGTATTTCAGATTCATTTGACCTCAAAGATCTGCATTTTTTTTCCTTACAAAAAATTTCATACCGACAGTGTTCTTGTTATTTTTTTTTCAATCCTAGCAATGGAATCTAGGACCTTGTGCACTCTGGGCAAAGACTCTACAATCAAACTACTCCCCCCCCCCGCCCCATTTGTTGCTGTTTTTAAACCTTACAATGGGAAATATTATCCCATTCTGCTAACTGATCCTGGAGTTAACTTCTTAACTGTTTCAGAGATTCCTACAATGATAAACAAAACAGCAGTGCACTTTTATGAAACCTTTAAATTTGTTCTATCATTTTAAAGGTGTCATGTGAGTAAGTTGGATCGAATCAAAGTGAGACTGGCTGAGGAGGGAGTCATGGGCTCTGGGTAGCCATGACCTTTCGCAATTGCTAGAGGGCATTATTAAGAACTAATAGAAAGTCAGGTGAGGTGTAGCAGTGCCCATCATCCTAGTGTTTGGAGCTGAAGCCAGGAAGACCAGGAGTTCAGGGTCACCTTTGGATGCCTAGTGAGTTTGAGGTCAGCCTGGGCTGCAATAAACCCTGTTTCAAACCGGGGGTATGGCTCAGTAGTAGATTGTTTGCCTAACACAAGTAAGCCCCTAGGTTTGATTTCCAGCACCGCAAAATAAAAGCCCAGAAGAATTAAGAAGGAACATCCTGTGTTCTATTGAATATTTGTAGAGGCAGGAGGTGGGTTAAAGTCAGCTTCCAGGGCACAGTTTGATCTATTCAACACACCTTGTAACTTGCTACTTTTTGTTTATTTGAGACAGAAGTTTTATTTGGTTTGGTTTTGAGACAAGATTTCACTATGCAGCCCAGGCTGGCCTGGAACTCATAATCCTTCCCCCTCGGCTTCTCATTAACCTCGATGCTTTTGTCAACAGTGATTACACTCTGCTTGGGACATTCGTCCGTGGTCTCTGTTTCTGTGAGGTGACACTGTCTTCTGGTTCTGTGAACCCTGACAATCTTTACATTGGTCTCTCTCTTTTTAAAGATTTACTTTGCCGGACAGTGGTGGCGCACGCCTTTAATTCCAGCACTTGGGAGGCAGAGGCAGCCGGATCTCTGTGAGTTCGAGACCAGCCTGGTCTACAAGAGCTAGTTCCAGGACAGGAACCAAAAAGCTACAGAGAAACCCTGTCTCAAAAATCCAAAAATAAATAAATAAAGATTTACTTTTATTTATGTCACTATGTCTGCATGGTAGCATACACTCATTCATGCAGATGTCAAGGAAGGCACAAGAGGCGACAGGCATTTGGAGTGTCACTGAAAGAACAGATTAATGACTAATGATGCGTCTATTAAATTCATGAATTACCATGGGGAGGAAAAAGTCGATACACATTGAGGAGCAATGGCTCTTTTCTCCACTAAGAGAGTAGCCACAGATTAAATGTTATCCAGTCATTATTAGCAAAGGACACTGGTGATGGTTGTACTTCCAGTTAATGGAAACTCCTCAGTCACAACAGATTGGTCAGCCCTACATAAGGCAGACAGCTAAGAGGGTAGAATGGGGCAGGGGAGTCAGATATGCCTTCTAGCCTCACCCTGTCATCTTTAGCAGAAAGACACACAGAGGTTTGGATGTTGACAGTTGCTGCAATCATTACTGGGAGAACTCAAGATTCACTAGGTGTGATTCAGGGCATTCATGAACACGATGGACATTTCCATTGCTATGACTTTATTTTAGGATCCCACTGACTTTTCCTTACTTCTCAAGCTATGTGATGATGCTGAGATTTGGGGCGGGGCCTCTCAGCCTGGGGGTCCTTGTGTCTCTGGTCCCAAGCTGCTTCCGCTGTGTGTATTTATGCCTCACCTGTGGGTATGTTTTGTCATTCAAATTGTGACTTCTCATAATCTGGACGATAACTTAAGGACCTCCAGTAGAACGCTAACTGGCTTTTCTTCCTCCAGTGTCTTACTATTGCACTTTCCTATTGCTACTTAGGGGATCTTTCTAAACCACAACTCTTACTATTACTGAGCCTTGTCAATACCGATGAAACCCTTACAAGAGCATTCAAGACCCTTCGGGATTTGGACCTATCCTATATCTTCAACCGCGTGTGTCTCATCTTGATTTATGTCCTTTCCCCATGTCACCACTCCTCGCCTTGTGTTCAAACAATGGCATATACTTTATTTTTCATTAATTTATTATTAATTATATATATTAATTTATTTGCCAAGCTAGTTCATCCCTTCCACACTTCAGCCTGTGCTGCTCCCTCTAGCTAAAATATGCATGTGTTCCATCATGCCCACCCAGCCAGCTGTGACACTGTGATGAGCCCCTCCTGAAGAGCAAGCTCATCTGACAGCTGTAGTCACTCATTCCAGAACACCACAACCAGGTCCTTGCCTTTGTGGAGCTCACAGTGTAGCTGGCGATAAGTCATGCACCAAATAATCTTAGAACCAAATGTGGTCATAAGGTGTGATAAGATGTACGAAGGGAAATTACAGAGTTACCGGAACGTAGACTGTCCGGGAGCAGTGTGTGCATGGGCATGAACATGTGCGCATGTGACATTCGGTCTCAGAAGCCAGAAGAAGCTCCTTTGCGGCCATGGCATTGGCTGACAAATTGAATACAGGACTATTTGCCCACTGCCCAGGCAGAGTGGCTGACTGATGGATGGACAGATTGATGGGCTGGCTGCTTGCGAAGCAGTCTGACTCACTTGAACCCTGGCTGACAAACGGGCTGCAGGGCAGTCAGAATGCCAGACAGTCTCACATTTGGATTGTTTAGCTACCTGACTGGCTGCTTGTCTGACTACAGACAGAATTACTGACTGGAGTCTGACTGACTGACTGGCTTAACTGATTTCACTTCAGTTTCCCCGTACACCCATGTAGTCCAATATCATCAATAAAACAGCAAGAAGGCAAAGTCCTGTGCTCTGAGAAGGCTAAGAACATCAAGAGGTGACTCAGGACAGACAGCACAGCCCATCACATTAGTAGCCTTTCGAGGTAGCCAACTGGGCCCCAACATAGGCTAAGCGTGGCTTGTGGAAGGAACACAGATGAGCTTTTTGCCAACAGGGGTGCAAATCAAATTAAGGGAAGGCGAACAGAGGTTGGATAGGTTTCTTATAAAAGTTCAAAACCGCCCATTTACCTTAAATAGGATTTTAATGATCATGATGCCTCATGTAACACTTGCCCATACAGAAAACACTAAAGCAATAAAGCTCAAGGAGAAGAACGGGAAGCGTGCTGGGCCAGAGATCCCACAGGACATTCCTTTGATGGTTCCTTTCCAACCTTACGGGCTTCTGTAGCAGCGGAGTAGGGTAATGGCCCTGCGGTGTCTGTTTCAGTCTGTTGTCTCTTGAAGAACAATATGTGAACACTGTCTCATGTTCTCTCTACTATGAACAAGTAAGCTGAGTGAAAACTGTAACTAAATACACCCAGGCCATCTTCAAGTGAAAATAAGATAAGGAGAATGGAGTTTAAAGCACGAGCCAGGCAGGAGAAGCTACAGCAGGGATTAATTTGACATGCTCCAGCTGTATCTCCTTCTTGGGATGCCCTGGTATAGAGCTGGCTCACTCCAGCATCTCTGGCAGGAGAAAAAGGATGGGAAGCATCCCAGAGAGGCAAGGTTACCAGATGGGGGGTCCGGGAGTCCCAGGGGACCAGTCCATTTGAGTTCTTGCCTTCGTAACACTGGGAAAGGCTAATTGGGCATAGCCAGACAATTTTGAGGTGAGGCCGAATATCCCTTTAAAGCAATGGTTTTCAGACCAGCTGTACATTAGAGTCACCCAGGAGTCTAGAAAGACTTAGCTATCCCTGCACCCACCCCTAGAAACGCTGCTTTCAATGATCTGGGAGGGACAGCTGGAGTAGCCAGTGAGTTTAAATCTTTACACATGAGCTGGGTGTTGGGGAGAAGGGCATGCCTGTGATCCCTTCATTTGGGAAGGTAGAGGAGGTAGGATCAGAAGTTCAAGGTCATCCTTTGAGGCCTGTGTGAATTACATGAGAACCTGTTTCAGAAACAAAACTGAAAATCTTTGGGCATGATTCTTACGGTTAGTTATTGTGATAGTTTGAATGCAATTGAAATTTACATACGCTCACAGGGAGTGGCATTATTAGGAGTTGTGACTTTGTTGGGAGTGGGTATGGCCTAGTCGGAGGAAATGTGTCACTGTGAAGGTGGGCTTTGAGATTTCCTATGCTCAGGATACGCACTCGTGTGTCAGTTGACTTCCTGTTGCCTGCAAGTCAAGATGTAGGCAGCATGGCATCCGCATGCACACTGCCATGCTCCCTGTCATGATGATAATGGACTGAATCTCTGAAACTGTAAGCGCGCCACCCCAATTAAATGTTTTCTTTATAAGAGTCACTGTGTTCCCTCAAGCACCCCGTCCCAACGCCCAAACAGGCTGAGCTGGCGGATCCCAAAGAAAAACATATAGTTATCCCCCTGGATATTGGAAGTAGTCAAGATTGCTGGGCAAAAATCTGGGAACTGGGGGGTGGGGTGGGATGGGGGAAAGGGGAGATGGGGAGAGAAAAGTGAGAAGGGGAGGATGGGGAGAACTTGGGGGAATGGGATGGTTGGGATAATGGAAGTTGGATATGGGAGCAGGGAAGTATATATCTTAATTAAGGGAGCCATCTTAGGGTTGGCAAGAGCCTTGACTCTAGAGGGGTTCCCAGGGGTTCAGAGAGATGTACCCAACTAGGCCCTTCGGCAGCTGAGGAGAGAGAGCCTGAAATGGCCCGATCCTATAGCCATACTAACGAATATCTTGCATATCACCATAGAACCTTCATCTGGCGATGGATGGAGATAGAGACAGAGACCCACATTGGAGCAATGGACTGAGCTCCCAAGGTCCAAATGAGGAACAGAAGGAGGGAGAACATGAGCAAGGAAGCCAGGACCACGAGGGGTGCGCCCACCCACTGAGACAGTGGAGCTGATCTATTGGGAGCTCACCAAGGCCAGCTGGACTGGGACTGAAAATGCATGGGATAAAACTGGACTCACCGAATATGGTGGACAATGAGGGCTGCTGAGAAGCCAAGGACAATGGCACTGAGTTTTAACCCTACTGCATGTACTGGCTTTGTGGGAGCCTAGCCAGTTTGGATGCTCACATTCCTAGACCTGGATGGAGGGGGGAGGACCTTGGACTGCCCACAGGGCAGGGAACCCTGACTGCTCTTTGGACTGGAGAGGGAGGGGGGAGAGGAGTGGGGCGTGGGGAGTGGGAGGGAAAAGGGAGGCGGGGAGGAGGCGGAAATTTTTAATTAAAAAAAATTTAATAATAAAAAAAAGAAAAAAAAAAGAGTCATTGTGGTCATGGTGTCTCTTCATGGCAATGAAAATCCTAACTTACACAGTCATGGTTGAGACAGCAAATCCTCCCAGAACATT
Source organism: Chionomys nivalis (assembly GCF_950005125.1). Taxonomy (NCBI): domain Eukaryota; kingdom Metazoa; phylum Chordata; class Mammalia; order Rodentia; family Cricetidae; genus Chionomys; species Chionomys nivalis. The sequence continues at coordinate 94,917,683 of NC_080112.1, forward strand.
CTCAGGCCAGAGTGGACTATCTCTGAAGAAATGGACTAAGTTTGGTTGCTAACTTTCATGTTCTCTACTAAGGAAATTCAAGCAGCTGAAATGGAAGATTCCATGTGTAGTAGTATACTCATCTTACAGCCAGATTCTCTCCTGTTTGGTTATCTTACATGTATTTGTTCTGTATGCATGTCTCTCTCTGTGCACCAGGGCATGAGTGCGGAATTCAGAGGATAGTTTATAGGAGTTGGTTCTCTTCTTTCATTGTGTAGGATCTGGGGATTAAACTCAGGTTCTCAGCCGGGCGGTGGTGGCGCACGCCTTTAATCCCAGCACTTGGGAGGCAGAGGCAGGCAGATCTCTGTGAGTTCGAGACCAGCCTGGTCTACAAGAGCTAGTTCCAGGACAGGCTCCAAAACCACAGAGAAACCCTGTCTCGAAAAAAAAAAAAAAAAAAAAAACAAAAAAAAACTCAGGTTCTTAGGACTTGGTAGATGGCTTCTTTACCCCCTGAGCTGTCTCACTTACCTTCCCCACTTCTTTTTGAGCTAGGTCCTCCCTATATAACCCAGGCTGGCCTTAAACTTCCAATCCCCTTGCATTAGCCTCCTAAGCGTTGAGGACCCATCCTTCCTTCTGGGACTCCTGGCAATTAATAGCTACTGGGGGAGGAATGTCATTTTCTTCAGTAGTGTAGCTATGGATAAATTACTATTGCTCCAGAAAATAACCTCCCACCCACACTGAGCAAGAAACTTGTAATTTAACTCAGGGAAAGATGGGGGTACTACAGATGGTCTCAACAAGCATTGCTCTTTCAGAAGACATGACCTTGGTTCAGTTCCAAGCACTGACAAGATGGCTAATCACTGTCTGTAACTCCAGTTCCAGGATACCCAACACCTTATTCCAACCTCCACTGGCTCCTGCTCTACACATGTGGTATGCAAACATGCTCTCAAGCACACAAACACATGCACATGAAAACAAACAGTATTAAACTCAGTAGGCCACACACAAAAAGAAGTCATGAAAGTTGCATTGGGCCAGGTGGGGGTGGGTGGCACATGCCTTTAATCTCAGCACTTGGGAGAGAGAGGTAGTGAAGTTTGAGGCCAGCCTGGTCTACAAGAGCTAGTTCCCCGGACAGGCTCCAAAGCTACAGAGAAACCCTCTCTTGAAAAACAAAAACAAACAAACAAAGAAAAATCTCTATTTTCAGGGCTAGCCAGTTCTTTCAAATAGGCCCAAAACCTATAAACCATATTTTAAGGATACTTAGCTTTAATAAAAATAAAATGTTGAAACCCAAATTTTAAAAAAAGGAAAGTAGTATTGGGGTAAGAGATACATTGAGGTGCGGAGAGATGGCTTAGCAGTTAAGAGCACTGGTTACTCTTCCAGAGGTCCTGAGTTCAATCCCCAGCAGCCCTAGGGTGGCTTACAAACTTCTCTACCTGTAGTCCCAAGGGATATGATTCTAGGCATTCATCATCCTGCACAATTGCAACCAGTTCTTTTAACTCCAATCAATGCATTTGTTGGTTTCTGTGGTATCTATACTCCAACAAAGCTATTAGCATGATGTTGTCATTCGTCTTTCATGTTCATGAAAGCTTAGAGACAAAACATAGTTAAAGAGAAATGGGATAATTTAGGTTAGAAAAGTTGACTAGAAACAAGCCAAGCTAAGGCCAGGCATTCATAAGTAAGAATAAGTCTCTGTGTATTTATTTGGGAACTGAGTGGTGGACCTCCAAAGAGTAAAAATAAAAGACTAAACAAAACAAAAAACAAAACAACTACATGTGTTGTGGCACATAAGTTGTGCATGGTGGCACACACCTTTAATCACGGTGCTCGGGAAGTAGAGGCAGGAAAATCATGAGTTCATGGCCATCTTATTATCTCAGCTATATAGGAAGTTTAAAGCCAGCTAGAGATACATGAAACCCTGTCTCAAAAGTAAAATAAAGGAAGGAAAGGAAAGAAAAAGAAAAATGTAATATATGAGTACTTGTTATGTGAAAAACCTCATGGCATTGATTTTTTATTGTCACTATAATACACGACTCCAAATTTAGTAGTTTAAGTAATACACATTTATTCCTTACAGTCTGGGAGGTCAGAGTTTTGAAACAAGCTTTACTGGGTTAAAAATCAAGTGCAGGACCATGTCACTTTTGTGGTCTGGAGTTGAATCTATTCCTTGCCTTCCTTGATCCTGGAAGTTACCACACTCCTTGGTCCTTGGTCTCTTCCCTATTGAAGGCTTGCAAGGGTGAGCTGAATCCTCTCATCACATCCCTTTCTCTAACTTCACTTCCAGAGTCTGTTTCATGTAGACTGACTCTATTGACTACATTAGTCCTAGTTGAATAATTCATGCTAATCTCCCTATTTTAAGGTCAGTTGATTAGCAATCTTAATTGTGTCTGCACTTTTTATTCCTCTCTGTCATAGCATATTCACAGGTTCTGAGGATTATGGAATATACATATTTAGGAGAGGATTATTCTACCTATTGTACATGGTAAATCCTATTACAGAGTATAACAATTATGACACCAAGTGGCTAATTCTGAAGTTTTCTTTCGCATATTATCTGTTGTTCTTAATGGGGTATACCTGAACCCCTTATCGCTTGGTTACACCTCTATGCACTCATCATCCACCTGACTATTGGTCACCGTTCACTCCTAAACTACCTTTTAATGTCTCATCAAGACAACAAACACAATGTATTTATCCCCAACGGTAGTGTCATCTCACTGGTGTGGGAGGTCCTTCTGTCTATGTGCTGCCTTTATTGGTTAATGAATAAAGAAACTGCCTTGGCCTGTTGATAGGGCAGAACTTAGGTGTGTGTGTGGGGAACTAAACTAAATGCTGGGAGAAAGAAGGGCGGAGTCAGAGAGAAGCCATGGAGCTGCCGTCAGAGACAGACATGCTGAAACTTTGTTGGTAGGCCACGGCCTTGTGGTGATGCACAGATTAATGGAGATGGGTTAAATTAAGATGTAAGAGTTAGCCAATAAGAAGCTAGAGCGAATGGGCCAAGCAGTAATTTAAATAATACAGTTTCTGTGTGATGATTTTGGGATCAAGTAGCCAGGAACTAACTAGCGGCCTCCTTACAACATCTCACCACTTACTCATGACCTGCTAGAGTCCTTTTTTTATTTTTTTGAGACAGGGTTTCTCTGTGTTGTTTGGAACCTGTCCTGGAACTCACTCTGTAGACCAGGCTGGCCTCCAACTCACAGAGATTCTCCTGCCTCTGCCTCCTGAGTGCTGGGATTAAAGGTGTGTGCCACCACCACCTGGCTTTGACCTGCTAGAATCCTTTACACCTAACACTGCTATTTAGTGCACATTGGATAAGTGCAGTAGGCAATAGGAGGAGGAATAAGAAAACACATGCACTGCCAGGCAGCGGTGGCACATGCCTTTAATTCTATCACTTGGGAGGCAGAGGCAGGTGAATCTCTGTGAGTTCAAGTTCAGCCTGGTCTATAGAGAGAGTTCCAGGACAGGTTCCAAAGCTACAGAGAAATGCTGTCTCGAAAAACTGAAAAAGAAAAGGAAAGAAAACACATTTATTGTGTGCAACACAGGAGGGGCGAGCCATGCCCATCTTAATACAACATGTTGCACATCTGCTCCTTGGCTTCACAATTGTCCTGTTTCCGCCCTTCTTTCATACTGGTCCAAATCAGCTTTCATTCTGTTACCCCTCTGCTCAAGGACCAACAGTACATTCTTACTAATCAACCACATTGAATCTAAATTCCTCAAACTGGCCTGGGAGGTTTTTAACGGACTTGTTCTGCCCACCCCTAATCTCTCCAATCTCTTCTCTCCTTATTTTCCTCTCCAGCCAAGTGACTATGCTTATCGACCTGCACATATGGCTTGCTTATTTCCGTGCTTGCTCCTTGCCTTTGAACACATCCCACTCCTCTCTGCTAATTCATGCCTATCACTTCAAGATCCAGCTCAAAACACCCTCTCGAGGAAGCTAGTTCTGGTTAACTCCTTCTCATTCTTTTCATTTCATGTTCCATACCACATTTATCTATGACATTTGCTTCATCCTGCTTTTTTAGAAAGAGATGTATTTTAGTTTTGTATTTTTGTGTGTGTGTGTGGCTTCCCCGAGAGGGTGAACTTCATCTGATTCCAGAGTTTTGTAGGGGCTCTCATGCTGTGTCAAGGAAGGTCACGCATGCTTGTGATTGTAGTCACCCTGATAAAAGCATAGTTTTTCTGAAATGTTCATTCATGTTCACCACTGTGGGTGGATCACTTTCAGAAATAAGCAGTGTGCTCCTCACTCGGGAGAAACATAATGACCCTAGCTCAGCCTCTTTCCTCCCAGACCTCTGATCATATAGGTAGGTCTTCAACCTAGGCTTACTCTAATTCATTGTATTACAATATCCATTTGGAGAAAATAAAAAAAATTAAATAAATCCTCATGCCCAGGTAGTTCTTCTAACCAATGAAATCATCAGTTTTAGCCAGGCAGTGGTAGTGCACATCTTTAATCCCAGCACTCAGGAGGCAAGAGGTAGTCAGAACTCTTGTGAGTTCAAGGCCAGCCTGATCTATAGAGTGAGTTCCAGGACAGCCAGGGCTACACAGAGAAACCCTGTCTCCAAAAGGTGGGGGACATCAGTTTTCAGAGTTGGGCCCTGGTGTCTTTATTGTTTAAAATCTCTCATGGGATTTCTATTGTGCTGCTGACATGGAAAACTCACTCTTGAAATACTGAATGTTGAAAAACAAAAGCTAAAAGCTGTTTCTCTGCTTTAAACAGCGTCTATATCTCTGTGACCCACACTTCCCCAGGCGTGTCTTGTCCTTTTTTCCCCCTTCCCTTACCAGTTCATTTGGCTTTTTACCAGACAACATCTGAGGAGAGTAGCAACCAGTGGCTGGGAAAGTGGCCACAACCCAATTAAACATCAGCACCAGGCCGGTCCCCAAACCAAGGAGAATCCCACGGATCACAGGTGGAAAGATTAGCATATTAAAGCTTCCTGGGTTTTACAAACACAAAAATAAGTAATTGGTTCTTTTAGAAACACCAAACACTCCACTGCTTAATCTGTTAACTACACGTTCTTCTGGGAAATCCTTTAAGAAGGGAAAGCTGTACCTCCCACCGAGAGAGCCTCTGCCAGCTGGCAGGAAGGCCTGCCCCCTGCCCACACTGGTCACTGTATTCAAACAGGAGAGCTGTGGAGGGGGTGGCTGGTCATGGCTGTCAGACTTCTGTGACAGCTGCTTTGCCAGTCTGAAGGTGTTGATCTATGGGGAAGGTTCTGAGGTTCTAGGAGAGCTAGACTCTGGGAGATGAGGTGGCACGTCGGCTCTAATTGTCCCCCACTCCCCAGAACCACTGTCCATGCACAGACACACCTCTTATATAGCTCAAAGTGGATGTTCCCCAACCAATATACAGGCGGGATGGGCAGAGATGGGTTAAGTCATTCATTTCTTTAATCTCTGAGGCAGACAGACAGGGCCTGAGGTGGCCAGAGTCTCCCTCTAAGGCTGCTCCATTTAGCTTGAAGTTCCACGTGAGTGCGATGTCCTTTGTTGACATTTTGCAATGCTAGGGATGGGATCTAGGGTCTTGCCCATGCTAGTCAAGTGCTCTATTACTGAGTTTCCTCACCAGCTGTAAGCTCCCGTTTCCCCCCAAGGGCTGGGAAGATGGCCCAGGGAGCAAACTGCAAGCATGAGAACCTAGGTACCAACGCTAGCATCCAGGTAACCAAACAGGGTGGGATAGCAATGCACCTGCAATCCAAGTGCTGAGGAGAATCTAGGAGGCTCTTTGGGCCTTGCTGCTCAACCAGTCTAGCCAGTTGAGACAAAAATGGGCCTGTCTCAAAAAGTAAGGTCGAGAGCACCTGAGGAAGACACCTCTGGACTCCACTTGCATGTGCGCATACACCTGTACACACTGGACACACACACATATTTTGAGACAAGGACTCATTCCCTCTGTAGCCAAAGCATGCTGTGAAATTTAATCTTCCTCTCGGCCTACCAAGTGGCTATGAATATAGACAGGGTTGCAACACGATATGCAGCTGTATGAATTTTATTATTTTTTTTTTAATATTTGAGATAGGAGCTAACTGTATAGCCTAGGCTGAACTTGTAATCACCATGTAGGCAGTAATGCTCCTGCCTCAACTTTTTGAATACTGGAATTACAAGTCACCATGATACTCATAAATTCAAATTTTTGTGTGTGCTATGACAAGAATAATTGTGAAACGATGGGTTAGGTAGCTCCTGGGCTCCTGTTCTCTGCGGAGAACCTACTCAGGTTAACCCAACACTTCCTAGCCCTACATAGTGCTGCATGGTAGTTGCAGTGAGAATGGTCTCCACAGGTTCATATGTTTGAATACCTGGACATCTCCAACTGATAGTGCTGTTTGGGAAGGATTAGAAGGTATGACCTTCTCGGAGGAGGTGTGTCACTGGGGGTGGGTTTCGAAGTTTCAAAAGCCCATACCATTCCCAGTTAGCTCTTCCTGCCTTCTACTTGTGTCTTAAGATGTGAGCACTCAGTTACTGGGCCAGTGCCATGCCTGCCTGTCTGTCGCCATGCTCCATGCCATGACTGTCATGGACTGTAACCCTCGGAAACTGTAAGTGACAAGTAAACACATTGTTTTATAAGTTTTCTTGGTCGTGCTATCTTAATGGCAGCAATAGAACAGTAGCTAAGGCGTGCTGACAAACCGTCTTAGATGATCTAAGTCCTAGAAGGTGGAGAAGGGAAATATGAAGACAAAGAGTTCTATGGAGAAGTCATTTCAGAATCTCTGAGACTCATTTCACACGCTCCAACTCTTTCCTTGTCCCCCAGGGCTGTTCTGGAAAGAAGCGGCACCTCAAGGAAGCGCTCACCTTGGCATCCATGATGCTGGTCTCCACTCGGGCCACGCCCTGGTTCTCCCGGAACAGCTGGATCTTGCTGATCTTGCTGAACTCGGACAGCACAGTGGTGAGGTTGGTCTTGAGGTCAATAACATGGCTGATGCCGTGACGGGGTCCCACCAGGAGAGTGGTGGCTGACTGCTTCTCGTCCTAGTGCCCAAGTGTGCCAGGCAGACAACATTCACAGACAGATGTGGAGAGAAGGACCAGGGAGAAGAGGCAGTGAGGAAGAGAAAATATGTATTATGTAGGTTCTGCTGGGGTATGTGAGGAGTAAGGGAAGGGAGGAGAAATACCTGAGGCTCAGTGCCAGGGTTAAAAACGCAACCTTGAAAGGAAAACAGCCTGAAACCTCCCTGGTACAGGATCCTAGATCCTCAGCCTAAATCACCCCTTAGCTACAGCAATAAGTTAACTGAGCAGCATCAGGGCTGGCTCTAACAAAATTATGAGGTAGGTGAAGTATGTTCTTTCTGGTGCTTTTGGAGAACTCTCCCTTATCAAGCACCAAGGTACTTTTCACAGTTGTTGAAAGCCATCCAAAACTCTTAGCCAGTGCTTTTGCCTGACTAGGCAGCATTATGTCTGGCTTTTTCCCACCCTCCACCAACTTGCACTTCTCACCCAGTGCCAAAGCCATAGTGAAAAAATAACTTTGCCTAAGGCATGCAGGGTTGTTTAGGTGCTTAATGAAGGGCTCCCTAGATTTACCCTTTAATAGGTACTCCAGCAGCCTTGACTCAAAGGAACGACCAATAGGCATTTGAGCAATGTCAGGCTGGTGGAAGAGAGATTTCAGGGTGTGTGTGGGTGGAGGGAGGGGCCAGGGGGCTTTCAGTGATCTCCAAATCCCAGTGTATAAATGGCTGCTCCGAGGTCTGACAGGCCAGATTCCCTTAAATGGGGCGGACAAACTCCTTGAAGTCATCAAACCTGAGCCTTCCGCTGACCCACTCCCTGCTATTAACATCACCCGGGAACCGCTTATGTCCGCCTACAGGCACTTTGATAAGCAGATTTTCTCCAGTGTGCCGTGCTAGCATGACAGCGTGTTCCACAGGGCATGTCAAGCACCTGAAGCCAATCAGCAAGATGATTTGAATTTCCTTCTACCAGAGGCAACTGGACTGGAGCAGTCTTAGGGACAGTGCCAGCTGAGCCTTAGCCCAGAGCATCACGCTGCAGTGCAGGTCCTGAGTAGGCAGGGGGCAGCATGGAGAGATGGGAAACCGGGGCTAGGGGACTATGGGAGTTGTGTACATGTAGAGGCAAACAAACAGGGTTGGGGTTGGCAAACTCTGGCCCACGGGCCAAATATGGCCCCTCACCTATTTCAAACACCTCAATGGTGAAAAATGAAAACTTAGAACATTTTTAAAAGTTGGAAAGAAGTCAAAAGAGCCATATTTTTGACACATGGAAATTCTTTGAAATTCAAATTTCTGTGTCTCTAAATAGTTATTGGCAGGGTGTAACACCCATTTGTTAACACGCTGTGGTTGTTTTCATGCTAACACAGCAGTGCTGACTGGCTGTTACCGAGATCCGTTGGATCTACCAGTAAAAGGCAAGCATATTTTCTATCTGGCCCTCTACAGACATGGGTTGTCAAACCCTGGAATATAGGGAAGGGGAACAAAAGGATTGATAATGGGCATTGAAAGTAGATGGAGTTGACCCCCATTATCTATAGGGGACTGCTTTCAGGACTCTGTTGTAGATACCAAAATCCATGGGTGCTTAGCTCCTACATAAAATGACATAACATTTGTATATCGTTTGCATGGATATTCTTGTGTACTTCTTAGAAAGGGTCTTATATATGCAGGAATGGCCTCGTCTTGAACTTGTGATCCTTGTTCTTCAGCCTCTAGAGTGCTGGGATTACAAGCATGCACTGTCATATCTGACCCTAATGTATGCTTTAAATCGTCTCAGAATTCTTACAATACCTAACATAGTGCCAATACTGTATAAATAGTTGTTATACTATTATGTCTAGAAAATAATGGCAAGAAAAATGTCTATACATGCTCAGTACCAACACAGTTTTTTTTTCTTAGACTATTTTTGATGTGCAGCTGGTTGAACCCATGGATGTAGTGGATGCTTTGAATATGAAAGCTAACTGATTTTGTCCCTCCAGTAAAGGGTTGGTTCCCTCCCCTTGGCCCCACGCTCTGCCCCTCCCCCAATCCCTTAGTCCCACTGACCAGTCCTACAGTGTTGAATAAAACACCAGTGAAGGTCGGAAGTTCATTCAGAATTCGAAGGTACTGGAGCTTTGCTTGAACGGCGGAGCCCTGTGGAAACAACCCACCTTGAAATAAGAATCCAGAGGAGCAGAGAGAAACATCCCACATCCTCCAAGTGGAGGCTCAAGGTCTTATGGCAGGTGCTAGTCACCAGCCTACTCCGTGGAAATGAGAAAGGCCTGGGTAAAGCTGGAAGGAAGTTCCCGCTCAGATGGCTCTCACCTTCAGTGTTCCACCTACCTCCCCGAGCACTCCTCGGACCTCTTGGTCCCAATACCTAAAGTAGCATTCGAATCTGTTGGTCTTACAGTAATTGAAGCCCCTTTCCGCAAACTCTGACATCCACTTAATCTATGCACCTCTCCTAAGTTCCTTCAGATCCTTAGAGTCTCACTGATAGTGCCACAGGCAACCATGGGGTACCACTTGGTGCTTTCATACTGAACACCCCCAAGTCCCAAGCTTGTTCTTCATCTGGGCTTCCAGGTCTCCGCCAGCATGTCTGGGGCAACTGAGCTAGAAACCTGTGAGGGACACAGGACTCTCCCTTCATCCTGTCATCTGAGGGCCATCGGTCACCAAATCATATTTATTTTACCCCCTGACTTCCTCTCTTGAATGGATCTACCTATTTCTTTTGCCTTACACCGTTTCTTTGACATTCCTTCCTATATCAGGGCTTTGGGTACTCAGCTTCGTCCCCTCAGTTACATACACCCAGTGTTTGTTAGTGGTAACATCCTGAAACACAGTAAATTTAATCAGGCCAGTTTCCTGCTTCAACTCCTCCGTGGCTCCTTGCTGTCTATAGGATTGTGTGCAGCCCCTTCCTGTGACACAGAAAGCCCTCACAGAAAGAACTGGTTCCTGCCACCCTCCTGTCTCTACCTCCGCCAGATTTGCGTCTCATATTCTGTGGCTTTGCATAGGCTGAACCGTTTATGTCCTTTCCCCTGCTACCATGACTCACCTGGCGGGCTTCTATTTTTTTTTTTTTTTTTGATTTTTCGAGACAGGGTTTCTCCATAGCTTTTTGGTTCCTGTCCTGGAATTAGCTCTTCTAGACCAGGCTGGCCTCGAACTCACAGAGATCCGCCTGCCTCTGCCTCCTGAGTGCTGGGATTAAAGGCTTGCGCCACCACTGCCCGGCCCTGGCTGGCTTCTATAGAGAGAGAGGTCTCCTGGTGGAGGGAAGTCTTCCTCTTAGGACTGCTTCTAGCAATTTATCTAGACAAGCTCCTATGTGTCTATCTTTCATGTCTCAGCTCTGGCACTAAATATACCAGTTCTCCCTCTCCTAGCCTGGGCTTGGCATCTGTCTCTCCTGAATACTTGTCAAGTACCAGTGCCTGCTGCTTTGTGTTGGGAATTATGGTTTTATTTCCCTACTTGACTGTGCCCGACTCAAGGGCTAAAGCCAGGCTTTCTTCAGCAGAGCACTGGGGTGTATAGAAAAAAAAATCTTTGCTGTGGAGATGGTGGTGAGCACCGGTGCTCTCAGCCAAGAAAAAAAAAAAAAACCAATCTGATTAAGCATGCACAGTAAGGTGGGAATGGCTTAGCTCTCTGGGGAAATTTGCATCTTAAAAGGGAAGCTAGTTGGTAATTCAAGAAATCTGGAATGGGTGGCGTATATAGGGTGATTGTGTCTCCTGTCTACATCTGCATGCTGATTCTAGTATTTGTCACCATCCTCCAGCCTCTTGGGCAGGAAGCACAAGCAGATGGCATCTTAGCAGCCTAAGAAGGCCCAGCAGGGCCAGGGGAGGTGGGGAGAGAAGCCTCGCTGAGGTAAAGACTGCTGCCTGCCCAGCTCTGCGTTGCACCTTCATCTCCTAAGATTCTCTGTTTTAGGACTGACAGATTAGAAATCTCGTGAGGGACATAGCAGTCACTCTCATGGAAAATCTGTGCCTCTCTTAGGAGCCAATGCCTTTCACAGGACAGGTGCTCCACCAGGACTAATTGGCGAAAGACCCCAAGCACGACTGTCTTTATAGCTCCTTTGTTTTGAGGACACAGTGGCTTGCAGTGATGTGTCGCTAAGGCTATTTGGGCAATGTTTGAGTTTGGAGCAAACTCCTTTGCATAGCTGCCTCACACCTGGTCAACCAAGATGTGTACCCAAGTCAGGAAGAATGATGGTGTGTGCACCCAAGAAGGAATGGCTCAGTGTGCACCCGAATCAGAAGAGTGCTCGAAACCCCCAGGGTACCACTCAGGACCCCTCTGAGGCCTCTAGAGTTTAAACGTGGTGCCCGATGGCCTCCTCTGAGTACCTTGGTGCTGCAAGAAGGATGCATTTGGTGGGCCTTCAGTTGTTGAGAGAGAGACTTCCGAAGGTTCTTCTCTTTGATGCCCTGCAGGAGGGAGGGGGGAAGAAAGGGTTCCAGGCCCCACTCCTTCCTAAAAACAGAAGAAGAGCAAGAGATTAGTGAGAGAGACAAAGTGGGAACGAGGGAGGGAGATGGTCAGAAAGAACCTGAATAACTCCGAGAGGCAGAGATGGAGAAACGGACTAGGAAAAAGAGAAAGAAGGGGAAGGACAAGCAAACTGTGGCCGTGCATACCCGGTAGAAACCATAGCTCGAAAGCAGGGGGGGGTTGGGCATCAGGAATTCAAGTTCTTACCCCCGTAGGATGGCTATGACCTTGAAAAGTAGAGCAGAGCTCAACAACTGCACCTTCTTATGGACAGCAATTTGTCCCCTCCAGGAGGGCCCTTTCACAACTCACTCCACGTTCTTGAGTGTGATCTTCTGACTAGGCCGAGTAGCTGAGACAGTGATATAGATGTGGAGGGCAGCAAGGTCCAAAAGCATCTCTGGCTTGGGTTCCATTCCAAAGCGTTCTCGGATAACATCATTACGACTCTGTGAGAGAGGGCAGACCGAATCCATCAGTTAAAGGAGACATCGCTTCTTTCTTTCTCTACTCCCCAGCTATGCCCTTGGATCCCAGAAAAGAATCACGCCACAAGCAAGACATAATGATTCAAGTGAAAGAGAGGGCTACTGCCCTTAGGGAAGAGACAACAGTGGAGCCTTGGGTCACAGAGACACTACATACTTGTTTCAGCAAATATTAGATGCTCTTCTCAGTGGCAGGTCACACAACAGAAAGACACAGTGGGCAAAAAACTCCGGGTTACTGTGCAAGTGAGACCTGGTTCATTCCCTTTCTTTCTTCTGTTATAAGAGAAATATCACCCTTCAGGGGTGGGGGTTCCGTACTCAACTACTAGCCATACCAGACTCTTCTAGTAGTCCAGATGAGAATAAGGAAAGAAAGACAATGGGAGAGGCTCTCTGTGGGACTCTGTTCCAGAAGCCCAGGGTGAGCGACAGCTTGCAGGGATGGAGCAGACATTCTGTTCCTTGGGATCCAAAGGACAAAAACATTTTGCTGCCTTAGAGGGAATACCTTGTAGGTGATAGTCAAGAGTATGATAACCTTCCAAATTCTAAGGCCAGCACCCCAGCTAGCAATGGCTCCACCTTCATTTGAACAGTTGTCCTTTGCTTGAGGTTGTATTACAATGGACCTTGGGACTAGGGAGTCACAGTGGTATCACTCTAGCAAAGGAAAAGAACAGAAAAAGGATCCTTCAGCCAAGAGTGGTGGCCTCACGACTATAAATAAATCCACTCTGGAGGCAGAGGCTTGAGAATTGGAAGGCCAGCCTGGGCTACACTGTGAGTTTTAGGCTGACCTTGTCTATAGATCAAGACTGTATCAAAAGTGGGGGGGGGGGAGTGAGAAGAAAATGAACACTTAGTGTTTATCTATACAGAAAATCCAGTAGAATCTACAAAAACCCATTAAAACCATTCGTTGAGTACAGCAAAGTTGCAAGGCATAAAAATCACTGTAAAAATGTATTTCTATATGATACCAATGGACAATTGGAAATTGAATTACAAATCTAAATCATTGCTGTGTATGGTGGCTCATACCTATAATCCTGGTACTTTCGAGGCCAAGGTAGGAAGATGGCTCACTAGTTCAGTACTAGCCTGGGCTACACAGCTCCAGACCAGCCTGAGTTATATAGAATTAGACTATGTCTCAAAAACAGCAGCAGCAACAGCAGCAATAAAGATGAAAATTATTTATTATGGCATCAAAATAAGAAATAATTAGGGATAAATGTGACAAAATATGTGAAAAAATACATCAAAAACTTATAAAACACTGCTGAAGAAAATGAAAGACCTCGATCAATGTAAAAATACTTTGCTCATGGGCTGGAAGACTCAGTATTGTTAGCAAATCAATTCTCCCTTAATCAATCTACAGACTCTGCACAATTCCAATCTGAATCATGGTAGGATTTTTAGTAAAAATTGACAGGCTGATTCTATAATTCCTATGAAAAATGCAGAGGACCTAGAATAAAAACAATTTTTCAAAGGAAGAACGAAGTCGGGGACAAACACTACTTGATTTGAAGACTTATTATAAAGCTCTAGTTATCAGTAGTGTGTGGTTGGAATCGGGCTAGACTGGCAGATCGATAGAATGGAATAGAGGTTCAGAAATAGACTACAGACACTCTGACAACTGCTTCCCCACTAGATCTAGATGCTTTATTACTTACACAGACTGCTCTGTAATAAAAGTATGAAGACAATTCAGTGAGGAAAGGATAGGCTTTGCAATGAGTGGAACCTCAACAAATGTGTGTCTATATCTATATGCCAACATGCACGCACACATGTGCGCAAGCACATGCATGAATATACAGAGATACACTGGATAGAAAGATAGATCCTAGATATGATACCAGAAATGCTCTCTGTAAAAGAAAAGATTAACAAACTGGACTTCATCGAAATTCAAACATCTGCTCTGTGAAAGACACTGTTTAGAGACCAAAAAGGCCAGACACAGACTGGGAGGAAATAATTGCAAATAACATATCCAACAAAAGACTTGTTTCCAGAATACATAAAGAACTCTCAAAACTTGATAATAAGAAAACAAATAACCCAATAAAAAGGCAGGCAGATGATTTGGACAGACATTTCATCACAGAAGACACACAACAGTGAACACATGAAAATTATCCAACACCACTAGTGACCTAGGAAAATGGAAACGGAAGCCTTAAAGGGACAGTGCTATACAATAATAGAATGACTAGGGTGAAAAAAAAGACTGACTACACCAAGAGTCGATAAGACTGGAGAAGCTAAAATGTAATGCGTGATGGATAGGAATGTTAGATGGTACAACCACTTTGGAAAATAGCATTAGAATTTCTTTTAGAAAACAATCAAACCATCCTTTTATTAGTTATTTACTCAAGAGCAAAGAAAGCTCACATCTATGCGAAAACTTGGGCCTGAATACTCACAGAAATTTCATTTCTAATTGCACAAATCTGGAAGTAGCCCAAATGCCCATCAACATGTGTAACCAATTCTGGTTCTGTGAATACTATTCAACAAGAAAAATGGCTGGGCAGTGGTGGCGCACGCCTTTAATCCCAGCACTTGGAAGGCTGAGGCAGGCGGATCTCTGTGAGTTCGAGGCCAGCCTGGTCTACAGAGTGAGTTCCAGGACAGGCTCCAAAGCTACACAGAGAAACCCTGTCTCGAAAAACCAAACCAAAACAACAAAACAAAACAAAAACCCAAATAAACCTGAGGAAAACCAGCCAGTTCAAAATTAATATACGTATCGTATGGTTTAATTTACATAAACTCTTGGAAAGGTAAACAAATCTATAGTGACAGAAAGCCAGAAATCACAAAGGAGCCCAAGGAACTGTCAGTGAATATTGAATGTGTTCAATATTTTGATTGTAGTGGTGGCTGTGGGTGACAATTTATTGTAGTATTCACTTTGAACATGTGCAGTTTGTTATGTGTCAATTAGATTTCAGTTTAAAAAAAAAGCAAAAATCAAAAAACTGATTTTTTAAAAAAGGAATAATCCAGATGAAGTTCATATTATCACAAAGTGGAGAAATATGCTGGGCACGATCTTATCATCAAATTCCAAAATATGAGAACCGAGGCAATCCCCAGAAGTTTGAGTGAAGAAATTCAGGACAAACAAAATGAGAACTAAACTAAAAACCACACAACCCATTGTCCCCCTAGAGGTTTGGCCGAGGAACACGAGGCTGAGAAATGTTCCTAGCATTTTAGGTTGTCAGAAAGGGCAGAAAGGACAACTGCAGTGTCTCTCATTGCAGTCCCAGGTGTCACTCTCGGAAACAGAGAAGTTTGGTTTTTTATTTCTTTTTTCTTTTTCTCAACAAGGACTGCATATGTCCTGTGGGTACCTAAAAGCGAACATGGCCTAAAATGAACTTATCCTGTCTCCAAGCTCATGACACTCTTTATTCGCCAATGTGAAGACTGATACCATCTCTACCAATACTCAGCCAATCCAAACCTTTACATCTCCCTGGAATCCCACTCCAAATACCGCATCATTCACAAGCCTGACTTTGGACATCACTTTTCCTTTGGCTAATGACCAGGTGACTCTCCTTTTGGCACTCTTACCCACTCCTCAGCAGGATTTCTTTACCTTGAATGCACTTTAGAATAAGTTGAGATAATTAGAAAAACACAAGCTCCCAGACTTGGGGTGAGGCAGAATAGATTTTTTTCCTAGATAATTGTAAAAAAAAAAAGCCTTTTAGATAGTTCATTTTTTAAAAGTTATTTTATGTGTGTGTGTTTGCCTATGTAATTGTCTGTATACCATATACATGCCTAGGCCTTAGGTCCCCTGGAAGTGGTGTTACAGATGCTTGTGAACCCATGTGGGTACTAGGAATTGAATCCAGCTTTCTTCAAAGAGCAGCCAATGCTCTTAACCACCAAGCCATTTTGCCAGCCCCCTCCCAGATAGTTCCGATGTTCAGGTAGGTTTAAAGAACCACTGTTCTGAAGTGGTTCCACTGTCTCCAAAGCTTTGGCATGAGGTGGAAGGTATTCAGCTCTCATGGAGACCTGGATGTGGTTGGTGATGCCTGTCTATAAGTCCAGTACCTGGAAGGTGATGGCGGGAGAATCAGAGGCTCAAGGTTATCCTTAAGGTACATAGTTCATTTGGGGTCTGCCTGAGCTACATGAGACTCTGTTGTTTTGTTTTAATCTCATTGAACTTGTTAAAACAAATCATTGGTATAAGGCCCAAGAATTTGCATCTCTAACAAATTTCCAGTTAATGATGCTGTTGGTTCAGGGTCCACACTCTGAGAAACACTGCCCAACTTCCGGAATCAAGTCTGCTCTCTGTGGCCTACCAAGAATTCACTCTCTGGTTCCCAGCTCTCAAATTTCATTTTCTATTGCTTCTTACACATTACGTCCTGTACTGAAGTTGCAAAAATCACTTGCATTTTTTTCTCATCAGCATGCCGCTGAAAACGCAAGGGCTCTTGCTTGGGATATGACCCCTCTTTTCCATCTTACTATGTAGCAAACATCTACTCATTCTACACAGCTAAGATCTTCTCCTCTGTGAAGCCTTCCCTGTCTTTCTCTCAGGCAGGGCTGGCAGACTGCTCCCTGGGTGTCATTATGGACACGGAAGCCTGTTGTGGTTCTATTTACGAATATATGAACTATGGTGAGCGAAGTCTATCCTTTCTGCCCCTCTGATTGTCAGGACCCAGGGTATGGGTTCAATAAATATTTCTGGATGGAGTGAGATCAGAACCACCTCCTCACTGAACCTAGGTATTGGTGGTTGACAGTTCATGGAACCCAAAAGCTTGTAAAACCTTGGGATTCTGTGGAAGCATCAGAGTTCCTTGGGTTGCTTATTTCTGAAAACTATTGGGCTCTGGTGGACAAGTAGACAGTACTTTGACAGTCAAATTCAAATCAGCCAACTTGACACAATGAACTCCAATAGGAGCAAGAAATGAACGTGCCTTCAGAGCAAGCTGAAGGTTGAACATACATAGCAACTCCATTGTGATGGCAGAACAGCCTGCCTGCTTGTTTCTCCACTGGTCTATCTTTGTGTCCCCAAGCCAGACTCTACCTGGATGTATAGATACTCGAAAGCAGCAGGATCCCGACGCAGCAGCTCCACGGGGTCTTTGGGAAAGAAACTTATTCGGAAGAGGCATTTCATCCCATGATAGTGTGTCCGCTGTACCACCTAAAACCCCAGGAGGAGAGGGTGGAGAAGAAACCATAGAATTAATGACTGTGACGGGGCAGGCAGCTTGGTGGCTTCTTAACGTAGGCTTAGGGATAAGCTAGGCTGTTGTTTCCCACTCTTGCTTCCTGCCTGGCAAATTCATTTCGAGAATTCCTCTCTCATCCTGGGTTTTACTTTCCCTGGTTTTAGTTGTCCATGGATGATTTCAGTCCAAAATAGAAAATTCAGGAAATAAACAATTCATAACTCTTGCTATAGTATAGTTTTATAACTACCCTGTTTTTATATTGTTAATTTATCAGTGAAGCTTATTTTTTAAGATAGAGACTCGCTTTGTAGGCCTTGTTGGTCTGGAATTTGCTATGTAGACAGGCTGGCTTTGAACTCACACAGATCTCCCTTCCTCTGCTTCCTGAGTGTTAAGGTTAAAGGCATTCGCCACCATGCCTGGCTGTGACTAGAATATTTTAATCACTTTTTAAGGACATAGTCTCTATTAAGAATGAGGTCTACGAAGTAGCTCATGCCTATAATCCTAGTACTTGGGAGGCTGAGGCAGGAAGATCATCACAAGTTTGAGGGCAATGTGGGATATGTAGCAAGACCCTGTTGTTTCATTACCCCCAAATGAACTGAGTCTAAGTGCTAAGAGGGGAGTTAGGGAGAGCGGGCTCCTGAGAATGTATCAGATTCTTCTTGCAGACAGGCTTAGCATCTAACAGACTAATTGATGTCTAGAGAGTTCAAATAAAAGGCTGGAACCTCTTTTGGAGATACAGATGAAGCATGCAGGAAATATAATGATAATTGTTGAAGCTGGAGATGGATAATAGGGTTTATCATATGCTAGTCCATATATATTGTGTATGTCTGAAAATTTTTCATAATAAAGAAGTTTGAAATTCCATTTGGCACAAGCAGCCCATTTGACTCAGAGGATTGTTTCTTGGCTAGGATAGGAGGTGTTTCAACTCTAGGCAGATACCACCTTTCCTTTCCTACCCGGATTGTATTTGAGCTGAAATGTGAACGTTTCCTTTGAAAACTGCTTTCTTTTCTGTGTGCATCTGATTTGTCTGATACATTCTCTCCTGTATCTAAGGCTGGCCTTGCACTCAAATTTGTTGTTTAATCAAGGATGACTTTGAATTTCTGATCCTCCTGTCTCTACCGCCAAGGGTTGGGATTACGGGTGCATATCACTGTGACCCAGCTTATACAGCAATAAGGATCAAAAGGGTCTGAAATATGATGGCTAAATATTGTACTAACAAGCTTCATCGCCAACCTTGTTTCTTTGCTTTGTAGCCCAAGTTACCTCAGTAGTCAAGGCTGACCTTCCAGATCCCCCTGCCTCAACTTCTTATGTACTAGATTCCAGAAGTATGCTATCTTGCTGGTCTGGGTTTTATGAGTTTTGTTTGGCTTCCATACACTTTCTAAAAGCTATTTTTTCCTAACTGTCCCCTTTCAGCTCTTTTCTACCCTACCAGGGAATGCTGATTGGCCTTGCTCACCTCTCTGATGCTCCCTGGTCATTTGATATGGATGGCATCCCATATAAGAATCCTATTTTAAATAGTCTTTTCCCATACAGTGTGGCCAGAAGGATGAGCTACTTTGTCTGCCTCTACTTTGGAAGATGATGAAGATGATGTGCTACCTATTCTTGACCCCACGCAGTTCATTCCCAACTACCACTGAGTCTAGTTCTGACCTTTTTGTATCACGGCCCTCATCTAAGAGGTCAATTTTCTTCTTAGAAAGCAGAAGTGGCTAGTAGGCAGTGTTTCCAGGAAACAGGAGAGTTGCCAATAGAGACCAAGACAAATGCCTTTGTTAGGTCACAAAGGACATTGTCAAAAATTCTCTGGAGATGAATAGTAAGCCCCTCAGGTAAGGCTGGACTGTCACTCAGAGGAACAGTGATGTTCAAGTCTTTTGGTTCTACTCACAGCAGTACACATACACACACATAAACACATATACATATATGCACATACATACACATACACATATATATGCATTCATTCACATATACTTGCATACACACATATACACATGTATTATGCACACATAATACATATACATACATATATACCTACATACAAACATATACACAGACATATACATACGCACACTCCACCTGAGGTTGGAACTGTGACTTCTGAGAGCTGATTGACTACCCCATGATGAATTTTCTAGTTAAGCAGCGTCATGGGCGCTCTTATCTAGCACTGGTTACATGCAGCAACACAGCCAGGATAAAGGGGTGACTTACATAAGCCAGGGGCTGCTTGTCCTGGAGAATCAGGAACTTGTGATTCTGTTCCGGCCCAGTATACTCAAGGACAAGAGCAAAATGCTCAATGTATCTCAGGGAGAGACGGTCCTGTAAGGTCACCATCACATCCTGTAGAAGAAAAAGAGCCTTGAGAGGGGGCGTCTTTTCTGACTCTAAGTTACTCAAAGGAATGAATACATGAGGAAAAACTGGGAATTAAAAAAATAAATGAGAAAATATTGGAAATCTAGCACAATAGTCCTGTGGAAAAGGCTTTGGGGTGGCCCAGATACTGAGTTCTGGGACCAGTGAAAGGCCTTATGCATGTTGTTCAGTGGCTTGGGCCCTGGGGAACACCAAAGGTTCAGGAGGTGAATGTATGTGTCCCCGCATTTCGTCTGGTTAGACATCTGGAAAGTGACGTTTCCCTCCTCCTACTGTCTTGTCACCTCATCCCTCCCTCCTCCTATTCCATCTTTCCCTCTATTCGAGAACGCATGTCCTGAATGCTTGTGGTGTTCAAGCACTGTGTTGGTTTTCCTCTCCCCTCTCTTAAGTCAGAATTTTCATTTGGGTTTGTCTGTCAACTCTTAGGAATGAGCAAAAGCCAAAGCCACATTTCGGTGATTAAAAAGTATACTATTTCCGGGATTCATAATCTAAATCAAATGGCTTGAGCTACTGGCAAAATGTTCATTTTTGGCCATAGCTAGCTTTTATAGACGATCAATTTAGCAACTTGAAAAATGTGTCCACAAAGAGGAACAATGCCACGTGTCTGGAGTACAGTCATAGATCTGACTACTTTTGAGCTCCGTCTGCTCTGCTGCCCTACTTTTAATACTAGGGCGTCTGAGAGCATATTGGTGGGGGCTGCCCAAATGTCAGCTTTGGGGCGTCTGCCATCTATTTGCTGTGGCTTCAGCATACACACTGCGGTGTGTACATTTACAAAGTCAGCATGCCTTAACCCTCAAAACCTGGAGGGAAGCAGGCTGGGGAGCTCAGAACTCTCCGATGGACAGAACTGCCAAAGTATCCCCTCTATGTGAGATGCTCAGTCACTTGAGCAAAGGACCGCAAAGTGCTGGGCATTTGAGAGGATTTCTTTGTGCTATTCACGCAGTCACAGAGGCTTGAGCATCACTAGAACCCTGGTACAGATAGACGCGGGTTTCTTTGCGATTAAGTTACATTGAGATTGTGGACAGCCAAGCCACTTGTTGTCAACTGGTGTTAAAGGTGTAACTGCCACTATGTGGAACTGTCACTTCATCCAGGTACCTCTTTGCCACAAGTGGCTTGAAAGGCTATCAGGATTCTAATAACTAGCCATTCACCTTTCCTGAGGTGCAGAGTGAGCCTGAGTGTCAAAGGTTGGCCCTGCCTGGATGCCACATCGGTAGTGGCAGTGAGAGGTAGGGAGTGCTCGAAACCTCTAAGAAGAAGAGAGGTTGGCCAGTGCTCTGGGCTATTGACAAATCTACAATGAGTATATTAACACCTGAAGAAACGCCAAGGAAGATTCTGGCATCTAGGTGGTCTAGTTCTGTCTCAACATTTCCAAGACACTCCATAGCCGAGACGGTGCCATAGCTTCCTAAGACACTTGGGTCTTAGGCTCCTTAGAGATACTTACCTAGGCCTAAGCTTTCCAAAGAAACTTTGGGTAGGACAATGATTTCAGGGACTATTCTGTCTCCTGGAGGACACTTAACATCTCTGACCTTGAGACCCTAAATGCCAGTAGCATGACATCCATGGGATGATCCCAAAATACTTTTAGATATTCCTCAAACCAATACACGAACAATCTGTAAACTCTAGTAGAAAAATACTGGGAAGGCCATTCTGAACACCTTGTTCCTCTGAACAAGGTTTCTCCTTGTAGCACAGACTGGCCTTGAACCTGTATTTTCTGTATTTAGTCTCCAGAGTAATAGGTTTACAGGCTTGTGTCACCATGCCTGATGGATTCTTTATTTGTAAAGTTATCTTGGCTCTTGCATGGGAGCTGCAGGACAGCTGTGGGCAAGGTAATTTTCCTGGGCAGGTGTCATGATTGCCCAACAATCTGAGAAGCACTGGTTGTATAAGAACATTCATCCCTGGGATGGTATTCTCCCAGCAAGAGTCCAGAAGAATCAGGGATAGATATTTCTGTCCCGGTGCAGAGTGAACCTCAGGGTAAGATTGCATCACCACCTCTACTCTTCAGGACTAAGAGAATCACTAGGACTTCTTGACGCCTGGCTGAACTGTTAAGAATCACAGTTCAGTAATTGCTCTTCCTGTGAAAAGAATAGCCAAAGGGCTATGGCTGGACTTCTCAAATCTTGCTTCAGTGCCTAAGATTTTGGTTGTTGTTTAAAAAGCAAGACAGGGCTAAGCTAATCTCCCAAGAGATCACATTTGTTTATTTTTGTGTGTAAACTTGTGTAGGTGTTATTGTATCAATATAGATCATGTTGGCTTTATAAATGATTGAATGATCTTCACATGGCTTAGCTCCTAAGAGTCCTGAAGGACCCAGTGTAGTATGAACACAAAGTAGTTGACAAGCAGATGTGCATTCATGTGCACGTGTGTGCATGCACACACACATATGTTTTTTTTTTAACACTATTTAGCACACAGCTGGGTATGCAATTTTCTACTGCCGGCCTCAGCTGAGGGTTACATTTTTGCAGCCTCACACTTCAGAGCACAGATCAAAGGTAATCTTGTCCCAGCAGTCAGTGAAGCCACTGTGTGCAATCTCAAAGGGACACACACAGCTACTCTAGGGTCTCCCTATGTACCTTAACAGTGGTCCGGCCATCAAATGTGAATGACTTGATCTGCCCATTTTCTAGAAAAACCTTCAGGACATTGGGGATGAGGAGGAGAGCTTCCTTCTTCATCATTTTCTGTGGACACACAGGAAAGGGAGGAAAGTGGGGGTTTGTGGAAAGGAAGGGAAAGAAGGTGAGAGAGGTAGGGAGCCAAAGGGGTGTGAGAACAAAGAGAGAGGAAAGACAAGATCAATAACAATGCTATGTGCAGATCAGAACAAAATCCCCAAGAATACACTGAGTCATATCCAAAGTCCGCGTCTCGTTTTCTATCATGGTGTATTTGCATTCTGCTGCAGTCTGAAGCTCAGTAGCATCACAGAGACTGTTACACACAGCATGAATGGCTCATGAAGAGTCTTCTCTGGGACTACTTCACACAGCCCAGTTTACCTCCAGATGCTTCTTTCCCCACCAGGCCCTTCACAAGCCCATCTTTGCCTTTATCCTGTCATTCTCTGGTGCTTGGGATGGTGCACAGAGCTATGCCCAAGCTAGGCGAGTACTCTGAGCCACTTTGCTATTTCCTTAGGCTGCCCTCTTTCTTTTTCTTTGACTTTTAGAGACGGGTGCCACCATGCCTAGTTCTTCAGGTCCTTCTTGACCTGGATCCCGTCTACCCTTCTGGATTCATGTCTTATTATTGCTAGAAGCCTTACTATGTCTCTAACAATTCATCATTCCTTGCCTTCTTCCCTTCAGGGGTCTCAGTGTCTCTCTCCCTGTGACACTAAGTGTCCATAGCACACATACAAAAATCATTTGGAAAACCAAAACCACACTCAAATATTCCCCCAAACACTTCGAAAGTGGGTTTTATTGATCCTGATTTAGAACTACTGACAGAGCCCATTTCTGAACACCTGATAATTCCTTAGTAGAAGTTTGCTGGGCACAGGGCTTCATTTATAAATGATGAATGTAAATTTCCCAATGAACAGAAATTCAATTCAATCATGGTCATTCTCCCTAGCTTTCTCTTTCTCTCCCTGACAAACTCCTGTTCAACCTTCAAATTCAAGCTCAAATAAGTATTTTGTAAAGCCTTGGTCCAATATCATGGGATCTAATCTTCCCATGTTTTCCTATAGCAACTTACTTCTTTCTCAGTGACACACACACATATGTACACATACACACACACACACTCACACACAGCCCTTTTGTGACAAGGTCTTCCTATGTTGTCTAGAGTGGTCTCAAACTCACAGCTCTCCTTTTTCTAACTCCAAAGTGCTAAGATTACAGGTATGAGATACCATGCATGATAATCATTTATTTATTTTGAGACAGGGTCTTGTTATACAGCCCAGACTAACTGGCTATATAGCCTAGGCTGGTTCCTTTTTTTTAAACCTCTGAGTACTAGGACTACAGACACACATCACCATTTAAAGAACACTTGTCATTTACAATCAAACAATAAACTCAGAGCACAGAGACCACATCTAGTCATCATTGTGGTGCCAACAATGA
Organism: Chionomys nivalis; assembly: GCF_950005125.1. Classification (NCBI taxonomy): domain Eukaryota; kingdom Metazoa; phylum Chordata; class Mammalia; order Rodentia; family Cricetidae; genus Chionomys; species Chionomys nivalis. The sequence goes on from NC_080112.1 coordinate 94,941,628, forward strand.
ATAGCATGCCTGGCACGTAGTTGGTGTTGGAGAAGTGACTGCTAAATGAATGAACCATGGGTCCATGCTATGTGCTTACTTGAATGATTAGATTCACCAGGAGGATGCACACAGCATGGACCAGCAGCATCCATTCTACGGGTACTTGTAGTGTATAGATGGCCAGGTTCTTTAACTAAATGGTAGCCACAGAGCCTCCATTGCGCACTCAGCTGATGCTGAGCACCCAGGGAGCTATAGCAAAAGTAGAGGTCCCAAGATGGTAAAGCGATTGAGAGGTACAGGCTGGTAGATCGCTACGAGTTGGAGATCAGCCTGGTCTACATAGGGAGCTCCAGGACAACCCAGGCTATACAGTGAGACTCTGTTTCAAAGAGAGGAGAGAGAGAGAGAGAGAGAGAGAGAGAGAGAGAGAGAGAGAGAGAGAACACAGGTCTAACTTGCGTTCTTCCTGTCATCCCCTGATGTGTCTGGATGTTATGAACCTCAAACAAACTAGCTAGTATAAGGCAGGTGATGCTTCTATGTAAGGCTAATTAGGTTCTGAGTTTTGAATGAGATAGTTGGTATGGATTATCAGAGAAGCCTGGGTATAACAGTTTAGATCCGGCCGCTGTTGTGGACAAAGTATCAAATAAGCAAGGCCTCCTGAGCTTGGGTGTAGCTGACAGTGATGGGGAGCCAGGAGGCAAGTTTGGAGGGGGTCAAACCAAGGAGGAAAGCCATGGGTATCAATTTGGAAACGTGTGATGATGATGTCCAGGCCTCTCTGATTCCGAAAGGTCCCATTCCTGCCAGGCCCAGAGGCCCAGTTCCCCAGGCTGATGACGCTCAGCGCTGGTGAGTTTTATTTAGCACACTGGGTTGGACTTAGATAATTACTTAATTGATTTTACTTAAAAATAGAGTTGGCAAGGAACGCCCACAGGATGTATTTTTGTTCTGGCTGCTTAATAAAGCCTTGGAACACAAGGAGAAGGGGATGATGGGGCAGCCTGGAGTCACCTGGGCCTGGACTCCTCAGGTCTCAACAGACAGCTATGGTGCACACAGACAGCAACCATGAGGGCTGGAAGACAGATGTGTTTTCTCTCCTGGACAGAGTCTCAAGCCAAGCTTGGTGCCTGAGAGGGAAGTAAACTCTGGATAAGTTCTAGCTGCCCTGTTGTGGGCGGAGGTATTAGGACGGCTGAACTGGAGGTGGCTCTTCATTCTGCCTGTGGCCTAGCTGCGAGGCATGGAAGTTGGAGAATGGAAGGAAGAAAGGGAGAGAAGAGGCAGAGGAGGGCAGGAGTTCTTCACTGACTGTCCGGCCTTCACTGGAATTTTGAGGTGGGATGGGCTGTACCCGTCCATATTTGCAAACTCAGTGCTTATGCCCTCAGAATTGTCAACAGTTCAGGACACCAATGTCTTATCAGTGTCTTGGACCTTGCAGTCTGTTTCGCTCTGACCTACAGGGCTCCATCCTGTTCCCTCTCCATGGCAATCATCAATCCTCACATTCTCTTTAGCCATTTCTCTTGGGATTAACATGGATCCTGAGTGTTAACCAGACCGTCTTCTGGTTGTCCAAGTCTTCCTCACACAGGAATACAGGACGTTGTGGGCTGGGTTTGCAGAAGAGAGGCAGTGGGGAAGAGAAGATGGATGATACTCATGCCCCCGCATCTTTTTTCCGGGTGGGGCTATCACTAAGAGCTACACAAATGCCCGGCATCCTGCTCATTTTTCTGCTCATTGTGGGACTGCTGTTATGTCGCTCAACAACTGCAGCTGTGTCTTAGTGCATACACAATCAGGCTTCCAGACAGCCCATCTCACCACTGCCTACAAAAGCACCCCAGTGCTTGCTAGCTGCAACTGTCTCTCCTCCCTCCGGAACATCACTAACTTCTACAGATTTCCGGGGGACTCTGTACCTGCTGTACACACTGCCTTCTGCTCTCTGCCTACCTTTTATTTTCATATGCACGTCTGGGGTGGATGGCTCACTGCATGCACACCCCACAAAAAGACAAGAAACCCGTGAGCTGACCATGAATCCCTAGATTGGCAGCTGCGTGCCATGGGCTGGCCCACCTTGCTGCTATTTGAGATGATAGCACACAGCATGAGATTTGCTATAGTCTCAGTCTGTACTTCTTGGGCCCACCCCACCCCCAGAAGGTAGCCAGTGGCACGGAGCAGGTACTCCTTTTGGATCCCTTCTGGTGTCTAGGGAAAACTTTAGTGACTTAAGGAGAGTCTGTCATTTCTGGTAGGCGGCTACCCATCAGCACATTCTTCTCCAGTCAAGATGTGGAATTGCAGGGCCACTTAAATGTGAAGAGAGTTCAATTTCACCAGCCACTTGTTCTCTGGGTCTTCACAAAACCATCACTTCCTCCCTGCTTCTATCAAGCAGCCAAAAGATGTTTATGGAACACTTGCCCTGAGTGTACGCTCTTGTGCTCTGGATGGAAATTTCTCTAAGCACCGTGAAGATCCAGAGTGAATCAATATGTTGTTTTCCCTCCCCCCATCCTCTCTGGATGCTACACATTCCTTTCTCTTCAGTACCCGCTCGCTCAGAGCACCGCGATCCTTCTGCTCCAGCCCCTGGGCACCCACTGCCAGAAGGCCTGATTGAGACCTCAATAGCCAGGTTGATTCTGGCCAAGGAGAGAGGAGGGAAGCCAAGGCTGTACTTACTGCATCTGTTTCTCCAACTGCCACCTGCTCAGAAAATTGGACCTTTGCAGGATTGGACCTCAGCTTGGCCTTCTTTGCAGCACTGATGAAGGCAGATTTGGGAGACTGGAAAAAGAACAAAAGACTGGTGAGGTCTTCATTCCTTTGTAATGTTAGAGTTAAGATGTCTCGGTGCAACCAAGTGTGGTTGTACATACCCGCTATCCCAAGAACTCAGGCAGCTGAGCATGCGGACCGTGAGCTTGAGGCCAACCTGGACTACCTGGACACACTGTCTCAAAAATAAACTGTCCAAGTACAGAGATATTTTGCCGTACTGATCCATGAGTCAATAGCTAAGTATTGATTACCTATTAAGTGGAAGGTAATGTGCTATGAGGCAATGTGCTAATTGTCTCCCTGAATGATTGGTGTGTTTGATAAAAGCTGGGCATGAATTGAATTTGGATAAACTGAATCCCATTATGAATGCTCAAAGCCTAAGGAGGTTTGCAAAAAAAAAAAAAACCTCCAGTAATCATATACATTGAATTTTTACATATTTGGTTTTCTTAATATGAGATTGACTTAAATGGTAGACTTTATTGTGTGTGAATACACACTTCCCAGAGGATTTACAGAAATAATCTTATTCATCTCACAGATACGCTCCTAGAAAGGAGACTTATCACAAATAGTTTTGAGATCTGTGAGAGAAGAAACCCAGCCCTCCAAAATGACTCATCCACACTTTCTGAACTCTTCGGGAAGAGAGATAGGAGTGCTTTAGCTCAGTGCCCCTGGCTTCCTGCTTTTCAATGCTGTATCACTTTGTTTACACAGTTCTACAGAAATGCCCAAAGAACCAGCCAGGTTCTCTTATTCTTGAAAACTTTCCCAAAATTTCAGCAGGAAGCATGATTAACACACACTGTAAACCACAGTCAGCCCTTGTTACCCACAGCTTTGCATCCTTGCATCTCAACCAGGCACTTATTAAAAATACATGAAACAACAACAATACCAAACCCTCTGTACTGAGCACGTACAGACATTTTTTTCTTACCTTCATTTCCCAAACAACCCAGTGTAACAACTATTTACATAGTATTTACCGTGTATTCAGAATCTTAAGTCATCTAGAGATGATTTGAAGTATATTAGATGATATGGGTAGGTTCCAAAAGGACTTGCGCATGCATGGATTTAGGTATCTATGGGGATGTCCTGAACCCAATCCCCTGCAAAGACCGAAGGAAGTGTTCTTTATATTCTAGTTTTCGGCAGAGTTTCAGGCAGCCTAGCAACCAGGAAATACAAGAATCACACTGAAGGGTATTCTTTAGGGGTATTTACTTACTTATTTATTTATTTGATTAACTTAGGGGCAGTTATCATTTGCCTGGCCATGTTCTAGGTGATGGGGTATACAGGAGTATGACTGACCAAATTCCATGGCCTGATGGTCTTATGGTGTGACTATTCTATCAGGAACAGAGGCAATTACATGTTTTTTTTTAAAGATAGGCTATCACTATATATTCCAGGCTGGCTTTGAACTTGTGATACTCTTGTCTTCACGTCCTAAGTGCTAGGATTGCAAATGTGTAGCACTATGTCTAGCTAATAAATATCTTTTATGTAGCACATAACTTCTGTAGTTCTCCTTTCTGCAATTTTATGTTTTTTTTTCTTTTGATACAGGGTATCATGTAACCCAGACAGGCCTTGGACTCACTATGTAGCCAAGGATCACCTAACCCCACTATCCGAGTTCTGGAATTGTAGGCATGTGCCATTATGCCCAGCTTCCAGTTTCACCTGTAGTTTCAGTGACTGATTATTAACATCAGTTCAAAAGTATAACATGGAAAATTCCAGAAGCAAACAATTAACACATTTTAAATAAAATTTATTACAGTACATTGTTATATTTGTTCTCTCTCTTTCTCTCCTCTCCCATTTTTTTTGAGACAGATTCTCTCTGGTAGCCCTGGCTGTCCTGGAACTCATTCTTGTAGAACAGGCTGTCCTTGAACTCACAGAGATCCACCTGCCTCTGCCTCCCGAGTGCTAGGATTAAAGGTATATGCCATACTTGTCTCTTAATTGTTTTATTCATAATGTTATTGTTGTTAATCTTTTACTATGCCTAATTTATAAATCAAATCTTATTCTCTCTATATGGAAAGTATATATGGTTATAGGCACACACTTGGGGTCTAGGAATATCCTTGCAGATAAGGAGGTACTACTGTAAGAAAAAAATTAAGCAGGGCATAGAGGATTACACAAGCGAATGGCGAGGATGGGTACAGCAGGATTGTTATTTTAGCAGTTTTGAGACCTAAAATTGCATTATTCTTAACTTTGCACTAGATCTAAAATAATGAATGTTCTCTACATTGTACTCTGAACAGCATCTCCCCATACTCTCTCCCCCCTCTTAGTAACCACTGTTCTACTCTGCTTCTGTAGTTCTCCTATTTTTGGATTTCAGGTATCAATGAGATCATGAGGTCTTTGTCTTTCTGTGCCTGGCTTATTTCATGGAACACAATGTCCTCCATGTTCATCCATGTAAGAAATGACAGAATTCGCTTTTGATTCTCCTTGCAATGCTGAAAGACTGAACCCAGGGCCTTCAGACAGTTTCCTTTCTTTAAATCAGAATAATATTCTGTCATATAGATGTACCACAATTTCTTTGCCTATTCTGTCTGCGGACACTTAGATTGATCCCATATGTTGAAGATTGTGAACAGTTCTATAGGGAACATGGGTATGAGTATCTCCTCAAGACATTGCTTTCTATTCCTTTGGGGACACATGTATTGGATACAAACACACATGTACACATACACAAACACTTTCAAGGGGAGGGGAAGCATTTTACATATTCTGCTTAGGGAAGACATTATCTGGGAAGGTGACATGTATCAGAGACCTAAGGGAAACAAGGCAGAGATTGCGATGAGGCTATTAGGGGAGAGAGGCTTCTGAGGCAGGCATAGGATTGAGGTAGATAGGAATACAGTGCTAGAATGGGGACCAGAGGGAGTGTGCCCCAAGAGGCAGCTGAAAGCTGAGTCATGCAGGGCCTTGTAAGTCATGGTGGGAACTCTGGATTTCATTCCACCAGTGAGTTTGAAGAAGATGGAGGGTGATGTATATGTATGCCTCTGGCTGCTGTGAGGAAAATGGAGTGTAGGAGGCTAATGGGAAGACCAGTTATGTGTGGTTAAATGCAGTTATTTGTGATTGCAGCGAGAGACTTAAAATGTAATGCTGGCATGGGCTAGGATGATGGGAATGAATGATCAAAGTGGGTACATATTGGACACATTTTGAAGACTGAACCGAGATTATACACTGATGGGTTAGATATGGGGAGCGAGAAAGAGAGAAGTCCACAGGAAGAGCAGGGTTGTCATTTACTGAGATGAGGACTGAGGGCTATGTCAGGTTTGGGAGCACTTTAAATGACCTCTCCCATGGGCCTTGCCATAAAGCTTGTGAGTCCTTCAATCAGGAATTCCTTTGTATTAAACCCCAAAGGTCCATGGCGGCTGCACATTAAGGCAGTACATTAAGCTATTATATACCATTTGCGCTGTGGCTAGGATTCTCTTACTGGACCAGCCACAGGAGGGCTGGGCCCTAAGAAAAAGACACATCAAAAACAAATTGTCCTCATCATGCCAGCTTTGGGCCTAGCTATGTTCGATGGGGTCAGCAATCACATCTCCCACAGAGCACCTATCATAAAAATTCACTTCTTCTACCAAGTCCAGCAGGAAATCCAGTACTGGAGCTTGATTCTGGCCAAATGGAAGAAATGCTCAGAGGAGGTTTTAAAAGCCTCCAAAGTCCAGGCCCCACCCCAGGCCCTGTGTCAAGGCCGGAATATCAATATCAGTCAGTGTGTGTATGTGCGCACATGTGTGTGCACCAGGTCCAGAACATCAGTGTGTATGTGCGTGCATGTCAGGACCAGAACATCAGCATGTGTGTGCGTGCGTGCGTGCGTGCGTGTGTGTGTGTGTGAGAGAGACATCAGTGTGGGAGTGTGTGCCAGGTCCAGAACATCAGTGTGTGTGTGTGTGTGTGTGCATGTGTGTGTGTGTGTGTGTGTATGTGTGTGTGAGAGAGAGAGACATCAGTGTGTGTGCGCGCGCCAGGTCCAGAACATCAGTGTGTATGTGCGTGCATGTCAGGGCCAGAACATCAGCATGTGTGTGTACATGCATGCGTGCATGTGTGTGAGATATAAGTGTGGTGTGTGCCAGGGCCAGAACATCAGTGTGTGTGTGTGTGCCAGGGCCAGAAAATCAGCATGTGTGTGTGTGTGTGTGTGCATGCGTGTGTACGCGTGTGTGTTTTGAGACAGAGTCTCATGTCCAATTTTTTTTTTAAAAGCTTCTGATGGTTCCAAACTGCAGCCAAGGAATCTCAGACTCCTCATCCTGAGGCACAGGGATGAGGGGCAATTTGGTGGCAACAGAAAATATAAAATTGAGACTGGAGATGGATGCTGAAAGTGATTACAGTAGTGATTGTTCATGAGATCAATGCCTTTGTATGTTGCACATCTGGGTGCTCAAATCCTGGGGGTGTGTGGGGAGGGTGCTTCAGGCCTAGACAGAAGCAAAGGGAATGGGCCTGCTAAATCCGTAACTTTCTCTGTTTGGACAACTCTGATTGACTCAGTTTTTAGTCGCCTGTTTTTCACTAAGGAGCAGCAAACACGAAGCTGGTGGGCTTGGTCATAGCTGTCCATCTACCCCCCTTCTCTAAAATCACTTGCAATCAGTTTTCTCCGTGGTACAGAGTGGAGCAAGGCATCTTTGGGACCGGAGTAGGACACACGGTTCATCCTGTTCTATATGTGAAACAGTCTCAGAAAAAGGAGGCTAGGGCTGCCTCAGTATATCCAAAGAGGCGGAACTATTTCCTGACTGTTCTCGCTGCAGCAGGCTGAAGTTGGAAGTCCACTCCTGACATTTCATTCACAGGCTCGCATTCCCTCTTTGTCCTATGCAATAGATTTGCACGAGGACCATGTTATTTTATGTATATACACATATGGAGAGGCCAACAATTTTGCTGTTCCTACAAAAAAATTCTAAACCACATTCAGTCCTAGGAACGTTTATACTACAAGGAAAAGCTTCCGGTATTTACAGGAGCAGACCCACAAAGGACGCAGAGTTGCCAGAGTTTTCGGGGGTTATAATCATTTCTCCATGTCTGTTTCAGAGCTATTTTCAGCTTGTTGATGCCTCATTCCTCATTGACCCTTGTCATCTTGGTCCCAAAGATTCCTCCTATTCTGAGTCTTCAGTCTCAGTTGCCGATGGTGACTCACTCGTTGCCTGCTGCTCTCTGCTAGATGTCACAGAGTCACGTCTCGCCTGATGCTTGGATCCAGGTGAGGTCTGACTTCCAGACGGATACAAAGTAGCTCTCAAAGGTCTTCCTGTCCCACCTCACCTGCTTAGCTGTGGGGCCTGAAGTTTACAATACTTTGACTTAAAACACCAAAAAGTGCAAGCCAATGCTTTCGGGCCCAGTGAATGATAGATCGACCTGCATTTATAAATAATTTTTGATTGGAGCCAAGTCATGATCTTATGTATCATCTGTGGCTGCTTTGGGGTTACCGTGTTTATTTTACAAATACTAAAATATTTACTATATAGCTCTTTACAAACATATTCAGCCCCACTATTTCTACAACTTGTGCAATAATAAGAACCACTGGACAATAGTTACAAAATACAAAAACCTAGGCCCACGCCCATACCACTTTGAAATAAGAATCCCTGAGAGAGGGGGGCCCAAGAATCTATGCTGGTGAAGATGTCCTAACCCATTAAGCATAGATTAATTGAGTACCTTAAAGATGAAACATCTGAGCTCTTCACTGACCCTATTTCTTCTCCCAGCTTCTGGGAGTCTAATTTTGCAACAAGCACCCTTTCTGGCTAAGATGAATTTTGGCTTGAAATACGGGACTAGAATTGCTAAGTACCTCTGGGGCCACTGCAAGCCCCTTGAAGCAAATATGAAGCCAGAAGCTAGGTGGAATAAGGAATTGAAGAGAGAGCCTGCCTCTCCCTCCGGGCTGAATTCAGCAGCTGCTGATTCTCTGAGCATTTTTTAATTTGGTAGCTCTATTAGTACAGATTTCAGGGTTGTGATCACTCATATTTGGTCGAAGTCAAGTATATAGGGGCCAAATGTTACTATTTCATGACAAGAGAGGGCTCTGGTTTTATAACTTTTTTTTGATGCATAGTAGTTATGCATATTTAGGAGTGCAGTGTGATATCTTGATGCATGTATACATGCACACTGATCAGATCAGAGTAACCAAAACCTCACTCTTGTCATTTCTTTATGGCAAAATCTTTCCAGTCATCTACAGCGGTATTTTGAAATATACAACCTTATTAACTACAGTCACTCTGTGCAATACTATGCCACAACTTATTGCTTTTATGTAGCTGCAGAATCCAAAAATGGTTGCTGTCACAGGAGTAGAGATGAAAATGGTGGTTACCAGAGGCTCAGAGGGCAGGAGACATTGGGAGCAGTGGGCGAAGGCTTACGTTTTGATTCCTGCAAGAGGGAGCTCAGGCTCTTTCCTGAATCTTTACTGGCTTCCTGATTGGCCTTTCTGTTGCCTCATTGTCTTTGACACCAGAGCCTACTTACAATCAATTCCCATGGCAACCACTGTGGGCTTCTAGGATAAAGGAAGGCCATCCAGGTTAGGCCAGATGGGAATCAGGCTGCCTGCCTTTCAGCACTCAGGACTACCTAGTGATGGATGTATCCTCTCCTGACTTGCCAGCTTCCCTACATTTTACCCAGCCTCATTCCTCCTACCTCCAGTATCATCACTGGTGTTACTTGGTGATTTCGGTTAGCTCCCTGCACACAGTGGGCTTGTTTCCACTTTAGGCCCGCTTCACACCACCTCCTCCTCATTTCTGCCTTTTGGAAACTCCAATATTCCTTTTGACCAGCTAAATACTATCCTGTCATTAAAACCTAGCTCTAGCAGAATGTGGTGACATACACCTGTAATTCTAGTGCTCAGGAGGTAAAGCAGGAAGGAGAGCAGGAAGGTTTAGGCCAGCCTGTGCTACAAAATAAGACTAATCAGAAACAACAATAACAAATCTGAAAAAATAGAGCAAAGCAACAACAATAAAACCACTCCAATTCTTTGTTCTGGATTCTTCCTCAGGTCTGCAGTTCACTTTCCTGCATTTCCTTCAATATTTTGGTTAATCAGCTGCCATAGTTTATCAGCTCAGTCAGGTTCTAAGAGATAGTATTTAACATCTCGGTGTCTCTTCTAGCACCAAGTGCATGGCAGACTCAACATAAAAGATATTGGTTTGACTGCTATAATTAATAATGAATCAGTTTATGAATCCAGAAAGTATGATTTGGATGCTCGTCATCTGCCGAGAACCATACCTCAAAAACACAGGACTAGAATTGCTAAGTACCTCAAACTGCTCTGTGGAAAACCATTTCTATAGTAATTTTCATTATTTTGAGCTGTTTCTGGGAAGATGGCTCTAAGCAGAAGGAGTTCTGGCTCTTTGGGTTGTTCTTATTTGACCCTCCTTTGGAGGTAACTGTCTCTATTTGCTTTATTAAGGCTATTCGAGGTTACAACCTAGTACTTTATTTAAAATTTAACATTTGTTGAGGGCATATCATGTGATAAAGTCTACAGATATCATGATTAATAAACGGTCACGAGGAGATAGTTGGTCATCAAAAGATTAAAGAAAGTCTTAATGCATGGATATATATGCAGGATAGGTGGAGGCATGCTGACCTCTTCCCACAATGGTCTGCTGTAGTATAATTTATTCTGTTAAGAGGAAAATGTCAAATGAAAGAGACTAGAATCATTTGGGGGAGCCTTTCAAAAGTCCAAGACCAAGACCCCATCCCCAGATCTTGTAATTCAATTAGTCATGGCTAAAACTGGAATGTAAATGGTTTTAAGAGCGTCTCTGATGGTTCTGAAGAATAGTCAGGGCCAGGAACCATTACCAGGCACCAAATGAAGGAGCAGACTTTAGACCATTCTCAGCCAGAGCAGGGAGGAGCCTTAGAGATTATCTGGTCCAGTGCTTCCTAACACCCACTGATCATCACCAGAATCACCCATGGGATGCCATTATAAATAGTGAGTTGTCTGCTCAATCCTAGAACTAACAGAGAGCTGTTTTCTGGAAGATTTAGTAATCAAACGTTAACATGGCAAGATTCCATTAAGAGACGGTAGTCTCCTTGTACCTCTAAAATGCTAAGTTTCTGCTTGATATGGGGGTATAATATTGAGTGTATACTGGGACCTTCAAGAAATGCTCACTATAGTCTGAGAGAGAAGACTGTCTTAGTTGAATATCGGTATATAATTGAATTAGTTGAATATTGTTCTATACAGCTGTGAACACTGAATTAGTGTGTGGTAAACAGTTGCTGAGATATTTCACATAGATTACAATCTTAAGTCCTGAAAAGAACTCACCCTGGCAGACTTTATTTTCTTTATTTCAGGAGGAGAAGTTGAAAATCACGACTGTTAAGTGTCTTACTCGATGCCACCTCATTTATAGGTTCCAGACTCAGGACTCAAGCTCTGCTAACTGATCCTACAGGAGAAGCATTTCCCACACTGCATCACATCCTCCTAGCTTCATCCTTTAGGAATCTTTCACTTTCTCTCTATTTGAATTTGTCTCTCTCTCCCACCTTGGGGTTTCACTCGGTAGCCCACACTGGCCTAGAACTATGTCGCTAAGGCTGACCTCAAACTCACAATGATCATTCTGCCTCAGACTCTCAGCACTTGGGATGCATGAACCATATCCCTGCTCCTCTTAGTATCTCTTTATGAGGGCTGGCGTAAGAAAGCACAATGCTCACTTCCTGACTTGACCTCAGTTGGGAACCATGTATTCAATCCACAATTTCATGTCTTGCACATGTTCACAAGTAACCAGGAAAGCACCAAGGATATTGACTTGGGAGGTCACAAATCAAATCCAAGACCTGGGCAATTTTGTGTACACAAAGTCTTCAAGAAGGATGGACTGGACATGCATGTGTGCAAGGCTGCCTTTCAATTGGAATGTACAAATTTGGCTATACTGGTAATTGAATATCTAGGTATTCTTTTGCACTGGTTGGTAAGTAGCTGCTTCCTTAAGTTTCCTGGGTGCCACTTGACTTCTTCTCTGAGAAAATTTTACAAATATAAAAGCAGATAGCCGGGCGGTGGTGGCGCACGCCTTTAATCCCAGCACTCGGGAGGCAGAGGCAGGCGGATCTCTGTGAGTTCGAGACCAGCCTGGTCTACAAGAGCTAGTTCCAGGACAGGAACCAAAACCACAGAGAAGCCCTGTCTCGAAAAAGCAAAAAAAAAAAAAAAGAAAAAAGCAAAAAAAAAAAAGATAAAGGGTTAACATCTGTAACATCTGGTTCAACTAGGAGACTTCCAAGACTGGTTGGTTCCTAAAGGTTTTGATTACTACACCACTTCTATGCTCCTACCACGTGCCAACCTACTCCTATGCTCCCAGGATTTGGGGAGAACAAAGCCAAGAACTAGAATGTGGGCTACCTGAGGGCAGGAGCCGTGCCTGTTTTATGCACAGCTATTTTGCCAGTCTATGTAAGTGGCCAGAATAGCAGACATTTGATTAATGTTCCATGGGTGAGTGAATGAGTTAGAAGCTCTCATCCTGGTTAGTCAGGCAATTCTGTTTGAAAGATAGACATAATCAAGCCAGGTTTTAAAGGAAATGAACACTGCGAGAAGATGTCAGGTAACACAAGGAGAATACGCAGAAGGGCAGTAAGAACTAAAAGATGCACGAGGAGAAGGAAAGCAGCCTGGCCATCACAAAGGGGCCACGAGGTGGAGAAGCTGTGGCATCAGATGTGGGTGGAACGGGAGGAAGGTTAGGATGGATATGGGGAGAACGTTAGATTCTCATTCTGCATAGCAGTTTGGTTGAGTTCGAGTCTAAGTTGTTTAGATGGCTGGAATCTGGGCTTCCTTCCTCCAACCAGTATTGAATAACACCTCTTTTGTGCCAGATGCTGTTCCAGGTGTTTGGGATACAGCAGTAAGAAAACATAGTCTCCACCCTTTCAAGGTGATGTTCTAATGAGGGACATAGGTAACAAATGTATTAACCTAATGTTTCAAGGGAGTTTAAGATGATAAAGCCACTTTGGAAGAACAATCTGGTAGTTATTTAAACTAAACACACACTTACTATATGACCCAGCAATCATGCTCTTGAGCATTTATCCCAGAGGAATGAGTTCTTATGCTCACAAGAAACACAAATGTTTATAGCAGCTTTATTCATAATAGCCTCAAATTAGATGTAACCCAGAGGCCCTTCACTGGTGGATGATTAACTAAACTGGTGCGCTCACACCATGGGATACTATTCTACAATAAAGGCAACAAAATATTGCTGCACACAATTTGAATGAATCTCAAGGGCATGCTGAGTGAAACAAAGCTAAGTCCCAATGGTTCCATGTGAATTATGCCATATTGTTCCATTTTCGTGGTATTGTTGAAATAATACAGAAATGGAGAATAGATTAGTGTTTAATGGGGATTTCAAATGGAGTGGGAGGAGAAGGTGTGTCTATGTAAGGGCATCATTAAGGATCTTTTCTGTTGTAGAGTTTTCCAGCGTTTTCATTGTATCGGTGAATGTATACCACTGATAAATTCACATGAAACTGTGGACATGTATAGGAGCAGTGCTGTAATCCTGAAAAAAAGTTGTGTGTGTTTATTCTTTTTGGAGCAGGGTCTTGCTATGTAGCTTACGGGTGATGACTATTATTGGCTGTTAACCTGACTACATCTGGAATGACCTAAAACCCCAGTGGCTGATTACACCTGTGAGGAATTTTTTAAATTAAGACCCACCTTAAATCTGGGCCACGCCTTCTGCTGGCAGCCTGTATAAAGGACACGGGAGAAGGAAGCTTGCCCTCTTTGCCTGCTTGCTCTCACCTTGCTAGCAAGTCCATCCCTTCACCGGTATTGGAGCAGACACTGACGATCAGCTGAGACGTCTGGCCTTGTGGACTATAAGTTCTGTTCCTCTAGAGAACCCTGACTAATACGTCATGCTGCTTTCCTGTCACACAAAATTTCTTTCCTCAACTTTTTTTTGTTTGTTTTCGAGACAGGGTTTCTCTGTGTAACAGCCCTGACTGTCCTGGAACTAGCTCTTGTAGACCAAGCTGGCCTCGAACTCAGAGATCTGCCTGTCTCTGTCTCCCAAGTGCTGGGATTAAAGGCATCTGCTAACATTGCCCGGCGCCTGAACTTTTGAAGTGCTGGGATTGCAGGAATGAGCCATTGATTTCCTAATTTGAGTATTATGTTCTATAGTTATCGAAGATGTAATCATTAGTAACAACAGGCTATATAATACATATGATGTTTCTATATTAATCTTGTAACTCTCTGTGACTACAATTAGTTCAAAAGAAAATGATTTAAAATACAGTATTTGTGCCGGACAGTGGTGGCACACACCTTTAATCCCAGCACTTGGGAGGCAGGTGGATCTCTTTTAGTCTACAGACTGAGTTCCAGAATAGTCAGGGATACACACAGAGAAACCCTGTCTCAAAAACCCAAACCAAAGCAAAAACATCACCAACAAAAAATTGTCTGTGACCAGCAGAAAGGAAAGTAAATGAGATTCCTGAAGATATTCTGCTCTACTTGTAGACTGGAGTGAGCCTAGCACAATCATCATCAGAGAGACTGCATCCAGCAACTGATGGGAGCAGATGCAGAGACCCACAGCCAAACATCAGGCAGAGCTAGGGGAGTCCTGCAGAGGAAGGGAAGGAAGAATCAGGGGAACCAGGGGGGTCAGGAACACCACAAGAACGTGGTCTTCAGAATCAGTTGTCTGAGACTCATCGGTGCTCTCAGAGATCAGGGAGCCTGTAAGGGACTGACTTAGATTCTCTGCATATATGTTATGACTGAGTGTAGCTTGGTGTTTTGGTGGGACTCTTAACAGTGGGAGTGGGGGTTGTCTCTGACTCTTTTTGCCTGCTCTTGAGACCCTATTCCTCCTACTGGGTTGCCTTCTCTAGACTTAATATGAGGGGAGTTTCCTAGTCTTTTTTGTTGTTGTTGTTTGAGATGGGGTTTCTCTGTAGCTTTGGAGCCTATCCTAGAACTAGCTCTAGAACTAGAACTAGCCTAGAAGAGGCTGGCCTTGAATTCACAGAGATCCTCCTGCCTCTGCCTCCCAAATTTTGGGATTAAAGGCGTGTGCTACCACCACCCAGCTAGTCTTATTGGAACTTGTTAGGCCTTGTTTGGTTGATATCCCTCAAGGGGTGGGGTTTTTTTCTGAAGGGAAAAAGAGGAGGAGTGGATCTGGGGAGAAGGGAAGTATGTGTGTGTTGGGGAACTGGGAAGAGTGGAGGGAGGGGAAACTGTGGTTAGGGTGTAATATATAAGAGAAGAATAAAAAAGTCAACACAAAGAATAGTTTTTGAACTCTGAGGAAAAATTAAGCAGTATCCAGAGATAATGATGGGTAGATGCTATCTTAGAAAGGATAGTCAAGCAAAGCATCTGCGAGAAATGTGACATATGAAAAGTCCAGATCAACAGAGTAACTCACAATGTAGCTCTGGTCAGAGTAGCAAATTCTTTTTACTAGTGGGCTCAGGGAGAGTGGACAGAGACCCAGGCTGGCCTTGAGCACATCATATAGCTGCGATTGCCTTTCAAATGATCCTCCTCCCTTTGCCTTCTGAGCACTGGGATTATAGGTGTGGACTATCATGCCTGGCTCAGCATAGTAAATTCTAGCCTTACAAAATGCATGCTTTGAGGGTAGAACTAGTTGCTGTTTTCAAGACAGGGCACGTAGGGCTTGACTGTCCATGGCTCACCAGGCAACTGCCCATTGACCAGTCAGGTGGGAAGAGACTATTCATAACACCCACAGAGGGCTAGGGTTTGTCTTTCAGAGGTAGACAAATGCACATACCTAAGGCCTGTTTGCCTGGTGCATTGTGTGTGTTGTAGTTAGTGTGTGAGTGTTATATGTATGTGCTGAACATGTGTGTATATGCAAGTGCCTGTGTGTATATGTGTGTGTTCACATGTATGTGTAAGCCTGAAAAGAACTGGGTGCCATAGAGCAAGGTAGCAGTTCCTGGATCACTCTGAACCATTCTTCTTGACTTTTGAGCCTAGGCTTGCACCAGTGCTCCATTTCCGGCTTTGCATACAAACATGCCTCTCATTGAACAATCCTTCCCTCTGTCTGTGTCTGGTGTCTGTGAAATCCTGCCCTTTAAGGTCCGACTTTGGTTGGGTCTCCTTCAATGGGGCGGGCCGTCAGTGCTACGTGCAAGAAAGTTTTATGACACTATTTCCTTTCCGGACAGATGGGCTGGAGGTGGAGTGGGGACTGGAGATTTTACACATGGAAGGCTTGTACCTGGGTCTGTGGTTTAATTTAAGATTGCTGTAAGGATATATGCTAGTGAGGGACACTGAGAAAACCCAATGTCTAGGAGAGGGAAATGGGAGATTGCCATTCTAATAGCAGTTGTGTTGATTATTATGACAATGCATTTTTAGGAAACATTGTCCACCTTCAAACCTCAATTTACAGATCAAGGAACAGATTAGAAAAGGGGACTCCCCCAAGGCTACACAGCCAGCTACTGAATGTATCGGGAGATAAATGATGTTCTGGTCCTACTGTATCTCGCTGTGTAACTCTGGCTGGCTTGAAACTGGGCTAGGGCAACTTAGAAATCGCAGAGATCCACCTTCCTCTGCCTTAAGTGCTTGGGTTAAAGGTGCGAGCCAGGCCACCGGTATAAGTTCATTTTCCCACTAATTAATTCTTTGTGTCATCCTGGGAGTCAAACCCATGACACTGAACGTGCTAGACAAATAGTTTATCGCTATCATCCCCAGCCATTCCGGCAATTTTATCTGAAGTGCTTCAAATACAGTGCTAGGTCTCACACATCAAGGGTCAGTTAGTCTTTATGTGGATAAATAAAAGCACCCACTACCTGGCAGAACGTCATGGGAGATGGTCACGTGCAGGTGGAGCATAGCAAAAACATGGTGGGAGACAGACTCTAAGCTGAGGCAGGTGGGCAGTTTAACTTGGTAAAGCAGAGGACATGTTACAGAGCACAGCACTGCAAATCTCTTCAAAATCTTCAGCCCTGGATATGGCAGTAGAGAGCATGTTTGAATTCACTCTTGAATCTGGACCTCTCTGGTCTGCTCTCCTTTCTTATCCCTCTTCCCTCCTAGGTCTCTGATCCCTTTTCCATCCTCGGCTGCCACTTGCCAAGATGGAGTCATGTCTTCTTAGGCAGGAGGCAGGATGAAGGGCAGATGGCACACAGGCACTCACCTGATGAGTATGCAGAACTGTAAGAATGACGGATTCCTTAGCACTCCTACAGAGAAAAGAGGGAACAGGAGAGCAGTATAGCATGCACTAGGTATTCATCTCGTACAAGAAGCACCACCAGAATGTTCCCCTGGGTTGCATTCCAGTATATGGATTAGGACAGAGGGTAATCTGAGGATCTGCATGGATGTCTCTTCGCCGATCATTTGTGAAAGCTGACACAAAACCGTCCATATTAGTTCACACGGGCGCTCAGCAATGGTATTAGCATTACCTCTGGGGTTGCCATTTTTCAGATTTTCTTCTCGTAGTCCTTCTCACATCCGCTGCAGAAATCACTAAGCTGTAGGCATGATTTTATCTGTAGGCTAGAAAATTCTCAAGGAAAGCTACAGGCCTGAATTATAGAACTCAAAGGGCACACAGCTGGAGAGTCCTGGGAACCATGTATGATGATTATTGGCAATTTGGTATTTAAGCAAGAAGAGAAACTCAAAGGAAAGACCCAAAGGAGGTCATTTGGTCATTGTGACTCATACTCAGCAGATTTGTTTTAATTGAGGGACCAAAAAATGAGAGCCAAGGAGCAAGAGATGGAAGCCCAGACTCTCCAGATAGCAAATATTCAAAAGGATGAAGAATCCAAAACTCTTCCAACTAGAATTATGCCAACGATCAAAAAGGCTGTGGAGTATGAAAATTCTCTCACAGGAATACATAATCTTTTAAAATAGCTGAGTGAAATGGGAATAATTTTCCCTGAAGGAGTTTTCCCTCTCCTTGTTGGCCTTTTTCAGATGTTTACAGGGACAAAGGCATTCAAGGAGAGTCCTGCTGGCTCTGACACCACACACCTACAATTCTAGCACTTAGGTGACCGAGGCGGGAAGATAATGAGGCCAGGCTGGATTACATAGCGGGACTTTGTCTCAAATACCACCACCGCTGCTACCACCTCCACCACCTCCTCCAGCAGCAGCAGCAGCAACAACAACAATATCAAAGCTACCTTGATTTTGGTTATTCATTTTTGCCTAAGACTCCTGCCTAAGGACTTTAAATGAACATTTCCCACATTTGTTGAGGCAAAGTCCATTGATCAATCAGCTCCAAGATCTTGGAAGTTACTAGAGCAAAGAATTGTATTATAGGGAGAATCTTTGGGGGAGCAGTTTATCTTGACTAGGGAAGGGACATGCAGTCACCTACTCCAGTCTGCCAGTTTATCTTGACTAGGGAAGGGACATGCAGTCACCTACTCCAGTCTGCCAGTTTTCTCCTTTCCACTATGAAGAAAGCTAGTTTTTACAATGTCTTACAGGGGTCTCCCCAATCTGGATTTATCTGTCACAACGTTCTCCACATTATCTTATCAGACTCTTGGGATGTCTCCCTTGTTCCTCCTTCAGGGCAGACACAGTGTTCTCTCTCTTTCTCTCTCCTCTCTCTCTCTCTCTCTCTCTCTCTCTTTCTCTCTCTCTCTCTCTCTCTTTTGAATTTTTGAGACAGGGTTTCTCCGTAGCTTTTGGTTCCTGTCCTGGAATTAGCTAATTGTAGACCAGGCTGGCCTCGAACTCACAGAGATCCTCCTGCCTCTGCCTCCCGAGTGCTGGGATTAAAGATGTGTGCCACCACCGCCCGGCCACAGTGCTCTCTTAAGGGCCTTAACACTAGCTCTTCTTTCTCCAGTGTATTTGCCTCCAATTCTTCCTTCACATGTCCCATTCTCAATAAAGTCAATACTCGGCATTGTGTTTAAAATTACATTTTTTTTTTACCATTGGTCCCAGCAATTTGGCCTTCTTTACCCTATATATTTTCTATTCTTCAAAATTTTTATTTACTTATTCATTGTGCATACAGTTATTCACCCTGTCCACTGTTTGTGGTGTTTCTTTTTACTATACTGCAAATGCTAATAAACCAAGACGTTTTGTGTCTTACTCACTGCTGTGTCTTCAATGGCTAAAGTAGTATCTGGGGCATAGCAGACAACAAAACATATTCATTGAATGAATGAATGGATGGATGAGTCATTAGCACCTGAGTTATCAAAGGAGGAAGGTTTGTTTGGGCACCGAAGGAGCTCCAGAAACCCTCACAAAATGAGACTACTTTGCTCTAGGTGACAAAGACATCCACTAGAAGCAAAGGAAGACTTCGGAGGGGGACATAGCTGAATGAACTCCAGCATATACTGATGGGGTGAAAGGGAGCTCTCCCATACTGGTCTGATAGTGAAGAGCAAAGGGCCCAGTGTGGAGAGTGGGACAATACAATGGACAGTTGAACTGAAGAAGAGACGAACAAAAGTCATCAGAGAGCAGAGACATTTGGAGGCACTGAGCTGCAGGGGGGGTGTGTGGCAAAGAAGAGCTACTCTGGGCTTCGGGACAGAGCGTTCCAATGCTCAGGCAGTTGGAGAGTGTTGTGCTACACACAGAATGCAAAGTCTGCCTCTAAAAGCCAAGGAGTGTTTCCCGGGACAGGCAGGCTTCTGGGAGGTCCAGAAAGATGAATAGAAGGAAGACACTCTGAACCAAGTACAGTAGAAGGAGGCAGAAGCAAAGATGAAGGCAGATTATGCAAGGCAGAAAGAGCAAGTGAGTGAGTAAGCTTGAGAGACAGAGAGTCAGAGAGACAGAGAGACAGATGAGAGACAGGGAGTCCCCCAAACAGGCTAGCTCACTGACTTTAGCCTCTACTTCTATCCTGTGTTTCTTCTCAAGACAACTCTGCAAAGGTGTGAGAATGTGGTGTGGGAACAAGGAGTGCGTGCGTGTGTGTGTGTATGTGTGTGTGCGTGTGTGCTTTTGCTTGCACTGTGCTTATCTCAGAGTGTTCTTTTAATGGCATATTGGATTCTCATCAGTCACTTGGCCTGCCCCACTGGACTGTAACTCCACTGTAACTCCAAAACTCCAAAGGGCTTGGATGCGGAGACAAGTTGGGGAGGGCAGAGCTGAGGCTGGAGCAGAAAGGCTCTTTTTTGTTGATTCATGCCGCTGGCAGAAGATATGAGGCCCGTGATGACCCTTAATGGCGGATGCCCACTAGTCCCAGCTAGAGCTGATCTGCCTGGGAAGGCTGCTTGCTCTCTAGGGCCTTGAATAGTGGTAGCCCTTTGCCACTGGTGGGGCAGGGGTGGAGACACTGCTCAGCTCCTGTCAAGGCCCCAGAGGCCTCTGTTACCTGATGAGTTCTATGAACCTCTCCCTGGGGGCTTCACTCAAGTCCTCCTCATTAATAGCCACAATCTGGTCACCAGCCAAGAGCTTGTCCTCAGAGGGGCCTCCTGTAGAGGAGAGGAGAGAGGCATGAGGCCTCAGAGGTACTGCCAGGGAAAGTGCAAGCCTGGGCAGAAGCCACATTCCTGAGGGCAGCAAGCCGAGAGAGAGAGAGAGAGAGAGAGAGAGAGAGAGAGAGAGAGAGAGAGAGAGAGAGAGAGACTATAGTAGAGGCCTTCAGATGATGCAGACTGAGGCAAGATGGCGGAGGTGTTGCTCCAGCTTGGACTTCTACCCGTGGAGGGCAGAGGAATGAAGAGAGAGGACGGAAAAAAGAGTAGAGCCTGTTTAGCACAGCATGATACAGGAGCAAAGGGCCCTAGGCTCAGGTGCAGTTGTTAGGTGTCTGGTTGGCCTGATTCTAAAGAGGGACAGAGACTTCTGTCTCATTTGAGGGGTTTCCTTAGGCCACATGAACGACTTTCAGACTGCTGGAGGTGGTACAAGTGGCAAGAGCAGGGGAAGGAATCTTCTCACTTGAATATTATTCATATTTATTCTGGAATGGTTTGGGCATTCATGTGCTTGGAGATAGGAGGATCGATTTTAAGACTTAAAGGGCTTCATTTTTTCCAACACTGAGAGGTGCTGTCCCCTATAAATGTATAAACAAAGTACAGGTCCCCCCCACCCCCGGGGTAGTAGGAAATCTGCTTGCTGCCTTCTCATCTCCAATAGTAAGGCTAAGAGCTGATCTGTGGGGAAGCTACATGTCTTGCTTAAGGCAAAAGATAGGGACAGAGAGGTGTCACAGACAGTAATGCTTCTGCTATCTAGGAAACTTCCTTCCTTCCTTCCTTCCCTCCCTCCTTCCTTCCTTCCTCCCTCCCTCCCTCCCTCCCTCCCTCCCTCCCTTCCTTCCTTCCTCCCCTGAGAAAAACTTTTCAGAGACAGAGAAAGAAGTCAGATTCAGCATGACTCAAACCCTAAAGAGAAGCTAAATGATACTATTTGTGGCCATTTTGAAAAGGCCAGATCCCAGTTTTTCTCTTCACAAAGAAGTGCGCTGCTCATTTACTTCTCGAACATATACATAGCACATACGTCACCAAAGGCACAGGCCTGTAATCCCAACTGCTGGGGAGGCCGAGACAGGAAGATCTGAAGTTCAAGAGTACTGGGGCTACTAAGTAAGTTCAAGGCTAGTCTGAAAAACTTAGCAAGACCCCGAGTCAAGATAAAAAAGTAAACACAGTCAAGAGGTGAGATTTTATGGCCCAGCATACATGGGGTCCAATCCCAAGTACAAAAATAGTCACCCGAATATATCTCAGTGGCTCTGGCACCTGGGACTCCTGTGGGGTGGACACCTAAGCCAGCACAGCCTGCAGGAGTCACCAAACAGCAATGACATCGGCGAGGCCACGCCTCATAACAGCTCTGTGATTTCAGGAATTGTGGGTATGGGGTTGACAATCATATTCTTTGCAGCTCCGAAGAACTGGGCTCTAATCCCATAGTTGTAATTTACTGTGTGACCTTGAGTGAGACGTCTAGTGGCTCCCAGTCACTTATCTGTTAACTAAGAAAATGACAGTACCTATACATCATAAAAATGTTGGGATGGTAAATGAGTTGATGAACGTACAGTATTTAAAATAGCCGATTGAGTCAGGTAAAGTGGCCCACACCTGTAATCTTAGTACTTGGGAATTGAAGGCAGAAGGATTAGGAGTTCAAGGTCAGTCTTAACTACGTGGCGACTTAAAGGTCATTTTACATTGCATAAGAACCTGCCTCAAAAAACAGAACAAAACAAAGAATACAAAATAGCTGATCGCTGCCCGTGAGAGCTGAATAAATGATGGTTATTGGATCCTCCCAGGGATAATTCCTTCCCTTTGTGTCAAAACCAACTATCTTTGTCTAGGGATGTAAGGCCGTTGGTAGACTGCTTGCTTTGCTTACGCTCGGCCATGGGGCTCATTCCCCAGAACCACACAAAGTGGACACATTCGTGCACACCTATAATCCTAACATTCAAGAGACAGAGGCAGGACAATTACTTTAAGTCCAAAGCCAGCCTAGGCTACATAGCTGATATCAGGCTAGCCAGGGCCACACAAGACCCTGTTTCTAAAACAAACAAATACAAAAGCCAACAAAATGAAAATAACAACCTCTTAGATGGAGGCTACTTTCCTTATTTCCCTTCCTTCTTCTTCCCCTGTCCACAGCTTGTAATAGAAGAGGCTCTTATAGAACTCAGCTTCCTTCCTGGGCCTCGGGTGGTGATAATGATCTATCTTTTGCACAAATGGTTTGTGGGCCTTCAGAGCTATGCCTGACCCTCTATAAGATTCTTCATCTTTTCTTATGGCCTTATATGGGCTCAAATATCCTCTGCATCTAGTAGCTGCATGAATCAGCCCACCTTTTACACGGTAGGACCTGTCAGCCCCTAGCTGTTTTGTGACTCTATCATGGGACTTTTCTTTCTTTCTTTTTTTTCAAAATTTAATGTGCATCCATGTCCAGTCTCCTGGAACAGGAATTACAGACAGTTGTGAGCTACCATGTGGGTGCTGAGAATTGAACCCGGGTCCTCTGGAAGAGCAGTCAGTGCTCTTAACCACTGAGCCATTGCTCCAGGCCCAGGAATTTTCTTTTCGCCCCTTTACCTCCTTCTGCTTTAAGACAGGAATGAGATAGTGGAGGGCTTTTTTCCAGTTTTCAAATTCTGTTTACTTTGAAGTTAAAGTAGGGGACTCCTGGTGGTCTATTGTTAGACTAAGTTTCACTTATTCCCTCTTCCCAAGACAAATTTGGTTTCTGATCAGAAGACAGAACTCTTTTGCCAACTGTATGGCTGACTCAGGAGCCTTAGGTTATCCACAGACTCCTGTATTGAATTTTGTTTACTTGTGCCCTCTAGTTGAAGAGAGCTTACAGAATTTTTTTTTTCCCTTTTCCTTTGAGGATAGCGAAATTCATCAAGTTTCTGCAAGACCAGTTT
Source organism: Chionomys nivalis (assembly GCF_950005125.1). NCBI lineage: Eukaryota > Metazoa > Chordata > Mammalia > Rodentia > Cricetidae > Chionomys > Chionomys nivalis. The sequence continues at coordinate 94,965,045 of NC_080112.1, forward strand.
GTAATCTGCTGCTCCTTTTGACTGACTGAGCCACTGTTGTAAACATCTCAAGCCTCAGGCCTAGCCAGTGAGGAATAAAGCCCTTTCCTGTCAATGCAAAGAGAATTCAAACACAACAGCGCTTGGGCTCTATCTCATTGACAATGGCAGGGGTTCATACTTGGGGGCAGGGTACTTCTTCCTTTTCCTATCCCATGCATTCTCATTCAAGCCCACCTTGCCCCTCACCAACTCAGACAGGCTCTGAGCAAACGCTTGTTCAGCTGCTTCCTGATTGAGTGACCCTGCTGTGCCTCAGTTTCCTCATTTGTAAAACGGGAGTGATGCCTCTTACCTTGCCGGCTTGGCTGTGAGAACTAGACAAAATGATTTCTTTTCCCCTTTGGTTTTTTTGAGACAGGGTTTCTCTGTGTAACATTCCTGGCTGTTCTGGGTTCATTCACTCTGTAGACCAGGCTGGCCTCAGACTCACTGAGATCCACCTGTCTCTGCCTCCCAAGTGCTGGGATTAAAGGCGTGCGCCACCACCACCTGGCTGAGAACTAGACAAAATGAAAAAAAAAAAGGACATAGAAGATGCTCTGTCAATGGGAGCTTTGACTGCTGCCAGTCTGGCCTTGAGACAGTTCGCTCTCCCTTTCCTATCCTACCAGGGGTCTCAATCTTAATTCTGGTCTCCACTAACTCATCCTTCGCATGACTTGTCTCCACAGCCTGGAGATCAAATTCTTTGTGTGTATGTGTGACAAGTAAATATGGACACACGCATGCCATTGTGCATGTGCGGATATCAGAGAAGAATTTTGTGGCGTTGACTCTTTCCTTCCACATTTATGGACTCCAGGGATCTTCAGGTCGGCACAGCAAGCACTTTTCTTCGCTAAGCTTGTCTGTCTCTCTGGCCCCCAATTCTTGAGGATAGGAGCTGTGTTTTGTGCTTCCTTGCGACACTGCTGGGCTTAGAGTAGGCATTCTATAAATACTCGTTGAATTAAATTGAATGGTACTTTCTTATCCAAGGTATGATGTATCTCCTATGCATGCTCTCTGCAAAGGCAAGGTTTTTTCCCCCAAATCCTCTTAATTGTGGCCACCTCGATGGATTGGTATTAGCTGACAAATCTTTACCCACGCTTGGTAATACTTAGTAAGACCATATACTTAGAAGCTCTGCTCTCTGGGAAGATATGTAGGTATTGGAGACAAAAGCCAAGGGTTGGGGATACCCTCTGAGGGACACCTACCTGGCCTCACAGATTGAATCACCACAGGCCTCTCACTGCCGGCTACGAAGCCAAAGCCATATATAGGGTCCCGGTGGATGGTCACTTGTTGCAGTGTCTCTGCTGGCAGCTGTACACATTCATTCATTTGCACTTTCTTCCTGCATCACATGACTGGGGGAAGGGGAAGATAGGAGCAAAACAAGATGCAAAGGGAACTAAGCCTCAATGGCAGTTGGGAGAAGCATCAATTCTGGCTCTGGCTATGATAGCTGGGAGATCGCAGCTTAATTTCCTTCATGCTTTGGGAGCAGTAGAAGTGATGACCTCGCAGTTCATACTGGTAAAGAGGGAGCTGGGGGATGGAGGGGGAGAAGCTACTTGTCTTCAGGAGAAACTGGTGACATGGGAATTGCAAGTCACACTCCTTTTCTATGATGCTGGGACTCTACAAGAAGCCTACATGCAAATGCAGTGTTCTGAAGTCAACTGGTATCACCTATCTTAATTGGCTATTAACTCCCTCAAGGAAACGAACCCCCCCCCCGGGAACAGGCCCCGAAAGCAGGTGAATAAGTGGGAAAGGAAATGTGAAGTCATTCCGGAATGAGGAGCAGCTTCACGAAGTCCTTGTGCAATTTTAAACTTTAATGTCTATTAGGTGATATATAAAAAGGAGCTATTTAGGTGGCATATATAAACAAGCGTGCTAATGTTCGGGACCATTACTTTACACAATTGTACATAATGCCAACTTATTTCACTTAATGGGACAGCTGGAAAATGGCTCCTGTGGCCAGAAAGGGAGCATCTTCTTGAGGTTGCGGACAGATCTGAAACTCAGTCAAGCCTGGAGAAGAGGAAACACTTCCCTCACACCTGGGGGGAGAGTCCACATCATTCTCTCAGCGCCTACAACTTAAGCTCCTGAAGGTTAGTCATTCTACACCAAGGGCCAGGGCGAGGCATATTTCAGGCATTTGAATGAAGAGTCCTGGGTAGTGGGGGTGTGAGTTTGAAAGTAGAGTTTGTGGGGGCACTGGGTGCTAGGTACACCTGGGAGAGAGTAAAGCAGGGAATGGTGGTCTAGAAGAAGGGCAAAGCAGGCAGAGGTGAAAGAGAGAGGACCAGGGCCTAAGGACTCAGGTCTTAGTTACCTGATCTGACTCCCCCACACCCTCAGTCTTTCAGGTATGGCGGACGAGCCTAGGTTTCTTCCCTCACATATCTGTTCTCTAGAGTGAGAGTTCTAGCCAGCGCTCTTCAAAACAGATGACTAGTACAAGGTTTGTAAAAGATGTGGGAGGCTTTGACTCCGAGAGCGATGCATTTGTTGACTAGCTAAGAACTCCAAACTCTTCGGTGCCAGGTGGGTTCTAACAGCAAGCTTGTTTATCAGGAGCTGACTAACGAGAGCAGAGCTTTAGAATGTTTGTGGGGGAGGTGAGGCTTGGAGTAATTATATGAAAGATAAACGAGAGTCCAGCAAGGCCCCCGCAGCTGTTTCCATCGCAGCGGACCAAGGCTGATAGCAATCAGCAGCATGCGCTCTAGCTGTACCCAGTGTGGCCTGGAGACCGTCTTTCATCCCTCAGGGACGTGGAAAGGGATGCTGGTACGGGGCAAGTCTCTAGACGGCAAACTTGGGGGTCTCTAGAAGGCAAATTTAGAAGTTGGCTCCCTCTCATCTTCCTACCCTAGTAAGACAAAGGGACCCTTTCTAACAGAAAGACATGAAGCAGCTGGAAGGTGGCTTGGCTGTTGTCCTGAATAGGTATTTTGGGGTACAGGATATCTTTGAGGGTGACCTGAGGTACTTCCCTGACTTTTGTTCAGAAGGGAGCCAGAACGCATTGTCTTAAGCTACCATCTTGCCTCAGCCTTGAGGTTGCTACTCAATTGAGCCTTTGTTTCTGCTCCCTAGTCTCGAAGACAGTAAGAAGCCTCTACCTGGGACGCCATGAGCTGGTTGCTGTTGTGGGCATCCACTGGGGCGGGGTGGATGCTTGAGAACCTGTTGGGTTGCACAGCCCCTGGCATGGGGAGCAAAGATACTGCAGATTTGTCATGGAAGTACCTGGCACTGTCCTGTACTCACCCTCCCATCCCAACGACTAACAATCCAGATTTGCCCTCCCTTTTCATTTCGTGAAGCTGGGGACACTTCAGCCTCCGGTGGGTCTTGAGGCACCACCATTACTGATGAAAACAATTGCTCTTGGAGCCAGAGCAACTGACAAGTTGGAAGCCTTTTGTGACATGTTTTCCTTTATTCTTCCGACTCACATCGGCCAATCAACGAGTATTTATGGAGTACCGACTCAGGCAGTCCAGAGCCCTGAGGACAACGGAAGCTCTAGGACATTGGCTTCAGAGAGCTACCAGTCCAGCTTGAAAGGAAAAGGCAAAGGTCCAATGCACACAGGAATTAGAGTGTGATTGAGGCTAGTAGATGAACTTGACAACCAAGTCAACCTTGTATATTCAGAGGAAAGGGTGGAGAAGCTGGAGAAGGTGCTAGAGAGGGTGTGAGAATGGTTCTGGCGGGCTAGGAAAAGACACACTGTGGAGAGAGACAGGAACCCATGCTCTCTCTCACAGGAGACCCAGCTGTTCTCCGCCATACAAGGCACGTCTCCAGGTGAAACGGAATCATGCTTTGTTCCTCATTAGAATTGTTCCTGAGCTGGCTAACTGTCCCTAGCTGGAACCTTCTCAATTCTACAAGTGTACAATGCCTCACGATGCCCAGGCCTTCCCACATATCTTGGGGCAGGGGAGAAACCTCTATTAACAGACCTAGGAGGCCATTTTCTAATCCAATGGAAGGTCTTCCTTCCCTCCTGAGGGCTGCGTCTTTCAGTGTCTGCAGCCCAGTCCCTCTGAAATTTGCTAAGCGTCCGTCCCGAGACTTGGGAGTGACACTGGAGGCAAGCAGTGATGGATGAGAGGAGCGCAGCTGGCCAAGGGCCACGTGACCGCCTTCCCAGGGAAACTAGGCAATTTGACTTAGAAAACCATTTGACTTCTGGTCTCACCAAACAGGGTAACTTTGAGAAAATTACAAAGCAGCCAAAGCTCATGAGTTCCCCTGCCCCCGCCGCCCCATTGCTTTGTTTCTGACATATGCTATTTTCTTCTGTTGTTTGCCCCAAATATGCAACACCTTCATCCTGTGCCCTTTGATACACAATGTCTCTCAAGTATCTGCTCACCCAACACCAGGGTGGCCCTCTTCAATCAGTGATCCAAGAGAAAGTTCTAACCTTTTCTTTCCGCCTCATAGTAACAACCCTTTAGGTCCACGTGCTTCTTTGCATACTGACACCTATTACCTCACATCCGTTATCTCCTCACAGCTGCTATCTGTCCTGCCAAAGAAGCGAGGTGACCGCTCCTCCCCCAGTCCTCAAGGTAGAAGGGACAGATACCCGAGAGACGGAGCACATCCTTGGTCCAGCTGGGGCCAAATCTCCTTGGCAAGTCCCCAAATCCCAGCACCATCAACTACATGCTCTCGAAATCCTGGATCCCTGATTACCCAGAATCTCCAACCCTGGGAATAGTAACATGTCATGTCCTGGCTGGGCCTGGATGCTCGGCACACGTGATAATTAACCCGTCTCTGATCCTGTTCCCTTTCTGTTGTTGGAAGAATGAAATGAGGTCATGGTTACAGAAGAAAAGCACTTAGAAGGTTAAGTATAGCATACGATTGTAGAGGAGACAATATTACAGGTAGCATTATTCAAGGTGGCCAGAGGAAGAGAGAAAAAGGGAGCCAAAAATGAACCTTCACCCAAAGCCATGCAGCTTTGGGGCCTTCCCACGCTCTTTCTTTCTAAGAGACAGCTCTGCAATCAATGTACTCTGCTCCTTTGTTAGCGGGGCAGCCCATTTCCTGGCCCAAACTATCAGACAATCTGACTCCATTTGAATGCTTTGATTGCTTTGTGAACCAACTTAACCTCCATCACTGGTCAAAGAGAAACCAGGAGCTGGAGTTCACACTAACAACTGTTGCTAGGCAGGATGAGGCAAAAGACAGATGAACTGACAGGGCAATGAAATGCATCTGCGCTAATGCTCTATCTCTCTGTGCTTTGGGGCAGGAGGACTAAAATGTTACAGTTACATTTCCAGGCATTGGCTTTTAGTTCTCTGTCCCTCCTTGCCATTGGCTCTTTTTTTTTTTTTCTTTACATTTGGTTGGCTCCTTGGGGAGTCTTGTCATTCTCCTTGAAACTGGCAGGATTTGGAGCCATGTGGCGCCAATTAGCCCTCTGATTCCAGTAACTGGAGCCTGACTCTCCTGGAAACTCCAAAGATTCAACACAGCAGGCAAGCAGCTGGGTACCTATGAGATGCCACGGGCTCCAGGTGGCAATAACGGGAGTCCCATCTCCAGAGCTCTGCAAGAGCAGCTCCTCTGTGTGGAAAGCTCTTTCCCTTGGAAAGGTGCTTTCACCCCTCATTTCAGCTAGCTGCGTCTTCCTGTGGAGTGCTGCTCAAATTTTAATGTGCACATGGCTCGTGTGGGGGGTATTACCAAATTATTCTGAGGCAGCCAGTCTGTAGTCAGCTCTGACAGTCTGACCTATTCCAGGGTGATGCCACTGCCGACTATAATTTGGGATGCAAGGCTGTTATCCTTAGATAATGGGAGACCCACAGGCAGATGGGAGGCACTGAAATGCTTTTACTCTGTTTTTTTTTTCACCATTGAAGGTCCCAGATAAAACGTAACTGCTGCCAGGGGTAGTGGCATGCATGTGTAATCCCAGGAGTTGGGACAAAGAGACAGTAAAATCAAGAGTTCAAGGTCATTCTCAGCTATAGAGGCCAGCTCCGTCTGCATGAGACCTTGTTTTGAAAATACAAAAAACCAAATCAGTAAAAAACCCATTATCATCTATCATGGACACGTTAAGTTTTGTAAACAAGGCTCTGGATGGCTGAATCAGATATATCTGAGGGATAAATACGGAGAGCTCAAAACATTTATGAAATGAGACAGGCAAGGTCACTTTGGGGCAAGGAAAGGAAAGATATGGATCGATTTGACTCTGCTGAAGAATGTGGTCATCCCAAGGACTAGAGACATCTGGGAGTCAGGTAGTTAGATACAGTAAAGTAACAGAGCTAGGAGTTTATTGAGGACTTACCATGTACCAGGATCTATTCACATATTACCCTCCTCCATCTTTATGGCAACCTCCTGAACTTGACTATTTGACAGATGAGGAAACCGATTTGACAAAAGAGATCATATAAGCTGCTAAGGAATATCCACTTAGAAGCCACACGGAACTCAACATGAACCCAGGTCTGCCAATTAGTCTACGATTTTGGCAAGAACCTATGAACCTAATGGATTATCAAAATGTTATAAGGTCACCTCGGTGGACTGTTCCTTCCCAAGTGAACGGAGGGCTGTGTCAGTACTGTCGTTAAGAGTAGCCATCTTGGAAGCCCATTACGCCAGTAAGCAATATCAGGGATGCTAGGCACAGAACTGACCTCCTCTTATTAGTGAAGGATATATTCTAAGATCAAGGTTTTTCTCACCCCAAAGTTACCTTAAATCAAAGATAATATCAAACTCTCTATATATTGTGGTTATTTTTCTGTATGTACATCACTATGAACAAGTTTAATTTAATGAGTGAGGCACAGTAAAAAAAATAACAATGATAAAAGAAAAGATGGGTTTATTGGTACACACCGGTAATCCCAGTACTACAGAGGTTAAAGCTACAGGATTAGGAGTTTGTGGCCAGTCTAGCTACATAACAAGTTTCAGGTCAACCTGGGGTATACAGTGAGAGTCCTGACTAAAAGGAAAGAAGAGAGAGAGAGAGAGAGAGAGAGAGAGAGAGAGAGAGGAGAGAGAGAGAGAGAGAGGAGAAGAAGGAAGGAAAGAAATGAGACTTCCTTCCTATAACAATGTACTTGTGACAGTTTGAATGAGAATGGCCCCACAGGCTCATGTATCTGAATGCTTGCTCTCTTGTTGGTGAAACTGTTAGGAGGTATGGCCTTGTTGAAGGAGGTTTGTCACCCGGGGTAGGCTCTGAGAGTTCAAAAGCCCCTGCCAGACCCAGTTTCTCTTTCTGCCTCCAACTTGAGGATCAGGATGCAAGTTCTTAGCTCCAGTGCCATGCCTAACTGCCTGCTGCCCTCCTCCCTGCCATGGTGGTCATGGGCTCATCTTCTGAAACAGTAAGCAAGCACCCAATTAAATGCATTCTTTTAGAAGTTGCCTTATAATGGTGTCTCTTCACAGCAACAAAACAGTAACTAAGACAGTACTATAATAAAAATATCTTGAAGGTATGAATTGTTTACTCTTGGGATCTTTCACTTGGCGTTGTTGGGCTCTTGTTGAATGAAGGCAACTAAAACTGTAGAAAGTGAAGCCATTGGCTGAGAGGGGGTTACTGAAATGACCTGTCCATGATCTAATACCACACTTTGTCCCTTCCTTTGTGGCCTCTGGAGCTCCTAGTCAACAGCACGCTCTCCTGTACCCTCAATTTCTCTTCTGAAACTGCCATCTCCTTTCCAAACTGAGACTTGAGGCTAGCTCTTTCCAACCTGTCCTTCTGTTGCTGTATCAGTGGGCAGGGGATAAAAGAAAGCAAAACCCATTCCCTTCCCTTGACGGCTGGATGCTAAGTGTTTTTGGTTGCCTTGGATGATTCCCCTCTCCTCATTTTGGATCAGTCATCTTAGACAAAGAAAGGTGAACTGGCAGGCCTATGGCTCCAGGCAAACACACTTAGGACTGGTCAGCTGGGAGGGGAGCTCGGCTGGCAGGAGAAAAAGTCTACCAGGCATTTATCTCAGGTCAGGAGGGTGAGGAAAAGCTCAGGAGTTTGCTGGCTTTCTTCTGGATCTGCGGTCCCTTCCCTCATCTGTCTGCTTGTCAGGGATCTGTCCAGCTCCTAGCCCTTCATTTTGAAGTAGAAGCTGCTTATTTTCGAAAATTGTTTTTGTTTTTCTCTCTCTGGGATCTCAGCTGTTCAGGACCTGCAGGGGAGGAAGGCCCTCTGTTCTTACCAGGGCTCTCTCTAGCCATTAGCTTTTTCTTTTGAAATGCCCCCTCCTTTCGAGGAGCCTGTTTCTTACCAGCCATCCTCCCTTTCTGGTGTTACCTGCAAACTTTCTAGCAGGCCCCAAGGTCACTGAGGACTTTCGTTCCTAATCATATGTGATCCCCCCCTCCACGCTTTTTAAAAAGAAGTCTTGGTACAATATACATAACATAAAATGTACAGCTTCAGCCATTTTCACTTGGACAATTAGTCCTGTGACATTAAAATCACTCACATTGTTTTGCAACTCTCACAACCATCCATTTCCAGAAAGCTTTCCTCTTCACAAATGGAAACTTACGTGGTCGGCATATTTCAGAGAGAAGAATGTCTTCAGGATTCAGCCATATTGTAGCCTGTGTCGGCACCTCCTTCTTCTTAAGATTCAATCATATTCTGTGTATGCGCCACATTTTATTCATCTGTTGATGGACACTGATTGTTCTCAACATTTGGTTACTTTGAATAATGCTGCTATGAATACAGATGTAGAAATATCGGCCGCATCCTTGATTTCACGTTTAGGGGGAGTATACCCATGTTTTGGTTTCTCCTAAAGGCTCATGCCTCCAGGTCTTGGTTGCTATTTGGAAAGTGATTAAATTCCAGGAATCTGAGTCAACCAAAGGATCGATCCCTTGATGGATATATAATGTGATGGTTATTGGGAGGGGGTAGAGCATGGGAGGTGGGCGCCTTGCTTGAATGAGTAAAGAAGTCTCTAGAAGAGTACCCCAGAGAGACACAATCTTGTCCCTTTTTTGCTTCTCTTTTTGTTTTCTGGCTGCCACAGTGTGTGCAGTATTTTTTTGTCATGCCCTTTCTCCATGGTGCTTCTGCTGTGCCATGGGCCTAAAGTCAGTGGAACCAGCCAGTTGTGTACTGAAATCTATGAGACCATGATACAAAACAAATTTGTCCTCTTTTAAAATTATTTCTCTGAAAGAAACATTTGGTGCAGCAATGAAAAAGTGACTAAACCAACTTAGAAGTGGGATTCCCAGATATTACGAGAACTCTAATTTTCTTTTAGGAATGGCCATAGTATTTCCTACAGTGGGTACACCACTCCCCTCTAGCTATGACTTCTTTTCTGTTTATTGCTTTGTTTTTGTAATTGCTATGGAACGGTGGGCCCACTCCTACTTTTGATATCACTATTGCTGAATTCAACATCTACAAGGTGATAGGGGAAGCCACTGAAAACAACTTCTTTCTCTGAGCTCCCTTCATTGTCAAACCTAGACACTATCAAGTACTGTACTAATTCTCACATCTCGAGTGCTGACACCCCACTATATACTATGCTCTCTATTCTACTTCCGGTTTTCTTCCAAAGGGTTCCCATTGCAGGACTAAGCAGAATGTATGACGATCACTTATTCGCTGTGCACACTCCCTGTAAATCTCCTTCCTCATTTTTTCCTGAGCCAACTTTCTATCTACTAGCTCTCAAATATCAGATCGTCCTGCTTATTCACCATTTTTATCCTTCAAGCTCTTTCTTAGCTTCAGGTCCTCTTTTCTCCAGACTGTAAGTTTTTGGTCTTCCACTATGGTCGTTCTCTCTCAAACACCTTCAACACTTCTTTCCTCTCCCTCTGCCAGAATTGCCAGGTAAAACCTCACCCTTGATGAATGCAATCCTATGTAGTCTTAACAGTCGTTGGAGGAAGCTTCAGACAAACTATACAGCTGGGTGGCTGGCTTTCACGCAAACCTAATGATCTTAAATCTGGTGCCTGTTTTCACTGATGGATGGCCACTATTTTCTCACTCTCTACTATGCGTCTTTTATAGTTCCTCTTCTTTTCTCCCTGTCTTCCTATCAGCTCAATTGTAAACTTCAAGATATCTCAGCTGATGAGGCAAAAAAAGCAGAAATTATCACATAGATCACCCCCATCTCACTACCGTTAAATGCATACACCAACACATGTATACAACTTTACCTTGGTAAAGTGAAAGATTTTTTTCTTCTTCTATCAGTGGCAAACCTTGTCCCTTATGTCCTGGTACCAACCTCTCTCACCTTATCAAGCATTTTACCCTCTTGGACATCCACTCACACTCTCTTCCTTAAGATATTCATTTACAAAATCATGCTGCCGTGTTGATGAAAACTGTCTATCCTTATTAAAACAAACCAAACCCACCTTCTACTACACAATCTCTTTGAAGTTACTGATCCATTTCCTGCTCCCTTTCACAGAAAAATTCCTCAAAACAAAACAAAACAAAACAAAAAACTTCCACACATACTTTCTCATCTCATTGTTTCTCTCCTTGATCACGGATCGTCTGGCTTTCACATCTGTCACCCCACATTTGCTCTTTTAAGGGACGCTTCTGTCTTCCATAGACATCCACCCCCAGTTCTGCCCTTTCACCTCTCACCAAATGTAGACAAAGATGGCTGCTCTCCCCTTCCGGAAATGCTCTCCTGCATGGTTTTGGAGTTCTTTGGATCGCTGGCCTGTATTTCTCCTTCCTCTCTCTTCTCTTTTCCACGTAGCACCCTGGCTCTAAATACAACCAACATGTAGATACTATCTCCAAACTTACATTCTACTCAGTCTTCTTCAGGAGCCCTCAAACTCTTCGACATTTTTATTTTTATATCTCTCAGGAATCTCAAACTTAATGTGGCTGAAGCTGAACTCTTGATTTTTTTTTCCCTCTAAAACCTCATTCAGCATTCTTCATCTCTGTGCATGGCACTGAGTCAAGCTGGAAACCCGAGTCCTCCTTGAAGCCTGTCTTTCCACCTTCAACCCTGACATCCAATTTCTCAGTAAGTATTGTCAGCTGTCACTTCAAAACACATCCAGAATCTGTCCGATTCTCTCCATCTCCATGGCTGTCACTGACGCAAGTCACCATCAGTTCTCCCGTGGATTGCTGCATCTGCCTCTTTATTGGCCTTCCAGTATCACTGCTGTCCCCTTCTAAATTTGACATTTACAGGTGTTGCAATAGTTGAGACTAGAGCCAGTAATTCCCTTGTTTAAAACCCTTCAGACATTCTCCATTGCAGGTAAACAGTAGTGAAACTTATTTTCCATGGCTCACCTGCCTTCCTCCCCAATGCTATTCTTATTATTGACTATTACAATATGGCCCCATTAGCAACCTTGAGTTTCTCATCCTACCAAACAAGTCTTTGCCATTTCAAGGCCTTCCCACTTGGTATTCTATTTTTCCTGGAAACCTCTTTCCCTATTTTCCACATGGCTGATCATTCATCCTTTATTTCCATGCTTAAATATCACTCCCTCACAAAGGCCTTTCCTGGAAACTGCTCTATTATTGTGACCTGTCATTTCCTTCATGAGACTCATCACACTTCAGAATTATGCATTTTGTGGCTCTTTTGCTATAAACCCTATGAATCGGGACGGGGTCGCTTTTGTTTAACAGTATACCTATTATGGTGTTTGGCACACAGTTGGTGCTCATTGTTGTTTTCCAAGTGAACTGGTGCATAAGCGAGTAGAAGTAATTTTGAGGCACACAGAGTAGAAGTCTCTGGCCATTCCATTCAATTCATTGTCAACTGGCCACTGGGTGTGGTTCACCCTGTGAAAGTCAGATTCATAGATGATGATTGTATTGATCAGACTCTCGTTTCTATAATAGATACCCGAGAAAAACAATTTAAAAAGAGAAAGACCTATTTTTGGTCCCTGGTTTTGCAGGTTTCAGTGCATGCTCACATGGTACGCACTCCATCCTTTCGTGGAAATCCCTTTCCTCATTCTTCGCATGGATGCTCTTTCATCCTTTAGCTCTCTGCTTAAATATCACCTCCTCTCATAGGCCCTGCTGCTTCTCAGGTCTGTGGTGAGGATGTGGCTTATGGTGGAGAGAACATAACAGAACAAAGCAGCTCTTCTTGTGGCAAACAAGGAGCATAAAGACAGGAAGGGACAGACGACAGGACACATCTGTGCAGCATATGTACCCATTGACCCACTTCTTCCAATGAGGGCCTTTTTGTCACCGCCTCCAAAACCATAGCTTTATGAATATACCAGATATTGATGCATTGATCAGATTAGGTATCTTAGGAACTAATCAGATTTGCCAGTGGGGCACTAAACCTTCAACTCATGCATCTTTGGGAGATACATGTCATATTCGAATCACGGTAGTCAATCTGGCCCCAAAGAGACATTGCTCAATGTATCTGGCCAAAGACCAATGTAGGGAGCGAATGGAGTCCAAGCAAGAGTTCAAGACTATAATACAGGAGGGAAAAGGCGACAACAGAGCTACAAGTCCCTTGAGGGTTAGAAATAGAATGGGTATGCAATCACCTTTACAGAATGGCCAGAAGTAGTGGGGTGGGTAGGCAGAGTCTATGGTTCTTCCCACTCCCGAGAGTCTCTGGGTTGCTGAGTTGGTTATTTTCCTTGTGCTAACTCCCTCTTCCTTCCCAGGTTTTTATGGCCTTGCAATTGCCTTTTCAGTTGAGCCTGAAGAAGCATCTTTGGGAAAACTTGTTGTTATCTGGATTCTTTTCTTTGATTGTCTAGACTAGCTTTCCCCCAGTGCACTGGAATAACGGAAAAGAGTAGTGTCCAAAGTCATCTGTTCTTCTACAAACATTTGGGAGCTTGGGGCGATTTTTGCCAAAGACCTGGCCTAAAATGTCTCTCAAAGAAAGCTCTAGAGGACCCTCTCTGCAGCTGCCCCCTTGCCTTCCCCTCTTCTTCTCAAGGGCTATGCATGCAGTAGATCCCGACATGCTGCCTAATAGGTCCAGACATGCTCCTAAATTCTCCTTGTTGGGCTTGCCAGTCTGGTGACAGATGTTAGGGCTGTTCCAGATGTGAGCCTGATGCCATATGGCATTCTGGGTCACAAGATCTGAAGCCACTGCCACTGAGCTGTGGCAGAGTTAGTGGGGGAGACCCTTGCATTTTAGCCCCCTCTCACCTGTCACTGGCTGAGGCAGTGAGGGGGAACTAGAGCGATGAAATATTCATGGGAGCTTGAAGGAGTTGTCATGTCATTCTAAAGAACCCTAGGCACCCCAGCCCCACCTCCGTGTTCGACGCCAAGTATTTCTGAAGGAGGCCAAGACAGATTGACTGAGCCAGAGGGAAAGAGATGAGGAATGAAGGGGAAAACAAGCAAGAAGAGAAGACAGCTGAATGGGAAAGGGGCCCGTCAGGGACAAGAGGGAAAGAGGCAGTGACAACATGACAGAGGAGAAACAGGACAGAAAGACCTTGGAGACCTTGAAGGCAAAAGGACAGGCTTAGGGAAGGCAAATATTACAGACACCATCTCTAGTCACCTTAACTTTTCGGAGGCCCTTTCCAATTCTTCCCTTGTCCTCTAGATGCCTGCCAGTGGCCCCCAGTGTTATCATTAGGGCGTCCACCACTGCTCAAGGTCCATTTGGCAATGAGAGCCTTCAGATAGGGCACTTCAGAGGACAGAACTCTTCTGGAAGGAGGATTGCTATTATGCCAAACTGACAGTATGATGCTCCTACCCAGTTCACAGATGGGGATGCAGTGGGCAAGTAAGAAGTGGGAAACACTTATGAGGGAAAGGCCCAGGATACTTCGCTGACTTAGGCCAATTTTCCAGGCACCAGGAACTGGATTTTTGCTGTGAAAGAGGAGATCAAGAGAAGCCAAACAGGACTGGGAGAGAACTGCAGAAAGTAAGAGGGCATAATCGTGGTGAGAAAAAAAAATTAGAGTTGGCAGGGAAAGGAACAGCAGGCCTGGATTTTTCCCCTTGGTGCACACGCTCTTTGATGCCAGGCTGGACCATAGAGCTCTGGCACAAAAAGCCAAGCCAGGAGAGGGTCCCTGGCTACCCAGTTTTCTTTCTTCTCTTGGATCCCAGCCTTTAGTCTGTGAAGGGCTGAACTGTAAACAAAGCTTGGAGGACAGACAAGGGAGCAGGTGTGGTCAGGAGTTTCTGGGAACTTCCCAAGTAGATGCCTCCAGCAGCAAAGACCCAGGACTCATATAGCACCTCCCTGGGGCATGGTTGGCAGGCATTGACTGCACAGGGCTCTGGGCAAAGCCTCTCGAAGCTAAAAGAGGGACTATTCAACTGTTGGGCTGTGCCAAGACCCTTCTCTTTATGAGACTGCTAAACATCAATGGCTTAAGCCACCAGCCTTGGATGCCCCCAGCCTCTGATTTTGGTCAACTCCAGGACAATCTCAGAGTTGGCAAGGCCCATGCAAGTTATTTACTTGCTCTTATTGCACCCCTGCTGATTTCCAGAAACAGGAGAGGAAGGCTAGGACTGCAGCTGGGTCCTGGGGGATGCGCCAGACCTGGGACAGTAGAGAGGGAGGGCACAAAGGACAGGGCCCAGAGACCAAATTGTTCAGGAAATATGTAGCAAAAGGCATGGAGATGAACCCAAGTACAGGCTAACAGGAAAGCACAAGGCTATAGTTAACTCAGTGAGCAGGACTTTCCCACATTCTATCTCTTATGGCTGACTTTGCAGGGGCGCAGGATTCTCCCCTCAGTGTTCTCTCAGGGAGCTTCTGAGAAGACAGTAAAGTACATCTCTGCCCTGGTGTGTGACTGAGATGCCTGAAATGGGTGTCTTCAGAATAGGACTTATGACCAACAGGCACCAGGCTGACGTGGGAGAGAGCAGCCCCTAGCTCCTTCTCGTGTGTCACCTCAGACCTATTCAATCAGTCCACCCCAGATGCAAGGCAGAAATTAGGTCAAGAAGCCACTAGACAATGGAAAGGATGTGAATAGAGGCCTGGGTAACTCCTAACACGCTGCCAGGCGGTGTCCAGAGATGTTAACTGCAGCCTCAGGACAATGAGACACCTTTTATTCTGCCTACTTGCATCTTCCTGCTGCGAGAGAAAAAGGAATTTTAAGGTCTTTCCTGAACTGGGGTCAGAAAGAAAAGTGAAGTTGATGAACATTCTGCCTAAGAATAAAAGCAACAGGCAGAACATACCTGCCAAATGCTACAATCCATATAACCATAGAGGTGAGGCATAGAGAAAGGGATTTTGGGGAAGAAGGAAGGCTCTCCCTAGAAAGGGAAAATGGAGCATACAGTCGTGGAGAGCCAGGAGACAGACTGTAACGAAGGCTAAAATGAGGAGAGGAAAGGAAGAGGAGGGTAAGGGGGAAATACAGCGAGGGACAACTAACAGCAAGACCACATGAACACCTACTACAGTAGAAGTTTCTTAAAATATATACATACAAGAGAGAAATCTAAAAAGACTCATCAAATAATGGGGAGGCAATGCCCCATCTAGATATCTTCCACCAAGTGAAACCCCCAGTACAAGGAATAGGTTGCATCTAGTTGAGTCATTGGCCAAAGGGGTCCCATGGGAACCCACAAAACCCTTGGTGATTGACAAGGCTGTTGGTAGCTCTCCACAAACTGATGGTAAGGCCCTACTGCTGAAGATAACACCTATACAGCTCACTGAATGTGGCAATGTAGAGCCGGTGCCTACCCTACTGACCAGTATTCATGGTACTGGAAGTACTCTGCATGCTACCAGAGGAAAAAGGTAACCATCAACCCAGCCATAAACCCTGTGACCTACAACGGCGATTTGCCTGTAATAGTGGCACAAAAATTGTGGGATTAACCAACCACTATCTCATTGGATTTAAGGCCCACTCCATGAGATGAAGCCTGTGCCGACACTGCTCTGGTGGCCAAGAACCTGAGACTAGGGAGGCATGGGCCTAGGGAAAACAAATTCTACTGTTCTACCAAGGGAACACTGATAAAATGACTCCTAATGACATTCTGCTATACCCATGGATAGATGTCATATTCAGCCAACATCAGACAAGCTTCCTTCTGAGGTAAATGGAAACAAATACAGAGACCCACAATTGGACAACGTGCAGAAAGTGAAAGACCTTGAAACACTCAGACCTAAATGGGATGTCTTCATTGAATCCCTCCCCTTGGAACTCAGGGAACCTTGGAACTCAGAAAAAGGGGCAGAAAGATTAGAAGAGCCAGAGGGGATGGAGGATATCAAATGAACAAAGTCTTCTAGACACAGCAGGACATATATACATACGAACTCACAGAGACTGTGGTAGCATGCACAGGGGATGTATGGGTTCAGATGGGGCCCCAGTGCCGAGAGGGGAAAGGATACACACCCCCATCCCCACCAATAAGCTATTTAATTGACAACTGATTACAAAGAAAAAACCAGTTTTCTCTAATGGAGTCCCATTGTGTATAAAAAAACACACTTAAGGGCAGGCTCCACGCCCAGCAGTAGATAGTCATCACAAAATAATATGGTTTTGTAGATTTTTTTTTAAATCTCATATCGCTTTGTTTGGGCACTTTTTAAAATCTCACTGGTCTTTTATACATATTATGGCTTCCAACTTTGTGGTTTTATAGGGTTTGGGGTATGTGTGTTGTGCTTTTGCTCTGTTTCTTTATTTTATATTTTGTTTTTTTATCTACCTGTTTGTTTTCTAAAGAGAGAAAGAAGGGTGGAGTTGGATATGTGGGGTGGTGAAGAGGATTTGGGAGGAGATGGGGAGGGAAAACCATGATCAGAATATATTGTATGAATTCTCAATTTAAAAAACTAACTTACTCAGTTACTGTACCCGAGTAGCCTATTAACCAAGAAAGCCCTTTCCCGAGACTTCAAGGTGTTGGCATTATAGTGTATTTTCTTTTGATGGATTAAGCCCCACAGAGTCAGGGCTTTCTTGACGAATAGTGCAAGTTCTCTTTCTGTTCACCTTCTTATAAAGGCAAGGCTGGTGTAATTCCTTGCTGTGAACGAGGGATTCTTCTTTTCGGTTTTTGGATAGTATTAACTCACTCCTTCATTTGTATATGCACCAAAAATTCGTCTTCTCTGTACCCAGCCTCTCCCTCCAGGGAGACTACAGTCTAATGTGGAGACAGTCATGTAAACAAACACAAACCCACATGTTACCTGGCTGCACAGAGGGCAGCGGCGGATATTGCGGGAACACAGAAGAATGTATCTCCCAGCAGAGTTCCCCTACCCTGGCAGCGTGGTGAAGGTGAGAAGGACATTCCAGGAAAGGAATGTCAAATGTGACAGCAAATGAATAGTTAGGAAGAGTCAGCAAAGAGGGAGACCTCTGGGTACTTAAGTCACAGCAATTAGAAGAAATTACAGAATAAATTCAAGCAGAACTTTAACTTGAGCACAGTTCCCCACTGACTCCTTTCACGTAGCTTTATGAAATGATGCAACAGACTGATGAGAGCGCAGAGAGGAGAGTCAGAGCCCAGCAAACACTGGGGCTGCCAGCGCATCTCTCATGCACCACCCTGGGACTATCCATGGAAGGCCCCTCTCGTAGGAACAGCAGGAAAGGTAGGCTCACAGCAGGTTCAATAAGATCCAGCCATAGTCCTAGAGACCAAAGACAAGGAGCTCACACGCCCTATTTTGTCCATATTGAAGAGGGTCTATTCAATGCTAGCTCTCTGAATGTGCTGGGGAAATAGTAGGAAATCACAAAGGACCCCATTAAAGGGTTAGATATGACCCAGGAACAGCCTCGAGGGATTTAGTTACATATAGATTTCAGCTCACAGGGACCATGCTGGGAGTGGGGTGCAACAATGATATTATGCATGTATAGGCTGCAGCTTCTGCTACTAAAGTTGTAGTTTCAAAACAGGAACCCCCTCTCCTTAGAGGATACAAAGACAGTTTTGCCCATCACTGCAAATACGTTTAAAAAAATAACCTCCTAACAGAGGTACTCAGATAGAGCCATAATATCGGATTAATAACCTCAAGTCAGTAAACCAGACACTTGTTTAATTAATAAAACTTATAAAGCATAACAACTTATTGATGTTACAGGCATGGCACTTATTGCAACAACAAAACCCAAATCCATCCGGAACACTCTAGCTTCTTCTGGAAGCCTGCTCTCCACCAATCTATGCAATTCCGGCTTTAGTGTAAAAGGAGCTGAGAAATGAGAAAGACAGTGCCGAGTTCTGGGCAACCAGCTGGGGGACTGCAGTAAGAACAAACCCGTTTGCGTGCACGGATCTGCCAAGGGGTGGGTCCAGCTTGCTCTGGGTTTGCAGTTATTGGATCTGGATTCGAAGCCCAACTCTTAAGCCTCAATTTCTTTATCTATAAAGTGAGAGTCCTCATAGGACATGCTTCAAAACGCCGCTACAAAAATTTAACACATGAAATATGCGGGCAAAGTAAGTGCTCATTTGTAGGCTCTGCTAGCAATTATTATTATCATCGGGCATCAAGTAATAGGATCTGCGGGGTTGTTCTGGCCCGCTGTTTGTCTTTCTCCACAGTTTGTAATTGGGGTGATTTGGAAAATTGACTCAACATTCGTTAGGACTGGGCCCTGACTTCAGAACTACAGAAATAAAATAAGTTTTGCCACAGGGAAATCAGCCTGTTTTTTTGTTTTTTTTTTTTTATTACTTCATCAAAGTCAGCTTGTCATCATGTGTCCCAGAGTTACCAATGGGGATGTGTATGAAGAAAGATTAAAGAGGTAGGGTTAAAAATCCGACCTCTGCTTTTCACTAGTTGTCGGGTCATGGCCTCAAAGGCCTGCCTCTCTCTGCCTCAGTTTCTTCTTTTGTCAAATATGAATAATGCTAGTATTCACCCTACAGCATTTTTGTGAAGATTGAACAAAATAATGCATTGTAAAGTGCTTAGAACCATACCTGGCATATAGCAAGCTCCAAGCAAACCACAGCTAGTATTGTTATTATTGCATATGACTTGGTATTGCTGGGAGGTTAAGAGCTTAGTAAGCCTAACCCATGTAGCTGAGGGTGGAAAAATAGAAGGGAGGTAGATACTGGTCTTTGTGATCTCAGGCCTGACACCCTCTAAATTTTACATAGTCAAGAGAAATAGTGACAGGTATGTTCCTTCCCCATTCTCATTTGCTAATGGATGATACGTCTGTAGATAATGTACCACCAGGTGGGTACAGTGGTCATGGCCCTCAGCCTGGCCATGCTTAGAGGACATTCAGGTCTCAGCTGTCCCCTCCCCACAATGCAATCAGCATCCGCTGTGCACCCTCCCCTACCTTCAAAGCTCCCCACTCCAGTGCAACCTTGGGGACAGGGAACTAGAAGCCCAGATCTTTCCCCACTGGACTCGCAGCTGCTTGCAAGGGGAACCAAAGCTCTCACCTGGAGAGGATCCTAGAGGATCTGGCTGCAGGCAGGGGGCTTGGGTTCCAACACCTAGAGGGGCTGCCCTCCCCTCCAGCTTTCGGCTCTCCTAGCCTCTCTTCACCCTCTTCGCTCCAGCTCCCCGCCCCCCACCCTCAGCAGGAAAACTTCCCGCTCCTGCTACCACTTTGCAATCAACATCCAAACCTTTGCCCCGCATGCATCTTGCCTTGCAATTTCCTGCTCCGTGGCACCGCGAACCGACCAGAGGGCCTCTTGGCAACTGGAAGGAATCCTTGGGGGGCTCGAGGTGGAGGATGGAGAGGAATGCCACCCCTCAAAGCGCCAACTCTGTAATCCTCTGTCCCCTCCCAGGGAAGCTAGGAAGGGTGTGCGCCCAGAAGGAAGGGGCGCATGCCAGAGCTGCCCCCAAGTCACTCTGAGGTAATGAGGACCCTAACAATCCCCGCGGACCTCACAATCCTACACATTTCCCAGGTGAGCCCTAGCCTGGCTGCTGGGGTCTCAGTACTTACTGTTGGGGACCCTTTCCAGCCCCTGGTTGCGTGACTGCTGCGGAACCGGGAACCCTCCCGCCCGCCGTCTCTCCCGCGCGCTGCCCCTGCCTGTGCCCAGCGCAGACACTAGCAGCAGCGGCGGGCGTCTGTAGGAAGAGAAAGATCACGCCTGCCTTAGAAACCCAGCCCCTGCTGTGACCAGAATCTTAAAGAAGGAGGCGACTGGCTGGGCCCAGAGCTGAGGCTGAGGTGATGAACTAAGCACAGAACTGGTAAACACTGTCTCAAACCCTCTTTTCCACCTGGATTCTAGCCTCACGAGCATTCTGGTGCCCCCGAGGGACCCCTCCCTCTGTGAACAGAGGTGTGCGGATAATCCAGCTGCCGCTTGGCTGAACTGGACGCTGCTTTGCATTCATTTCTCATTCCAGAGCCCTCTTCATTGTACAGAACACAAAACTGAGGCTGAGGGGAAGCAAAACAAATGCCCCCTGAATTTCAGGAGACTCGAACTGGTGGGGCCAAGGTTAGAAACCACAGGAATCTTAAATGAGGGGCTACCTGGCACAAACTCCACTTTCTATTCCTGCAAAGTAGCATTTGAAAACCAGTATCCAGGTAACACTCACAGCAGATCTTCAGAGAGCCACTGGTGGGGACCAGAGAGAAGCTTCTAGAAACTATTTGGGGCAGATCTTGCAGTGAGGCTGATTCTCCTTCCTGCTACTGGATTGAGGGCCCATGGGACCCAGTACTCTGTGAAGGATGCGTGGAAGGCAGCTTTGTTAGGAGAGTAAGCCCCATTGGTTTCCCTATGGGTGTCACACTTGCCTTTCTTTGGCATTGACATTAGTGAACTGTGCAAGACCATGTACTCCTCCCTTCCTGGTCAAAATGATCAAATAATGTAACATATTTGTTCTATTTTAATTGCTTAAAAAGATCAGTAGACGTGTGTGTAGTTGGTCATATCTATAGTCTCAGATATTTTGGAAGCTGAGTATAGAGAATCACGTGAGCCCAGGAATTCAAGGATAGCCTGGGTGATATGGTGAGACCATTTTTCAAAACAACGAAAATAAGAACCATTGTAGAACTTATCTTTCTCCCTTCCTTGCTTATCCATTCAGCCATTCATGCAGCAAACATTTATTAGCTTCTCTGTGCGCTGGGTGTGCTAGGTGCACACCTCCATATTCCTGTAGGAGAGTCCACCTTGCAAGGCAGAAGGATCACAAGACTGGAAGTTAGGAAACATTTAAGTCTGAGTTCTTTGACTAAATGGCTGCGTGACCCTGAATGAGTCATGTATCCCTTTGAGACCTCAGTTTTCTTGTTGGTCAAACAGGGATAATAACACCTCCCAGGCCAGCTTTCTGGGGGTGTTTGTGATGCTGGAGGGAAGTAATGGATGTGAAGGAGCTTTGAAAAGTATAAAGCCACTAGACAAATGTCAGGGATTAGTCTGTCTCCAAGATGGGAGGGGGTTACTGGGAGGTAAAGCTGAAAAGAAATCCTGCCTGACTCTCTCAGATTGATTGCACTGAATTTCATCTTTCCAGAACTACCGAGCCTGCACCAAGGCAGTCCCTGCTCTGAGAAATAGTGCTCTCTCTCAGCGGTGCCTCTGACACACCAGTTAGTAATGATCTGCCTTAAACTGGGGAGACTGTTTGGGGGGCTTGAATGGAGCCAGCAGAACTGTCCGGGCTCTGGATCTCTAACGAATGGCAATAGCAGCCTCCTCCTCCTCCTCTCATGAGATTATCCAGCCTCAGGATTGCGAGTGTCTTGAGGCTCCCAAGATACCTTCCATTCAGAAAGCACAGAGCTCATGTCAGACAACAGATGCTGGTCAAGAGGCTGAAGGCTTGCCTTTGCTCTTAGCTGATGTTCTGTGTTCTGCCCAAGTAGCCGAGACCTGCAACAAAACTAGGAGGAACTTTGGGAGGGTCTTTCTCTTGTTTAGCTCATTCCGTGGACCACCCCAAATATCTCTACAATCTAAATTACAACATAATTGTATCTACAGGGAAGGTTTCAGGACTCCAACAGATCAACAGATACCAAGATGCAAGGATGCTCATCTCCCTTATTTAAAATAGCACAGTATTTGCATATAGTCTATGCACATCTTCTTGTATATTTTAAATCACTTCTAGATTACTTAAAAATCCAATACAATGTAAAAGTTATGCGAGTAGTTGTCATACCATATTGGTGAGTGAAGAATGACAAGAAATAAAATTCAACACAAACATAATTCTTTTCAGCATTTCTTTCTTTCTTTCTTTTCTTTCTTTTTTCTTTTCTTTTTTATTTTTTTTGCAAAAGAAACAAGATTTTATTCTTTGGATCGTTTTGACTGACAACTGGTTAAATCTGAGAATCTAAACCCCAAGGGCACAGACTGTAGTATGTCTGCTATGCAACTGGATCTTCAAGACACATTCCAAATTTCCAGGTGCACTCACCTTTACTCCCCCCGCCTCCGCCCCTGGCTATGTGAAGCAAGGGAACAGGGAGTCCTGATAAGCAAAACCAGTTCCTAGGCAAATCTGCTCGCTTCTTCCCTTCCAGTCTCACTTCCTGTCAGATTGTCATCAAGATCTGGCTCTTAGAATGCTAGAGCTGATAGAAGATTAAGGGAAGGCCCGGGAACCTAGGAAGCAGAGCCAAGCCCAGAGCTGCCCCGAACAGCTCTGGAGAACTAGAAAGAAAGCCAGAGGGACAAAGTGCAAGCACTTTGGCCTCAGGCCACAGCACCTGCAACAAGGTCCCTGGGGAAGACGTGGAACAGACACAGCCCACACCCAGCCTGCCTTGGCAGCCATAGAGCCCATCCCTCTTGTGGCTGGGGCTCTTCCCGATGTCTTCATAGATTCCCTTGTCACATCCATCTCTCCCAGGCTGCTTCTCTTAATAAAGTGCCCCTGCCGCCACTCCAGACAGCCTGATGTTATCCTTCACTCTCGCATCCTTCTCCCTCGCCAGCAGTGATTCAAGCTTCCTGGGTTACAGTATAGTTTTCTGGGCGAAAAACTCCCTGGGTGTCCACGCTTGTGGCTTGAGGATAGCTTGGGTGCATTCGCAGTCAAATTCTCTTTCTTTACCCCAGCACAGTGGTCTACGCCCCAGATTCAGACGCTTGCCCTGGGTTCTTCGCCTCTGTCTGGCCTGTATTTTATCTCTTAGACCAGTTGCTGCTGTTCTCTTCAAGCCTACAGCATGCCTCTAATTTACAATGCCTTTCCCTCAGCAACTGTCAACAACGCTCCCCATCCCCTTGTTTATACTTGATCCCCAAAGAGTAGAAAGCCTCCAGATCCAAAATTTCAGGCACAGTGACAGGCAATCAAGGAGACACACTTGATCACATGATGTTTACCTATGTGTAAGGCTGGCCCTGAAGATATTCTGGCGTTTTTGCTCAAATATAATGAAGAGCTGGGATAATAGCAAAGAAGGAAAGAGAAACACCCTGGGCTGTGAACATGGACATTTTGCTGTTCACCTCAGCTCTGGCAGCAAACAGACATCTGTGGCCTTACACTTTCCCTTTCTAAGTCTCGCTTTCCCCACACATTAAATGATAATGCTGGATTAGCTGATTCCAGGGTTCCTCCCTGTTTAAATAAACACAGACTCTAAGCTCTGTGACCCTGGAATTGCTCTTCTTGTAAGGGTAGGGTCCTGATCACAGGGCAGCAGGTATATTAGCATTATTCATGCAGGGGAGTTAGACAAAGGGTTGGCACTGTGACCGTGGACCCCATACTGCTGCTGAACAGTTTGGGCACTATCTAATGTACCTTTGTTATAGAAGCAAAGCAGAAAAAATGGTCTCCTGGGTTTCCAGAGGTGGCTGTCTGCCTGAGAATCCTAGACTCTTTTAGGAATAATTCCACTAATGGAGGATCAGGCTGACATTCCCCTAGGAAACCCCCGTCACAACATCTTACCTGTAAAAGATTACATTCCTTTTTTAGTGATTGGTAACTAGCTGCTCCCCCAAAGGCCTTTGTGTGCACTCCCGATTGGCTTCTGGCCCAATATCTGCTCTCCACAGCCCTGTTCGGATTGTCGGAGCTGCTCATTCAGACTGCTCAGTGCCTCTGAGAATTTTTAATACTGCCCTGACCTAGGGGTCCACACTACTTCACTGTCCCTCACTTTTCAGTTTTCTTCCTTCTAAAGATTTGTCAGGGCTTTTCTGAATTGAGGGATGCTTGACTCCCTGCCTCCTAGTCCATGGCCCTTGATCGTTTTATAGAACAGAGAGAAAGAAGATAGCCGTGGTGGAAGGAGGGGACTGGCAATGTAGTTTCCAGCTCCTGCCCTGGTGACCCTCTGCTTGGTGATCTGGGTCCAGTTGCTAGAGAATGAAGGCAAATGTGTTGACGTTGGACGGATATGCCTCCTTGTTCTTACTACCTTGCCACATTGCTGCCCTCGACTGGGGC
The DNA here is from genome assembly GCF_950005125.1 of Chionomys nivalis. Lineage (NCBI taxonomy): Eukaryota > Metazoa > Chordata > Mammalia > Rodentia > Cricetidae > Chionomys > Chionomys nivalis. Next base: position 94,989,524 of record NC_080112.1, read on the forward strand.
TGTCAGATGCTCCCACTTGCTCCCCAGGTCTAGGTGGGGAGCTTCCCCTCTGCCTTCTTCTTCCTCCTATCTTTCTGTCCTGGGTAGCTCACACCTTATCTTCTGCTTCCAGTCAGATAAGCTCCCTAGCACCGGAAGTCTCCCTCACTTGGCCCCTCTTCTTCCTCCCTCCGAGATCCCACTTCCTTCTCCCTGTCAAGGCCTAGCAGCTCCAAGGGCCTAGCTTTGCCCCTGGTATGTGAATGTTCTGTTCTCCCTGGGCCCAGTATTAATTTGCTCTCATTTGTGAGCTGCATTGTTAATGTGCATGGCCTTTTCTCCATGTGTAATACTGCTCCCTGCTGCCTCTCTTGCCTTCCCACCCACATCCTTCTTAACCTTGTAATAACAGGGCCTCCCTTGTGGAGAGAGGGCTGGGCCTCTGCAAAACGCTCTTATACACTACGTAGTGATTCACCACAGCCTCACAAACACCAGAGCAAACCATTCCTGTGGGATGGGTGAGGAGATCAAGGCTCAGAGAGGTGAGAAAGAGTGTGTGTGTGTGTGTGTGTGTGTGTGTGACCAATAAAACATGATGTGAAATGGCCGAGAGGGCTTAGAGACACAGCTCGCTCCCATAGCATCCCACACATTGCCCTCTAGGGTCAGATGGAGTTCTTGGGAAGGTGGATGTATGTTCACACTAGGATCTGAATTTTGGGTTATGGCTGTGTGACAGGCCCTTGCACGAGTAGTTTTTAAAAAACTTCCTATGCGCAGCCAGGGTGAGAGCCAAGGACTAAAATGAGGAAGTAGGGAGAAGAAAAAAAAGAAGAGAAATGAAGGCAGGGCTAGGGGGCAGCGGAGAGGAGTGAACAAAAAAAGAAAAAGAAGAGATTTGGCTTAACAGCCTGCAGCTCTGTTGAAAACCTTGAGCATCTCTAGGTTTGCCAGAGGTAGTGGTAGAAATTATGGCCTCAGTCTCCCTCCGAATTCTGCTTGAAATCATTCTGCAGGCTTTCCAGTCCCTCCTCAGCCTTCGGCTGCCTTTGTAAATCATGGCATAAAGAGTAAAGGCATTCCTCTCCGTGCACATGCTCTTCAGCTGTCTAAGTGTGTTTAGGTTCTTTTGTCTGCAAGCAGGCGCTAACCTTCCTGGGTTACAGCATTGGGGCTATTGGGGGCTGAGGGGTAAAGACTTCCCTGTGAGTTAGAAATAGCCCATCTTTAGATTATACATTGAAAATACTTGGAATAATAACCATCTAAATAGATACCATGCATTAATCACTTATATGTGACAGGTATCCCAGTATGTGACCTCACCTTTTTCTCGTAACTATCTTCTGAAATAGCTATTGCTTTTATACCTATTTTACGTATTAGGGAAAAGGAGACTCTAGTTACTTCATTCAAAATTCACCCAGGGAAGCAGGGGAACTTTGTTAAGCTTGCCTCATGTTTTCAATGACTTTTGAAATGATTTAGTTATTTAAATTTTTTTACATACAAAATATTTTGATCATATTTTCTCTCCCCTAACTCCTCCCAGGTCCTCCCTAACCACCCAATTTCATGTTCTCTCTAAACCCCTTCCTTATCAAATAACAACAACAAAAAAGATCATAACAAACAATGTGTGTGCATGTGTGTGTGTGTGTGTGTGTGTGTGTACATGTCTGTATGTCTACAAATGTGTGCATTGCCCACAGAGGCCAAAAGTGGGTGTTGGATTGCCTGGAACTGAAGTTACAGATAGTTCTGAGACAACTACTGTGGATGCTGGGAATTGAACCCAGGTCCTATGTGAGAGCAGCAAGTGTTCCTAATCTCTAAGCCATTTTCTAGCCTCTTAATGATTTTTTTATTGTTAATATATAAAAAATAAATTGTTTTTATTGTTAATATATGAAAATTGTCCTAACAATATGCCAAGACTGATGACCTAAGTTTGATCCCTGGAACCTACATAGAGCACTAACTTCCACAAAACTGTCTACACACACACACACACACACACACACACACACAAAACCATTGTACTGGTAACTCAGTGCTTTAAGGGTCCACCAAATCCTAATTTGATGGAACTAAGTGATAGTGTCCCTGTTGGATGAGAGACTCTCTGGGTCACCCCAGTGCCCTCTGTTCCTTCTGGAGTCTCATTATAGGGTGAAGTGTCAGTCTCCATTTAATATTGTACTTAAATTCCTGAACTGTTTTTATTAAAAGAACAATTAAAAAGGGAAAGAACACTCCTTGGGCATTATATCTGATCTCCTCCTAATGAGTACATTGACTCTTTCAGTCTTGGCTGTTTGGGCATCTGAGTTTATAATCCCGTCTCTCCCCTCTGTCATTTCTTTAACGTGATGAGAGGATAAGCTGAGTGCCCCTGTTACAGATTGGTCCAGAGTCGTCTCCTCGGTGGAGGGTGCACCCATGTAGGCAGTTGGAGTTACAGACAACCTTTGACCCATGGAGGCAGGCCTGGAGTCAGCAAGGAAGAACAAGTCCCCAGAACCTCATCAATGGAAGAGAGCTGAGTTATACCTCTGAGACTGACGGACTTGTTCAGTTTCTTGTCGATCGTCTATGAAATGGGTAGAGTGGGAATAACATTACCCATTATCATTGTTATTTATATTACTGATGTATGTACTCCACGGTGTTATTATGACGGGTATATGTGAGGTGCCTGGCTCCAAGGAAATTCTTAATAAATGCTAGCTATTTTTATTCCTATTATTCTTCATGTTGGTTTCTCTTGTTACCACCAACATGCTTTCCTTTGCTCTCTTCTCTGTGGCTGTTACTGTCCTGAAGATGGACTTCAGGGGCTGATGCCTACAACACAAATGCTCTGCTACTAAGATGCATGTCTACCCAGCCCACATCCCAGCCTTTAACACACGGTTTTGTCAAAAAGTGTCATCCTGATGTAGATAATGGTGCCGAGTAGAGAAATCTGTTTACAGATACTTCTTTCTGGGACAGTCTTTTTTTTTCAGGGCCACTCGTGGAAATTTGGGGTGAATTTTTTTTTTTTTTTTTTGGTTTTTCAAGACAAGGTTTCTCTGTGTAACAGTCCTAGCTATCCTGGAACTCGCTTTGTAGACCAGGTTGGCCTTGAACTCACAGAGATTCGCCTGCCTCTGCCTCCTGCATGCTGGGATTAAAGGCGTACGCCATCCACCGCCTGGCTTGGGGTGATGTTTTATTGAGCAAAATTGCATTTACCGCTTTAAAATGGGGAAATCTCCAACATCATCTTCCAGACTCAGCTGAAGTCACCTTGCCTGGGAAGCCTTTCTAAACCTCATCTTTCCCTAGGCAGAATTAATTAACCTCCGTTAGAACGTGTGTTCTTAGAGGGCAGGACAAGACCTTTGTTTTGCTTATCATATCCTCAGACCCAGTATTTTTTTTTTTTTTTAGATAAGCTTCACTATATAGACTGGCCTGGAACTCGATATGTAACCAAGGCTGGCCTTAAACCTACCATCCCGCTTCCCCACCCTCACCATTGCTGGGTTTGCAGGCATGAACCACTCACTACCCCTGCTCAGTTAATACTTCTTAAAAAAATTTATACTTACTGATTTCATTTTGTGTGTATGAAATTTTTGCCTAAATATATGTCTTTGCACCATGTTTGTGTCCCATGGCCTTGGAAGCCAGGAGAGGGTGTTGAATTCCTTGGAACTGGAGTCACAGACGTTTGTGAGTTACTGTGTTGGTGCTGGGAATTGAACCTCGGTCCTTTGGAAGAGCAGCCAGTGATCTTAACGGCTAACTCATTCCTCCAGCCCCAGTGAATCTTCTGTGAATGAACGGGCAGGGGAGATTGTGGTGAAGAGGACTGTTGGAGATAGGTTAGCAGTCCCACTTTCTGGGTGTGCAGCTCTCTTAACTCTCTCCGTTGAACATCCCATGTTCTTCCATCTAAGATAAATTTTCTTTTCTAAAACTTTCTTGTAAGATCGGTAAGCAAAACCAGTTTGGAGCTTTTCTAAACTTGTAGAAATGTAGTACCCATTTCTTTGGGTAGCCATCACTGTGATGGATACAGATGCTTCTCCAACCCAGGTTTTCAGAGGGTCCCCTGAAGCATTAGGAATTTCCTGAAGATCCCTCCTGAGTACCAAAGAATGGGGGCTTTATATTCTCATTCTCTTTAAGATCTCCTACTAAGTCTTTCTTCTCAGCACATATTTGAATCTCCCATGCTTCTACTTAAAGGAGATGTGTTACCCTGAGATGTTAGCTACTTCTGAGTGCAGTTCTAACACCCCTTCAGTCACTCCCCCAATTTGTCCTCTAAATCAGGCAAGAATTTTCTTCAAATGATTGGTTGTACCAGTCTCTTGTGGAGAATGGGCTAATACAGTGTGGGTCACCAAGCCTGCCAGTAGTCATAAGAGGAACATCGGATAGTCATGCTCACCAGTTGCTCCCATCCCCCAGTGTGGTACAGTAACCATCTCCATCTCAAGGTAATTTTCCCATTCTGTTTCTTCCAGACACAGACCACGGGCATGCAAAAACAATTTGAGAACCATTAAGTCAAAAGTACATCTTTCCAAAAAGGCCAGATGATCCGGAGTCATTAAAAGACACCTTGGTGCTTCTGTCTCAGGAGGAGTTAATGTCACATAAGATGGCTGGCACTAGGCCAAGCAGTGCTCTGTGCAGGAGCCCTCCAAGTGGAGAACACATGCCCTAAGACTCAGGGTATGCCAGAAGAGCCACCTGAGATTAGGAGACACTGGGAAGACCAAGGAAGTAAGTTTCCATAAAGTACCTATCCCAACACTGTGTGTATATGCACTGGTGCATGCACACACACGAGTGTGAGTGCGCGTGCACACACCCCCAAACATAGGCAGGGCCACAAGTTGGCAGGAAAACACCACCCACACTCTTGCTATAAGATCCACATGTGATTTGCCAACAAATTGCAAATTAACCTCCTAGTGAACAGATTAATGGTATTCATGGTAATTTACAGTCCAAGTTTCATAGCAACAGACTTTGAGCATTCTGGTTGTCTAAGAATTCAAGGATTTTTAAGTTCCTGGAGACATTGCAGTAATTAACCCGATAAGCCTATGCAAATTAGCCCCAATTTGACACTGTCATTTCTGAATTCAGTATCCAAAGTATTGGCTCAGAAGGTTGCTGGTTGCTGCTCTAGATCCTTGGCTTAAGGTGCTAAGATGACAGATGCCAGTCTGCGTTTGTTGATGCAAATGAGGCCACAGAGCAAAACTCCCCATCAGGCCAAGGGAAGGACCAGACAATTACAAATGGTCTTCTGCACGACAAGGAGAATGGAATTGATGCTCTGGGAGAAATGATGATAGGGATCTATCTGTACAAGACTAGCATGGGTATTTTAAGGTCCTTGGTTTGGGACACAAATCTCTGGTGTGTGCAGGAGTTGGGACTGAAGGTCAAGAAGAAGCAGCCTTTTTGTGGCGTACTGCCATGTGCTACTGAAGGGTTTTTTTCCCCCAGAAAGATCAGTTTCCTAAAATAAACCCAGAAGCTGGGATTCCCAGTTTCTTCCCTAGGAAGGTGAGGTTTAATTGGCTCTGTTGCCCATTCTTAGCAAAAAAATCACAGAATATGCTCAACTCCCTCATCAAATTAATCAGCCTAGAGCACAGCTTGTGATCTCTCTCTATAGGTGAACTAGTTCCTATCCAATAATGTGTAGCTTCAGGGGGTGGCCACTTCTCCTTACCCTCACAGATCTCCATCCTTGACCTCCTTCTTGTTGGATCTCTTGAACCCCCAGGACTCATTAGGCTCCTTGGTTTATCTTTTCTATGATTTGAGCTCTTCAGGTCAGAGCAATGACAGACAGAGGAGAAAGCATCACTGCCTAGTACTAACTGCGGCTGCCCAGCTTAGCAGTCCAGGACCTTTCAAAAAGCCTTCCTGAGTTTTCGTTTGGGGTAGGGGGTGAACAGGGATATATTGTTGATAAACTGTTCAGGTCGCCCATAAACAACCTTCTAGCGATGGGTTAGTGCCTGGCACTAAGACTTCTTTCTATAATGCGAAGCCTGATAAGGTAAAGATGAAAGCAGCCTCACTACAGGTGAAGAGCGTACACTCCAGGGCGATAAGATGCTTGCCATTTATAGCAAGGTCCTTCAGTGATTACTATCTTTAACTGTCTTTCTCAGCAACTGTTAGCTAAGTCAGTATTTGAAAAGCACTGGAAGGCCTTCTTGTAGCTGCTGGCTTCTGCTCTTAAATGTGTACATCTAGCTATCCTCCTGAAATGATGTCCATCACTGCCTTTGTTCTGGTATCCCTCCCCATTCTAACTATGCTTAGGTCCCCTAGCTGCCAGGGTCCAATCCACCTCTAAAAATGTTTTGTAAGGGCTGGAGAGATGGCTCAGAGGTTAAGAGCATTGTCTGCTCTTCCAAAAGTCCCGAGTTCAATTCCCAGCAACCACATGGTGGTTCGCACCCGTCTGTCATGGGGTCTGGTGCCCTCTTCTGGCCTGCAGACATACAGACAGAATATTGTATACATAATAAATAAATAAATATGTTAAAAAATGTTTTGTAAGGTTTTGCTCTTGGTGGTGGGTTACTATGCAGTCAATGCTGACCTGGAACTCACTAGCTGCTCTAGAACTAACAGTCTTCCTGATTCAGTCTCTCAAGTTCTAGGATTAAAGTTGTGTGTGACCACACCCAACCTCCTACCCATTTTCTTTGACTGTTAGGGATACCTTGTGCCAGCTGCATTGGCTCCTAGAACTGCAGGTTCAGGACTTTGGGGTTCTACAAGAGGGATGCAAGTTGGTATACATGGAACTATTATGTGAGTTCTCACATAATGACCCACAATGATGGTGACAATGACAGCTTTCAATTGGGGAGCAGTATCTGAGTTCTCACATAATGATCAATGATGATGGTGACTGTTTTAAATTGGGGAGCACTGACTACATGCTAGTCACTTTACACAGGCTGCCCATGCAGTGACTCATTCAATTTTCATAACAACTCTCTGAACTTGAGTCTTCCTATTCTCCTTGTAAAGATAAGGGCACTGAGGTCAAGGTTTAATTAACTTCCTCAGGATCACACAGATAATAAGAGACAATGCAAGAAGTCAAACTCTGGCCAAGAGATGCCAGACACTTAAGCATTTATCTTAAAACATTGCACAAAATTACATATCCCTGTTTTCCAAGCATTAGGCCAGTGCCAGAATGATTAAAGAAATCTATATTTATTTTAAGATATGTCTCAGTGGGGTAGTACATACCTGTAATCTCAGCTCTCAGGTGGCTGAGGCAGGACTGCCAATTTGAAGTCAGTCTAGGCTACACAATTAGCCTGTTTATAAATAAACACAGCCACAAATTTAGATGAATTCATCATCACTATTCATTTCTCAATCACCAGATAGTAAGAGTAAAGCTGCTATGAAGAGGCACTAGAATATGGATGCTTGGCTTTTGTCATTTGGGACGTGAACTACTTCCCCTCTGTGTCTTCTTACCTGTGAAGCCACACATCTCTTACCTGATCACCTGCTATTTTATCTCCAAGGCCATGGCCCACTCTGTAGATACGGCACAGGCAGGGAACCATGTTGAAAGCTACCTTCATAGTCAATCATTCATCATATAAATAGTTATTGAGATTCTACATCATGCCAGTGGTAGTGCTAGAGCCTCAGGATAGATACTACACTAAACAAAAGATTTAACAAAAAAAGCTCTGCCCTTGTATGCCTTGTATTCTAGTGAGAAGACACAGACAATAAATAAATTTGTAGGTACAATTCTATGCTAGCGCAGAAAATAAGTCTTTGAGGGAGAGGGGAAACAAAGGAAGAGAAAGACAGCAGAGAAAGCGGCAACTGAGCAAAGTGCTGGAGGAAGAGAGAAAGTGGGTGTTGCAAGCACAGGGCAGCGAGTGCGAAGGCTCGAGTAGAACATACTCAGTGTAGGCAAGCACCGCGAGGAAAACTGGTGTTGCTGAATGATGGGGTATGAGGTGGATTTTAGGAAGTGGCTCTGTTGGTAATTCTTCAAGTCAGCTATTCGGATTCCTGTAATCTCAGTTGCTTTCAGGGTAGCCCTTAAATGATGAGGCAAACACATGTGTTTAGTAATTTCTTTTTGGATTCTTTGGTGACTTCTGTGATCCTTCAGCCCAAGGAGTAAAGGATACAACTTGGAAGTTCTACAGACTGGGACTCGCTCCAAGGTTCTACCTCTTAGCTGTGTGACTTTCTACTTCTCTGAACCTCAACTTCCTTTTCTGTACATAGAAATGACAAGGCATGGTGATGATTGGCCAATAATCTAGATAAAGTGATAATTCAAATAAAATGCCAGGGCCCATGCCAAGTATACAGAAAATGTTCAAGAAACAGTAACTGCTAGTATTTATTTTCACCTAGCAATGAATGACAGAGTTAAGTCTATGTGATCTTGGTGAACTGAAAGGCCCATGGATTTCTAGCAGGGGAAAACCTCCTAATCCATTGCAACAGTGGGTTATCAGTAGAGAGAAGACTTCCCGTAGAATAATCCACTATTATGGAATGTGCCCTGATAGTAATACTTAGAAGGGTTAGGAACCATTGTGGTGCATGACTACCTTTTTCAGTGAGTTTGCATGTCCTTTTAAAGGATGAGACCCTGGACCATAGCCCTTCTGGTATCTTTGAATTAGTGAGAAATTTGGATGAAGCCTCAAATCTCCTGTATGATGAGGTGTTTCTATAGTCTAGTCCCCTTTACACTGTTGTTTCTGCTTCAGTGGGAGTATGAGACAGGGCAGTCAGTGGGAGTAGGAGACAGGGCAGTCAATGGGAGTAGGAGACAGGGAAGTCAATGGGAGTAGGAGACAGGGAAGTCAATGGGAGTAGGAGACAAGGCAGTCAATGGGAGTATGAGACAGGGCAGTCAGTGGGAGTATGACACAGGGCAGTCAATGGGAGTAGGAGACAGGGAAGACAGGGACTATGGAAAAAGTCAGGAGCACTGTTTGCCCAACAGTGGGCAGCCTCAGGGGTTGGCATTCTTCCTCAAGTACAAATATCTTTAAGTGCTATCCTTCTGGTCATTTTATCTAGTCTCCCTGGTCTCTAAACACACAATCCTGTCCAGCCGCAGAAAGTGACCATGACAAAGACACCCGTGATAACCTTCAAAGAAACCACCCTGAGAGCTTTGCCTGTGTCTGACCCAGAGTCTAGGCACAGATGGACCTACTGTACAGAAGAGTTGCATCTCGGGCAATTTCCTTGCAAAAGCAATTTTCACATTCCAAAACTTATTTTCCTTTTAACTTTTAACATAAAACTGGAGAATTTTTTCCTTCATGGGAAGAGAAAGAAAGAAAGAACAGGAGAAAGAAAGAAAGAAAGAAAGAAAGAAAGAAAGAAAGAAAGAAAGAAAAGTAGGGCTCCAAGACTTAATAAAAATCGTGTTTATGAATGCAACAGAGCAACACACTTGAAAATCACAAATATGAATGGAAAAAAGAGAATTTTCTTATAAAATATTAACAATGCCCCCAAATGAGTTGCAAGATCTGAATACAAAATAGCTAGTGTTATTTTGATGTTTGGCACAATAGCTTAAAGGCCTAAAAGAAAAACAACGTCAGCTTAACTGAACAGAACACACCGAACTGAAAAGTTGCCTAGCTTCAAGAAAATTGTCTTTGTAATGATTTCCAGCAGGGGATCATGGAACATTCTTTGCATGCTCGGATTCTGAGCTCTGGCACCCAGGAGAAGCTGTTGGGTTTAAGAAACGAACAAGGTGATTTGGGCCAGAGAACAGACCAAGAAGCCATGGCTTTGCTTAAAATGCCCCGGGAAATGAGTTAATTGGGAACAAGGGGGGATGGAAGGACTTTCTGGTGACACAAGATTCAGAAGACATAAAACTTCTGTAAAATCAATCTTTGGATGCTATCCAACCAACCTGTCCCCCAGATTATAAATGTGGGATTAGCCCCCATTTCTTTAGAAAAAAAAATCTATGAGGGACTTTCTAGCCTTGGTATTTCTCTGAAGAACATTCCTGAAGAGGTTGTATAAAGGGGTCCTAGGGACAAAAAAATGTCTGAGAAGTGCTATCTACTCTAAATTGGTGCCGCTCAGAATTTAATGCGCAGACAACTCCCCTGATGATCTTGTCACGATGCCAGTTCTGGCTGGGAAAGTGTAGGGTGGAGGCTTCAGCTCCTGCATGTCTAACAAGCTCCCAGGTGATGCCTCTTCTGCCAGTCCTCAGATCACACTTCGAATGGAAAAACCTCTAAATGTCCGTTTGGAGATTCATGATGCTCATTAGTATATTAAAAGCTCGGCAAAATCCTGTAGTAGAACTTAGCTCATCTAACTCAGTACTCAAAGTCATTTATACCCAGAAACCCTTTTCTCCCCGTGGTACCTATTAATCCCTCACACGTGGAAGACCATAGAAGTCAATTTTGGAAATGCTAATCAAGCTAACACTACTTCACCTGGAGTGACACCCCCCCCCGTCCCCGCAAGAACTGTACATTTGGGGTCATGGCCACAAACCCCATCTGTCCTCATCTGTAGCTACCTAATAGCACTGCAAACACAAAGATTTACCAGGGCTGTGAGTTACTATTGGTTTTCAAAGTCCAATGAAAGAAAAATATCCCCAAACTCTATTTACCAGCTTGCTATGCTCACTACTTTCCAAAGTGCTTCGCAGCCTTAATGTGGCTTGAGCTGAAATAAAAGAAGGGAAAAGTAAAGAGATTTACAGGGGAAAAGAGCTGGCATTTTCAAAAAGAGAAAAATGGGATAATAAAGAAAGAACATTGAAAGTAGACAGGCGGTAAGGGATTCAGGTGAGTGAGGGTTAGGAGAAAGAAGAAGGCCCTGCTAGGAGATGCTGGTGGCCAGGGCCACTAGCAGTTGTCATGAAGGTAATTTGTGCTTACAGAGTCCTGCTGGACCAGGTGCAGAGGAAGAAAATACAAAGAGAAGGATCATCTTGTTTGCCAGACTTCCACCTACAGATATTAGCTGCTATATTTTTTCAAAGTTCTTTTATAAAAATTGATTGGCCCAGAGGCCCTGTGAGCATATTCCCTATTCTTAAGGCATGAACTGCCAGATGGAGATAGTCTTGGTCCATCAGGAGGGCATATCCAGTCACATCCATGGTGGTCTGCTCTCCCAGCCCCATCCCAGTCAGGAGATGGCTTTGAGACATTTCCAGTCATCAGAAGCCAGTGGCAGGCAGATAGTGCTCACAAAAACACAGAAATGGAGAGATGCAAGCATTTCTTCGGTCAGGACCCCTAATACAAGAGACAGTTTGACATAGGACACAAAGTTCTAGATAAAAGTCATGTCCTAGCTCTGGTATTGCCTGGCTGTGAGGTCATAGGTGAACTGGTCTATATAACCCCCCAATTTTCTCTTCTCAGAAGTGGGCCAAGAGTCAGTATATAGTGACCCATACCTACAATCGTGGAACTTGGGAGGAGAATCCTGAGTTTGAGACCAGACTGGGCTACATAGTGAGTTCAAGTCCAGCCTGGGTATACAACCAGATTCTGTCCCCAAAACAAACAAACAAACAAACACACAAACACACAAAAACCAAAACCAAAAAGTAAAAATAAATAAACCACCTCTAAGAATAGCCTGGTAGTAGCTGCAGACAACAAGGTTAAAATAACTCTCAAGTGCTATCTTCATCACCCATTATTGTTATTAAGGGAATTTTAGCACAAAGGAAGGCTTTGACAGCCGATATGATGACAAGATGACAACGATCACAATGACAACAATGGTGTTACTGTTCTTGATGAGGAGGGAACTTTGGTAGTTGACGTCAGAAAGCAGCACGCTTTGAAAGGTGCTAGGGTGCTCGGTTTGAATCCTCATGCTGGTACCTAATAGGAACTAGTATCAGTTTCTCAGCTGTAAAATACATTCCTATCAATGTGAAAATGAAATAAAAGGCCCTGTGTGCAATAGAGGGCCCAGTGCCTAGTCCAGTAGAGGCAATCACAGCTCTCAGCGAGTTAGCTAGTGATCGGGCATCTTTGACATTTTTTGAGATAGAGTCTTAGCTTGTCACCCGTTCTGGAATGGAACCCACTATGCAACCCAGCCTGGCTAGAACTTATGGAAATCTTTCTGATTCAGCTTCCTAAACGCTAGGGTTAGTGGAGAGAACAACCATGCTGGATCATTGTCTAGTAATCGAAGGAGCATCGGGAAGGAAAGTATAGAGTTATAAAGTGCTCTCACAATCCTTTCTGGGAATCCTATACATGTCTGTAGGACTTACGTACATCCCATGCACCTTTCTGTATATAACCCTTGCATATACTTGGCAAATAATGTGTTTGGGTCCATATGCAAAATGAGCCTGTTTGTTGAGTAAATTTTCCAGTATATAGAGATTCATAATTTAGAGCTTAATGTGTGTTTCCCCACCCTAGATGGTACCTTTTATTTCAAGAAGGGTTGTTCAAAATGTGAATTAATAAAATCTTCTAGGCCAAGCTGTTAATGTCAGGCTTGAAGGTCTGAGTCACCATCAAATCCAAAGCATGTAGCTCGGAGGCTAAGGCATGACAGTGCACAATAATTATCTACTGTCTAAAATGTTACATTTTCATCACAAAGCATTTTTGTAGCAAGCCTTTCCCTTATTCCCCCTTCCCCCTACCCATCTCCCTCCCTTGCCTCGCTTTTAGGTCATGAATAAGGATGCTTTCATGTGCACTTAGAAAAATCTCGTCAGCCTGCAAATGGGCTTAATTTGAATATTAGCCATAAGGGCTAAACACCCACAAGTACACAAAGACTCCCTCAAGTGAATACACAGTCACTCTCCAAATGCTTTACCAGCTTTGGGCCTCCCTTGCAAGATTTGGGTCCTGCTTCTTCAGAGGGAAATAGAAGAGCATGCCTTTGTGATGGTTTCCAGAGCCAGTGGAGATAGAATGAGGAGACCATTTGGGGTCCTTGTCGAAACCAGGTGGATCTGGGGTGAAATTTCAGTCATAACACCAGCTGGTTCCAGAATCGTTTTTGGAGAGGGAATTGGGACTGTCTTAAAGATTGTCTTAAGCTGATTGCCTTGACTACTTGGATAGGCACAAGACAGGAATCGGAGGCGAGAGCTTAATATTGTTCAGGAACACTGAGGGGTTGTGGAAGGAAGAAGAGGAGGTGACGGTGACAGAGGAGGAAGGGGAGGGGAAGAGGAGGAGAATGAGGGGGGCAGGGAAGGGGAGAGGAGGAGAGGACAGGGGAACTGAAGAACAGAATGGGTAGTTGAAACCTGACTGAGAAAATGACCAAGGGATTTCTTAGGCCCACGATTGTAAACTTTAATGTGGCTGTCTGCCCACAGCTGCCTTCTACACCCACTCCTTGGGGAAATGGTTATTTGGGTGGAGTTAAGGAAGACAGTAAAGCTCCACATTTTGGTGGACTTGGAAAAAAATGCAACAAGTAAACCATTTAAACCCACAATTCCTTAATGCTGGCTGGACATTCAAATCACACAGGTGAAGTATTTAAAATCTAGCAATGGCCCCTAGGATCTTCCCTCAGAGACTGATTTAACTAATCTGGGTGTTTGCTGGTACTCTTTGAAGAGTGTCAATATACTCTTCCAAGCTCCTGGGATGCTTCTGACTGGCAGTCAAGATATAGCACCATGATGGAAGAAAGCTCTTGGAGCCAGAAGCCGTTGTTAGGGATAAGGAGAATGGAAATCCTTCCTGCGAACACGCAGGACATAGGTCTTGAATAAATCTTAATGTCTGGCTTCAGGAAGGGCTGAGTGGTGTCATTCTTCTGGACGTCCCTGCCCGAGCCATGACAGCTCTCAGCTCAGTCCATGGCACTTCATCTTGCTCTGGATGTCTCCGTTCCCCCTTTCCTACTATTTGAGCTGAATCTTCTTCCTCTCCCTCCCACCCTCTGCAGTCCTCCCTCATTTCCTCTGTGTGGCATGCGTGTGTGTTTATATATGTATGAGCGTACATTTGGGATCCCAAAGAAGTTGGATTTAATACCGGGTGAGCCTTCCCACTTCAGATAATCTGTTTAAACAAATTTCCTCACAGGAGTGCCCAGCAGCGTGGGCTCTAGTCGATTCGAGACAGAGTCAAATTGACAACCAACCATCACACAAGGCAATGGTTTTCCAAATGAACCTAGGACAGTCCTTAAAGCACTCTGACTGCTGGCAGGCTAGCAGGCTGTTAGAGGAGGGTACTGGGGAATCCAGCAGCTTCTGGTCCTCAAAGGTGGTAAAGAGATTGCTATTCACTATCTATCTGAAGCTGGACTTTCCTGGTCTTTACACTACCTAAACAGTGCTGGAGCTGGAAGCCTGAGAAATGTCTAGAACACCCAGGTCCATGTCTATGAGATACCTGGAAATGATATCCAGCAAAGATCTAGCTTCCTGGGGCTCTTCCACATCCCTCCGTAGTGCCTTCCCTCCTCACTTTGACAGATCTCTTCAACCCCCCCCCCCCACTCCAGCATTTTATGCAGCTCGGAGTGAAGTAAGCTCCACAGACCAACTTACCAGTTAAAAGCTCACTCTGTCGTGGGCAAGGCAGGAGCCAGTGTTTTAGCAGCAGTATAACTGCAACCAGAGAAGGCAAAAGCAGCGAATGGCAGATTGCAGATGCCAGTTCCCTAGCTTTTATAGGCCCGGGCCTGAGGGATGGATCATCCTGTCTTACCTCCTGAGGCTAAATGTGACAAACAAGGGCTCTGCTGTGGGAAGCCATTCAGTAAGCCAGGACCAAAGAGGGACGCTTCCCTCGCCTCGTATCCGTGACTCCCTCCACTCCTGCCCCTCCACGGGGAAATGACTTAAGGAGGAGAAAACAAGGCTGGCCTGAAGCTACCTGCAGGGACAGGGTGACCACAGTTCCCTTTCCCAGGATAACTTTCTCAGGGCCACAAGCAGGAATTGAGTAGACCGGGTATAGCAGACTACAGCTTGTCAATTTGTTGATTTTAGAACGTCACAGATACCTTTCTTCTTAAGAATTACTTGCTTATTGTTGTAATCTGTGTACATGATGTATGACTATACATATGCCACAGGGCCCCCATGGAGGTCAGAGGACAACTTCGTGGGGTCTGCTTTCTCCTTCTGCCTTTATCTAAGACACAGGGACTGAACTCAGGTCACCAGGATTATGAAAGAAGCACCTTACCCACTGAGCCATCTAGACAGTCCCCAGACACCTCACTGGCTCCCAGAATCCTTTTATTTTTATTTATTTATTTATTTATTTATTTTTTTTGGTTTTTCGAGACAGGGTTTCTCTGTGGCTTTGGAGCCTGTCCTGGAACTAGCTCTGTAGACCAGGCTGGTCTCAAACTCACAGAGCCAGAATCCTTTTATAATGAAAAAAGAATTAAATTACTTTAAAAAACTTTTTATTTATTCTTTGAGAATTTCATACATGTTTACAATGTGCTTTCATCCTCCCCACCCCCACTCGGTTACCTCCAGCGCCTACTAGAACCACCCCACAGTGAGTGTCTCTCCATTTCATTGTACTCTCTTGCGGCATCATTTAAAAGGGTATTCTTAAAGGAAAAGCGCTGGTAATGCAGCCATTTCACTCCCTGGACCTGATGCATCCCTTGGCAGAATTCTCAGCGTGTCCTCACGGCTCTTCCACTGTGTGCCAGAGGCAAAAACAGCAAAGGTGAAGAGGACCAGGCTGCCATGGCGTGTCTTGCCTCACGTCAGGTGTCTATACGTGCTCCATCATTTCACTCCCATCTTTGCTTCCGGCCCTTCCCATCCATGACTCCATACCTCGTTTTTCTACTCATAATGAGCCTTTTGCGATGTTATTTTATATATATATATATATATATATATATATATATATATATATACATACATATATATACATATACATACATATATATACATATACATATATATATATATATATAGAGAGAGAGAGAGAGAGAGAGAGAGACAGGGTTTCTCTTTGTAGCCCTGGCTGTCCTGGAACTCACCATGTAGACCAGGCTGGCCTGGAACTCACAGAGATCCACCTGCTTCTGCGTCTCTGAGTATTGGGATGAAAGGCGTGCGCCACCACCGCCGGGCGTGATGCTGTTCTTTGTACTTATTTGCATCCTTTTCACCTTTCACTCCCTTCCCTGCATTTTGACTCCTTGGGTCCAATTAGTGCTTCCAGTATGTGCATGAATGCAGGATGTGGGACCATTTGCCAGAACACTGTCAAGCTAGAGCAGGGCCCCATTCCAGAAGAACTGTCTATCATCCCCCAGCAGACATCGACTACCAATAGGCTCCTTGTCTTAGTGAGCCTTACCTCCATCCTCAGTTCAGTTTGGACTGGTTTACTCTGGCGTATGCAGCTACAGCTGCTGTGAGTTCGGGTATACAGTGGTCCTCTTACCCCGAAGACACGAATGTTCAGCAGTCCACAGCAGGCTCTGCCTCTTGTAGTCTGTCTCCTCTTCCTTGATGATCTTGAAAGTGTTGTGGATTTTTTTATTATTATTAATTTTGTTTATTTTGGTGGTGCTGGGGATTTGAACCTAGAACCTTGGACATGCTAGATGAGTGCAATATCATTGAGCAGTTAATTATTCACAAACCCAAAGACTTTCCTAAAATTAACTTATTTAGTGTGAATGTGTGTGTGATCTATGTGGGCATATGAGTATCACAGAGCATGTGAGATACGAGGGCAGCCAAGGGAACTAGTCTGTTCCTTCCACTATGGGATCAAAGAATTGCAGTTAGTTAGGCTTATGCAACACTTTGACCCATTGCATCATTCTGCTAGCCCCTAAAGGTGTGTTTGAAAACCTAGTAAACCAGCCGGGTGGTGGTGGAACACACCTTTAATCCCAATACTTGGGAGGCAGAGGCCAGCCTGGTCTACAGCGTGAGTTCCAGGACAGACTCCAAAGCTACACAGAGAAACCTTGTCTCAACAAAACAAAACAAACAAACAAAAACCAAAACAATAATAAAAACAATTAAACCAATTTTTTTGCAATTAAACAAAAGAAGAAACCTGTATATTTTCTAACATGATTGAACAAAACTCAAATGATCACTGCATCTGACAGGCCTAAAACATTTGATTTGGTCTAGGATCCTTTGCTTACTAGCTGAGAGATGGATGCTTCTACGGGAAATTTCTCTTTGGCCTCAATCTGCCCCACTTCCCCAGAAGAAAACCCCAATCGCACTGGGGCCTGTGCAAGGACTCACAAGTCCTACCTAAGGCTTCTGAAGAACAGATTTCCCAGCAGAGGAATCCAAGCGCCGTGCATCAGCAGCTCCTTCCACTTCCCAGCACTATTCTTTTGCTTCCTGCTACCACATTTCTGGGTTGAGTTGACCCGTTGATGTGACCGAACTAGAACGTCTCTTTCAGCCATGTGGTTCTTGCCTGAGAATTTAGAAGAGTCAGGAGGTAGACATTTCTAACGGTGAACAAGCAGGAGCTGGGATTTCCTTCTCTTAAGAACTCCTGTGTCTTCCCTAGAAGAGGTCCTTGGTCTTGTTTAATCAGGTCATTTGGAATTCATATCCACTCTAGGAGGTTATCTGCACTGTTAGAGGATGCTGCTGGGAAATCTGTGCCCACAGATACCGTTCTTGAACCTTCTAAAGATTCCTACCGTCTAGGATTTCTCTGGGGTTGGATCTCCCTGATCTAGACAGTCCTTGAAGAATGCCACAATCCCTGACTTCTGCTTGGGTTGTCTCCTGTTAGTCTGTCTTTCACTGACTCCTCCTGGCGAAGAAAGGAGCTCTCACTAGAGTGTCTGTCCCCCGCCCTAGGACTGATGCAGTTTTTCAGGGCTGAAGATTGATGGCAGGCGCTGAAGGACTTCCGTATCTTTTCTTCCACTGTCTGCCTCCTTCTGACTCTGGGATCTGAGGAGAATGCTTAGTGTTCCATGCATATTCTTATTTCCTCAAGGTTTTTGATAGTCCTCCCTTGAGTTGGCTAAATTGAGGAAGAGAAAGAGGAGAAACCATTGACTTCCCTTTCCCAGTGCAGAAGGAAGCCTAAGAAGGCCGGCTTTCTCCTTGCTCTCTCCCCACTGACTGACCCAGTGCTGATCTCTTTTTTTTTTTTTTTGGTTTTTCGAGACAGGGTCTCTCTGTAGCTTTGGTGCCTGTCCCGAAACTAGCTCTTGTAGACCAGGCTGGCCTTGAACTCCCAGAGATCCGCCTGCCTCTGCCTCCCGAGTGCTGGATTAAAGGCGTGCGCCACCACCGCCCGGCCCCAGTGCTGATCTTGGCCCAAGGCCCCTTTCTTCCCCGGATTGACTCTGCTGGGCAATTTGCTTCAGGTCCATCTTGCAGCATAATCTTCAGGCTGGCGCATGCACCGTGGGTGGGGGCAGTACAATCAGCTCATTGGAAGGCTGTAGTGTCTGGAAGGTCCTGGAACAGAGGCTGTGAGCACGGCCAGAAGGAGATACGTTGGTCTCAAGGAGTCACCTGCTTGCTCAGCTGCCTTCATATCGCATGCAACTCTCCAGTTTGATCCAGTCATTTCCCTACAGTGCGGGAGGAGTATTAACCTCCTGCATGATTAAGCTCTCTAGATGACAGTGTCTAGCCACTGTTATTCTTTGTGCTCCTTATGTATATGTATTGTATATTATATATACAAGTATACATTTATATATACATACATACACACACACACACACACACACACGTGTGTAGAGCAGTACTACCAGCTATTCAGAAAGGCAAGCAAGGGACAAGAGAAGGGAGCTCCATGGAAAGCCCTGCCCCCACTTGCCCTCTATTTAGGCCCCATCAGCAGAGGGTAAGGATGTGTTCTTTCTGAGACAGTGAATTCCAGAGGGGTAGCTGAGAGGGCAGGGGACAGCAAACAGTGGGCATAGCAGTCAGAGTCTGAGTTCAGACAAATGCTTAGCATATTTTTACCAGGAAGAACAAGAGGCATCTAAGACATGGTGTGGCTAGGGTAAACAGGAGGGCAGAAAATCCTGGGCTAAGTGCTGAGTAATCTGAACATCAGCAGGATGATGAGACCCAATCTGGCCAAGATGATAAGTGGCAATGGAAATCCAGTCTACGCTCTGCTCCAGAAACCACATGCCCCTCAAAAAGCTAAGTCTGCCTGGGCTCTCGGGGGCGGGGCACATGATTTGAGAAGCAGAGCATGGTCTTGGTGAAAGCCTCTGCAACTGTTCGGAGTAGCTCGAACTGCAACACCTCACTATTCTCCTCCTCCATATTGGAGCTCAGGAGACTGAGCTGTTGGAGACTGGCCCACATCCTATCATCTTTGGTTCCGGAGCATGGAAAGGCTGGGTCTATGAGTAGGGGCAGTGGAGAAACTGGCTAGGTCACCAGACCAGTGGGAAACTGTGAATCTGAGGTGAAGATGCAATTTTCATTTTGAGGGGATTATTTTCCAGAACCTTCTGCCCAACCAAAAATGTTTTAACTATGTTTTTATCTTACTGTAAAAGTAATACATGTCTTTTGAGTCTTTCAACACCTCCCTCCCTTGGGTTCCCTTTCATATGTCCTGCCACTTAACTTTTCTGCCCAGTACTGGGTGGGGGTCCTATCCAAGCATGCTCTTTGGGCATGTTATTCTTTCATGTTCTTCTCTGGGATGAAAATGAAGCTATGATAGATACCATGATACTCCCAGTTTCCCTATCCATACAATGGAGTCAGATTAAGGACCCTTTCCTCCTCTTAGGTATCTTGACCCTTAAAAGCCTGTTGTTGGTTTGCGTCTGGCTGCTCTTCTCCAGAAACCTGATAGAGGAAGCTGAGGTTAGGAAAACTATGCACCTTTGGGAAGAATCTGGCAACCTCTGTGCTCAGAGTTACAGGTAAGACCCAGGAAAGTGAAACACAGATCAAAAAGCTCTGACAAGACCGAGGGAGATGGCCAAGCCTGAAGTCAGCCAGCAGCTACTTACTAACAAGCACTGCACAGACATTATCTTCATCTCAGAACGGCCTTTCTAGTAAGCTTCTGCTGACAAAAGAGAGGGAGGGGAGTGGGCTGGAAAGAACATGAGGACCCACTGGACCTTGGCCTGACTCCAGAGCATGGCCACCTTGCTGGGGGAAGACAGGGAAGGGGATCTGTTTTGTCAAGGCCACATTTCAATTAGGACTGCCTGGCGAAGGTACGGGAGACGACAAGAGCTCTCTGCTCTGGGAGGAGGGTGCTGTCTGTTTACTTGCACAATGCATACAGTATTATGATTCGTTTTCAAAGGACTGGATTAAACAAGGTATGGTGGTGCATTCTTATAATTCCACCACATGGGAGATGGAGACAAGAAGTTGATGAGTTCAAGGCCATCCTCAGCTGCACACTGAGTTACATGACCAGCTAAGGTTATGTGAGACCTTGCCCTTTGTTTAAAGACTAGATTAAGATTCTGGGGGCTCTACTTTGACTAATTAGCTGGATGTTGTCGGGTCAGTCCCTTCCTCTCAGTAAGTCCTGCCTTATTTACATGCAGTTACATACAATACTAGGAAGAAAATGGAACCAAGAAGCACTCCCTTCTAGTCTCTATTCAACACATTCATTTGTTATACCCATCCGGCACTGGCCCTTGTGAGCAGCCAGATTTCATCCAGACCCAGACTCAATGATTTTGGAACATGGCTATCAAACATGACACAGGAGGAGATTTAATTTCCTAGAGGCTGAAGTCCTAGAGATTCAGGAGAATCTCCAAGGATTAATTCTGGCTAGCTTTCCCATGACCAGCTTGCTTCCTCTAGCAGGAGTTGGGCAGGTTTATTCAATCTAGCTCACTCTATATTTGCTCGCTCTCTCTTATTTGCTCCCCCCTTCTCCCCATCCTCTTGGTGGCATTTATCCTTTATAGTGATTGATGTAGACACTAGGCAAAAGCTTGCCAAGGGAAAATGCAAATTATGTCCCTGTCCCTTTTCTTCTCTCCTGCACTGGGATGGTTGAGAGTCCTTCTGTCTCGTGGGGCTGAAGCTGGGCAGGTGTATCAAAGGAGAAGCAGGGACAAAGTGATCCCCACAGAGTACCATTCATTGTGTGCTTAGGAGAGCTGGCCTGCAACCTAATGACTCTGTTTGTTGAGCTCCAAGCTAAACCTCACACTCTGCCAGCAGAAAGATGGGTGATGCCTTCTTTCTCTGAGCATGTAACGCTGACGGCGCTAGTGACTTGTTATATCCCCTTTCTCCCTCACGAGCAAAACCTCAAATGACCAATAGATCATACGGAAGTAAGGCTAGGTGGTTGGTCCTTCCTGCTGATCTCTCTCTCTCTCTCTCTCTCTCTCTCTCTCTCTTTTATCAAAGTTAGAGCCATTTACTGCTACCGTCATGCATTTCAGGCCACGTTGTAGAGAGTCCTACTGACTCCCACCTCCAAGATATGCAGTTTGATGAGATGTGAAGATCAGGGCTGGATGGCACAAAGCTAATGTAAATGAACTGATGACAACGTCAGCCATGTCTTCATTCTCCCTTCGTTCATAGATGACTGACAAGCACCACAGTGACCTGTTGGGGGCATGACACAAAATGTATCTTCCTCTGAATGATTCAGAAACGTCAAGGTACCCCTAATCATGAGCTGAGGTAGCTGGAACCTAAGAACTTCTGTATAACAGTTGCCCATCATTCCTCCCGATCAGCCCCAGTAGATGAGTGCTATGGCTCAGCCATCTTACCTGTCAATGAACCAACAACGCACAGCCACACAGTGATTCAGCCATTGCCTCCTCTCCATCACTGTGCTCCAATCTTCCAAGTGCTCTTGGGACACATGACTCATCTTCAGTACAATCTGGGTCAGCTACAGAAAGCTACGTGTCCACTTCTCTATAGGCCTACTCACATTAAGGGTTTCTTTTCTTTCCTCCATTTATGATGACAAATATTTGTAAATATGCAGAGCAATAAATATAGACATAAGACCAGCACTGTCATTTCTTTTTTATTGATGTACATTCATTGTACATGGTACTGAGTTTTATACAGACAACTTTCATCTAAGTATATATGGTACTTTTATCATGTCAGTAATTTCTTTTGTATTTATCACCTAGATCCAACATTTCCTAAGATTTTTTGCCAGTTTTGTCCCCTATGTCTGTCTCTTTCCTCTCATATAGTTGTGGCAAAATGTGCATAGCAAAATTTACCATTGTAACATTTTCAGTGATGTTAGTTTTTTTTTTTTTACACTGATGAGCCATCTCCGGAAATCAAGCTCTGAACTCGTTAAGCAATAAATTCACACCCCTCTGACCCTACCTATGTCCTTTTAAATGCTATAGAATTTTAAAGTTCCCAACATCATGGCACTTCACTCCCTAAATATTTGGTAATTTTCCTCCTAATATGAGAACAGTCCTACGTAACCGCAAAACCAGTCTCACATTTCAGAAATTAAACAACCATCTACTCTCCAGTTGGCAGGGTCTTTTTATATAAACAAAGGAACCTACACCTAAAATCAGGAGTGAGTCACATATAGCCATTTCATACACCATGAAACGCTATGTAAATATGAGACATTAATAATCTCCTTAGATAATTTTGAACGTTTGTTGCAGCTCGAAAATTCAATTAGTGTTTATGATTTTTCCCAAGGGTTCTGCCTCCCTAGTAGCTGATGTGGCCAGAGGCGCACCGAGGCAGGGAGACAATTCCTGTGGGTGCAGGTAATGGCCTTCATTTCAGCCCAGCCCCCTCTTTCCTCACAGCTGATTAACAAGAAACAAATACATCAAATAAATCTGTATGAGTCTCAGCACCATTATGCCACAAAGGAATATAATGGCCATAAAGCCGGTTCTCAGAGAGAGGAGCCTTAAGCCCTTGGCAGCAGTCAGTGGAGGCTTCAACAACACTGGGTGAGGAGGGGACAGACCGCAGCAGCCGACTTGACCATTCGTCTTGCAGGATGGAGAGATTAAGAGCGGATGTGGTACCCAAAGCCCTCAGCCCCACTCCAGAACGGTCCCCACCCTACCCTAAGGCAGGCTCAAGGCTCTGTCAGCACAGCACAGAGCATAAGTCCCTCACTCGTTCAAGCTCTTTCTGTTTCTACCTTTAGAGATCTGTAAACAGCCACCAATCACTTAAGACTTCAGCTGTATTTTTTTTTTTTTACCCTAGCCATCTTAACAATCAATTTCTGTATGATTGCATGGCTCGGCTCTTCAGTCTAGCGAAGCCAGGCACCGAGTCAAACATTTTCTTTTTCTTTATTTACACTGTGTCTTGTTTCAGAGAGAAGTTAAAATGAGGAGACAAACATTTAGTAAACAGCCCCAGCCAGATGCTCAAAGCTGCGCTAGGTGTTGTGCAAAATGCAAGGGAGAACACATGGGTTGGCTCCCCTCACCCCTCTGTTGCGTTTACAGTTCACTTGGGGACAGAAGAGTCTCAGGAAGCAACTAAGCTACAACTGTACCAGGTTAGGAACTGGGGGCCCGGGCACCAGGGGCCTATTTTCAACTCAACTCCTAGCCAGCTGTGGGTGTGATCTTGGGACTTCAATATTCTTAGCAGTAACCTGGACAGGTCACATACATGTACATGTCTGTTTGAGCAGAGTCAGAAACTCTGAGTCTGGAAAGATTGGTCTTCTGAGGAGATGAGATGTGGGGAGTCAAGGGAGAGATTAATCATTTTATAAAACCTTTCTTTTTGACTTCTTATAATGAACATGTGTAGCATCGTGTTCAAATAAATCTAGCATTTAAAGACATGGTTGTATAGAACTAGTTACCCCCTGTTCGGCTCTAGCCATGGTCTGTGCTTATCAGTGATTGGGACAAGCTTTAGAAACTGGAGGCGGGAATGCTCATTGGGGAACTCATAATCAGGGAGGCCTTCCTGGAGGAGGAGGAGAGGCTCTAGGCAGACCTTGAAAGCTGACATGCTTTGCATTGGTAGAGGCAAGGACAAGGCATCTTTGGCACAAGATTGGGATGAGTAATACATTGGCAGGGACCACATAGGGAGTGGAGGGCAAAGATGAGAATAACTCCTAGGGCCCAGATGCAACCGTGGTTGGGGAGCATCTTGAGGTGGAGGGCAAGTCTGAGAGGGAGAACACATTAGTTCAGTTCTCCTCTCCAGGGGGGCAGTCCTCAGGCCCACTTGCTATTGGAGCAGCTGCAGAATCCAGGCAGCGGCAGGTCTAGAGACCCTAGCCTGGGGTTCTTGGATCATGGAGTAAGCACAGCACTTGGGGATTAGCTAATCAATGTCGTAAATTCATCTCCCTTTTCCTGGGATCTGTCAGGAAGCTGATTAAATGCTGTGTGAGTGGGATTTGGCTCGGATGCAAGCCGGGAGCTTGGGGCTGAAGTTTTTCAATGTTCAGCTCATGCATAAAATTCATAGTTTATCATTACCCAGACTTGCTTCTCTAGAACTATCCAGATGGGAATATTTCTATATGACAGTCCCGTCCTGGGTGAGCTGGTTGCCTGGCCTCTCTCTCTCCACAATTCTGTTGGTGGTCAGGGCCCACCCTATATCTGTCTACAGCATCACAAAACTAGGATCATAACTACCTTAGGGCAGCCAGCTGGTTCTTCCTATTTCAGGGTATCTTAATGGTATTCCCTGGAGCAAGGCCAATACTCTGTGCCTCCAGAATTCTCAAGGATACATGCTACTACTGCCTACCCTTCTGCACCAGGCTCTGGTTAGACTCCTGCTGACTGTCTTTGCTCTCTTCCATTAAGGCCCAGGCTCTCAGGCATCACCTAAGCTGAGAATTGAATCCTACCATGGGAGTGGTGTGTGTGTGTGTGTGTGTGTGTGTGTGTGTAGCTTTTCCTTTACCCAACCCCTCAGCCTGATCAGATGCAATGACTCCAGTCAATAGGCAGATGATAAATGGCCAAGAGAAGGAATCAGGACATGACTGTTAACTTCTTCGTGTTTTTTATTTTAATGCTTCCTTTCCCTATATTTGCTCTAAAGTCAGTGGCTTCTTTAATCTACCTGATTCAGGACTGTCCACCTCTTGTCTCTTCATTGATCAAATCTTTCCAGGGCCTGTTTCCCTCTGTGGTTTTGCTCACAACTGCAGCAACCGCAATGGAACAGGAAAGCTTGCATTCATTTCTACCATTTTCTCAGAAGAATAATGACACCAGCCATAGCAGCTACCCTTTATTGTGGAACTGTCGGAAGCCAGGTTTTGTAATAGTCCAGGGATGTCAAAGTGAGGACCCTGTCTGAGCCCGCAACTTGGCCCGGTGGTGTAGACACAGATATTGACATCGGCGCCGGAACATCTATTGAACATGACTAAGCATTGGTGAGGTTCTTTGCAACCACACTGGGGTATAAGAGTAGACTGATTTGGATGGAGGCAGTATGCCCTCAGGGTTCACACTCTATGAGGAAATGAGACCCACAGTAAAGTCTCAGCAAACCAAAATCCAGTCTATCTTAGTATCCTATTTATCAATTGACCAAATACATTTCTCCATTCAGCTGTTTGAAGCAAAAGGCGAAGAACAATGAACTAGCCAGCATGAAGGAATATTTCAAGAGATGGTCTGAGTTCAGCGCATATTTTCCCTGTTGTATAAAACATAACACGGTTCCACTTTACAATAGAGGAAATCAAGGTCATGACAGAAAAAAAAAAGCCACTGTCCAAAGTCAGCCGCTAATAGGTGGCTTCACTGTGAATGGAGACCGTATGTATTGGCTGGCTCCTAGAATTTAGTATTCTGCCTGCTACCACCTCTCTGGGATGCTAAGCATTAAGGCAGATATTTAGAAAGCAATGTCCTTAATCACCAAACACAGAATCTATGTCACTGGGCCTCCCATTCTAAGGCAAGAACAGAGGTTTCACACTTTGTAAAGAATTTCATCAATGAATCAAAATTAAAAACCTTTCATTCACTAGAAAACCGAGTTGCCCGCCCATTCTCAAATTTTCTGCACAACAGAGTTTGCTTCTTCATATAGACAAGTCTCCTTTAGGCATCTGGAAACAATAGCTGAGCTGACATTTCATTGGCTCAGGGATTCTTCTCAAACCAATGATTGCTTCCTCCTTTGGATGTTGTTGAGGAAACAGCAGCGCAGGCTAAGGCTGGGGCGGTGGAAAAGGAGTCACACACAAACACACAAAATGAAAAACAAAGAACCAAAAAACCAAAAATACATCATCTAGCCAGGGCCCCAGGTCCATGGGCTTTGTAAAGACCCACTGATAGATACCAGGGCTCACTGTATATGTTGTCCATGTGTGTGTAATGCATTCGCGCCTCAGAAGAGAACAGTGCTCCTCTCTATGAATAGACTTACATGCACACACACACGCACGCACGCACACATAACAGATGCATTTGGTATCCTCTACTCTAAATTCAGAGTGTGTCCTGCTTCTTGATGGAGGTGGGCCTGAGCATTCTCCAAAATAAGACTCTGGCATACACACCCTTCCTGGAATCTCTCATATCCTCCTTGGGCTACTGAGTACAGAGCACACACGATCACTCTTACCTGACCAGCTTAACATACTACAGCCATCACCCACTTTTCTTTGTTTCTTTGTTTTCTCCTTCCTTCCTTCCTTCCTTCCTTCCTTCCTTCCTTCCTTCCTTCCTTCCTTCCTTCCTTCCTTCCTTCCTTCCTTTCTTTTTGCCTTTTCTTTGCTTTCTGCTGTTTGATCTCTTATCTTTGCTGGCACAGAGCAGACGTTTTGTAAATGCTGTTCATTAGTAGCAATGGTGCCACAAGGTGGCTTGCAGAGGAATTAATTGGCCTTCCTCTATTAATCCCCAGCACCACCTGGCCCCAGGCAAGCTTCACCCAAGGAATATGCAACCTAAGTCTAAACCACAGCAGAGAAAGGTTTCAGATAAGCCTCATAACCCTGCTACCAATAACATTGCTGACCGCAAGCTCTTCCTATCTGACAATCCCGGCAGGCACTGGTTTAGGATTGCTCTCCATTTGGCTTTTATAGTTACTATCTTTACATCTCCTCCATTCCTTGATGAGTCTCTAATTCTTCTCTTCCTCAATTTCCTCTTGAATTTTCCTTATCCTTTAGCTTGGTCCTTGTGCCTCTTTTTCTTTCTTTGTTTTACCTTTTTATTCTTTTGCCTCCTCTCTCCAAGCTAGCCCTCAATTCTGGAATATTCTTTATCTTTAATTCTTTGTCTCAAACACCAAAGAGTCTAAGCTTTCCATTTCATGAAGTTTTTGTAGAAGAAGGTGGAGCTGTCTTGAACATTGAGACCAGGACAAGTTTTGTCCAGGCCAGATCCCACTTCCTGATGCAGATTCCATGGTAATAGGAAAGGGAGCTGTACCTGCATCTTTGGGAAGAAGAATGTGCTCTTGGGCCTTAGTATTTTGAATGAGACAGATGTACTTGCTCCCATTTCTGGGCTTCAGAAATCAGTGTAGAAGGAAATTGGCCATGTGTCATGTCTCCCTGTTTCTCTGTGTGTCTCTCTCTGTCTCTCTGTGTGTCTCTCTGTCTCTGTCTCTGTCTCTGTCTCTCTCTGTGTGTGTGTGTGTTGGGGATGAGTGTGCCATCACATAAATGAGAACCTCTACTTCTGCCTCAAGGAGATTGAGTAGAAACTTCACTGCGGGGTTAAGTTTATAAGCCAGTAAAAGGCTACATTATCTGAATCACAAAACCTTCTGCTTTTGTTAGCCAACCTCTAACACTGCTGTTGGCCCCCATGTCATTTTGAAATCATGTTGGGAGCTATTTGACTGTAGGGTAGAATAGAACAAGGATGAACTTGAGACTATGATAGATTTGAGTGAGGTTCTCAGCTCTTGCTTATTAACTGTGTGTTCCTGAGCAAGGCATCCTACCTCTCTGAGCTGCATTTCTTTCTTAAATAAACTGAAGATCCTTAGAATGCCCAACCCCTTGTATAGTATACATACTGGTAGAACCTCTGCAAAAGCACTCTCACACACACACACACACACACACACACACACACACACACACACACAGAGAGAGAGAGAGAGAGAGAGAGAGAGAGAGAGAGAGAGAGAGAGAGAGAGAGAGAGAGGCGGGCGGGGGCAGATAGACAATATGGACATACATGCCTGTATATGTAGATAAATCAATAAGGCTTTTGGATGTTTCTTGATTGGGGGGCCTGATGGGGACAGGGTCACAGAGAGACATAGAACAGAGATAGGCGGGTGGAGAGAGAGACAGATGGAGAGAGGGGGGTATTCTGGAGATTCTGATTAGTCTGGAAAGTGGGGAGAGGCTTGCCTCTTTGGGCCTGGGTGCTCTGAGTCAGAACTGGTATGTCTTTATTGTCGCTTTATCCTCATTAGTTCAGTGGTTTATCTCCACAAACCTGTTAGCTAGAGACTATTTATCTCCATTGTACAGATGAGGAAATGAAGGCACTAAGACAGAGACTTACCCTACATTACAAGATCAGCAAGTAGCAGAGTCATGATGAGAACAGGAGCTGCATTTAAAAGGGGAAAGCAAGTGTCAGGAGGCATTTGCTGCCCTTCTGCACTGTCTTTCCTAAAGCTGTGTGCCCTCCCGCTCCCTGCGGTATCAGAATGATGGGGCCTAAAGCAGATTACACAGTCTTTCATCCTAGTTAGAGGAACTTGCCACCCTGCAAGGCGGCTTGGAGTTAACAAGATGGCCAAGGCAAACTCAGCAGAAATGGCAAACCCTCCTGTTTCAGCCCCTTGTGTGAAGCTATAATTAACAACTTTCCCAACCGCAAACAAATGCAGCTGCTGAACCTGCATTCCCCTTACCTGTTTCTGCTGCTACTGGGCTTCCCAAGCCTCTTCTCATTCCCTGACTCTTTCTCTGCCACACCTACGGGACTGGACTTTGTGGAGAATGCAAATAATACCTCTGTATGATGAACTTGCACTAGGACCCAAGGAGGGTCCCAGGACATTCCACAATCCTGGTTGTTAAACATCTTCCAGGTACCACCTCACCTCACCTTTTGGATCCATGTTGCTTGTTTGATGCCCAATATTTTTGGCTACTACTAAAGCTAGTAACCGGTTAGACAAGTGATTCTAATTTTCTACTGCACTAGATGTTCTCCCCTTTTAAATCTCCTGTCCTCACTACTTATCTATTTGTGGTAGGCAGCAATTTAAAAGGACCCAAATAATCCCCACTTTGGGTCATCTGCTCCTTTGCAATCCCCTCCTACAATGGGTGATCTGGTCCTGGAGATGCATTTGGAACAAGGGTCGAAAGAATATGCTTTTTATTATGAGAGAGAGGGAAGTCCCACTGTGTAGCTCTGACTGACTCACTATGTAGAACAAGCTAGCCTCAAGCTCATAGTAATCTCTCTGTTTCTGCCTCTGCCTCCCGAGTGCTAGGATTAAAGGCATGAGCCACTCCTGGCAAGAACATGCTTTTTAAAATATAACTTTATTTTTAGTATCTATTCATTGTACAGAGTGATGGGTTCTGTAGTTGTTTTCATGCAACTCTATTAAATACTTTGATTTTATATGTATATGTATATATATATATATATATATATATTCATCGCCTCCTTGTTACACCCTCCTGTTCATTCATTCACCTCTCATTCATTTCTCCAGATAGTTTCATGTTCACCTTAATGTTCTCTACAAGTATATGATGATTTTTGAAGTTTTTTTATTTTATTTATTTTGTGTGTGTGAGTGTGTACATGCATGCACATATGTGGAGGTCAGAAGACAACTTTCTGGAATTGTTTCCTCTCCTCCTACTACATGAATGAAGGGAAATAAATTCAGGTCCTTAGGCTTGGCAGCGGGCCCCTTTACCTGCTGTGCCATCTTGCTGGCCCAGTGTCTGACTTTATGTACCATATGTAGAGGACCCAGAAATAACCCTACACAGGTATAGATACCTGTTTCTTCTTCTTCTTCTTCTTCTTCTTCTTCTTCTTCTTCTTCTTCTTCTTCTTCTTCTTCTTCTTCTTCTTCTTCTTCTTCTTCTTCTTCCTCTTCCTCCTCCTCCTCCTTCTTCTTCCTCTTCCTCCTCCTTCTCCTCCTCCTCCTCCTCCACCTTCTTCTTCTTCTTCTTCTTCTTCTTCTTCTTCTTCTTCTTCTTCTTCTTCTTCTTTTTGTTCTTCTTCTTCTTGTTCTTCTTGTTCCTCCTCCTCCTCCTCCTCCTCCTCCTCCTCCTCCTCCTCTTCTTCTTCTTTCTTCTTCTTCTTCTTCTTCTTCTTCTTCTTCTTCTTCTTCTTCTTCTTCTTCTTCTTCTTCTTCTTCTTCTTCTTCTTCTTCTTCTCAGAGATGACAAAAACACGCATTGGAGACTTACTTTTACTTGTATAGAATAATACAAGTGATGAGCCAAAACTCCTGAGTTAAGGTTATAGAAAGACTCTGGCTTCTGCTTGGCTAGCTTAGGCGTGCTTGTGCAGTCTCCCCCTCTCAATCCCTTCTATCAATCACCGTGGAGGAAGCAAGTTGCCATGTTATGAGCTTCATAGCAGAGAGGCCCACACGGCACAGCGAGGCATGGAAAACCTCAGTCTACCAGCCTGTGAGAAAGCAAACCCACATGAGTGGGTTTGAAGGCAGACCAATTGTTCCAGCTGGTGTCTCTATACTGTAGCCCTTACCCACTGTGCGAGGGCAACCTCATGAGGGGCTTTTGATTCAGAACCAGCCAACTAAGCTGCCCCCACATTCCTGACCCACAGGTAAAAGTAAAGTTTTGTTGTAACTGCCTAAATATGGACACACATTCGTATAATAGTAGAAGTTTAAATGTCATCCTGGTCTGTTCCTTCAAAGTTCTTCTTTATTCTTAGTGATAATGACTAAAGGCCTAATCAATGTTTTTATTATGAGATAAGAGCATACACTAATTCAATAAAAATATATCACTTTCCAGATTACAAATAAGTAGTGGGGATTTTAGGTGCTGATGGGAGGCTAATTGAAAAGATTATTGGCCAGAGGGCCCACATTTATATACTGGGTCCTGGCCCCAGCTAATATAGCTTCTTCAAACCCCCAGATGATCAAACCTTATCCCAAATAATTTGAATTCATGGCAATGACCAGTCTCTTCCTTGCATAATAATAACAAAGAGTTTTTGAGTACTAAATATCTCTCAAGCATTGTTCTAAGTCTTTCACAATTATTGGCATTATGAGGAAAAACATGCACAGAGGGAGCACTTAAGAAATTTGTCCAAGGGCTGGAGAGATAGCTCAGAGGTTAAGAGCACTGGCTACTCTTCCAAAGGACCTGAGTTCAATTCCCAGCAACCACATGTGCTCACAACCATCTGTAATGAGATCTGGTGCCCTCTTCTAGCCAGCAAGCATACACGCAGACAGAATATTGGTTACATAATAAATATTTTTTTTTTTAAAAAAAAGAAATTTGTCCAAGTCCAGAGCTAGTAATGGGGAGAACTAGGATTTGGGCTTGGGCTCATAGACATATTACACTAGGGGAGCTCTCCTGTCTGCAGCAGGAGGAACTGAAGTTACTGAGAGATAACAGGAATTCTTCCTTTCCTTCCTTCTTATATTTGCTTGTTCAGAAACTTACAGCAGGCTCTCCAGCTGACTGGATCAAGTTCAGAGTCTTCTTCTGGATCCTTACACTATACAGCCCTACCCTACATAGCTTTCTGTCCTCTACTTTATATTCTTTGGCCCAATGCCCGTTATGATATGCCTAAACCACCCCACTCAGAAACCATTTTCTTGATTTTGCCTGACTGAAAAAGCTTCAGTGTGTTTTGCAAAAGACTAGATATGACAGCTGAAAAGTCTGATGATCCAGTCACATCGTCTGGACAAACCTTGAAGAGATTTTCAGGCACTGTACCCGGCCTTTACAATTTTTAAGAAATTAATTTCATTATCACTATTATCATCATTATCATTTGAAGGGTTTTTATTTTGGCACAAAGTCTCATTTAGGTCAGGCTGGCCTAGAATTCATTGTTAGCTGAGACTGGCCTTGAACTCTTAATCCTCCTGTCTCCCAAGTGCTGGGATTAAAGGTATATACTACCATGCCTAGCTTAGAGAGCCTTTCCGTGGTGTAAGTGAAGTAGTTCTCCGTTACTTTTTATCATGACTCTGTGCTTCTTTTCTTTTAAAAAGGCATTTTAAAGCAAATAGTGATAATTTATGCATTTACTTTTGGTTATGTAGTACTTGTGGCTAAATCTTTTATATGCTATGAAAAGAGCTTCAGCTATTTGTTTCCTTTTGTCTTATTACATTTTAATGTGTGTATGTGTGTGTGTGTCTGTGTGTGTGTGTACCCATGCATGCGTTCACGCTCATACAAGTCAGTTCTCTCCTTCCACCATGTGGGACCTGGGGATCAAACTCGGGTCATCAGACATGAACTGCCTTTACCCACTGAGCCATCTTGCTGGTCCTTGCTTAATTTTAAACCCGAGATGCTGCCCTTGCAATGTATGCTCTAGGAGGGCAGGGCTTGATTTGTCCTAACGCCAATGTATTCTCAATATCTAGGACAGGGCCTGGTACATAAGAAGAACTCAAGGAATAGTTGTTGGTTATGTGGAAATAAAATCACCAGGAAGTTCTTTCATTTGTGTATTTTCTTTTTAGAGCAAGACAAATAAAGTCTTCTAAAGTCTGAGGCCTTGCTTTGTGAGCCAAATTCTTGGGATGTGTTTCCCATGCCTCAGCATCTTCAGCCATATAACCACACAGCACTCCTGATCAGGCCGCCAGGGGTTGAAAGAAATACAATGGGCATGGACTTTTCCACCACACCAAATTCTAATCCTGACCTTTCCAAAGAAGTTATTGAGAAAAGCTGAAGGTGGTGAGGGAGGGAGGAGTGTTGTCAGGTTGTCCATGTCTAGGTAGTGGGATCTAACCCTGAGCACAGAGAACTCAAACAAAAGAGCAGAAGGGCATATGTACCATGATAGGTAGAGCTAAAGTCTTCGTAAATATGTCTGAGAAAAAGAATTCTTGGTCCCACAAAAGGAAGGAGCATTTTGTATTTGAGTTGCAAGGTAATCAGGATATTTTGAAGCTACAAAGAAGTTTAAGAGTCTGTATAGGAATATGAGACTACTATTGAAGGCCTTAATGTGGGAGGGGGAGGGGAAGAGAGAGAAAGAAAGGGGATGGAGAGTGCAGGAGAGAGAGAAAAAAGAAAGAGAACACAGTGAATCCGGGCTTTTCACATCTAAAAATAGAAGAATCTTGTGTGTGTCTGTGTGTGTGTGTGTGTGTGTGGAGTGTGTGGGGAGCCCATTTCCTAACTTTAATGTGGTGAGGCGACAGAATAAACTGCCTAGCAAGGACGTTGAGTCACTGGTATTAGAGGCATTCAAACGTCGTGATCAAATCCTAGAGGCATTATCAGTACCAGCAAAACCTCCTGACTGTTGGCAACGGGAGCAAGTAGCGGGGTCTGTCTTCAGAGGCCAATGTTCATACATGTGTAGAACCCCCACCGCACACACATTTGCACCCTGAACAGAAAAAAATAAATGAGCTCGTCTCATCTCCTTGCAGCATTCATTTCACTGGTGGTGAAAGAGCCACTGCCCTCCAGAAACTGTGTTTCTTCTCCCCAGCGACAAGCCACATCTGTGATCCTGATATACCTCTGCAAAGATCCTCCTTGTATACCCCTAGGCCTCCTCAATCAAGAAACATCCAAAAACTTTACTGATCTACCTTCATATAGCTATGTATGGAGACATGTCTGCATAGTCTTTCTGTGTCTCTGTCTGTCTGTCTGTCTTTCTGTTTCATCAATTTCAACAGGTTTTAGCTGGATTCCTACAACCTAATAACCTCTGGGAATGCTCCCCCCCCCGCCTTTCTGAGTGTTCAATTCACTATTTCTATATTTTCCTTGGAGACGGGTTAGACATTATTTACCTCAGGAGCTATTGGTAACACTTCCTCAAATCCCATTGCTGACCACAGAAGAGACCATTTCTGCTCAGAGGCCTCAGGGAACCAGCCCCATGTCTTGCCCTTTGTCCTTGTCTTTTCTCCCACCCCATGATTTCCGGCTTCTGTTTGGCATCAATGAACCCAGAGGCCTCCTGAGTCTCCCTGAAAAGAAGAGGAAAAAACAAGACCCAAATGAAATGGATCAACTAGTAGACTGAGAAATTGAAAATGTACCAGAGGCTCGGAGAGGGAGATGAAGAGCAGCAAGGCAGGAATGAAAGTGGAAAGACCCCAGCTGAGAAGCCAATGACCACAAATGGCCCTGCAGGGTCCATGCCCAGCCAAAGCTGCTCTGCTTTGCTGTTCATTGTTGGCTCAGGGACAAAAGTGTGACATCTACTGGGGCTGGCCAGCAGCAAACAGTGAGCTAGAGGGATCTAATCTCCAGCATCCCATCTTGTTCTCAACTCCATTTTGAGGTTCCTCCTCCCAGGCTCCTAAGCTTTCTTCCTGTCCCACAAGCCTCGGTCTACCTCCCCTTCAAGCAAATTCACCCCTCTCTGTCTCGTTTCTGCAGAACCTTGAGTGTTTGGGGGGGGCATTTGTGTTCTCAGGTATGAAGTGGGGGATGCTGTGGCTGAAAGATGCATTCTCCAAAGCTGTACTATGGTAGGTTGGAGGATGAAGAGAGGAGGGTGGTGAGCAGTGGTCTCATACATAGTGGAAGCTTTAGGTGAGGTTAGCAGGCTTCTTTATAGCAGGTCTTCTCAGAGCCTTTGATACGGCAGTGTGCATTTTGCAGCTATTAAATGGGTATATAGCATTTCTCAAACATACTTGGCCAGAGACTCTTGAGATATGGGTGTCAGAGCAGCTTATGTGATGGTCATGTAACCTGGTTGAATTTTCTTAATAGCCCTTAACCCCCAAACCTAAAACAATATCTGCAATGGCTGGAGAAGACTGTGGCTGTTACATTGGATCAACTACTAGGCCATAGAGAAGACATTAGTTTAAAAAAGACCCCAGGGATGAGCTTGTGTTTTGTCACATATTATAGGAGATTGCCACTTGCCAATAGTATACCATAGCTCTCAACTACACTAATATATACCCCTTTTGTAGGCTCCTTGGGATATAAATATGCAGAGATAGAGCTCTGCATTCCCAAGCCATGTCTCTTTTTCATGTCAAACTCATGGGTGATTGCAAATTCTCTCCAAATTATCTGATTTCTGTGACTTTGTTCTTCACTGATGCTGGTAGTCTCCCAAATTTCAGTTTAGAAAGCTTCCTGTCTCAAGAAGGGTCAGCTGTAAGCATGGCCTGTCCCCGTGCCTTAGGTTCTCCAGTATGGGTCCGTGAACTAAACACCACTTTCCAGTGAACAGAATAAGATAAATGGAGACACTGGAGAGAACTTGAGGGCTGTGCTTACTCACACAGCCCCTCTGCTAGCCTACGAAGCAGCCTAACTAGATGGGTCCCCATCAGGGACATCTACTAGATCCCTTTGAAACGGCCAAAATGCTCTTCAACTGGTAAGTTGAATGAAGTAGACACCAAGGTGCTCTTTTGAACAAGGTGACTGCTGTGGTTTCAATATGAAATGTCCCATGTTTACCAGTTCATGCTAAAAATGGGGATGCTTGTAACATGTATGCAGAGGGCTTGGTCTTCTTGTGAGACCCCTAACAGTGAGAGCAAGGGCTGTCTCTTACTCTAGTGCCTGCTTTTGGGACCCTTTTCCTCCCACCTTATTGTCTCATCTAGCCTTAATAGGAAAGGAGGTGCCTAGTCTCACTGCAACTTGATATACCACAACTGGCTGATATCCATGGGGAGACCTGCCTATATCTGAAGGGAAAGAAGAAGGTAGAGGAGTAGATGTGGGAGAGGGAAGGACTGGAAGGAGAGAAAGGAAGGAGGGGTAACTTTGGTTGGGATGTAAAAACAAACAAATGTGAATGCTTAGTCCCTCTCTTGTGGCATTATTATTTTAAAGGATGTGGGACTGTTAGAACATAGGACCTGGCCGATGGAAGAAAATCTCTAGGAGCAGGTCTTTGAAGTTTCTACTTGCCCCTGGTTCTGGTACAAAACTCTTCTTGAGGGGTTAGAGAGATTGCCCAGCTTGGTCCTTAAGAATGTTTATGGCTTTTGCAGAGAGAAGAGTGAATTCAGGTCTCCACACC
This sequence comes from Chionomys nivalis, assembly GCF_950005125.1. Taxonomy (NCBI): domain Eukaryota; kingdom Metazoa; phylum Chordata; class Mammalia; order Rodentia; family Cricetidae; genus Chionomys; species Chionomys nivalis. Next base: position 95,025,710 of record NC_080112.1, read on the forward strand.
CACATTGGCCAGGACCAGGGGAATCTCATGCTCTGGCCTGCTCGGGCACCTGCATGCATGCACATGCCCCCACACAGCCTCAATTTAAAGCATTGAAAAAACTCTTGGCTTCATACCAGCTGCCGTGTGAGGAGTCTCTGCCCCATGCCCCTGTTCTATGAACTCTGCCATGCCTTCCTTGCCAAACTGGACTGAAATCCCCCTGAAATCATGAGTCAAAATAAATTCTTCTTCCCTGAAATTGCTCCCCTCCAGTCACTTTATTTTGGTTGCAGTGATGACACAAAATTGACTAAAACAGAGATTTAATCTTGGGCAGGGATTTCTTAGCTACCTGAGACAAAGAGGATTTTGCTCACTAAACATTGAGCTCTCCAAAGGTGATACTAGCTCCTAATAAAAGCAGTCTGGCCTCTGTGCTCAGTGCTGCTCAGAACCCCCAGAAGTACCATGCTCCATGCTATAAAAGACCCTTTAGAGCAGCCACACAAATTAGAGTGTAGCCAAAGGGAAGTCATTAAAACGCTGTCAGGTCAATGGTTGGGACCTGTTCTAGGACTTAGACCCGTGTGGAGAACTATAGACCCTGAGGCAAGACGTGTAGAGACAACAGTCAATGTCGTACTTAAATTTCAGGAAGTTCCTAGGTGTCTGCATTAAGCCACTCAGCTGTGGAAGCACGGTCTCCAAAGGAGTCATTGAACAAACTGGGAAACTTAGCACTCGCCTCCCTCATGGGTAACATATCAAAGGACCCTCAAAATTGAGAAGATGGTCTAGCTATATTCTGAGAGTTTAAAGTGGATGCCATTTCTAGGATTGGTGGCACATACCTCTAAACCCAGCATTCTGGAGCCTGAAGCAGGAAGACTACATGCTCAAGCCCAGCCTGGTCTACACAACAAGACCTGGTTTAAGATAACAATAAAGAGGCTGCCAGGAGAAAGAGGGGAGGAAGAGGTCAACCTAAGACTGCTTTCTGGGCTGGGCGGTGATGGCTCACACACGAGTAATCCCAGCACTTGGAAGGCAGGGGCAGGCAGATCTCTGTGTGCATGAGGCCAGCCTGGTCTACAAGGGGAGTTTCCAGGACAGCCAGGGCTGTTATACAGAGAAACCTTGTCTTGAAAAGCCATCCATATCAAAAAATATTTTGCTAAAACATTTTAGTGTGTACATGTGGTTCCAGCATTCAAGAATTTGAGGCCAGCCTGGGGTACATAGTAAGACTTGTTTTAAAAGAAAGCGGAGCAGGGGCAAACAAAAACAAAATGTTCTAATGTCTCATGTGACTTTTACATCTATGGTACGGAGGGTTAGGAGCACACAGTGCTGGTGAGAGTTAGATATTCAAGAGGGAGCCTGGACTAGATCATCTCTACAGTCCTTTCCAGCTTCCCATTGCCATTCCCTCCTATTCTGTCCTAGTGACTGCAGACAACGGTCCTAACCCCACCCATCATCAAAGGCCAACCTGCAAGAGCTGATCAAGGGTGAGTAGAAACTCAGGAGGGCCTGGCCCCTCACTCATCTCCCACCTTCCATCAGCACATCTCACCAGCCCCCTCATCAGGACTTTCAGGGTTTGTCTGGTGACAGCTAAGTTAATCTGATAAACTAATCTACACTAATGGGATCATGAATGCTAATGAATGGATGTGTTACCTTCCCAAGTGACATATTTGCATTTTAACAGAGGTCTTCTGGAGATAACGCTTTAACTCAGAGGAGTGATTAATGGTGAAATTTGGGCTGTTTGGCAGTCTAACCGAGGAGATAATTTTGGAAAGGGAAGTTCTTTCCACCTTTCACAACGGACCATCTGCTAGAAAGAGGAAAAAAAGCATGTCCCTGCCCTTGAGGGGTTTATAGTTGATAGAGTTGGGAAATTATCACGGTTAACATTTATTGAGTCTCCACCAAAGTGCTGGCCATTTGCTAAGTGCTGAATAAATATTACCTTTGAATCCTCACAACAAAACCCTCTGAGGTGGGTACTTTGCGGATAAAGGGACTGGCCTCAGAGAGGTTAAATAAGTTAGTCCTGCATTTCATTGACACTATGAAACTGTCGGTGGCAGCAGGAAGCAGCACGGTGGTCTCCCACTTCAGGTTTCCCTAAGAAAGTAAAGAAAAACTGCTGCCAATTAAATGACAATGCGCTATGGATAGTAAGACACATCTTACTTTCAGAAATGTTCGAAATTTGTCTTTGAAATCGTGAAATACATTTCAGTAAGTGGAAAAGCTGACTTCAATGCTGTTTATAGAGCTCAAATAAAATAGCAGGGGGAACACTCTGAGCTAGCAACATAATAGCAAGTACATATTAATATTTTTGAACAGAGTAAGTCCAAGGTCAATAGCAGGACATGTTGATGGAGGTCATGAACTGCAGTGGACAGGAGAAAAACATGGGGTAGCATTTGCTTCCAGTAGAAACTTAGCTGAGCTCTGTATCGGGCCGAAATGAGGAGTGGCAGGTTGCAAATTACTCTCAAATCACATTTTGAGACCATGGCATATTGGTTGTATTTGTTAGAGTGAAGGGATTAACCAGGGAAACTGTGAGATGTACTTTAGAGACACGGAGAGAAGAAGAATGGGCAGGCAGATGGTCCTGAAGCCGTGCCTTGGCTTGGCGATGGATAGTAGTCTCACAAAGATCCATATATTAAAACTTAGGTCTCAGGGTATCTGTACCTAGAGGTCTATGAACCTCTAAGAGGTAGGGCCTTAGGGGAAGCTCTTAGGTTGTTGGGGATATATCCTGGAAGGGGATTATGGGACTCCTCCCTCTCTTCCTGTCTCTCTCTCCCTCTCCCACATTCAGTCTCCCAGACCTCCTCTCTGCTTCTTGGTTAACAATGAGCCTTTTGTTCTTCTACGTGCTCCAGGATGTGTTGCTCTTTCAAAGGCCAAAGCAGTGAAGCTACAAAGTCTTCGGCTGGAATTTCCATAATCTTAAACCAAATAAACCTTTTTATCTTTATAAGATAATTGCTCCAGATATTTCATTATAGTGATGGTAAGATGACTGATCTGTCCAGGATGAAAAGTTTCCAATTTAATATAATGGACAAAGGAGATAATTATAGATTCTTGTTGGTTAATTCCAACCCATTAGGGAAAGTTCATTCTGGCCACTAATCTCGAAACTAGGGGCTTCCTAAAATGATAAAGAAGCAGCATGAAAACAGTCAACCTTGAAAAACATAAATGCAAGTAACATTATGATATTAAGCAGATTATATATACAATAACATTAATGAAAAATGAGGGTATAAATTTGAAGGAGTGTAGGGAGGGTGGCAGGGAATATGGGATGGTTTGCAGGGAGGAACGGGAAGGAAGTGTAAATGCTGTAATTAAAACACATTCTCAAAAATAAAAAGGAAAGCGAAACAGTTTCACAAGGGAATCCCATCATCAGAGGCAGCAGAATTCCAGGGCATTACGTAATTGACTTCTCAACCTTTTCTTGATGTCCTGGTCTCTCTTCTGTGGAAGAGGAAGTTGATGAGTGGTAATGGCTGCATCAGGCTTGAAATCTCTAGCTCAGCTACTTAAACATGACCCCTTCTTCCATCAGCAGTGGTAGCTCGAGAGCCTGGATAATGCCTATCAAGTTTTTGTTGAGTTCTTGCAATGTCTTGGAGGACATGCGAATAAGAAAAAGGTCCCAGAAGAGCTAACTCCCTAGCTGGGGAAGAAGGAAATATATAGAACGTTGGAACAATATAAAATGGTAGAATCTGTCATTGAAATGTGTTCAGATTCCAAAAACAGGGGGAATTGTGGATGCCTTGTTTTCTTCTGTATTTGAGTGTGTTCTCCAAGTTTCCCATTACATATTGGTATTGCTTTTATAATTAAAGAAAGCTGTTATGAAAAAGGAAGTGGCAGCTAATAAGGGCTTAAATAGTCAGGCATGACTTCACAGCAGATGCTAGATTTCAGCTTGTTGGGCAGGGGAGATGATACAAATATTGGCACAGAAGAAGGGGCCACTGTGGGCAGAGGAAATAGCAGACTGTAGAGAAAGGAAATGAGAAGAGGGAGCTGCACTAGGGGAGAAGCCGGAGAAGAGGGGAGCCTGGGAGTTAGAAATGTAAGACAGCGATTCCCTTAAAATGCTAATAAATAATTGTGTTTTTATTGCTAGAACAAGATACCAGAGACAAGCTCTTTTTTATTTAGTTCATGGTTCTCTAAGTTCAAATTCTTACATCTGGTGATGGATTTCTTGCTGGCAAAATTCTAAGGTGACACTATATATTATGTGGCAAGAGACAAGAAGGGTGTGTGTGTGTGTGCTGGTGTATGGTGGTCGCTCCCTCTCCATCTTCTTATAAAGCCATCAATATTTATTCACTCAGATGTCACCCCGATAACCTTACTAAATCCTAATGAACTTCTTAATGCCCCACTTCTAGACACCATAGTTGATGGTTGCCTCACAATGGGGATGAATACCTCGGAAAGGGGACTGATTCAGTTTCATTACACAAGCCCTCTGGATGGGTGGCATTGCATATTCAAACCATATCCAAATCTGAGCAAATGCTGAGTCCCAGCTGTTGTAGAAGGCAGGCTCTGAATCCCAGGGAATGAAACTCTTTTGTGTGTATATATATATATATATATATATATATATATAAGCTCTTTGTAGCCTTTTGAGCAGGGAGTACCATGATGAAAGACATTGTTAGGAGATTCTTTTGGCAGCAGCTTTGGAAGACAGGCGTAGGGTGGTGGGGATGGACACACGGGGATTATTTAGGAGGTTGATGTAGCAATCCATCTATAAGCTTATGAGGGATTGGCTAGGATAATGATGATAGAACTGGCCAAGAAGAGATGGATTCATTGGGTACCTTTGGGAGACTGCTAGTGATTGACTGGATAAAGAAGCAGCAATGGATCCAAGACTCAAGTCTTGAGCTATTGAAAAGTGATGGTGACGGCAAAGAGAAAGGTTGGAGAGAGATCCTGAATTTGTTTGTAGCTATGGTAAATTTAAAATGCTGGTGAGGACCAGTGAGGTAGCTCTTCAGGTAAATGCATTTGCCACAAAGCCTGGTGACCTGAGTTTGAGCCCTAGAATCCCCATGATGGAGGAAGACAGCCAACTCCTGTAAGCTGCCCTCTGACTTGGACATGTGTGCCGTGGCATGTGCACTCCCACCACAAACAAATAAATGAATGTAAATATAGTTGCATATATAAATATACATCCTAAATTGTGTGCTATATATGTGTATATATGTATATATATGAGTATGTGTGTATGTATATATACACACACATGTAATAATGAAGTGGAACTGGGTCCTGGGTCAAAAGTTAGGTTGGATCATTTCCAGAATTCATTTAGAATTTCAAACCAAGACAAGCTATGTGTAGAAGCACATGAGGAGCAGGGATAGAGGAAGGAACAGTAGTAGACCTAACTGCCAAGTTTGATTTGGATTCTGTGGCTGGTGGTCTCTACAGCATGTAATGGCAGCAGGCTCGTGGCTCTGTTTAATGATCCCCCCCTCCTTTATCTCTGTCAGTGAGTGATTTCCGATTTCTGTACATATTAGAAAGATTCAACTCAACTGTAGGTAACAAGATGAATATGTAACATTTGCTTTATTAATCATACCTGAATTGTCTGATTTCACTGATGGTGGCAACATTCATATGACATTACATATGACACCCTTGCCAGCCACATGCCATAGCAAGGTAGCTGAGTCCAACCCACAGAAGCAAGATGCAGACTTCTGGGCCATGTTCATGTAGGATTAGAGGCAAGTCCCATTGCAAATGCAACCTGGTACTTCAGTCTCCCCTGTGTCAATGGTTAAGCATCTGAAACTAACTTGCTTGGGTCCAACCGAGAAGCAGAATGATAAACAGAACAATTATTGTAAGGAAAATATATACTACAAAGGGAGAAAAACATGAGAACAGATATTTCCGGATGGAGACACCTTACCACGTATGTGGTTGGGTCTTAAGCCAGCTGTTGCCACCGTAGCCTCTTTTATTTCATCATCTCCCAGTGTGTTTTTCCACGCGAAAGGTAATAAATATGATAACCCCCCTAGTCAGCGACTTGCATTCTCTCTTCCCAGTCCCTCACTTGCATAAGCATTTTTCAATCTGGACACCTGCCCACTTCTCAGCCACTCTCCTCCCAACCCGCCCCCCCTCCCCCGCCTCAAATCAGCAACCAAAACACTGAACAGAAACCTTCAGCAGGGAAGTGATGGAGGCTGCGGGTTGACAGACTCCGCAGTGCATGTGTGCATACGAGAGCACATTACTGCATGTGCGTGCATGTGCTCATCCACCAGTCTAGCCATCTGTTCCTCTGTTTCCCCAGTGGATTTGTATCAAAATCAAAGACAGGCCTGTCTGGCCGGGTGGTCCTGCCTCCAAAGCAGAGCTCCCTTGGTGGTTAGGAGCCCAGAGTCCGGGCAGACTTGCTCCACTCGTTCATCTTTCTAAGGCATCAAATAGACTTCCACACGATGAGGAGGATTCAGATCTTACCCATAGCACACTGCCTCCAGTTCCCTACCTCCTCCGACCCCAGGAAAGCTTGGGGACTGGGCACAGCTAACTGCCTAGAGTTGCCATTCGGCAGGTTGGACAGGCTGGGGCAGGCTGGTGGGGGAAAAAAAGAGCAGGCAGAGGCTTCTCACCTCACTCTTTTACCTACCTGTGGACTCCTCCCGTAGCTCTACACACCAGCTGGAACCCCAGGACTCCAGCTGGCATGAAAGTGCTGTGGTAGATCTTGCCATACCCAGGCTCAGGTGTGGCCTCCACTGGGACGATTCCCAGTGGCCAGAGAAGTTTTCAAACTCACTCTACCCAGAAGCTGAACCATGTATCCTTCCTCCCAACAGCTCACCGAGCTCTTGGGCCTGCCTGAAACAGACCAGACTCAGTATTCCCTGCTCCCAACCTTTGCACATCAGCTTGGCTGTTGTCTTTATAGGATTCTGCAGCCAGATTCTTCATGGCTTACTCTTTAGATCTTAACAATGAAGGCTCCTTGGCAAATCTTTTCTTGGCATAATTAACTGCTTAGCCCTTTGCCATCTGAACTCCAATGGCATTCTGACCCCTGCAGAGCCCAATAATGGGTAAGTACTGACGCTATGAGGATCAAGTGAGCGATCCAGAACCAAGCCAAGAGAAAGTGCTTAGTAGTTTACTTGCCGCGCCAATGTTTTCCGTACCCTTTGCATTTTACGCTCATCTTTATGCCCACCACCCTCAGTCTCATTTGGATTGAGGTAGTGTCTAACAAATCAGGTGTCTTTCTCCCCCTCCCCCATGAATTCTGCTTCCTACTGTTTGACTAAGTATCCTAAATCACTGCATGCAGGAAAGCTCTCTAGGGTGTCTCCATGTCCAAACTCCTCCTTCTGATAGCCAATGCTCTTCAAATCTTGGGCCCTTTCCCCAGCCAAGTATCGCACACACAAGGCATCTACAACCCCACTGTTTCTACTAGGCAGACCTCCTTTAACCCTTCTTTGGTTCCCCTGAAGTTCCCACTTCAGCCTTTTCCCTGCATCCCCCTTAAAAGCCTGTTCCTTCCCCTAGTCGGACATCTCAGTTTCATACGTAATGTAAAAGGCAACTCAAGTTCAACCTCTTTGGGAAAACCTTCCACCTCTGTTTCAGCCTGCACTTTCGTTCTCTCTAAACCTTGATCCCCTGAGGCATTTCCTTTCTAGAGTAAATAATGTGGCATCTAATTCTTTTCCATCTTGTATTATTTGTAGATGCTTCCTCCGAGTAAGAACTACTTTTTTTTTCTGTGAAATTATGAGTCTTTATAGAGCAAGGTCTTTGCTTTTTCCCCTTTCACCAAAACATGGGCAGAGGGATAGATCCAGGAGTGCGTTATCACCTTCTGTTGTCCTGCCTTACCTCCAAACGAAGGGAAGAAGATAAAATTGAACACCCTCTAATGAACCCTTCTGTCTGTGCCCCCTTCTCCCTCCTAAAATGTATCCAGGCAGCAGAGCAGCCCAGGCTGCCAGAGAGGCCCCACCAGCCAATCTACTGTCAGATCCCAGCTTCCTGAACACCCCTACCTCCAAAGGGTTTCTGGGCGATCAATAACTCTGCTTAAGTGATCAATCTGCAACACAATGGGCTGCAGGGGCCAGTGTTTGATTAACTGAAGAGAATAAATATATGCAGGCAGGCAGCGACTGAACTGAGAGAGGGAGGAAGCTAAAGAATGAGCCAAGGAGAAAGATGATCTGGGGGGGAGACAGGAAAGGGTGCGTGTGTTTAAGAATGAGAGAGTACTTCTTACCTGATCCCAGTAAACAGCCTAACCAAGTTTCTGACCAAGGTAGGTAAATAATCCTGGTGCTTTCTGGGAACCTACTAACTAGCCTGGGGCTGCTGGGCAATTCTGTAGTTTGACCCGAACTATTGCTAAGGTCCACCGAGGTCTACACAGACTCCATGCTGGCTGGAGAAAGAGTGTGATGTGCAGACTTCTGGCTGTCTCCAGGAAGGACTTGGGGTGACTATGCTCACCTGCTGAGTCTAAAAGAAAACCCAAGCACTGGACTCTTCTACTCTCCCACCCAAGCCTGATGACTCAGAAACCTTTGATGTTATGGGAGATAGGCTAATCCTTCCAGGGTGTTTCAGCATTATCTGCTCTCTACCCAGAGGTGTACATTCTGTTCTTTTTCTCAAGACCATGAGGCTGAAGGTTTAATTGGGTAGTTAAAAATAAGGAGTGCCTTTCAGATTTGTTTGAGAGGGTCCAAATATCTAAGCTGTACTACGGATCAAAAAATGTTCAGGGAAATATAATGTTATCCGGAAAAAACAGCAGATGGCTTCTTACTGTGAGAAAGTTCCTCCTTTAATCTAACCCTGATTCCTGCTGTTCTCATTAAAAACATGTTCTTCACATATGATGACATCCCTGTTCTCTAGGTGATACAGGCTTGAAGCCTTGGAATCATCTTTCATTCTTCTTCTTTCTCTTATCCCGCTTATCATCAGTAGGTAAATCAATTTCTTCTGCCTCCAACACTACCTATCTCCTTCATTCTGTTTCCATCCAGCTACTGTAAAAACCTCTTAACTGGTCTTCCTATCCCAGGATAGGTCCATTTTCATCAATCTACTGAATAGGGATGGGGAGGAGAAAAAAGAAAAAAAAAACCATAATGAAGCCAGGAATTAATTCCCATTTACAGAGAATGAAGGGAAGAACAGAAGAGGAGAAATGACACTAAGAAGCCTAATCAGATGATAAACCAGAATGTGGGGCATTGTGCAAAGCAACCAAGTCAGAGCAAGGGGCCTATTGAAGGGGCCTTGGAAGTCAGAATGGCCAAATTCAATGAGTGAAGTTCTCTTGGATCTTGATTCAAACAAGCCAGTTGTACAATAAGTTTTGAGACAATTGAGGATGTCTGATTAAGGATTGGGTAATGGATGCTATAAAAAGATTGTTGCTACTTTTGTTAGCTCAGTGAATGGTACTGTGGTTATGTGAGAAACAAATGCTCACTGTGAAGAGCTGCGTTAGGGATGAAATGATGTGATTGACATTTGGAATTTCTTTTCAAATACTTCTGTAAAAGAAAAGACAGATGAAGCAAGCATGGCCAAGTCCTGGTGATTGCTTTTATGTGGGAAATCATTATACAAGTATTGTGATACTTCTCTTCCCGTTTAGAGGTTGAAACTGTTCATAAGTAAAGAGCAAAACCCATAGTCATCCACTATTTCCAAGCCTACCTTCCTAGCTTGAGAGTCCATACCTATCCTACTCTGTAGAACAGCTATTCCATGTTCTTTCTCAAGTTCTATCTGCCTGAATTTAATTTCTTCCCTCACGTGTCCATTCCCACACTCTACTGAGCTCCTCAGCCAGCTTTAAGTCTTTCTTCTACACACCAGGTACTGTAACACACAAAGATGACTGAGAATGAGGACAGGGATTCTTGTTTCCTCTAGATTCTCTCTGATGATGAAGAGATGTAATAGAACCCCCTACTCATAGGAGACAACAAATACCCAAATCAATTCAACAATGTTTATTTGGCACCTAGTATGTGTAAAGCATTGGATGCTTTGGGGGCAAAAACAAAAGATGAAAAATATTAGATTCACTGAAGTCATAATGTAAGTAAAACAAACACCTATAGGAAGCTTTACTTGTGTGTAAAGATGAATAAAGGATTCAAGCAATTCTAGTGGAATGTGCCAGTGATGTATTAGCAAATGCATTTTGGAGATAGGCAGAAGAGGTCAAGGGAAGGAGGAAAGAGGGGAGGGGTAAAGAATCTCTCCCTCCCTCCCTCTCTCTCTCTCTCTCTCTCTCTCTCTCTCTCTCTCTCTCACACACACACACACACAGACAGAGACAGAGACAGAGAGAGAGACAGAGACAGAGAGAGAGACAGAGAGAAAGACAGGGAAAGACAGAGAGAGAGACAGACACACACACACAGAGAAACAGAGGTCACTTGTACTTTTGTACTTAGAGAAGCCTTCCCCAGAGGAGGCAACTGCATGTAGACTTGAAGGACAAGTATGGTGTCATTTGGATGGGAAAAGAGAAGACTTGTGATGAGCGGATGGCATAAGTGAAAAGGCAGATGCAACAATTGTATATAAAACATGCTTTGGAGACTGTGGATGGACTCAAGGATCCATATGGAGCTATGTTTCAGAACCACTTGGGAGAGCTTGTTAAAATTCATATTCCTGGACTCCAGCTGCCAGACCTACTGACTCAGAAGCCCAGGCAGCTGCATTATAATAAGTACCCTGAAGTCATTTTGAGACACATTAAAAATTGAGAATCAATGATGTGGATAAAAAGTGAGAAATAAAGTTGAAAGAGTACATAGGATTAGGCTGACTCAAGGAAGGCCTTGAATGTCAGGCTAAGGAAGTTAAAAAATTTCCCACAGGCAATCAGCTATCATTCTTAAGCATGCAGAGCAGAAGTGTCTATGAATAATGGATCTTTCTGAATATTAATCTGGCAGGGGTGTATATTACAGGCAGAAAAAGAGAGAGACTGGTGAAGGACAGACATTCAATAGTTGCAGAGGGCAGAAGTCAGAGGTGGTCTGGGCTTCTTGTGGTAGCAGAAAGGTCAGAAGAGCCAGTCATTGTTGGCAGTAAATGAGGTCAGCTTGTGAATGCTGAGTGCAATGTTAATGTTAAGTCTAAGATGATGGCAGACCACTTAAATCAGGTGAGTCATTCAGCAAGTAACTGTGGGTACATGGCCAAACCTCAAAGGCAAGGTGAAAACCCATGCTACAGAAGTGGGAATAACTAGGGAAGATGTACAAGGGGAAAGTCATGATGCAACTGTATGCCTGTTCCCATAAAGAAGTGGGGTTAATCCCAGCACTCGGGAGGCAGAGACAGGCAAATCTCTGTGTGTTCAAGGCCAGTCTGGTTTACAAGAGCTAGTTCCAGGACAGGCTCCAAAGCTATACAGAGAAGCCCAGTCTCAAAAAACCAAAACCAACACTCCCACCCCAGAAAAAAAAGAAAGAAAAGAAATGGGGGAGCAAGGGGAGCTCCCTTGCTGCTGGGCAATTCTGTAGCTTGACCCAAACTATTGCTAAGGTCCACTGAGGTCTACACAGACTCCACGCGGGCTGGAGAAAGGGTGTGATGTGCAGACTTCTGGCTGTCTCTAGGAAGGACTAGGGGAGCTCCTCTCTGAGGAGAAGAGGCAGGACTAGCAAGAAAGAGGACTAAGGAAGGCTCACAGGAGTAGAAGGAGGTCTGCAACCAGGCAGACAGCTCTTTCAACAGCTTGGGGTGACGGATATGGCTACTGCCATAATGGTACTGGTGCTCAGAGAGAAGTCACTAGTGATGTACTCCATACATCTCCTTCTTTTCAGGCTCACTAGCACAAATATAAAAACAGATTTATCTATTTCCCCAACTGTCCGTCCATCCACCCTTCCATCCATCCATCTGTACAGTTATGCACTTTTTTCTTTCTTCATCCTGTTGCTGTGCCATATGCGTGTACATCAATTTCAAACTCACTTTTCTGACTAGAAGGGAGAAGGAACTATTGTGAATAGGCTATCAATGTTCCACTCTAAGGTTGGTGTTCCTGGTCAGAAAAGAGGAGAGAATGGCCAGTTTCTCTTCCATTTGCTCCCAACCCTGTCCCTTGGGCCTTAGTCTTCGGATTTCTCTGCAGACGGCAAGGTTCAGCTCATTTTGAGAATGCTCCATGTTGGCTGCAGAAAACACAAGATAATGCTTATCTTTTCGAGTTTATGGTGGGGAGGCAAACAGAAGACTTTGAATGAGAAGGAAGATCAGGGTTTTCTGCTGCCAGTACTAATGGCTTCAAGGCTGGCTCACAAGCTAAAGCTGACTTGGGTGTGGCCAGCTCATGGTATTTGCTCAGCACCCATAGTTACCATCTCAGTCCCCAGAGAAGGGATTGCTAGGTTCCATGTGAAGGTATGGACCCCTACAATCCAAACATGTCTTATTGAGCTACCTGCTTACAAATTCGATCCAAGTATGCGGATGGAGATAGGGGGAGTGAAACAGATGAAGGAAGAGAGATAGAAAATTTTATGAAATTTGTATATGTGCAGGTGTGTGTGTGTGTGTGTGTGTTTGTATTTTCATGGTTTCAATTAGTTTGGAGATTCAAAAACAATGAGAGATCCTTTCCTTTGCATCTGTGCTGACCCTTCATGGTTCCTTGCCAGAGTAACCGTAGAGCCCTCTCATTTATGCAGATAAATGGGTGGGTGGATAGACTCTTATCTTGCACTCGTACTCCCACCAAGAGCTGGCCTGGGATTACTGTAGTAAGACCTTGCTGGTCCAGTGCTTTCCTTTACCCATTTCTCCTCAGGACTGTGGCTGCTTCACTCCAGCTCCTTCCCCATTTGCCACCCTCCCAGCTCCAGGGCTTTCCTAGCCTGTAGATATCACCTGCAATCCCAGAGATTTCATGTTGCACCTTGCCAGTCTACTGCTAGTGCTTCCAAAGGATGGTGCTGGTAGCAACATCCCTTGGGCAGGCCACGTAGCTCACTTCTCAAGCCCGCTGGAATGCATCACTTCCCAGAGGGAGAGTCCCCTACCTCGTTCAAAATGGAGTTTGCAACCTGCCAAGAGTTCCCGACCTTTCCTTCAGCCTAACAGAAGCCCCACTGCACTGTCTGAAGCCACCGTGCCAAGGCATCATTAGCTTGGGGGCACTTGCTGGCTTTAGGCCCATAGATTGGCCATTCTGCAGGCCAGTGCAGTTCTGCAATACGTCCAGAGCCAGGAGTCTAAAGCATCCATCCCCTATTTTCACCAGCCCTCTCCCTTCCTTGCTCCCTCCCTGGCTCCCTCCCTTTCTGGCTCCCTCCCTCCCTCCTTCCCTCCCTCCCTCCATCCCTCCCTCCCTCCTTCCCTCCTTTCCCCTCTCTCTCATGGCCTTCAGCCCACACTTGCACAGCAATTGTTGGGTGTGACATCTCCACACACAGCAATGCTTCTCTCTTGCTTATAGCATATGCCCCTCCCTCCTCGGGATCCTGCAGTGGTTCCCAACTGCCTCTCAAATAAATTCAAATTTTATCTTTGTGGGCCTTAGAGCCCTCCATAATTGTATCCCCCACCACCGCACACACCACATCCACCGTGTACAATTCAGGTTCAGACATAGGCACAGCAGACACTGTTCACAAATGCTCCTGGCTGGAGCTGCCACAGGTGCTTGTAAGACCTCATCCAAAGAGTCACTCCTCTGCCTCCTTTTAAAATGGTAAATGTTACCTGTGAGGTACAGGCAATAAAGTCCTATCAGCTATTAACAGCTTGCCCTGGCACGGATTCTGTCATCAAATTTGACAGAGAAAGGAGCAAAGCCCCGCCTTAATAGTCTAGGGGGGCGGGGGAAGGGACTCGGAGCAGTCCAGGATGGGGGGGGAAGGGGCTCTGACGTCGAAGCCATCTCTGTCACGATTTTACCCAGGGCTACAGTCTCCGCGTCTCTACTTAAATCAGACACACTAGTCCTTGCTCCTCCAACCTTGCTTCCCTCTCCACACACACATGACGTCTTATTTCACCTTAAGGCTACAATCCTCAGGCCAAGCTACTAATTGGTTCCTTCACATGAGGGGGAAAAACATGGAATTGAGTTGATGCAGTTTGTTTGCTTGGGCATGGCCAAGTGTTATCGAGTTGCTTCTGTGGAAGAGCTGAGAGCCCTTTGCTTCATGGAAACAGTAAAGACTTCCCAGGAAAGCTCTCTCTGCTCCCAGAAAGCTAGAAACTGAGTTTCCCCAGTTTCTCCTGCAGTGAGCTCAACCCGCAGGGCAAGGGAAGGAGGGTCTGGGCCTCCCAGCAGCAGGCTTTTGGGCTGAACTGACACTTTAGGAGGGACCCATAGGCTAAAGTGTGCACACTGCTTACCCCATCTCCTGATGGAAATACTCACTTGGTGCTTTACTCTGAGTCAGCAGAGTTCCCCACCCTCCACTTCTGAAAAGGGCGCCCCCAAGGGAACCTTGCTTTTATAGCAGTTTCTTCCTTGGGCAGTAGGCCAGAGACAGCCCCGCCCTCCACAAGAGCTGCAGGATACTGAAGGCACCCCCCCCCCACCTCCACCCCCACCCCGTTCAGGGCTCTGAAGCTGGTCCAAGATGCCAAAAGGAGGGTCAGGTCTGGCAGAATTCATCCTCTACTGTGACTGAAAGCTTGTCAGTGGCAGCTGTGGGGAGGGGGTTACCACCTGCTTCTGAGGGAAAGTGTCAAACATTTGCCTGTGCAGTTTCAATGTGTGTGTGCACTTGCTCAGATGTGGAGGGGCACGGACATAAGACTTGGGTATGCTTTTTTCCAGAATGGAGTTCTTAAGGGCTCTGGTAGAAGTGTCCACAAAAGCTTAAGGGGTGGGATAGTATCTCTCTCTCTCTCTCTCTCTCTCTCTCTCTCTCCCTCCCTCCCTCCCTCCCTCCCTCCCTCTCTGTATGTGTTTCTGAACCACCCGTGTGTGTGTGTGTGTGTGTCTGTCTGTCTGTCTGTCTGTCTGAACCCCACCGTGTGTGTCTGTGTGTGTCGGTAGAGAGCAGCAGGTACTGGATCTGCAGTAATGTGCAGTTGCCATGTAGTTTCTTAGGGACACTCTAAGAAAACACACACACACACACAAACACACACACACACCAAGCTCCAAAGCACCAGGCTGGGAAGAAATGTGTGTATGTGTACATATTTCAGCAGAACTGGAAGGGTGCATGTAGTTGTATATGTTTGGGTGACTGATTTGTTAGCATCGGGTAGAAGGGTGCAAGTGCAGATGTTTGTGTGTGTGCTTCTGTGTGTGTCTCTCTCTATGTGTGTCTGTATGTGTGTGTGTGCGCGCGCGCACCAGCGCGCCTGTATGTTTCGTCTTTGGATGGGGGTGACTGTGGTTGAGCGCAGCGAATGTGGTGCGGCTGTGTGTGCGTGTGAGTGTGCGTCTGTGTCCGCTTGTGAACATGGCCCCAGGAACCACGCACATGCTTCAGACAGCTGTTTCTGGCATCCCCGGGGCTAGGGCTTTGCCGGACACCCCAGCTAAGTGGCCACCTTCCAGCAGCCAGGCCCCGCATCTCACCAGCTCTCCCAAAGGCGCCCACAGCCCCAGCGTGCACACAAAGGCTCCATAATGAACGCGCTGCATTCCCCTGCGCTGGGCTCCTCACCCTGCACCCGGGGCGGCCAAGGCGAGCCCGCCAAGGCTGAGACTCACCGAATACCGGGTGCCCAGCCCGCCGCTCCCCTTGGCCGCGCAAACTCCAGGCGGCCCGACGCTCGGCTCCACCAACCCTGCCCCTGTCTCCCGGGGGCGCCCAAGCGTCCGTCGCCCCCTGAGCCGGCCAGGGGCGACCCGCCACAGCCACGACCCACCCCTGGTCGGGCTGATCTGCGGGCGCGCCCCCCTAGAAGCAGCGCGCTTCTTACCTTCCTCCTCCTTCTTCTCCTCCTCCGCCTCGGCGGCGCGGCAGCGGCGGCGCAGAGGCGGCGGCGACGGCGGCGGGACTAGGGCGCCGGTGCCCCGGAGCCCGGCACGGGCGTGGGGCTCAGTGGCGTGGGGCGGCGGGGCGGACGGAGGTTGGCGGGGCGGCAGCAGCTGGCCCGGGACGCGCGGAGCTGGCGCGCAGGCAGCGGGCTGCGGGCAGGCTGGCAGCGGCGCGCGCGGGCTCCTCGGGCGGGCTCCATGGCTGCGCCGCGGGCGGCACCATCTCCGTGGCTCGCTCGTCGCTCTCTCGCTCCAGGAGTGCGGCAGGCTGCGAGGTGACGGATAGCGCCGAGGCGGCCGGACGGCCGAGGAAGGGAGGGGAAGGGAGAAGGGGCGGGGGAGGGGGGAGGAGGGAGGAAAGAGGGGAGCGCAGAACTCGGGGTGGGGGGGCCCTCTCCGGCGCCTCTCGACCCTCGAGTGCTGGCGTCGGTTTCCCCGAAAGGGAAAGCAGCTTAAAGGCGCAGCAACTGGCTCGGGTCACAACTAAAAATAAACACAAAATTGACAATTGGAGAAAGAATTTCCCAAGACACGATCCAGCAACCCAGCCACCCAGCTAGGCGCTGCCTCACTTCTTGAACGCGACCATTCAGGCTGGGCTTTGCCGGGAACTGCTGGCAGTGAAGAGGGCAAACCAATTTCTAAAGTGAACCCGGGAAAGAGGGTGGGGGGAGGAGAGGGGAAACTGCAGAGAAGGGGCAGTGGCAGTGATAGATTCGGGGCCTCCATTCTCTGCGCCCCCCCGACCTTGCTTCTCTCCCCTTGTTTGCTTGCCTTAGGCTAGGGATGCCCTCCCTGCAGCTACCCTCCTGGTCACCAACGCCAACATCCTCACGCACCTTGAGTTTCGGGCTCAGGTTCCTGCTCGCCTGCTCGCAAAGCTTCACCTCAGCACTGAAGCATAAGCAGCTTGGAGCCCTGGTCCAGTCAGGGAGCCCACCTCTGTGAGA
This sequence comes from Chionomys nivalis, assembly GCF_950005125.1. Lineage (NCBI taxonomy): Eukaryota > Metazoa > Chordata > Mammalia > Rodentia > Cricetidae > Chionomys > Chionomys nivalis. The sequence goes on from NC_080112.1 coordinate 95,042,720, forward strand.
GAGCAGTCTGCCAGCTGGCAGAGGTCTGCTTGGAGCATGCAGTTGGTTTGGTGAGAAGGGAAGGAGGTTAAGGTGTGTGTGTGTGTGTGTGTGTGTGTGTGTGTGTGTGTGTGTGCCCACAGCGTGTGTGCGTGCGTGTGTGTGTGTGTTCACCAGCGGATGGAGGGATGGAGGGAGGGTCCTGGACAAACACACACACACACACACACACACACACACACACTCCATGCACACACTCTGAAGGAGAGCAGCTAGGCAGGCACAGCACAGTGCCTGATGAATGATCGCAGGGCATTTTTTAAGAGACACGTTGTGAATACTAAATGTACAGCAATGGAGATTCTAAAGAGAGCTCTTGATATCCCAGTGGGCACCAGCCCCTTTAGAGGAGTTTTAAGGACCAAGAATAAAAGCTACTCAGTGGGGACCCAGAGAAACGGGGAAGCTGAACAGTGGAGTCTGAGACAGTGGGTGAGATTGAGGTCAGAGAAGACAGGCGCAGTGGAATTTAAGACCCTCCGGTGATGCCAGATCCACCATGCAAATTCGTAAATCTCCAAGCATTAGAGGCACCTGGGAGAGACAGTTAATACTGGCCCCTCTGGGCCTCAGGAGTTCTAGGGTGAAAAGTGAGTCCTCCATTCCCGTGGTCCTGGATTCTGGAAGGGAGGCTGTTGGTAAACAAGGGCCCATTCCAGTTGGAATCTTTTCCTTCCCTCTAGTTTTACTGAAGCACCTGAGAGAAAAGGTGCTGAGACTGCAAGCAACTGTTAAGAGGATATTCTTGTAGCCCGTATGGGATACCCAGGGCACAGAGGAGAGAGTTCTGGGCTCGAGGATGGGGAGCTGTGGCTCCCTGCAGCTGGGATCAGCAGTAGACTAGCTGACTAGCAGATTTAGCTATCCTTCTACTGAGCACACGTTTTGCTGTCTTCCTGGCAGTTCTTACCTTGAAAGAAAGGATGGAAATTTCTCCGGAGGTCTCTGTGTCTGTTGGGTGGGGGTGGGGGCGTGCCTGGACTGGGAAAACAAGCTGATGGATTTATCAAAGACAGATGATGAGAGATAGCGAAAACGTTCAGGGAGAAAAGCACATCACATTCCTGACAGATGCAAGGCAGACTCTCTAACAAGAAGATGCTCTCAGGGACACTACATGCATACACAGGGACACATGCAGAGTCATACATGAAGCACAGGCACACCAAGTAGTGCATACTCTCTCTCTCTCTCTCTCTCTCTCTCTCTCTCTCTCTCTCTCTCTCTCTCTCTCCCTCTCTCTCTCATATCTAGTTAGAGAAGGACGCAGTTAGAGAGGCAGGAAACAGCTGGCCTCCTGTTTCCAGGAGCTAGGGAAAGAGCTGGACCAGTTTTTCAGTATGAACAAATAATATTTGCAGCCAGACAGGGCCTGGCTACTTTTCTTCAGGGTAGTGTTTCAAGTGATGGGATCCCTACATAAGGTCCCTTGATTCTCATCCAGTCCCGTCTTTGTGATCAGTAACAGATACCCAAGTTGGTGTTTATCTGTGCTTACAATGACACTCACTGGTTAGTAACTTCATGGAGTGCATTTTCTGATTCGGATTAAGCCCTATTTTGCCGCAGAGCTGGCTCACTCAAAGCATATGCTGAAGCTCCATTCAATCTGTTGTGTGGTAAACAGAAGTAAAGAAGGAGTGGTGAAGGCAAGAGAGAGCTGGGGGTGGGATAGTGCCAATAGATACGTGTGTGTGTGTGTGTGTGTGTGTGTGTGTGTGAGAAGGCTCCTGAGTGACCATCAAGGTACAGACTGCTTAGGATAATGATTAAGCATTTAATGTTTGGAATCAGTTTGTAGTACTGTAACCTAAAATAGGTCCTTCTAGTTTCTCCAGCTGAGCCTTACCTGTGGGATAAACGGGAAGCTGCTTGTGCAGTTGGAGTGCTCTATGAAATAATGGGTGCTCTGCATGGTTGTCTGCCTACTAGTCCGGTCCTCTACTCAGAGATACCCGATTGTGATGCACATTTTTAATCCCAGCACTTGGGAGGCAGAGGCAGGCAGATCTCTGTGAGTTTGAGGCCAGCCTGGTCTACAAGACCTAGTTCCAGGACAGGTAGGGCTGTTACACAGAGAAACCCTGTCTTAAAAAAACCAAAACCCAAACAAAAAAAGACATCCAATTGTGTATTTTGCCTAATTCCTGTCAGTGGTTATTCAGCATTTACACTGATTTTTCTGGTCAAAGGAAGTCCTCAAGCAGACTGACTGCCATCCACACTGACTGGATTCACTTCTGAAAGAAGGACTAGTGCTGAGAGAATCATGTGTCTTTGTTTTTGTTGTCTGAGAAGTTGTGTGTATTCCTCTTGCTCAATCGAAATGAGAGAGGAGGGGATGCAAGGGGTGGGGTACAGAGAGGGCAGGGTGAAGGTTCAACACTGTCAACCCTGTGCCCAATGTAGCAAAAAATAAACACTAGTATGTCTAACTGGGGACCTTGATTTTGTCACATTATACAATTTGGTGAGGAGGGGGAAATACTTTAGTGTCTTCAAATAATATGATAAGTAGACAACAAAAAATGACCCCATGGTAAGTCTATTTCTAATTGAGATGAAGTTGGTGACACTATCAAGAGGGAGATAGACGCAGGCCAACTTCTTTGGCACCTTGATCTGTATTCAGTATTTAACAAACAAGCAACCAAATTCACCTATAACTGAGAATCCAGGGATAAATGGACAGGATCTCTTGACTGCCAGTGATAATATGCCAATGATAACCGGTAGCATACTGACTACCAGTTACTGACCCATTGCTACTGACAACTGGGGACTTTGCTAATATTCTTAGAAAAGGGAAGTGACTCTTCATCTCAGAGGTACAATTAGCTCTACTCTCCTAACAGAGCCCCACCCTCAGCCGGCACTTCCATGCTTTGATCAATTTCATAATCACTAACACCATTTAAGTGAATAGCGTCATGATTCCATAAATTTTATGGAAGAAGAAGAAGAAGAAGAAGAAGAAGAAGAAGAAGAAGAAGAAGAAGAAGAAGAAGAAGAAGAAGAAGAAGAAGAAGAAGAAGGGGCGGCAGCGGCAGCAGAAGCAGCAACCTAGACCCCTGCAGCAATAAAGAATAGAATCTGGAGGGTAACCACTCTATGGCAATAGTAATAATTATTATTACTGTTAGGTTTCATTGAGAGCTTACTATGGGCACTGTGAAAGCATTTTATTTGCATTATTACATTTAATCATCACACTAAACCTAGGAAGGTAGGTACTTTATTATTAGCTTCATTTTAAAAGAAACTGAAGGCTTGGAGATGCTAAGTCATTTCTATAAGGCCACACAACCAGTGGGATCTAATTCAGAATTTGAACCCATGCCTATTTGACTAGAGTGATATTTTCTCTGAAAAGGCTATGATTTCTAGCCTTCAAGTATCACACAACAGAGATACACTGCTAGCCTTTTCCACAGAGTCATTACTGATCTGTTTGCCTCTGTTGGAGCTATCCACCTATGTACCCACCCATTAGCAACCAAGAAAAAAATAAATGGTGGAGGGCAGAATGTCACCAGTGTCTGGCAATAAGAAATGCATCTGCTGAAGGTTCCAGAGAGATCCATTCAGACTGGTCAGGGAGGCCTGGGACAATAGAAGGAAAAATGATGGAATCCCTATCATATTTTTTGGCCCCTATCTCTTTTTTGCCTTGCCTTTCAACAAGATATATGCCTGCCCTTAAGCATTTGGAACCAACTAAGGTCCCGATTTCAGTAGCTGGTGGGTGAAGGAAAGGGTAAAAGAACTTCCTGAGCTATTGGAGAAACTAGAAACTAGCCTAGTGACAGAGAGAATGCTGGAGAAAAACTGAGAGGAGCCTTTCAAAGGATGTACCCTAGGAGGGTGGCGGACAAAAAGCTGTGGGCAATTATGCCAAGAGGGCATTTTAGTGGCCCTTTGTATACTGGCTGAGCCTGCTCACAGCCTGTGGGCTGAAGACACTGAAGAGCCAGCAATGGAACAACAGCAGCTGACAAGCACTAAACTGCCAGCTAGTCGCTTCACGAGGAGCCTGGCAGGCTGACTGGCAGTCAGGCACCCTCTCCTCTCAGACACAGCTGTTCAGGACCTGCCATGACAGTAGTGCCAGGCCACCCTGTTAATGAGTCCCAGTTCTCCCAATTTGCCAGAGAAGTATCCGGTCATGGGAGAGAGGTTCTTGTGTCAGAACTGGGGTTCACTCTATAGTGGTGACTATAGTGTCACAGAGTCCTACTACCTCCTCTCTGAGACTTGGGTACCGGGGATTACAATGTATGTAGCTGAAACCCAACTTTCTCCAGTGCTGCTGAGCAGATCGCCATTTCTGTCCCTCAGTCTCTGCCCCCACCCCTGCTTCGGCCCATTTCACTGACCTAGAAGCATTGGAGTGACGAGCATTTCTCCTGACACACACAGACATATCTCTCCTCAAGAAGCCCTTTCATCCTAAGGTCCTGGGTAGTGTTGTCTATAGCTCCTTGGGCTCTGATATATTACCCTCCCTTTCATTTTTTTTAAATTGTTTTGTATGTGTACATCTAACTTGTGTGTGTGTGTGTGTTTGTGCATGAGCATGCATGCACACACGTGAACATGCAGGTGTGTGTACATGTGGAGGCCAGAGGCTGTCATTGCGTGCCTTTTTCAATTCTTCTCCCCCTTTTGAGAATTTATCGAGATGGGGGTCTCACCATATAGCTCTGGATGGTCTAGAACTCATTAAGTAGACCACGTTGGCTTCAAACTGTAGAAGTTCACCTGACTCTGCCTCCCGAGTATGTGCTGGGTATCCATCCACCTTATGTGTGCCCCAGGGAGTGAGGATTTCCGATAACAACTTGTGGTATTCAGTTCTCTCCTTCTCCTTCCTTGCTCTGGTGGACTGAACTCAGGTTGTCTCCTGGGCAGCAGCAAGCCCCTTTCCCCACCGAGTCATCTCTGCAGCCCATCCATCTTATTTTCTGAGATAGGGTCTCTCACTGAACCCGAAACTCACCAATTTGGTTAGGTTGGTTGGCCAATGAGCTCCCGGGGACATACCCACTCCTGTCTCTCTCTCCTCCAACAGTGGCATTACAAATGCTTTTTTGTGGTGCCGTGGATACTCAATGTCCTTGGCCTTCTAAGTGTTGGGATTATTGGCATGCACAATCCCAGACAGCTAGTCTCTGGGCATTTTCTGAAATTGTTCTCTGACCTCCATCAAAGTGTAACCCTCCCTAGTTCCAGTTTGATGAACAAGTTCATTCTCTGGTAAACACACACAAAGTAATTGATAGTGCTTCTTAATATTTCAACCAATCAAATACAAATCCCCTAACCATCAAATGAAGCAGGACTCCGGAGGTAGAGGCCCAAATGCCAAAAGTATAAGCTTTCTTTGAAGGCTCACATTTTGTTTTGAACACATGTGAAATTTGACATTCTGCTCTAGTGTGCTAGAGTTCAATCTACCATGAAAGTACTGCATGTCTCCAAAATCGGTGCATAAATTGAAGCTCCAGGAAGATGCTCATTGTGTGCTGGGTGGGGGTGGGGGGAATCGTGTGGTTCTGCATAGCTCATAAGAGGTACAGAGACTCCCATCTGACAAGTCTGAATGAATGTGTCATCCTGGAATCCGCTTGCCTCTCGCCTTGCTGTCTTTGTGGAAGACGTTGATAAGCAGAAAGAATGGCTGGAAGAGTTTGCAGTCTGGGCATGTGTGGCTGTGGCTGAGGAGCTTGTTTTCTTGTCAGGCTTCATTTCCGCCCCACAGGACTCTCAGTAGAGCTGGCTCTAGTCCTGGGTCCCAGAGGGTATGGGCAGCTAGATCCTTAGTGTGACTCCAGTTTTCCCCTTACTCAAATTCACCTGCCCTCCAGCTGTGTGAGCTGGAGATTCTCTTTTGGGTTAAAGCCCAGTCTCCAGAAGGTCCTGGTAAATTGCACATGTTATCTGAAATGGACAGCACATTAAGTCATTAGCACCCATTAATGCACTTGCCTGAATAAATCTATCAGATTGCCTGTCACCTCTCAGAGGGCAGAGCTGTGAGGAAATGAGACACTGACCAGAGATACTTTGGGGTACTGTAGGGAGGAGGTGTTCTAGCAGTGCTTCCTTTCCGAGCTCTGGGTCCTAACCCAGCTGTATCCGAATCACCTCAGCAGCTGTGAAAAGAAAGGCTGACTCTTGAGCCCCACTAACAAAGCCCTGGACTCTATTTTGTGCTCCTGTGTGTGCGTGGCACCTGCTTCAGAGCATAGCCAAGGCAGGCCTGGGGCGAGGGATGCCATGATGGAAGGCACAGGGCCAGGGCCAGGAGGAGAACATAGTAAATACTAGTCCAAAACATTCCTTTTTCCCTCCTCCCTCCTCCTCCTCCTCCTTCTCCACCACCTCTTTCTTCTCCTCCACCACATTTTCCTCCTCTTTTTGTCTCTATCTAGAGAGACAAAGCTCTCCTTCCCTCTCATCTACCTTGCTCAGGCAGAGGAAACCTCACAGAGAGCCAGTGGCTAGGAAGACCTTAGACTGGAAGCTAAACTGACGGAATCTGGGGAATTGCCCATCCTTTCCTGTATGCCGTCCTTCTCTCCCTCCTGCTGGCATTGTAGGCATGTTTGCCCTCCTGGAGTTAGAAAGCAAAATACCAATTTAAATGGATGCTGACGGAGCCTGTCAGATGCCAAGTGCTTGATGCAATTGCTTCTGGTCCGGCCCTTCCCCAGGAGAAGAGAGTTCAGAAGAGTGTCGTGCCAGTGCTGCCAGGAGCTAGGTCCCTCTCTCCTGCCACCCTCCATGGAGGGATGTGGAGGGAGACACTGGGGGCATGAGAAGCGTGTGCAGGCTGGGGAGCAGAGGACTGGGCATCTCCCATAGGATTTTCATCTTGGATATATTATAAATATAATAAATAGATATATTATTTAACCTCTCTGTACCTATGTTCCTCTAGTGTGTGTGGAGGGTATAGGAAGGAAGAAAATATAATGTCTGCCCGATGCTTTTCACAGGGATACAGAGACACTCAGGTTTTTTATTTTTATTTTTGAAAAACACCACAGAGAGACAAATAGTCTTCAAAAGATCATAAAGAAGAGTGCTAAAATGTACCTTCCCCCAAAGCCCCGGAGATGACTCTGGATTTAATAAATGAATTCTTGCTAGTGTGCTGACCAGTGTTAGTGGGTCAGTGTGTTAACCTTCCAACAGATGTATTTTGTCCAAAAACTAATCTTTCCAGATCTTTCTTCAAAGACAAGCAGAGGCGTTTAAGAGCATGAGGGTCTTTTATACTTCTGAATAACCTTTTACATATACAAAAAATTTTACACTTTAATTAGACACCCATAATAGCATGGCAAGGTAAAGAGGTCGACCATGCTCCCATTTTATTGAGGAAGAAACTGAGCCTTCTGTTAGACGAATGAAAGTCAAGTTCATGCTGGTCAGAAGGGAGTATTGTTGAGTCTTTTACATAAGCAGAGCTCAAGAGACACCAGGTCTGCAGGGGCAGCATCAGCTTTACACTTTTGCGCATCATTATTTTGATAACATTTAATTTATTTATTATTTTGTGTGCATGGGGGGTGCATGTGCCACAGCATCAGTGTAGAGGTCAGAGGCTAAGTTGTAGGGCATCGGTTCTCTCCTTCCACTTTGTGGATCCCAGTGTGGAACTCGTGTCATCAGGCTTGGCAGCGGGCACCTATCCCTGCTGAGGCACCCTGTCACTCAATTTTCTTTTCGTCTCTCTGCCTATTCTGCATTCCACTTCCGTTTCTATGACTGCTGCTCCCCAAGGAAGGAAGAAATGAAAACCCACATGGGAAGGGAGAGTCAGGCTTGAATTATAGATGTTGGTGAACTAAAGCAATAACCTCCAGCGAGGCTTTACAAGACCATTCTCACCACTGGACCGTCAGCAACTTGCTGTGTTTGACCTGTTGCCAATTGACTAACCTTTCTGCCTCTGAGTTCTCGTAGTTTCAAACTGCATCATCCTGGCCAGGCTCATGGCAAGACTGGAGCGAGAGAAGGAGGGAGACAGAAGAGAGCTGGGAGGTGGGGACAGAGGATGAATAACGAGAGCTGAAAAGCACCTTGCAACCATTCGCAAGTGATGCCTAGACTTTTAATGGCGGTTCCCTACCTCAAAAGCCATGGCTTAAATATGGGAAGCATTCATTAAGGAACACTGTAGACAGGGCTCTGGTAGCCCAAGAAGGATCCTATTTAGGGGGAAGGCCTAATTATAGTTTCTGTTTCTTCTTATCTCCTTCTCTTGCTCATTTAGACCAAAGGACATCAGATCCTGGTTTCAGAAGATTTCATCTGCTCCCACAAATTGAATTCCCCACCTGGAGTTAAATTCTCTATTTATAACAGAGATATCATCTGCCCAGAAATCTGTCCTCAGTGGCGGGCCTAAGCTTGCTGAGGTGTGCTTCGAATGATGACTGGTTCCATGGGCTAGGTGGGCTTCGCAGAGCAGAGGCTGTGATTATAGTGTCTGGAACCCAGACTGCGTCTCTCCCAGGGATAGCTGGACCCCAGCTGGCTTTGCCAGTGAAGGCCCAACCCGAATCAGGGCATCAGTACATTTTTGGTTGCTACAGATGCAAGATAATGCTTAAGGGTTGGTCTCTTGACCTCCACTGCCAATCTACCATTCTTACACCAACAGATCTTGCCAAAGCATGATTGGTAGCATGCCACTCCTGCTCAAAAGCCTCCACTGCCCCCTGTCATCAACTTGCATCAGAAAATCCAAATGCTTTGCTCTAGTGTTCACCTTCAGTGCCTGTTCCGGAGAGCTGCTCACTCCTGCCAGCTGTAGCTCCCCACTTTTCCTTGTCTGTATTCTGGATCTTGTCTTTTAGTTTTGTTATTTGCATGGGTCTAGGATGCATTCCCTTTGCTCCCAGGATCCAGCCCCATTGTAAGGTGCCCTAAGAATTAGGGGAAATATCATGCCGGAAGTATAGATGCTTTCTCTTTCTCTAGAGCCCCGATGCCAGAAAAAAGAAAGTCTTATCTCCAAATTCGGGTAATTTGGGCTCACAACTGAATGTCTATTGGCCCATTTCCTGGCCTTTGTTTCATCTGTTCTGTTAGTTGTAACCCAACTATAAACATGGTAGAGGCAGATTTAGAATTTCTCTCTTCCTAGATTTAGACAAAATTGTAAATAATTTTTTTTCAGTTTTTTAAATCTAGGCCATGGTATTTTTAGTTCATTTATTAGAGAGGAAGAGGGAGAGAGAGTGAACAAGAGTGACCGAGCAGGTAGGTGCCCATGTGCCATATATGGAGATCAGAGGATACTTATCAAGAGTGGGTTCTCTCCTTCCACAGCGGGTCCAGGAACTGAACTCAGATGGTCAGTTTTCTGCTTTTGCTTGCTGAGCCATCTCACTGGCCCAGGTATGGCATATTTTTTAAGGCGGGCAAACTATTAGACTCAGTGCCAGGCCTTGTATGCCTGGGATGATCCCTTCTTCCTAGGAATACTCAACGCGTCTGACTGCACCAGGCATTTGGCCCATATCAGAACCAGTACCTTGTCGCAGCATTGTGTTCTTGGCTTGGGCAGAGATCACCCTTTTGTGGGCACAGCCTTATCCTGCCTCTGTGGGCACAGAATAAGCTTTAGGATTTGTTGGCTTTCTCTAAATGCCTTGGGCCTGTTCAGAAATATTCAGCTGATGGAGGTAGCTGGGCCCTGGTTCCTATCCCAGTCTCTGCTAGCCCCCTACAGCTCTATAGTCTCTGGGAGATGCTGTGCTTACAGCTTTCTTAGCCCCCCCTCTCACCATCTTATTTTCTTGTCCTTCACTGTATGCTTCTAGTATCGTCCAGTAGCTTTTTTCTTTTATTAATCATTTTGATGGTTCTTCTTTGGACCCTCTTCAGTTTCTCTGAAATTAATCATTCCGGAGGCAGCCAAGAAAAATCTGGGAAGTTGGAGAAGTTTGTCTTTCATATGACCAAGCCCTTCCCTCCAAGGGGTTCAGCATCTTCTACTGAGATCACATGGTCATCCATTTTCACTTCCTGCTCCCTGAGATTGAACTTCATGTCAAAAGGTGTATTAATACTATAATTTATGAAAAAAATTCTTGATTGCTCAGCAAGATAATAGAGGCCTCTTTTACCCCAAGTGGCTAGAAGTTGAGACAAAATAATTATTATAAAATGATCAGAAATGCAGTTCCAGGTCTCAAAGCTCAAAGGAGACTGGAAGAAATATATTCATTTCTTTCTCCCTGCCGTGTGTGTGTGTGTGTGTGTGTGTGTGTGTGTGTGTGTGTGTGATGTTGAGGGGAGTATCATTATTTAATAGCAGGTCCTGCTGGCCCATTAAGTTATTCAGACACACTCCTTCATTCTGTTCTTGAAAAATCTCTTTAATTAGAAGATGGGGATGCTCTACCTGGTGTCTCCTTGGGTTTGCACCCCTGTGAAGACTATCAGGCAGACATTAAATTTCCTTTCCTGGTTTTTATCCAGGAGGATTTTAGGCAAAGAGTGGGTAAGTGATGTATCTGCCACTGGTTGCTGGAGGAAGAAAGCTAATACTTGTCGAGCACATACCGGGTACCACATCCTTTGCCACATAGGTTCCACCAAAGAGCTCATTAAATCCTCATAAAAGCATGTATGCTGTCATATAGATGAGGAAATTGAGGCACAGAGAAACAGAATAGCTTGCCCGAGGTCACCAGCTAGTAGGTGGCAGGGCTGAAATTTCAGGTCATGTGTATGTCATGTGAGAGCCCATAAGTAGTGAGACCATTGCGCTTTTTACCAGTTACATAACCTCTCTGTGTCTTGGTTTCCTCAGTTTTAAGTTAAGGTTGATAATACTTAGGGTGCAAGAGAATTACCAGAAGAATGAAATGAAGCAATGGAGTGTCATGCTTAGTATACTTCTTTGTTCCTAGCAAGTTCTTGGCAAAGCCAAAGGTACCCTTTGCAGGCCTGCTGGTGTGTTGCATTCCTCTGAACATTAACCTTGCCACCCCAAACATCATGCTGAACTCAAGCCCCTCCCTTTAGATGCAATTATAGCCCCGTCAATAAAATTAGGGGCATCAAAGGACATGATCAACAGAGTGGAAAGGCAATCTATAGAATAGGAGATATTGTTTGCAATTAATATCTCTGATAAGGGATTAATTTTCTGAATTTATAAATGACTTCAACTCAGCAAGCAAGTAAACAATGCAATTAAAAGTGGACAAAGGATTGATAGACACTTCTCCAAAGAAGGCATACAGATGGCCAGTGGGCACATAAAAAAGATGCTCTATATCGCTAATTACTGGGGAAATGCAAATCAAAAGCACGATGAGATACCACTTTGTACCCATTATAGAAGTTACTGTAGAGAAGTAATAAGAAAATAACACATGTTGACCAGGCCATGCAGAAACCAGAACTCTCATGTATGCTGCTTCTAGAAAGGTAAATGTTCCAAAAACTGTTAAACACGTATTAAACATACCATGTAATGATTCCATTTTTAGAATAAATACCCCCAAAGAACTGAAAGCTGCCTTGAACAGATATTTGTATAACTATTTATGTAGCAGCTTTATTAAAAATCAAATATAGAAACAGCTCAAATGACCATCAGCTGGTGAGTGAGTAAACGCAGCATGGTATGTACATGCAAAGGGATATTTTTCAGTCTCAAAGAGAGAAATTCTGACAAATACTACATTATCAATGAACCTGGAGAACATTATGCTAAGTGAAATGAGCCAGATTCAAAAGACAAATACTGTAATCTCCGTGTGTGTGTGTGTGTGTTAAGGCTCTCTAGAGGAAAAAGGTCAATATAATGAATATATATTAAAAGGGGATCTATTAGATTGACTTACACGATAGGTGTTGGGTAGTTCAGCAATGGCTATCTGCATGCTGGAGAAGCTGAGGGCCAGAAGCTGCTCAGTTTGTGATGCTGGATATAGGAAGCAACAGGGAATTAGTGTTTAATTAGAGATTTAATTTTGCAAGATGAAAACAGATCTGGAAGTGGATGGTGCTAATAGTTTCAGAGTCATGCGAATCGTTTCAGTGCCATGTCAACCTAAACATGATTAAAATGGTAATTTTTATGCTGTACATATTTTTATCACAATTTTAAGATAGGAAACCCAACAGGTATGATGGTGCACACATTTAATCTCAGCATTTGGGAGACAAAGGCAGGGAGATGTCTGTGAGTTTGAGGTCAACCTGGTCAACATAGTAAGTTCTAGGCCAGCCAAGTGAGTGCCTATCTCAGCTACATAATGAAAGTCTGTCTCAATAATAACCAAGAAGGAGGAGGAAGAAGAGGAGAAAGAGAGATAAAGGAGGAAGCAAGGAGAAGGATGAGAGAACAAGAAGAAGGAGAAGGAAAGAAAAAGAAGAAGAGGAGGAGAAAGAAAAAAGAGACGAAGGAAGACAAACGACTCTATCATTTCCTTAATTTTTTAAAAAGCATCTTGGTCCTGTACATGATAATAAACAGGACAGATAAGGTACCTGATCTCACAGAACTTCCATTGATGCAATAAATGAATAAGATCTTTTGACATGGTCATAAATGCTTTGAAAAAATGATAAAACAAGCAGGGCGGTGATTATAGGTGGTGGTACTCACCTGTAATCTCAGAATGTGGAAAGTAGAAGCAGCTAGATCAGGAATGCAAGGTATCTTCAACTACATAGTGAGGTTTTTAAAGATCATTTATGTATGTATTTATTTTGCATATGTGGGTATTTTGACTGCATCTATATCTGTGCATCACTTGCATTCCTGGTACCCTTAGAAACCAGAAGAGGGCACTAGATCCTTGGGGACTAGAGTTAGAGTTGGTTGTACACAGCCATGTGATTGTTGGGAATTGAACCTGGATCCTCTGGAAACGTAGCCACAGTGATCTTTGTTATATAAGACTGACTCAAGAAACTAAAAAATAAAACATGAAACAAAATAGTGTAATGATTAGTTAGATTGTGGGCTTGGCATGCTGTCGAGTCACCTGGGGTGAGAGTCTCAATGAGGAATTGTCTACATTTGGTTGGGTTGTGCCTATGTTTCTGGGGATTTTCTTAACTGGGTTAATTGAGATAGTAAGACCCACCCTGAATGTGGGTAGCATCATTTCACAGGCTTGACCCTGGACCGAATGAAAACAAGAGAGCTGAGTATTCGCACGCATGTATTAATCCATTTCTCTCTGCTTTTGGCTGTGGATTTCATGTGACTTGCTGCTTCAAGTTTCTGCCACCTTGACTTCCTGCAAGGATGGACCATATGTTGAAACTGTGAGCAAAACTTGACCCTTTCTCCCCTAAGTTGCTTCTAGCAGAGAATTTTATCACAGCAACAAGACATGAAACTAAAATAAACAGTTGGGGGAAAATTAAACAACTAAGGGATTTTCTTTTGCGAGTGAGTGATGTTGGGGCTGTGTCCTAAAATCTGAATAAAAAAAGAGGAGCTAATTATTTGAGGCTCTGGGGGAGGTCATTCTAGGTATGAGGGACATAGCTAGTGGAAAAGCCCCTGAGGCTGGATTTAGATTAATGCAAAACAATCATTTAGCATTCTTGTGCCCACTGTGCTGGAAGCTAGAGCAATCAAGTAGAATGGAATTTGGGAGGGGAGAAATTACACTAAAACTTGTAAGTGAAACCAATTTCAATTATATATTCATATACATTATTTTCACATATTTAGTAACAATATATGTGCAAAGATATAATGTATAATAACATAGATAAACTATATAGCCCCATATACAGATATGAATTTTATGTATAAATTTTATAGATATAGATCCATGTCAATATACCCAACAAAATAGCCAGGAGTCTCCCCATTCCTAAGACATTCAGTGCCTTATACTTCCTGAGAACCAACTTTTAAGCAGGACAAATGAGTTGGTATTATCTTTTGATTTATCCTAGCATTTGGCTTCTTCTTCTTTCTTCTTCTTCTTCTTCTTCTTCTTCTTCTTCTTCTTCTTCTTCTTCTTCTTCTTCTTCTTCTTCTTCTTCTTCTTCCTCCTCCTCCTCTTCCTCCTCCTCCTCCTCCTTCTTCTTCTTCCTCCTCCTCCTCCTCTTCTCTCTCTCTCTCTCTCTCTCTCTCTCTCTCTCTCTCTCACACACACACACACACACACACACACACAGACAGACATACAGACATACACTCATGGTAAATCATTACTGGATATATATTTAATTCATTGGAATTAAGTGTAGTGGGTCCCGAGGAGGGGGAATCTGACATTACCTATAACTGTAATACTAGTTTGTGATCCATATTACATCACTTGACCTTTCTAGATCCAATTTCTGAGGATCCATTTAAAGTGTCAGTTTAAGCAATGACTTAAAGGATAATCAATGGTTATCTGGGACTTGGGACATATAGGGAATGAAAAGTACCAAGAGAACTCCATTCTTTAAGAAAACTTAGCAATGAAAGGCTCACAGTGTCCAGAGGAACTACAAATTAGTTGGGAGAGAGGAGAAGGACAAGATGTCTGAAACTGGTAGAGGAGTTTGCAAGATAAAAATAAAAAAAAACAAGATGCTAGTATTTCTGTCTTTCTCTGTCTCTCTGTCTTTGTCTCTCTCTCTCTCTCATTTTTTGAGGTTAGATCCAGTATAACCTAAGCTGGCCTTGAACTTGTAAGCTTCTTTCTGCTCAGCCTTCTTTTTTCTTTTTTCTTTTTTTTTTTTTGTTGGTGGGGGAGGAAGCAAGACCTCACTAAGTAACCTTGGCTGCCCTGAAGCTTGCTATGTAGACCACACTGGCCTTGAACTCATAGAGATCTATTTGCCTCTGCCTCCTGAGTGTTGGGATTACAGGGATGAGCCATGATGCCCAACTCATTATTATCTCATGGAATACCTATCGTTCTGTGAGTCAAGTATTAGTACTATTTTTGTTTTAGAGATAGAAAACTAGTACCACTTGGTAAGTGAGCTGTGCATGGCTACCTAGCTGGAAAATGGCAGAATTAGACTAAGTTCAGAGCATTTATTGTTCAACTTCACTCTGCTGCCTCTAGAGACATACCTTTAATCCCAGCACTCGGGAGGCAGAGCCAGGCAGATCTTGTGAATTCAAGGCCAGACTGTGATGTGGAATTCCTCTCTGTATGTTGTGAATATCATTGGTTAATAAAGGAACCGCTTTGGGTCTATAGCAAGCTACAGGGGGAACAGAGATAGTTGTGGAAAACTAAACTGAATGCTGGGCGGAAGAAGGTGGAGTCAGAGAGAAGCCATGTAGCCCCACCAGAGCTGGATAGAACTTGAACTGGTAAGCCACAGCCTCGTGGCGATACACAGATTAATAGAAATGGGTTAGATTAAGAAGTAAGAGTTAGCCAATAAGAAGCTAGAGATAATGGGTCAAGCAGTAATTTAATTAATACAGTATTTGTGTGATTATTTCGGGGCTGAGCAGCTGGCAACCAATAAGCAGCATCTGACAACAAACAAGAAGACATGTCTACAGAGTGAGTTCCAGGACAGCCAGGACTACACAGAGAAATCTGTCTCAAAAACAAAGACAAAAAACTAAAAAAAAAAAAAATCAGAAGAAATAATATATGAGATAATATACATATAGTTAACATTCTGTGGACTGAGTAGGTTGTATTTACAATTTAGGAATTACGTGTGTGTGTGTGTGTGTGTGTGTAACAACAATTATGAAAAAGAGGCCACAAATTTGAGAGAGAGTGAGCAAGAGGGTGCATGGGAGGGAGGAGAGAGAAGGAGCAATGATGTAATTATATTATAATTATAAAACTTAAAAAAATCAGTGGGCCATTTTCTTGTGGTGTCTCCATCCCTCTGGCTCCTACAATCCTTCCTCACCCTCTTCTGCAGGTTCCCCAAGCCCCACGTAATGTTTGTCTGCAGGTCTATGTATCTGCTCCCATCAGTTGCTGGATGAAGCCTCTCTGATGATGATTATGCTAGGCTCCAGTCTATGAGGAATGCAGAGTCTATTAGGAATCATGTTATTGACTTTCTTTTCTGGTCGTGTTTGGTTCTATCCTTGGTCTCTGGTTTATCTAGTCTCTGGTTCCCGGTTCTCCAGGCAGTGTCAGACATGAGCTCCCTCTCACTGCATAGGTCTTAGTTTGGACCAGTCTTTGGTTATCCACTCCTACAAGTTCTGTGCAACTCTACCCCACCACATCTTGCTGACTGGACCAATTGTAGGTCAAAGGTTTTGCAGCTGGGTTGGTGTCCCAGTCCCTGCATGGAAGAAAGCCTTGTCTGGCTACAGAAGATGGCCAGTTCAGGGTTCATATCCCCCATTCCCAGGAGTCTTTGCTAAGGTCATCCTTGTGGATTCCTGAGAGTTCCTATCACATTAGGTTCCTACCTCTCCTCTGAAATGCTCCCCAATTCCAGTCATCTCTGCCAGCGTTCTCTCCTTCCACCTTCATCTAACCCCTCTTGGTCCCATCCCCATCCTGCCCCCGTACCTGCAAAATCTATTCTATTTCAACTATTTAGGGCCCATAGGGTCTCACAAAAACTGATCCAACAATCAGGGAGCCTCTATGGGTCTGATCTACATCATCTGTGTAAATGTTATGGTTGTGTAGCTTGGACTTCCTTTGGGACTCCTAACAGTGGGAGTAGGGGCTGTCTCTGACTCCTTTGCCTGCTTTTGGGGTCCTTTTTCTCCTACCAGGTTGCCTCATCCAGCCTAAATATGAGATATGCCTAGTTTTATTATAACTTAAAATGCCATGTTTGGTTGATCTCTCTGGGAGGCCTGACCTTTTCTGAAGGGAAATGGAGGAGGAGTGGATCTGGGGAAGAATGGATGTGTGTGGAGGGGACTGGAAGGAGAGGAGAAAGGAGAAAGTGTGGTCAGAATGTAATATATGGGAGAAGAATAAAAATAAAAAAATAAAATCTTGTTAAGAAAAATACAATAAAATTATAGAGAATGTAGATTCTATTTGAATACTTGGTTACCATCAGGAGAAAGGAAACCAGGGCAAGGGTAGCAACTGGGAAGAAACTGCTTAGAAATTAAGATGCCAAAATTAAGTTTTGATTCGACTAGATATAAAAGCTAAGCATCCCTTACCTGAAAACAAGTGAAATAAGAACTGCTCCAAACTCCAAAAGTATTTTTTTTTTTTTTTTTTTTTTTGGTTTTTCGAGACAGGGTTTCTCTGTGGTTTTGGAGCCTGTCCTGGAACTAGCTCTTGTAGACCAGGCTGGTCTCGAACTCACAGAGATCCAAAAGTATTTGAATAATTAAACAAATAGAGAATTCCCCATCACAAAATTTCGTTTTATTCACAGTCTTAAAAAGTATTTTACAAAATTACCTTCAGCTATGTATGTAACATGTATATGAAACATGAATGAATTTTGTTTTCAGACTTGGGTCCCATTCCCAAGATCTTTCATTATACAATAAGGAAACATTCTAAAATCTGCAGAAAGCCCCAATCTAAACCCGTTTGCATCCCCAACCATTTCAGATGAGACATATTGGATGGGTGTTGTTGATGTTATCCCGCATGATGGCGTCTTACTGCTCACAATGAAACAGTTATTGCTGTTTGGGGATTTAGGAAGGCCATGAAATCCAAGAACGTTTGTTCTAAGGGCTGAGGCTAACCACGTCACTAGAGGTCGTCATGAAGACAGCTCAGGCTACCAAGCAGGCAGCTAACTGTGTGGCACTGCATCTTTTCAGTAGATGTGAGAGGCAGAATACCATGTCTTGCCTTTGCCTCAGGCTTTGAAAAATGTGTCCAGTGCACAAGGGGCATTGTTCGTGCTTTCCATTCCAAGACCTTCTCATTTGCAAAAACTACAGCTTTGTTTCTTTCCTTTCCTATACCCCATTTCCCCCTATCTGAATGGACCTTCCAGCTGACCCAAGAGTGCACTGCACATTTTTTTCCCATCTTACTGGGAAGTCTTCTGGGGGAAGAGCCAAAGTTTGAGCTATACATAGTGCTGTTTCAAAATGGAGCACACAAACCCTTATGTTTCATTTATTCCTTCCAGAAAGATTTCAGAGAGACTGCAGTTGCCTATTGATTATTCACCCTTGAAATCTGGCCAGGGGGAGGTTCCTGCACTCAGGAGACAATCTGAAATCCTGAGTCTCTTGCCTCGTTAGAAAGAGATGAGGCACAATTGCAGGTAATAAGTTTGTAGGCCCGCAAAGCAAGAATTTTACCCCCTGTGAGCCAGCCACCTCTCATCCACCTTCTCTGCATCTCTAATATAATTATGTAATATTGTTGTTCTACCACAAATTACCTTTGTAACAGTACATATCTTAAGAACATACTATACCCTATCATTTCTTTATGGTAAAAACATTTAAAATCCTTTCTTCTTTTTGATATGTGTAGTATATAATTAATCTATAGTCACCCTTCTTTGTAACAGTAACTTCTTGGCCCTATTTAACTGTAATTTAGCACTTCTATTAGCTATTTTACACATTTCTGGCACAAAATACCCTGAGAAAAGCAAGTTAGGGAACAAAAGAATTATGTTGTGGGTTATTTGTATACTGTGTGAAGATCTATTGCTGTGATTACTGTAATAAAAAGCTGAACAGCCAATAGCTAGGCAGGAGAGAGACAGGACTTCCAGGTAGAGAGAGAATGCTGGGAAGAAGAAGGCGGATTGCCAGCTAGATGTGGAAGAAGCAGGGTGGGTAGTATAGAGAGATGAGGTAATGAGCCACACGAAGGAATGTAGATTAATATAAATGGGTTAATTGAAGTTATAAGAGCTAGTAGGACAAGCCTATACTAAGACTAAGCTTTCATAAACAATCATAAGTCTCTGTGTCATTATTTGCAGACTTGCAGTCCTGACGAGACAGTATTACTACATATGGTACCCAACGTGAGGTGCATGTTTCCACACGGGGCCTGAGAAAACTTAAAATGGCTCCAAAAATGCAAACACAGAGCTAGACACAGCTTCCTAGTCCTGCAGATAGTAAGGTGGGTCACAGCATACAGAGACACAGCTCCCAGCCACTGCCTGAAGACTTTACCCAGCCAGTGCCACATGCAGAGTCACTCAGCAGGTTTAAGGTATAGCTCATGTGATCAGAGAAGACTGCAGGCATTCAGTAAAGCAGTCCAGACTGAGAAAACATTAAAACAGATACAGTAAAAAATGGGTATAGACAGTGATGGAAAAAAATAAATAGTTTAAAAATATTAAAGTCTTTAAAGAGAGAGTAAAGTAATATAAAAGAAAAACCACATTCTGGTGGGAAATGCACAAGGCATCTGGATCTTGCATGGTGCTTTGTTGACTGAATTTTTTGAATGTTGATGGGTGAAGGGTAGTTGGATTATGGAAGGGACTACTTAACTAAATCAACCTATATATTTTAAGAATGTCTTAACTTTAGAGTGGAAATCAGAAAATGTGTTGTATTGGGGGAGAGGTTGTGCTTTCATTTCCACAGGAAATGAAAAGTTATGTATTCCTTCAGAATTAGTGAAGCTCAGGTTTGACTGGGAGTGAGGATTCTAGCTACAGACATGAGGGAGGAAGCCAGAAAAGATGACAGGACAGGCATGCTGATCCCTCTACATGGAACAGCTCTGAGACTGGATGAGACATGATAAATCTTATTGGCTACAGAGTCCTTATGACATTATTACATGCCATCCCTTCATGTGACATGGATATAAGTTTGGTTATACAATCCAAATGACCAAAAATGCATATGTAAAATTAACAGATGCCTTTTACCTGCTCAAACATAAAAGAAAAAATCATCTTAAGCTGACTTCTACACATCACACATTCCATACTTGTGTTGATGTAGATACATATTTTACCTTTGAAAGTTTATGTGTTCAGAAAAAAGGACTAAACATCAATGAAGACAAGTATCCCAGGTGATCCAGCCTCTCAGAATGCCTCTGTTGCAGTTTCCTCAAAATTATGCATCCAAACCAACTTCAAAACTACTAGTTGAGATAGTCCAGTCTCATAGACTACCCCAGCCAAGGTTTCAGATAAGCTCCACACTTTCACATCATATACACATACAAAAAAATGAAAAAAAAATAGAGCTAGATCTCCCAGGACTTGACCATTATTCCAATTTTCTCAGGGTCCCCAAAAGATACCCTTTCCTCTAGACAACAGGAATCAATCTAGAGAGGAAGATACCCACATTCCCAAGAGGTAGGGTGGGGAGTTTCTGATCATTCAGTGGAAGTTTGTCATTTTTTATGTGGGGGGTTAGTTGCAAGTTGTTACTGGTCATAGTCAGAAAAAACTGAACAAAAGAAATTGGATTTAAGGATCTCTTTCTGAAAAGGGGGAATATAGAAATGATAGGATAAAAGAATAGATTATTGAGTCTACTTTCAAACTAAAAAGCAACTACTAGTCTCAAATATTTAGTTTCAACTATTTAGTCTCAAATATTTTATATTTGTATGGATTTTTGTATATTGGTAGAAATTTAAGGTTATTTTTGCTATTCTGTGTCTATGTTTCTACTCTTGTTTAAGATACTTTTGTATATTGATACACATTTAAGGTTATTTTTACTTTAACATACTGTATATAGGTTTCTACTTTTTAAAAGGTATTGTACCTATGCAGCTCATGTTAAAATGTAATGTAAAGTTACTATGTTAGAGTTAAAACCTTTCCTTTTTTTAATTCAGAAAAAAAAGGGGAGCATGTAGGATGTTTATACACTGTATGAAGATGTATTGCTGTGATTGGTGTAATAAAAAGCTGAATGGCCAATAGGGAGGCAGGAGAGATAGGCAGGACTTCTGAGCAGAAAAAAAAAAACACTGGGAAGAGGAAGGCAAGTTGCTAGCCACACATGGAAGAAGCAGGATGGGCAATACAGAGAGATGAGGTAACGAGCTACATAAAAAATGTAGATTAATATAAATGGATCAATTTAAGTTATAAGAACTAGTTAGGAACAAGCCCAAGCTATAGGCCAAGCTTTTATAATTAATAAAGTCTCTTCACGAGGTCTGGCGCCCTCTTGTGGGAAAAAAGTCTCTGTGTCATTATTTGGTAAATAGCTGGTATGACAAAGACTGTTACACATAGTAGACCCTATCATTTCTTTTTGGTAAAAACATTGAAATCTTTTCTCCTTTTTGATATGTGCAATATAAAATTAATTTATAGTCATCCTTCTTTTGTAACAGGAGCTTCTTGCTCCTATCTAACTGTAATTTAGCACCTCTATTAGTTATTTACACATTGCTGTCACAAAATACACCAAGAAAAGCAAGTTAAGAAACAAAGGAATTCTTTTTGGCTTAGAGTTCCAGGAAAAGTAAACCAAAGAAGGGAAGGCATGGTGGGGAAGGCACGGCAGAAGGAGCTTGAGGCAGCTGGCCATACTGCAATCAGAGTCAGAAAGCAGGGAGACAGGAATGCTGGCACTCAGTTAACCTCCTCCTCTTTATTCAGCCCAGGACTCCAACTCATGGAATGGTGTCACAGCCACACTGAGGGTGGGATTTCCATCTTAGTTAACTTCATCTAGAAACTTCCTTAGAGGTATACCTAGAAGCTTGTCTCCTAGACGATTCTAGATCATATCAAATTAACATTCAGTGTTAGCCATTACAGTACACGCGGATCAACTCGTACACAGCCCTCTCTCTCCCCACTCTCCTCAGCCTCAGGTAACCGCCACTCTTCTTTCAGTTTCAACCAGTTCAATGTTTTCACATTTAACAGGGGTGTGGTCATGTGATATTTGTCTTCTTGCACTTAGTGACTTCACTTACCACAAATGATTTCCGGTTCTTTTTATGTTATCACAAAAGATGTGATTTCATGTTTAATTTATTCTTGTTTGTAATTAGCTATGTTATTTTTTGCAGTGCTGGTGGTCAAACCCAGGATTTTGAGTACTCTAACTAAGCAGGTACTTTACCACATCCTTAGCTTTACTGTTGATAACTATTGTTATTAAGCTTTTGCTGTAACTGATTTACAAATTAAACTTTAACATATGCATGAGAATAGTGGGAATATATACAAAAACACTCACACACATGCACATATATAATACTTGGCAATGAATACAACTTCAGTCATCCACCACAAGCTTTGGAACATATTACCCACTAATAAAATAATCTACTCTATTTATTTCACAGAAATTGAAAGTAGGAGGCTGGGGTGATGGCCAATGCTTGACAATGCTTGCTGCTCTTACTGAAGACCAGAATTTGGTTCTTAGCACCCATGCTAGATGGTTCACAACCACTGGTAACTCCATCTCCAGGGGATCCAAAACCATCCTCTGACCTTCAAGGACACATCATAGCACATCACATAGATACACATGCACAAACTTAAAAACTATAACAACTTGGAAGTGGGAAAGGATAAGAGGCAGAGGGAAGGATATGGACTTTAATAATTCCATGCAACAAAAGTAAAGGAGTCAGCCCTTGACCCAGAATTTCCATTTCCAAAACTATAACCTATAGAAACACTAATTCAGGGAGTGTGGTGATGCATGCCTTTAATCCCAGCAATTGGGTGGCACAGGTAGGTGGATCACTATAAGTTCAATGCCAGCATGATCTATATAATGAGTTCAAGGCCAACCAGGACTACATAGTGAAACCTTGTTTCAAAAAAGTAAAGAAATCAAGAGATTCTGTCTTTAGTAAATAGTATAAGATGTATGGGTATATTATAAATGGTACTGGATTCCCCTAAGTATATATAATTTTCTTGTTTTTATTTAATAGTTAAAAAATCAATATAGACTTTAAAATAAATAGAACAATTATAACAATATAGTTTAATAAAATTAGATGAATGCTGTCTGCATTTCTGATGAGAGGAAGTTGAGGTGAATGATACAGGCATGGTGGCATAGCATTAGGCCATTACATTATGATTAATGAAGACAAACACTTAGGATGCTATAACTGTAAATCTGGCCACCAAGGGGGTTCTCTTTTTATTAAGATTTATTTATTTATTTATTTATTTATTTTTCATTTAATGTATATGAGTGCTCTATTGACTTTCTGCCAGAAGAGGGCATCAGATCCCACTATAGATGGTTGTGAGCCACCATGTGGTTGCTGGGAATTGAACCTGGGTTCTCTGAAAGAGCAGCCAGTGCTCATAAGCACTGAGCCATCTCTCCAGCCCCCTAGGTGGTTCTTAAGTGACTGAAGGATAACAGCATGCAACTTGAGCTTGTGTTGGGAAAGGCATGATAAGCATCCAGATCAAGATGGTACAGGACTGTTCAAAATCTCACCACAATTCTCTGAGCAGCACACAATTTAAAACTTATAAAGTGCTCATTTCTGGAATTTTCCATTTAGTATTTTCTGACTGTGGCTAATGGTGAGTAACTCTAACTATGGAAAGTAAAATGACAGACTACCCAATGGGAATGGGCAGAACTGCTGTGATTACTTTTCCATTGTCAATGTTTACAACATTTACATTCTGTTCTATAAGTATGATTATAAATCCCACGCTTTATTTATAGCTAGATGCTAAAAGCTGACAAGCAATAAACAATGTTTTTATTATTGTGACTTTGCAAATGTAATTCACTGCAGACAGAGCTATATTAAGGTTTGCATGAATCCTAGGCATTTTGGCCTTCCTGCACCTTTCCTGCATTAAAAAGGATCCCAAACTGTATTTTATGATTGCATTTATATAAAGAAAACTATATCAATATTATATACATAAGTCTTTGGGCACCTAAAAGTTTATTTTCCACCTTTTTTAAATAAAACATTTCACATTCACAAATGTCATATAATGGAATCATATGTGTTCTTTCACGTGTAATTTTTAAAATACATTGGCATAAAATAGATTTCTTAAGATACAAAGGACCTACAATAGGCTGCATATATTTAAAGTGAACAAGTTGAAAGGTTTTGACATATATTCATATGCATCAAACCATCACCACAGTTAATATATTGAATCTATCCTATGTCTTTAAAATCTTACCTTATGTCCCTTTGTAATCCATTCCCTCACATTTTAGTTAATCAACCACTAATCTGATTTTTGTCACCATAGATTAGAATTCTCTATGGCTCCCAAGAGTTCTCCATGGAGTACCTGCCCTTTATAAGCACTCCTCTCTCTCCCTCTCTCCCTCTCTCTCTCTCTCTCCCTCTCTCTCTCTCTCTCTCTTTCTCTCTCTCTCTCTCTCTCTCTCTCTCTCGTGTTTGTAATTTTGTTTTCTTTCATTTCTCATCCAATATATCCTGATTATAGTTTCCCCCTCCACCCCTCCCATTTCTTTCTCACTTCCCCTCCCCTCCAGATCTACTCCCTTTTTGTCTCTCATTAGAAAAGAACAGGTGGCTAAGAGATAACAAACAAATCTAACAAAATAAAATATAAGATGAAATAAATGGAATATTCACACTTATGAGAAAAGGCTTGTACATGTCCAACTTCGATATGGAAGCTTTTATTTCATCTTTTCTCTCCCAAGCCAGCATATATTTTTAACACACAGTAAACCATTTAGAAGTTTTTTTTTTAATCTCGCTTTACTGTATATCTCTTTCTGACTACATGAGTCTTTAATTTACCAAGCAATATCAGCAATATAGGTAGGACTAAAGCTGTGGCTTTGGTGGCTGGATCCAGCCCATTCCTTAGCTTTCCACCCGCATGGCAGAGGTACCAGCTGTAGTCATGTTTATTGCCACAACTCTATGGCGTTTCAAGGTCCCTGCCAGCAAGTAAGCTGCAGCATTCTGTTCACAGACCACACTCAGTCTGACTACCTGCCTGAGTCAGATTTTGCCCAGGCAGGACGGCCCAGAAAGCTGCCATTTTAAATCGGCGCAGCTTTTTTCCTGCTACAGCTGAAAACCAAAAAGCATGCGTTCAGCTTTTCATCAACACTGTTTAAGTGTTTCATGGCAGGACCTCTTAAAAGAGCTGCAAGGTTTTGCAGTTAAAACTGAGTCAGGAAGCCTCTCTTAGATGAGAGCGCTTGCTTGCCTCTAGCAAGCAAAGCAGACCCAAGAAATTGCTGCTACCAAGAAAACATGCTTTACTCTATTCTTTCCCAAGCTTTCTCAGGCTTTCTGTGGATTCAGTTATCCACGTGGGCGCCATTTGTAGAAGGAGCTGCGGGCTGCCTTCCTGCAGTCCGGCTCTCGGGTGCCTGGCTAACTTTTGCCCCTAAATAACAACACACAAACTATATTCATAGAAACACTGCCTGGCCCATTATATCTAACCTCTTACTGGCTAACTCTCATATCCTGACTAACCCATTTCTAGTAATCTGTGTAGCACCATGAGGTGGTGGCTTACCGAGAAGATTCTAGCGTACATCCATCTTGGGCTGGAGCTTCATCGTGTCTGCCCAGGAGAGGAGCGGCATGGCGTCTGAACTCACTTCCCTTCTTCCCAGCATTCTGTTCTGTCTACTCTACCCACCTACGGGCTGGCCTATCAAATGGATCAAGGCAGTTTCTTTATTTACCAATGAAATCAACACAAACAGATTGACAGATGACAATACTACATCATGAAAGGATTTTTCAGGTGTTAGTAGGTTAGTTAGGTCCTAAGTAAGTTTAAGGCAAACAGAAGGGGTGTTATTCTGGGCCCAACTTTGTCAGGAGAAGGTCCTTAAAGGAAGTCTAAGTGACAAGGGAATGGACTTGCTGAAATTGGATCCTCGCCTCTGGAGAGAGAGACCTTCTTTGTTTCCTCTTGGTGATGAGATCCAATGCAAGCCCTCACACACATTAGGTGAATACTTTAGGCTCTAACATTGAGCTCAGTCACTAAGGTACAGCTAATAGTTGCTAAGGGCCTTATTGTCACAACTTTAAGAAATTGAATTCTTCTTACAATATAAATGAATTTAGAAAAGATCCCCAAGGTGCAGATGAAAATATATCTTGGGAACATCATGATTTTCAGCCTCATGAGATGCCCTCATGAGTAGGGAGTTCTGATACGCTCTACTCAGAATCCTGGTCTGCAGACACTGTGAAAGGGAAGTATATTAAACCTACTTGTCTCTTGTGGTCATTTCTTAGACAAAATAGAAAACAATACACCTTTGATGTTTCTTCCTAGTTCATCAACTACAGTTTTTCTTTCTACATTATTTAATAAAACATAACTCATATTTCAGGTAAGTAATATTTTCATGTGGTTCAAAGATCTAAGGACTATAAGAAGGCTTACATTGCAAACTCTTGCAAAAGGCCTGATTGTATACTTCCTTCTTATTTGTTTTTATAGAATTCTATTCTTGTTTTAGAGATGTAATATATTTTCAAATGTCCCTGTGGATGCTCTTTGAAATTATTTTTAAAGCTAGTTGTAACTTTCTGGACCAAATTTACTATGCTCCATTTTGTGATTTCTCTCATGTTCCAGCCTTTTCTTGTGTTTGACATGCTTGTGTTTCTTGCCCATCTTTTTAAATAAGGCTGCTGAGAATGGACTGAGATGGATGTAATTTTATTAATCTTTTAGATGTGGGGTCCAATTACTAAACTGCCAAAAGCCTGAGGCATTAACATTCAGCCAGCTGCTTTAATTCTTTCTAAATACTTGGTTCAATTTCTGTAATGCGAAAACCCTTTGGTCTCTGATAAATATTTGGCTTCCATCTCATCTGCATGTAGGGGCTAAAGGGTTGCCTCTATTATATACAAATCCTATAGTTACTTCTGTTTCCAGCCCACTTCTCTCCTGTATCTTCTGTATGTGTGGTCGGGTTAAGGTTTGAAGGGTAAACAGGTTGCCTCTTTACTTACTTATTTATTTATTTTTACATTTATTTATGAATGAGTGTGTATATGTGGAGGAGGAAGCATATGCCACATCCCCCTTGTAGAGGACAGAAGACAATTCTCAGGAGTCAGTGTTCTCTCTTTTACTATGTGTATTCTGAGAATCAAACTGAAGTCCTTTGGCAGTAAGAACATTTATCCACTAAGCCATTTCATTGGCTCAGTGCTGTCTCTTGTAGCTGCAGCCCTTCCATGTAGAGTTCACTTAGGTCTGTTCCTGTCCTCTCCTTCATAAGTTAGCACAATACTCCATGCATTTTCTGACCTTTAGAAATATTTAAATTTCTTAGGCTCTGATGTTCTCTCTCCTTTTCCCTTTGTTGTGGTGGATTTATAAATGTGCCATTGTTTTATTTTTTATTGTACATACCAACCAGTTTCCCCTTCCTCCTTTTCTCCTGTTTTTTCCCTCCACCTCCCATCTACCTGTCCCCATCCCCTCCCTTTTCTCTTTTGTAGCCCATGGAGTCCAACTTGTACTTTCCATATACTCATTCATGGATATATAAGGCTACCCACTAGAGTGTGGTGGATCTACCAGTGCCTACATGCCTCAAGAAAACAGCCTCTCCCTCCACCAGTGGCCATCAATAGCTTCCCAGCTAGGGGTGAGGGGGATCTTTTTATGATGTGCCCGAAAAGCATGCCAGGCAGGTGACCACTATAGCTGATCTATCAAGTCCAGCTTGTTTTTTGAGTTTTAATTATTTTTTCTCCTGGAATCATAGGAAGCTCTGAAAATGGGTGTTAGGAGAAGTTGCTGTGCCAGGGGACAAGTGTTGAAACTGGAGGCACTTAAGCAGAACCACAGTAACAAAAAGATCTCAGCTTCCCTTGCAGTTAACTGGGGAACCAGCAGTGCTTGTGGATGGACGGTGGTCATCATCTGCCTCATCTGTGGCTGCTACTGCAGGATCAAGGCAATGACGACACCAACCAAGGGTTCAGAGCTGCTAATGACCCAAGGAAGCTATAGAGACTGTAGAGACTGGGGAATCGGGCCAGAAGTTAAATAGGCAGAAGTGAGATTCGTTTCCTTTCAGGGAGCTGAAAATCTTCTTGCTAGCTCATTCTCACCACTGCTCATCAGAATCCCTCACGTCCTCTCACGTAACTGTGAGCAGGGCATTTGATGATGCTCTCATCTTCCTTGACAGAGGTCTGAAAGGTCAGCCACTCATATTCTCTGTCTTCCCCCTCAGGAGAGCCGGCTACTGGAGGATGAGACTGATTACAAATGCAGTACAAGCAGGTAGCTTTCTAGGTTTCAGAAAATCTTTCGTAGTTATGGCAAATCATAATTCTTCCCAATGAGATCTTTCTAGTTAGCCTAGTGTACTGCCTGAAACCAGACAATTACTTGGAGATTAGTGTCATTTTACTTGGGGGTTTGCATCTACACTGATCTCAAACTTCTGGATTCAAGGGGTTTTCCAATCCCATCTTCCTCCTATAACTATAGACATTACCACCATGCCCAGTGAGTTTTGTATCTTCAGAAATAAAATGGTGTTTAATATCGGGCACAAGTGTATTACAATCCAGGAAAGATTAAGTTTGATTTTCATATTCAATCAATAAAACTATCTAATCATCTTCCCCAAAGACATACAAGGAACAGAAAGCAGAGGAACCTATACCTGACCTATCGGAGGGCAGAGTGGGAGAGGAGCGAGAGGGAGAGAGACAGAGACAGAGAGATCAAGAGAAATCTCAATCTGTACATGAAGCTAGCATGATTTTTTTTGTTTTGTTTTGTTTTGTTTTGTTTCGAGACAGGGTTTCTCTGTAACTTTGGAGCCTGTCCTGGAACTAGCTCTTGTAGGCCAGGCTGGCCTCGAACTCCCAGAGATCCGCCTGCCTCTGCCTCCCTAGTGCTGGGATTAAAGGCGTGCGCCACCACCGCCCGGCAGCTAGCATGATTTTTAAGGTCCTCTTTCTTCCAAAACAAGTCCACCACTTTAGATTTTTGAGAGGCTAGAGACAAAAATAATTGCTCTCTTTCCTATTGTTTATTTTGTCACTTGAAGATCAAAGGGAACTTGAACAGAGCTAAGTAGTGGCAGAGATCACCCAGAAGGAAACTTGTATCTGTATCAAACCTTGGTAGGCCTGTTTCCTTCCCAATACCTTTCCAGCAATGCACAGTAGAGCTAAGAGGGGTCCCAAACTTGACTTTAGGGCTATGGGTCCCTATCCGCTGTATTTCCCAGCACGATTATCTTCTCTGCCCCAGTCTCTATTCATATGAGTACACTTATCCCTGTCCTACTGAGCTCTGCAGGGTTGTTGAGAGCATTGATGGGACAGGCAGCCATGGAAATGATCCAAATCATCGAGAGTCCATTAAGTAGAAGACGTTTCTGTGTATTAGATGTAATAAGGGTATGATAGCTGGCCTCAATTTGAAGCAACAAAATAAGAAGCAGAAAGCAATTTTTATTTTCTGCAATAGGGCTTCACCGTGCAGTCCTGGCTAGCTTTAAACTCTAGCTCCTCCTGCTTCTGTGTCTCAAGTGCTGAGTTTACAGGCATACCCCTCCAGACCTGATTACATTTTTGTTTGAAATAAAAATTTTCCTCATTATGAAAACATTACTTAATTATTGGAAATGTACAGCGGTAACAGGAAAAACCCAAACAAGCCCTTAATATTATATTTAACATTATTAAATTACATGTTCTTCTTAATCCCATCTAAACACAGGTAGCTTGAGTGATTAGGATTTTGGTCTATTTTCTTCCAGTCTTTCTCGCCCGCAATAAGGGCAAGAACTGTACCTGTTTGCCTGTATTTGCAGCCTCTATCACTATGGCAAACACAGTAGATTCTCCATAAACGCTTTCAGTCGACTGGCCCACTTATTGGCACGTGCAGTTTTGCATCCCACTTTGTCTGCTTCGGCCTGAGAATATGTTTTAATATTAGCATTCTTTCAAAACATCTTTTTAAATGTTTCCCCTGAATTCCATCGTATCACTGCATCACTGCACCCGCACTCTATTAGAAGACATTTAGGTTGCTTCCAGCCTTCCACTGCTACAATCAATCAAAGCTGAGATAAATATCCCCACAGTGTGCGTCATGTCCGTACATGTTGCTTTTCTCTGAATAAATTCCTAGCAGTGGGATTCTCGGCTCAGCACAGTGGAAAGGCTTCTAATACATACACCATTTTGTCTTCCCCGAAAGCTGTACCAGTTAGCTTAGCCACCAGTGATATTGGCATTTTCCTTTCAAATGGGCCTGCTTTTGATTTTGACTTTGTCATATTCTACCTCTATTATTTTTTTCTTTGCAACTTCTTCCAGTGCATTTATGCTCAGAAGTCCCTCAGGGACGATCCTTTAGGATGATAAAAGGTCAATTTGTATGCAGTTTCTGCTTTTGCAATGCAATGTATTCAAGAAAGCTTTATCATAAGATGGTCTACACCCTGGGAACAGACTAAGCTCATGCATACCCATGGCGGTATTCACCTATACTAATAGGATCGGTTTCATCACCAGAAACAAACAAATGTGTAGATTCAGGCTGCAAGGAGGTGAAGTATAGGTGTTCATCAAACAATTGTGGTAAAGCACAGCACTTGCTTTTAAATAGTTCTGATGTTTTGACTTTTAGGGAATTTTTAGGTCAGGTAAACTTCTAAAATCCCCTTTCTGAAGTTAGAAGAGCCTTACTATATAGGCCTCTTCCACCATCAGGTGGAAGCGAGGGCTCAGGAAGGCCTAATGTCAGCCAAATGTAGCGGACACTGTGCCGCCATCACTGCTTTAGACAGCTCTGCCCTTGACCCTGCCCCCAGCCCCTGGCTGAAAATCATGGATGATTTGGAAGCTATTTTGAAGGTTGAGGTTTGGAATGAACAAAATTCAGTAAAGCCCTCAATGGGAAGGTAGGACAATAAACTTGCTCAGTATCACCTGAGAAAGGTACACATGATTGGTTCCTTCTATGTCCTAGATGATGTTCAGACATTAATCATCTACATTAATCATATCTGTGCCCACAGCATCTAGCCAAGTGCCGAACAAGCTTGCAATGCACCAACCAATACATGTATGTAGAACGATCAAATGAATGAATGGCCGGTAGGTTTGTTAGTCGGTGCATCTTGGCATTTCTTGGCTAGTCCCTGATATATTCAGTGCCTGGCTTTTATCTTTACCTCCCAACCTTCTCTCTCCTGTTTTACCGTCTTCCAAGGAGCTTTGTTTAAGGTCCAAAAATGTGATGTTCTGCAACTATACCCTTGGGTAAAAGAAATGCGCTCTAGGGTCATGTGGATTGAGGTGTTCCTCCACCTATCTGTCGTGTATGGTATTGGAAAGTTATTTATCATTTCTGAACCTCAGCTTCTCTATCTGTAAAATGAAACTAATGAAGTTTACCTCTTGGGCTGTTGTGAGCAGTAAATGAAATAATGTATGCAAATGAGCATTGTAATTGTCATGAAATAAACACCGTGTGGTTAGTAGCTATATTGGTTTCCCTGTGGCTTCTGTAATAAATTGCCACAAGTTTTGTGGCTCAAAACAACAGAAATTTATTCTCTCATACTTACTTCTAGAGGCCAGAAATCCGAAATCAGTTTCAGTGGGCTGAAATCAAAGTGTTGGCAGGGTTTTATTCTCTCTGCAAACTCCAGTGGAGAATCTATTTCTTGCTTCTTCCAGCTTATAGCTGCTGCCAGAATCCTATGGTTTGTCATTATATCTCCAATCTATGCCTCTGTGGTCATTTAAGTTTTTTTCTCTATGCATGCCTAATTTCCTTTTGGTTTGTCTTATATGGATACACAGGTTGTATTTAGGATTTGCATAAATCCAGGATGCTCTCTATATACGACCTAGAACTTCCTATGCTGCTTTGATAGTTCTGAGTTATAAAAGAGTTCAGAGTACTATCTGTGATTTCCTTTGCTCTTGCTTGGCATATGTCCAGTTCAGCAGGAAACATTCTCTCCTCAGCTAGCCTCCCTATCAGCCAGACCACTTAGACTCCACCTGTCCTCAGCCTGGGAAATTATTCAAGCAAGGCAATCACGTCTTCCCACGAGAGCCCAAGAGCTCTCTTACCTTGGGATTTCTGTTGCTGTGCTTAAACACCATGAGCATAAACAATTTGGGGAGAAAAGGATTTATTTGCGCTTACAACTCTCAGGTCAACTCCATTGCTTCGGGAAGTCAGGGCAGGGACCTAGACGCAGGAACTGAACAAGAAGCCACGCTTACTGGTTTGCTGTTCATGGCCTCCTCAGCCTGCTTTCTTTCTTTTCTTTTTCTTTCTTTTTTTGATGCTCACATCTTAGGTTCTTTTATCTATTTTTCTTAAACAAAAAGCAGGAATAAAAATACAATTACATTACTACAAAGATGCAGCAAAATAAAAAATAAATCAAGAGGGTATGATTTTTTTGTTGTTTAGGGGGACAGCTGATCAAAGATGACTCTCTAAATCATGCAGTTTATAACTTATTACAGTTCTAAACAAAAGTCACCACAGGGAAGAGAACAAGGCAAGGCCCCAGGGCACAACACTCAGCACTTTCACACAGCGCTTGTCAAAGTGCTTTAACATTGGCTGTGGCACCTCCACGAGCCAGGGGAGCTGAAGCCACCTTCAGGCAGGAAAGGAGAATCAGTAGCAGTCAAGGGGCCTGAGAGCTCGGAGGCTGCTTGTTCTAGTTAGGGTTTCGGCATGCTGCTCTGAGCATCTCTGTAAGGTAAGTCAGTGTCTGAGATTCTTCACATCACCCCGGGAATCTAACAGACTGCCTGCCCCAGCAGGGAACCTCGAGCGCTTCTCACCAGATCTACACATGAACTGATGCAGGGCTTCCTCCAGGGTCCATAGCCCCCCAAAGGTCGGCCAGAAACGTCAGCCTTTCCTTCGGATTACTAGCTCACTTATCCTTTAGTTAACCAGGGCATTTGAAACTTACAACTGAACTTTTTTTTTTTTAAATCTTGCTTTTCTAAAAGCAATGATTAAAAATTAATTTTACATTAATTTCTATCAGCATTACCAGAACTTAGTTTTTCTTTTACTTCTGTTTTTTTTTTTATTTTTATTTTCACAAAGCAAAAGTGTCCAACCAAGGAAACCTGGAATTCCTTTTAGTTCCCAATTGGAGGTATTTATGGCTCTGGGACAAACTGAATAAAGGAAGCAACATTTGCTCTGATAACCATTTATCTAGAAGGTTTGGGAGCCTCAAGAAAAGGCAAAACTGGCACACAATTGGGTTGCTTTTGTAATGACCGTTGGGCTGGGAAAACCAGCAGGTGTGTGCACTGACGTGCATGCAAATGACAACAGGGAAGCCGGGCGGTGGTGGCGCACGCCTTTAATCCCAGCACTTGGGAGGCAGAGGCAGGCGGATCTTTGTGAGTTCGAGACCAGCCTGGTCTACAAGAGCTAGTTCCAGGACAGGCTCCAAAACCACAGAGAAACCCTGTCTCAAAAAAACAAAAAAAACAAACAAAAAAAAAATGACAACAGGGAAAACAAATGCTTTGCTAAGGTCAGTTTTGTTTTTTTTTTTACTTGAAATTCTGTTACTTGGACAAATGACCTTATAAATCCTTTTGTTAAACCGTATGTGAAGAAGCTCCATGAAGAGATTTTTTTGCCCCTCAGAATGTTTTATTCCCCTGAATCCTTCACACCACGATTTTCCAAACTCTAATACATATATACACACACAGCATCCGAAATTTAAACTTCTGCCTTTTTTACTCAAATACTTCAATTATTCATTTGTAAACTTGACATTATTTTACCTTAATAAAGTTTATTAATATATAAACAAATTTTATTAAATATGTTATATAATATATATTTAATAACATAATACATAAATATATAACCAACAACATAACATATAAATATATAATTAATGATATAATAATTAATATATATTGATAAACGTTATTAAATATTTATTAATATATACTCTCCAATTAAGAATAGGATAGAACCTCCCATAGTGTGACAAACTCTTTATACAAAATATTAATTCAGACTCTGTTTAAACAACTCTAATGAATGGAAATAGTTCTTCCTTATAAATTTTATATATTTTCACTTTTAAACCTGAAGAGAGAAGTTAGGGAGGGAGGGAGGAAGGGAGGGAAGGAGGGAAGAAAGGAGGAGAGAAGGGAAAGAGGAAGGGAAGCTGTGTTCTGAACCAGAGCTACAGAGCACAGCGCTTCCAGAGAAACGTCAGCCTGCTTTCTTATACCACCCAGGTCCACCTGCCCAGGGATGACACTTCCCACAGCGAGCTGGGCCCTCCCACACCAATAGTTAATCAGGGCAATACTCCATAGACATGCCTATAGGCCAATCTGATGGAGGCGTTTTCTCAATTAAGAGTCTCTCCTCCCAGATATATCTAGATTTGTGTCAAAGTGACAAAAATCAACTAACACTACCCTCCTGCTGCTACAGAGCTGCCTTCTGTGGTCTCTTCTGGTCCATTGCTTCTAAGCATAACCCTGTGTGGCTCTTTGCGTCGTGTGCTGTGTTCTCCCTCCTCCTGGCTATGAATGTCACTAATTAACTGTTGCCTGTTTCATACATGCAATGACACATGCCATTGTGATTGTAATGATTGCTTGTCAACTTGACACACCTGGAAAGAGGGAACCTTAATGGAGGAATTACCTCCATCAGATTGGCCTGCGGGTATGTAGGTGGGTAAATTGGCTTAGTGACTGATAGAGGAGGCCTTCAGCACACTGTGGGTGGAACTTCCCTGGAGGCAGACCTGTGGGAGCAAACCAGTAAGCAGTGCTCTTTCCCGGTTTCCGCTTCAAGCGCTTGTCTTGAGTTTGCCTTGGTTTTCTCTCAGTGATAGACTATAACCTGTAAGCTCGAATAAACCTTTTCCTAAGTTGTTTTTAATCATGGTGTTTATCACAGCAAGAAAACAAACTGGACAGCCATGTGTCTGACCATCCCTGGAAACCCAGGGGAGAATCTCTTCCCTTACTAACAAGATGAATAGGAAGCAAACAAAACACTTCCCATTTCAAGCACCTTACAGTCATTAAATACATATCCCACTCCTTTGTTGTTATAGGTAGTATTATCCATAGAGTCCAGGGATGAGGATTGTAGATACATTGGGGACATTTCCTTACTAAATTTAAATAGTAGTTTTTTACTAATTTTTTAATCCACCTAAAAGTTGCTTTTCTTGTTTATTTACTCAACTGTTTCCTATGACCTTATTTTTTAAACAACATAATTAAGAACCTCAGTATACTGATTCTCGATTTTCTTGTTGTGTTTCTTCTATGCCATTTTTTTGGTGTGTAGTTCTTGGGATGGAACCCAGGGCTTTAAGAGTGCTAAGTATATATTCTACCACCAAGCTGCAGTCTGAGCCCGTCCCTTCCCTTCTTATTTAGCTTATATTACATGAGACATCATCTCAACATCTTGCCACTATCAAAACCTCCTCTTTTGCTCCGAATTTTTGCTGCATGCATCTAATATAGATGGATTCTTTATTCGTTTTTTTATTAGCAGGATTTCATTATGCATCGAAGGCTGGTCTCAAACTTGGGGTCCTTTGACTTCTGCCTCCTGACTGTTTAGGAGTCACAAGTGTGCACTTTTACACCCAGCTTTTAGTCAAAGAAACTGTAGGGTAAGTCAGACTCGAATTACTATGAATTCGTGATAAGTGAGCATTTGTTAAGTATAGTGTACCAAAAGTCTCTTCTTTGATTAAAAAAAAACGCTAAAATTGAATAGGAAAGTAAAAAATTAACTTTCTAAGTTCGTGAGAATAAACAGAGCAGAAAAACAGATCACAGAGGATAAGAAATGTAAATAAATATTTACAAGACAGAAAAAAGAGAAAATAGCAGATCTGAAAAGGCAAAAACCAAAAAAAAAAAAAGAAAAAAAAAAGAAAAAAGAAAAAAGGAAAAGAAAAACAAGTTCATGCAATGAGTAATACCAATGAGAGGAAACCCAAAAGCCCTGGAAGGCTCAGGAATTGGAGCAAAATTGGAAGGGCAAAAGAGTAGAACTGAAAAGTTTTTTTTTTCCTATTGAAAGCTTGTATGAGAAAGAACCACACTCTGAATCTCTTTCTTTCATCCTGGCAAGACATAGAAGATTCATTTTATAGAGAAACTGAACCAGGGAGACTTTAGACTGGAAAATACAACACCCAGAGGAAGGCACCATAGAAAACTGTTCAATTAAGGAACCAATTCTTCAGTGTGGAGACCACAGTAACTGTTGTACTCTTCAGTTTCAGAAATGGAGGCAGTTTTATGAATAGTTGTCAGCCAAGGATCGCTCTCTAAAGAAACCGAATAGCCCAGAAAAGAGAGCTACAGATAACGGAGGTTCTTACATTCATACTAGTACAGGACAACAGAGATGCTCACTGCAAGCGAGAACCACAGCAACTGATCTCAGGAATCAATGGGAAGCATTATAAGTATTCTATGATGTTTTCAATTAAAAACTCCCACTATCAGGTATAAAAGTATAGGGACACAAGATGATGAAATAGTAAGGCAGGCACTTATTTCGTTCATGGTAATTGAAAACATTAGGAGCTTTCAGAATTATGTGGTTTTTTTAATTTAAGTAATTTGAACAGCTCTTTCTTTCTCATAGTATAGTATAATTTACAACACAAAGCAAACCTCCTTTCCATGCCTTGGCATGGAAATTGTCACAGGCCGTTCCAAGTCCAGATCAGCTTCCAGCATTTTATATTGTGTGCTTTCAATCTTGTGAAATATCAGAGCGCTCCCTCCTTTAATGTGATTTTTCCAGCCTCACTTCTGCTGGGGATAGCTTCATCCTTTTTGTCACGACCGTTTCGCTCATTTATGTTGATAAGTTCATCTTCAATACATTTCTCTGTCTGCTTTTCTTAACTCTTCCCTTACGATCATTTGATGACCCTCCATCTTTTTTTTAAGTTAAGCCTGAAATTGCCTCTTTTAAAAAAGACCTGCCTCATTAAAATTAAACAGTTGATGACTAGCCACAGCCTACCACCTTAACTAATTCTTGAGATCTAGGCGCAAATTTTACAGCGGTAGCTTCACCTATGAGAGCAGCTTCACTATACAGAGCAGCATTAATCAAATCGTGCAGACTTCTAAAATGATTAAAGCAGCCTTTACTGGAAATAACTTCACTACTTTGGCCTGAACAGTAGCCAAAATGATTGGAATATTTTTATTATCGTCCTCAATTCAAACTAGAGGCAAACACTCCATTTCAACCATAAGAAGCTTTCTGTCTCCAACACAATTTAAACTAAAAGATGCATGTGCAAGTTTATCTCATTTTTTTTTTGGTAGCATTCATTGAACTTTTCAAAATTATTCACAGCCCAGCTTTGTGCAGGCCTCATCTATCTTAGCTTTGCTGTTGCCATTTTCAAATTACATCCAATTTTACTTCAAGCATTTTGACTTTCTAACTCTTTGCATACTTTCATCTTTATTAGCCAATTCCCTCTTTGGACTATCCATTATTTTTCTTAAAAAATTATGAGGATTTATTACCGGGAGATAATAAGAAACACTACAGCAGTACTTTGTGATCTGAGAGTCAACTGAATTATAGAAGCACAGTAAACCACTCACCAACAGATTTTGAAAGAGGTGACATGGTCCTCTTGTACATCTGTCATTTATAATACATAATGATTAATGAGGCTGATGAGCCAGCAGCAACATTTTCACTTAATGCAATTACTCTCAGTTAAAATACTGTGATAACTGAAAGCTGAACTGTGTTGCTGGGAGACTGGTGGTAACTGAAATCTTTACACAATGAAGATCGCTTCTGTTTATGATTGCCCTTCAGCCCACGAAACAGCTGGCTTTCTGCCCGACTGCCTGCACCGAAGCCTACCACTTAATAATCCTTAAAAAAAAAAAGATCTTCCATTAAAAATTTAAATAGAAACCCTGGCATGGTGGAACATGCTTACAACACAAGCACTTAGAAAACAGAGGCAAAGACAGAAGGATCATGAATTCAAAGATATCCCAGGCTACATAGTGAGGTCTTGTCTCAAAAATTAAAAGTGTAGATGAAAACACGCTCACTAGTCACTAGCAAAAAGCCTTGAAAATGAAAGCAAGAAACCACACAGATACACACACACAAATACAGAGAAACCACACAGATACACACACACAAATACAGAGAAACCACACAGATACACACACACACAAATACAAAGAAAAAATAGACTCCAAGGAAACAGACAATGCAGAGAGCACAAAAGTATAAAAGCTAGCTAATTAATATCCTTAGAGGATAGCATGTTTTATCCAAGGAACAGAAGTGTAACTGTTAAAAAGAAATAGAGGGTAAGAGTTAGCAATTAGAAATTAAAAATAGTATAAACTAATTAAAAAGCATCACTGGCAGTTTTGTAACATGAAGATTCTTACCACAGAAACTAAAGCAAAGATAGTAATTGAAAATTGGAGAGAAAAGAAATAAAAAGAGAGAATCAATCCAGAAGGCCAAATTTAATCAATGAAAGTTATAAGAAGTGAGAAGAGAGAAAATGGGTAGTAGATTTAAAAATAAATAGTGTCAAGTTCCCAGAAATGAAGGACATGCGTATCTAGATTGTAACTTCCAGCAACTGCCCAGTTCTGTTAATGAAAAAGTCTCACCAATGGCAAATTATCAGGACAACTTAGAACATTGTGGATGACAAAAAGATATTAAAAGCTGTCAGAAAGAAAAATCAGGTCACAGCCAAAGGTTAGGAAACCAAAAGACAATTTTCAACAGGCATATTAGAAGTTAGAAAACAAGGAAATACATTTTAAAAATTTTGAGGTGAAATTATTTTTATTTATTTGTTTTTTGGGTTTTGTTAATTTTTTTTTTTTGATTCAGGGTCCTGCTATGTAGCTGAAGCCAGCTTTGAACTCGTGGTCTTCCTGACCCACCTCCCTAAGTGCTGGCATTATAGGCACATGCTACCACACCGTAGATGGGAAAAATACTCCTAAGCAAGAAATATATATTTAGCAAATGTATTATCAAGATTTAGGGGCAAATGTTTTCTGATATGCAAAATCTAGTCTAAGAGTACTTCCCTCCTTAGAAAGTCACTTGTGGAAGTGCTCAAAGAGACGCAAATCATTTAGATCCAGGAAGTAGATGACTCATAGGAAGAGATAATAGGGGGCAGCCATATTGATAGCTGTCCTGTGTGCCTAGTGGCTAATCACCTCAGAATGGAGGAAGAAGATGGAGGCCTGCATGCCAGTTACCACCATTCAGACAATGTAATAAATAAGGTTCCCGATGTCTTTGGATTAAAATAAACAGTAGTGGGAGTGGGCTATTTTCTAATTCCTGAGTTGGGACTGAGCATATACTGGGCAAATGCTCTGCCACCAATCTCCATCCCCAGCCCTAGTTTAACTTTTCGTTTTGAGACAAAGGTTCACTATATAGCTCAGACTGTCCTGATACATTTGTTATATATATGTTGTGAATCAAAAAATAAAGTTTTTTAAAAATTGATTAAACAACAATGATTGTCACTCTAGGGAGAATAAAAGGATATAGAAGAAGGGAAACATAACAGCATACCATTTGGCTGCTAGTAAAAGATATTGACAGCCATAAAAATGCAAAACTCAGGAAGTATCTGCCCCACACAAAGAACTACAGGCAACTAAGGAATGCTGACAGTGGGAGAAATAGTCTTCCCCACGGAAGATCACACCAACTCTTTATCCAATGCTAAATGGTCAGCCCTGAAAACATACACACTAGTAACATTATATGGACAGAGCAGGTTGTATTTATATATTTAGAAACACACACACACACACACCATCACTACCACCACCACCAACAACAACAACAGTAACAATTAATGAAAAAAGAGGCCACAAATTTCATGGTAGTGTTGGAGGGAGGAAAGAGAAGAGAAAAATGATATAATTATGTTATAATATCAAAAATTATTTTTTACAAATGTGAAATGTAATAGTGCTACAACTATTATAACAATGGAGGGTAACTAGAGATGACTTCATCTGTGTGAATGTTAGCGTTACATGAGCCACATATTTTCTATTGGATGGACCTTTAGGATTGAGAACACTTCAAGTCCTCTCTTATTAAGAAAATTAAACCAAAAGCAAAATAAAATGAGCCAACTACCTAGCCAAATAAAGCACATCTCTGTCTAATAATACTTCAGCTAACTGTTTCATTTCTCACCTCCTCCTTATCAAGATCCAATGTATCTTTTAAAAAGAAAACAAACTATCTTTTTTCATTATACATATGAATAAAATGGTTTATATTTAATCCCTGTATTTTCTCTGAAAAAAAGCTATTTCCTCTGAAAAATAAGGTAGTTTGGCAAGGTTTCAGGGCACAAGAACTATATACATAAAATCAATGATCTCCCTGTAAGATATCTGTTCTCTGAAAAACGATCTAAAGATTCAATGTAATCCCAATCCAATTCTACTACAGATTTTCATAAAATTATCAAACTTCTAATATAGATATAAAATATTTATTATATACTATATATTTATATGTCCAAAGGACTTAGAATATGAAAATAATTTTGAAATAAATGGAAGCAATTTTATAAACAGCAAATTTTGAGTAATAATACTGATGCAAGGACTTACTGTTAAACTATAGTAATCCAGACAGTGTGGTATTATATAAAATAGATACATGAATTTAACATATACATTCAAGTTATTTTTGATGAAAACACTGTAGAGATTTAGCTGAATATCCTAGCACACAAACTGAACCCATATCATTGCTTCACATTATGCAAAAAATGGATCATACATCTAAGTGTAAAGCCTAAACTTAAAAAGCTTCTATAAGAAACATCACCGCTGGAGAGATGGCTCAGCAGTTCAGAGTACTTGCTGCTCTTGCAGAGGACTGGAGTTCAATTCTCAGCACCCACATGGTGACTCACAACCACCCATAACTCCAGTTTCAGAGGAATGGACGTCCTCTTTTGACCTCTGTGGACAACAGGCACACCCATGGAGCATATACACACATTCAGGCCAAACACACGTGCACATAAAATAAATAAAGCTAGTTTAAAAGCTAACATAGTTAAGAGGGGCTGAAGAGACAGTTAAGCAGTTAAGAGTGTGTACTGCTCTTCCAGAGGACCTAAGTTCAGTCCCCAGTATCCACATTGGAGAGCACACAATTACCTATAATTCTAGTTCCAAGGGCTCTATGCTATCTTATGGCTGCTGCTGTTATTTGTACTCACATACACACCACCCTCCACAGACATACTTATGTACATATAATTAAAACTAAAAAGGAACCATAATAGGGAAAAATCTTTGTGACCTTGCAATAGGCAGAATCTTCTTAGGATGTACAAACATGAATGATCCAAGAAATGTGAGTAAGTTATACTTTATCAAAATTTCTGTCCTACAAAAGCTACAACTAATTCTTAGTTGTATAAAGAATATATAGAAGTGGATCTGGAAAGAATTAAGGAGAGAAGTGAGGGACAAATAGGATCAAAATACATTGTATGAAATTCTGAAATAATAAAAATAAAGTAAC
Organism: Chionomys nivalis; assembly: GCF_950005125.1. Classification (NCBI taxonomy): domain Eukaryota; kingdom Metazoa; phylum Chordata; class Mammalia; order Rodentia; family Cricetidae; genus Chionomys; species Chionomys nivalis. Next base: position 95,084,243 of record NC_080112.1, read on the forward strand.
AAAGAAAATACAAAAAAAGCTCAGAGAGGTAGCACATGTCTAAAAGCTTGTCATTTAGGATGCTGAGGCAAGATATTTATGTCCAGACCAACTTAGGCTGCATAACAAGACTTTGCCTAAGAAACAAAACAACAACAACAAAGAATTAAAAGAAGGCCACAGACCTAGAAAAAATGATTCATATTCATAGTATATAACTCAGATAAAGGACATGTACCCAGATTATATAAAGAGCACTTACAGCTCAATGGCAAAAGTAAAAGGAACCCTTTATGTGCTGCTACAGAAAGTGTAAATTAGTGCAGCCTCAATGAAAATCAGTATGAAAGTTATTAAAAGCTAAAAATAGAAAAGTTACATGATCTAGCTGTGCCACTCTTGAATATATACCTAGAGGAATGTATGTCAATTTATGTAAGAGACAGTTGCATATCAGAGTATATTGAGGCACTATTCACAATAGCCAAGATAGAGAATCAACCTATGGGTCTTTCAAAGAGTGACTGAATAAAAAAATGTAGTATATATACACATGTTGGGAGAGGCTGTTAGTTCGTTCCCAGCTGCTTAGTTCCAAAATAATCACACAGAAACTATATTATTTAAATCACTGCTTGGCCAATCACTTAAGCATATTGCTAGCTAGCTCTTATATTTTTGGTTAACCCATTTCTATTAATCTGTATTGCCACATGGAGGTGGTTTACTGGCCAGGTTTCATCCAGTGTCTGTCTCCAATGGGGCTACATGACATTTCCCTGACTCTGCCTTCTTTCTCCCAGCATTCAGTTTAGTTTTCCCCGCCTAGCTCTATTCTGTCCTATCACAGGGCAGCTTCTTTATTAACCAATGGTATTCACAGCATACAGAGGGGACTCCCACATCATATACACAAGGAATATTTATCTATAATAAAGAGTGAAATGATGTCACATGTTGGAAAATTGATAGAATCTGAGATCATCATGTTAAACAAAATAAACCAGACACAGAAAGACAATTTTCTCACATAGGTAGAAACTAGGGAAAAAAAGAACTGAAGATAATAGAGGGGCTGGCTATAAGGGAAGTGCTGGGGTGTAGTTTACTGGTATGGTACTTGCCTGGCATTTATTTGTGAGGCTGAAGGTCAAATACTAGCACTGAGAAAACACCCCCCCCAAAGTACTAATATACTACACCATTTATGAATTCAAATTCTTATGACAAGTTTATTAATTATTTTTGTCATTGCTGTAATCAAATACCTGACAAGAACCAGCAAGAGTGGATGGATAAGTTTTATCTTATAGTTTAAGAAAGGGTAGAGCTCATGATTGTAGGGATGGCATTATGGAAGGAGCATGAGGTGGGTGGTCACATTACATCCACAGTCAGGAAACAGAAAACAGACAGGAAGTAGGATCAAGCAATTAATCCTCAAGGTCTGTCCCCTAGTGACTCACTTCTTCCACAAGTCTCCACATTCTTAAAGGTCTCAAGCCCTTCTAAATAGTGCCTCCAGCTTGTGACCAAGTGTTTAAACATATGAGTCTATAAGATCAACATATAAAATTATGTGATAGGTGATTTCATTTATATAAAGTATCTTGACTGAGCTAGTTGTGTCAAAGGTACATAGTTGTCTAAACACATCAACTGTTATTTCAAGATTGGTGCATTTTAATGCATAATTTATAGATCCTAAAGCTGATTAAAACAAAAGAAATCACTATTTTCGATGATATACCTGGTCATCTAGAAAATTCAAAATAACATACAGATTACCAGTGAAAATTAATAAGTGTATTATTACCTATTGTATTTCCATGTGCTATAAAGCCTAGAAAATTCAATTGCAAAACTCCTATCATTATTTTGGGTTAAATCTTGGGAAAAGAAGAAGACATGAATGAAAAATTTTATTTGGAAAAATCCAAATAAAATCAGTTTATTTAACATTATTGCAATATCTATTTTTAATCTTGATAAGAGTTCCATGGAAATATAAAAATCCCTAAAACTGTAAAACCAAGAAAAACAACTTGAATATCTTTCTAAAGAAAGAATTACTTGAAAACTGAAAAACAGTACTTCAAATATATATATATATATATATATATATATATATATATATATCTGGTGGGATCGTCACTAAGAGAAAAATAATTACAAATAAATCAGCAACTGCTTGGTTTAATCTTTAGTGTGTCAGCAAAGATAGTTCTCATTTACCATCTGTCCCTGAAGTGTATTTTTATTTAGGTAATCTTCCAAAAATGTATAGCAGTCAGAACAAAAGCATAATGAAAAATAATATCAACCATTTAGTGAGACTAGGGATGCTTCAGCTGGTAGAGTGCTTACTCAGCATTCAAGAAACTCTGAGTTCCATGCCCACATGGAACTAAAGAATAAAACCAGATGTGGTGGTATGTACCTATAAGCCCAGCTCTTGGGAGGTAGAGGAAGTAGGAGCAGAAGTTCCAGACTGTTCTCTTCTACATAGCAAACTTGAGGACAGTCTGGGATGCATGAGACCCTCTCTCTAAAGAGCAGTAACAACTGTATTTGCCCCTTTTCTAGTGTGATTAAACACCATGACCAAGGCAACTCATGAAAGAAATCATTTAATTGGGCTTACAGTTTGCAAGGATTAAGAGTCCACCATGGCAGGACAGCATGGTAGCAAGAAGTAGGCATGGTTGGAGGTGGGTGGTCCTTGGACCTCCCACAGGGCAGGGAAACCTGCTTGCTCTTTGGGCTGAGGAGGGAGGAAGACTTGATTGGGGGAGCGGGGGGAATGGGAGGTGGTGGTGGGGAAGAGGCAGAAATCTTTAATAATTAAATTAATTAATTAATTAGTAAAAAAATAAAAATAATAAAAAAAAACGAGGTAAAACAGAAAAAAAAAAGAAGTAGGCATGGTGGTTGATGCAATATCTGGGCACTCGCATTGCAAAACTGCAGACTGCAAAGAGGTGGACTGGGAAAGGCCCTAGTCTTTTGAAACTTCAAAATCCCACCTCCTAGTGACACACCTCCTCTAAGGAGGTCACATCTCCTAATCCTCTCCAGACTGCCAACTACTAGGGACCAAGTCTCAAGGCTTGAGACTTATGAGGGACGTTTCATTCAAACCACCAGCGCACTTGAAAAGATATTTGATGTAACAATCAATTCATATAAAATGAAGCTTGACATAAATCTGGAACAATACAGAATGTGCTGTCATGGCCTTTTGTCAGAAGGAGTGATTGAGCAAAAAGTACTTCCTATTAAACAATTCATTCTTTTTAATGAGCAACCTTTTGTCTCCTTTGTTATTCTTTTTTGTCTTTTAAAATATATTGTTCATCTATTCCTGAGTCTGAAAAACCTCCATCTAAGATATCTTCGTCTGAGACTTCACTGACATAATCAGTTCTGTTCTCATTAGAGTCTGAAGTGCTGTTATCTTCATTTCAGTATTTACATTCTGATTCATCTAATAATCATAAAACATGTCCCTTTGTCAATTTCCTTCTTTTTGCCATTACAGGAGAAAAATTAAATGAAAATCTTCCTTCTCAAATGATTTTTATTAAAAGCTAAGAAGATGCAATAAAACAAAAACCAAACAACATTGAAAAAAATCTGATGCCTATCAGTAAAATGAAGAAAAACATCCAAGGCCTCTAAACAGACAATTCTAAAGCAATCTGTGAAAGGAAATAAAAAAGAGACCCAAATAAATGGGCAAGTTATGAATGTCAGTATTGTAAAGACAATCTCAAACTTCAACAGGAATTTTCTTTACATATGGAAATTGACAAGACAAATCTAAAATCGGTGTGTGCTTTAGTTACTTCCCCCTTATTATAAGCAAACAGATATCAAGAAAGAACTTATAGCAGAAGAGGTTTATTTTTAGCTCATGCTTTGAAGGGATGAAGTCCACAAAGGTGGGGAAGCCATGGTAACAGGTGCTGCGAACATGAGCAGCTGGTGACATCTATCAGCAGCCAGGAATCAGGAGAGAGAAGTTTCTGCTCTCCTTTTTATTAATTCTGGATACCAGCCCTTGGGATGTAGCCACCGTCATTTGGGGTAGGGTCTTCCCTCCTCAGTTAAACTTTTCTAGAAACTCCCTCCAGAAGAGACATGCCCAAAGGTGTGTTTCCATGGTGATTCTAAACCTACTCAAATTGATAGTGATGACTAGCTCTCACAATGTAGAAATTAAGAAAATCAAGGAGAGCTAAGGCAGTCGTGAAAGAAGGTCAAAATTAAGCCAATACCAGAGATCAAGCTTCGTGGATAGAATCATTAAGCTAATGTGATATTGAACTCTAAAATAAAATCCAAAATATGTCAAAGAAGATACTGTAGTTTAGGGTGGGGGTGGGAGTCTTTTCAATAGATATAGTGCTTCTCAGAGAATCAGCACTTGGCTATCCATTCAGGGGAGAGTGCATAAGACCTTCCTCATACGAGATACAGAAATGAACTCCAGATAATTTGCAGATACGAATGTGAAAGGTAACTCAAGCTATTGCTCAGGAAAAGGCTTAGTAGAGTACCTTTACAGAGTACAATGTGGAAGGTGCTCTCAAAACTGGGACCAAACAAGATAATCAGCTGGGCAGTGGTGGCACACACCTTAAATCCCAGCACGCGGGAGGCAGAGGTGGATGGATCTCTGTGAGTTCAAGTCCAGTCTGGTCTACAAAGCAAGTTCCAGGACAGCTTGGGTTGTTATACAGAGAAACTATGGCTCGACCCCCTCCCCCTCTCAAAAAAAAAAACAAAAACAAACACACATACACATACATGAAAAAATATTACAACTTACAAAATAAAATAGACATGGCTCTATATTGTTGCAAACAAATAATTGAATTAAACCAGCATGGGGGGAAGAAATCTCTTTCTTATTGAAGAATCCCAATTATTAAATACAGAAGTAATAACTGAAATACATACTCATTATAGGCAAACACCACAGTAATAGTTATTGTAAGCATGAAGCATTTGTGGACCAAAACGAGTGGGTAAAAGTTTAAGGAGAAGCAAGGTACTAGAGTACTCTCAAAATAATTTCCCCAAATTCTCAGCAAATTACAATGGTGAAAAACAGCAACTTCTGGGTTGTGAAACCTAGCAAATAACACATTCACCAATGATCTATGTTGCTTTCACCAATAATAAGGGACATTGGCATCATGTACTCCTGATGTGATATGCTGTGAAGGGCACGATATCACATGGTGTTCTTGTATATGTATATATATATATATACATACATATATACATATATATGCATATATATACATATATATATACATATACATATATATATATAAAATCTCAAGCTAATCATGAGAAAAGATAGAATGGCTGGAGAAGTCAGTATCTTGTACCTGTTGCTCAGGATAGAAACAAGGAGAAAGACACACATACATCCAAGGCAGGGAAAAGTAGGAAATTTCCAAAGGATAAACTATAATAGGACTAAAGAGCTGGAGCTACTGAGTTTGAAATTACCACTGGGAAAGAGACCCTGAAATGTCGAGCCCTTGTTCGGTACTTCCTCATAAGGATATCAGAAGCAGCATTGTCATATTAAACTTGATATATGACAGGTAACTGTGGAAATCTTTGTGCAGGAATACAAATTGATTCACTTATAGTTCATCTGAACTTTGAATCGACGCACATTTTTCATTGATTTTTCTCCCTCATATTCACCCTTCCATTTCCACCTACTTCTAGAACCACCCACATCCTGAGCATGATTGACTCATGCATGTGAATTAAATCACCATTGTACACAGCTTTACTGTGTCTTTTTCAGTGGCACTCCTCTCAATTTGAACATTTCATCTTGAGCATTTCAAGCGGCTTTGGTATTTTCTTGTCACTTTGAAATATCACATACACCTTCACCATAAACAGTGCTGAGATTATCCTGTGAACTTGTGGCTATTAGCACAGTCTATCACACGTTGAAGTTCATATGTAGAGATGTAGCGAACACGCACTGGTCCAGTGCCTGAGGCTCAGTAAATAATACTGACAGAAAATATTAAAGGATGCAGTCACATGTTTAATTGCACTTCAAGAACATGAAATATTTTTCTAATAAAGTCCTGGGGAGCTGTTTTCTAGCCATATCAAAGAGCATGCAGGGTAGACAATGGCTTAAACAGCAGTACATTTATTTTAGTTAGAAACAGGCAAAAAGTCAGAGAGATGGACTTTGTGGTAAGAAAACCGAAGGCTTAGAGATCCATATTAAAGGAGTAGTGTAATTAGAAAATGTTTCAGGTACATGGTTAAAACCAAAAGTGTGTCTGCTCTTGCTTACTGTAAATGTCACTATAAGCAAATCACCTAACTTGAGTCTTTCTTTTTCCTCATTCCTATAATGACATGATAAACTTAAAATTTAGGTTTTTTTTTAAAAACTATGTTAACTACATCAAACAAATTCTTTTGTGAAAGAAATTATCTTGCAAGATGCATGGTCAATTATGCTTTTCAATGTAACACAATATCATTCAAGGTTATAACAGCTGCCATGTGAATCTTGCCTTTTCCATTTGCATTGCCACTTTTTTCTTCTGTAAAATAAAGCTTTGAGCCAGGCAAGATGGTACATGTCTATAATCCCAGCACTCTTATACCCGAGGCATGGAGAATGCAAGTTCAAGGCTACCTTGGGCGACACAAGCTTTTTCTCAAAAATCAAATAAATAAAAAAAATGCCTGTTATAGACTATTATGCCTTATGAATACAGATGTAAACATTGTCAACAAAATACTTATGAATGAATCTGAGAGCATTTTCAAGGATTGGGTATCATGACCAAGTGGAATTTATCCTAGGAATGCAAAAGCTGTTCAATACAAGAAAATCAATCAATGTAAAAAGCTGCTTCAATAAAAGGATGACTAAAGTATGTGATCATCTCAGTTACATCAGGAGACATTTAAAAGTAAGCAAAATGACAACTTATGGGAAGAGAGAAAGTATTTACAAGTTATGTATCTAGTAAAGGGCAGAGTGGCCAAGAGATATACAGAGCCACCTCTTACAACTTAATATGAAGAGAGAGGCCATGTAAAGATGGATTTAAAGAGACAGTTCCTCAAAGAATATCTGTAAATGGGCAACAAGCTCACAGATTGACACCCAATCTCTTTTAGTAATTAGGAAATTCAAAACCACAGTGAGGTTTTACACACCCATTATGATGGCTGTTATAAACTGTAAAAAAATAAAACACAAACAAAATATAGCAAAGGTTGGGGAGGGTATGGAGAAATAGATTTAGTGTATAGAACACTTTGTATATTAGCAGTGAGAATATGAAGTGATGCAGTCACTGTGTAAAACAGTTTGACAGTTCCTCAAAAAATTGAATGTAGCATGATTATATGACTGAATAATTTTACTCCTAGGTACATAGTCAAAATAATTGAAAACAGGGGCTCAAACAAATACATAAAATTATCATTTTCATAGCAGTACCATTTATAACATCCAAGAGGCCTAAATGTCTGTCAGTGAAAGGTTACCTAAACTAATTGTGTAGTCATACAATGGAATATTATTCAGCCATAAAATAGAATGAAGCACTGGTGCATACTCTGATGTGTTGATAAAGCTCAAAAACCATGGAAAGACTTCAGATGCAAAAAGTTCTATGTTGTTTGATTAACTTATATGAAATATCAAACCTAAGTAACTCCATGGTAATTGTCAGGACTGTAAGGGAGAGAGAATAAATAAGGAGCATTGACTTAATGGTTAAAGTGTTTTCTTTTGGGGTGATGAAAATGTTTTGAAACTAGAGAGGTGGGGTACATAACATTGTGAATATGCTAAATGCCACCAAACAGATGATTTTTATTTGTTGGTGTTTTTGATACAGGTTCTCACTATGTAGATCAGTCTGGCCTCAAACTCACAGAGATCTGCCTGCCTCTGCCTCCCAAGTACTGGGATTAAAGGTGTGTGCCATTATGCCCAATTCAGATTACGTTAAAATGGTTAATTATGCAACTGAATGCAAATGGTGTGTCTGTGGTTCCAGCACTTGAGAGGCTGAGCCAGGAGGATTGTTTGAATCCTAGAGTTCAAATCCAGATAGAACAACAGAGAGAAGCTACTGTAATAAAATGAGAGTAAATTAAATGGTTAGATTTTATGCCAAATTAAGAAGATTGTGCACAGTAAGTGGAGCAATCAGAATAAAAAGGCAATATAGAGTGTGGAAGAAACCATTTTATTATCTGACAATAATTTACTATTTAGACAATATAAAGCATCAAAACTCAAAAACAAAGTAAAAGACATGCAAATGATCTACAGGTGTATGAAAAAATGTCCAGCATCAATAATCATCAGAAAAATGTATGTCAAAACTCAGATGAGGTCTCACTTTACTCCTATAAGAATAGATCTTAGCAAAAGAGGTAAAACTATCAAGTACTGGTGAAGTATGGAGAAAGGGGAACTCTCCTTGCACATGCATGTTAATATGGCTGGAGAAAAGCATAGCATTTCTTCAAGTAATGCATCTAGTCCTGCCATACAAACCATCAATGCCATTTCTGGGTGCACATTCAAGTAAGCAGAAACAGTATAATGAAAAGACATCTGAATCCCTCTGCTTATTGAAGCACCATCCACAATTTGTAAAACCCAGAATCAACTTAAATGCCTAACAATGAATAAAAAGAGAAAGGAAATTTTCTGTATGTGCACATGATGAAATACTGTCTACTCATGAAAAAAAGGAAATTATATCATTTGTGTCAAAATGGATGGAAGTGGAGTTGATGATGCTAAATGAAATAAGCCAAGCACAAAGAGACAAATACCATGCAATATCAATCACATATGGATTCCGAAATAATTGAAGTCACAGAAGTTGTAAGTAGGGTGGTAGTTAGGAGAGGTTGCTGAAAATAGGGATAGGGAGAGTTAAGGAGAAGGTACTCTGCTACAGGCACATAGAGAACATTCTTGCATCTTATTATACAATAGTAATTGCACTTATTACACAAAGTAGAACTTATTTGAAATGACAAATACATTTATGATGTGGGATGCCCTTCTATATGCTGTGAATGAGTGTTGCTTTCATTGGTTGATGAATAAAGCTGCTTTGGCCTATGGCAGGGCAACATATAGCTAGGAGGGGAAAGCCAAATTGAATACAAGAAGACAATGTCAAGAAAGACACCAGCAGCTGCCAGGAAAACAGGATGTGAGGTAATAAGTCACAAGCCTTGTGGTAAAACAGAATAATAGAAATGGATTAAAGTTGTAAGAGCTAGTTAATAATAAGCCTGAACTAATAGACCAAACAGTTTGTAATTAATATTAAGACTGCTCATGTGTTTCCTGGTCACCCAGACCCAAATAATCACACAGAAACTGTTTCAATAACAACACTGCTTGGCCAATAGCTTAAGCTTCTTATTAACTAACTCTTTTTTTTTTTTTTTAGATTTGGATCTTTTTTTGATATATTTTTATTGAAAAAATTTCCGCCTCCTCCCTGCCTCCCATTTCCCTCCCCCTCCCCTCACTCCTCTCCCCCTCCCCCCACTCTTTTCTCCCTCCCTCTCCAGTCCAAAGAGCAGTCAGGGTTCCCTGCCCTGTGGGAAGTCCAAGGTCCTCCCCCCTCCATCCAGGTCTAGGAAGGTGAGCATTTAAACAGGCTAGGCTCCCACAAAGCCAGTACATGCAGTAGGATCAAAACCCAGTGCCATTGCCCTTGGCTTCTTAGCAGCCCTCATTGTCTGCCATGTTCAGAGAGTCCGGTTTTATCCCATGCTTTTTCAGTCCCAGTCCACCTGGCCTTGGTGAGCTCTCAATAGATCAGCCCCACTGTCTCAGTGGGTGGGTGCACCCCTCACGGTCCTGACTTCCTTGCTCATGTTCTCCCTCCTTCTGCTCCTCAATGGGACCTTGGGAGCTCAGTCTGGTGCTTCAATGTGGGTCTCTGTCTCTATCTCCATCCATCGCCAGATGAAGATTCTATGGTGATATGCAAGATATTCATCAGTATGGCTATAGGATAGGGCCATTTCAGGTTCCCTCTCCTCAGTTGCCCAAGGAACTAACTGGGGACATCTCCCTGAACACCTGGGAGCACCTCTAGAGTCAAGTCTCTTGCCAACCCTAAGATGGCTCCCTTAATTAAGATATATACTTCCCTATTAACTAACTCTTACATCTTAAACTAACCCATTCCTATTATTTTATATTTTACCACTAGGCTCGTGGTTTACTGATAAGGTTCTGGGGTGTGTGTCTCCTTTGGCAACTACATGGCATCTCCTTGACTCCACCTACTTTCTCTCTGTTTCTCTCTAGTTCGAGTTTCCTGCCTGGCTTTACTCTGCTAAGTCATTAGTCCAAACAGGTTTATTCATCAACCAATAAAAACAACACATATACAGAAGGACATCCCGCATGAATTTAGGAACTGGTAGGTGGGAGAGAAAGTTCCAGTTACACATCTAACCTGGTTATATAATTTATACATGAGGTGTCACATGTTATTCAATTAATATAACTTTTTGTATCAGTTAAAAACACAATAAAATGAAAAGAAATTTATTCTTCGAGACCAGACTTTGTGTAAACCTGGAGATCACCCATTTGCCTCAACTTGCTTGCCAGCAAGCCCTAAGGATCATTCTGCTTCTGCTTTCTCAGTTTTGCCATTATAGGTATGTACTATTGGGCTTAGTTTTTACATGAGTTTGGGGGTTTTGAGCTCAGGGCCACATGCTTGAGGGGCAAGGATGAAAATGATGTTCTCATGATGGGGTGTAACTCTTGAGAGTGCTTGTCTAGCATGCTTAAGACCTGAGTTCAGTCCCTATTACTGAAAATAAAATGGTAAGTGATAAAATGCCCTCAAATTGGTAGGGGTAGATGCAGAATTCTGAATATATTATTATTAAAAGCTATTTTATATGTACTTATAAGGGATAAACCATTTCTATATTGAGTTTTTAACTTTAAATAATTTCCTATTTTATTTAAAACGTCTTTTTATACAATATATTTTGATCGTATTCTTTTCCTCTCCTAACTCCTTCCAGATAATCTCTACCTCCCTACTCACCCAATATCATGCTTTCTCAAATAAGCAAAACGAAAAATAAAAGATAATAAAACAAAAATAATTAAAACAAACAAAAAGGCCACATATACACACTCACACAAAACCCCAAAGCATTAGGTCTGGTTTGTGTTGGCCCACTACTTCTGAGTAAGGGCCTGCCATGGTTAATACACCCAATGTCACTGCGCTGAAGAAAAGTGATTTTCCATTTCCCAGCAGGCATCAATTGCAAATAGTTTCTTGGTTAGGAATGCAACTTTGTGACAATTTCCCCTTTTCAGTGCTGGAACATTCTCTGGTTTGAACCTGGGCAATATGAACTCAAGGAGACTGACAGCTATATACCTTTTTAATAATTACATGAAAATTAACATAAATATTTTGATACCCATTCATTTAGAACATTTGTTTACTTTTCTGCTGGTTGGTGGGGTATTGGGGGGGGGACAGGCAGGCTCACTTTGTAGCCCAGTCTATTCTTTAACTCAAGGATAGCCTCCTGCCTCAGCCTCTTGAATACTGGGATTATAGGTATGAGCAATGAGCAATCATACTCTGATTCCAGTTTTGGCAAAAAAACATATTTACATAAAATTGTTATTGTGAAAAATTATTAATTTTTGTGTGTGAATTTCACCTCAATAAAAAAATTAGGGGCATGGAAATAGCTCAAAGGGTAGGAGCACTTGTCACCAAGTGTGATGACCTGAACGGGATCCTCAGACTCCATATGGTGGAAGGAGAGAACCAACTGTCAAATGTCACAAGTCCTTTGATGTTTACATGCACACCATGGCATGCACAAAAGCACATGCCCACAATAAATTACTGTAATTTTAAAAAGAAATTATTTTAAACACGGGTTCTGGAAATAAATGTTTCTGTCTAGCACCTAAATAGCTGCTTTATTTTGTAGCAAACATTTAAGGAAAGTGGCTGTAAATAGGTTCATGAATTATTATTAGACGCTGGAAAATATTTGGAGACTTACACAGAGGATTGGCTTTTTAATAAGTCTTTTGTTTTAATGTTTAAATATACGGAATTGTAAGTAGAAACATTTTGTGACTATTTAGAAGTTTAATAAATTACTCTGAGATTCACCAAGTTAATTTTGTTGGATTGGATCACAGGATAGTTTTGTTTTTTTAAGTATGTTTGGAGTCAGGTATGATGATGTGTTAGTTATAATCCCACCACTAGGGAAGCTGAGGATGAGTTCGTGTCCCATCTGGGCTATGCCATCAAACCCTATTTCAAGAAGGCTAATAGAAAAGATTACTTTCTTTTTGCTATAAAATTGTATTTTGAACAATTGGTTCCAAATCTGTAATCTCAGCAATTGGGAGACTACAGCAGGAGGATAACCCTGAATTCGAGGTGGCCTGGGTTATGTAATGATGTTTAGGCTGGCCTTGACTGCAGACTGAGACCCCATCTCAAAACAAACAAGCAAGAAAAGAAGTTTGAATGTTTTGCAGAAAGTGATTTGCCTGAAGCACATTAAAGGCCATTTGAGTATTTTTAAAAGAGAAATCCACAAAAATGTAATGGTGCCAAACTGAAAACTACCCTAATGTCCTTCAATAGGAGAATGGATGAATTAACACAATGGATAAATACACTGCAGCGAGACTGGATGCATAGCTACTACACACAATTATATGGGTCTCATAAGCAAGGCTGCAGTGATAAAAGCCAGACATAAAAGAGCACACACTGGATGGCTCTATTAGAGTTCAAAATAAGGAAAATTACTCTACGATGTTAGAAGATAGGGTAATGTTTAGCATTGTTGGAGCTAGTTACTGGAATGGGTCACAAGGGGCATTATGAGGTGTTATCTTCTTTATTTTTTCATCTGGATTCTATTTATATGAGTGTGTTAAGATTCTGGAACTCCATCAAGATGTACACCTGCTTTTTACGTCTCTGTGCGCACGCTGTACTTCAATTAAAATTTACCCAAACAAGTAATCAGACAAGTAAACAAACAAATCCCTGGCACTCACATATCCTTTCAGCTAACCCTCCAGAAGCTCTCTCCTCCTCAGTCACACACAACCAACTTTTTGAATCTTCTCTACTTGCGGCCTCTGTTTCTCCACTTTGCTCTCCTTCCCCAGCTCACTGCAGTGTGACTTTCTCTCCAAAAACAGCCTCTCACAATGATCACCAGTTCCTGAGCACGTTAAACCCAAAGGCAAAAAAACAAAACAAAACAAAACAAAAAATCCACCCTTTAATTGGCTTGATTTTACCGCAGTGTTTAATACCATTAGCCACTTCCTTGTTGTCAGAAATATTGTCTTCATGTGGCTTTTGTGACAAAACACTTGCAGGGTAGTCTTCCTGCTTCTTTATGACTCCATCTCTGTCCAGTCACCCTCCTCCCTCTGACCATTCGATGGTGGTCATCCAGCAAACTCTCAGCTGTAGATTACTTCCCATTTTATGCTCCCTCCTTAAGGGCTCTCATTCATTCCTATAGCTTTCAACACAATTTATATTCAACTCCCAGTCAGCAGGAACATCCGCGATTTCTCTAAGTTCCACCCTCATGTATCTATTTACTTGACACATGTCTCCATTTGAACGTTTTATAGCCATTGCAAAACTCATTTGTTAAAGATGAAATCTTAGTTTCTTCCTGCTCCAAGTGTATTCCTTATCTGTCCTAAGAAATTCCATCAGCACCCGTTCATTTGCCCAAATTGGGGACATTTAAAAATGACATCTTTCTCTATGTGTCTTTCTGTATCTCTCTTACCACGTGTGTACATGCGTGCGTGTGTGCGTGCATGTGTGTGTGTGTGTGTGCGTGTACGTGCATATGCACCACGGGTATGTGTGTGTGAAGGTCAGAGGACAACTTTCGGGAGTCAGTTTTTCTCCTTTCACCATATGAGTCCCGGGGGGTTAATTCAAATAGTCAGGACTGACAGTGGGAGCCTTTATCCACTGAACCATCTCACAATCTCTCGGGTCCCGGTCACATTTTTTAACAGTCTCCAATTTCTCACATCTAAAATTTGAGAATGCTGAACTAACTTCACACCTGGGAATTCAAGTCACTGAAGCATATGGGAAGTGGGTTTAAAGAACTCACAACACCCTGTTCTGAACTTTCTCTGAGTTCAACCAGGTAAGAAGCGACTACAGTGACTACTTCACTTCGACCCACCCAGCTGCTGGAAGTAGTGGCTGCTGATGGCTCTCAGTTATGTCCCTCTTTGAACATTGCTCTTAACCACAGGTGACATTGTGATTTCTCTGGAAAAGTAGGCATAGTGAGCTGCTTCTATCCAACGAAAGTGCAAAGGCTCAAACCTCAACTTCAGACAACCTAATGGGGAAGTCACCATGGCCCCAGAGCTCCCACGAGAACCCTTGAGGCTTTCCACTGTTATTCTTCCCTAACCCTAGACCTGTTTTTCTCACTTCCTTGCAGGTATTCTCAATACTCCTCTAATAATCATCTGTACGCCAATCTTTGTATCAGAGTCTATTTCCGGGAAATTAAGATAAAATTTCAAGTACATCTTGTAGATGAACATGGAAGAAGCAGCTCCAATTGAACACAAAGGGATATATACACATATTAATAGAAGAGCAGCGTGGAAGAAGTCAGAATAACTCTTCACAAGGAAGAAGGGAAGATGCCTATAGCTCAAGGGATAGTTTGGGAAGACTATACATTTTTAATTGTTTAAAAATTTTATACTTGTGTATAATATGTTTTGATGAAGTTCACTGCCCATTCCTTATCCTACAATTCTCTCCTTATTCAGTACTCCCTCCCCATTTCTTCTTCTCCTTCCTCTCCTCTTTCCCCTTCTCCTTATTCTTCTCACTGAGTATACTTGGTGCTTCCCATATGCCTGGGTATAGGACCATCTTATGAGAGCAAAGGTAGCCTCTCAGGGGCTTCATCCTTAAAGAAAACTGACTTTTCCTCATCCAGCAGCTGACGATAGTTCTATAGCTAGAAAAGGGCATTCCTGACCTCTTCACTCCTCCATGCTAGGATTTTGTGTGGACTGATCTTAGGCAGGTATTGTGCATGCTTTTGCAACCACTGTGAGCTCATATGCACAACTGCCTTGTTGGGTCTGAAAAACACTATTTTCTTGTAGTCATGTTGTAGTCATCTATATACCTCTGACTCTTCCCAGTTCCCTCTTCCATGATGATCCTAGAGTCTTGGGACAAGGGGGTATGATATACATATGTCCCACTTAGGGCTGGAAACTCCACGGTCTTTTACTCTTTGCACATGATCAATGTGGGTCTCTGTGTTAATTGAGATGACCACAAAAGAAACTTTCTCTGATTAGGGAATGCTATACTTTTAATACTGGAGCTAAGAGTGATTTCATCTCTGCATGTGAGAACGGAGTTCTTAGGGTGTTAATGAACTAGGCCCATTTTCTTGCATTCTAAGCTACTCCTTGCTTCTTTTCCTGTTGCTGTGATAAAATACTTTAACACGAGTAACTTAAAGGAAAATGGGTTTGTTCTAGCTTTATAAAGTTCAAAGGACCAGTTCATCATGGTGGAGACATCAAGAGAGCAGGAGCTTGAAGCAATTGGTCACACGCATCACAGTTGGAAAGCAGAGAAGGCGGAATGGGTTCTAGTGCTGAGCTCACTTTGCCTATCTAAGGACCAGAGTGACAGCTAAATGGTTAAAATTGTCTGCTGCCCTTGCAGAGGACCTGGATTAAGTTCCAAGCAGCCACGTGGCAGCTTACAACCATCTGTAACTCCAGTTCCAGGGGGATCTGTTGCCCTCTTCTCATCTCTGCAGGCACCAGGCATGCACATAGATACAGGTGATACAGTCATACACTTTCTCCCTTTGATGGCATCTGGTATCTCCTGCTCAGAAAATGGACCTATTCACAATTAAGACAGGTCTTCCCTCACACAACATCAACTAATCTAATGAAGACAACCCCCAAGGCATATACAGAGACTCCCCTCCTGGGTGATTCTAGACTCTGTTAAGTTTGATAGTGATCACTAACAATCATACCCCTCCATTTATTTCCCTTATGAAAATAAACTCTTGGCCTGATAAACCTTGGAAATAGCACTTTACTCATAGACGGAGTGTGAAGAAAAATGGTAGTGGAGGCCTCTTTATAATCTGTGCATATCTATTCCCAATCAACGTGCATGTCCATGTGTATACACACACACACACACACACACACAGAGAGAGAGAGAGAGAGAGAGAGAGAGAGAGAGAGAGAGAGAGAGAGAGAACTGTTTACCACAGTCAAATCTATGAAAATTTTATTTTGAACATCTGAGGGTATCTATAGTCTTGAAAAATCACCTACATGGGACACAATACTTCAAACTTTAAGAATTAAAGACGTTTATAAATAGTTTATGTACAGCATTTCATAGTTTATTTGTTATATTTGGATCTTGGGGTCCATTTTGAGATAGTTTCTATGTATGCTGTTCTTTTCTGTTTTTGTGCATGTGTATAGTGTATGCAAGCACAGTTGCATGTGACTGTGAGTGTTACAGAGGCTCGATCACTCCCCAACCTTGTTTCCTTGAGATACGGTATCTCACTGAGCCAGGACCTAGGTGGGCAGCCAGTGAGGCGCAGTAATTCTGCTTTCTCTGTCCCATCCCTAGTCGTGGGGTTGCAGACACACAGGTGTGTACTCATCTTTTTGCTGGGGATTTGAACTCATATTCCATATGCTTGCACAGTAAGTGCTCTTATTCACCATCTCCCCGGACCTTCAAATCCATTCTTTTGTATGTGGAAATTCAGCCTTTTCAACATCATTTGCTGCAGAGATAATTCTTGAGCCATTTAAATGTTTCAGCACTCTTGTCAAAAATCCATTGACCACAAATGTCAGGGTTTGGATTCATTTCTTTCATTGAAAATTGTTTGTTTTGTATTTTTCTTAACACAAAAGTAATATTGCAGAAAAATACATGTAAGCCCAAACAAAAATCACATGTTTTTCCATCAGACTCAAGGTCATGCATTCCACTACTGTTAACACTAAAAAAAAAAAAAAATCAAAAGTCCTTCCACACTATTTTCTGAAGTGTAAATGTCATTCTATAGTATTGATTTGTGTCTTGTTTTATGAAAAGCCTCAATGTTCTGAATGTAGTTCCACCCAATAGGTATAGATGCAATTAAATCACTGCTTTTATTGACTTTATCATGATTTATAGTATGGATATGACTTAATCATTTTATCCCATTCCCAATTGTGACATAGTTGTCATGGACATTATTTTACATATATCTTCAAATACCTGTACAATAGTTCAGAGGTATCAAACTGCCTGTACAACATTGATTTTTTGCTATCAGATGTGTTTTATTGCGCATGTATATATAAGTACATATACTTTTGAATCTGTAAGGTTTGTTTGTTTACATTCCCAGGAATAGGATTGCTAGGTCTCCTGGCATTTAGTTCTGTTTCGGCAAGGTTCTGCTACTTGCTTGTCCTGGAATGATGATTAGACTCTCTCCCTGGGCCGGTGCCATAATAAGTGCGAGGAAGACAGAGAGCATGGTGTGCGGCAAGCTTTAGAATTGTTCTCTGAGGTAACTGATGACCCAGCTCCCAAAGGCATCTTTGGGGATGCAGTCCATAAAACTGGAAGGACTAATGGATTAAGCATCCAGAGATCTGGATCTGTTTCTAAGTGTATTATAATATTGCTCTGTGACTTTGAGCCAGTTATTTAATCCCCCCGTTGCTAGCTGGTTAATCCCTTTAAATTTCATTTTCTTACACTGTTTTTCTGAGGACCAAATGCAGCGTTGTGCAGAACATGTTTGTAAAAGCAGAGTCGTATATGATTTTATGACAATTCTATTCATCTTAATTTCTTAGATTGTTTTACATAGGGTCAAACAGACCTAAGCCTATGGGACCTTGTTTTTAGAAGAACTGATTTCCAAGGGTAGACATGATTCTGGGCTGCAAGGATCTAATTTGGTGTGCTTGTGTTCTACAATCATTTATGGATGATTGCACATGCCAGACACTTTGGATACAAAGATGACTGTGATTAGTTCTTGTCTTTGCAGTGCTTTGTAGTCCACTAGAAAGAGACAATCATGTACCGAAATCATCAGGAAACAGGGAGAAGAGATACAAAAGAAGAGCGAGCCAAGCCCACAACAACAGAAGCAATCAAGGCCTCAAGGCACAGAGTCTCAGAGGCAGGCTTGAGAAGGAAAAAGGACCAGGTGTATGTATGTGTGTGCATGCACGTGGGTGCCTGGTAGTCTCTGCCAGTGCAGTAAATCTGGGGCTAGACTTTATCTTAGAATCTGTGCTCATTTCTATGCATTTACATTTCTTTTTTTAGTTTTGTGTTTCTCTTCATTTTCTAGTCGAGTTCTTTTTGAAAAATGCTAATCTGGTGTTAGCTGTACTAACAGGAAAAGAGATTTGTCTACGCTCATGCCAAGAGACTTGGAGAACCCAGAGTGTTCTCAAAGCCAATAGTGCTGGTAAAAGTAAAGAGCCTATTTGGAAACCAGGGAAGAGCTTGGAGGTGCTCCTTCCTCCCTGCCGCCTGCATCATCTGGCATTCTTGTTGGATCATTTCCAAACCCATCACCTTGCAAGCATTTGTCTGCTGCCACTGTGGCAGCAACAGCCACAGACTTTAGAAAAGGCCAACTAAACATCTTTCTGCCCTTTTCTCTAGACAGCCTCTTTCCCTCAGTTTGGACATCTAAGCATTTCTATTCCAAATGAAAACGAAATTCACTGATTATTGAAACCAGAGGAAGTAAGGGATAGTGTTCTATCCATAATGCTTATTAAATTTGGACTTAATCTTCTTCATCACAATTAAGCCTTTAAACCAGCCAATATACTTAAACAAGGTGAAATGAAAAGACCTACTGTAAGAGATGACAGGAGGCTCTCTGGGAAATTAAACTCTCCAGAGACTCCCAATGTGAGAGTCACTGAGCCAAGAACGAGAAATAAAGAAAATGACTTTTAACGCTTAATAAACAGGATGCCAATTAGACTTTGACTAAAAAGCTAGATGGTATCAGTTTTACCGGGGGAGGGGGGCTAATAGAGTCAGGGAGTTAATAAACAGTATGTTGCTATGTCGTTTCCAGATCTTCCTCTTCCTCTTTTTGGGGGATGGGGTGAGGAGGAGGGGCTACCGTTTCGAAACAAGGTCTCTTTATGAAGTTCGTGATACCCTGGAACTCCTTATGTGGACCAGGTTGGTCTAATTTGCAGCAATCATCCTGCCTCTGCCTCTAGATCCATCTTTGATTCACTTTGTTTTAAACTGGCTCAGTGTATCTTTTTTTTCTCAGTTTATCCTTCTGTGACATGGGAAGAAATACATGATGCCGAGGAAATCCCTGCTTGTTTCTGTGAAGATTTTAAAGGGGTCTTTTCATATTGTCTGGGCCACCAGTGCTGCTTTAGGGACATAGCTTAAGTGAATCTTCCATGGAGTCACCACAGATCAAAACCACGTGATTTGTTGAGGGTGGAGCTGAAGCCACTTGGACAACTCAGTACACACTTGGGATGAGAGAAAATGACCATCACAATTCAACAAAGCACATAAGCTACTGTTATCTTTTTGGACACAGAGCCTTTCCCCAAAAGCCCCTTATTCTTGACACTTTTTCCCAGGACAGAAAAGCAGCAGCCCTAAGTCGTGGGAAGGAGGACACCTCCCAACTTTGGGAGGGTTTCCAGGTCCCAGTTTCTACCAGCCAGAAGTTTGATTTACCGGCACCATCTGTGGAAAGACAAATGGCCCCTTCTGGCTGTGCTGGCCAGATGCAGAGAAGGAAGGAAAGAAGTAAAAAAAAATGGAGAAAAGCAGATTAGTAAATCAATAAATATTCAAGTGACATATAACTAATGAACACATACAAGTCCTCATAGGAAGGTGGCAGATGTCCTGAGATGGTGATGTCGAATTGAAAGAGATGACACTTTTTTTTAGCCCAAGGAAATTCTGGCTACAAACAATACAGTATAACTCTTATGGTTGCCATGACAACGTGAATCCCTCTCCTCTGATGTCAGCAGGCTCTCCCTCCTCCTTTGGAATCCGGGATGCCAGTTTTCTTTCTGCTGGAAATGTTGTGCCTGGTTTCAAGGGCCCAATGATGAACTCACCTAATAACCCTGTCTTGCAGAACCCTAAGGTCACGTTTCCTATGGAGAAAAGGGAGCCTGACATGTGGAAGAGTACACCAGGGCAGACAGCCTATTCCAGTTAGGCAGGTGACCTATTTCAACTGATGTCAGGGCCAGCCCCTGACCAGTCGAAGGTCTACATCTCTCCTTCCTCCTCCACCTTACCCTGGCGCCACACTTGCCTTTAGGAGAGAGCATGGGGTTAGGACCTGTGTTGGGAGTACACTGAGGACTATAACATAGTTTGAAGTCCTTCTGCTGAAAGTCTCCTCCCCAGTTGGCTTGCCTGAAGTTCCAATTATTAGAATCATTTTAATAGATGAAAATCTTAAAAACAGCTGCCAAATAAAGCTGCTCCGTAAGCAGAGTCTTAACCACTGGCTTGAAATACTGAAGAATGAATTAGAAAGAGAGCCCGGGTCTCTGGAAGGCCCAGGACACAGGTAGGTCAGTTTGGATGGAAGAGAGCACCACGAATTCTCTATTCCCTGTCTTCACATTGCTCCCTAAGCCATCCTCCTTTCCCCTAGTTCAGTCAGCTTGGGAGACGTTATTATTATTGTTGTTGTTGCTGTTATTTAAGGGTGCAATTTAGACACTGCGTAATGATGCAATCAGAGTTGCTAACAGCTGTACCTCTTTAATCACATTATTATTTGTATTAGCATAGTAATTGTACATATTTATGGAGTGCAGCGTGATATTTCAATACATGTATGCGACATGTACTGATTCGATCAGGGTAATCAACATTTCCCATCTCGCTACCATTATTTTGTGTATGGAGCCTTTGAGTACCTATCTCCTTGTTATTCATAAAACACACAATAGGGTATTGTGAACTGTAATCCCCCTGCTGTGCTGGAGAAAATGAGAACTTATTTTGTCTATCTAACCATGTTTGGGTACCTGTTATTAAGCTTCTTTCTATTCCCGCCTCTCATGCCCTTCCCCACCTCTGGCAATCACCCGTATATGCTGGAAGGCATTCGTCACCCTTCACACTATTCAATCCCAACTAATCATTAAGAATGCAGGCTACTCTTTTGCTAGAGACTCATTAATGGAGGCCCAGTGACAGCTGACGTAGCACGGCCCTCGACACTATCCGCACATGACCCAGCGCCTCTGTCTCTAAGCCATATGTTGCACTCCCAGCCCACTTCAACACTTCTCCCACACCTGACACTCTAGCCACAGCTAACTATTCCCTGCAATTTGTCAAGCGTATCCTGTCTCTAATTTATACAAAGCGTTTGTTTGCCCTGGAACATCCTTCCATTTCTCTTGCATTCGCCCAGTTTACTCTTACAGTCCTTCAAGATTTAACTAATGTGCTTCCGGGTTTTTTCTTGGTCTCTCCCAAGTTATTTTTCTTTTTTCGGCTATGGACTCACTAGTTGAATTCTATTATAATGACTTATTGACTTATCTGTATCTCTCAGTAGGCTGTTAGTTTCCGGAGGACAAGGATTATGTCCTCATTTGCTTCTATGGCTCTAGTCTCTGACAATGTCTGTGAACGGACAGAACCCAGTAAGCGGTTGTTGAACAAATGGGAAGAATATGGACAGTGAGGGCGCTAGAGGCCTGGTTGCTGTTCTTAGTGGAGGAGAAATGGTAACAGGAGAACCACGAAGAGGTCATGACAATTAGTACGGAAAGAGAATGAGACCTATCATATTTTAAAATGTATTATGATCTACATTCAAGTAGCGGAGTTCTATAGAAAAACAGACCAATGTTTACTAATAGTACTCAACATTCATGCAATACATCAATATACTTTAAAGCTCGTATTAATGGGGGAAAGGATGGCTCATTCAAAAATAATGCCTGTGTCACAGTCTAGCTGAATCCTCTAACTTCCTTATATTTCAATTGAGTATAGAGGAGGCAGACATATTTATGAGAAATCTTGAAAGTACTAAAAGTCATGTGTATCACAATACATACTTGAATCCCCACAGTCAGGAGAGGAAGTCGGGAAGGTTGGCTTGAGTTACAGAGTGAGCTCCAGGCCGGCCTGGGCTGCTGTTAGACTTTGTCTCACAGAAAGCAAAAGATCTAAGAGGAAATAGGGGGTAGTTTAAAACTATACGATTCTGGAAAAGGAAGGCCTTTTAAAGCAACCTACATATGCAGATACCATAGCCCCAAAGATAAATGAGTCTGCGTCAAAATTTAAAACCGTAGCAAAAATACATGAAAGCAAAGTCAAAAGCCAAATGACACCAAGCAGCAAGGTACTTGCAACACTTGTGACAGACAAGGACTAATTTCCAAAAAGCTCAAACAAAACACCAAGGAAAACATCAACAGCTCAAAGACAAGTGAACAAATGATATGAATAGGCATTTCAAAGGGGAAGAAATACAAATGTCAAACAGACAAACGAAAGATGCTGAACCTTGCTTGTAAACAAAAGAATGCAAATCCAAACAGTCAGATACTATGTCTTACCAATTATTCAGGCATGTATGTGACAAAATAGGCACTATCTAGTAGGTTTATGGGAATGCACAATTTAACTACTAAATTGTTACTGCATATGACCTCTGATCTGGCATTGTTGCTACATTTCACAACCTGTTAAGAGCTTTGGCTCAGGAAGGCAGGATGCCCACATTCAGGTTATACCTCTACTATGCATCTATAGGCCCTAAGAAATCCTTTCAAATCTGGAGGCTCAGTTTTCAAATCTGCAAAATGGGTACAGCGATATTTACAACACAGAGTTGTAAAGGTAAAATGAGATTAGGGTAAAATGCTTATCACCATATCTAACACAGAATAAGCATTCAAAGTTGGGTGTTTCTCTTATGATTGTGCTCCAAGGCCACTTATGCATATTTTAATTGCTATACCATTTTTGATAGCTAAAACATCCTGATAGAAACAATGTAAATTTCCATCTATAAAAATATTGGCCTGAAGAAAGGGGAAAAGGCAAAAGGACACATGTGACATGAAGCCCCAAAGAAGACTTGGTGGGAGGTGACAAAGTCAGGGGAGGGGGCAGGAGGTCGAGTGTGTAGAAGATGAGGAGGAGGGAGAATCTACTAAATGTCACTTTGTTCAAAAAAGTGACAGTAGCATCTTATACCTTGTGTGTTAATTTTTTTTTTTTTTTTTTTGGTTTTTCGAGACAGGGTTTCTCTGTGGTTTTGGAGCCTGTCCTGGAACTAGCTCTTGTAGACCAGGCTGGTCTCGAACTCACAGAGATCCACCTGCCTCTGCCTCCCGAGTGCTGGGATTAAAGGCGTGCGCCACCACCGCCCGGCTTTGTGTGTTAGTTTTTAAAAATGAATAAAAAGAAATTTGTTTTATACATTGTGGTATTCTTATTATCTGTAGCAGTATGCAGCCATTAAAAGGAAAGAGACATGCCATTATTTGGACGAGTTTAGATAGATCTCCAAGCTGTAAACTATATAAAACATGATTTCAGCTTTTATTTTTGAAATAAAAAAGAACATACAATCCTTTCCGTCTCTCCATATATACGGGCACAGAAGACAGTTTTTATCTTTAGAGAAAGGGCCTGATGGGGAAAGATGGAAGGAGAGCATTGCCCTTCATTTCATACCTTTGTATATTGCTTGATGTTTAAATTATGTGCCTAGATAACCCTCCTTAGGGAAAATTTAGTGTGGCCTTAGATCCTGGAATGACCCTGGTACCCCTACACACAACACATATATTAACCGTTTTTCTCATGTAAGGAAATGATCTGATAAACTCAGACATTGTCAGAGTTCATAATTTAGCAATTCCCCCCCTCACTCCACCAAATGCCTTAGACCTTTCAGTGGCCTGCAAAGTCTTCCTTAATCTGACTTTTTGCTCTGGCATTATCCCTCTCTCTTATTCATGATGCTCTAGTCTCAGTGGCCTTCACTCCGATCTGCACACAGGGCAGCCAGAGGACCACCACCCTCCTTTAGATTTTCAGCCGTGCCTCTTTCCTCTGCCTTTGAAGTTCTCCCTGCAATTTCACACAGTTTTTCTCCCTTACCTCCTTAAAGTCTTTGTTCAAATGCCACATTCTTAGGCAGCCTTTCTCTGCCCATCCCCGTTTAAAGCTGCAGCTGTTGACACCTCTCTGTCCATGTCTCGCTTTACAATTCCATGGCATTTATACCAATGCAATCTAATACCTCTTTCTAGTCTCACTTTTACTGTGCCACAAGAACAGATGTTCGTCTGTTTCCTTGGGTTCGCTTCTCTGTCCCTAGCACTTAGTAGCTACTTTCTACATATAGGAGAGACGGAAAACACATTAGCTGAACAAATGGGTGAACAAGTGAATGAATGAAGGTTCCACACAAGAAAGGAGCTAGGAGCTCAGCTCCTCCTTTCTCCTCTCTGGAGTTCTTTCTTAATACTTCTCCCTGCTGAGTTTTTAAGTTCTCCCTTTCACGAAACGCAAAAACTATTCACTGGATGAATGGATTCATCCACTCTTTCCGAGGTGGGAGCGATTGATAACTAAAGAAGAGAAGCTCGGGAACGTTTACATTTTAGTTGGGATCAAAACTTGCAGGTTCAGGGATGGCCTTGCTTCTTGGAGCCGCTGAAGTCTTCGTACATCAGTGTACCTGTCACGAACTCTGGAGATCTCTCTCTTGTGCTTCCTCCTCCTCCTCACCAATTCGATGGTCTCTATGGGCCGAATGCCTTTAGGATTGCTGCTTGCTTTTCAGTTTCCATGGTGAAGTGTGGTGCATAACAGGGAAAACAAACTCACAGTGCAGTCTGGGTATTGTTCGAGAAATAAAAGCACATGAATATGAACACACACACGGGCCTGTAAATACATGCATATATTTACATATACCCACTGTCAAAAACATATCAAGGCAAGCTCTAATCAAGTTCCTAAACAACAACACTACATTACATATTTAAAACATTGAAAAATTCTCAGTCTCGACAATTCCTATATCTTTCATGGGCCAATAGAAAGGCAATGTCAGATCAAGTCACTTCCCACAAATAGGTCCTTTATTCTCTAAAAAGGCAAGAGGCAGGATGAGCTCTGTTAGTAGGGTTATACCTGAAAATGTGTAGAAAGTCCCAGAGCCTATATGCTAAAAGGTATAAACTATATGGAATCATGTGGCATAACACACCAGAATCCCACAGTCTCCCATTCAGTGTCTATAACAGACTCATTTCTTCCTCCAGGACCAGTTCAAGTCTTACCCAGTCCTGCGTAGACTGGCCATCTGTGGGAGGTGATAGCTATACCCCTTATAGTCAGATAGGAAGGTGGACCATCTATGCTATACAGCAGGACCTCTTGTAATGATTTCCCCTAACAAGAGACTAGCAAAGACAGCTATAACTACAGAAGAGCCCAGGGAAGAGTGCTGGAGTCAAATACGGCAGTTTAACAGAACCTGAAGTACTTTCTTTTAAAAGTGATCTCTATGTGTTTTGTTTAGCTTACAAAATCCTGGGTTTATATTTAAATTTTTACATTTATTTATTTAATGTGTGTGTGTATGTGCATCACAGTACACATATGGAAGTCAGAATACTACACATACATTCAGGTTCTAGGGATTGAAGTCCAGTGGTTAGACTAGGCAGCAAATGCCTTTACCCACTGAGCAATCCCACAAGCTCAATAGTGAGTTTCATTGTGTCATTTTCATACATATATATTGTTTATATTCATCGTATCTATTACTATCTGACTTCATGTTTCTCTTTCTCTCTCTCTCTCTTTCTCTCTCTCTCTCTCTCTCTCTCTCTCACACACACACACACACACAAACACACATATATATTTCCTTTGCATTTACTTAGGTACAGTTACAAGTACCACAGTCCATATGTGGAGGTCAGAGGATAACTTACAGGAGTTGGTTCTTTCCTTTTATCATATGGGATCAAACTCATGTTACCAGACTTGATGGCAAGCACCTTTACCTGCTGAGCCAACTCCCCACATGCGTGCCTGGTGCCTGATAAAGTCAGATGAGGGTACCAGATACTCTAGAACTGGAGTTACGGGTGGCTGTGAGAGATTGAGAACTTAAGTTAAATAAGAGACAGCCTCCTCTCTTGTCTGAACCCAATTCGTCTCAGCATGCTTTATACCACCCCTCTTCCAGGCCTGTTGGGGCTTTTATCTAATTTACAAAGAGGGATTCAACATAGAATTTTAAAGACATTTCTGTCTTCTATCTTTCTCCATGGTTGTAGGTTTGCTCTGGCTTTGAGTTTGTTTTGTTTTGTAATAAGGTTTTATTTTGTATTACAGGCTAGTCTAAAACTCACTCTATAGTCCAGATATCTTTCAAGCTCACAGAAATCTTCCTGCTCCAGTCTTATGGGTGTTTTGTGGATTGGTTGCATACTAACTGGTGGTAGTTTTAGCTCAGCATGAGTCATTTAAAAGCATGGCTGCCTGCCTGCTTGGCTCTTTTTTCCTGAGACAGTGAGCTAGCTATGTAGTCCAAGTTATCCTTAAGTTCATGGTGATCTTCCTGCCTGGCACATTTTGAATCATGGCTATACCTTGTGGTTTTTGGACTAGGTAGATGATGTTCCTTCTTCAAGCTTACATCAGTCTAGAACTGTAGGATAGCTGTTTTCCAAAGGCCTACAACATTTATTTATCTTATGTGCAATAATAATAATAATAATAATAATAATAATAATAATAATAATAACCATCAATTTCCAGAAAATAGGATCTAGCAGTTTGGATGGTAAGCAGAAAGCCTGCAGATTTTGGTGCCAGGCGATAGTTCCTCTCTATGTAGGTGGTAGCAAGCAGAGTGATGGACCTGATGAAACAAACAGTTCCAGGAGTGGCTCAAGTCCAGATCCAATAAAAGCTTTCTTTGAAGCTTTTATGTTCGAAGCAACCCATAATTCTCACAGGAGAGGAGTATGGCTGTTTTGAAATCCAAAAGCAAACTCTCTCTAAACAGATTAAACATTCTGCCATAGAAGCAACAATCAATATCAAAAACTGGCCAAGGAGCCCTGATGATGTCAACCATCAGCCAACTGAAGGACGAATTCAGACTGCACACAGGATTGGGGATATATCCAAATCACTGAGTCAAACAGGCCCCTGACTGTCAGAATAAAAAAAAATTTAACAGTTCCAGTAGTAGCACCAATTGCATAAAGTCCTATGGTTCATTTATGGTGGTAACTGACATACTTGATTAAGGCTATGTATTCTTAAGTCTTTTCCATACGTATATCTTCACTTTCCCATTCGATGACTGCTGAACCAATTCAAACATCTTTTGGCTAGGTGTCTACAACTTTGTGAATTGGCCTAGCTCCCATCCTTTGGGCAAAGTAAGGTTTTAGGGAGGAAAAGGAATGGCAAGGTGGCTTGAAAACTGGATAGACTTTTGTGGATTCGGCTAAAGATGCTTGCGCTCTCAACCCTTCCATTTCTGTGCATTTGCATGTGATTTCTAATTCCAACCTTATCTCTGGCCAACTGAGGGATTTGTCCACAACTGGTCAGCTTAGATAGGGAAGCAATGGATTGTCAGAGGCTGGGGGTAGGGGTGGCAGCACCCATTTCTTCAGAACTCGGAGGGAAGCCTATAGGTTTGGAAGCGAGGGAAATGAGGTGTGGAAGATGGGAGAGGAGAGCAGGCAGCTGAAGTTGTTATACTGTCCTTCCTGTTTAACACTCTTTTTATCCTTTAATTTCTGTAATAGGCATGACTGTCTATTCATTTTAATGTCTTAGCCCAGGCAGGGACAATACCTCCTGTGCTTCTGTTTTGTTGCATTTCAAAAAAAAAAAAAAAAAAAAAAAAAAAAAAGACAAGACAGATCATTGGGCCCCAGTCTTAAGTGTGCTGTAACATCAGATTTTAGCTACACTTCTCTAAGTTCTCTAAGAACACTGATTGTTCCAGGGAACACGATAGGGGGTCTCCTTATAACTACTTTCCTATTTACCCTCCCTTCTCCTCCGTAATAGCTATACATGTAAGTGAAAAGGTGGGTTCAAGAGAAAGATGACTCACAAATTTAAAAGGTGTCCTGGTGAGGATGTACATTGTTGGTAGTGTTCTTATATAACTGTTACAAGGTGTTGAGTTCAGTACCCTGTACTGAAAAAAATTAACAACTGTGTGGGCTTCACAGAGAGGTTCTGGGAACCTGTGGAGTGGCATTTAAGAAATTATTGTAGCCAAATCTGCATGTCACCTCAGCTTGTGGACTTAATTTAATTTCATTTTATTATGACAAAACTCCTCTGGGTAGCTTCCCTTCGTCAAACAAGTGAAAGTCGGTGTGTACCTGTTTGTAAGGATACAGCAGAAGGAGGACCATTTGCCTGGTACTGCTCTGATTCTCTTAAACAGAGCTTCGGGGGTGTGCATGCCCCGGGAGGGGGCCTGGAAAAAAAGAAAATAGGAACCCAGATTCCTGACCAAGTCTATGGGCCTGACCATAGTATCCTGGCAGGAAAGAATTCTGAAGGCCATGAAGGACAGCTCCCTGTGATAAAAAGGGAGCCCACCGTTTTGAAGGGCTTCTTTATCTCTGCTTCCTACTCTGCCTCCAGCTTCTGCTTGGTTTGTTTCTGTCCAATCACAATCACGAGGTACAATCTCTCTCTCTCTCTCTCTCTCTCTCTCTCTCTCTCTCTCTCTCTCTCTCTCTCTCTCTCTCTGTGTGTGTGTGTGTGTGTGTGTTACTCTCTGCTTCTCTGTCTCTGTCCCTCTCCCTCTATTTTCGTGTGTGTGTGTGTGTGTGTGTATTTTGAAGGCTGAACCTCAGTCCCTGACCTTCCTAGGTAAATACTGCACCACTGAGCTACACCCTCAGCTTCTTAGTCTCTGTTGTGAATTCCAAAAGCAATCTGCTCAGACCCGGTATTCAGCTGGTCTGGATGGATTTTATGGATGCTTAGGAGACTAACGGGGAGGAGTCACTGCCAACCTCCTTACGGTCTCATTCTTTTTCATCCTCCGCTCATTTTACCATCCTCCACCCTAGACTGTGTTTCCACCCCACCTGCAATTTCTACCCCCTCCACTAGAGCCTCTAACAAATAAATCTATCAAGTCTTCAATAGAACTGCGAATCTTTTCTTTCTGTACCAGTAGCCATCCTGTTTAGAAAGACGTGAGACTATAAATAGCTATTTATTTTTGCTGTATCATTTATCCCAATACTTTTTTATGAGAAAGATGTGGAAATACAAAAGCAGCAGAGGAGCCATGTAGCAATCCAGCATCAGATACAAGGTTTCTGTACATCAGCCTGGCTCACTTTTCTACAGGGTAATCTGTTTTTCTTTATAGTCGGGATTTAAACTATGCATATTCTAACAGGTAATTTTGAGGGGGTGGCAGATAACCTTGTTGCTGTCCCTTAGGCTCCATGCTTCTCTAGCATCACAGGATAAAACTCTGCCTCCCCATGAGTTGTGAGATCTTGAAATATAGCCAGAGACCCTTCCATGACCTAGGAAAGTTGTCTAGAATTTGTTGGGGGAGGTTGCTTGGCACTTTTCAAAACCCACTTCCCTGCTGTCAGACAGGGTCAGATTTGGTGAGGAATGCCTGCCTGCGAATAGCACAATGCCACAGGCGACCTTGCAAAAGCCAAACAGATACCTACCACTGCGATCAAGGAAGTGAACCAAATGCCGGGCCTGTTCAGGACCCACACATTTCTCCCTGTGCACAAAGAATAATACTTGATTCCGAATTTTGTATGCAGGCAAACACAGTTGAGCGGAGGCAGGCCCACGGAGATAGTGAATGCAGATATGGTTCATGAGGTCCAGGAGACTATTAGAGCCCACTTGAGGCTTTGAAAGAGGTATGTTTAGAAAACCACAAAGCAATGTGCTTTTATGCAACAGGAAACAAATATATGGAATTCATTATCCTCAAGAGTTGGTGGAAGCTAAAACTATGTATAAATACCTTTCAGAAAGGGTTAGATGCATTCATAAATTTATGCAAAGCTGGTTACTAAGGGCAACTAGGATGCTTTCATAGGAAGCTGGAAACCGAAGAGACTTCAGATATTAGCTAATCTCAAGCCCTCCACCTCTGTAGTGAGGGAACATCAGTACCTCCTGGAGCCAAACAGGGGACTAGCTGAGCAATGATTGATTCCTGGTGATCTCCTGGGTAACCCCCCTGCAACCCCAACAGTTTTCTTCAGCATTAGATTTTAGGAAAGGGAGGGAGAGAGGGACCAGCCAAGATTAAAAGCCTCTAATTGACTAGAGGAGCCACGGGGACTATATGGGGGCAGGAAAAAGTGGGGAGGAAATGAGATGCAAATACAAGTAGAGCCTATGCTGCTGGTGTAGCTTGTTTTCTGTTGCTGCGATACACACATCATGGAAAGCAACTTAGGCAGGAAAGGGTTTATTTCAGCTTGCTGGCTACAGGCCAGCCATCAAGGGAAGTCAGAGTATTAGCTCAAGGCTGCAGCCTTGGAAGTCAGAAGCCGATACAGAGGCCACGGAGGAGTATGGTTTATAGGCTTCCTTGCTCAGCCCGCTTTCTCACAGAACCCAGGATCACAAGCCCTCGGATGCTCCCCCGACCCCGCTCACCACAGTGTACTGGCCCCTTGGATACTACCAAGGAAGAAAATGCCTGGCAGACATGGTCACTGGTCGGTTTGATTTAGGCAGTTCCTCAGCTGAGTCTCTCTCTTCCCAGATGACTCTGGGTTTTATCAAACTGACAGCTGAGCACATTGTGAGACCTGCCTTTCAAGAGCTTACAGTGTAAAAAGGGCAAGGAGTAAGCACATTATGAGTTTAGGTACAGCCCAAAGGAGTATGTAGTTAAGATGTTAAGGGTGGGGGCTTATTAAAGTCGCCTTTAGGGGTGGGAGAAACTCCCAAGAGCTTTGATCACTTAGCATAAACACAAGAAAAGAGTGAGTAGTTAGCTCCACCATTAACAAGCCAGTTCTTCAGAGTCAGTTTAAACCCCAAATTCCTCTATGTTTAACATGAATGGTACCTCCTGGAATCGTGCAACTCAGCCGCTCTGTCAAAACCCCAGTACACAAACCCCTGCTTTCATGGAGGTCTGAAGAATGAATGAGCGGCCTGTCTAATTAGGTTACAGAGCCACTTCAGGTCCGAGTGGGTCTGTGCACTCCTTCTACCACATTAGTTAGCACGGGGAGTGGGTTAGAAACAGCAGCCCAATCCTCTGACGACACACGCCTGGAGACTCCCACATCAGGGCTATAGCTAACCAATACACATTAGAATTAAACAGATTTCATTAACTGAAATTAGAAACACCTCTCTCTCTCTCTCTCTCTCTCTCTCTCTCTCTCTCTCTCTCTCTCTCTGAATGAGAAAAAAAGGGCATCCATTCCCCTAGGCAGTTGCAAACCCCTTACAGGGAGCTCTGTGGCTAGATATGGTGGTACGGGCCTGTACTGCCAGCTGTTGGGAAGCCGAGATGGGTAATCCAGGAAGCCTCTGGTGTTTCTACTCATAATGGCTTAAGACTATGTCTGCCTGACGATGCCTGCAACCTGCAACCTATTAACTGGCCATGCAGCCCTGTGCCACATCCCTTAGCTCTGTCAGGCAGAAGAAGCAGGCTGACTGCTTCTGGCTGCTTAGGCTCCACCGGAATTGAGGAGGTGACCAGAATTTCAAAGTTGTATGATTCTGCGAGGAGAAAGACAGCTGAGTGAGTTGTTTGTTCAACAGGCACTAAAAATAAAGTTTGATACCTCATTTAGGAACTTCCAGCAGCGTGCAGGAAGCTGATTCATTTTTTCTAATAAAACTTAATTGTCATAGTGTTTATTTAATACTGAGATAATAGCATCTTAAGTTTATGAAATGTCTTATAGCAGGAGGGAGTCCACACCACTTGAAAGACTTCAAAAGCAACTAGATAGGAGCCATCTTTTACCACTTTGAATTGCCAGCATCTGGGACATTGGAGGAAAAGCAGGAAGGGATGGACTGGAGAAGTGGCCACGCCCTTACAACAAATTGGCCCTAGTACTAACCCACTAAGCAGGCTCCAGAAATGGGTTTCTTGCTGAGTGTGTGGGGAAGAGAATCTGACCACCTGACGAGTGCTTCAGAATGGTGGCTGAAGAAAAGAGGACCTGATCTGAGTGAGGTGGGGAGAGGAGGTGCTAAATGTTGGCAGAGGTGGTCTCTTTCCAAATCAAACTCAGAGGTACGATATTCCATCTTCTGGCAGTCGAAGCAGGAAGTGTTAGAAGTAAAAGAGAGTCCAGTCCTTTTAGGATACTTAGTTTCTGGTAGTTGTAGATGGGCCTGGCCTCAGAATTAATGGACAGGGTCAGGTCCCTAAGTGGCTCGAGTTCTTACCATTGCTTCCTTGAAAATCCACAATTTACCTTCACTCTTGGAGTTTTTCTTGATGTTGCTTGAGCATCAGAATCACAAGGGGAGCTCATTTTACAAGCACATTCCTCTTTCAAAAATGCTCTGTTTTGTTTTTGTTTTGTTTGAGACAGGGTCTCACTATGTAGCTCTGGCTGACCTGGAATTTGCTATGTAGGTCAGGCTGACTTTGAAGTCACAGAGATTTTTTTTTTTTTTTTTGCTTCTGTCTCTTGAGTGCTATGATTAAAGGAGTGCACCACCACATACTTGACCTTTGTTTCTATTTCGACTGAGGTGGACTCTAAGAATATGTTATATCTATCTGTCTATCTATCTATCTATCTATCTATCTATCTATCTATCTATCTATCTATCTATCCATCTATCTATCATGGTATTGAGTATGGTACTCTCAGGTCATTCTAGGTAAGAACCTGTGCTACAAGCCAAGACCCAAGAATCAACATTTTTTCCCAAGCATTCCAAGTGCTGAAGACTGATAAATTTTTAGCATGCTCTAAGAAGCAGTGATTCTAGAGTCAGCTTCACAGAGGTTGGGACTCTTTGGTGTTTGGTTTGCCAGCTCAATACAAGTGTGCCTTGACTTTCAGTGTCGTTTTGCTTTCTGCAAAGATGCTAGGAAGATCTGAAATCTTCTCGGTGTTTTCCCCTGTTGCTCCAAGGAGGGGTTCCTGCCACGTAAAGATCAGTACCAAAGGGAAAGTGAACCATAGTTCCCTCTAGGAAGTGAATGGGCCACACCGAGTCTGTTAGGAATTAAGGCAGTCACCATGTCCCCAATTTGTCTCTCCTTCCCTCCTACACAGAGCACTAGTGGCATAACTTTCTATCTTCGGAGTCAATGACAATGGATGTCCTGTAGACATGGCTATTTTTTTTTTTTATGTCTAGGTAGATAGGATTTAGGCTTGAGGGGAACATTTTAACTGAAGGAGGAAGGAAACAGGGATACTATTCTGGAAGCTGTCTTGGCAAAAAAAAAAAAAAAAGGAAAAAGTTTCACCAAACATGATGTTTTCTGAAAATATTTTGATTTGTACTTATTATTAAACATTATTTTGCGTATTAGACTATGGGCGATGGAAATAATAGGGAACTAAGGACTCTACTAAATCAGCACTATAGCAATCTACAATGAGTACTGGATGAGAATCATACTAATTATCAGAAGACTGGATATAGATGTTAATGTTTCCTACTAGGCCTACGCCACTTGCCTTGCTCCCTTCCCAAGCCATCCATCAGAATTTTGTCAAGATGAGTAGAAACTCTCAAAGATGAACTATCCATGCTTCCTCTCCTAATGTTCCCCAATCTTTTGCGGCTTAGAAGATATATTGATCACAAGCTTAGGAGAAGTTATCCCTGCTCACTGGAGCTACCACTCACTAGATCTTGGGATTCTTCTATGAGCCTGATTCCTTTGTAACATGTGACTCAATCAACGAAGGTAATTACAAATAATTCTGATGGGAAGAGCACAATATCAGTTGCTTATTGCGATATCAAATAGTTCAACACTATCCCGGAATGTAATATAACACAGGTTTATTTATTTGGGAGCAAACTCACAGAAAGAGTAGAAATCTGCACCCCTCTGCATGCATAGAGAAATGGAACCAAATCCCGCAGCCAAGGGGCTTATGCACACCCCTATGTCTGCATTTATAGTACAAGATTCCATGCCCAAAGTGGGCTAGCATTCCAAAGGCCATTGGTTGAAGGAGTTCCAACAGCACCTCCCCCTTTTGTCTAAATAAGAGAGTATGAATGTATTTGGAATATAACCTTCAAGATATACGCAAATAAACCATTCTTTGATGGAATGAAAGAATGCCACCAAAGTCAGCTGTAAAATGAGTGACAGGTTTTCATTAGTCATTTCCACTAGTAGAATCTTCTTCCCTTCTTTGCCCTTCCCTTTCCCTCTCCTTCCTTCCTTCCTTCCTTCCTTCCTTCCTTCCTTCCTTCCTTCCTTCTTTCTTTCTTTTTTTCTTTCTTTCTCTTCCTTCCTCTTTCATTCCTTCTCTTGGTAGAGCTGTGTCTTGGTCCATTTATATTACTATAACAAAACACCACAGACTATACTGGGCACAATAACGCCTGTTTGTAGTTCCAGCTCCATGAGAGTAAAGAGTAGGAAGATCACTTAAGCCCAAGAATTTGTGCCAGTGTGGGTAATACATCAAGAGTCTGTTTCAATCAGTCATGTGAACAGTGTATCACTGGTAGAATGCATGCTTAAGTTTGGGTTCAATCATCACACTATTAACACACACGCACGCGCGTGCACACGCGCACACACACACACACACACACACACAGAGAGAGAGAGAGAGAGAGAGAGAGAGAGAGAGAGAGAATGCTGGTGACTGGGAAACTTTCAGGACTCATTGTTCTTCTACTGTGTGGATCCCAGGAATTG
Source organism: Chionomys nivalis (assembly GCF_950005125.1). NCBI lineage: Eukaryota > Metazoa > Chordata > Mammalia > Rodentia > Cricetidae > Chionomys > Chionomys nivalis. Next base: position 95,119,367 of record NC_080112.1, read on the forward strand.
CACATAGGTTTCCAGGCTTTGTGGCAAGGGTCTTTACCCAATGTGCCATCTCAGAATAATGAGTATCTCTTTACTTATTTATCTCCTTTTACTTATTTCATCAGAATTTATTCAGATATATTTTGTACTAATTTTGTTAGTTTTATGCCAGAATATTTCATTTGTGGGTATTATTTTAAGTATTATTGTATTTTAATGTATTTTTCCAATCGTTCATTGCCAGAATATAGGAGAGCAATTTATTCTTGTATACTAAAACAATGCACTGTATAACCTTGTTTCAATTGTTCATTGGTTCCAGAAGGGGTTATTGATGATGATAGTGATAGTTCTTTAAGAGGTTTTGTATAAGGCATCATGTCTTTGGAAAGACCTTTATTTTTTCCTTCCCAATATGTATCCCTTTTGAACTTCGAGTATGCTTCTGGAAGCTATGAAGCAGTTATGTCTCTGTTTTTCCCCAATCATTGAGTGAAACTTCCAGTTTTTTTGTGGTGTGTGTGTGTGTGTGTGTATTGAGTATGTTAGCTATAACTTTTTGTGCATGTTCTTTAGTAGGTCTAGGAATTTCCTCTCCATTCCAAATTTTCTGGGAATCTTTGTTGTAGATGGGCATTATGTTTTGTCAAATGCTTGTCCTACATCTATTGGTATGGTCATTTGATTCTTTTATTTTTCTGTCTTTGGTATACCAATGTGATCTCTTATGTTAACTGCATTTTGAATAATGTACCTGTCATTACCCCTGGAGTAAATCTCACTTGGTCATAGGATATCATTGTTTTTATCTATTGCTGGATTTGGCTTGCTAGTGTTTTGTTAATGATTTTTGTGTAAAGGTTTGTGAGGCTGTGGTTTTCTCTTTTTTAAAGTGTCTTTGTCAGGACATGGTATTAGGGCAATTCTGGCTACTTGAAATGAGTTAGGAAGTGTCTTCTCAGCTTCTATTCTCCAGAACAGATTGCAGTGAATTGGTATTATTTCTTCCTAAAGTGTTTCATCATAGAGTCTGACACTGATCCATTCTGTTCCTAGTGTTTTATGTTTTAGAGGGTAACTAAGTGTGGGTTCAATTTATTATTTGTTTAATATTATTTAATGGATATGGGTCTATTCAGATGATCTTTTGTTGTTGAGTTTTTCAAGATGTGTCTCTTAAAAAATTAGTCTGTGTAATCTAATCTTCGTGTTGATGGGCATAGAGTTCTTGATAATATTCCTTTATTTTCTTCTATAAAGTCTATGGAGTCTCAGTCACTTTGTATCTATTAATTAATTAATTCAAAAATCATAATTTCAACTATTTAGTATTAAGAAATTTTCCAGGTGTAGTACTTATAATTCAAGTACTTAGGAGGATATAGTCTAAGGAATGCCAGGAATTCCAGGACAGCTTGGGCTGTATAGAGACTTTATCTCATAAAAACAAAACTAGTCAACACATATTTATTTAATGTTTGTTATATACCAAGTACTGTGCTATAGCTGAGGATATGATGACACTGGTTTCTTGGAACTTACATTCTTATGAGGAAGATCAACATTGAATCAATAAATAATAGACACATCTACAAACTGCAGCTGCAGCAAGTGCTGACAAGAAATAGATAGTATGAGAAAGAACTTCTTTAGCAAGTGTGGGAAGGGAAAGCCTTTCTAAGGAGGTGACATTTTAGCTGAGAACTAAAAACTGAGAAAATCTAGCCCTGCTTTTAAAAAAAGTCTGGAAAAGAGCATTCCAAACAAAGTAGCCACATGAGCAGACACTCAATAAAAGGAAGGGCGCCACATGTGGGAAGAAACAAAATACATCCAGTGTGTCTAGAGCACTGGAAGTGTGGGAGTCAGTAGTGTCCAGGGAGCTGTGAGAGGCGGTCGAGGGTCACATCCTATAGGACTCTTACAAGCCATGATAAGGAGTTGGGATTCCGCTCTAGGTTAAAGGAGAATTTCACGAGAATCACACAAGAGAGTGACAAGGTGTGACTTGCGTTTCTAAGCGATACTGTGGGATCTTTCCTTACTGCTGTGAGGAAAAGAAGGCAGAAGGGAGCAAGCCTGAGGGCAGAACCCACGAGGTAGTGTAGTAGGTCTAGGCGGGAGGAGCTGGGTGCCTAAACTAGGCCAGGAAGGCAGTGAAAATGAAAATGGAAAGATGGAAAGTAGAACGAAGGCGGTTCTTTTTTTTTTTTTTTAACAGGTACTAGCAGAATTTACAAGCAGAATTTATTGGGCAATCTCATTGACTGTATTCAGCCCTGGGAAGTTGCCTTCCCCACCTTCAGTTTGAGGTATTCCTTTCAATTACGCAGGAGCTACAAAACCATTCCATTGGCTCATCATTTTATCCTGAGAGTGACTATTATAGTTCCCCAGGTTGATCAGCAGCATATGCTTAAGGTACCATGGCCTCCATTCCAAACAGGTGTTTCTACAGTCTGGGCACATTCTAAGCAGCACATTCTCTGGTGATCATTGTTCTCGTCTTTCCCAGGTGGGTGACATTTAGAATGATTATTGTTCAGCCGTACTCAGGATTGTACTAAACGGTATGACAGGAGGAAGAACATTGACTCTCAGGGCGCTTAGAAAGTGGAATGGATCACCGGAGGAGGTTATGAAGGGTCCTTCAGCCCGTCACGCTGCTGAACTATGAAGACGTTACATAGCAACGTGATCAGCATCTCTATATTCTAAAGAAAAAGCAAATCAACTGACAATGGAGGAAAGGTGAAAGGATGTTGTTAATGCTAGGTCATGGGTGGCTGCCAAACAATACCAGTCAGGACTCATAGCCTAGCTGGGCCAGTAGGTAGATAGGAGAACTTGAGAACACATTACCAGGAGGCTAGTTACAGGGAAGTATGAAACTATAAAGCCCAGGTCCGAATTCAGGGTAGAAAACCACACTGGAGAATGCAGGCAGGGCCTAGGGTCTGAATGTGTAGTCAAGAGTGAAACTGCAGAGATGTGAGGCAGACAGAAGGGCTACATCAGGTCGGAAGAAAATCTTTCTAATGACGTTGGTCTATGGCTGGGCTTTAAGCCAGGCAAAGGGAAATAGGTAGATATAAAATCAGAGGTGAAATACACCTCTTGAACCAGAACACCATAGCTCGGCCATGGTATTTCAGTGCGTTCTGGAACCAGCACCCATTTGCCCTCTGCTTTGCTTTCAACCCTTGCAGAAAGAGGCAATTTAACAGCTTTTTGTGACTTCGGCACAGTTCCGTACCAGAGGAGATGCAGCCTTGCCGGATGATGTGCCGTTCCTGGGCCTTGTATTTCTGTGGTCAGTGGATGTCCTTGTGAACTTGAAAACTGACTTCAAATAGAATTGAGTTCACAATCAGAGAAATTCCTCTGTTCTCTCCTGTCCCCTGTCCACATCGTCCTTCCTCAAAACACTTCACCGGCTTGACCATTTCTCTTAGTCTCCCAGAGAGGTCTGTTGCATGGGTTCATTAGCAGAATCCTCTCACCTCCCCAGCGGCTTTCACCACCAACTCCCTGGGGAGGATAATCTGCTACCAAAGCTTCTAATGCCATAACAAAGGCATTGATGCATTGAGGTGGCTGCTGCCGCTGCTCCTGCTGCTGCTGTCACAAAGCTGCCTCCCTCCCAAAGGAAACTACTAAAGCCAGTGCTTCTGATGTGGCCTTCTGTATTCAGTGCCCCACAGAGATTTTAGGGAAGCGTCCTTTAAACTGGTACTTACTCTTACAAAACTCTCTCTGCTTAGAACTTAGATTTGAGACTTGGGAGCTGGATCAGAAGATAACCAGGATAGAGGCCCCTGGTGGGTATCATTTTGATGGATTGATTTGTTTGTTTGCTTGCTTTTTAGTCTTCTCAGCAAGCGTTTCCACCCCGTTTCAATAGTTTATAGACTGTACTCTGGAACTTAAGGCTAAGTACTGTGAACTACATTTGCTCAGTCACAGAACAGTCTTTCTCCTAGCAACAGGGAGCCAACTAAATGATTGGTATATGACCAAGAAAGACCAATCAGATTTGCTTCTTAGATTACATCAGTTTAGCTAACGCTTCCCATTCCTTTGGAGAAGATATGTGGCAAAAGCAGCATGATGAAGGCAAGGTTTATTTTAGCTCACAACTTGAGAGTAGAGTTCACCATGGGGAAAGAGGCACGGTGGCAGGAGCATGAAGCAGTTGTTCACAGTGCCTCCCGAGTCAGGAAGCAGAGGGAGATGAGGGCTCATAGTCAGCTTACTTCTCCAGTTTTGTTCAGTCTGGGACCCCAGCCTGTAGTATTGTTTCACACCTGTTCAAATTCAGTGTCTCCTCCTGTGGTGGCTTGAGAGAAAATGACACCCCAAAGGAAGTGGCACTATTCAGAGGAGGGGTGGCCTTGTTGGAGTAGGTGTGGCCTTGTTGGAGGAAGAGTACCACTGTGGAGGTGGGCTTTGAGGTCTCATATATACTCAGGGCATACCCAGTGTCTGAGACCTTTTCCTGTTGCTTGAACAATAGGTAGAAGACTCAACACAGTTTCAGCCCGCATGCTACATTTTCCCACCATGAAGACAACGGACTGAACCTCTGAACTGTAAGTAAGCCACCACAACTAAATGTTTTCCTTTGTAAGAGTTGCCGTGGTCATGGCACCTCTTCACAGCAGTAGAAACCCTAACTGAGACACCTCAGTCAAACCTCTATAAAAACTCCCTCAAAGACACACACTCAGAGGTCTATCTCCTAGGTGATTCTAAACCTAGTGAAATTGGAATGACAGCATTCAAACACTCTGAGAAACTGACGTGGTTTGTGGAAAGCTTTGGGAGTCATGTCCCCTGAAATATGAAGACCAGCTTCCATCAAGGGAAATGAAACAAGTGGGAAAGAGATACAGAAATTAACAGAGAAGAAATGCAGACACAGAGAATTCCAACCATGTCCAGCCCTCCGTTCCCCAGCCGTAAGCACTAAGAGGAGCTCTGGGTGGCTCTTTGTCTTTCCAATCCATCCTTTCTGGGATGCTCCTTGAGCTACTAAGCAAACAATCACCCTGTGGGCTCACCTTCTCCACCGTTCAGACTCAAGAGTTAGGTAAATATCAAATTCTATACAGCTTAGGTGGCCAAGCTGGGTCATTTCATATAATCATTCACTGACAAATATTCACTGCGTTCTTGCTCCATGTCAAACACAGCTGTAGGAGATGAGAATATAAACGTGAATGAATGAAAATTTCTGTACTCACGAAGCTTGCATTCTAATGGAAATTGTTTACAAACAAATGATTATATACATAGCCTAATCTCATAAGGGCAGGAAGGAAAACAGAGTACATGAATGTGACAGAGAGTAGCCGAGGAGGGATGCTATTTTAGGTAGTCTGGTTAAGGAAGACTTCCTGTGGAATACACAGACCTCAAAGAAGTGAAATCACGTGGATATTTGGGGACAGAAAATTACTGTAGGCTGAGGCTACACAGGTGTGAGGGGGGATTTGGTATGTTGGCAACAGAATGGGGATTGATGAAATAAGGAAATAAAGAAAGAGTAGTACAAAATTAGGTCAAAGAGGTAGTGAAGAGACAAGTTGCACAAGAACCTTGAAGACTAGACTATAAACTACATTTTTTTTTCTAATTGTGTTAGAGTCATTAGCGTATTTTGATGTAAGCAATGACTGGATCAGATTTACCATTTAGGGGTCACGATCTCCTGAAGAGAGACTAAAGCGTAGGGGATAAAAATGGAGGCAGGGTCAGAGAGCTGGTTCAGTGGGTAAAATCGTTAGCTGTACAAGTCTAAGTTGGACCCTTGGAAGCCTTGGGAAAATCCCAGGGTTGAATGGATTTAGCTGTTGTTTTGTTTTGTTTTTTTTTTACTCCTAAATAAATACTTAGAGGCTTATTCTTAGTTATGAATGCCTAGCCTTAGCTTGGTTTATTTCTTGCCAACTTTCCTTAAATTATCCAGTCTACCTTTTGCCTCTGGGCTTTTTACCTTTCTTGATTCTACATACCTTTCTTTACTTCTTACTCTGTGGCTGGCCCTTGGCATCCTCCTCTTTTCCTTTTCTTGCTCCCCCTCTTCTCTTTTTCTCCTCCGATTATTCTCTCTGCCTTCCAGCCCTGCCTATCCTTTCTCCTGCCTCGCCATGTAACACATCTTAAACTAATTTTCCCCAATAGTGGAGTGCGTCTGTAATCCCACAGAACTTAGCCCAGCCCCAAAACAAAGTCGGGGGGGGGAGAGTACCAATTCCCAAAGACTTGTCCCCTGGCTTGCACATGTGTGCCATGGCATGCACCTGTCCCCCATACACACTAAGTCAATAAATATTTTAATGAGTGGAGGCAACCAGAGATTATCATACCAAGCCAACCACATCAGTTTCAAAAAGATAAATATTGGCTGTTTTCTTTCATTTGTGGAACCTGGATTATAAATAGATAAAAATTGTATATATAGTAGGAAAATAGAAGCAAGCCTGGGACAGGGAAGAAGAGGAATATGGGAGAGCAAAGTGTGTCATATACTTATATGTAAATGTTCTTATGAAACCCAGTTCTAGGCACAATGATTACATGCTGGTTAAGTACTTAAAAATAAACGGCAGTGGGGAGAAACTACTGTTTTAGTCCAGGTTAAAAAATTGATGGGACTAGCAGCTAAGGGAAGCAGGAAAATGTGTAGGGAGACTGAACTGGAAAATCCAAACTTCGATTTCAAAGGGAAAGCCAGTTAAAGCTACTGTAGTTTGCTCATAGATGGCACATGGAATGTGAGTGCCAGGTGACTCCAGCTGTTTTAGTCTCAGCAATCAGATGAGTCAGCAAGACACTTAGCAAGATGGTGACAAATTGCAAAGTCATGGTTTTGGAAATTGGCATCTGGTGAACGCGAAATGCCAATTAAGTATACAAGCAGTGTAACAAAATCAGGAGAAGAAAATTTATAGGATAAAAGGGGGCACAAAGTGCTAGGATGAAGAGGGGGTTCCCAGGAAACAAGAAGTGTCCTTTCCACACCCATGCAGGGAGCATCACGCTGTCATAATTGCTGGAGAGCACATGTATTCGTTTTAGTAGGTAGCCCATAGTAGGGGCTCAATAAGTGCTTACTGAATTCTTTCAAAGCTATTGAGAGAGTGATTCAAACAGAAGGGAACAAGAGTCACGTGGAAGGAACAGTGCACAGAATAAAGAGTAAGCAAAGGAAAGAAATTGTATCTCTGAAGGGGGGATTCTGACTATGCTCGGGAGAAGAGTAGGCTGCAAGTGAGGAAGAGAAAAAGGAAACAAATCAAAGATTCATCATACAAGAAAGGTAGAGTTGAGCATGTTTTGGCTGCCAGCTTTCTGGCCTGACTCCTGCCAACACGGCGTGCAGCTTCGTTGATGAAGACCTCTTCTTGGCCTTGTGCAACAACAGAGCAAGCATGGAAGAAAACTCAGTTTCAGCATTCAGAGGTCGCAAGCAGCCAGGAGTGGGGACAGTAGCCAGCCGTGATCAATGCAGAATCGATTTACAATTTAGTGCTTTTGTGTTTCAAAGTAAGATACCAGAAGAGGACAACTAGGGGGAGGGCAGATTTCAAATTCCTTCTGCTAATACTGAAAACCTAGTGGGAGGGAAGCCATGTCACTGCATGCAGGATATATAGTACTGGGAAGGGGCGACCCGTGAAAGGGCATGGCAAAGAAGAGGGCAAAGACCTAAAGGGAAGGCTGCGAGAGTGATATACAAAGAAATATGAAGAGGGTTAGGCTCATAAAATAGAAATTGATGGACTAGGGCATGAGGACATTAAAAAGATCTTTAAGAGGCTTCAGGGAATGAGAGAATGAGGGTCAAACAGAGATATCTGTCGGAACAGCTTCTTGACAAGCAGCTAGCGAAAGCCAATATATAACAAGATGGGAAGAAGGGTGAGCTTGAGGAAGGGGGAGGCGGCTGCAGCACTTGCTGTCTGAATGTAAATCAGGGGTGGAAATTCTGTGTATACAAGACAATACAGTATTGTGGAAACACAGAGAGAGGCTATGGAACCTTCTTTTATATGAAGAGGACATCGAGACAGTTGTGAGTACACATTAGTGTCCACAGAATGTCACAAGCACCTCGAAATTCAAAGATAACTTCTTTAAGAGTAAGTTGCATTTTTGCTTTTTATTTTTGAGTCATGGTTTCTTCATCTGTGACTCAGGAGTAATAATAGTAAAAAAAAAACAAAGCATGGGCTCGTCATAGGCAAGCAGTTCATAAACAGTGCTTTGCACATAGGAGGCAAACAATATTACTATTACTGGTATTGCTGTTACAACTACTTCTCTATCAAAATAAAACACTTTTATTGGGTATGTTTGTGTATGTGTGTATGTACATATCATGATACAATGCATGCTCTCTCTCTTTCTCTCTCTGTATGTGTGTGTGTGTGTAACAATTAAGAAATAATATGAAAATAAAATCAACAAGTCACATTCAAGATTACCTAACCCATAAGAATAGATTGCCTTTTCAAGGAAAAGGAACAGTCAATCAGAGGAGGAAGGGCAGAAGGCATGATCTTGGACAGACATGCATCACAGGCAAACAGGAGGATGCTGGTGTATGCAGGATGGCAGATGTGGAAAGGATGGAGAGTACAGTTTGCATGTTGAAAAGTGATATTGATCATTTACGGCATGGTGTTTGGTAACAGGAAATGAACTGGAAGAGCACAGACTATTCTCCTTCATTTATAACTGAGCTCCTCTTGCTGTGGCCCTCCCTGCAGCTTCTTGGAGATTAATAAGCTCTGGTCTGTGCAGATTCTGGATGGGCTGGGAAAGAATCTGCTTAGCTCCTTTTGCTTCCCTCCTCTTCCAACCCAGCCCCCATCATTAGTCAACCGCCCCAGAACCTCAGAGCTAAGCTTGTCCACATGTTGATGAAACTCTCGCCTGGTAGAGCCTTTTCTTTTCTTGGCATGCATCTTATTTTAGTAACAAGCAACAAGCAATACAGAGGACGCTCAGACTGAGGGGGAAGAGGACAAGAAAGACAATCATCACAGCTTTAGAATAAGTGTGTTCTTGGGGGAAAAGGAAGAATAGCACCCACAGATGAGTGCATTTCTTCAATGATTCAGGAGAGGAAAGAAACTCGGGGCGGAGAGTGGGGGAGGTGCAGAGGGTGGAGCAAGCCAAAAATCTACAGAATGGGAGTGCCATCTTACTGCAGCCTCCTGCCCAACAAAGAGCATTTTAATGAAAACAGACCCATGGCCTGGCATTGCCTAAGAATATTCTAGGAGAAAGCCTGAGGTTCAGTGCAAAATAAAGGTGTGGGCTTCTTTGGTTTAAAAATATTAACAATGTTACGGTAACAGAGCTGTGTTTATTTAGACAGGGTTTCAGCCTAGGCTGGTTTGGAACTTGCTATATGGCCCAGATGGACCAGAACTTGTAACCCTCATGCCTCAGCCTCTGCAGCTGGAATTGCAAGCATGAGCCACCACACCGAATTCCACAATTGTCTTTATGAGTATAAGGTCCCTATAGCCAGTCCTGCCTAGGAACATGGTTTTGCCTTAGATCCTGGTTCATTGTTTTGTTTAGCAAATCAAAATGATAGAACTAGAATAACTTGCTCTCTCATTCCGAGTCTTATTTTGTGAAGTTTAAGTGTTTTTATTTAGCATACACCATATTCAAGATGATACAATAGGACCTGCCTAGCAGCAAATGAAGGGAAAGTATCTGATGTTTACAGATTTGTGTGAATGCCAATATCTATCTTTTAACAGCAGATGATTCCTCTTCCCTTTCGTTTCCCTGGTCTGGTATGGTTTTGATAGAAGCTCCGAAAAAATGGAGAGAAAAGGAAAAAAAAAAAAAGCTGTTTCCAGGACTCTGCTCCTCCCAGCCTTGTATGGCTCTAAATACCCTCCTTCTGGGCTTTTATCCCAGCTCCCCTCCCTCCCAAATCTTTCCCTGAGCTCTTTAATGTTCTTTCTGCTTATTTGTCACTCCTTGTGGCAGCTATTAAACCAAATCCTTACTTTGAGAATTGGTAATTAAAGGGAAAGAATTAAGCATTTATCCTGCCTTTCCAGCAGGAACTATATTTCAGTATAATCAAATAGCCATAGTTTTGTTCTTTATTTATTTAACACTTACATAGCATTTACCGTGCAGCAGGCCTGTTCTGACAGTTTTCCCACTGTTACCTCTTTTTCGTTCTCCCAACAACCACGTTTTACAGATAAGGAACTGAAGCCCTGAGGAGCAAAGCGACTTAATAACACAGGTAACAAGAGATAGGACTAAGATTCAAATTCAGGCAGTTGCCAAAATCCACGCACTTCCAGACATACTAAGGCCCCCTGTACGTACTAGGTAAATTCATACCTTCCCGAGCCTATTGGCTAGTGAATACATACTGACGGAATTTTCCAAAGCTATTTCATGGGCTGAGGATAATGTTCAGTAGATACTTGGCTAACATACAAGAGATGCTAGGTTAAAATGCCCAGCACTAGAATAAAAATCACTTTTTGATCCTAACATGAATCCAGGCATGAGTTCCTAGATGAAATTAAAATGTTAGGTGGATGAATAACTAGTAGGGAATGGGTCATAGGTACAAGCTTACCAGCACATAGACTACTTCCTGATTAGCAGGAGGAAAATAACTACAGAGAGCTGGGGAAATGGGCAATGTGCTTACTGCACAGGCACGAGGACCTGAGCTTGAATCCTCTGCACCCATGTAAAAATCAGGTGTTATCATACATGCTTGTAACCCCATCACTGGGAGTGCCAGACAAGAGGATCACAAAGGCTCACTGGCCAGCCGATCTATTTGAATTGGTGAGCTTCAGGTTTAGTGAGAGACCTTGCCTCGAAAATGAACATGGAGAGAGATAGAGGAAGATCATTGAGGTCAACCTCTGGCCATCCCATGCACCCTTCAGGTGAGTTCACCCCACTCCCCCAAGCGTGCGCCATGCTTTAAAATCCACCCTTTTATTGGCTTTTCTCTGACTCCTGTCTCACTCCATGAGTCCTTCGTTTCTTGCAACCACCTCCCAAACAGTGTAAGATGAAAACTCTTACCTCAAAGAGTCTGCTTTGGAGACAATCCCGACTAACCACACACACACACACACACACACACACACACACACACACACCAAAAGCAAAACCAAAAAAGCAAAAGCAAGTGTACAAATAATTTTGCTGCCATCACGCTGATGCAATGGTCAACCACAGTATTCTAAATGGAAATAAACACATGCCACTGTGTGTCTTCAGATATTCTGCAGCCTTCCATGCATGCTGTGTTGATGTATTTTAGCCAATGGCATTTAACTCGAATATATCAAGCCTTGGGGTCTAAATTCCAGTTTTCAGGGAATTTATGAGGTTGAGAAACCCACAAATAAGTGTCTAGGCAGTCTAAAGAGTGGGCCATCTTTCAGAACAACCAGTCTGTTTTCTTTAATTAGTCAGTATACTGAAAAATAGGAAAAAAATGTTATTCTCAAGTTCAAGAAATAGAAAGGTTGTAACCAAATCCAGGCACAAGTTTGGACTGAATCAACCCTGGGACAAAGCAGCTGCAAAAGCCATTTTCAGTGCAGTGGAGAATGTTTGATGTCATTTGCTCATATTGAAGGAAAAAATTAAAACATCTTTTTTTCTTTTTTAATTTAAACTTATTTATTTAAAACAATCTTTTCTCATTTTACATACCAATCTCAGTTCCCAGTCCATCCCCTCCTCCTGCTCCCTCTACCTCCTCCCCACCTCACCCTCCCCATCCACTCCTCAGAGACAGTAAGCCTTCTCATGGGGAGTAAACAAAGCCTAGCACATTGCACATTGCGTTGAGGAATGACCAAGGCCATCCCTACTATATTTAGGCTGAACAAGGTATCCGTCCAAAGAGAATGGGTTCTAAAAAGCTAGTAGGGATAAATCCTGGTCTTACTGTCACTGACCCCACAGTCTGCCCCAGCCATACGACTGTCAACCACAATCAGAGGGCATAGTTTGGTCCTATGCTGGTTACCTCACTGTCAGGCCAGAGTTGGCGAGTTCTCATTAGCTCAGGTAGACTGTTCCAGTGGATGTCCCCATCACGGTCTTGACCTCTTTGCTCATATTCTCACTCCTCCCTCTCTTCAACTGGACTTTGGGAGTTCAGTCCAGTGCTCTGATGCAGGTCTCTGCCTCTGTTTCCATCAGTTGCTGGGTGAAGATTCTATGGTGATATTTAAGATAATCATCAATCTGACTATAGGATAAGACCAGTCAGTTCAGGCACCTTTTCCTCTATTGCTTAGGGTCCAAGCTGGGGTCATCCTTGTGGATTCCTGGAAATTTCTCTAGTGCCAGGTTTCTCACTAGCCCCATAATGGCTCCCTCAATCCAGACATCTCTTTCCTTGCTCTCCCTCTCTGTCCTTTCTCCATCTTTACCATCCCATTCCCTCATGTTCTCCTCCCCTTCTCTTCTCCCCTCCTCCTCTCCTCTGCCCTCCCTTCTCCCCTTCTCCCACCACACTCCCAATTTTCTCAGGAGATCTTGTCTATTTCCCATTCCCAGGGGGATTCATGTATGTTTCCCTTAGGGTTTTCCTTGTTACTTAGCTTCTCTGGGGTCATAGACTATAGGCTTGGTATCCTTTGCTTTATGTCTAATATCCACCAATGAGTGAGTACATACTGTGTTTGTCTTTCTGCGTCTGGGTTACGTCACTCAGGATTTTTTTTCTAGTTCCATCCATTTGCATGCAAATTTCAAGATGTCATTGTATTTTACTGCTGAGTAGTACTCCATTGTGTAAATGTATCACATTTTCTTTATCCGTTCTTTGGTTGAGGGACATCTAGGTTGTTTCCAGGTTCTGATTGTTATAAATAATGATGCTAGAACATAGTAGGGCAAATGTCCTTGTAGTATGATTGAGCATCCTTTGGATATATGCCCAAGAGTGGTATTGCTGGGTCTTGAGATAGGTGGACTCCCAATTTTCTGAGAAACTGTCATACTGATTTCCACAGTGGTTGTATAAGTTTGCATTCCCACCAGCATCCTCTTCAGCATAACCCATCATTGGTATTTTTGATCTTAGCTCTTCTAACTAGTGTAAAATGGTTTTGATTTACATTTCCCTGATGGCTAAAGATGTTGTGCAGTTCCTTAAATGTCTTTTGGCCATTTGAGATTCTTCTGTTGAGAGTTCTCTGTTTAAATCTGCAACTCATTTTTTTATTGAATTATTTGGTATTTTGATGTCTAGTTTCTCGGGCCTATTATGTATTTTGGAGATCAGTCCTCTGTCTAATGTGGGGTTGGTGAAGATCTTTCCCCATTCATTCAGTAGGCTGACATTTTGTATTATTGACTGTGTCCTTTGCCTTACAGAAACTTCTCAGTTTCAGGAGGCCCCATTTATTAATTGCTTCTCTCAGCATCTGTGCTACTGGTGTTATATTTAGGAAGCTGTCTCCTGTGCCCATGAGTTCAAGGCTATTTCCCACTTTCTCTTCTATAAGGTTCGGTGTGGCTCGATTTTTATTGAAATCTTTGATCTATTTGGACTTGAGTTTTGTGCATGGGGATAGATAAGAGTCTATTTGCATTCTTCTACATGTTGACATCCAGTTATGCCAGCACCATTTGTTGAAGATGCTTTCTTTTTTCCACTGTATAATTTTAACATTTTTTGTCAAAATTCAGGTGTTCATTAGTGTGTGGATTAATATCAGGGTCTTCAATTTGATTCCATTGGTCCACCTCTCTGTTTTTGTGACAATACCAAGTTGAACAAAATGTATTTTTAAAATGCCTGTTCCAAAAAAAAAAAATGCCTGTTCCAAAGTAGATTAGGTCTTTCCCTGTCAACTTTCCTCGCAATATGGTCTACTGGCTTTACTTTGAATGAACCCAGGTGTTTTCCCTATACATTGCTTCCTGTGGCAGATATTGTTGATACTACACACATTTCCCTTGATAGGAGTGGCAAGGATCATTTCTATCCATGACAGCTTGGCTTCTAATCACTAGTGCCTGTACCTCTTTGGTTGGAGTTTTCCTCCCAGTTTCCAGGGCCCTCTTTGCCTAGACTCAGAAGGATCTAGAAGCGATAGGAGCAGAATGAATTCCGTAGGGCAGCTCTGGAACAATAACTAATAGGAATACGATATTTCTCAGGGGGATAATTCAGAGATGCGCATTTTCTACCACTTTCTAGAGTTCTCCAGCACAGTTAAGTTCCAGATACCTTTAATGGTAACTTGCTTTAAGTGCATCTGTTAGTGACTTTCATTCCTCCTTTGCCTAACTCCTGCCTCCTTTGAATTTCTTTCAGTCCCATCCCAAATAAATTATGTACATACATCGGAAGCTCATCTCAGATCTACTTTTGGGATCATCCAGGCGGTTGCCCCACTCTGTGGAGCCCCCTGTTATGGGAATTGTTCTTTCTCTCTCCCCCTGACAGCAAGAGACAACACTAGAATTTCCTGCTTCTGCACTCATTCAACATCCCTTTCATCCTCTCTACTCTGTACAGTCCCTATCACATATCAGCATTCTGTTTGCTACCTCATCTTCACAGAAGGTTCTGGCAAACTTCTCTGATCTTAATCCTATCCTTAGTTTTAGGGTTCCCATATGGAAGTCTCTCACACACATGGTCTTATCTCAAGTGTTACTTTTGTTTTGTTTGTTTGTTTTTTGAGACAAAATTTTACTCAGTGTCTCTGTCTGGCTTCCTTCCACAGTCATATTCCTGCTTCAGTCTCCAAAGTGTTGGAGACTCTCATCCCATTATCTCCATCTCTGCTCCGGTTCAGCCACTGCCTTAGCCACACTGTGAATCTCAACACCACTCAGAACTGCATTGCCTCGGAAATTCTTGGCTCCATATTTCTATCTTTATAGTATGCATTCCTATTTTTCATCTCTATTAACCTTTTTGACACATATTCTTGGACCTGGCTGCCCCCGCCCTGCAAGCTTCTATTCCAAAGCAGTTCCATGTCTTACCTTCTCTGCTGCTGATGTCTGGTGTAGAAGATCATCTATGCTTGTAGATTGTTGGCACGCTCTTTTTTAAACATAATTTCTGCATTGATTCTTTGGGAATTTCACCCCAAGCACCCTAATTCTGCTCACCTCCTGGTCCCCCAGTATCCTCCCCTCACTCCTGCAGTGCTTCCCCAAAAGAAAATTTTAAAAAATCAAACCAAAACAAAACAAGCAAGCAAACAACAAAACAAAAACACTTCTTCCTTCTTCTCTTTCCCAACTCTCTGACACCTCTTCATGCCTCCTGGTAGCACTGGGAGCTGTGTGGAACATGGTATACCCTTTAGTCCAATCAGCTTTGGTAGAGACTGTTTATTGTAATGAGCCGCTGATCTGGTTCAAGGCCCCTGGTTTCTGGTACACCATCATCACCGGATCCTCAGCAGAACTCCTCTGGGATACCTTGCAGCTGCTCCAGTCATGAAGATCTTACTGGTGTTGTTCCAGGAGATAAGTCCCTTCATGAGCTCTAGCAAGTTCTAGATGGGATAGATGTTTGGGTGGGCCAACCCAAGACCGGACTGGGGACCAAACCAGTGGGGCCACCTGCTTCAGATGAGGGGGCGTGGCCAGCTACCACAACCCAGGCCATCAGGGTCAGTCAGTTCTCCCTTGCCTGTGGTGAGGTGTGTGACCCTCTCTTGTGAGAGTGGGAGTCAGCTCTCCCAAGAGTGTCAGGGCGCTGGGGATGATTCAGGATAGCCCTCTGATTTCATCACACATGGGTCTTATGACCCCCTGTGGTGACACAGACCACAGACATCAATACAGACCCCAGCTACAGCTGGTGCTGGGACCATGCCTATATGAGTGGCCTGTGCTGCCACCTGGGACAATGGTGACATTCAGACCCAGCTGCTGCCCAGGAGCATGTCTGGGCCCGTGGTCCAACTGCGGCTAGGATCTGTACTGAAATCCAAGTCCCCTTTGTCACCAAAGGTCACACAGAGCCCCGGAGTTGGGGCCGCAGCCTGAGGCATCAGTGTTGTTGGTGTTTGGGGGGAGGGGGCATGCCACCTCCAGACCATCTCAACTTGAGTGGCCAGCATTTCCGCCCAGAGTCAGGATATCATCCCAGGCCCAGGTTGCTGCAGAGGGCCATGTCTGGGTCAGTGGCCCAGCAGCTGGGGCTTGTGTTGACCTGCTCTTTAACCCCAGTAGACCTCGCAGCACCTAGCTGGTCCTTTGCTTTCCATCAGGCAGCCGTACCGTCTTCCCTTCCAGTCATGTTCTTGATAGTTTTCTAGGCCCCTTTCATTTGTTCTCGGCAATCCCATTTCTAGTTGGGATTCCATCTTGCTTCTTGCACCTGGGATTCCTACTTTTTAGTGTGAAAAGTCGGCCTTTGCCATTTCCCGCTTTCCCGGTGTGTTAAGCGAGCATGCGCCGCATTCGCTCCACCTGTTAGGCTCTGTTCCTAGCCCTGGACTCGCAACCCTGCTAGGACCCTCTTCATGAATTTATTGCTCCTACATTATCAAGAGCGGATTCGGAGAAGTCTAGTCTTATGGTTCACTTTTTTTTAAACATAATTATTTCCTAACTATTAACGATATAGTGTCAGGAGCTGTGCTAGACATTGTATAGAATACAATGATGGTAAGAAGCTTGAGGCCGTTGACACCGTGGACTTGCAAAATTATGATAAAACTATAGAAGGAAAGCAAAATGAGTAGGAAGAAGGAGCATTCGGTAGGGTAGTTGGAGAATACTTCTGTAAGGAGGTAACTCTCTATTCAAGACCTGAAGGCAGAAGGGTCGTCAAACAGAAAAAATCCAGTTGGGGAGTATTTCGGGCAGGCGGAACTACAGATATGAGTTCCAAAGTGTGAACGATGTGCCACCCAGAGTGAGCACGGAAGGCCAATGTGGCTGCAGCATAGTAAGCTGAAGGAATAAGAGCAGCGGACATAGAAAGGACCAAGGCGTTTACAGCCCATGAGTCTCTATCACGAAGAGGTTTTCAGAACAGACTGATGACCTTTGAAGTGATGGGAAAGCACTAGAGGATTTAGAAAATATGTTTGAAATTTTTATTTGTCTGGGTGTTTTGCCTGCCTGTGTATATCCGTGCACTGTGTATGTTCAGTGTCCACAGAGGCCACAAGAGGGCATCAGATGCTCGGTAATTAGAACTGCAGATGGCAGCAAGCTGCCAGGTGGATGCTAGAAATTGAACCCAGGTTCTCTACAAGAGCAAGTAAGTACTTTTAACCACTGAGCCATCTTTCCAGACCATACACTAGAGCAGTGGTTCCCAACCTTCCTAATGCTGTGACCCTTTAATACAGCTCCTCATGTGGTAACCACCCCCCTCAATCCAGAAAGTTACTTCTTTCCCACTTCATAACTGGAGTTTTAAATGAAAATGTCTGTGTTTTCTGATGGTCTTAGGTGATTCTCCCCCCCCCCCCCCCCCATGAAAGGATCGGTCACACCTAGGGGTCGTGACCCACAGGTTGAGAAACACTTCAGTAGCAGTTTTAGAGTGGGAAAATGACTTAACATGGATCTTCTTTTTAGAAGATTACTTTATTGAGATGTTTAGTTTTCATTATCAACTGAATTTGGAAGCACCTAAGAACCCCACTTCTGAGTGTATTTTTGTATTCAAAGAGGTTTAACTAAGGAGGGAAGATCTATCCTAAAGGTAGTGGTAGCATCCTATGGGCTGAGGTCCCAGACTAAACAAAAAGGGAAAGGAATAACCTAGCACTTCTCTTTCTCTTCTTCCTGACTAGATACAACATGACCAGCTGGGTTCAATGTGATCAACTACCTTACAACCCCCCCGACCACACCCCACCATGATGGATGGTATCCTGTCTTAAACAGTGAACCAAAGTAAATCTGTCTTTCCTTAAATTGCCTATGTCAGGTTTTGTTTTAAATCATACCAATGAAAAAAGTAACCAATACAGAAAATTGGTACCGAGAAGTGGGGTTATTGCTGTGATAATTCTAACCATGTGGTTTGCAGGCCTTTGAAACTGCTTTGGGGGAGGAATGTGTGAGAGTTTGCAGATACAGTCTATAGAAGGCCTCAAATCATGTAAGAAGAGCTTAGTGGACATCCTGGTGGGAGTTTGGAAGATCAGAATGCCAGGATAGATGTGCACAGTGGTGCCTGGCTTAAGGGGAATAAGGACTCTACTATACGCTGGGCTCGAGATCATTTCTATCACATTCTGGCAAAGAATCTAGCTGATTTCTGCTTGTGTCTTTAAAATTTGAGTGAGGCTGAACTTAAAAGCAGTAGCTTAAATTGTTTGGGTCTTTCAAGACAGAGCAACAACTTGCCTATAGTATTGAAAACTGCTCATCGATCTTAAATGTAGATAAACATGGAGAGGCTGCGGAAAGATGCAATATTTACAGTGTGGTGAACAAAGAAGTGTGAACAAGTTTAAAGCTGCAGACAAGGCAGATAGGGAGAAAGCAGCTGTAAATTCTTAAAGAGATCAGTACCAATAAAGACAAAACTCAGACTGTGCTCTGGGACATTAGGAAAGGTACTCTGGGAGCAAGATCCTATCCATCAAGAGTTCCAGCTTGGGCCAGGCAGTGTTGGAGCACGCCTTTAGTCTCAGCACTCGGGAGGCAGAGACAGGTGGATGTCTCTGAGTTCCAGGCCAGCCTGGTCTACAGGGTGAGTTCCAGAGTAGGCCCCAAAGCTACAGAGAAACTCTGTTTCGAAAAACCAAAACAACAACAACAAAAAATAGTGTTCTGGTTTGGGAAAATGAAAAATTTTATTAATGGAAAAAGTCTGAACTGAGAATTCCACTGAAGAGGTTCTCTGCTGGAAAACAACTGCCACAAGAAGTTGTTTCTCAGGTTCTACCGTCAAGGCTCACAAAGACCACCAAGCAATGATGGAAAGGGGGCAGACTACATCTTTAGCTGGTAGTAGAGATCAGAAGCATCATGCATATGGCACTAGCTTTTCAGGCATGTAAAATACATGAGTGAGTGAGTCATGGAGGCTTGTGCCACAGTTCCAGAAAGCAAATGAGACCAGGCAATGTGTGGCAAGATCAGAGTCCCTGCAAGGAAACCTTAAGAGATCTTTGTGTAAAGCAGTGCAGATGAATCCTAAGTTTCAATGTGGGCTCCTAGGATGTTGGAGAATCTAGAAACATGGGACATCAACCAGGAAAAGTTGTGGGCAGCAGGTGGAACTGGCCCAAAAATGAGTCTATATATTCTGTAGGTGCCATAACTAGAGGGTCAGGGCTACCCAAGACTATTATGTTTTAGATGATGCCTTTGGAACCCCCAGATGGCAGGGCATGGAGATGCAAGGTATGGTGTTTGCTCTGCTGGGATTTGATCTTATTTTGACCCAATCTTTCCTAACTGTGCCCACATTCTTCCCGTTTAGAATGAGAATGTTTATTCTGCGTCATTATATATGGAAGTTATGGAAGTGTACAACTTTTTTTTTCTACAGGGATTCAGAGTCTAGTGTTTTAGAAAAGACTTTGACTTTTGAACAGTGTTGGAACTATTAAAGAACATAGGGATGCTTGAAGTTGGAATGAGTGCAGTTTGCATTATAACATGACCATGGACCTTTGAAGACTAGAGGTTGAATGCTGTGGTTTGAAAGGACTATATTCGTGTGCCAAGTTGGCAAATAGTAGACTCATGAAGGTTAATCTTCATGGCCAACTTGACAGGATTTGGAGTCTCCTAGGAGACACATTTGGCATGTCTGAGCCCCACTCTAAGGAGAAAGCCATCTGAGCACAAGCATTCGTCTCACTCTGCCCAGCTGCCTCATACTCTTACCATCCCTTCCTGCCAGGATGGACTGTAGACCTTTGTAGACTGATGTTTCTATTCTGCCAAATCCCACAGCCATTCAGTCCCAAATAAACACACAGTAGCTTATATTAATTATAAACTGTTTGACCTTTGCTCAGGCTTATTATTAACTAGCTCTTACAACTTTAACCCATAATTCTTATCTATGTTTAGTCACATGGCTTGGTGCCTTTTCTCAGTAAGGCATTTTCATCTTGCTTCCTCTGTATCTGGCTGGTGACTGACTCTCTGCATTTCCTCTTCCCAGAATTCTCCTAGTCTGGTCACCCTGTCAATACTTCCAGCTGGCTACTGGCCAATCAGTGTTTTATTAAACCAATATGAGTGACAAATTTTTACAGTGTACAAGAGCATTATCCCACAGCAGTTATAATTTTTAAAGATTTATTTATTATGTGTACAGCATTTCTTCCTTCCATGTGTACCCACATGCCAGAAGGGGGCGCCAGGTCTCATTATAGATGGCTGTGAGCCACCATGTGGTTGCTGGGAATTGAACTCAGGACCTCTGGAAGAGCAGTCAATGCTCTTAACCACTGAGCCATCTCTCCAGCCCTGCAGTTATATTTTTTTATAATAAAACTCAAGGATGTAGTATTTTTCAGTTTCAGGAGTGATGGCTCCATGGTTAACAGTAGGTACTGTTCTTGCATAAGACCTGAGTTCAGTTCACAGCATCCATGTCAGGCAGTTCACACTGCCTTGGGGATCCAGCCCCAGGGAATCCAATGACCTCTTCTGGTCTCAACAGGCACTTCATTCACATACACAAATCCAGACTCAAAACAAATGCATCTACACATAAAAATAAGATTTTAGATTTTGTTTCAATTAACCTATGTTTATATTATATTTTTGGTTAGTGTCACAATTGAATTATCATATTCTCTGAGTTCATTTTGTTATTACAAGACCTATTGACTTGAATGAGCTTTGTTGCTATTTGGTTTTCTATAGGAATAAGTAGCAATTTGATCAGTTCATTACAATCTAGACAATGGATGAGGGTCTTTTCTAGTAATGGTGGGTATGGGAAGAACTGTTAAGTAGACATTGTTTTGAGTGGAGAATGTTCAAAAGGCATTAGTAAGTTGGATTTTGGGAGTGAGAGAGAAAGATAAGTTAAGGACAACTATCAGCTTTCTGGCTTATGCTAATGCTATTTTTGTAAGGTTGGAAAGATGGGGAGTAACAGTTCTGTTTCATATGTGTTACTTATTATTTTATTTTTAATGATCTTGCTGTGTGTGTTCATGAATATGTGTATAAGCATATGTGGTTGCAAATGTGTGAGCATACATGTGAAAGTCAGAGGAAAATCATGGCTGCCACTCCCAGGTGACAGGTACCTTTTTGCGTTTTGGCAGGGTCTCTCATTGGCCTGGAATTTTGCTAAGTAGAATAGGTTGGCTGACTAGGAAGCTCCAATGATCTATGTGTCTCTGCCTCCTCAGTACTGGGATTAGAAGCAGGTACTATTATGTCCATTTGTGTGGGTTCTGGGGATTGAACTCAGGCCCTCTTTATTTCTCTTTTTTTGAGACAGGATCTCACTCTGTAGCCCTACCCTGGAACTCAGTATGTAGAGCAGGCTGGCTTTGAACTTACAGAGACCTGGATATCTCTGCTTCCTGTGTGTTGGGATTACAGATGTGCATCACCACAGCAGGCTCAGATCTTCATTTTGCAAGGCAAGTTTTACTGGATGAGCTAAGACCCTACAATGGTCTTGTAGGTGTTATATTACAGTTGTCTAATCATGTTCAAGTGGCAACTTTACATAGGCAGGTTGATATCTGGCTATCCATTTAGAATCCTTTTGGGGTATTTTTGGGAGTTATTGGTATAAATATGGTGCGGAAAGCCATAGGAATGGAGAAAACTATTCAAGGAAGGATTTGAGAAAGAGGAGTCTCAGGGTAGAATATGAATAGTTGGAATCTTTAGATTCAAGTAGAAAATATTGAGAAAGAGCAGTAAAAGGATGGCATTAACAAATTTAAGCCAGGAAATGTTTTAAAGAAATACTTTTTAAGGGATTTTAAAGACCGTCTATGTCAAATGCTGTTGAGAGGGCTATTAAATTCAGGACAGAAGTGTGATAATTGGATTTGGCAACACAGAGTCCTCTAGGGGATTGTGACAAGAGAGTTTTCAATGGATTGATGAGTATGGAACCCAGCCCGGAGTAGATTGGAGAATAAATAGGAAGCGAGGAAGAGGATTTTGTAGATAATTCTTTGGAGAATATTTGCTGTTAATGGATGTTAAAATATGGTCAAAGAAAAGTTTATTTTGGGGATATTAAAAGCTAAAATAAGTGTGTGATGGTAAGAATTATCTGGTAGAGAGGGCAAAAGTCATTAAGAGGGAAAGAAGCAATGGTGTGGTAAATTTCTATGTCTTCTCTTCCACAATAATAAAATTCCCAATTCATAGCTGGCCTGTAAGATGTATGCAGAAGTATCCTGTATCTGCTCTTGGGAACCGCCTTTAAAAGATAGCTGGCATGCACATTTTGTCCTTTCTTCCCTTCTCCATCCTATTGCCTGGATTTTGAATGTAATAACCAGAAACATAGATATCATCTTGGAGCTGGAAGACAAGGGCCATACACATGGGACGTGGTGAATTTTGAAGAACGTACACTTCTGAAGATTTTGTAGATCTGGATCATCATACCAACCTCAGAATGCCTACCTCTTTCGTGTGTCATTTCACCACGATAACTTTGGACCTCTGTTGGTCTCAGGTGAACTCAGTCCTAACTGATGGAAACGACATCTGGGGAACCAGTGGAAGCAATGACTGTTAACAGTGGATGATTCATCCAGCGCGTAATAGAAGGCAATGGTAAAGATAGAGCTAGGAGGGTAAAGGTGGGAAGTGGGTTGGAATTCCCTGTTCAGAGGTTCACTTCTTTACAGTGAGCTGGGAAGTGAGGGCTTCAACTGAGAGTGGAGATGGATGGGTCATCTTAATTACTCTTTTCATAGCTGTTATCAGACACCTGAAAAGAAGGAAGGCTTTCTTTGGCTTATCATATGAGGGAATACAATCGATTGTGTCTGAGGTGGCTAGTCACACTGTGTCTGTCTACAGTCAGGAAGTACAGCACAGTTAAGAAATAGGGTCCAGTTATAAAACTTCAAGGCCTGTTCCAATAATGTATTATACTTAATATTTCATCCACTGAGGTTCAACTTCAACCCCCTAAAAGAGCCAGAATCTTCCAACCCAGCACCATCAACCGGAGAGCACATTTTTAAACATGTAAGCCCACGAGGGACATTTCACGTTCAGCCCACAACAATGGTAAATGGCATATAGATGAGAGAAGGTAATACACAGGCTCCCGAGGAGCTAGAAGAATGGAGAGGAATCTTTGACACTTGAGAGGAACTCTATTGGTGGTCTTAAAAAATCTCCTGCCTGTTTCTAGCTGCCCTGTTCTCCTGGGCTCTTCACTCTATGGCTACTTTTTCATGCTTCCTTTCCTACAAAGGACTCTGCTCTGATGGCCTCACGATTTTTCCATCCTGTATTTCTCAAGCTGTGCCTTCCTTCTTAGTTCCCAAGATAGGCTCTCCTGGAATTTCAGTACTTTCCTAAAAGAATTAGATTTACCATGCGCTTTTTTTTTTTTTTTTATAGTGCTCACGATGGAACCCAGGGCCTTGCACATGCTTGCCGCTGAGATGCATCCCCAGCCTTTGCCAAGCTTTTGTTGGCACTCACCCCCCTCCAATCTGGCAATCCACATTTCTGCATTCCTGATTTGCCTTGTACTCCTAGATTTCTCTTTCTAAAGCAAACTCTAGCCATAAACTGACACTTCCTCTTATTTCTTGTCCCAATTTCCAGTTTTCCCATCATTCAAGGTCCACCTTGTGCTTCATTTTTTTCAGGAAATCTTTGCTATTTCAATCTACCCTAATGTTTTAAATATTGAGTGACTGAGTTGACACCTATTATGTGACCTGAAAAACCCATACATACGAATCCAAACAGTGATAATCTGTGCCACAAGGTTGAACATTTGTAACATATGGTCCGCCTCGCTGATGTAGTATATGTGACATATGGAAATGCCTTCCTCCACTCCCAGATACCTTCTTTTATCCTTTTGCACCATACCTCTTTACTACTGAGAACCAGTGCTTCATAATTAAATTAAAGATTCTCTTGCTAAAGAATATACACAGTATGACACATTATATGACGGCACCAGGCAAATAAGCTAAACAAAACTGTGTCCTTGTTCAGAGACACAAACATAGATAGCAAACAATAAAGAACACAAAACAAAGAGATGAATAATGAAGAAGTCAGTCAAGGTTTGTCTCCGAGGAAACGAGAACTGCCACTGAGCTGGGAGTACTCATGTATCTAGATCTTATGGACATTCCTGTCTCTTATTGCAGAAGATTGTTTTCATTTTTATGTATGTGTATGATGTGTGTGCCATTTGTCTGTGTATAGGTGTGTGCCTGCAGAGTCCAAACGATAGCATCTGATCCCCTGGAGTTGGAGTTTCAGGTACAGGCAGTTAGCACCTGGTAGAGGCACGTTGTCTCCAGCCTCTGCCCAGTTCTTTTATCATTATTATTTTAGTTATGCATAAGTATCATGAGCACTAGTTTGTATACCTATCTCACAAGAAAAAAAATGTAAGGGTACTTTTCTAGGTCCTGCTTGGGCCTATTTAACCTGCATTATTAGTGGTGCATATGGTTTCTCAATTGCATTTTCATTTGATACCTAAGGTAGTTCTTAAGCCTTTAAGGAACCCATGGCACCTAAAGAACGTCACCTGAATCTTCTTGATAGAGGCAAGAACCTGGGGATGAGAAGCAGAATAGCAAAAGACCCATGGGCACGAAGAGGAGAAAGACACCGTGCACAGAAAGATCACATACTCCTTCTATGTGTCCTCTGTGTGGTCTGTTAGAGACCCCTAAATCATGGTGAGGGAAAAAAATCAAGAAATTGTTTTTATATCCTTTGACTTCATCTTAGTTGTGATTGGTGATATTTTTTTTCTGGGGATAGTCTTCCAGTATTATCAGTATGAGAGAAGTAGATGTGTTTTTTTTCCACATGGCCACAAATTCTGCAAAAAAAAAAAAAGTTTATTGGTTTTCTGGGCGGGTGCCATAGCAAAATTACACAGACTGGAAGTTCCACCAACAGACATGCATGCTCTTACACTTCTGGAGGTTGTATGTTTTAAGGGGAGGGGCTTTTCACGGTTTGTTTCTCATGAGATCTCTCTGTTTTGCTTATAGATGGTGCTCTCTCCCTTTATCTTCATATAGTTGTCTGATGATTTCTGTCTGTCTTCTAATCTCTTATTATAAGAATGTCATGCATATTGGATTAAAGTCTACCTGATGGATATCATTTTGACTTAACACACTGAAAGTCCTGCAGATTGCAATCTGCTGTACTAGGAGTTAAGGCATCAACCTATGAGTTAGAAGAGGGCCGCAATGAGCCCATGACAGTATGGAATCCATACAGTGTTTTTAATCATTTATCTTGGTATGAGTTTCATCATCCTGTGCACTGAGCCGAACATATCATTGGTGTCTCATTCGATAGCTCGTATTCATTGATTGACTAGTAACTGGCTAAAAGGTTTGTTGAGGCAGAAGCTATAGAACAATGAATAAAATGGATGAATGCTTCTCCAGAGCTGATTGTGGCTGTCTCGTGTTTACCAGATTGACAACCCAAATCAGTAATTTTCGATTCTAAATAACCAAGGCATTAAGAATCCAGGAGACACTCACTCCAAAACATTGTGAAACATTAAAGCTGCTTGAAACCTGAACTATTAACAGTTTGACATTTCCTTTAAAAGCTGTTGGAATCCTTCTCTCCAGGAAGCCCCAGTCAGAAGGAGCTTAGTGTTTTGCTTCTCCAAGTCTTTGCAACAATGAATTAAACATGTTTTGAGAAGGGAGGTGCCAAGTTTCGCAGCATCTCCCTCTCCCATGCTGAGTTGCACGTCCCAAGGGCAAGGCCCATCAGCCTCGTCATGGAACAGCGGAGGCAGACAGATTTATTGAAGAGAAGAAAAAAGAAAAAGAAAAACCTTTCCTCGGCAAACAAAGAACCTTTGATTTCTCAGCTCATCATCCGAGACAGGGATGCTGAGGTTGTACCTTCGGCTCCCACCACGCCTGACCTCTGGGGAGCTCCCAGCATGTGGATACTGGGAATGAGGAAAGAAGCAGGCAGTAGATTCTGTTGTCACAAGATGTAGAAAAAAAGAGACATGGGCAAATCTAGCTAGACCCTAGAAATAGCTGTCCATTCTGCTCACTGTACACTTTTCACTTTCAAGACCACCTGTGCAAGACTCCCACACCGTTAGATAGATCTGTAAGCATTCCCTGACATGCTCACATCTACTGCCTTCATTTCACCCTCCTTCATGGCCATGTCCAAAAAGAGAGCCAGACCAGGCATTTCTCCCCTTTGGTTATAGAAGAGAGACTGGAAGCCCAGAGAGAAGGCAGTGTGTACAGCTGATTGGTGGGAGACCTAAGACTAGAATCCACGATCGCAACCTCTCAACTACAGGGCTCTTTGCATCTTTCCTCTTCCCAGTTTCAGAGGATGGGCTTCTCTCTTCTTTAAGGCTAACACTATCAGTTCGGATTGGTCCTAGTCTCCCTTTCTTTGGGTCCCTGTTAAGCTGGATTCTCCTCTCCTCCCTTCTCTCCTCTTTTGCCCTCCCCTCCTCTTTTCTCCCCTCCCCTCCCCTCCTCTTTTCTCCCCTCCCCTCTCCTTTCCTCTCCTCCCCCCTCTCCTTTCCTCTCCTCCCCTCCCCTCTTCTCTTCTCTCCTTTCCTCCCCTCCCCTCTCCTCTTCTCTCCTTTCCTCTCCTCCCCTCCCCTCTCCTCTTCTCTCCTTTCCTCTCCTCCCCCCCCTTCTCTTCTCTCCTTTCCTCCCCTCCCCTCTCCTCTTCTCTCCTTTCCTCTCCTCCCCTCCCCTCTCCTCTTCTCTCGTCCCTTCCCTCTCTTCCCATACCCTTCCCTTCTCCATTCCCTCCCTCCCGCTGTCTCTTTCCCAACTGAATTCTTTCTCTTAATATACAAATTCATGCCTCTCTCTAAAATACAAAGCAAAATTAAAGCAAAGCCTCCACTTGCTCCCTGTGCCTTCTCAGTGCTTTTTTTCCTCTGCTCATCATCAAATTCTTTTTCAAGAGTATCTGACACTGGCTGCCTCCTTATTATCTTTATACAATATGCAGCCAAGTTCAGCCTGATTTCTCTCTCCTAATTAAATGGTTTCCCTAAAATTGCCAGTTACCTACTAATTCTCAACTCTGTGTATCTTGTGCAGTCCTGATCAGATCCACCTACAGTTTTAGATTCTTGTGCTCCCTCATCTAAAGAAAACAAACAAACAAACCACAATGAAATAAGATAACTTCGCTTTCATGGCCAGTGTTTTCTTGTTACAATCTTAGGTCCCTCCCTCTCTATATGTGTAGTTTCCTCTTCTTTCTGCCAACACACACACACACATGCACACACACACACACACACACACACACACACACACTACTACTGCTACTGCTGCTGCTGACTTCAGCCCACTGTTTTTATTTTGTGCTTTTTTCTTCCTACGTGATCTCTCCCTGGTAACTCTTTTGTTTGGAAAAGTAAATAGCATCATTTACGTTATCTTCCGATGACTGGCCTTCAGACTGAGATTTTATCGCCTGATTATTTCCTTTTCTTTTGTTGTTTTTGTTTGTTTGTTTGTTTGTTTGTGTTTTTGAGACAGGTTTTCTCTGTAGCTTTGGATCCTGTTCTGGAACTAGCTCTTGTAGACCAGGCTGGCCTCGAATTCACAGAGATCCGCCTGCCTCTACCTCTGCCTCCTGAGTGCTGGGATTAAAGGCATGTGCCACCACTGCCCAGCCTGATTATTTTCTTAATTTAATCTTACTTTTTCCCATTCCAGTTTAAGTCACCATCATTTTTCATTTGAATGGCAATGGCAGCTTCCCAACCTCTGATGTGTAATATTGTTCCTGTTTAACCCATCTTTCACACCACTGGAAAGTGATA
The DNA here is from genome assembly GCF_950005125.1 of Chionomys nivalis. Taxonomy (NCBI): domain Eukaryota; kingdom Metazoa; phylum Chordata; class Mammalia; order Rodentia; family Cricetidae; genus Chionomys; species Chionomys nivalis. The sequence goes on from NC_080112.1 coordinate 95,147,352, forward strand.
GCCATCGATATTCATAAAACCATACATGTTTGGTGGCACATGCCTTTAAACCTTGGGAGGCTGAGCAGGTAGAGATGTTTGAGTTCCAGGTCAACATGGTCTTCAGAACGTGTCTCAGACCACTCAAGGTTATCCAGTCTCAAAAAGAAACATAAATGGCCACACTTTGGTCCTCCTCTAGATGTTTTGGTACCCCTCCACCATCTGCTGACCAAAGACCAAGCTATTAAAGTGGCATACAAGGGTCTGCTCTTCCTTCTGCTACAGATCATCTGCGGCTATTACCACCACTTTATATGTTTCTTCTTAATGGTAGGGCCTTTCTCGTACCCCTCTGTGTTTGCTTAGGCTAGCCCTTCTGCTTGCAATACCTTCTTCTCAGTCATTCTCATAAATAAACGCTGCCGGGACAAAATTCAAATTGTGTTCTGGCATGATTTCCTTACAGAAACTTTCTTCATGTTCTCCCGTGTTTCTAATTGGAATAAACATGTCTGATTGGTTGTTATTATATTTCCTGGTCTTATTTCTACTAGTATATGTCTTCCTTATAAGCATTTGAACTAGTTTATAGATAAAGCCTGTGTTTTCCCCATTTTTATACTTTCAACACCTAGCATTAGTCCAGCCAAACATGAAGGAAAAAAGGAAGGGAAGAGAAAGCTGAAGCAATAATAGTCAGGTCGGTACACAAAGCAAAAAACAAAGTGATAAATAATTAAGGAGATGGAGAAAGAAGAGATAAAGGAGGAAAAAGAGACATGGAAAGAAAAGAGAGGGAGATGTTGGGTAATTTTCACATTGGGATGACATCAACTTTACTCTGATGTCATTTAGAGAGACTAGTCAGAGGTCTAGGCCCTTGGTCATCTCCACTTTCTCCCAAGCTGAAGAAACCCTTGGAGATAGCTAGAAATGTGGATTAAGAGACGGTCAGCTGGGCACCACTGGCAGCTGGAGCGAAAGGGTGCCAGACTATAAGAGGATGAGAGCCTGCTGGGCTGCTGGAACCAGAGATGGCAGAACCATCAGTTGTTAATAACCATAACCAGGCCACCGGGGCCCACACATGTGACTGCTTCCAACTGGCTAGGATCCTCCTTTCACAAAGCTGCTGCTTCCCACATCTGTGAGTAGTAGTGCCATCCCCAGAGTGAAATCAGAGTCCTCTCAATCTCAGAAAAAAAGGCAAATGGTAAGCGACTTTGAAATAAGAGGCTGAAAGGCTAGAAATTATGAGAGCAGAAAGACGACATTTCTTTCTAAAGAGGCAGCTGTTCTATCCTCCTCTCACCGCCAAATCACTTCGAGGCCAGATTTCACTATATTGGTCAAGGGTGTCAACAATGTCCTAGTGACCAGACTCTTCCTTATCAATTACCATTCATTAATCAAGACCTCCCTTCTACAAAAATCGTCTTGGCCTTTCCTAGTTACATTTCCAGCCCCTCACACTCAGACTACCGAGGTAGCCCGACATCGTCAGTGGCTCCTGATATCCCAAAAAAGAACTTCACACTGCTCTTCTCGAGGTCTCTTTCTAATTTTGTGCTTTGTTTGTGAGATGAAAGAAGGTCTCAGTCTGTATACCAGGGTGATCTTGAACTTGGGTTTCCTTGCCTCTATCTCACGTGCTGTGATTGCATTAGGACTTTTTTTCCCCCAGCAATTGTAGGAATGAAACCCAGAGCCCTGATTTTGTAGCCCAGGTTAGTCAGAACATAGCCTAGAATGTTCTAAAATTTCAGCCAGTTTCCTTGCCTCAGTCTCCCCAGTGCTGGGATGATAGGTGCATACTACCACACCTGGCTCTTCCTGTTTGTAAATGGCCTCTGATATGAACCTTTTACCTTTGCCTCTCTGAAAAGTTACAAACCCTGAACCCTCCTCAGGCTCTCCTACATCTGAGCCTGACAGGATATTTGCCCCCCCCACTCACATAATTTTTGCCAGTTTCTCCCCCTAGTGTATTGCGGTGGTAAGTACTAGTAAAAGCATCCTTAAGAGTTAAGTCTACACCTCTCATGTATGTGGGATTTGGGGGCAAACTATATGACACCCCCCGCTAAACTTCAGTCTGCACATGTGAAAGTCAGAAGACAACTTTTCTACTTTCACCATGGGGGTCTCAGGGGCTGAACTCATGTTGTTGGGCTGGGCAGGTTCTTTTAGTCACTGGACTATCCTGCCAGCAGAGAAGAAGACATTTTGGGGAGAGGCAGACAGCTCATCAAATCAGTGATAGGACTGGCTGTCGAGGGCAGAATGTCATCAGGGACTAGCAGAGGTTGTCTAGGGTGACTACCAACTAGATTACCCCCAGGGTCAGTCTAGCCAACATGCCACTGCCTATGGTACCATTTCCCTGTACCACCTACACATTTGTGACACACATTTGTATTTCTGATGACCCCTCAAATGGAATCTTGAGAAGAGCATCATCCTGGCCAAATGGATGACATATGCTTTTACCCTAGGAACTACGGAGCTAGAAAAGGCAATCAGGAAATATCTGCCCTCACTGCTACACACACACACACACACACACACACACGACACTTGGGTAAGTTCTCAATGGACACTCGCTTGCATATTAAAACTTCACCATCCTTCAAGGCTCAGCTTAATAACAGCAACAAACAAACTCCTTCTGCCCTTGTAGTTTTCAGTGCCCTTAAATATTGGCTATTTCACTTGATTCTCCCAAGCACTTTGTCAGGCACAAAGACAGGCCACCTGGGGCAAGGTACTTTTGTCCTAGGAATACGTAGCTAATAAACAAAAGACTGAAATCTAAGTCTTCTGTCCCTAAAAGCTACAAACAGTAAAATTTATGAAGTAACTCCAATGTGCCAAGTACTGTTCTAAGAGGTTTTGTATGAATTAATCAAATTGAATATAAATATCATTGCTTAGTCTCAGTTTCAGATGAGGTAACCAAGAAATGGAGAGATTTAGTATTCTGTGAAGGCCACGTAGCTTTTTGGCTCTGGATAAAGCCTACTTATCCTGTTAACTGCAACACCCAATCTGGATTCAGAGCCTAGGCTTAACTGCTCCACTATTCTGCATTGTCAGCTTTGAATCTTCTTTTATGCAGATAATTTGTCTTTCTTTACTGATCAGTTTCATCCTCCAAATTAGAAGTGATGCTACATACCTGGGTTATCTCTAACCTTATTAAGGTAAATACATGTCCTTTATATGGTATTAGGCTCTCTGAGGGAAGGGTACCACATCTCCTGCAGCACCTCTCAGTAACCCAAGGAAGTGAATGAGGGAAGCAATAGAAGAGTGAAAGAAGGGAAAAGGCAAGTGACTTCAACTATAAAGAAGTTGACAATGAGCTTGGGATAAGAGGATGGGCATGACTCTGATGAAGCTCGATATCTGGGGCCCAGTTCATTCAGGCTGGGATTATCTGAAGGGATCCCAGGCATCTCAAAGCTGAGCTGTGACTGGAGCCTATGGTGGTTTGAATGAAAATGGCCCCCATAAGCTTATATACTTTGACTGTTTGGTCTCCAGTTAGTAGAACTGCTTGGGAAGGATTAGGAGGTGTGGCTTTGTTGGAGTAGGCATGTACTTATTGGGGAAGGTGTGTCACTTTGGGTGGTTTTCCACTTTCAAAAATCCATACCAGGCCTAGTCTTTGTCTCTCTGCCTCCTGCTTGTAAATTAGCTGTAAACTCTCAGCTACGTCTCCAGCGCCATGCCTGTCTGCCTGCTGCCATGTTCTCTTCCATGAGTTCATGATGGTTATGGATTCACCCTCTGAAACTGTAAGCAATCCTCTAATTAAACAGTTCCTTTTAAAGTTGCCTTGCTCATGGAGTTTCATCACAGTAATAGAACAAAACAACAACTAAGACAGACTCTACCTTTTTTCCTGAAACAATCATAACAAAATATCATGGGCCTAGTGGTTTAAATAACTGAAATCGATTCCTCCATAATTCTGGAAGCTAGCTAAAATCAAGACGCTTGCAGGGTTAGCTTCCTCCCTTCTGACTGGTAAATGGCTGTCCTCTTGCTCTCTCTTTACAAGATAATCCCTCTATGCATGAATGCCCCTGGTGTCTCTTTTGTGCGTCCAATTTTCTTATCTTGTAGGACACCAGAGAAATTGGATTAGAGTTCACCCTAATGGCCTTGTTTTAATTTAACTATCTCCTTAAAGGCCCGATTTTCATATACAGTCACATTTCTGAAATACTGATATGTTAGAGCTTCAACATATGAGTTTTGGGTTAGCACAATTCAGTTAATAACAGACTTCACGTTCATTCTCTCTTGGCTTTCTCCCAACTAGGGTAGGCAGGATATGGGTGGAGAGTGAGTGACCTAGAAGTGGCTAAATACATCTTTTGAGACTGCACTTAAGGTTAAACAGGACAATGTTGGCACTTTGTGCTTCCCTTGCACATATACACACGATGAAAGTTGTGCCATCTGGCTTTTAATATTCCACTCGGGTGCTGTCTATTTAGTTAATAAAAGAAAACCCTAATCACTGTCCTTTGCTAAGTGAGCTGTTAGAACATCTGTGTGAAACCCCCACATATGAGTAATTAAATCAGCACAGTGTCCTTTGGGTATGAGGCAGGGAAGTCATAGTTACTCCCCAAGTTCTCCAGCTGTACCATTCAGAGTGATGGTCCATTCAACAAGGCTTCCTGTGGAAGGTGATGGGAACAGAGACAGAGATAAAACAACACAGTTCTTGCCCCTAAGAAGTTCAGGGCAACAGTGTTATGACTGTTCATAAAAACAGTCAGACAACATTGGTGTAGCAGGGCCACTGCGGTGACAGAAAAAGACACAGGCGACTGTGTAAAATGAGAAGATGGGCACCTCAGCCATCTTCGGGGACGGAGCTGATTCCAGAAAGAAGAGGGGATGTAAGAATTTGTGCTAGATAGAGAAATAGAAGCAAGTAGCAGGATGCATTAGGGAGGTGACCGGATGCTATTAACTGGGGGATGGTGTTGCATAAGTCTTTAGAGCACCATTAATTCTCGTCATCAATAATCAAAACAGTGTCTTGGAAAGTTGTGTGACTCAGTGACCCAAAGGATTTAGGTTCTCAGTTTTGTGGGAAACCTTTAAAAAGTTAGGTTGAGAACATAGACAAGGTCATAAGGTAAGCAGAAAAACAGGAGAGGGCCGTAGCAGGAAAGACGAGGGTGTGCAGCGGCATCTAAATCGATATCTCAGCTTTCTGCTTTCTTTGGCTAGAGAAAGTGAGGCTGTTGGGGCAGAAATCTGGAGAATTTTTTAACGTCAGACTCAGGACTTGATTCATGCCTACAAGAACTGAATTTCATATTTTATAATATGAAACTGATAATTTTTATAAATTTACTTCAAGAGGGGACATCCCTAAGAAAGGTCATAAACAATTGGAGTGCTCTGCCCTTCATTGCTACTACTCCCAGCACTCTATATAAGATCTTGTTGTTTTAATTCAGCCTTACAATAATTCAGGACTGCCATTCAGATAAAGAAACCAAGAACCAGAAAAGTTATTACTTCAAATTGGAAGTACCCTGACGTCCACCAGTCAAGCTAGAATTTAGGTCCTTTGAGATCCGGCCCATGCTTTCATCTCTGCAATATCCCTCCCCTGTTTCCAGGGGGATGTATTCCAAGACATGAGGTAGAGGCTTGTAACCATGGAGAGTTCTGAACCCTACCTGTTATCTCTGTGAAATCGTGACAGTAGCCCTGATAACTAAGAAGGCACATGTACAGAGAGTATGCTAGACAGAAGGGTGCCATGAGATTTCATCACGCGACTCAGACTGATTTGCAATCTTAAACTTAGGAATGCTTTATTTCTGCCATTTTTCATTTAATACTTTCAGCACGCAGCTACCTGTGTGCAACTGAAAATATGGCGAATGAAACTGTGGCTAGGAAAGCAGGTCTGTTATTCCACGGAAAAAGGCTCATTTTTTTTTTTAACAACTTTCACCGTTTTCCTTGCCCATGTTTTCCTTGTCTTGTTATATACTCTCTTCTTTCTACCTACCCTATGGATCTTTTGGCTTTGCCTCCCTCATTTCAGGTCTACCTTCTACAAATCACAGTCTGTTCTCTGTACCTAGACTTTAATTGATCCCCTGGATGTGTTAAGGCAGAGGAGCTGCTTAAGGTTCTATCCCGGTGGAGCGGAAGGGCTAATGGGGGAAGGTATCTTTCCCATGTCTGCCCTTGCTTTTCTCTCTGCTCTGAGATCTGTTTGCTTTCTTTGAGTCTTCACAACCAGAACTGAAATCAAAGCTGTAAAACACGCCATGTCACTGACTGTAATAAAACTGCTTTAAATCTCTATTCAAAGTGTTTATTTATATTATATTCCAAATGTTCTGTTTGGGATGCCAAAGCTTTTTCCAGTAGCAGCAAGCCACTGGAGAAATAAGTGTTAAGTGCAAATCAAGCCAGATCAGCCACCAGCCTGATTCAAAATCAGTGGTCAGGACATAAATTGGAAGGAAAGTGGGAAAGGAGCGCCTTCTGATGAGGAAATGTGGCATTAGAAACCCTCTCCATCAGTGTGCTGCTGTCTTCCGTGATTTCTTCGCGTAGTGCGGAAAACGTTGCCAGAAAATGTGAAGAGGAAGAAGCAAATTATAGCCTGGTATGTGGTACACAACTGTAGCTCTAGCACCTGGGAGGTAGAAGCTGGGGGCGGGGTCTGCATTTCGGGGTCATCCTTGGTTGTATAGCAAGTTCCAAGGCATCTGGAACGACAGGAGACATTGTCTCAAAGCTCCCCCTCTCGCCTCAAAGCAAGCAAATTAGAGCCACCCTGAGCTTGTAATGTGATTTATGCAACTAAAGCCAGCGTCTAGTCCTGAACCCGGACCCCTATCAGAATCACCTGAAGTGGTGTGGGGTGGGTCTGAGAATGCGCTGTGTGACACACTTCCCCAGGGGGTGCGGGTGCTGTTGGTCTGGTGTAAACACGTTGAGAAACACAGCCTTCGGGGCTGCACTGGGGGAGATATGAAGGTCAAGGGTCTCTGGACCCGGGGGAACTGGTGCAGAGGCAAGGATTACATCACATGAAAAAGTTCCAGATGGTCACAGGCGGGGCTCAGCAACCTACCCCTGGATCTCAGTAGTTGCAAAGAGTACAGATTAAAACCAAGGCCTGGTGGCAAAAGCCCTGCTCTTTCTGGTATTGCTGTTGTTGTCCTTGTTTTCTTTTTAAATGCCTGCTGTCACCTCTTGCTCGTCCTTCATGAGAGAGTGGTGGAGGGAACTGAGGCACTAATTATCCCCAGAGTCGGTGACACATGATGAGCCCTGAGTTCCAGAGCAGTGACAATTGGGACCCACCTACAGTAACTCGGTCTGCTGGCCCCACACGTGGTGGCTGAGAATGCACCTCCTTGGAATGTCCACGTGATGTTGACTGATGTTTCTTGACAGAGGGAACATGAAGTAATCTGTGTTCTTAGGACTGAGGCGCATGGAACAACAAGAGACGGGCAGGCCAGGGGCAGCGTGACCATGTACTGGGGATTTCGCTGGCATGGGGCAGCCTTTGAAGGAATTTCGGTTTTTCTAGAGTTACGAGTTAGCAAGACCAATTCCAATTTACACAGCATTTCTTCATTGCAAACTAGGCTTCAAACCATTGTTCGTACCATGTAGCTTGGGGTGAGAGGAGAAGCAGACTAAGAGTTTCTGAGTGTTAGGGCTCAAACCCAGGATAAAAGGCTGAGGTACCTTTTTAACATATAAAAGTAGACCTGACCACTAGGTTCTCCCAGCATCCCTCAGTCCCTATCTGGTACTGGATATGGCTGACGAACCCTGTCTTTTACCCTGAACTTTCCTCCCAAGGGCTGGACTGCCCGGAACCTAGAGGCTCTTCCCTACAGATTCCAGACATTTGGGTTACCTGACTCTTGCTCACCTCTGGCCTTCCTTTGCCGCACATGGTTCCTCCTTCTCTCTCCCCTGTCTCCTTACGTGGCTCAGGGTCCTGTCTACTCTGGCCTCGCCCAGATGTCCCTGCCTCTGGCTCTGCTTTCCCTTTTATCTACAATCTACCTCCTTCTCCACCATACCTGGGAGCAGTCATCTCCTTCCTTTTTTATTCCTTTTATTTTTTTTCGATCCACTCCATTTTATGAATCTTCGCAGGTTTTTTTTCTTTTTACCCAATGTTACTTCATTTGCTTCTCCAAAAAACCCTGTGGGGAAGATATCAATAACCATTTCTTGTGACAAACAGCTTCAGAGAGTTTAAGTCACTCGGGCCCTTATCCAATGCCACACTGCTTCTCAAAGCTGGACCTGGATTCCAGCTGAGGCCTGGCTCCAAAGCCCTTCTCCCCACACCTGCTCAGAAGTGCACAAAAAACATGTTTTTGCTTGAAACACCAGGGGAAAGGCTGGGAGATGTCAGGGAAAACATGATGGGAACAAAATCTTCATTGTATAGCGGATGTAGTGAAGGCTGAGACTGAAGAGAGAAATTGGCACTGTATCCCGAAGAGTCCTTCCACCCCTCTTCCCTTGCATTCTCTTACCTATAAAGCTCTGGCTTTCTTTGTTTTCCCAAGAACACATCCTGCGTGTGGCAAGTCCCCAAGGTCACAGGCTAGCTCAGGGGAAGCCTGGCTGATCTTCCAGTTTGATTTCCCTCTGGCTTTAGCATGTTCAGTCACCAACTGGGGATGCAGGACCTTAGAGAATGGGTCAGTTCACAGGGAAACACAACTGTACCCTGGCTCTTAGCTTCTAAATGCCAAATACCTCAGCGGGAGGCTCTTAGCGGGTGTTCTCTCAGCTTTTGACCCTAAGAATTGAAAACTTGAAAGGACAAAGGTTGTGTAGAGCATTCAGAGTCTACAATCGGAGGCCCTGGAGCATAGGAATGCTGGCCTTGACGCCTACAGCTCGACTTCAGGTCAGAGGCCAGCAAAGATTCTCCAGGACTCAACCACAAGCTGCAGAAGCACTTCCTGGTTCCAACAGAGCAGCAAGCCCAGGCTTTCAGCAGCCAACCCTTACTCCAGAATTCGACTTCCTTAACAAATATGCCGGCTGCTGCAGAAGCCCACGTTTGGGGTTTTTATTTTGGTGGAGGAGATAGTGAATCTCACATTTTACTTTTAAGTTTTTAAAAATTTTATTGTGTGTGTGTGTGTGTGTGTGTGTGTGTATGAGTCTTCTGCCTGCATGTGTGTCTGTGTACCTCTTGTGTGTCTGGTGCATACGGAGGCCAGAAGAAGACATTGAGTTCCCTTGAACTGGAGTTACAGAAGGTTGTGAGTTGTCATATGGGTGCTGGGAATCGAACCTGAATCTTCTCCAAGAGCAGCTAGTATTCTTAACTGCTGAGCCATCTCTCCAGCCCCAAATTACGGCTTTCACTCCTCTCACCTCCTCCCTTATTTTAAACTTCCTCCAGTTCACAGGCTTCTCTCCCCCAGCCTCGCATTTTCCTTATAACCCTGTTGTTCTCGCTCCATTGTCTCTAGGCTTTGTTCCTGCCCCTCTTGATGTTCTCCCTGTTCTCTAGTCTCGGCTAGACTTTAGTCTCTCGCAGATAGCCCCAGCCATGGCCAGAGGGAGGGACATCTGGGTGAGGCCAGAGTAGACAGGACCCTGAGCCATGTAAGGAGACAGGGGAGGGAGAAGGAGGAACCAGGTGTGGTGAGCAAGAGTCAGGTCTGCTGACCATGTTCAATCTACTCCTTTCTCCCTCCATTTTGAACTTCCAAATGCCTCTGTCTGTTCTCTCTCTCTCTCTTTCTCATCTACAATGTAAACCTTCCCCTTAACCATACCATATAGTGGTCATGTTGTCTGTTTATGCAGTTGTAAACCACCACGTAGGTGCTGGAAATTGAACTCGGTTATCTTTTACCCACTGAGCCATCTCTCCAGCCTCCCCGACTTTTATGTAACTCATTGAGTCCAATCTGTTTTGCCCTCATACTCAAGGGTTTGGGGGCTATCCATTGGAGTGCCGTGGAACTATTGGGCACTGACTCCCCCTCCTCCAGAAGCCATCCCTTGGCCATAGCTCCTCAGTTAGGGGTGGAGTTTGTGCATCTCTCACCCCTATCCAGGAAGTTGACATGCTTACTTTTGGCCAGGATACCACAGCTGTTTTGAGCTCATGAGTGCGGTTATCCTGTCAGGTCTGGACAACGCTGTTTTCCTTCAGCTCGCTGACCTCTGGCTCTTGCAATCTTTCCATACCCTCTTTTGCAATGATCTTTGAGCCTTAGGGCGAGGGAGCACGATAAAAAACATCTCATTTGCGGTTGAACATTCCGCAGACTTATTCTCTGCACTTTGACCAGCTGTGGATTTCTGCTGTAAGCCGTGTCCACTGCGGGAGGGAACTTCTTTGGTGAAATCCAAACTGCACTAACGTGTGGGTGGAAAAATACAGATTTAGAGGGGAGTCTGCTACTGTGTCTGTTTAGTAAAATAACAGTAGTAGGTTCATCCTTAGGTCCGATAATGAGCGTCCCAACATTTGGGGTTATATTTACATTTCCTTGAAGCAGGAAATTAAGTCAACCAGAAAGCTGCTAGTTACTAGGCTCAGAACATTCCTGCTACTATTGTTCTCACAGGCATATCTTGCCTTGCCGGTAGTTAATACAACTCACGGTCCTCAAGAGTGTTGACGACCTCTCCTTCCCAGGATACCGCAGAGCTAGCCAGTACTAGAAGATACCTGGCCAATACTAATCTGATTTCTCCATGGCCTAGAATCAGAGTATGTTTTATCTTCAGTAGTAGGATCTCACCATCAAATTTTGATGAGCAACCACGAGCAATGTTTTTTTTTGGGGGGGAGGGGGAGGGTCTCTAGAACTCCCTGGTCAAAGTGGGTGTATCCCCAAACTGGCACTGGGTTTTTTATTTGACAATCTATGTCTTCTGGAGACAACATTATCCTTTATGTAGGGTAACTGCAAGTAAACTCTTTTATATGAATGAATGTGTGTGTTTGTGTGTGTGTGTGTGTGTGTGTGCGTGCGTGTGTTGCCTGTAAAATAGGTTTCCATACGGATTTTGTCCCTTCTTCTTCTCTGGTCTGATCTCCCCACTTAAACTTCCCTTTCCACTATTCCTCTTAGTGAATATTAAGGGGAATCAATTTTTAATATATTTCTTTCTTAATATATTTTCCCATTCCCACAAGTGATCTCTTTTTAGTTTCTTGGATTCTTCATGTTCCCCTAAGTTAAACACACACACACACACACACACACACACACACACACACACACACAGCACCCCTAAATGTTTGATGTTAAGAACTAATTGAAAGAGAATATGCAGGCTTTGTCCTTCTGGGTCTGTGTTACCTCACTCAGGATATTTCCAGTTCCATTCATTCACCTGAAAATTTCATTTTTCTTTATGGCTAAATGAATTTCCATCATGTACAGGTACCATATTTTCTTTATTCATTCATCTGCCAGTGGACATCTAGATCCCATTGATTCTATGTCCTAACTACTGTGAGTAGAGCATCTATGAAAATAGATGAGTGAAACACCCATTGTTTAAAATCACTATGTTTAAGAATTAAAACTTTACGGATTATCTCCTTTAGACTCATTCCCATCTAATTCCATGTTCCAAGGCAATCACACTCTGAAGGGAATGTATCATTCCTAGGGTACAAGAGCCTTTTCTTTGATCTCTATTAATCTATATTCATCAATAATTTGAAGTGCAAAAACTCAACTTCCTTGCAAACCATCCCTACTATCCATCACCTCTCTTAATTGCTTAATGGTTTCTTGTCAACTCTGTGTTTTCCACTTTTTTACTCTATTCACCTTTACTGGGGGGCTCAGTGTTTGAAGATAAGTCACTTTCTCTATGGGCCTCCTTAATCATTCTAGAAATCACCAATGTCTAGTCTGTGCTTAAGGAGAAATTTTAAAAAATCAGTTAAAATAGTACTGGTTCCAAAAATGCATCTCTATTATGCTCTGTCTTTGTGACCTTAAACACTCACCTCCCTTCTATGGGCTTCTTTCACAAATCTTAAAGATGGGGTAACATTAGGTTCCTGTGAAGAGCTGGAAAGATTGGGTTTCATCAGTGCCAAGCAGGCAAAGTTATAATCAGTGCATCACCCACAGCAGCCATAGGTTTTGGAGCTCAGAACACCACTTGGTCTGCTTGAGCTTATTTGGCTGGTTTATTGATTCTATGGTATTGTCTGATATGAAGGCTTTGCTCAGAAAAGCTGTGTATGCTGAGAAAACAAAGTGAGGCACACAAAATGACAATGTAATTTATCATAAAAACCAAGACTATTTTGACAGCAGGGGTCGGATGTTATTAATAATTGTACCAGAACTTAGCACAAGCTAGGGCTCTCCCTGGAAAAATAGTACATGTGGTCACCCTTATATATGTAGCTTCAGAATCTTTCCCAAATCTCATCCCAGGTAAAGAATAGGAACTTGCTCAGTCAATACTTGGGGAGTGGAATGGAAGAACGAGCAGGCTCAAAAAATCAGCAAACATGGCTAATCTCGTATAGATTATCCCTTCCTCCCTGTGTGGCTTGTACACCCTTCTCCTTATTCAGCACTAATGTCACCCCCAAATGGCACATTCATCATCCCAAATTAGCTATTATTAAAGTCATCCATTTGCAGGGCTGCAGCTAAAATGAATTGTGTTATTATTTCAGTTACGGCAATGAATGGCTGAGCATCAAAAGCCATTTTGACTTTGCAGCAAGAAGGTAATCAATTATTGTGTCTTGCCAGCTTGTCCAAAGCTCCATCCAGCTTGTTGTTAGTGAGTATAAACCTCCCTTCCCACTGACACCCCAACCCAACCCCACCCCTGCCACACACACACACTCCAGGCCTCACAATGGAGAGCTCAGGATGATTCTTTCCTTACAGTCTTGATGAACACTTTCTCAGGACCTGAGGTGCCATTTTTATTTGGTTCAGTTTTATTTTGTGAGACAGGGTCTTCCTATGTAGCTCAGGCTGGCCTTGAACTCCCTATATAACCAGGAACTTGTGATCCTCCTTTCACCGCTTGTTGGGTTTACAGGACTGGGGCACCACTTGTAGCTTGGATGGAGTTTCTTGACACCGAGGTTTAGGAGGCTCCTCCTGACTCACAGCTTCCTCTCTCTCCCACTCCTGCTCTCTATATCCTGGGGTGCTGAGCCCATCTGGACTGCAATCTTGGTTGAGCCTTCTCCACTGCTTCACTATCTGTACTCCAGATCGGTTTTGTCAAGTTGTGAGGTCTTATGTCCCAGCATCCTCATTTCTGACCTCTCTGCCTTAAGTTATGGATTCTCAGAAGCTAAAACACATGTCTATTGCTGTTGCCCCTGGAAACCTGTGGTATAAGAAAGGCTTGAGAAGAGATCATCTCTCATAAAGCACTTGTATCTTAACAGAGTCTTGACTGCTTTATCTCAAAAACAGTGGTTTAAGGTTCTCAGAACAGAACAGCATAGATGAGAAGGCAATATTGACGATAGAAACTGCATCCACAGGGGCCCGGAAGAAGTATTGATCAGCAGGTCCTTTCGGTGGAGGCCACTGTGACGATGCTGATGAGAAGGACAGTAGTTCCTACCTTTTTCACTGTTTCTGCCATGTTAGCAGTTCAGGCTGTTCCAACTCCCGTGATGCTTCTCCTCCAACTGCGGGGGAGATTATGGGAACTAAGGTATTGTGATCCTGAATCATCTATTTCCTGAGGGCTGCATGGAGCTGGGAGCTCTGCCCCGCCCCCCCCCGCCCCCATTACACTTCACTGCATCTCTACTCCTTCCGGTCCGAGCGTTTCACTGACAGCTCATCTCCTTGTCACCTGGTTTGCTCTGGAAGTCAAGACAGGAAGGAAAATAGCAAGTGTGGGCACAGTAGAGTCAATTCCCCAGGCCCCTTTCCCCATCAGCAGGTAGAGGGTGACCAGCGCCATTTTAATTAGCTAAAATTATATTCTTTCGGCTAGATAATGTCCCTAAGGGATACGAGTATAGAACTCATTCAATTTGTGCCCAGTGACAGAATTTGCAAAAGCCTTGACATTTCTTTCAAGTCCCCGCCCCCAAACAGACTGTCAGCCTGTGGCTCTCTGCGCACCATCTCACTAATACTTTCTCCCTGCCTCCCCCATGACATTTAAGGGACTGGAGAGATGACTCAGTGGTTAAGAGCACTTGCTGCTCTTCCAGAGGTCATGAGTTCTTTCTCTGCATCCACATAGCAGCTCACAACTGTTCATAACGTTTGTTCTGGGAGATCTGACATCCTCTCCTGGCCATCAAACTTGTGATGTCCAGATATATGTGAAGGCAAAAACCCATTCACCTGGAATAAAAATGGCTACATCTTTAAACTTTAACAAATATTTCAACCTCCTTCTAGCTGTTACACAGTATTTTTCCATTTACAGACAAGATAACAAATATGACAAATAACAACTTTTCAAAATTATATGGCAAATAAGATAAAGCATTGGAATGATAAAACAGCCTCATAATTCTGGATTTGTTTCTTCTCCTACAAGGAATCTCTGAATTCCTGGGTCAAGATAATCCAAAAGTTACCATGAGCCTGCAACGTCCTACCAAGTAAGATTCAAGTTCTTTCTTCATTCCGATCTCTTTACTACCAACATAGAATAACAGCCTTCAAAATACAAGCATTCTTCTTCTAAGTTGTCTTTTCCCCCACAATATAGTAGTAAATGTGCTTACCTCAGATATCTTAAAACTGAAGATGGGCCAAAATATAGACAGCCTGTAGTTTGACCATACATATAGTGGCATTTCAATTGTATTTTAATAAATAAAGACTGCCTGAAGATCTGAGAGTAAACAGTCCCACTGCTCAGCCTTATAGACCAGGTTATGGCAACACATATCTTTAATACCAGTAGCCACAATAACACACACATTTAATCCCAGTAGCCACAATAACACACATCTTTAATCCCAGTACCCACAAAAACACACAGCCACAATGACAGGCAGCTTTAATTCCAGTAGCCACACTAGTTGCCATAGAAACTGGGGGGTGCATGCCTTTGATCCCAGTCCTAGAAGAGGAATATAAGATGGGGGGAGACAGTTCTCAAAACACAGTCTCCTTCTGAGACTCCTGGAGGCAGAATTCTCATTTCAGACTGAGGTCAAGGTAAGAGCCAGTGGCTGGCTGTCTTGCTTTTTAGGATCTTCAGGTTGAACCCCAATTTCTGACCCTGAGTTTTTATTAATTGTGCTTCACATACACAGTTAACTACTACAAAATTTCATTTTGTTCTTTTGTCTTTGCGTGTGTATCTGTATTTTATACTCTATATACTTATCATTTATTATATATACTTATTGTTTATTATACCATATATACTCTATTTCCTCCATTCTAATGTATATATTCTCCCTATCTGAAGTCAGTATGCATCTCATAATGGATGTCAAATGTGATTAGAATATTACAAAGTATTGAAATCTACTGAGACTTTATTGTCATTGCTTATATACATGCAGACTTAACTGTACTGAGAGGAAGTCTGCACAACTGATTGTCACTTCAATTGAGTTATTTGAGTTGGTAGGTCTACTCATGATTAAATTTTTAACCTAAACATGCCTTTCTCCCTAATTGTCATTTAAAATGTCTTCTGAAAATTATATTCTGATGCATCATTGAAATGAAAAATTATTGTGTCTGTGGAAGATTTCTTGTTACACACCAGATAATGCAATGAAAGGCAGTAGAAACTGCCAAATCTCTTGGAACAGAGCATAAAAATTTCAAAGTTGGGAAAGGTTGGTGTGACCACTGTATGCACTGTAAGTGACTACCATGCAAGACTGAACATCTGTTTGTCAGAAGCCTCTGGGTGACTTTAAAAAATAACAGATTGGTTTCTAGTTAATGAATTATAGAAAAACCAAAATCAAACCAAACAACAACAACAACAAAAGACAAAGGAAAGAAAATAAACTAAGCATTTAACCAAATGGGTTGATGAACCCTGGATTCCACTGTATGCTTTGATATGATTTTGTCGTATCATCACAAGTCAGAGTTATGAGAAGCAGCTACATGCCCACATGCCACCTCAGGAAGGTGCATCAATTCTGAAAAAAATCTCAACCCTAAGATGTGAAGAAAACTTAGACTTTACTTTTGGTGGTGTTATTGAAGAAGAAAGTAGAATATAATACTATGTATATACATATACACAAATATACATTATTGTTATCAGAATAAAACTTAATTACATTAAATGTGATGCTTTTCTGCCTAGCAGTGGTGGTGCATACCTTTAATTCCAACACTTGGGAGGCAGAGGCAGGTGGATCTCTATGAATTCAAGGCCAGTCTGGTTTACAGAGTGAGTTTCAGGACAGCCAGGACTACACAGAGAAACTCTGTCTCAAAAAGCCAAAAGAAAAGTATTTTTCCAAAATCTATGGATAAACCAATGTCCCAAATCTCTATCATATTTGTATTAAGAATAATCAAGTCCATACCTTTAGGGGAGGCCGCTCGTTCATTTCTGGCTGCCAAGATCACAAAACCACATTATTTAAATCACTGCTTGGCTAATCACTTAAGCATATTGGTAGCTAGCGCTTATAGCTTTGGTTAACCCATTTCTATTAATCTGTGTATTGCCTCATAGCTGTGGCTTACTGGTAAGGTTACAGCGTGTCTGTCTCTGGCGTGAGCTACATGGTGTCTCACTGACTCTACCTACTCTCTATGTATCTCTTTCAGCCTGGCTTTATTCTGTTAAGCACCATTTTTATTCATTAACCAATAAAAGCAACATATATACAGAAGGACTTCCCACACCACTGTACCATATGTAGTTTTGCATTGTGACTTTAATTCAGCATTATAATTTGAGCATTTTCATAGCCATGGGTTATCTGAAAACTCGATTTGATAGATTGGTGTACCGAAAACTTGCTTTTCAGAAAGGTTGCACCAATTGACAATCTCACTTACAGTTAATGAAAGTGTACCCCATTGAATATATAGGTTTTATTAATTAAAATTACCCCCTTGCTCTTTTGACAGGCAAAGCAAATATTATCTTATCTTTATTTACAATTTATTGATTACTGCCAAGGTTAAGTGCTTAACATTTCAATTGTTGACCATTTTTATTTTTTGTATACAATTTAGCAGTCCATGTTTTTGAATTATTTGTCTAGTGTTTCCTCAGGATGCATCACATTTGTCTCTAATAGTAAACTAGATGCTGTAGACAGCCCACTCTTTATCCATTTGGCCTACTTCCTGTGTGAATGCCCACCACCACTGTACTCTCCCCTCTCAAGATGTTAGTCTCTGTTATTTTGCTGAAGGCTATTCTGGGAGCAAGATAAGGTATTTTGGTTATATCCAGTTACAACTTCTAAGTGTAAGAAAATCAATGTCACACTGCTGGAAGGACCTAGGGATAAGCATCAAGATAGAACTCTGTGTATAAATGCCATAAACCCTCATCATTCCATGGAATGATTCTAATGCTTCAACACAGATTCTCAGCATACAAGGTACAGCTGAGTTCCACTTGCCCACAGGCTAACCCACTCATCATAAACTTTCTTCCTTTTTTGTCTCAGTTTCCCTGTTTTCATCTTGTGCTTCTGAGCTTCCTCCCCAAATATCTACTTGTATCTAAATCTTATACTTAGGGTCTGCTTTTGAGAAATAAAAGTACGAAAAACGAAGCAAACATGTCTTCTGTCCACATACCTTTAAGAGGATTTAACAATGCCTAGGTTTCATTCACCTGGGAAATGCTAGTTGACTCCTGAAAACTTTGTAGGAGATCGCTAGCCTCTCAATATGGAAATAAAAACGGGGTTCAGAGTTGCAAAACTAGAGAGCAGAGCCTGGACTGGGTCAACTGAATAGAACAGGCCCATATGCCTGTTTGATATATAGAAACCTGTTTTATGTTTGAATTCAGATATTTATAATCTGTCTATTGTCAAGATATATATGGACTCTCTGAATGTATATATATCATTGCCAATTTATTAATTTGCAATGAGAAATGTAATTCTTAAGCAGGCCAAAATGCTTAAGTAGTCAGATCAGTGTGCTCTTTCCTTGTAGGCAAGTTGTGTGGTGAGCCAAATATATTATCTACAGATTGCTTGGTGAGCATAAAATCAGAGCAGGGAGAATTAGATCTTAAGAATGGTCTCTCTGCTTAGGCAACTTGAAGCACTCTCATCAACTTCAGGGCCAGCCTTGCCAGCAAACCCATAACGTTGAGTTCACTTGGCCAAGATCATTCTGCTGGATGAAGTTTGGCGGGTAACTTTGCATTTAGCTGGCCAACTACTTTCTATTCATTGCAAGAACTCTATTATACAATTAATTTGGTTCCTACTTACAAAATCACAATGGCATTGCAATCTCTTCTCTTCAGATTTGCCCTGGCTCACCTTGAGCAGAGCTGTGAGGGTCCTCAAAATTTCCAAAGCTGTGGTTAATTTTCATAAAAAAAAGTAACTCTCCAAAACTGGAAACTCCAAAGTAACTCTGACTTTGTTCCCTTTTCGTGAGATGGGAGAGTTTGTATAGGGAGTGTTGTACAGCTTCCTCAAAAGATGGACGGAAATTACTTTCTTTTTCTTTTTTTTTTTTTTTGGGTTTTTCGAGACAGGGTTTCTCTGTGGTTGTGGAGCCTGTCCTGGAACTAGCTCTTGTAGACCAGGCTGGTCTCGAACTCACAGAGATCCGCCTGCCTCTGCCTCCCGAGTGCTGGGATTAAAGGCGTGCGCCACCACCGCCCGGCTCGGAAATTACTTTCAACTCCACAGTCATCTGCTTTCTTTTCCAACTCGGCCTACTACCATCACCCTCCCATGTCCCTATCTATACACTTGCTAAGCTGCCATCTGCAGAATAGCCCATATTCTCCACCTTCCATACTCCACAATGCTAAAATATCTTCCTTCCCTTATTTCTCAATGAAGACACAACTCAATGGCCACCTCACCTAACGTTCCAACACCAAAAATGAACTCTTTTCTTCTATGCTTCTACAGCACTTAATTCAACTGTCTATCACAGCATCCAGCCCAGTTTAATATAAGCACATATGTGTTCATTTTCCTACTAGACTACGGACTCTCAAGGGCAGAGACTATAGTCTGAGACTCGTCTGTTCTCAGAGATTAGCGTAGTACTTGATTGTCAGTAAATGTTTGAATAAATGAATCGTCTAAAGTCCTATAGACAAACATCCAGGAACTGTTACTAAAAACAACAACAAAAGCCTTGTGGTCTTGAAAATTATATGACAATAAAATCAATAGTCATTTAGTCAAGCTTACAGTGAGCTAAGGTTTGTTTGATTGATTCAATCATTCAATAAATGTTTGTTGAATATCTACAATGTGCCAACCATTGGTAACCAAATAGTGAGCAATGTACATTAGACCATGACTTTGATGAAGTTTATGTTCTTCTCAGATAAAAACAGACAACAAGCGCATAGTAAAAAACCAATTCCTAGGTGTAGCAATTATTGCAAAGAACATGAAACAGGATGACATAAACGTAAAAGTCTTGAGCCAAGAGGTATTTCAAATTTTGGATTGAGTAGTCAGGAAAAGACATTCTAAAAGAACGGCATTTAATCTGGTATGTAAATAATGAGAAGAAGCCAGACATAAAAGGATCTGGGAGAGAATTCAGTATGCAGAAAAGCACAAGTACAAAGCAGATACGAGGTGTGCCCAAAGTCAGTGAGGTAGAAACAGGTACTGGGTGCTGAGAACACCATGTTCTGTGGCTCTGAAGAATTTGAAAGTGCTGGAGGCACAGTGCAAGACGAGCTCAGAAAGATGGGCAGAGTCAGGGCAAGTCCCTTAGGTCCTCAAGTTACAACAGACAGAACCTGGAGGCCTTTTAGTAGGAGGGTGATCACTTTTGATTTATGTTTTCAGAAGTTCATTAGGCTCTTACAAGCTTATAAACCAGGATTCCTATCAGTAACAAAAATTGAAAGCGATCACTGATTTCTGCTACTGTGGCAACACTCGGGGTAGTAAGAGAGACACTGACATACCAAAGACAAAAAACTGCAGCGCATCTCCGAGAAAGGTTTGCGCTTGATTCCAGGAGGTCATGGAAACCACACCCCTTTCAGAAGAGCTGGGTTCTCTGGGATTGTGATTTGTAGGCTGGTTTTCTTTGCTTTATGTTTAAAAACCACCTATGAGAGTACATGTGATAACTGTTTTCTGTGTCTGTGTTAACTCACTCAAAAGAATGTTTTCTAGCTCCATCCATTTGCCTACAAAATTCAAGATGTCGTTTTTTTTTTTTTTCTGTTGTGTGGTACTCCACTGTGAGGACACTAAGAGAGACTTACATAGATCTAACCTACATAGGAAGTAGAAAAAGACAAGATCTCCTGAGTAAATTGGGAGCATGGGGACCTTGGGGGAGGGTTGAATGGGGAGGGGAGAGGCAGGGAGGGGAGCAGAGAAAAACGTAGAGCTCAATGAAATCAATAAAAAAAATTTAAAGGAAATTTTAAAAAAAGAATGAAGCTGGGTCCCAGATGGATACTTAAAAATTGAGGTGGGAAGAAGAACAGTCCACAAATGAACTAGAGTAGTTTTTTTTCAGAATTAAGGTATAATTAACTTTCTGCTCACTTCTAGTAGGCAACAATCTATGCTGAAAATTCCCCTCAACTGCCTGGGATTTAGGAGTTTGGAAGAGAAAAGGGCTCAGCAGAAAGTTGTTCATGGTGCATCTCTTTTCCCTCTCCAGAAATCACGACAGAAAAACCAGTCCAACCACCTGGTCTTATTCTCAGAGTTTTCTGCTATGCACAACTTTTGTAGCAATGCCTGGAAACCAACCGTCCTTCCACCAGAGCAAGCCTGTGTGCTCTATGAGGTTACATGGATGTTTTCTTAAATAAAATTTAGGAGAGATGGGGATGGTGTCCTACTGAAACACTACTTGGGCTTTTTTGCTTAGAGTAAACCAACAAGATTATTTTCTGCTGAAGCCAAAGCAGGAAGGATACAATCACCAAAGGAGGGAAAATTTCGGAGAGAGCTAAGGATGGAGACAATTTGTAGATGTGGGTGCCCTGGATGAGTAAAGGGACTAAGGACATGCAGTTTTAGACTATGAACAAAAGGAATTCAGCCCTGAGAAATACGGGAGAGTTTGAAAACAACCAGCAGAAGACCCAGGCACATGCTGAAAAATGCCAGGAATCTATGGTACTAGGGTACAAAACATGTCCTGGAGATGCTTGTAATATCTAGTCTTTATATTGTAAAAAGGAAACGGCCACGGTTTGGGGTTGCCTCCTAGAAGGGGGATATTAATATTTTACCTCTCCAAAGACGCTTAGAATTCAGGATGCCGGGCAAGGAACTTAGGGTGTAGTGGTGAAGCTGAGGGGGTGGTTAAACCCTCATTTCTTTATCAGGTACACAAATGAAGTCAACATCCAGGCTATTAATGCAATTAAAATGCCAGGTGAGGGAACCGAAGTTACTTCTTAGGGGAGTAAAGTCGACTGAACAGAATTTGACCACATGATTAAATTCATAACACAGGAGCCTTAACCAGTAATCTAGCATCTATCTCAAGTTTTTTTTTTTTAAAAAAGAACTCCTGGAGAGAGATTCTACTGGTCCCCGAGTGAGAAGGAGCTCCAAGAACAGGACAGGGAGAGAACAGAATGTAGAAGCTACATGCTGCGAGTCAAATGGCCTACCTAGTGAGAACCTAATGACAGTGTGGGGGAAGGGCTGATTAATTAACTGAATTGAAGGAAAGACATAATTACAAGTGCCCCGCAATTTGATCACAGTGCCTACAGTGGGGACAGCCGTTCACTTTATAGCCCTCCAGCACCTGAACCAAGCTTGCACATGGTGCTCCTTCCCCTCCCTGTGAAACCATCCTCCCAAACCATCTGAAGATAACCTCAGATGCTGTCTGCACGGTACTATCTGCCCCATAGGAGCCAGGTGCCTGTGACCATTTCTGAAGCTGTGGGTGGACTGACCAGGCATTTTCTTCTGCCCTGAAGGCCGGCATGAAGAGCTGTTGAGAAATGACCTGTATCAGTGCAACAGGCTCCCTGCCCCAGCTGTACAGTATTGCATCACTCCTTTAGGCCAGGAAACATGACACCCAGTAAATTGGTGGGGAGCCAGGACAGCAAATGGAAGATAAGCTGTCTGCAGGTTGGATGCAGGATATTAAGGAAAGGAGTGAATGTCAGACCTCTGACAGAGGGGCACATCACAAATGAGTCAATTTTTATTATAGTGTTTGTCCTGACGTGTTTGAAATATAGCTAACCGTCCAACTCTATGGCACTTGAAAGATTTTGGCCTGACAGTTCCAGAGCCCTTCAATATGGGTGGCATTTCATTTAGAAAAAAATATATGACCATTGGCAGAGGAGATCTAAAGCGGAAAGAGATCCCAGTGACAGTTAGGCAAAGCTCTCTTGGCCTTTTTCTCAGCCTCAGAAAGAACTGCTAAGGCAAAATCACATTGCATTTGCAGTCTTTACTCGCTCTCCTGGAGAGAGGAAGGGGGCTGCGGGGACAAATCATTAAACAATATACAGACCGTTTGGGTTCGGCTTGGTGACAGAGCAAGGATACCAGGGGCTTAACCTCTCCAGGCATCGTTTTCTCCCTGCTACCTCATTGACCTCACAGGGTTGATTGGAAAGTCAGCTGAAAAAAAATAAATGCACCTAGAAATGAAAATACTTTATAAAATATAAATCCTTACTGTTTGTCATTACTGAAGGCCAATGACAGCAATTATATTTTTCAGAAAAGGATAGATAGCAGACAATGTTGGTGCTTTTTAAAAATTGTTTCAGCCCTCAAAGGTCTGTGCCGTAGAGCCTTATTTGTTTCCACCTTTAAAACCATCACTGAAAGGGTTAAAACATTCTCAGGCATTGTGAAGCAAGCCACTGGACAGTCCTGACTTGCAGGCTGTGGATAGCCCACCTCTGGCCTAGATCATTAACATAGCTTGGGACTGATTCTCTCTCCTCTCGATACCTGGGAAGGCTCCCTTGTCAGAAAATCTACCACCTCCCCTGTGCAGCAGGAGAGTCCTCTGCGTCTTTACACATTTCCTGAAGTAAAATTCACACGAAGTCTATAAAATACTTGAATGAAAAGCTTTATGAATCCTATCACTTTGTACAATGAAAATATGCTAATAATAAAAGTTCTAAAACTTTCACAAGCTGTTCTCTACGTTATCCACACGGAAGGGTGCAAGTCCAGGGGTTTCTTGAAAATTTACAATGTTATGCAACAGCCAAGACTAATTCCAGAATGATTTGCTCACCCACCAAATAAACCCATACATCTAAGGAGTTGCTCTCAGTTTTCTCCTGCTGCAGCCTGGTTCTGCTCTCCTATCAGTTTATCCTCTCTACAGCCTTGCTTCTTCTGAACAAAGGATGAGTCTTTTTGTGTCTGGAGTCCTTTCCTTCCCATAATACTTTTAAGATTCACCAATGTTGTTTTAGATACTACATATGAAAAATGTACATGTTTGTGCTTGTGTAACTGTCTTTTAAAAATGTGAATTATGCTTCATTTTTGCAGACATTTTGTTCATATATTAATTAACTGATGGATGTTTGTGTTGTTTTCAGTTTGAGGATATTAATGTACCATTTCAGGCTGGGGATGAGGCTGAATTGGTAGAATGCCTGCCTAGCAAGAAAAGAGACTCTTGGGTTCAATCTTTAGCATCACAAAACCCAACTCAAACCAAACCTAATGTCTCTAAGCATTCTGTACACATTTTTATGTGAGCATATATATTCTTTCAAAAATATTTTATTTATTAGTATTTTATGTGCATTGGTGTTTGGCCTGCATGTGTGTCTTTAAGGATGTTGGGTCTCCTGGAGCTGGAGTTACAGATGGCTCTGAGCTGCCATGTGGGTGCTGGGAATTGAACTTAGGTCCTCTGGAAGAGCAGCCAGTATTCTGAACTGCCGAGTCATTTCTCCAGCCCACAAATGTATGTTTCCACTTCTCCATAGAAGGGAGAAAGGCAGGGTGTCCCACCAGGATCTGCTTAGTCCCCTGGGAATGGGGACAGAGAATGAGGAGAGACCACAGCAGGTGTTCTGCTACAGAGCTGGGGATGAGACTGGGGGATTGGATTTTGAGGAATGGAGGAGGAGATTAAGCTGTGTAGTTAGCTTGCCTGTTTCCTTGACCAGGGTGACCTGTGGTTCCCAGAAAATGCCTGCTGGAGTTGGGGTCTGCGATAAAATAATTTTAACCCTTTCTGTTTTTATTATGTGCTTTGTGGTCCAAGCTCCCCTCAAATTTTCAATCCTCCTGCCTCGCTCTCGGGGATTACAGGCATATCCCCACCAAATCTGGCTCTGACTGGTTGTTAAAACCGCATTGCTTAATTGTCATGTGTTTTCCAATTTTCTTTCAATATTGATTTCTATTTCTATTTTGTTCTGATCAGAAAAATGTTGTACTTGATTCTGATTTCTTCATAGCCAGGAATATTTTAGAGTGTTGATATCTTGAGTGTTGCCTCTATCAACAGAGAGAATGCCAGACCAAATTACAAAAAAATCATAACACCAAAAATTACAACAGTTGAATCATTTCTTGCACTATTGCAAGAGCAATGGGAACAGCAATAAGCCATGTGCCACCTTTTTGGTCGTTGTTCTAGGCTGCTCCAGGCATATAAACTAGGCCACTTCAACACTCTGGGTGAGACAAAATGCAAGGAAGATGCAGGTCCCTTAGACAGCACCCTGAAAGACTGCACACCCACTCGACTCTCCCTTTCCCCTTGAGGGAGAAATCATGGGCCCAGGTGATCTCTCTTCATGTTGAACTGTTTTTGAGAAAGAAAGTGAAATTGCTCTTCTAACTAATTGCTTGCTAATGTGTGGCTGTTCATTGTTTTGTGCTTGTCTGGGATAGCACACTTGATGACCTGTTTTGTTTGTTGGTTTGGCTTGGGTTTTGAGACAGGGTCTGCTGATGTACGCCAAGTTGACCTTTCTTATTATCTTACTATCCTACTTGCCCCAGGCTCCTGAGTTCTGAGATTTGTGCGCTATTGCATTCAACTAGGTAGGTAGCATAACAGCTTGGTTAAATTATGGACCTCTCATAAGGATATATTGTGTACACACACACACACACACACACACACCATAATTAAATCAATGTTTTGGGAGAGGATTGAAATGTCCTATCTTGACATTTTGCTGATGTCACTAGAACCCTATTCTCTTTTCTTTTGGAGACTATTTAAGATAATTGGCTAGAAGTCTTTTTTCTGCTAAATACAATGTTTTCACACCCACAGGGATGACTTCTCTTTGTTTCTTTTTCCCTTGGCATGGATCCGACTATTTTGTTTCTTTGTATTTTTTGTTATGCTTTGTTCAAAATTGGACATTTTAAATATGATGTGATAATTATAAGAATCATACTGTCCCTCATTTTCGTGATTTGTTGCTGCTTTTTGTGGCTGTTCTTAATTGTGTTTTAGAGATCTTTAGAGTTTGCGAAGTCTATACTTTTTGTTTTAACAGGCAATGAAAAGCTCTGTTAAGTTAGCTTGATGTTCAGTTAGTGAAGAAAAATATCTTTAAACTCTCCTTCAAGATCCAGTCACTTTGTCTTTATTAAACATTGTCCTGGTTGCTATTTACGAGAACTCGATTAATTTCCAGAGCTCCAACAAAGTTACTCATGATAGTTTTTTTTCCCAGGCTTCCGCTGGTCTTTCTTGAGGGAAAGAGCTGTCAGAGTCCCTTATCTTCTGCCATTTTCACTGGCGTTATCTGGATATCATTCTGAAAAGCTACTGTAACTATTTAAATGTCCGTTTTTTTTTTTCAGGTTGGATAAGTCATTGAAATGAAGGCAGTCTATAAAAAATATGTGCCTTTCACTCGTCAAATTTTCTTTTCTGTTCACATGGCACATGGGAAGAGTAAAACTCCTCTCTGCAGCTTGTTCTGAAAACTAAGCAGTACAATCCAGAAAAATGGTCATGCTAAGGTCTGAGCACAAACTGGCAATCTAAGCAGAAGGCTGATTTCAAGAGAAACGTGATACAAGCTAGGTACGTTGGATTAGGTAAAGGACAACTTGAATGTTCGTCTTTATCCCCCATACCAGGAGCAGTACTGCATGTTACCATGTGAAGAGGTAGGACGAGAAGACAAGTGACACAATTTTTCACTTTGTAATTTTGCTCTTAATCAATCACCAGTGGCCATCATTTATGACCTCACTTCATAGAGAGTCTTTCCGATATTCTCTTCAACATTTTTAGACTCACTCATCCAACAAGAATTCCTCTCTCATTTGCCATTTTATTTGTATCACTACTTTGTCATGAAATTATAAATTGTCCTACACCATGGTAGTTTTGTGTGTGTGACTCATCCTCTACTGTTTTTCCATTATTGTCCTACAACTTCCTTGAGAATCTTTTTGACATCTATGTCATTGAATTTGCTATCACCCTCAATGTCACATTGAACATGTAGTAGATATCTGTATTTTCTTTGATATGTGAGAAAATACCTGACAGAAATAAACTAAGAAAGGAAAGGTTTATTTTGGCTCGCAGCTTGGGGGTTCACAGTCCATCACAGCGGGAAATCATAGCTCTAAGAATTTGAAGATCAGTGCCCTTTTCCCTTTCTATTCAGTAAAGGACCTCAGCCCTGGGGATTGTTGCATCTGTCTTTAGGGTTGATCTTCTCTCTCTCTCTTTTTTTTTTTTTCATTCTTTTTTAATTACAATTTCCACCTGCTCCCCGTTTCCCATTTCCCTCCCCTCCTCCCAAATATTGCCCCCTCCCCCCACTCCCCTCCCCCTATCCCCACTCCTCTTCTCCTCCCCCCACACCATTCCCCCTCCCTCTCGATACTGAAGAGCAGTCCAAATTCTCTGCCCTGCGGGAAGACGAAGGTCTTCTGTCTACGTCCAGGAAGGTGAGCGTCTAATCAGGCTAAGCTCCCACAAAGCCAGTTCATGTATTAGGATCAAAACCTAGTGCCATTGTCCTTGGCTTCTCATCTGCCTTCATTGTCCGCCATGCTCAGAGAGTCCAGAATCAACCCATGCTTATTCAGTCCCAGACCAGCTGGCCTGGGTGGGCTCCCAATAAATCAGTTCCACTGTCACAGTGGGTGGGTGCATCGGGTTGATCTTCTCTTATCAGTTAGACCTTTCTAGAACCACCCTCATAGTCACACTTAGACTTGTGTTTCCATGGTAATCCCAAATCTTGTCAAGTTGACAATGAAGATTAACCACAACACACAATGAAGGCTTTGAAAATATTTCAACTTGTTAAAAGGATGTATGTCCCAAATTAGTGGAACGCTTCCAGAATTTCCATGTAAAGACAAATCGTTAGTCTTCTGAGTTCTTTTACAAGTTTTAAAAACATGTTTCAGCATAGAGCAAGGTCCTATATAATGCTTACAGTGGAGCAAAATTCTTTTTCTTGCTTTTATTGAGGTATATATATTTTTCTCTGCTCCTCTCCTTCTTCCCCCTCTCCTTCTGCCCTCTCCTATGATCCCCACGCTCCCAATTTACTCAGGAGATCTTGCCTTTTTTCTACTTCCCATGTAGATTAGATCCATGCATGTCTCTCTTGGGTCTTCTTTGTTGTTTAGGTTCTCTGGGATTGTGAATTGTAGGCTGGTTTTCCTTTGCTTTATGTCTAAAAGCCAATTTTGAGTGAGTACATATTATATTTGTCTTTCTGGGCCTGGGTTATCACTCTCAATATAATGTTTTCTAGATCCATCCATTTGCCTGCAAGTTTCAAGATGTCATTATTTTTTTCTGCTGTGTAGTACTCCATTGTGTAAATGTACCACATTTTCCTTATCCATTCTTCAGTCAAAGGGCATTTAGGCTGTTTCCAGGTTTTGGCTATAACAAATAATGCTGGAGCAAAATTCTTAACCCAAATAAAATACATTCTTTTGAAGAAGAATTCCTCCATCTCTAAATCTACTATTCTTTATTAACCCATTGATGATTTCTGCTAAATCAAAAGTTCCGGAAGCTTTTTAGCCCAAAGAATCCTGGATTCAAAGTCAAATTGTTTGGTACATTAAGTGTTGATTCTCCATCTCTGACCTTCCAGAATGAAGCAGAAACTTGCCACTTAGCATTTTTTTGTAAAGTTTTTCAACTCAGTAGACTTGGGGATACATCGGGCCGCTCCTCCAGTTTCTGAGCTGTCAGGGAGTGATTGTTAATGATAGAGATACCTCCCCAGTCCTCACCTCCTTTTGATTATGTAGGGAAACCTGGTCCATTCTACAGGGCTTCTTCCTGCCATCACAATATTGGCCCTTAATTATGAAAGCTTTTGCCTGGAAAGCTGTGTCAGGGGTTAATGTGACTGTTTTTCCCTTATCCACAGATCACTTTACTGGAAGCAAACTCCCCAGAATGCTGCTTAGAGAGTTATTTATCTTTATAATTTGAAAAGGCCATGCTCATGCTCTGGTTGACTCTGGCTGAATCTTGCTATTGTTATTTTTCCTCTGTCACCTCCCACCAGTCTCATCAGCTAAAAAGATCCAAAACAGACTGCAAGAGAGAGTGGGTCAATAGCAAGCAGGTTTGGCCTTCTAAAGGGCATGACTGTTTTTTTCCTCCCCCCAAAATGGTTTATCACTGGATGCTAGAAGACAAGGACATGGATGGCTCTCCAGGGCTTTTTCCATCTTGAATTTGAATGAGCCTGGCTGCCGTGAATCGATAACAATCTTCACTTCATGCTTTTCAGCTGCCCTAATATGCTACTCAGATCACCACTGTAAAGCACGAGGTGGAGGGCACATGCTTTGTGTTGGAACGGTGCTCAAACTTTCATCCCAGCACCTTTTAGTGCCCAACTCAGACTCTCCCTTTAAAGCTTTTGCTGAGGCTTGAGGCTGATGATGATAGGGGGTGTAAGTAAGTGGCTTATATCCTACATTCCAGAAACCAGAAAGCAGCTTCTCTGACGATGCTCCCCTTTATCTGGAAGAACCTACAGCTTGGACACAAGAGACCCAAAAGAGATGGATGAGGAGCAAGGTTTAGGTCAGCCTCAAAGCCAGGTTCAAAGTAAATGTTTCTTTTCTTCTTTCCATCTTGAGCCCAGAATCCTAAACCCTCTCTAGATAGACCCCGGTTATCAGTTTGGTATATATCTCTCAAGACTTTCTTTATGCATATCCATCTATACATCTATATCTATACATACTATATATCTATATATACTGAAATATATATACTATATATCTATATATACTGAAAATAGAAAAGTTTTTAGAAATACAAAGCTATTTCATTCTACAACATTTCACCATTTAAAAAACCAGTGCTTCTTAACTGTTAGCTTACATCAGAAATACTTGGGAGATACTTGGGAGACTTACTTGCTAAATCACAAGTTTCTTTCTTTTTTTTTTTTTTTTTTTTTTTTTGGTTTTTCGAGGCAGGGTTTCTCTGTAGCTTTGGTGCCTGTCCTGGAACTAGCTCTTGTAGACCATCTTTTTTTAATTTTAAAAATTACATTGATTTGCCAACCCTAAGATGGCTCCCTTAGTTAGGATATATACTTCGCTGCTCCCATATTCACCCTTCCTATATCCCAACCATCCCAATACCCCGAGCTCCTCCCATCCTCCCCTTCTCACGTTTCTCACCCCATTTCCCCTTAGCCCAATGTCACCTCACCCGCAAGTTCCCAGTTTTTGCCCGGCAATCTTGTCTACTTCCCCTATCCAGGCGGATGACTATACGTTTTTCTTTGGGTACACTTTCTTATTTAGCTTCTCTAGGATCACAAATTATATGCTCAATGTCCTTTATTTATGGCTAGAAACCAATTATGAGTGACTCTAGAGGGGCTCGCAGGTGTCCAGGGAGATGTCCCCAGCTGGTACCTTGGGCAACTGAGGAAACCTGAAATGACCCTATCCTATACTGATGAATATCTTGCATATCACCTTAGAACCTTCATCTGGCGATGGATTGAGATAGAGACAGAGACCCAATTTGGAGCAACGGTCTGAGCTCTTAAGGTCCAAATGAGGAGCAGAAGGAGGGAGAACATGAGCAAGGAAGTCAGGACCACGAGGGGTGCACCCACCCACTGTGACAGTGGAACTGATTTATTGGGAGCCCACCAAGGCCAGTTGGACTGGGACTGAATAAGCATGGGTTGAAACTGGACTCTCTGAACATGAGGGACAATGAAGACTGATGAGAAGCCAAGGACAATGGCACTAGGTTTCGATCCTGATACATGAACTGGCTTTGTGGGAGCTTAGCCTGTTTGGATGCTCACCTTCCTGGACCTAGATAGAAGTGGGAGGACCTTGGTCTTCCTGCAGGGCAGGGAATTTGGACTGCTCTTCAGTATCTAGAGGGAGGGGGAATGGAGTGGGGGGAGGAGAAGAGGAGTGGGGGTGGGGGGGGAGTGGGGGGAGGGGGCAATATGTGGGAGGAGGGGGAGGGAAATGGGAAACGGGGAGCAGGTGGAAATTTTAATTAAAAAAGAATAAAAATAAATAAATAACTGAAAAAAAGACTTCTACCTTAAAAAAAATTAAATTGATTTATTTGGGGTGTGCGTGTGTGTGTGTGTGTGAGAGAGAGAGAGAGAAAGAGAAAGAGAGAGAGAGGGAGGGAGGGAGGGAGGGAGGGAGGGAGGGAGGGAGAGAGAGAGATTTTATTAAAGAACATGTGTGGAGGTCAGAGGACAAATTGATGTGGTCAATTCTCTTCTTCCACCATGTGGGTCCAAGTGATAGATTTGGTATCGAGCATCTTCATCCAATTTGCTGTCTTGCAAGCTCTAAATTTGTTCTTCTATAGTTTCTGATTCAGTAGGTCTAGTTTGGGGCTCAAGAATGAACTTTTCTGAAATATTCACAGGTAAGCTGAGGCTGCTGGTTCAAGGACTATCCTTCCAGGAAAGTCAACTAATTTAAGCAATATACTTGAGGATTTTTTCTGTGAAATTTCATTGTTATAACTGCTACCTAGCATTCCACAGTAGCATTTTATATATACTCATTCTATCCTGTTTACCTTGTGTCATTGTAGATAGCAACCCTCTCTTCCACCGTTTGCTTTTTATCATTCCCCGCATGCTCACAATAGAGTATGCTTGTGTGAGAAAATACTGAATCTTTTTGTCTTTCTATCCTTTAAGAGTGGCTTGCACATAATACACACTCAATGAAAGAGTGACAAAGAGATTGAATGTACCGTCTGATGCTGAGTGGGTATATGGTTTAGGGAGAGATTCAGGAAGCGTTCTAGATACCTGAAACCTCCAGATGTGATATTAGTGTTATATTGGTAGACAGTGTGTGTTGGAGTGGGAAGAGGAGGCATATACTCATGGAAAATTTTGGCTTGTAAGATGATGCCTAGATTTCCCCCACCTCTTCTTCCCCATCCCCCATCCGTCACTGTCTCCACATCCGCAACAAAAAGAGCAGTGACTACATGGTGGCAAAAGAGATTCTGGTAAGATGCTAGGGATTTAATGCTAACATGTTACCGGAGGCAGAAAGAACTCATATTGCACTTTAATATTATCATCTGAAAGACAGAATGGTACTGGCAATGGCTACAAATGAGCGTTCATATTCCAAAATCCTGAAATCTGACATGCTCTGAAATAAAAACCCGCTTGCTTGCACAATAATATGAGGCCCCAAAGCCTATGCAATTATTGAGAACTCTGAAACACTTCTGGTCTCATGCATTTCAGAAAAGGGGCACTAAACCTGTACTGGTTTTACATTTGGAATTTAACATTTTTCATTTGAAAAGCATAAGGCATTCTTATCACTTTGGTCCTTATCTCCTCTGCCTAGAGTATGATAGTTTGCTTGCAGAGAAACATTTGCTATAGTCATATGCAGATACGTGACATATCTCCACTGGATTTGCAATATGTTTTCTTCTGATCGGTCACATTTCTTTACTAAGGCATGAATTATAATCCTCTGCTCATGGAATACAGCAACAGAAGTCACACGTTCATAGAATTACTATTAGTTTGATACCATACGAAAATTTGAGGGTCACAGAGGCATTTTAAGGTGCTATTTCTGTTTTTGAGAAGTTTGTATGTTAGGTGGGAAGGAACATTAGACATTTACATACAAACCAGCCTAGCAATGATACGTGCTGATGAATCATTAAGTGCCCATAAGTATAGCATAAATCTATTGGATCTATAGTCACCACCTTCCACATCAAATGCTGACAAAGATTCTCTGCTTGGCAAAGTGTGGACAGGATTCTGAACCCCCTCAGCCCATCGGCAAGCACGTAAACTACAGTTTTAGCAAAGTAACCTGGTAATTCAAGTGACCGGTCACCGTAGCCTCATCAGCAAGAATCCTGTTAGGTTGATTTGGCCAGAACCCTCAGGTCCGCTGATGATTCTGCCTAGTAGTTTTCTATCCACTCTCCTTTACTGTGTACTTCGGCTAAAAATTCTCAGTCTATATTTGGAGTCAAACCTAATCTCTCTCTTCCCCTGAAAAATCCCCTTGTGCTAGACTTGCACCATTCCAATGGTCCTGAGTAAAGCTTTCACAAATGATACTAATTTTTAAAAGATTCATCATCATCACCGCCATTATTACTATTTAATTACATGTATATGTGTGTCTCTGTGTGGGTATGCATATGTGAATGAAGATGGCTTTGTTATCCAGAAGACGGTGTCTGATCCCATAGGGCTAGTTACACGATGTGGGTGATGGGAACTGAACTCAGGTCTTCTACAAGAGCAGTATATTCTTCTAACTACTGAGCCATATCTTGAGCCTCAATCATAAAATAGTTAAATGATAATGGAAGTATAGCTACTTTCAGTAAAAAATACATCACAAAATTCGTATGTTATTTCAGACTTAGAATAAATAAGTGAACATAGAATTATCTTATTAAGAATTTTTATATTACCTCATGGTATGATGGCATTGTTTAGGAAGCTGAGACAGGAAGACCAAGAGTTTGAAGACAGTCTTGGTTACATAATGAGTTCCTGGATGTCTAATAGGTTCAAAGATAATCTGAACTATATGGCGAGAATTTTTCATTACAGAAAAGCTATTAGTATAGCTCAATAGTAAAGTGCTTGCCTAATGTGAATCCCCACAACTACAAAAGAATTATTTGTATTAATTATATGATAAAATTATTTTTAACATATTAGATTACATATATTATTAAATTTAGTTCCACCTATCTTTTAACTTTAAAATGTGCTTATTAGATAAGTTAAAGATATTTATATGGCTCCCATTATCATCCTGTTGAACAGATCTAGTGTAAATAATGCATTATAAAAATTTGTATAAATAAAAGTCTGCTGAACTGGGATAATCCCAGAGGAGACCGGACTATTGTTCTCAAATGATGCAAACATCACTCAGACTAACTTAATCAAGCACAAATGCATATGTGCACACAAAATGAAGGACTTTAGTGGCTCACATAACTGGGATCTCTATACAATATTTGACACTGTCAGAAGCTACATCAAACACTACTATAATGAAGAGTGGAGACAGCCTGAGTGTTTCTGACTGTTTGAGCCCAATACTAGTGCCCTAAGCAAGCAAACCAAGCAGTAAAATTAGGGACTCATTTTCCATCTAGCTTCAGTAGAAAATTCCAATGGAGAACCCTAATTGGCCTGGTAAAACCTGTGGCTGCGGAGTCCAATGCTCTCTAATTGCGAGCTTTTCTACAGTTCCCTACAGAGGGGAAAATGTTCTCCAGTGGAACGAGAAAAGGGGAATTAGGAAACTAGATGTGAAAGGCAAAAATCAGCATGTACAGTACAGCAAAAGTGTACATATGTAAATGCAATTAAGACAAAAAGATAAATGTACTTTAGAGAAGTTAGTGTGCTTCAGAACGCCAAGGACCTTTTTTCCAGATTAAGTTTTCTTTCTTTCTGTTTAGTCAGAGAAATATTTTTAAGGTTTTATAACAGGGTGGAGAGATGGCTCTCCCATTAAAGGCTAGGCTCGCAATCAAAAATATAAGAAATATGCTTTAAAGTTTCGTCTCATTCCTTCTCTCTGGCTCAACATCTCTCCCCTTTTAGTGAGCCATGGTGGTGGTGATGGTGGTGGTGGTGGTGGTGGTGGTGGTGTGTGTGTGTGTGGTGTGTATGTGTATTCAAGCACAAAAACATAACCTGCTATGTCTTTATAATGTTACCTGTGTGTATTTAGTCTTAGGGCTGACAATTTGGTGTTAGATAATTGATATGCTCTACCAAAGAGGAGACAATTTTTTCCACTTTCAGCATTCTTTAGTTGCCTGTATAGCTCTTTGTCTAGGGTTGAGTTTTATGTTCTCCATGGTAGCATGTCTACTGGTACATCCTTGCTTGGGTCATCAGTATTCTGGAATAAAATGCACAGCAATGCAGTAGAAAATATTTATCAACTAACTTCTTGGACTTAAAAAACTAGGTGCTCTGATGTGCAGTGTTTGTCAATTTTCCATGTTGTAAATTCTGTCACCATGGCAGATTTCAAATTTTCAACGTATGGCCACTGAACACAGAATTGATAAACATGCCGCTAAAGTGAGCACAGAACACAGATTCGGAAATAGGTGTGCATAATCAACCTTCATCTCTCCGCATCTGTATTCCAGCTTTCTCCTGGCTCATTTCTATCAGACTTCTGTGCCCTTCAACAAAGCTATATAGAACAGAATATAAAACTTATTATTTGCAAACATTGTTCCAGAAATTCTCTCTGTATATCTCCTCTCTAGCTTCCTCAGATGAAGCTCCTTAGGTTTCTTAGCTTTTCTCTTAGGTGAAGGTAAGTAATTGTTTTGTGGTTTTAGGGCAACTGACTCCCAGATGAATGAAGATTTCTTCGTTCAAAATGGTTTTCCAGGTAAAACTAGTATGGAGGAGCTTAAATCGAAAACAATAAGAGATCTTAATCCAAAGAAATTTCAAGAGAGTTTCTCCTCACTAGTTTGTGTCTGCTAAAAATAACAGACTGCTATCACTACGTACCTATCAACATGACTAACATAAAAATAGTGACTCGGGCAAAATACTGGCAAGGAGGGAGAGAAACTGAATCACTAATTTATTTCTGGGAGAGATGCAAAATGGTACAGTCACCTTGAACAATTGTTTGTCAGTTTCATTAAAATACAACAAGCTAAAAAGGGTTCTGGGGAGTAGGAAGGGGATAAGAGAGGGCAATTGGGGTGTAAAAAAAAACCCAAAGTAAATTATAAGTATGTATGTGTGCACAAAATTGCTAAGGAGTTAACAACAATAGAAACCCAACTAAGAATGCAACTGCAATGCCTTTCATTCCTGGGCATTTATCCCAGTGAAATGAAATTTTATATTCACACAGAACCTGAACACAAATGTTCAGCACAGTTTTTTTTTATCATAGCAGTCATGTTATGGGCCAAATGTTTACGAGGCTCCCAAAATTCGTATGTTGAAACCCTGGTTTTAGGAGGTATGGAGTCTTCAGTAAGTAGTAGGTCTTGCGAGTGGTACCCAAATAAATAAAGATGCATACACCCCAGAGAACTTCCTTGACTTCTTCCAAGCATATGGGGATACATGAAGTTGGCAGCATTTGATCTGGAAGAGGGTCTCAGTTCTGGCAATATGCTCAGCCTGATCTCAGATTTCCAGCCTCAAGGACAGTGGGCACTAATTCTCTGCTGTTTGTAAGGAAGGTACTGACTTTGCCTGTTTTGTGCTGTTATTACAAAATCGCCTAGACTGTGTAACTTGTAAATAGTAAATTTATTTCTCATTAGTGGTGATCCATGGACCTACATAAGTTCCAGGACTGTACAGCATGCAACACAAGCATACAGAGTGATTTCAAGTAAAACGGGAACTCTAAGGAGGATAAGTCTTACTTCAGTGTTGGGGTACTATACCACATCTTTGCAAGTTGTTACCATTTGGAGAAACTGAGAATAGTGTACGTGTGATCTCTTTCTTATTTTCTTATAACTATATACAAATCTATGCTTTTCAATTAAAATTTCAATGAAAAAGAAAAGGTTAGAAAAACTGTAAAAAAAATAGGGAGTGGGGAGGAAGATCCTTGATCCCATCTGACTCCAGAGTTCTTCAGTAATCAGTTTTATTCTAATGGGGACCTTTAATTGCCTCGCTTCCTCCAGATGTCCTCATGCTTCAGCTCTGACCTTTTCCTCCACTAATTTCTTGGTTTTAATTCTCACTTTCCCACGCTATTCTAACTTGCGGCTGTGTGTTGAATGCACATTTTAAAAAATCATCTTCCCATTTCCCTTATCTCATACACTTATTTTGACTTCTGGTATTCTTACTGATGACCTGTTTGCCTTTTTAAAAAAATAAAGTAAAATGAGGAAACATGAAGATACTATCAATGTTGAAAATCCTGGCTCATGGCATTACATGGCTAGATTGTTCCAGTCGGATCTGGCAAACCTTGCTTGTCCAGGCCAAGTCTTTTCCATTTTAGTCATTTTTTTGTGACCTTCCTATGTAGCCCCAGATATTCTGAAACTCTCTATGTAGACCAAGTTACTTTTAAACTCATAGAAACCCACTTGCCTCCATCTCTAGAGTGCTGGGGTTGAAAGTGTATGCATCTTTAATTTAGATTAGTCATTTTAGGGTATGTTTAATAAGAATAGAAGTCTTGGATTTAGGCAGACATAGGTTTAAACTTTTCTTTAGATTTGTTTTTATGTGTATGGGTGTTTTACCTGCACATATACATGTGGACCACATGCATCTAGCACATGCAGAGGACAGAAGAGGCTGGCAGAGCCCCTGGATCTATAGTTACCAGAAGATTGTAACCACCATGTGGGCGCTGGGAATTGAACACAGGTTTTCAGGTTTTCTGCAGAGCAAGTTCTCTAAACCACTGACCCATCTCTCCAAGCCCAGACATGTTTTAATTAAGGGTCTTCCATTTAGGGACTGTGGTTTTAAGTTACTGAGTTGAGGATAATAACAGTCAGGTTTTATAGGACTGTCTTCCTTGTTTACATCTTTAGATAATGCCCTGTAATCCCAAAGTTTTTAAGACTATGTATGTGTTATCGACTACAAAGGTAATTAATATCTATGGTGCTGAGGTGACCTTGAATTTGAAATACATATATCTCATAATTTACACCTTGATTATTTCCCTAGATTTGAGTATTCCTTGAATTTTGTCTTTCCTTATATAGCCTACATCCAAAATCAGGGACTGTAGCTCCAAATCCACATAGAATTTCCCTTCACTGTGCTCCCCACCACCCACGCACAGGCACAACCATCTCTCAACTGTCCGCTGACAATAGTCTCCCCAAGAGGTTTGGTTTCTGCTCTCTTACAGTCTACTCTCCTCTGAAACCTAAAGCTGATTACCTCACTCTCCTGCCTGAGACCTTCCAATATCTCCCCTGAACAAGTGCTTTGAATAAGACTGCCAATCGTGTCCCCGACCAAAGTCCACAAGGCCTCCACAATGAAGACTTCCCTCGCTAATTTCTTCTGCAACGAGGCTCTCCAATGTTCCTGATATTTCTGTCAAACCAGCCTCCTGCGAATTCCTTAAGCATATCAAATTCCTTTCTCCCTTCATGCTCATGAAGTAGTTATGCCATAGGCCTGGAGCACCCCTCCCCCTTTGGGGCCTGCAAATTGCTCAATTTTAACCTCTAGGTCTTGGCTTCACTAACACCTCCTTAACGATTCATTCCTATACCAACCAAATCCTCCATTTCAGTCACGCTAACATTTTGTTATCTTTTCTTTTTATTATCAGTGTTGGCATTTGAACTGAGGGCTTTATGCATACAAGGAAAATGCTCTATCACCGAGCTCCACCCCCAGCCTTCCAGACGCCCCACCACCAAAGGGATTATCAAGGCATGTATCATTATATATTTCTTCCTGTTTTTATCTGGCTTTCTCCACCGGAATGCAAGCTCCATGAGAGCAGGGACTTTGAACAGCATGTTGTTGCTTCCTGCTTCTTAGCATTCTTTTGGCACACAGAAGGCCCTAAGTAAATATTTGCTGATTTGAAAATATTCCAAAAAGTCATTGGAGTATGTCTATTTCCCCATCTGTGTTCAGAAATATACTAGATATATGTTCCTATATGCATGCATGTGCTCACAGTTAACCTTAGTCCCCCTTTTTACTGTAGGCAACTTATAACACAGAAAGCTTCTCCATAAATGGTCATGGAATGTGTATATGGAGAAAGAGTCCTCTGTGATCTTCTTGGTCACAAGCAATAGCGATGAGTCTGCTATCTGCTTAGCCATTTTTAGGGTATTTTCCTAAATCTGGTGCCCTCCAAATGAAGGACACAAGCTGCCTACACAAGCTAATAGATAAGAGTCAAGGCAGTTAGGGAAAGCGATGCCAGAGGAAGCTGTGGGCTAATGATGGCAGTGAAGAACTGGTTTTCAGTGGGGAGTGGAGATGGGGTTCTCGGGTCACTGCAGTCGTTCTCAAACTTCAGTGTCTGTAAGGAAGCAGTGACTCTGATTGTAAGCCTGAGATAGGGTGACCATGTATCTTGGTGTGTCTGGGTATTTCCCAGTTTTATGACTAAGATTGAAGCAATCCCTCATCTCTAGGAAAACTCAAATGACTGATCAGATTGCTTCTGGGGTGAGCTATTTTAATATAAGACCCTCTAGTATTTCTGATATACATGGCACCCAGGCCATGAGTTGAATCCTGGGTAACATGGATTAGAGGCTTGGTGGTAGCTCAACATACTTCAGTGACTGTTCTCCATTCTGATTCCAAATAATAGCATTGGCTCAGCTGCTGCTGTTCTCTTTCCAACCCCAGCTAAAAGGAACACTCTGTAAGTCTTCAATTGATTCAAGAAGATTGAAAATGCAGGGCTAAGTGATTAAACCTCTTACAGATGGAAGAACATTTAAACGTCCAAATTGCTTGAGTACTTCAAAAATAGGGAGAAATGGCCAAATTGTATCACCCAGAAAGTCCTAAAATAATCAACTAAAAAGAGCTACTCAGACTGTGAGTGGCATGGTGTCATATCTTCTCAGTTTGTTGACCTCTCTACTTCCATGGCCGTGGCTAGAGTTCTTCCACGATCTCCGAAATGTGAACCTTCCCATCAAGCCTGCAGATACTGTCACAGGCACCTTTCGACAAGTTCAGCAGTCATTTTTCTGTGGGTCCTGCGTGTCCTTTTCATGTTGGCTTGCTAAATGTCAATGTTTTTAAGCTGCCTTCTGAATATTTGTTTTATCCATAGATCTGTGCTGCTCTCAACCTTGGTCAGAGAAGCTTCTTACTGCAGTGGGTTACAGTTAATGAAGAGACTCATAATTGGTCACGGTGTTGACATCAAGTGACTGTGATCACTCTCAATCTCCCCTCACACAAGGCTCAGGTCTCATTGAGGAAGAGGAGACAGAAAATGTTGAGAGCCAGAGGAAGTGAATGACTGCAACAAAACTATGTGTTTTGTTTATGACATGGTTGTTGTGTACACAAACTCATAGCAACTGTAGTTACCTGCACAAGACCTACATACAATCATACCAGTAAAAAATTTCAGGATGGAGGTAGAAGGGCTTCTGAGGCCTAAATCTATCTGAGGAGCTATTGGTGTCTTCTTTAGGATACAGAATAACTTTTCCTTAGGGGGTAGCCACTGGCAGATTTCCCATGTCTCAGTAGGCATTCCCACGGCTATGTGCATATGGACAGCACTGACT
Source organism: Chionomys nivalis (assembly GCF_950005125.1). NCBI lineage: Eukaryota > Metazoa > Chordata > Mammalia > Rodentia > Cricetidae > Chionomys > Chionomys nivalis. Next base: position 95,187,245 of record NC_080112.1, read on the forward strand.
GGACTTTAGTGTTTTATAAAAAGGCTTGAAAGTAGAAGATATATTGGGGTGGAGTAGCAGATTGGGTTGGAGGGTTAGAGTCGAGTCAGGGGTGAGTACAATTCTAAGATGCATTACATATATCTCACACATCTGTGAAATTTCTAAAGAAAAAAAAAAGGCCATGGCATTTTCACAGGGGTGAATTTAAATCTGTAGGTAGTTTTGATTAGTATTGATGTCTTAACAATATTAAATCATTCAATCCATGAACACAGGGTACCTTTCTATTTATTTAGGCTTTTAAACTTTATTTCAACATTGTTTTACAATTTTCACCACAGAAATCTGCATATTAATCATAAGCACATATAAGTATGAATGATTTTTGCTTGTTGATTCTGTATTCTGCAGCATTGCTGAATTCATTTATTACCTTTGGTTACTTCAAAACATTTAGCATTTTCTCTATATAAAATTCTGTCATCCGTGAATAAAGACAGGTTTACTTTTTATTGAAAATTTTTATGACTTGAACTTTTCTTGACTAATTGACAAAATTTTTGTTTCAATTGCTTTATTTTAATTTTTTATTCATTTCTTAGCTTTTTGTAGTTAATTGTCAAAAATTGTATATACTCAAGGAGTGCAAGGTTGATTCAGTATATGCACACACAGAGACATGCTTACCATTATCAAATTAATTAGCACTCTATATTTACCCATTTTCTGTTACCACAATACAGTAACCAGGGTGAAATAACTATAAAGAAAAGAAAGTTGGCCGGGCGGTGGTGACGCACATCTTTAAGACCAGCACTTGGGAGGAGGCAGGCGGATCTCTGTGAGTTTGAGGCCAGCCTGGTTTACAGAGTATTTCAGGACAGCCAAGTCTATACAAAACCTGTCTTAAAAAACAAAAAACAAAAAAACAAAAAAAAGGAAGGAAGGAAGGAAGGAAGGAAGGAAGGAAGAAAGAAAGAAAGAAAGAAAGAAAGAAAGAAAGAAAGAAAGAAAGAAAACAAAGTGTAGATACTTCACAAGTTTGGTTGAAAGTCCAACATTCAGTAGTTATTTTGATGTCATGGCTATAGTAAGTGGGTAAGTAAGAAAATATATAATCAGACAGAAAAGAAGAGGGTTTGGGTAGGAACAGGTTTCTTCTTTTTTGTTGCTTATTTGTTTAATATTAGTTTTGAGACAGGGTTCATATATCCCAAGCTATCCTTGAACTTTCTACATAGCTAAAGTTGATCTTGAACTCTTGATCCTCCTACATCCACATTCTGAGCGTTGGTATTACAGGCATGTGCCACCATGCACAGTATATACAGTGCTTAGCATTGAACCCAGGGCCTCTTGCATGTTAGACAAACACCTTCCTGACTGAGCCAATTTTGTTATTTTTATGACAACTCACTATTGAATACTAATTTATACTCTCCAAGGGCACCTCCTTAAATTATCCAATAACCTTTCAGTAAGCCCCACCTCTTAAAGGTCCTCACTACCAATATTGCCTCAACGGGGAGACCAAGCTTCTAATACATGAACTGTTGACATAAAACCTGCATCAAGCTGTGTATTACCACTTTCAATTAAGAGTGTGTGTGCGTGTGTGTGTGTGTGTGTGTAGTAAATACCGTTAAGACTCTCTTTGTAACTTTCAAGTAACTAATATAGTATTATTTACTATTATGATCCTGCTGCATATTAAATCTTGGGAACTCATTCATCTTGTACCTGAAAGCCTGTACCCTTTGGCAAACATTCTTATTTTCTCTCCCCAGATGTTGGGTACCATTGTTCTGCTCTGCTTAATACCTTACTCGTATCTTTATTGCTGATTAATAATAGTTCATTATGTACTACAATGCTTTCATTCATTTCTTTGTTGACGGGCACTTAGATTGTTTCTGTACCTTGGCTATTGTGAATAACAGTGCAATGGGCCTAAGGAGGCAAATATTTCTTGCAGGTATTGATTTAATTTCTTGGGCTATACACCAAGAAATGGGATTGCTGAATATCTACTAAGAAGTGAGATTGCTGAATAGTAGAACCTATTTTTAAATTTTTGAGGAAACTCCATATTGCGAACCATAATGACTGTACTAATTTCCATTCCCACCCACAGAGTAGAAAGGTTCCCTTTTGTTCATAGCCTTGCCAACACCTTTATTGCTTGACTTGTTTTGATAATAGAAATCTTCAGAAGTGTTGGGTGCTATCTCACTGTGCTTTGGATTTACTTTTCTCTGATGATTACTGGTACTGAACAACTTTTCATGTAACTGCTGGTCATTTGCCTGTCTTTTGGCACAATATCTATCTAGGTCTTTTGCCCATTTTAAAATCAGATTAGTTGTCCTTTTGCTATTGAGTTGTAGGAATTCCTTATACATTTTGAATATTAGTTCTTTATCAGATACCCTGGGCATCCATGCCATTAAACACTTGCCTCTGAATATTTTTGAGAAATACTGCACGAAAGTTGTTAGCACTATGATGCTGATGAAGGGCCTTGCAAGTCAGGCTTTCGGAGTCAACTAATGACATGGGGTAGGAGGTGAGCTCTGTTCTTCTTCCTTTAGTTATGGTAAAGTAGGCTGTCATTTTCCCCTCTATAGCTGAGCCATGGCGAAGGGAACAGAATAAAGTAAGTTAAAAAACCATAAAGCCCACTGTTCTTACTGACTCTGCCAGTTTTTTCTAGTGTTTCATTGTTTTAATGGAAGGGTGGAGTTTTCAAGATTCCCACCTCTGTCATTTTCACTGACATCATTCCAGCAAGTACTGTAGCAATGGTACTTAGTAGCAGCTGTGAATCCTTTGTACCGCAATCTCCTGGGATATTGCTAAGGAAAGCTGCAAATAAGCGACAGGTGTGGTGCATGATTCAGGCCTTCTCCCTCTTTCCCACGTCACAGGGTTTCCGTTCCTCGTCTATGGACTTTGAGCAGCTCTTTCAAGTTGCCTCCACTCTTCTCAAGCTTCCAATACCACTTTTTTTTTCTTTTCGAAACAGGCTTTCTCTGTTTGTAGCCTTGTCTGTCGTAGAACTTACTCTGTAGACCAGGCTGGCCTCGAACTCACAGAGTGCAGGAATTAAAGATGTGGGCCACCACCGCCTGGTGCCCAGTAACACTCTTACTGATGATCTCACTTTAGCCCCACAGATTCCACAGTTGCAAAGCTTTCTGCAGCTTATTTGTATCTCTCCTAACAACACAGGTCTGAGGTCTTCCGCGGTTCAGGCCCTGTGTTTGTACCTACTAGCCATGTGATGTTGAACAAACAAAGAAGAAAGCATATCTCTTAATGTCGGTCAATCCTCTCATCCTCCAAGGGCCTATGTGAAGGCTACAGAAGATAATTTCTACACTGCACAAGTAAACAAAGAAGAAAACATATCTCTTAATGTTGGTCAATCTTCTCATCCTCCAAGGGCCTATGTGAAGGCTACATAAGATGATTTCTACACTGCACAAACAAACAAAGAAGAAAACATATCTCTTAATGGCAGTCAATCCTCTCATCCTCCAAGGGCCTATGTGAAGGCTACACACAATAATTTCTGTACTGCTCTTAGAACAGTGCCTCGATGTCCTCGACATCATCATCACATTATCTCTTGTCAGTAAGGAGTGTGTTTGATTCTACCACCAGCACTTGTGTTCTTTAAAATTCTATTTCCTTGAATCTTTAGTATCCATTTCTTTAAAGCCCTGGAGAGACTAGGAATGCAAAGGACATATCAACATAATAAAGACTATACAGGTCTCCCTCCGCCAACCTCATCCTACGTGGAGAAAAAGTCAAAACATTTCCAGTAAAATCAGGACGAGGCAAGAAATGAGACAAGGATGCTCATTCTCCCTGCTCCTGTTCAACATGGCTCCTGAAATCTTAGCTAGAGCAGTAAGACAGTGAAGGAGAGAAAGTGCAGACAAGTAGGAGAAGTAAAAGTATATGTATTTACAGGTGATATAATTATATCCGAAAAAGACTCTATGTGAAATCTACTTCAGTTGATAAACACATTCAGCAAAGCAGCAGAACAAAAAAATTACTACACAAATAGCAGTAGCCTTCATATATACAAATGATAACCCCTCGGAGAAGAAATCAAGAAAACAATTCCATTAGCAAATAGCCTCATAAAATATCTTGGACTGAATCTCACCAAGGAAGATTCAATCTACCTTGTGACAAGTGAAACACGGTAACAAGTGAAAGACTTGTACAACAAAAACTTTAAAACTCCGCTAAAAATTGAAAAAAGTTACCAGAAGATGGCAAGATCATGAACCAGTAGGGTTAATACAGTGAAAATGTCCATAGTATCGAAAGCAATCTATGGATTCCACCCAATGTCCATCATGTTCATATGGAAACACAAATTACTCAGGACAATCATGGCCTACATTTTATTCAAATATCCATATTTAAAATGTTCCAAACCAAAATAAAATACAACTTAAAAAAAGAAAAAAACAAAACAAAAGCCTAACTCTACTTTCCTCCACAAAATTTTAGCCCCTTCTCTTTAACTCCCAAATCTCTCCAAACTTGTTTTTTCTTATTCACCAGCCCCTTCCTTCCATTCTTGCTTCTATCACTTTCCACATTTCCCCAAGGCATTAAGGGGAAATTCCTTAATTCAAGTGACACTCCCGGTTTTCAGTTTCATGATGTGTCTGTTTCAAAGTTTTTACATTTACATATTTATTTATTGAGAATGGCGATGCATGCCATAACATGCAAACAAAGGCCAAAGGCCATCTTGGGGAAGTTAGTTCTCTCCTTCTTCCATGTAAGCTGCGGAGATTGAGCTCAGGTTGTCAGGCTCTGACGGCAAGCACCTTTATCCCCTGAAGCATCTCACTATCTCCACCTGCTCTTTCTTAATGCCCAACTTTTTGCGCATCATTTTCCAGTCCCTATGTACTTATTACGTCCCTTTGCTGCAATAGGAGCCAGTCTTATGTCTCTGTACTTTAAGGAGTAGTGACACCCTTTTAGCCCTAGTAGTTCTCAGTAGTTTAGTTAAAGATCTCTGGTCCACCATTATTTTTAGGAGAAAATTTGGTGCCTCAGTCCTAAGTAAGAGTTGTAAAGTTATGTGAGCTAGCCTCTATACACCAGAATATACGGAACCTATAGTGTCTTTCTTAATTCTGATACCACTATTTTCAATATCTACTTCCTTTTGCAATTTCACAGTTATTTTAATAAACAGAGATCCCGTTTTATCTTTGGTTTCTTTTTATGTAGTGTTGGCAATCCACAGTTAAGCACAGTCCAAAAGATTAAATGAAAAATTATAGAAGCAAACACTTCATACGTTTTCAATTTTACTGTTCTGAGAGTAGCATGATAAAAATCTTAACATTATTGTAATCCATCTCACCTATAATAATACATTTTGCGAGAACAACCATATTCACATAAAGTTTATTATATTGTTATAACTTCATTATTTTATTAATAATGCTGCCAGTATCTCACTATGCTTTCATAAATTAAATTTTATAATAGGAAAGAATATATAGGTAAAAATAGCTTGCATATGGTTAGGTACTATCTGAGGAAAGTATGTTCCATGTGTAAAGGGGGAAACTTCTGTGGTTATCAATATTACATATTTTATTGTTGACATACATTTATGAAAATGTTTCCTGTTAGTCATCCTTTAATAAAGCTATTAGCTTGTAGCTCTACCTTTCACATTAAAATAACAAATGTGTCAAAAATATTCATAAAATTTCCCATGCCTGGCACTGGGCTTCTTGTTAGTCTATGACTCTTCAGGGGAGAATTATCATTTAAACTATATACATATGTACACACACACATATATGTACATATATATTAAATAAATATAAAATAATGTATTTCCTTATGACTTTTCAAATATTGTTAGTGTTCCTTAGCCTTCCTTCCTTTCCCTTCTGTTGATCTTCCACGCTCCCTGGTTAAAGTTCTGCCTGTTTTTCTATTCCCCCAGTGCCAGGTCCATCTCTACAGCTCCTTTTCTCTGCCCCCTCACCCATTTTTACTTTCCTGGTTTGGGAAACTTCCCTTCAAGTTGGTCAGGGTAGCCCAAGAGACTCCCAAAACAATATAGGATGAGGTAGAAATGATCTAAATATAATACTCACATCTGAAATTCTAAAAAAAAAATTAAATCATAAAGTTAGTTTCCCAGTCCTTGGTGGTATCATATTATTTTCCTAACATTATTTTCTAGAAACCAATGAGGTAAATTTGAACTCAGTTTAAGTTAACCCATTTCAAAATGCACAGATTTCTCAGACTTAATGTTTTATTTTATTATTTTTTATATGAACATTGTACCTAGATCTCTCCTCCCTTCCCCCAAACTGTGTCTACCCTCTCAAATTTATATTTTCTTTATTATCATTTCATATATATATATATGCATATATACATACATGTATATTCAATCTACCAAATGCATTTACAGTTGTCTTCTAAAGACTTCAAATATAAGTGAGGTTCAGTCTCACAATCTTTTCCTGAGCCCGACTGTTCAGTCCTTCTAGGTTGACTGATGTATGTATGGTACTCATGTATGAAATTTTGAAAAAAATGTAAAGAAAACCTCGATAACTAAAATAAGAATATCCTTAACAAGCAGAAAACATTGTTAGCAAAAGAAAGTGCTCTGCCCTGCGAAAAGTCAAAGATCCAACTTCGAAGCTCTGAAGTGGGAGAGGTACTGCAATCTTGATAGAAATAGTCTGAGCCTTGTCTACTTCCAATATCCAGGAGGATAAATATATGTTTTTCTTTGGGTTTATCTTCTTATTTAGCTTCTCTAGGATCACGAATTATAGGCTCAATGTCCTTTGTTTATGGCTAGAATTCACTTATGAGTGAGTACATTTCATATTCATCTTTTTGGGTCTGGGTTATCTCACTCAGTAAAATGTTTTCTATTTCCATCCATTTGCATGCAAAATTCAAGATGCCATTGTTTTTTATCGCTGAGTAGAACTCTAATGTGTAGATGTGCCACATCTTCTTTATCCATTCTTCCATTGAGGGGCATCTAGGTTGTTTCCAGGTTCTGGCTATTACAAATAGTGCTGCTATAAACATAGTTGAACAGATGCTTTTGTAGTATGATTGGGCATCTCTTGGGTATATTCCCAAGAGTGGAATTGCTGGATCTTGAGGTAGGTTGACTCCCAGTTTCCTGAGAAACCACCATACTGATTTCCAAAGTGGTTGCACAAGTTTGCATTCCCACCAACAATGGATGAGTGTTCCCCTATCCTCTCCAGCATAGGCTATCATTGATGTTTTTGATTTTAGCCATTCTGACAGGTGTAAGATGGTATCTCAAAGTTGTTTTGATTTGTATTTCCCTGATTGCATATATTTATCCTCCTGGATATTGGAAGTAGACAAGATCACTAGGCAAAAGTTGGGAGCATGGGAGTGGGTGTAGGGGTGGGTGTCGGGTGGGGTAAGGGGAGAAGGGGAGAGGGAAGGGAGAAAGGAAAGACTGGAGAGAGCTTGGGGGAGTGGGAGGGTGGAGATGGAGGAAGGGCTGATATAGAAGCAGGGAAGAAGATATCTACATTAAGGGAGCCATTTTGGGGTTGACAAGAAACTTGGCTCTAGAGGGGATTCCAGGTGTCCACGGGGATGTCCCCAGATAATAGGTTTTTTAATGAGACATTAGAATATTCTTGATGATAGTTTTTATTAAACATAGAGTTTGCAAATATTTTCTCTTGTTATGTATGTTGGGTTTTTTTTATTGTTTTGTTTTGTTTCAAGTCAGGGTTTCTCTTTGTAGCCCTGGATGTTCTAGAACTTGTTCTGTAGACCAGACTAGCCTCAAACTCAAAGATCTGTCTGCCTCTATTGGGATTAAGGCTTGTGCTAGAATTAAAGGCGGGGCCACCACTGCTCAGTCTGTCTTTCCACTGTCTTGATAACGTCTTTTGAAGCACAGATACTTTTAATTTTGATAAAGTCCAATTTAATTTTTGTCTTTGGTTCCTGGTGTTTTGGGTGAACACTGGTTTAATGTAAAAATAGCAATCTGGGGGGGGATTTCTGCTCACATTCTGCTTCCTGCAATGGCTTCCAGGATGCTTGATTCACCACAAGTACGGCCCACTGTTTTTTTCTGAGTTACCATAGAACAAAAAGAGTTTGAGGTGATAATAAGGTACGTGATGATGCATAAATATTGCTGTTTCTTACTCAGATTCAGTCATTTTATTTTAAAAATAAAAACTTACCATTCTCTGGATTGTGAGAAGCTTCTGGTTCCATTCAAGAGCTCTGAAACTGTTCTTAGAGTTCCATCGTGTCCTAGTGGCTTTACATCAGAGCAGATTTTCAGACATTCCTACCCTAGTTTGCTAATTTCCTCCAGCGGACAACTGAACATTTGCAAATTTTCATGTCTTCATTTGTTTACTAACCACATCTTCTAACCTAATTAAGTTGTCTGGATACTTCTCACGGTACTTGGCAAAGGTGATTAATAAACTTTATTGGATTTAAAATTAGATCTAATGCTTATGTCTTTAGGTTGAACAGACCATTTGGAAAATAAAGTCAGCCGTCTACAAGCAAGCTCCTTGCATGCTTCAAGATATGGTGAAGAAATGGAATTGCGTTGTAGGTGAGGATGGGGGAAAAAGGAGTTCAAAACTACAAAGGAAGGAGAGCAATGGTACTGGGATCAAAATTTTTTTAGCTGATATTTTCATCTACTAATAAAAACAAACTATTTTAAGTAGTCTTATGACTCACAACAATTAGCAAACAATTACGAAGAGCTGACATACTGCCCTCACTCAGCTTACTCTAATATTAATTTCTCAAATAACTGAGAAATACACATTTTTGCAACACCAGTAACTAAATTACAGTTTGTTCATCCTCCTCAGCTGACCTTTAAAGACTGGAGAGGAGCAAGCACCAAACAAGAAAATTTTAAAGGACGGCACAGAAAAGGTTGTCCAGGGCAACAGCATCTGAGCAGTACAGAGAAGCAGGGTCAAAACTGCCTTGCAAATGCCATTGGTCAGCTCCTAATTCACCTCTCTGGGACAGTGGAGGATCTTCTGGCAATTTGTCTGAGAAGGGTGACTTTCTGCCAGCAAGGGAGGAAGGCTTTACATATGTTAACGTTGTCATTCTCTTTCTCAGTACTCTGTTACCTACATGGTAAAGGTCTTAAAAGAAACATATAATTCTTCTTCTTCTTTGCTACCCATCCATTCAGTATTATTCATATAATGTATTTTAAATAATAACCTTGCTTAGGCTGAAAAGTGAAACTGTCTTTTTCTGCACAGGGTAAGAAACTAACAAAACCAGTATAAATGATTGGAGAGATAAGGGAAACAATTTGCTTTTCCACATCTCTCAAGTCAATGAAAATTCTAAAATTTGAACTGGTATAAATTTAGTGTAATACTAAATGTGTGTGTGTATGTGTGCATGCACACACACGCACATGCGTGTGCACATGCATGAACATGTGTGCAATATATTTTAAAGTCAATGAGAAACATTTAAAAAATTATCATGTGAGGAGAGTTGACTAAAAGTACATTGCACTCAAATTCCCTTGCTTTATAATATATTACAAATCATACATCACAAATCATCAACTGCTCTTCTAGCAGCAAAATTTATGGATGACTTCATGGTAAAAATAAATGGGAAGAAGGCAGAGTGTGACGGTGAATGTTTTAAACATATTTTTATTATGTTCAAGTCTAGGGTTAGGAGGGCAAAAATTAATTATTCTAAAATAAATTCCAGATGGATACAGTTTAAAGTAAGAGATAAAAGCCTTAACATGGCAGGAGGAAAATAAGTGAACACGCTAAAGGACACTGTATAAACATAGAGCATATTGAGACTACAGTTACTGGAATGTAAATGACTTGCCTGCTGTACACTAGGCCAAAAGATTAATCTCTAAACCTGCCAAAAATTTGTATGAACAAATTTAAAAGCAAAAAATATCCTGGAAAAAAATAGTTGTAAAATATGTTACTGATAGCTGTTTGATTTTCATAATAAACAAGAAGCTTTTACAGTCTAACTTAGCTACTTGTTTATTGCCATGACAAAAGACCATGACCAAGGCAGCTTCTAAAAGCGTTTAACTGGGGGGCTTGTCCACAGTTTCAGAGGGTGGGTTCGTGACCATCATGGTGGGGAGCATGGCAGCTCCGGAGTAGCTGAGAGCTTACATCTGCTCCACAAGCAGAAGGCAGAAGGAGGGGCGGCAGGGAGAGACAGAGACAGAGACGAAGAGAGACTATATGTGGGTCAGTTTTCTGTCAGTCGTACAAAACACATGAAATCAGTAACTTACAAATTATAGGGCTTTATTTTGCCTCGGGGCTTTTCAGGCTGTTTGTCTGGTCTTGTTGCATTTTTGTAATAAGTCCCAGCGTGTGTGTACGGTGGAGAAAAGCTGTTTACTCCATGGCTACTGGAAAGTAAAAAGAGAAGGAGGCCATAACCCCATATCCTTTTCGAGGGGATGCCTCCAAAGACCTAACTTTGGTTTTGAATAAAAGTAATTCTATGTGTTTATTTCTGGGGATAACATATCATAGCATACATATTGAGTGCTGCGCATATCACTGGGTTTCAGATTATACAGGAATTTGGGGAAAGGCTGTTGAGCCATGCTGAGTGGGTTAGAAATGAACATGGTTGATACATGAGGCTCTCAGATTATGTGGTTGACCTAACTTCTTGTGCTCAGGCTGAGTACGATTAGCAGACAATCATCCCTTTCTTTATTTCTTTATTAATTTCTTTATTATATTTTTACTTTTATTGAAAATATATTTCCCCCTCACGTAAGATATCCTGATTATAGTTTCCCCTCCCTCTCTTCCTCCTCCTAGTTCCTCCCCCATTTCCCCTCCTATCCAGGTCCACTCCCTTTCTGTCTCTCATAAGAAAACAAACAGACTTTTAAGGGATAGTAATAAGATAAAATATAGTAAGATAAAACAAAAACTAACACATAGGAATTGGATAAAACAAACAAACAAACATAAGGAAAAGAGCCCAAAAGAAGCCCCGAGAAACAGAAACCCTTTTGTTTACACACTCAGGAATCCCATAGAAACATTAAACTGAAGCCATAATGTATACAAAATGGACCTGGTGCAGATGAGCTGTGATCATGTTGCTTTAGAGGGCATTATTTTCCTGATGTCCTCTACCCTCTCTGGTTCTTACATACTTTCTGCCTACTCTTCAGCAGGGTTCCCTGAACCCTGAAGGAGGGATTTGATAGAGACTTCTGATGTGGGAAGGTCATATGTCTATCTGTTGCTTTCATTGGTTAATTAATAAAGAAACTGCTTGGCCTGATAGGTCAGAACATAGGTGGGTGGAGTAGACAGAATAGAATGCTGGGAAGAAGGGAAGTGAGGGCAGACACGATGGAGCCAGCCGCCAGGTCAGACATGCTGAATCTTTCCTGGTAAACCACCACCTCGTGGTGCTACAAAGATTATTAGAGATGGGTTAATCAAGATGTGAGAATTAGCCAGTAAGAGGATGGAACTAATGGGCCAAGCAGTGTTTAAATGAATACAATTTGTGTGTTGTTATTTCGGGGCATAAGCTAGCCAGGCGGCCAGGAGCCGGGTGGCAGGAATGCAGCCCACCGCTCCTTCTACAGACTTCACTTTTAGGTCTGAGTGTTCCAAGGTCCCTCTACATAATGTCTGTCTGTGAATTTCTGTATTTGTTCCCACCTGCTGCAGGATGAAGCTTCTCTGATGATGCCTGAGCAAAGCACTGTATCTATCATCTGTCTATCTATCTATCTATCTATCTATCTATCTATCTATCTATCTATCTATCTATCTATCTATCTATCTATCTATCTATCTATCTAATCTATCTATCTATCTATCTATCTATCTATCTATCTATCTATCTATCTATCTATCTATCTATCTATCATCTATCTCAGACTGTGTCATTAGGAGTCATTTTATTGCTATGTTTTTGTTTGTTTTTGTTTTATTTTTAATCAATAGTATTTGGTTTTGCCCTATGTCCCTGAGCTATCTAGTCTCAGGTTCTTGGTCAGTTATTGTGTCTGTAGTGGGATGAAACATCCTTTAGGTAGATGCTCAAGAGTGGTGTAGCTGGATCTTGAGGTAGATCAATTCCCAACTTCCTGGGGAACTATCATACTGATTTCCACAGTGGTTATACAAGTTTGCAGTCCCACAAGCAAGGGATGCTCATGTCCCTTGCTCCGCATCCTAACCAGCATGGGCCATGACTTTTTAAATTGGTCTTTGCCATTCTTATGGGTATAAGATGAAATCTCAAAGTAGTTTTAGTTTGTGTTTCACTGATGGTTAAGGATGGAGAACATTTCTTTGTTTCTCAACCATTTAAGATTCTTCTTTGGACAATTCTCTGTTTAGAGCTATACCCCATTTTTTGCTTTTTCCTTTTTTTTTCAAGACAGGGTTTCTCTGTGTAGCTTTGGAACCTGTACTAGAACTCGCTCTGTAGACCAGGCTGGCCTCAAACTCACAGAGATCTGACAGTCTCTGCCTTCAAAATGCTGGGATTAAAGGCGTGCCCCACCACTGCCTAGCATAGTCCCCCCCCCTTTTTTTTGGTTTTTCGAGACAGGGTTTCTCTGTGGTTTTGGAGTCTGTCCTGGAACTAGCTCTTGTAGACCAGGCTGGTCTCAAACTCACAGAGATCCACCTGCCTCTGCCTCCCAAGTGCTGAGATTAAAGGCGTGTGCCACCAAAGCCTGGCCATAGTCCCCATTTTTTAATTGGGTTGTTTCCTTGATATTTAGTTTCTTGAGTTCTCTATATATTTTGGATATTAATATTCTATCAGATGTGTGGTTGATAAAAATCTTTTCTCATTCTGTAGGTTGTTGCTTGTCTGAGTGACGGTGTCCTTTGTCATGCAGAAACTTTTCAGTTTCATGAACTTCCCATTTATTAATCGCAGAGCTTAGGGCCTGCACTAAGATGCTCTGTACAGAAAGTCTTTCTGTCAATGAGTTCAAGTTTATTCTTCACTTTTTCTTTTATCAGGTTCAGTGTATCTGGATTTATGATGAGGTCATTGGTTCGCTTAGACTTGAGTTTTGTGCGGGGTGATAAATATAGATATTTGCATTTTCCTACATGAAGACATCCAGTTTGACCAGCACCATTTGTTGAACATGCTGTCTTTTTTCCAATGTATATTCCTGGTTTCTTAATCAGTCAGGTATCTATAGGTATGCAGACTTATGCCTGAGTCTTCAATTCAGTTCCCCAATATCCTCAGGGAAGAGGAAGGCTATTTTCTGCTGCTCTCAGAATCCCTCAGTTGACTGTAGTTTTTTTTCCCTAGGGTTCATAGGCATCATAGCTGAGTAAGACTGTTTGTTGGTTGCTTCCCTCTTTTGGAAGCTTGCATGGTACCAAGATAGTTATGGTGTAGGACGTCTTTCTGTATTTGTGCTGCTTTCATTAGTTAATAAAGAAACTGCCCTGGCCTGCTGATATGGCAGAACTTAGGTAGGCAGAGAAGGCAGAACTGAATTTTAGGAAGAAGAAAGCAGAGACAGAGAGAGAACTGCCATGGAGCCGCCAGGTCAGACATGCTTCATCTTTCCCAGTAAGCCATGACCTCGTGGTGACATACAGATTAATAGAAATGAGTTAAATTAAGATGTGAGAGTTAGCCAATAAGAAGCTAGAGATAATGGGCCAGGCAGTGATTTAATTAATACAGTTTCTGTGTGATTATTTCAGGGCTAAGCTAGCTGGGAGGTTGGGGCGACAAGCAGGCCCTCATGTTACATAGCTAATCCTCAGGAAGGAGGTTTCTGGATGAGAACCAGCTCAGAGCTTCTATGTCTTGTGTCTGAAATGCATGATTCCTTCAGCAATGCTTTTTCTCCCCAAGGAAATTTAACGAACAACAAGTAAGTTAATAACAGTCATTAACACAAGAAGATATTTGAAATATAATGACAGGAAAGCAGATCATCCGTATCTAACAATGCAGCCAATTAAATTAACTGAAACCTCCTTTGCCATAAGATTCTGTAAGGCAAAAATAAAGTAGACACACACAAAAAGATAAAATACACACACAAACATCATTTTTTGTGTTTTGTTTTTGTTGTTATTTTGGAAACAAGGTCTCTCTGTGTAGCCCTGGGTGTCTGAGAACTTGCTCTGTAGACCAGGCTATCCTCGAACTCAGAGATTTGCTTGTCTCTGCCTTGTGAGTTCTGGGGTTAAAAACCTGTGCCATCACCATCCAGCCACACCAAAAAAAAAAATCTCTTAATTGCATAGTTGAGCTCTCAAGAAACAAAGGAAAGCATCCAGGTACCTAGAATTAGGGGGAAACTGAAAGCCAGAATGGGAATTTTGTGAATGGAAGCTGTAGTTTTTCTGAAAAAAAAAATAGTTTCCATTTTTAAATACTGAAGAACAGATGTTGAGATCTTGGACTCAAGGACAGTAGCATAAAGCTGGGTCCCTAGAAGGGCTGTATCCTCTGAACATGATTGAACTCGTAAAACAGTCAATCTGCATCCCAGTCTGCGAATCTTACCTGTGTCTGTCTAAATTCGGGGAGAAAGGGCAATGTCCTAAGAATTAGAACTTTGAAACCCAGTTGGACTGCTATTCTATTATATAAGTGATAAAAATATTTTCAGAAATGAAAGAAAAAATATTTTCACACGTGCCATGAGAGGACTCAGAATGCATAGACCTTTGTTGAACAAAATGCTGAAGGATGTGCTTGAGAGGGGAAACACTAATCTGGAGAAAGGGATGATAAGATAAACAAATGGGCAAATACATTGACTGTGACAAATGATAATAATTCATAACCCAGAGATAGGAAAATATAGTAGAGGTGGCATGAGTGAGTTAAAAGTAAGGTTTTGAGTTATTTCATGGAATGGCAGAACTAAGAAAAACTTTTAGGTTTGTGAGCATAAAAGAGGGACACAAAACAGAACCATGTCACTTTCAAAGCAGAGGGAAGAAAACAGAGAATTTTAAATTTTGATTAATGGGGAAGAAAGAAAAAAAAACAGTCTAAGGAAATCAGACTAAAGTGTTAATTCCACAATATACTGTAGATAAATAGAAATGTATCATAATAAATGGAACTGGACTAAGACTTTTAAATACAAAATCCTAGTTGAAGTAAAAAGTTCCAAATTTTATCTTCATGTTTCCTTTTTACCTTATATAAAATATGGAAAACATGAAAAATGTTGCAAAAAGATGTCTGGTGAATACCAATGGAAATTGATACGACCATGTTAATAATATGTGAAATGTTCTTGAGAGCAAGAAATTATTAAAAAGACCACTGCAACGGGTCCTGAAAGCACACCTGTAATCCTTGTACTTAGGAGACAAAGGCAGGCTGAGCTTCAGGGGGAGTTGGTGGCTGGCTCGCCTGTGTGTACGATATAGCAAATTCCAGGCCACTCTGGGCTAGGCCACAAGAACCTATCTACCTCAAAATAAAATTAGAAATAAAATAAAACACATATGGATCACTTAACACACTATTTTACCAGAAAAGTAACACAATTAGAGTTTAAGAACAAAATAATTTAAAACAAATGTATTTAGAAATGAAAAGAAAGTAGGCCCTGAAACAAATTTATGTACTATTATCATCCTACATGGGGTAAAATTGTGGTGTGCACTAGGGAAAACAAATTGGGAAGAGGCACCAGATTGTAGGTACTTCCAAGTTTTGCTTTAAGTTCAAAATATTTTGTATACTGTTAAAGTTTCCTAGTTGCAGTATACCATCATACTTATTTTTCTAATGAATAAAATCAGCAATATATTTTATTTAAAATACAATATAGATGGAATAAATGTTTGCTTGTGCTGCTGCAATAGCATCCCAACACCCTCTATCATATCCCTGCTCCAATCTCCTATACTCTCTTTCCCCAAGTGCTGAGAATAAAGTCCAAATTTTAACCATAGCTTACAAGGTTCTATAGGACAGTTCCCTGGTCTACCTTTCCAACCTTCTCTCTAATCATAAGCCCCCAGGATCATGCGTTTCCTTTCTTTCATCCCACACCTCTTTCAGACCTGCATCTCCACATCTGCTATCCTTTGTGTTGAAAAGCTTTACTGCTCTCTCCGTTCCCCAAAACCCTGTGTATCTTGTCTTAAGTATGTGTGCTGGTTAGGTTTGGGGGGGTTGTTTGCTTGTTTGTCTACATGACAAAATTTGGGGTTATCTGAGAAGATAGAACCTCAGCAATTGTGTCCATCAGACTGGCCTGTGGTCATGTCTGTGAGGGCATTTTATTGAGGTGGGAGGGCCCAGTCACTGTGGGTGGTGCTACCTCTGGTCAGATGGCCCTGAATGGCCCTGGATGGCATAAGAAAGCAGGTTGAGAAAGCTGGAGAGCAATTCACTAAGCAGCTTCCTTCCACAGCTTCAGTCCGTACCTCCAGGTTCCTACCTTGACTCTCCTGGATGAGGGACTGTGATGTGGAAGTGGAAGGGAAATAAACTCCTTCATTTCTGAGAAGCCTTTGGTCATGCTGTCTTCACAGCAAGATGAAAGCAAGCCAGGATAGTAGGATATACGATGCCACAACCGGGGTTCTAAATTACAATTCTGAAAGTGGCTATGATTCACTAAAAACGGTGACAAGGTAATTTTCCTTTTATATTGTCATTTCTATGTTTTATTTAGTGGACTATTTGTAAAAGAAGAAAGTCTTGTGACTGCACCTTAAACCAAAGCAACAGTGCTTTTATTCTAAGGCTAAGGACAGTAAAGGAGGATGATTTAAGATGGGCACAATCATTGAGCATATTTCACTGTTCTTGGAACTCTCTTTCTTTATATAATTGATATAGCACAACATAACTAAAGGCCAAGTCATGGTGACCTAAGTATCTACTGGTCTAGGG
Organism: Chionomys nivalis; assembly: GCF_950005125.1. Taxonomy (NCBI): domain Eukaryota; kingdom Metazoa; phylum Chordata; class Mammalia; order Rodentia; family Cricetidae; genus Chionomys; species Chionomys nivalis. The sequence goes on from NC_080112.1 coordinate 95,204,225, forward strand.
ACAACTTGAAGACATTCTGTTAGTTTGAGTAATAATTGCCTTCATAATTAAAGTCAGTGTTACAGGGGAAAAAAAAGAGACACACTTTTCAGAGTCACCAATATTCTCTAGAGAAGAAAGATATCGATTGCTACTTAGTATTGTCACTGAGATTACATTTTAGGTTGTGATATTAAATTATCTTTTGAGACAAGGTCTCTGTAGGGTTGTCCTGGAACTCACTAGGTAGATAAGGCTGGCTTTGAACTCACAGAGATCCACCTGCCTCTGCCTCCTGAGTGCTGGGATTAAAGGTGTGTGCCACCACTCCTGACCTGTGATATTAAATCCTTAGAACATAACTGTCGAAGAAGATGCTAAGAAAGCAAAGCAAAAAACCTTCTAGTGTTCCAACACATGTGACTGAAATTCATAGACACTAATTTCCTTTGCATTTCTCCCTCTTCCTCTCTCCTCTCCTCCCTTCCTCCCTCTCTCCTTCTCTTCTTCCCCTCATGGAACAGTCATGATGGTAACTTAAATGTCAGAGTCTCTTGGCATAGTGCTTTGATAATCACTTCTTTTAAAACCTTAGTCTTATTCTTTTGTTAGAATAAGAAACTAGACGGCTGGTAGCTATGAACGTAATTGACACCATGAAATATTTTACTGAGTATCCTCTTGATGGTTAACACAGAAGAGATAAACATATTTCAGATGTTTATCTCTTTTCAAATTGACTCCCAGTTAATCTCATAGTTCTACAATGATGTGTGAAGTCAAAGTTACAACAATGATAAAATATAACTTTTAATAAAGTCATGAAATATTCTCATTCAGTAGTATACAAAATGCAAATATCACTGGAACAATGTATAAAAATAAGAGTGTCCAATAGGGATATAAAAATGGGAGAAAATTGAATCTACAAATATATCTAATCTATACATTTTACTTTTTCAAGTAAACACATGGCTCATAGGACACAGCAAATTATTTATAGTCCTTTTTTACCTGTATGTTACAAAGCAATATTGAGGGCATGGATAGAAAACAGCCTAAATCATTGACAAAAATCAATAAAAAAAAACAACCAAATGAATTTTTCAGATGATAATAATGACAAATTCCTATGTAGCAGGTTCTATCAGAGTGTAATGAACTAGATCTTCAGACTGTTGATTTAAGTGAATCACCTATTTTATGGTCATAGTTGCATTTGCAATTGATAATGTAATCTTGTTGGATAACCTGTAAATATCTTATTCATCTCTCACTATAAAAATGGAGCAGCACCCTATTGTATGAGAGAACCATGTTTCCTAAGAGTAACAGAAGTGACTGTAACAGATCAAAACACCACTAAAGTTCTGGACCTTTCTAAAATATGTCAGAAAACAAAAGAGGACATAACCAACATTCAAAGTTTAAAGAAAACCTGTTTCATTGTCATGTGTTTTTCCCTTTTCTTTTCTTTATTCATACAGTTTCAGGAAAGATCGAAATCAAAGTCTCTTTGCAGAGTCATCCTGACTTCAAGTGTTTCAGCTTCCTGGATATAGGATGCTTTAGCGCTGTTACGTTCCACGGGCCGGGGGAAGTTTACTATCAGCTTCCTACAAAGGAGGCAAGATAAAACAAAATGAGATCAGAATGAACTTCCTAGAGTAATATACCATGTTCAATAAGGCTCTGTGTGTGTGTGTGTGTGTGTGTGTGTGTGTGACCAGGATGCTTGACTTTCCTGAGAAAGTATTTAGACAATATAAATATCAAATAAAATATACCTATATAACACAGATCATGTTTCAGTTTGGGTCCTTATACTTCTAAGCAGGCAAGCCGCATGTGGTGCATGCATATCTATGTAGAAGCAGGAAGATTCCCAAGTTCAAGACCAGTGTAGGCAACAATGAGAATCCCAGGTTACCCTGGGCTGCATAGTAAGATCCTGTTCCATTTTTAAAAATCCAAATAGTTGTTTTGAATGAGTCTCCCTCTTTCTCTAAATTGACCTTGTTCTGCATTGTATAACATCTCAGGCTATGCCTCTAGTGTAGAACTAGAACCATGCCTCTTTAAGTTTGTTCGGCTAATCTGGTATCAGTCTAATTTATATGTAGGTAGAATGCAGACAGCTGAAACAAATTTGAAATTGGGGTGGTTCTTTAACGCTTCTGCTAACACCACTTTAGGGTGAACCTCTACTACATATGTAGACTTTAAATACTTGGCCTGGAATGATTTCAATGCCAGATCAATGGAAATATTTCTTTCATTTTGCTTCTGGTTCTTACTACTGCATACTGACAAATTCGTTGCAATGAATTGCTTGGTTTATCCTGCTGTTTATGGCTCAGCTGTGTGCTTTTAAATGTGTCACTGCAATAAGCCAACCATAATCCTGTCATAGTGGTAGGAATCTGAAGTATGCCAAGGGCCATAGCACGCTGTTACCTGAAGAAAATGAAACATGCGAACCACTTATTGCCCTCGCGTTCTCAGTAGACAGGGCTTAAGTGTGCATGTGCGGATGTGGCATGTGTATTCGTGTTTCTCTGTGTGTGCACATGCAAGGGAGTGCATGTGGAGGGCAGAAGGTGGCATCAAGAGTCTTCCTCAGCTGCTCTTCATCTTTTGTTCTGAGACAGGCCTCCCACTGAGCCAGCGAGCAGCACTCCCCTGTGCCCTGGTTCAGTTCTTGTCTCCAGGCTCCCGGCCTGCTTGTGTTCTTGCTCTGGCTTTACTCAAGGATGGACTATGACCCAAGAACTGCAAAAATGAAATAAGCCCTTCCTCCCCAAGCCGCTTTTGGTCAAGGTTTGATCACAGCAACAGAAAGCAAACTCAGATGGTATATATGTTATTTTTCACGTGTCCACGTTATTTAGATAATTTAACATAAAAATAGAGTACACAAACGACCTAATTCAGCCCAGGTTCTATGTGGAAAGGTGCCTCTGTGAGAGACTTTCATTTAGTGAGTTCTGGGGGATAGCTGGAATGACGGCGAAGCTACAGCAGCTGCCTCAAGATTGATGGAGACAGTGAGAACTGCCAGAGAAACGGAAATTAACTGCACGGGGTGTAGATATGCGTGTGATTTTAGCAGGCATGAAAATACCACGGAAGACTGACTGTTCACTTAACCAACTTTCCTTACAAAGGTTGTAGGAAGAATAAATGTGTATAAAAATATTGCATAAAGCTTAACTGCTCTGTGGAGTGATGGTAAGAATAGTGAATCTAATTTTTGTAAGATGGGATGTGAGAATACCTTTTTAAAAATTATTATTTCATTTTATTACTTAAAAAATACCTATCCAAATTCCCACTTCCTCCCCTCCTTCCACTTCCCTCCCACTCCCTCCACACACCCTTCCCCCATCCCCTTCCAATCATAAGAGAGGGCAAGGCACCCTGCCCTGTGGGAAGTCAAAGGCCCTCCCCACTACATCCAGGTTGAGCAAGGTATACATTCAAAGAGAATAGGATCCCAAAAAGCTAGTACACGCAGTAGAGACAAATCCCAGTGCCATTGTCATTGGCCCCTCAGTCTGCCCCAATTGTCAGCCACATTCAGAGGGACTAGTCTGATCCCATGCTTGTTCAGATATGAGAGCAAGGAAAGAGATCTCTTGACTGAGGGAGCCATTTTGGGGTTAGCAAGAAACCTGACTCTAGAAAAATTCCCAAGAATCCACAAGGATGACCCCAGCTAATACCCTGGGAATAAACTAGAATACCTTTTTAAGTGGTGGGAATGCTCAGAAGAATGTTTAGCTAAATATTCATCTGTAGATCATTTTGTGTTAAATGAATTTTCTGCAGAAATAAAGAATAGTCTTTTTGTAGACCACTCTTTTTTAAAAATCTTCTCAAAACCCTAAGCTCAACAAAAGAAAATTGTAGATATTGATAATAAAGGACAGGAATGTTCCAGCAACTGCCTGCTTCCTAAGCCCAGAGAGAAAAAGTGATGAGTTCTAGAGAACGGGCCACAGCAATAGCCAATATGTATTCACTGCTGCAATCCACATGGGAATGGAGCAAATCAGTGAGACACTTAGATACTTCTTCAAATATGCGCCAGAGTCCAATAATGTCCTTTCAAAAGAGTGAGTTTTGAGAGTCAGGACTGGTTTATCTATGCTTCAGGTGAAATATTTTGTAAGGCTATTCCTGAATGTGTTGTCTGAGGAACATGATTTGAACTGACCTAATGAGAAGACTATGATTTTGAAAAAAAATGAACAGTCCTCAAATTTTAATCTTAGAGGCCTACTAACTTCCAAAAGTTTAAAGATGGCACTTCCCTTCTACAACCACTGCACCCAATTTCCCATTAGTATGTAAGCAAAGCTTACAGCTTAGCACTTCCAGCTAGTTTTTTCCTGATAGATAAAACTATATTAGAATGTCAAGGATTATTTTTCAATGGTGTCAGGCCATAACCAGTATGCAGTTGCAAAATATAAAATATAAAAAAATATAAAATACAAAAAAATATTAATCCAAACATTTTTGGATTAATCACAGTCCTGTGCACACTAAGCAAGCACTTTATCCCATAGTTATAGCCTCGTCCCCAAATTCACTTGATTGTGCAGATTAAAATATCTGAATTCTCAACGAACATCTCACTCTTCTTAGGACTCTAAGGTTGATGAAAACTAGCTTTAAAATACTGAGAACTCAAGAACAATGGCAATGGGTTTTTGATCCTACTGCACGTACTGGCTTTGTGGGAGCCTAGGCAGTTTGGATGTTCACCTTACTAGACCTGGATGAAGGTGGGTGGTCCTTGGACTTCCCACATGGCAGGGAACCCTGATTGCTCTTAGGGCTGACGAGGGAGGGGGACTTGATCGGGGGACGGGGAGGGAAATAGGGGGCGGTGGTGGGGAGGAGGCAGAAATCTTTAATAAATAAATAAATATAAAAAAATAAAAATAAAATAAAAAAATAAATAAAATAAAAAGCAATATTCTAATGACTCATTAATTTGATAATATTCTACTTCAATTCTATGTTTTACTTACTTTTTAGGAGTGCGAAGATCAAGGAGAGTTTCTTGGATATCAATTTGAATTTCAGAAGGGTTTGTATCGGGCAGTTTAATTTTCACCTAAGATAAAATAAGAAAATACTGCCATTTTGGAAAGCAGTTACTTTTGAAAGCATAAGACTATATAAAGAATGCAGAAATAATATTTGCTAAGAGGAAATGCCAACTGTGTGCCAGGCTATGTGGTTTCCTTTTATTGATCTTAATAAACAGAAGTTATTAGCTCCATTTTAGTCATGGAGAGACCGAGTAGTTCATCGAGGAGATAAAGGGCAGGCATCGGTAATGTGACTAAACATCTTCTGACTCACTAGACTTGTAGAGATCTTTGGACACCTTTATATGAGTAGGACTCACATAAACGTAGAAAATGTCATGTTAAGTGTAGGTTGGTCATGCCAATTTGCAATCTCTTGATAAAAATACCCATACCACATTTTCCAGGAAAGTATTGGCCTCCAGAAAAGTTAAGTGAACAAAAGAAAAATAGTACTATAACCTCCATCTCCTAACAAGGACTTCCTACTAGTTTAGCAAGATTGCACTTACAAATGTTTCATCACATTTACTATAGGGCCCAGCAGTCAGCAGCATTTCCACTTCTGGTTATAGATCCAAAAGGCCACTTGTGGCTACATATTGAGTTGAGAAAAGCCTGAGCCACATGAGACCTTGTCTCAAAACAACAGCAATGACAAAAAGGAAAAAGGAAGAAAAAAAGAAAAATAAAATATATTCAAAATTTTGTACATGGTTTTGTTCATAATAGCAGCATTCAACACAGTCAAAATGTATCAACAACCAAAATATGCGTTCATTGATGAATGGATAAAGAAAGTGTAACATGTACACACAGTGGAATATTATTCAGCTGAAGAAAAGGACAGAGTACATTAAATATTTTTAAATGTGTATGAGGGTTCTGTCTGATGGGGGAGAGTCTTCTGTTTTGTATTAATTTCATTGGTTAAATAAAGAGACTGTCTTGGCCCTGATAGGACAGAAAATTAGGTAGGTGGAGTGGACAGACAGAATGCTGGGAGAAAGAAGCCGAGTCAGGAGTCGCCATGATTCTCCCACTCCAGACAGACGCAGGTTAAGATCTTTCCTGGTAAGCCAGCTCGTGGTGCTACACAGAATATTAGAAATGGGTTAGATCAATATGTAAGAGCTAGCCAATAAGAGCTTAAAACTAATGGGCCAAGCTGTGTTTAAAAGAATACAGTTTCCGTGTAATTATTTCAGGTGTAAAGCTAGCCGGGTGGCGGGACGCAGCCCGCCGCTCCCTCAACATCTGTCTGCATGTATGTCTGTGCACCACATTATACCCAGTGCCTAGTGGTCAGAAGAAGGCATCAATCTCTTGGGACTGGAGTTACAGGCAGTTGCAAGCCGCCATGTAGGTACTGGGACTAAAACCCAGGCCTTCTGCCAAAGCCACCAGTGCTCTTTACTGCTGCGCCATCTCTCTAGCCAAAGTACATTTTATTGATAAATCCTGAAAACATTATGCTAAAGGAAAGAAGCCAAGCATTAAAAGGTGCATTGTGTAGGATTTTATTTATATAGCACGTTCAGCCTAGGCCAATCCAGAGGAAGAAATTGGACTGGAGTTTGATAGAGGCTGAGGAGTAGAGAAAAGTGGTATCTGATAAATGTGTGTGAGATTTCCTTTTAGGTATAAGAAAATAATTTGGAAAATAGATATTAGTGGTGGTTATACAGCACTCTGAATAACTAAGCGTCACCAATGATAAATGTATATTTTGCCACAAAATTGCACTTCTCTAATTTACATCTCTCTTAGTTAGGGTTTTTATTGCTGTAATAAAATGCCATGATCATAAACAACTTGGGGAAGAACGGGTTTATTTCATTTTAGAGCTTATAGTCCATTATCCTCCAGGCAGGAACCGGGAGGCAGGAACTGATGCAGAAGTTATAGAGGAAGGCTGCTACTGACTTGGTCCCCATGAACTGTTATTCATATGCATCCCAGGACCATCCGCCCAAAGATGTCACCACCCACTGTGATCTGGGCCCTCCTACATCAATCCTAAATTTTTAAAAAACGGACAGTGGGCTTGTCCAAGGGCTAATCTGGTGGGAACATTTTCTCAATTGAGGTTACCTTTTCAAAAATGACTCCAGCTTGTGTCAAAGTGACATAAATTAGCCAGCAGAACACATTTTGTGTTGGGAGTTAACATTATGATACACACACACACACACACACACACACACATATATACATAAAAGTGGGAGGACATATAGTATCTATAAACAAAAGAATGAAAAAATGAAATCCAAAGTTCAGGTAAATTATGAAGCTTTTTAAAAGATGAACTTGATGACCTGGCATTTTAGTTATTTGGATAGTCCAGTTGTTGGAATGGCCAGGGTAAAAGCAAGGTTTAAGGGAAATGCATATGAAATAATGTGACATACTGGAATTTCCTCCTAAAATGCTCAATGCACACAACAGTATTTCCGTAGCATAAGGTATGTGGATCAATATATGCTTCTGAATTTATTAAATCTGTACTTAAGTATGATGATAGCCAGCAATCTAGAGGGGATAGTGTTTAAGTACTTCCTGTGGTTAAATTTTTGTTCAAACAGTTACCTTCTAAAATACGTTTCAGAAATTAAATCTTCATAATTAGAGATGCCCTAATTGAAATAAATCGCACATTTTTCACAGAAGCAGTTATAGGCACTCTGACTTAAAATAAATGAGCATTAGATAGGACCAAAGTCCTACTTCTGCTGAAATAACCTTCCAGTCAGATAGTCAATTTGAGATGCCCTTTAATGTCTCATATTCACCAAATAGATCAAGGGATAGAACTATTTGTTTCTTAACTTTGAAACTGTTTAAAAGTAAAATAGTATTTCATAACGATTGAAAGGATAATTGAGAAGAAAGACTGATGATGTATGTGAAATTTAGATAGAATTCCTAGGCAGAACTTCAAAGTGGTTATTATAATAATCTGTGCTTCCAGTGAAAGATAATTCAAAGAAGCAGCTCACTAATTTTTCCTCTTAAGAAAATTAAAAGTGTCTGCTACAATATTTCAAAGGAGGGACAAGAGAAAAGACAGATTAGGTGGGATGGTGCACACCAATCTCTAACAAGATAAGGATTCCATGGGGATCTAACAGTAAATCCCCTCTTGAAACTGGAAGGACTTGTACTCGTCACATGGATCAAGGGATACAACGGTTTCTTTACTTTGAACTGTTTAGTTCTTTAAAGGAAAAAATTATCTCTTGTAATCTTAGCAGAAACCCCTCCTGAAACATGAGTCAGACTTTTTAATAATTGGTACTGTCAATGAATACTTGGAAAACAGTTGACCTCTGATTGTGAGAAAGGCTTTCTTTCTTTGTTAAAAAGTTCCACATCCAGGATACCACTGACCAAACAAAAGAATTTAGATTCTTTCTTTTACATAGCTTACAAATTGAATTCATTCAAAGATGACTGCACAAACAAGATCTGAACAATGACATTATCAATAGAGATGCTAATGCTCAAGGGGGGGAAAATACCATGAGATTCTACCCACAAGACAAGGAACTACAAGCAATTAATGACTGCTGAGAGGAGATCCAGTCCCTAAACAGGAATGAGCCCCCTAATTAATTACCCAATACAAAAATGTTCAGTCCTAAAATCATATACATACCAGCAACAAAAATGAACTTAGCAGGTTGTGTGTGTGTATACATATATAATAAAAGAGGCTAACAACTTGAGGGGGAACATAGGAGGGGTTAGAGGGGCAAAAAGAGGGGGAAAGTGATGTAATTCTATTTCAATTAAAATGTATTTTTAAAAAATAATTTTAGGATATTTTATATATGACTTGGCTAGCCTATAATATTTGCTGAAATTTCAGTAAAGCTTAATATATACAGATGGTTTCATGTTGGTATTTTGAAAACTATTCTAAATTAATTCAAGGGCTGTAGATATCATAAAATAATTCTATTTGTCAGAAGTATAGACACTATTCCTGATTCATTTGAGTCTTTTAAAAAGTTGAAATTGAATTTCACTATAAAACAAAACAACATCAGGAAACTGTGATAAGAGAGACTTGTGTAGATTTGATTTTGAATCGCTTCAACAATTTAATTTCCTACTGTTGAACTATGGAAACACATGAGATCTTTTTTTCCATGCAACCCCAGTAATATATAACCTCTTGAGCAACAGTAATCTGTAGGAAAATGAAAAAACAAAAATGATGGTCCGTACCTTGAATTTACATAAACATTCATCTTTAAAGAGTAAATATATACAGGCATGCATTCTCTACAACAAGCACACAAAGTCAATAAGACAGAGTTTTAATTAATGTAAGTTTTCTATAATGTCATTAGCTTTTTAAACAGTTCAGTACTACATTGCCAGGCCTTCCTTTTCTTCTTTAAATCTGTCCCAGAAATATGACTCCTCTCCTATGATAGGAGTCAAGAGGAAGCTCAGATCCAGGTGCGGCGAGGCAGCCTGTACCTCCAGCAGTTGGAAGACAGGCAGGGAGATTGTGAGTTCAAGGCCAGACTACGAAACATAGTGAGACACTGCTTACAAAGCCAAAAACTAAACTTAGCTCATCCACATAATTCCACAGGCACCCAACATTCTCCTAAACAGTACACCACTAACTGTCCTGCTACAGACCAAACCAAGGCCATTATGCTTTTATCACCATTTTCCCAAAATAATAAGAAGTTTCACTATTTCTAACATAATAATTAGCATAAGGATATTCATAGTTCTTCTGCTGTTTTCTACACTTCACCGATTCCTTGCTTGTCTTCTGTTAGGTACACTGGAACACACAGTGTCTCACCCCTTCCTCATTGCTTACCTCCTTGAACAGCTTCTTCGTTTTCTGTCTAAATGAAATCTGTACCTCCACTGAGGGCACTGCTTCCCTCATAGTCTTTTCAACTGGTTCTGGGTTTTTGTTTTTTGTTTGTTTCTTCCATCTCCTTTATATTACTGTCTGTCCCTTCTCTTTCAGTAAAAACATTCCATGTCCTACATCATGCCAAGTGACAAAATCCAGGCACAAAAATGAAAGGGTCTGTCTTATATGCACCATCTTTTTAAAAGGAAATGCATAGACAGAGAGAGAATAGTGGCTACCAGAGATAGGGGAATGTAAAATCTTGGTAACAGAGTTCAAAATTTCAAGAATGTAAGAAGAATAAACCCAGACTTGAAATATAGCATGAAGACTATAATTAAGGTTATACTGTCTAGTAAAAAATTTCTGAGATTCAACTTTAGGTATCCTTTACAAATGCCCACGAAAGGCAACATATGAAATGATGTATAAATAAACTGACATGATTTTACTGACCATTTCATTATGTATATGGATATAAAACTGTTTGGTACATCTCAGCTATATATACTTAAAATTTCCACATCTTTATACGCTACTGTCCATTACTGCTTATATTCAAATCACCTATCTATTTCCAGGATGCTACTGATTTCACTGAGAATAGTTGCTTATTCTTTAAATTATTTCTGATATCATCTCATATCTTAAATATTAGTGATTCAAATGTTCACTCCAATGATTTTTGTATATTCAAATTTCATTTCTTCAACTCCTTTAAGTCTTTTCTTAAATACTACAACAGCTCTAATTAGAAATAGGAAATAGCCATCAACTGTTATTGTGTGCATGTATGTGTCTATACATACATCCCTAAATATAACCCATTTAGTCTATATACTGTTATTTGTCTGTATGATTTCCAGGCTATGTGTTGGCAATGGACAACCAATTTGGTCTGCCCTTTCCCAGGGAGCATCACTTCTCCCACTCCCAGCTGTATTCAGCTGCCTGGAGTTCTTGGTGAAGGGTTATGGCCCTGTGGGTTTGTTCCCACCACACCCACGTGTTGCTGGTGTCAGCCTTGCTCAGCTCCCAGAGGAGAGATCATGCTGGCAAGACTTCATGAGCGTAGCTTCTGATGTTCCTAGGACACATAATCTCACAGGAAACTCCTTTATCCTCAGGATCTTACAATCTTTCCAGCCCCTCTTCTAGAGTGTGGTAGGGAGGGCATGTGGAAGGATTTGGGGGGAGGGAAAGGAGGGGGAAACATTGTAATTAAATTAAAAATCTCAAAAAAAGCAAGGTGGATAATCGTTAGAAATGATCTGCCACTATTGCATAATATAATCCTAGGGGCATTAATTGATACAACAAATAGGAAAGAAATAGGTGGTAAAATTATTGAAAAGTAGGAAATAAACTTGCTATGTGAAAGACCATTCCAGATGGAATGACAGAACTTGACATACTAAAGGATTACAACCATATGGCTAGAGTGAGTAGAAAATAATGAACAAAGACGTAAATGCAACCCAAGATGAAACTAAAAGAAGGTAACACTGAGATCATATAGACCACACAGACCAGGATAAAGAAGGTAAGACTGAGATCATATAGACCACACAGACCAGGATAAAGAAGGTAAGACTGAGATCATATAGACCACACAGACCAGGATAAAGAAGGTAAGACCGAGATCATATAGACCACACAGACCAGGATAAAGAAGGTAAGACTGAGATCATATAGACCACACAGACCAGGATAAAGAAGGTAACACTGAGATCATATAGACCACACAGACCAGGATAAAGAAGGTAACACTGAGATCATATAGATCACACAGATCAAGATAAAGAAGGTAAGACTGAGATCATATAGACCACACAGACCAGGATAAAGGCATTTGGACTTTGTTCTAAGCGCAATAGGAAGGCATTTAGGGGTCTGCGTAAAGAAAGGTGTGTTCTAATTTTGTATATTTGTTTGCTATCTTTTATAAGAAAAAAATCTTGCTATATAGTTCAGCCCAGCCTCAAATTTACTCTGTAGCCTAGGCTGACCTTGGACTTACAATTCTCCCAGTCCCCCTACAAAGTGCAGGGACCGTTTACTCCTTCAAGATCTTTTACACTGTGTGTAAAAAGGCTACAGCTGAAGCACGGAGAGGAGTCTGAGAAAAAGCAAAGCGGACCAGGCAAGAATTGCTGGTACTTTGGAACACAAAATCAATTGCAATGATGGTGAAAATTAGAGGAATTTAGAATGTATTTTGAAAGTACAACAAATAAGACTTGCTGATGGGTTGACTTGAAATATCAAAGAAAGGGGAATGAGAGCGGAGCTGGGTTTTCAGCTTGAGCCTCCTATGTGCTAGGCAAGTGCTCTTATCTCTTAGCTATAGTATCCCTAGTAAATAATGTTGCCGTGAGAAAGTTTAACGAGAAAGATGTTCAAAGGAAACAATTATGAGGTTTTTTTTTTTTATGGACATGTTGAGTTTCTGTCACCTACTAAAAAAGTGGGAAGTAAGCCAAGGGACTGAACTGAAAGAGAACAGATAAAGGGGAAAGGATGTCAAAGCTCAAAGGAACTGCAAACAGTGATATGAGAGCAAAGGAGAGAGGGCTGACGTGGGAAGAAAACCAGGAGGTAGGTCATTAACGGAAGCAGGACAAACTGCGTCTCAAAGAGGGAAAGGTCAACAGAATGGAATTCTGCTGAGTTGTCACCGTGTATCTCCAGACTCTCTCCCACCATCTGATTTCCTGAGCAGAGTATCATCATGGGGACGCAGAGCAGACTGGCCTCAAACTTGTAGTGATCCTTCTGTCTCTGTCTCCTGAGTGCTGCTGGAATTACAAGCAAGCACCATCACACTCAGACTGGTCCTTTCTAACCAGGGTCTCGAAAGTACAAAGAAGCTATCTGGGCGTGTTTGTATAGGGAAATTCTTTAGTTTTCAAGATTATCCTTTAGTGGTTGCTAAGGAGGGAACTCGGCGCCCAGCATGTTCTCAGCAAGTACCACATGTCTCAGTTGTAGCTACACAACTCTTGATTGACCCTCTTAAAGGCGGGAGTTAATGATCCCTGGCCCCTGAATACAAAATGATAGTAAGTGAAAATGCATCTATCTATTCTTTCCTAGATATACCTTAAGGTCTTCAAACTAGGACTACATTTTAATGTTTGTTCATTAGATCCAGCGACAAACAATAGGAGAAAAAATAGATGTCAATAAAAGACTACATAGTTGTCATCAGCTTAAAAGCATACTGAAAACTCTCCTATTCTACAATGTTCTCCAAGTTCCATGTATTCCCTCTCTCTTCTCTACTAAACTTCCTTAAAGAATAGTATTTATAGGCTGGGAAATGGTGGCACACGCCTTGAATCCCAGCGCTCAGAAGGCGGAGGCAGGCAGATCTCTGTGAGTTTGAGCCAGTCTGGTCTACAGAGTGAATTTGAAAACAGGTGTGGCTGTTACATAAGAGAAACCCTGTCTCAAACAAAAAACAAAACAAAGAACAGTATTTATTTTGGTGTCTTTGCTTGCTCTCTTCCTCAGGTCTGCTCAATTCATCACCCCAAAGCTGCTGTCTGCCAAAGACCAACAATCAGTTCTTTTTATTTTTTTCTCACACTGATTTTATTTTTTTGAGACTCATACATGAGTCCTATATTTACATAATTTCTACCCCATCTTCTCCACCTCTAGAACTTCCTGTATCTCCCATTCCCTCTCAAATTCATGAGCTCTTCTTTAGTTATTATTTATACAACATCTATATGTGTATGTCTATAAAGGTAGTCTGCTGAGTCAATTGACTATTTCTCACATGCATATGTATTCAGGAATGGCCACGTCTTTATTTTTAATTTTTACCTACAGTATATTTTGATCATATTTTTTTCTCTATCCCAAATCCTCCCAGATCCCCACCACCCCCCTACCTACCCAACTTCATGGGCTTGACTGCGCTGTCTCTTTCAAGAATAAAACCCTCAAAGCAAAAATTACAACAAACAAACACTCAAACAAACTCTTCCAAGTACCTGAGACTCAATAGGTTATGGGCCCCTGGGGAAAATTTACTATTATTATTCCACTGACTTCTAACGGCATACCCATAGATCAGGGAGCTGTTCGACCTTCATCAGGGAAGTTTCTTTTTGCAGTAGCTAAGAATTAATACAGACACCTGCAACTAGAAACGTGCAGAGACAGATACTCAGAAGCACTCAGTCAGGGATCTGTGTGAAAGAGGAGGAGGAAAGATTATAAGAGCCAGAGGTGGTGGATGACCACAAGGAAACAATATCTTCCAGACACAATGGGCATGATACACGTACGAACTCAGAGAATTTAACAGTACAATAGAGGAGATACACGTATGAACTCACAGAGACTACAATATCACAACAGAGCCGATACACTTATGAACTCACAGACACTGTAATTAGCACAACAGAGGCAATATACATATGAACGCAAGAGAATGTAGCAGCACACACAAGGCCTGCACAGCTTCAAAACACACAAAATCCTAGCATGGAGAAGAGGAAGAGACACAAAGTTCCGCCCTTAACCAGGAGGCCCCTTGCAGTCAGTACCTGCTGGCAAAGGGAAAAATCAGTTTTTCTCCAATAGAGTGTCACTTGGTGTATAAACCACACTCCAAGGCAGGTCACCTGCCAGAAGTAGTTGGCTAACCCCCCTTGTTTTTGTTTTTGTGAGTTTTTTAATTTTGCTTTGGTTTGGCTGATCATTTCTTACCTGACAAATCTAGTGATATTTTCTGATACTCCGAGCATGATTTAATCCTTCTTTATTTATTTAAAATTATCCTAACTTACATATTAAAATGTACACATTGGGCTGAGGAGATGGCTTGGTGGGCAAAGGGCTTGTTGTGAACCTGAGTTCCAATTCCTAGAACACATGCAGCAGATCTGTATGTCTTTAATCACAAACCTTCTGCCTAAAGATGGGAGAGAAAGACAAGAGACTAGGCAGCAGTATAGACTCCTATCACAAATGAAGTGGAGGGTAAGGACCAACACACGAGGTTGCCTTCTGATTTCCACATGTGGACTATGGACCCCACACCCATTATATGTATATATGCCCATTATATACACAGCACCCACGTACAAATCATTCACACGAATATTTAGAAATTATTCATATATTAATGAGGTACAACATGATGTTTTAATATATTTATCCGGTGTGTGATGTTTAAATCAAGTTAGCCCTATCTTTCTCCCCCAACACGTATCCTTTCTTTATTGTGAAACACTGGAACTCCTTTCTCTTAGCCTTCTGAAATGTATACTACATAATTACTGGGCTTCTTGCTCCTGTATAACTATAATTTACTGCCCAGTAACCAACCTTTCCCCATTCTTCTTCCCATCCACTCTCTCCCACCTCTGGTAAATGACCATTCTATTCTTTACAGTAAAATTGCTTATATTCTATGTGTCTTCCTTTGTTCATCCCCTCCTTAAGAATTGCTGTTTTTCCAGTTATGAAACTGCTTGTCTGTAATCAAATGTTTCTGCCAGTTCTGGCTCAACAATTATGGAGCATGTGATTTTGGTCATTTGATGAAACCACATCAAAATGGCATCATTGAAATGTAAAATTACTGATGATTTCTATTACTAGGTAATATGTATAAGACATTTTGCACCATTATTCTATCCATGATTTTAAGCCCTTTTGTAGTTATTATGTATCTCACCATGAAAGGCTTTTTTATAATAATATTTGTAATTTTTAACATTATAAATATATTACTTTCATAATCAAATATATTAAGTCAACACAATTACATTAGCTTTTAAGAAGATATTTGTTATCCTCTCCCACCACCACCACCATTATAAACTAATGTTACAATATTAACTATAAATGTATGTGTGTTACTGAGAGAACTATTAGAAATTTAATTGGAGGTTTACTGTGCTGCCTCAAGCTGATAATAAGGAATCCTATTACAGCTCAGATATCTTTTTTTCCTGACACATGACTTGATATGTAACCCATCAAACAAGGTCAGCATAATCAGGAAGCTTAGCAAAACAAGACAAAATAGGTGTCTGTCCTCTAGAATTTTAAATGGAAAAAAGATAATCAACTTCATTCCTAAGTATCTAAATCTATTTATTTACTAGAAGTAAATTAATATGACTGTCTTAACCTTAAGATTCGAGAAACACACTATTCAAAAGCGCATGAATTCTCGGTGAACTGATTAGAAAGATTGACAGTTTTTTGAAACAAATACATGAGATAAACATGTGACTCTTTGTTGTGTCTTCCAGTTGTTGACTGCCTTCCAGACCATGTCTGAATCCCTTCCTGCTCTCAGAGAGGTTCAAGGATGGGAAGAAGACTCCTAGCTCACACTTCAAAGAAATGACCATCAAAAACAAAACAAAACAAATCAACAAAGCTTGTTTGTTGGGTCACACGAGATTGTTTCCTTATCAATATAGATCCTTCAGAAGTATAAGTAGAAAAGAATTATGCACCAATTCTAATTTAAAAGGGATATTAAACTACCTGTAGGCTTCCTTTCCCCTCTCTTGGAACAATCTGTGAATCATTTAGCAGAGTAACTGTAGTCCCATTCAGTTTTGGACATTAAATATGGAGATGATTGACAATGGGAATTTGCTGATCAAAATCCCCAATGTACCCACCAGCTTCCTGACACAAATCATCCTTTGCAGAGGTCAGACTATCTCCCTACACATCTCAGATACCCATACTTCGTTTCTTCCCCTATGCTCCTCACTTGTCAACCACAGTGCCTCTGTCAATCCCATTCTTTCTTCCCTTGTTTCAATGATGGATATTCTTCCTCTCTTATCATCCTTCTATCTTGAATTATATACCACTGTCTGAGGCTCACTCCACTGATCTAGTTCCCCTTGGTTTTCAGTACTAAAAGTGGAGTAAGAATTTATGTGTCTGAATTCTTAAATTGCTCAGCTTCATTCTAAGGGCCTCTTATGCCTCCAATTGGCCCCATTCCTGCAAGTTTCATAATCTCTCAAATCCCCCATAGTGTGTGTGTATGTGTGTGTCTGTATGTATATGTGTGTGTGTGTGTGTGTACAAGTTAAAAATCACACCTACTTTATTTCAAGCATGATGGAGAGGCAGCACGTTGTGGTCATACATTCTAACATCTGAGAAAGCAAATGTCAGCTTGGAAAATCAACAACTGCACTCTCCTTCTTGAGTTCCGTATAGTTTTGGATTTAACAGCCAACTAGACACCAGCAGTAAGATTTCCCACTGTGTTTCAAATTCAAACTAACAAGGACATACTGTAACTCACAGAACTTGGTTTCCTTTGTTTTCCTTTCCATACCTCACCCTGCAATGTGCCAACAAAACAATCCAAAGCAATGGATGGTAATTGCAAATATGTGGGAAATTCACGGATTCTGAGGCTCCATGAGCTTCACAAGTGGTTCTCAAAATACATATGCACATAATGACAATGAAAAATGAGGCCATGAATTTGAAAGAGGGTAAGGAGGAATAGAGGAGAGGGTTTGGAGGGAGGAAAGGGAAAGGAGAAATGTAATTATTTTATAATCTGAAAAAGAAAAAAGAAAAGAAACCACAACACACGCTTTCATGGTGTCAGGACGTTACCAGTACTGATGGCTTGGCTTAGAATGCATTTCATATTTGCTGCCTGACAAAGTACCATCTGTCCTTCAAATGTCCCGGTCAAACGCCATCCCCATCATGCAAGAACTTGGATTTTCCTTTCTTTGCATTCAAATCACTCCTCACATACATCTATCAGATTTCAACAGCCATTGCTCTGCCCAATTTTATAAGTATGTTGTTAAACCAATTAATTGCTTTGTGCTTCTATACCCTCATCTGTAAAATGGGAGTAATAATAACATCTGTGTCAGGGTTAGTGTGGTGATTAATAAGGTAATTGTTGCTTCTAGAGAAATGCTTAGCACATAATCAACATTATCTCGATCATTTGCTGTTATTCCTATTATTAAGTGAAAGCAGCAAGACAAACTCATTTTTTCAGCCTGCAGGGAAATGTCTCTACTATGCTATTCTAGTGACCCTGCAATATCCACATAGGCTGTGTAAGCGATGTTAGACTATAGTGTGATCTAGGTCTTGGCAGAATATATTATGATCCTCTGGGAGTGTGGGAAGGTAAGTAACTTTTGAGGAATTGCCTCACTGCTATTTCTTTTTTTTTTTTTTATTTTATTCTTTCCATCTCTCGACCTTGTAGGGGGCCCTCAATCTGCCATGAGGAAGTTTCTCACACTACTTCTTAGTTCCAGATAAGCACAGAACTTGCCACTTCACTTACCCCGAGTACACAGTGTAAAGTAGTTGGCTGTAGCGCAGAGTTGACCCCACAGCAACAGTCTACCCTACTGCTCAGGTTACCTGCCATCTGGACCCTTTTACTTTGTTATTATCCCTTGATCAAAGGATTTGAGGAGCTGATTCAATAGTGATCTTGTTAGTACTCTTTGTGTAAGTAATAATCTCCCGCCTTTGAGGGCCATTGTTTTCCTCTTGATGAATCTGTGAAAATCTGTTCAGAATGCCTAGCGGCTCCCAAAGCACCACCACTTATGGACTGTTTGGTCTTGTCAGTAATGGAGAAAGAAATTTTTTTACTTTGTTCAACATTACTTATCTACTGTGTGATCGATCTATAGCATCTGGCACGTAGTAAGTTCTCTTTAAGTATTTGTTGAATTACAACTTTATAGCAAACAATGACAGGCAAGTATTCAAAGACAGTATAGTCAGGGATATTTATAGAAGATCCATAGAGTAGAGACCTAGGGAGGGGGAAGGATGGAGAATATAGAGAATGAAAAGGACACTAAAACAAAACAAAGTACTGGCCTTGTACTCATGAGGGATACAGAAACATGTCTGTGGTGGTTTGAATGAGAATGCTCCCTGCAGGCTCATATATTTGAATGTCTGCTTCCCAGCTGGTGGACTGTTTAGGAAGGATGGAAGGTGTGGCCTTATTGGAGGAGGTGTGTCACTGGGGTAGACTCAGTCTCTCTCTGTATGCAACTTGCAGATATGATGTGAGCTTTTAGCTACTGCTCAATTGCCCTGCCTATCTGCCTGCCACCACACTCCACATCATGATAATCATGGACTAATCCTCCAAAACTGTAAGCAAGTCCCTCATTAAATGATTTCTTTTACAAATTGTCTTGGTGATGGTGCTTCATCACAATAGAAAAGTAACTAAGACAACATCTATATCACCAATGATGGAGAAACTCTAGCTCTCTTATCATTCTTTTATTAATTCATTAGGAGTATTTGATACCTTATGAGCTCAAACTTAATATAATAATATAAAGAGGAGAGGCTAGATGAACATTCTTCGAAGGTGCTTCAAGGAGCCCCTATCATTCTTATTAGATACTTCATGGGTGATGGTAGTTTTTTCATCAAGGAAATGGTGCTTTTATGTGTTAAGATCTCTCATAAAAGTGTATTTGGGAAGAAAAGGCTTGACAGTTAAAACCAAAGCAAAACAAGTCTGTAAACCACAGACTTAGCTGCAAAACAAGTCTGTAAACCACAGACTTAGCTCAAGCTCCAGCTGGAAATATTTCATTATACATTAAGACAAGGGAGACTGTGTAGTTATATACACACAAGTAAGTAGCAGGGGTATAATAATAGGCCATCAGAATTTGAATAATGTCACTCTTTAGGTTTGGGAATAGAAGGAAAGGACAAAAAACAAAGTGTTTTAAAAGACTTTGGACTGGGTTGCTACATATCAATCAAGTCCAAACTCACTTAAAATATTAGCCAATGTTGAGGTTCAATTTTTTCCACATTTTAGTTTTTCTGATATAGAACTGAATCATACAATTGATGTGTATCTGTTTGATGTAGCTATCTTTTCTTTAAAACATTTTGATCAAATGAATGACAGGTTTATAATGTACAGATGTCTTAGATACAAAGAAACACCATATTATCAATAAGAAAAATAAGCACATAAAATCAAGCAAGAACTATTTATCTTAGTTGGGTTTCTATTGAGCTGATGAAACACCACGACCAAAAGCAACTTAGGGAGGAAAGGGATTATTTTGGCTTGCAACTCTCAGGTCAACTCCATCACTGAGGGAAGTCAGAATGGGAACCTGTATGCAAGGATTGATGCAAAGGATTTGGTGGAGTGCTGAGTGCTGGCTTGCTTTTTCCTAGGTTACTCAGTTTGCTTTCTTTTACAGCCTAGGATCACCTTCCCAGGAGTGGAAAAGCCCACAGTGGACTGGGCCCTCCCACATCAATTATCAATGAAGAAAATGCATACCCCAATTTGTCTACCAGCCAATCTGATGGAGGCATTTTTTTTAACTGAGGTTCCTTCTTCCCAGATAAGCCCAGCTTGTGCCAAGTTAGCAAATGGGTTAGCAATCTCTTTACTCTGAGTCTTACCAGTGGACTGAAGCAATGAGAACGGATGTCACCATTCATCTACTCATAGGAATAAAATCAAGCTAAAATTTGGGAGTTTGATTATTTACTGTGCAGGGAATCAACCCCATGACCCCTGCATACTTCTATTTCTATTACGTTTTCTGACTTCAACACTTCCAACTCAAGTCAAAGATTCTGTTTTGCAAGTCACTTGACCAGTATTTCATTGTCTACACTTATTCTTGATTCTTGCTGGGTGGTGGTGGAGCACGCCTTTAATCCCAGCACTTGGGAGGCAGAGGCAGGCGGATCTCTATGAGTTCGAGGCCAGCCTGGTCTACAAGAGCTAGTTCCAGGACAGCCTCCAAAGCCACATAGAAACCTTGTCTTGAAAAACCACACACACACACACACACACACACACACACACACACACGATTCTTGTTATAGTCACCATTTACTCAAATATGCCATGCTTTTAGCTTGGCTTAGAAGGCCTTTCTTTGCGTGCTGTACTCTGTAGAAATTCTCTTCCTCCAAATGGAATTCACTAATCTTTTTCTGCTTTCTATCATTCCATACCTGTTACATGCTTCCACACACGTGCTGACCACAAAGAACTCCAGGGATTCTTTTTTAGACATCTATCACATTTGCTGTAAATTTCCTGAGAACAGTTGACTGTGAATTCTCTTTCTATGTTAG
Source organism: Chionomys nivalis (assembly GCF_950005125.1). Classification (NCBI taxonomy): domain Eukaryota; kingdom Metazoa; phylum Chordata; class Mammalia; order Rodentia; family Cricetidae; genus Chionomys; species Chionomys nivalis. The sequence continues at coordinate 95,225,345 of NC_080112.1, forward strand.
TACTTAGAACAGTGTTTGGTATGTAGTAGAAATCAATTGTTTAAAGATGAAAAGAAAGGAAAGTAAGAAAAAAAGAACAGTATAGAAGTGAGGAAGTGTGGGGCTGAAGTATGGCTCAGCTGGTAATACACTTGCCTTGTAAGCACCAGGACATGAATTTGGGTCCCCTAAACCTACATAAAAATGCCAAGTATAGTGACTCATGCTTGTAATTACAGGGCTGAGGAGATCAGGACAGGAGGATAGGGCTCTCTGACCAGCCAGTCTAGTCTAATTGGTAAAGTCCAGGCCAAAAAAAGACCTGTCTCAGAGGAGGTGGATGGTGTTCCTGAGATGAGACTGACACCTAAAACTGCCCTCCAGCCTACACACACACACACACACACACACACACACAAACACGGACAGGGGGTGCCATGGCACTAACAATGTTTTATTTGATTGTTCGTCATTGGTGTCCATGCCTTATCCAAACCTGAACTCCTGTTAGTCTTACAATTGCCTACATTGAGTTTAATTGCTTAAAACAATTTATCTTTATTGGGTTTTTATCTCTAGTTGATTATAAATTCATTAGAGAGGAAGCACAAATATTCTCTATATATTCTTATTTGGTTTCAGATAAACTGTATATTCCTGTTACGAGATATGATTTAGTTTCCAAGATCCTTTATTCAGGACACCTTTAATATTAAAACTAATATCAATTTGCATAATAAAAACGGATAGACTTGCAACAGTTTTATTTATTTAGAGCCTAGCATTTCTCTAGAGCTTAGAGCAATCCCCAACACTAGACATCAAAAACATAATTTTACAGTAATTTAAGGGAGAGAAATTTGAATATTACTGGTAAGACCCTGGGAGCTAATTACTTCAAGATCACTTGAAATCTTAACTCGTTAGAGTTTGAAAAATCTCCTGAGGTACTTAAAGTCACTATTCCCATTATGTTACTTGATTCAATTGAATGTCTTAGATTTTGTTAATAAGAGAAAACTTGAAGCTACTGCCAAAAGGAGAGTCCATTTATCATTTTCTTGAGAAAAGATATTAAACATCTCCTGTGGGTACCTCAGCATTCAATAATATAAGAGAAGGAAAAGGATTTAAAAAGAATAGCCCCTGATCTAAAAAAAAATAAAATTCTAACACCAATTACTTGTACATGTTGCCAAAGTGAGCTGAATTTCACATTCTAAGGTTGACTCAGACTTTTCAACAAAATCATTAAGGGGATGGAATAAGCAGCACTTAAGTGCTTTCGTTCCTATTATTGGCATTGTTATTGTTGTTAGAAATGGTGACATGGTCCCCGATGAGCTGTGGCGTCACTCAAACGAGGGCACTAAGCAACATTTTACAATTATTTTTAGCAGTAAAATCCAGATCTGAAAGAAAATGCTTTTTTTGAAATTCCCCATTACAAGCTGAGTCATCCCAAGAATAGAAAAATAACAGATAAGACAGATTCAGGGAAGGAAATATTTTATCCCATTTGGCCTGTCAGCTCATCAGGAGGTAATAACCAGTCAGATTAGCAGACAGAACACAAATGGAAGCATATTAAGTATGATATTAGGTCGTGTTAATAGGACTAGAAATAGTGCATTGTGTCATATGACCTTGTCATGTTTATTTGTACATTTTGTGTAACGTGTATAAGCTCAGGTGGTTTTTGGATGCAATCCATTTTAAAAGATCCCGTCAATTCCCTGGTACCTTAAGCACAGCAGCCCCCACTTGCAGTTTATATATTTGTTTACAATCCTATGAAAATAGCAGTTAGTTATCTATAATGGTCATACACAAAATGGGGAAGAAGGGGCAACGCTTACCACCAGCTCCTGACAGCATGCTGTTGAAGGATCCTTTCTTGTTAGTCCAAGGTATATGTCCTCAGTTCCCACAGTTTGTTGGAATACAATCTCATAACTGAAAAAAAATCAATGACGATTCTCAGGCGAAAGAATCATTTCACGTCACAACTCACAACCCTGTATTAGAGACTTTTTGAGGTTATGTTAGTACAGAAAAAGAAAGAAAGGAAACTACTAAAATTCCTAAAGTGCTCACTAGTTTTCAAATGTGTACTACTAGAACACAAAGGAATAGAAGTCTAGAAATGCAGTCAAAATGTAAACACTGGAGCAGGACTGAGACTTTGGCCATACTGTTTTCTAAAATAAAGCTTACCTGTTTCAGATCTATGCCAAATAAGTGGGTTGAAGGAACTTCTGGTACAGGCCCAATAAAATTACAAGTAAACAAAGAATCATTCCTTGAATACAGTGGCTCAGAGAATACTGGACCCATACCCATGGGATTGATGGATAGATAAAAACAAACCCTTTACTGAACGTGAACCACAACGTGAAGATAATCTAGATTCAGCACTACTGTCTGTCATCAACTGTGTGACCTTGGTGAGATTACAAAGGCACAGCATCTTGACTTCTACATTTGAATGATTTATGGGAGACACAGAATTACCTGATCTTGATGGTCACTTGCACTTCTAAAGTGTACTTGTCACAGCTAGACTGTATGGGGTTTTGATGAAAACATGAAAGGTTTTACTCATGTCTCTCTCTCTCTCTCTCTCTCTCTCTCTCTCTCTCTCTCTCTCCTCTCTCTCTCTCTCTCACACACACACACACACTTCATAAATATTTCCCTTGAGGTATTCTATCCATTCTGATAGAACTAAACAATGATTTACAATTTTTTATTTTTCATCCTTCTCCCCTTTCCCCTCCTTTTCTCTTTTCCTATCTTTCTTCTCTTCCACCTCTTTCATTCTCCTCTTCCTGTCCATTTCTTCTTTCAGTGCTTGGAATCTAAACGAGGGCCTCGTACACATATGCTAGAAAGTATTCTACCAAGGACCCACACTCTCAGATTTATAAATTATTTTTATCTTTAATTATACCCAGAAAAATAATGCCACTGAAGATTAGAAGGATAAAAGACTGTTGAATTTCTGACAACGTGTAAATAAGAAAGTACAAGAACGAAAAAGAAATTTCTCTGAGTTTGAATGGGACTATCAATAGGTCATTGTTTGATATGGAAAACCTTTCTCTTAATAAGCTGTAATGTCTACCAAGTATTTACAAAGATAAATCCGTGTTAAAACAAAACAGAAGGAACTGACCTGCATGTACATGACTTCCCAGATGAAATGTCTCAAGCTTCTGCACTTCTTTAAGCAAAGAAAGGGTACAATTTTCCTACCTCATACTACACAGGCTTGCCTTGAAGTCCCCAAGGCACCAACACCATATAGATGAGATGTCTTCCTCATCTATAATCCTAAATAATAAACTCAGCCTCCTCTTTGATGCTTTCTTCCCATTCTTCATATCTAGTCAATTGCTAAATCTTCCTACAAACTCCCTGAAGTAATGACTCTTGAATTCCTACCCCCAAGCCAGTGACTCAGCTTAGGCCCTTGTTATTTTCCATTTGGTCACTGCAATTCCTCTTTTGTGAACTTCGTGTTCATTATCCATTTTCCTCTTTACCCATTAGAACATTTTTGAAGTGTATTTCCATAAGGTGAAAAAAATCTAGATAAAAATTCTTATAAAGCAGTTTTATTCATGTCGTGACTGGAGTTATTATTCACTTTGAACCTTGGCAGATGCTCTCTGGAGAACTTCAAATGTCTAGATAAAAAGTGGACATTTACTCTAGTTTTGAGCTGGCTGCATATGGATGTGAGGTGCTCGTCCTATAATATGACAAATGAGTGACTTTCATATAGATATGTGGGGATCATAAAACCTGAGGGTTACTTTATTCATACAGGCATAGAGATGTGCCACCTGTCCAGCAGAAAATGACGTCTCTGAAGGTTCTTTGTCTCAAAGTATCCTATTGGGGCTTTTTCTTTTCTTTTAATTTCATCCTTTTTATTTTTAACTTTTTTTTCTCATTTTTACCCTACATGTCCTTTGTGTATATAATATGGCTTCCAGCTTTGTGTTTTTGTGGGATTCCTAGGTGTGTCAACAAGTGGGTGTCTGAGTCTATATTTGTTTCATGTACCTTTTCTTGGAATCGTTTCTGCTTGTTTTGTACTATTACAGTGCATTGTATTATTTAAAAATCTTACTATATATTTTATTATATTATTATTATCCTTTAGAAGCATGTTTTGTTTCTAATGAGAGAGAGAAAGAGGGTGGATACTGATGAGAGGAAAGGTGGAGAGGAACTGGGAGGAATAAAGTGAAGAGAAACTAATCAGAATATATTATATGAAAAAAATCTATTTCAATTATAAAAATGGATTTAAAATATAGGTACCCTATATGGAGGTTTTTTGCAAGACATAAACTTTTGTTGATTGAAAACCTAGAAATGAGGTAGCCAAAGCAGGATAAAAAGTTTGACATTAGCCAGGCGGTGGTGGCGCATGCCTTTAATCCCAGCACTCGGGAGGCAGGGGCAGGCGGATCTCTGTGAGTTCGAGTCCAGCCTGGTCTACAAGAGCTAGTTCCAGGACAAGGACAGACTCCAAAACCACAGAGAAACCCTGTCTCGAAAAACCAAAAAAAAAAAAAAAAAAAAAAAGTTTGACTTTTTTTTTACTTAATTCCTTTTGAGCCACGTGTTTATCTTTGTAGTAATTAATTAACTCATTTAACGTGCATTGTACCCAAACTATTTTATTTTTATTTTAAACTAAAAACACAGAGATGGATAATTCTGCCAAACATTTATGATGTAAGATGTTCAGATTTTCTGTAAATTTTCAGATGCCTTTATAAACAGCTCTTAAAGACTATCTACTAGAGACGTATCTCACATAGGTTTAGCTAATCAATGGACTGAGGTGGCTAGTTTTATGTCAACTTAACACAAGCTAGAACCACTGGGAAAGGAAGAGTCAAAACTGAGAAATGTCTCCAAAAGATCAGATCATAGGCGAGCCTGTAGGGCATCTTCTTATTTAGTGGTTAGTGATGGGGGAGGGTCCAGCCCATTGTGAGTTGGGCCACTCCTGGGCTTGTTGGTCCTGGGTGGTATAAGAAAGTAGACTGAGCAAGCCAGTAAGCAGCACCCCTCCATGATTTCTACATCAGCTCCTGCCTCCAGGTTCCTGCCCCATGTGAGTCCTGTCCTGACTTCTTTCAGTCATGAACAGCAATGCTGAAGTATAAGCTGAATAAACCCTTTCCTCCACAAGATGCTTCGTTCATGCTGTTTCCTCACAACGACAGTAACCCTAACTAGAACATGGACCTTGAAAAAAAGTCACAAAAATGTTTTAAATCTTTGATTTTTTGAAAATATAAAACTTACAGGTCTTTGACATTACTTATAAAAAATCTGTGTCCTTCCTTTCAGTTAATTATCTGTGACTGAACACTGCTTTTATTTTTAAAACATAAAAGCATAATTAAAAATATATACTAGTTTTGTAGTCAGACTTAAAAAGTTTGTCAGATCACTTGCCATAAAAGTCTTTCAGATTAAAGTAGACCAGACATGAAGAAGCACATTTGAAGGTGGAGGAAAGATCCCAAGTTCGAGGCCAGCTTAGGCAGTAGAGCCTGGCCCATTACAAAACAAAACAAAAGCTTAAAACTAACAAAGTGGTGCACGCCTTTAATCCCAGCACTCGGGAGGAAGAGGCAGGCGGATCTCTGTGAGTTCGAGGCCAGCCTGGTCTAGAAGAGCTAGTTCCAGGACAGGAACCAAAAAGCTACGGAGAAACCCTGTCTCAAAAAAAAAAAAAGAAAAAGAAAAAAAAAACTAACAAAGTACAGTATGATTCAGCAATGCTTGCTTTATACTTCTATGTACTTTAAATACTCATGATTTTAATGTAAATGTAAAAGATATAAATGTATACAAGTGTTTAAAAGTCTATTTAACCATGACTTTTATCTATGTATGTAAATATTTAATATACTGACCAATGAGCATAGCCCTGAAATATATAGTAAGTCCTGCATAATAATTGATAACTGAAGGGAAGTCATAGACTTTTACTGAAACTACAGAACACTCTGAGTAATTGGAAGTAGGTCTTTGACACACAAACATGGTATTGTAATGTGGCTGTGTGCATGTTTATAATTTAATGGGCTGCTTACTCTCACATTAAACAAAAAAGAAATTGAATATAAATTTAATAATGGAAATGGCTATATTTTTCACTAATGCTAGATAACTAATAGGAAGGCATTTAGTTTCATTATTTGTTTTTGTTCTAGAACAGAAAATATAACCAGTTGCTCATACTCTTTGTATAGCCTTGTGGTTTTATCTTTTATGTGGTGGAAAATTCATGAATTTTATTAAATTATAATATTATCAGATGACACATCAAACCTAAGTATCTAAACACATTCCTGGTCATTGACTTACTCTGGGATTTCTCGAACATCCCATATATCATCATGCTCTGCTCCTTCCGGAACTTCGTCTGGATTCCAGATATTCTCACTTTCATTACCACTGGATTTAGGGATGGCTGTGATGAAAGGAGAGACATAACTGAAGTCATTATTTGTTGATATAAATTACATTTAATATCACTATAGACCAAAACATTATATAAATGTAACAATAACTGTAGAAAAAACATATAAACAAAAAGAAGAAAATACAATAGCTTACAACTCAGTAGCCTGGAGATAATCAGTGTAGTTAATCTGGTGGTATACATATTTTTTAGAAACCCAAATAGGTTCTTGTGTAAAATCTTTACATAAAGGAAAAAAAAAAAACGAGGCACAAGCAATCCAATTTGGATAGAGTTATATCATCTTTCACTGAGTTTTACTATAAAAATCCTTTGGCACATTTTCTGTGTATGCATTACACATTTTTTTTTAAAAAAGTCATGTCAATCAAAGAAATGGAAAACAATGGCTGGAGTGATTACTTTTCAATGCAGTATTCTCCTACTGCGCATGCTCACTTTAAGGAACTTCTCTATCCCTTGTCCTTTATGCAGAGCTGAGCAGGTGCCATGTATAATCTTTAAATGTTTAAAAGCATGTAGGCTCCAGTAAGCATGCAAAAGCCCAGGTTGAAATTGTTCCATTGGCACATCAAATGGAGACCCACATTAGGCTCAAAACATTACTCTCAGCCCTTTTAAGCGTTCCCAGAATGCACCTGATTGTCAGGTTTTCAATTCCACGGTTTTTTTGCAAATCATCTGCTTCTATCCAGTGTGAGCATTCCAAAACCTAAGTGCAGGCTTATACATAACATTTTACATATGACTCATTGCCCTCCAATTTTTGAGATTATTAGACCTACATTATTGGAAATATGGCAGCATGGAAATCCATGCAGATATGAACTAGTCTGTCATATAGCAAAGATCTCCGAGGTAGAGCAGAGAGCCTCTTGAGTACACACAGTAATATTAACGAAAAGTTTAAAACCACCCTCAGACCTCATTTTATCCATTATTTTAAGCATTCTACACACTGTCTTTAAAGTCAGTTAATTTGTTGAACACAATGTTCTCCTTTCTGCTCATCCTCTGGTAACTCTGGTCAGGAGCAGCAGAATTAACGATTTTACATTTTCAAAGACTTGTAAAATATTCAATTCTGGGAAAATGTATAAACAAAATGCTTGGCTGTCACAAAAAAGATTTCTTATTTTTTAAACTGTGGTTTGTTTATCGTCTTAGGTGAGTATCTAACACTGAACTACAATCCTAGCCCCTGGGTCAGTGATTTTTTTTTTTAAGGAACACCATGAACTTTAGAAGCATTTCTATGTAAGGTAAAATTATGTAGCTGTCTTCTTCAGAATTCTTTTTTTTTTATTGATTTTTATTGAGCTCTACATTTTTCTCTGCTCCCCTCCTGATTTCCTTTGTAGTCTCAAAGATTATCATATTGCCTGGTATATATTAGCCTCTCAATGTATTTAAATATTCAATAAATATTTTTGAACTTGTTTTAATAAATGGATTTTGTGAAATTGCTACACTATACAAGAATGAAAAATTAAAAATGTAGGTCTTGCTATTTCTATTCTTGCAACCGAAGACAAGCAATGTGCCTAAAATTAAGCCTAATCATATATGATTTCCTCAGTCTTTTATCTCAGAAAATGCACCAAGGAATGTAGCTAGTTCAAGGCAAATTAACTTTGCTTATTAGAAAAGCACTAACCTGGCACAGAAGTAAAAATGACATCTTTGCATGTAAATGGCTGCTCAGCATGTATAATTGCTTCAACTTACCTTCTTTTGTTTTTGTTTTTGCGAACAGGATTTCTTTGTTTAACAACCCTGGCTGCCTGGGAACTCACTCTGTAGACCAGGCTGGCCTCGAAGTCACAGAGATCTGCCTGCCTCTGCCTCCCGAGTGCTGGGATTAAAGGTGTGCACCACCACTGTCCAGTTCAACTCACCTCTTTATCTTTTAGAAATTGCATGCTTGTGTTGAATTGAGAAATTAAAAATTAATTTGTTGTCATGTGCAACATACTGTTTTGACATATACATACATGATGGAATGACTGAATCAAGATATATATATATATATATATATATATATATATATATGCATTACTGCACACATCCATCATTTGTAGTGAAAACCCTTAAGATGCACCTTCATAGCAATATAGTATCTTATATAATGCCATTTACTTCATTTTATTAAATATTAGTTTTTATTAATCTGAGGAAAATAATCCATTGATTTGATTGATCTATATTACTTTACTAAATAACTTACCTTTGGGCTCTTTGGCTTTAGGTGGCCCAATATTCCCAGGGCTCATGGTTCCAATAGCAGGTGAGAGTTGTTCCTTGGGTAGAAAAAAAGAAGTCCACTACTTGTGTACAACATATATCGCTACTAATAATTTAAATCCGATGTTTTCTATCTAAAAAACACAACCCTCATAAACTGTTCCACTTTAATCATTCACTATTGTTATACAACAAAGACACAGATGCCAATTATTACTTTCAATGTGCTTTTCTTGTCCTTTCAAAAAAAAAGTATTTGGTTTAATAGACTCTGAGGCTGAATTGATTTTTTTGGTCGAACTAAATCCCTGGTTCCAGCCCAGTGAATCGCATCCCCCTTGGGAGAGAAGGAATGAGCCACATTCATCTCTATGAAGGTTAGAACCGAATGGTAGCAGAAAAGCATCAGCACTTTGGAGTTTGGGCAGTGTTTGGTTAGAGTTAGATGGAAGACAGACTTACGGGCACATGCTATTCAAATAAGAGTAAACAGAAGCTAAGATCTAGACATCAAAGTATTCATTTAGAAGTCCTAATAACAGTTCTTCTCTCTTTCTGCTTTCGGGATGAAACATTGCTCCTTCTCCCACTTCCTAGTTCAGCAACCTCCAGTTTATAGTGTCAGATGAAGGCCAAATCACTTCTTTTTTCATACAGCCATTTGCTTCTTTTGCCATCTTTCTTATGTGTTTTCTTTTGTGTGTGTGTGAGTGTGTGTGTGCACACCCTTGAAGAACTCTCTGCATTCTTTCCAACCCAGTGCAACACATATTTACCCCATCGCCTCATTGGCCCCCTCCAGCGGGTCTTTGATATTTCAAGGCAATCTCAAGTTTCTTCCTAATTGTTCATTCTAACCTCAGACTCTGAAGTTCTGATTCACTCCATTAATGACCATCAAAATATCCTTATATCTATGGGTTCTGGTACACTAGCACTTCTAAGTCCCCCTTTTTAGTTCTTACCCTCATAGTCCAAGACTTTAGACACGGACAAAACTGCAAAGTCCTGTTTGGGGGAGAGTAGTAATGGCTGCCCTTGTATGTTGTTGAAAAAGCTCACCTGGGTCCCTATTATGTTAAACTATCCAAACAGTTATAAATGGTAAGTTAATACGTAACATCTCAACAGTGTGTGAGACTGTCACTACTGTTTTTGGAAATGGTTATCTAAAACTCTTTGTGGAGTTAAGGAACTGCAGATATTTTTGTTTGTTTGTTTTTTTGTTTTTTCGAGGCAGGGTTTCTCTGTAACTTTGGATCCTGTCCTGGAACTCCCTTTGTAGACCAGGCTGGCCTCGAACTCACAGAGATCCGCCTGCCTCTGCCTCCCGAGTGCTGGGATTAAAGGCGTGCGCCACCACCGCCTGGCTGGAACTGCAGATATTTTTATGTGAAAATCCCAATAGCATTCTGGACCTATTTTTTCCCTGTTTTATCACTAAGGTCACAAAAATGTGTGGTACTTTTATTAAATTATTAATCATCAGAATACTAATAGTCAATCAGAGCAAAGCAGTTCTTGGAACATAAGGGCTTCTTGTTTTGCAGTGTCTCTTTCTACAGAAAATTTAAATCAGTAGAAATGAAACTGTGAACATTCTGGCAAAAATTGATATGCTCTTCATGGACAGTTATGATTGGATGAGTATACTAGAGCGGGGGGGGGGAGTCTCAATTTATTAACTTAATGAAAATAAATGGTTAAAAATAAAATTTCAAGTGAGAAGGTAGAATGAAATAATAAAATACCACCTGGTAATTGTTTTCTATAAGGGCATTGTTTAAGTCTGTACCGTGTATCTTCAGCCAATTATCTGAGCAATTTGTCAGTCCAATTCATGTCACTTTGTAATATTGGAGAGATTTTGAACATCCTTGTCACAGTGTCTGAAGATCGGTGGAATCTTATTTTCCCATAAGTCTTGAGATCACCCGGGAGTTTGAAGGACAACAGACTGTCTTCGCAATCTCCCACGGAATTAACAACTCATTTAGAAGAGGGATGGGTGCAAATGAAGCAATGTGTATGCAACCGCTTTCTTGCTGTTTTCCAGAGAGTCCATTTTAGAAAACACATCACTCTTGCAATCATTTCTTAGTTCTCAGGATTAATACATGTTAAAAACGAAAGGCATTTTCTCCACAGGAAAATTTAATAGTTCAGTAGGAACATTAATTATTCTTTCACCATACTGAATCTCTAATTCTATACCCTCTGATGGTATCTGTACCGAGATGTCTGAGTGACCAATTATCTCAAAATTGCTTATAACCCACATATACACAATCATATATTATTATGGTCATTTTCTATTATGAATTGTACAATTCAGTAAAATGATGTTACAGTCTCTTTATTTTCATAAACACTCATCTTTCCTCCTAGAAAAACCCCTAGATGCAAATAAACATTGCTACCCATAAACACCAAAGGGAAGGGGGTTTGTAACCAGTGTTGATCTTTACCTCTGCATCAGTTCCAATCTTACCAATATTAAGAGCTTCTGTCTTTCAAAAAGTTAATCTTCTCTTTCTTTATCGCATGAGCCTGCCTTTCCCAGGATGTGCCCTCAGAAAGTTACCATTTTGCTATTTCATGTGAGGGAGCAAACTGTATGCAACTTGGTGATAAATCACACCTAACTTTTTCTCCTTGTGTCTTAGTTGTTGTATGTATTTAAGGCTACTATCGATGACTTGGTTTTTGTTTGTTTGCCTCTACCACAGCTTTTCTCTAAAACTCCATGTCTCCTCACCTTGGCTTCAAGGTGACTCAGTAGTCCTCTTCTACAAATTTTATTTCCGGTTCATATCTTATTTAATTCTGATCTGTTTAACCTAATGAGGGTGGATATTGATCTGGGCCACTGTGAGTTTGTGGTCCATACAGAAAGTACTTGTTTTCACGTTACATCAAAATATTTGAAAGGAATACATTTATGCATACTTTCATAGAACGTGGTCTGTGTGTGGTCATTAAAATTAATTTGATGCAAAGTGAAAATAGTCTGATATAATAAGATAATTGTTCACCAAACTTACTTATCATAGCTGGTCTAATTTCCAAAGTTCATTTCTATTTAAGGAGGGAAGGGAAACCAGGGTGTTACATGAAACTGTCTTGGTTATCCAGGAAATAATAGCAGTGGCCTTCGACTGGTGACTCTTCTATCCTAAATGAAGTCAAACTTGCTGCTCCAAGGTTTAAAGGTGCTACATGTCCAGACCCCCAAATGAAAATCACCTGACTATATATCTAAGCATGTGCTAGAAAACCCTTGTTAGCAGATGGAAGCTTTTTTTTTCCTATTATTTGGCTTAAAGTATTTTGTTGTTTTCATATGTAGGCTTTTTAAAAAAATATTAAGAGACTGGAATTGAGAGATCAATTAATACTGCATAATTGAAAATATTTTCTTTGTAGAAATATTGTCTAGGCATAAACAGTCCCAGCTATGGCTCTTTGCAATGGTTGTCAAGCATTCTTTGACCATAAATATAAATGACAAACATTTTGAAATGTGGCTACTGCTACCATAGTTACAGAACTATTTTCCTATTCAGTGTTCAGGTGGTGTAGAAAAATATAATTATGTTTGCTAGAAATGTACTAGAGGTTATAGTCTCATGCATAATAAGCCTTCAGCCTCCTATGCGTGTATCAGATGACACAGCTCTGCTCCCACAGCAAGGTGGGAATGAATTGTTCAAATACAGTTCCACAATTTCTTTTAACATAATTAATTTATCTTTAAGTATATGATAACCTGTCCAGCATCCAAATCATCCTCTTCCTCAGGATACAGTAGACTGGAAAGTGCTTTCAGGTCTGAGACAGAAGGCAATGTCTTAATCTTCATATTTTTAGCTTCTATGCCTTTTGCTTCCAAATTTTCTGTTTCCATATTTTCAGCTTCTGTGTTTTCCGATTCCATATTCTAAGGGGAAAAGATGACCAGGCACACTTCAGTTTTCTGGGACATAAAGATTTGTTCATTCTCATGTTTCCCTTCTTACAGTGGGTCACTCCACTGTCTCTGTCATATTTGAAAGTACTATAAACTCTTCCACGTATGTTAAAGTCACAGAACCTGGGCAGCCAAGTAAATCCACGCTTTCAGTCTGCTTTATGTTCAATCTAACGAGCACACACTGAGTAACTATGTAAGTGATTCTTGGGCTCTAGTGTGCTTAAGCGCCACTAGGGGGAAAGCTTCATGGACAGCTCAACTGTAAAATGCTTGTCTACTATGCTCAAAGCCCTGGGTTCAATCCCCGGCATTGCAAAAATAGAAAAAGAATCCCTTGGGGGCTTGATTAAAAACATAAGTTGTTATAAGCTATGTACTATTATTCAGGAACACAGTTTTTAGACTATCTTTTTGTTTAACCTGTTTCTGCTGTTTAGGGTGTATATTCCAATTTGTGAACTGGAAAAGATTTTTCTTCGGGAATAGACCCAAATAACCTTTACTCAATTCTCATATTTGCCCCAGCTAAGTGTGTACCTTTCTGCTTCATTTATACTGTTAATTAACCTTTGATGAAAGCCAGCCTTACAATGACATTTGAAAACTCTAATGCATTGCCTCATTTTAGTGAGATTCATGAACAAAGAAACAATTTTTTTATTATAACAGTAATACTGAATCCTATCATCCTAGTAGCAATCTGAAAAATAATCCCTGCAGTTACAACCACAGCAGGACAGTTAAGATCTTAAAAATATATCGCAGACGTGTCAGACTTTAATGAGTAACCCAAAAAGGATGGCAGAGTTGTGTTTATTGTTGGTAAATTGGGCGTAACTGAAATAGGTATCTTTCCCACAATTTTACAGATATTTTAAAAACATCATTTTCTAAACTTCACTCTCAGGAACATTTCTCTAGCAGTGTTAATTAAATTATACATGAAAAAATTTGCATTGTGCCTAGAATGGTAGCAAATCTTCTGATATACTCACTTGTCAAAGTATTAAAGATGATATTTTTTAAAGCGTCGTTTTACAAACATTTTTACTTTTTATACAACTGACCTTGATGCCTCCTGGGGATGTCAAGGGTATGAAATGCTAACTTCCTCTACATCTCTAATATGGAGACAAAATAGCATACTGGCTAAGAATAAGGGTCCTGGGGTCATGCTCTTTGGAATTGGATCCATCGTGTACTTCTTAGCTCTGTGGCTTTGAGCAACTATTTAAATTCTTTTCGCCTAATTTTCTTTATCTGTAAAGTAGAGGATAATAGTAGTATCTGTCTCTTTGAATTGCTTTAAGTATTAAGTAGCTTAATACATATAAAAGAGCCTGGACTAGTACAGGGCATATAGTAAGCACTCAAGCTATGTTGCCTATTATTAGTTCTTGATAAGTTTCATTTTGCTGGGCATGAATATCCCTTTTAATAGCGATGTCAAATAAGACAATGATAAAGCTCATTACATTGAAAACTCATTAAATCAGAAAAGGTGAAATAAAAAGTGACAAAACAATTTCTCTCGTAGTATGGTCTTGTAGGCGGCCACGGGAATGAATAATTGACACATATTAAATTAAACAAAGGGGACTTCTGTTTATATTTTAAAATTCCTCTTTGCTAATGTGTTCATTAAATATTTAGCCAACATAGAAAGCAAAATGTTTATTGAAATATTTTCTATCTTTGACAGTGAAAAGGAAAAACTCACCCAGATATCAGATATAATTAGTATCCTGACTTGAAATGCACGAAACAATATATTCACAAAACAAATATATCAGAAATTGTTTCTTACATCAGCATTACTCTATAAACTTTACAATACATGGTCAATTATTCAACACTGATGACAGCTGTTGCTTAAATATGAATGTTATATAACATCATTATCTGAAATATAGTATCCACAGATACTTGTATGAACATGAGGCTCCTGAGACTTCAATAGGGGGCTAGTGAGAGAAGAGTAAACAGACCAGTGAGCTAAGCCGTAAGAAAGGTATTCAGAAGTTCCAAATATAGCATCTGACATAGCAGTAGCAACAGTTACTCACATAGTTGTCTCTCTCTGGCAGGGACACGACAGCAGGACTTTCTGGATGAAGAGAGGTATTTAGAGCAATGGAGGACCCCCAGCTCACAGGTAAAAGTATACAAGGAAGGGTCTAGTTATTGAGAAATGTCAGGAGTTTGGAAACTAGATGAATATTCAGAATAGGGTTGGGATCAAAATTCCAGAGGGAAAACGATACACAAGCCAGGCCCTGCCTTAGTGGCTTTCTGTCATACATCAGCCACAGTGGAGGTGATGAAGGAAGATTATGGCTCAGAAAGTGTATTGGAAACAGGACTGAGGAAAAATAAATTAATTCTAAATTTCTACCAGTTACATGGGAAGGCCCTGACTGGCTCTTGGGTGGGAAGCAGGCAGTGAGGGCACAGGAAAGCTATACATATAGAAAGAACATCTTCAAAAACCACAGCTGGAATTTAGTCAGCAGTTGATGAATACTGAATGAAATATGATTAAATTCATAAGGATGTGGCATTTCAAAATAGTAACCTTGGAAGGTTATATACTGATGTAAATTATACCATCAATGCTCCAAATATTTTAGAAATTTTCTTTTCTCTTGGTATTTCCTTCATATGTATCACTAAGAAAATAGATATCATTACAGCATCATTCAGTTTGATTACACATCAGACTTTTTTCTAAGTAATTTACAAATATATCTAGACATCTACATTCAAAATATGAAGATTTCCTTCTTTGAGAGTATTAAAAAGAATTTGACCAGCCTGGTCTACAAGAGCTAGTTCCAGGACAGGCTCCAAAACCACAGAGAAACCCTGTCTCGAAAAACAAAAAACAAAAAACAAAAAAAAAAAAAAAAAGAATTTGATATAGGCCCCAGGGCAGTTCTAAAAATACTAGTCTTAAATGTAATTTTGAGTAACATGAAGATCATATGAATAAGTATATTAGCTGTTCAATGTGACTGCGCTAAAGGGGAATACCACATCTTGGGGTATAGGTCTGAGTTTAAAAATCTTCCACAAGAACTCTTAGTAATATTTGATATACCCGAAGCATATTGGGAATTGGACTTCCAAATTATGCTGACATAAACTCACAGTGACTCATATTACAGCTAATTGGAGCCCAAATAAGATAAAATGGGTACTTTTATAAAAATAATATTTCACTATACCAAATGTAATAACAGTCTGTAAGCAAATGATAAGTTCTGATAAATCTGATGCTATGGTTTGAGAAACAAAAGAATCACAAATATTTTGTGAATAATTAAATAGTTCAAAATATCACCAAAGAAATCAATTGTGTGACTTACTGAAAAAGTTGTAGATTCAATGAAAATGAAATTTCTACCAACATTTTAGTAGTCTAGTGAGTCAGAAATAGTATTAAATTAAAAGATAGTTATCAAAGCTCATTTCATACAATCATCTTCTTTTTTAAAGACAAAGAAAGCATGTCTTTTCAGTTCTTTGTCTGTCAGTTAGATATGCAGTCGCGACTCTGGCAACCACTGATTTCAGGATATAGCCCTGGCGGCCACATTTTCTGCCCTTCTCACACATTTTTCTCCTATATATGTTCTACATTCTGTTAAGAAGATATGCTGCAACTTGCTGCCTTTGAATCGTAGAGTACATTCTTCTAATTACTGAACTACTTGGGCAGACTAGTGTGGTGATATTTTTTAAGAAAAAATTTCTAGAGCTATTGGGCGTAGGTTTCAATGCGGCATTTACACTTCTTTTATTCAGTTTTTGGGAACAATTTCGTATGTACAATTACATGATGAATTCTGACTCCTTTCTCTTCAACACCTTCATTTATCATCTCATGTTCCTATCCGTTCCTTCCCCAGATTAACAATTTGGGGATTTTATTTTGTTAGACATTTCATTTAACCAGGGCCATCTGTGTGACCACAGAATTTGAACTTCCCATTGGAGTTGGTAGGGTCATCAGTGAGTACACAAAAGTAATGTAGTCACCTGCCTGAATCATCAGTAGGAAATAGTTCAGCAGAGAGAACTGGGGCTCCCTAGTCCTTCCTCCATCCTTGCCTGACTGCTGACAGACATATTTTAAATAGGCCGAGATTAGGATAGGGGCTGTCAATAAAGTACCTGCCTAAAAACCCTGGATGAGGTCTTGGGCTTGATTCTCAGCAAAGGGGGACTAGAGCGTGAGAAAGAGCAAAGAATCTTTTTCTTAAGGCGTGGCCACTTAGAAAATAAATGTTCTAGGCCTGTTTTTTTTTTTTTTCTTTTTTCTTTTTTCTTTCTTCCACTCCCCGGTCTGTTTTGACCAGCCAATATCAAAAGCGGTGTTTCCAGACAGAGCTTTGATTTTGCTACATCAATCCGAGCCTTTAGAGCCTTCAGAGATAAAAATGCAGTTGAGGGATATCTTGCTAAACAATTAAACAACAGCTAGTTCATAACCAGCTGGAACCAAAACACTGGGACGAGTTAGGGGCTAAAAATGTCTATCAAGAAGGCTCAAGATCCATGGCACTGAGGTATTATCAATAGCCTCGGGATCACCACTCTTTTTAATTTATTAATTTGCTTTGGTATCCATACATAGCCTCAGTAAGAATGGCTAATCAACTACTTGGAGAAAAGTGAAGGGTAAGTTAGTCCAGTATACGTGTTTTACTAAGTATATCAAATATAGAGAATAGTCCTAACATATTTTACTAAGTACACCCAGTACATGAAGGCAGGAAGTAAAAAATCAACAAAGATACCTAGGGGGTGTAGCTCCAGGCTGTGCTTACCAAATGTGGAAGAAGCCGTGAATTTCATCAACAGCAGCAGCAGCAGTCCAACAGCATCCTGTCTGAACTTACTAGGTAAAAGCTTATCCCCAAGGCAAACTCTGTTGATGATCGAATAACCTCAACCATTTCAAAACCTGTTTATTCTTTAGGTTTAGCATTTCTTCTAAAACTTTGTTCATATAATGCCTTATTTAGCAATTCTAGAAGAAAAATTCTTTTGAGAATGTAAAAGTAAACAGCATCTCTGCTCATGTCTGAATTTAATGACAATATTCTCACTAATTGTTTTTGTCTATTTTTGGTCATGCTTAGGATTTCTTTCTAGGGCTGTATGCTTATAGGTTCTTATTCTATTATGGCATACTAATGTATTCCTGCCATTCTAAAGATCTTAGTGAGGAAGGCTGGTAGGATTGCTCAGTGGTTAAGAGTCTATACTGCTCAGCCGGGCAGTGGTGGCATAGACCAGCACTTGGGAGGCAGAGGCAGGCGGATCTCTGTGAGTTCAAGGCCAGCCTGGTCTAGAGAGTGAGTTCCAGGAGAGGCTCCAATGCTACACAGAGAAACCCTGTCTCAAAACATCGAAGAAAAAAAAAAAAGAAAAAGAAAAAAAGAAAGGAAAAAAACAAGTGTCCATACTCTCTTCAGAGGACTTCAGTTTCTAGCACCTACATCAGACAGCTCAAACTGCCTGTAATTCCAGCTCTTGGGAGATCTAATACTGACTTCCAGGATCATCTGCACTCTTGTGCACATACCTCCCCACAGACACGCATAACTAATTTTTGACAACGATACTCATCAGTAATTCTTTGTCTATTAAAAGTTAATTCACTTATAGACTGGGGATGTAGTTCAATACGTGTATTCTTAAGCATGCCAAAGGTCCTTGGTTCAATAGGAAATATGCTTGTTACATCTTTAAAACACAAGAATAGCTTCCTTTTTATATTTCTATCATTCAGTACCATAAAACATTCATAACTATGGGAGTTCAACACGTTTTCTCTTACAAACTTAAAATATAGTTAACGGAAAGTGTTTTTTTAAGTACCTGGAATCTTTCAGAAACATAAATGCAAGCCAGGCTTTGAGGTACAGCTACTCAGAAGGCTGAGGCAGTTCAGGCAAGTCTGAGCTTCGTAGTTGTCAAGGCCAGCCTGGACAACTTAGTGAGATCTTGTCTCAAAATGAAAAATGAAAAACAAAACAAGGGTATAGGGCTCAGAGATGGCATGTTACCTAAAGATAAAAACATAAGCCTCGTTTGATTTAATAATTCTTGTGTCTGTACTTTATCGAGGTTATTTATAAAAAATGGAGTCTCTACCATCCTTTGAAAGATGTGCTCTGTTGCTCTGTTTTTAAGATTTCCTACCTTTACCAGGCTGATCTTGAGCTCCTGGCTTCAGAGGAACCTCACACATCAGGCTCCCTAGTAACTGGTCCAGTATGAGCTTGAAAGTGAGTTTTCATACTGAGATGGATATTTTTAATTTTTATAGGGCTCATCCTGAGCCATCAAAACTATGTAGTATGTTCTAAATCCTAGCACTTGGGAAGCTGCTAGCAGAAGGATCATGAGTTTAAGGGATCCTGGACTAAATAGCAAAGGGGGGTGGGGTGTTATATAGCACATTTCAGGCAAACAATAATCCTTTCTTAGTTTCATATTCAACTTATAAATAAAAAGAGTGCTGAATGGTATTTTTTTTTTTTTTTTTTTTTTTTTTGGTTTTTCGAGACAGGGTTTCTCTGTAGCTTTGGAGCCTGTCCTGGAACTAGCTCTTGTAGACCAGGCTGGCCTTGAACTCACAGAGATCCGCCTGCCTCTGCCTCCCAAGTGCTGGGATTAAAGGCGTTCGCCACCACCGCCTGGCTGAATGGTAATTTTTCTTTCAGTTATTTGAACGTTCTCCTAAGAACGAAGAGCTAGTTTTGTTTACCTCTGTAGTCAGTGTTTTGAATTCCTACCACAACAGGAAACTCTCAGAATTAATGATTCTTATCTCTTTGCTCAAACTGGGTTCACTCTCATTCCTCGGATTCAATTTTTATCACAGTCTGGTTTTGTGTTTTTAAAAAGTATAGTCAAAGGACAAAATATTCTCCTAATCAGCCTCAAGTTGCGTAGTGGGAATTTTAAGGTACACTTTTTTGTAAGTGTAAGATTTGTGCACTATATTCTGACCAAGTAAATGTGTGTGTGACTGTTCTCCACTCCTCGAGGGTGTAACCAACATCCTCAGAACTCTCAGGCCGCTGAAATTCTCTCTCACAAAAATATTGCTCCATAGGCAAGTGGCAGGAGCCATTTTATTTTTATTTTTCTGTCTGAAAGGCTTTACAGAGAGCACTCTTCCTCCATTTCCCAACCAAGGCCTGCTGGTACAGAATTAACATGGCTTGCTCACATAAAATGGAAGATACAGTGAGTCTCTCAACTTTGACCTCCCAGACCTACCTACAAGG
This sequence comes from Chionomys nivalis, assembly GCF_950005125.1. Taxonomy (NCBI): domain Eukaryota; kingdom Metazoa; phylum Chordata; class Mammalia; order Rodentia; family Cricetidae; genus Chionomys; species Chionomys nivalis. Next base: position 95,245,371 of record NC_080112.1, read on the forward strand.
AAACATTTTACACTCTCAAATATTTTTTAACGGAAAGGGGGGACGTATTGAGGGTGTGTGAGACCCGAGAAAGGAAAATTGGGAAATATTTGGATGTTCTTTCTTTTTCCTACAGTAGGGCAGTACCTGAGATTCCTTCTTTGGGAGTTTTTCTAGAAGCAGAAGCAACATCCTGCTACGGGGGTTAAGGAGGGCGGGACTTCGGGAACGTTCGCCCCTACTTTGAGCAGCTTACGGCTTTTGAGGGCTATGTCGCCGAGCCCTTAAGTATTTTAAATTCTCCCTAGTTTCTCCAACTGTCACAGTATTCAAGGACCCCCTCTGTTTTTCCCTCCTAAGGTTCAATTTTCCTCACCTTGGTCAGTGCTCCGGTCACAGCCTAGGCTCCGAAAATAGACTGCCGCTCGCTGTGCGTCGCTCTGTTGCCTGGGTAACAACTTTGTTAAACCCCTCTCCCACCTCCCACCTCGGATTCCCGCTTGACTCTGCTAGCCAATCACAGAAGAGTCTCCTTTGAAACAATACCAGAGGCAACCAATCACAGCGCGTCCCGTTCGGGGTCTATGGCCGCCCTTTCTAGTTAAGTAGGTCGACCCCGGTTAAGCTGCTGGATCTGTCGCGGCTAGCTCCTGGGAGTCCGCTGCTTCCCTGCTGGAGAAGGTCCGGGTCCCGGTCCGCCCGTTTCTCGCCAACTGCTCCTTGCCCGCCTGCGCCTGTACTTTGCGGACCGGATAGAAAGCTTGCTCCGACACGGAGGTAAGTGCACGATGTTTGCATTTACCCCTCGGGCTTTTTGCATGAATTTTATTTTCCCCCCTTCCCCGGTAGCGAACTCCGGGTCCGAGAACTCATAACCTTCAGCAATCTAGAGCAGAGGACACGGAAATGGTAGGGCTAGTGGGCTAGGGTTGAGAAGCTTTTGGTGTCTGCGATGCTCTCGCTCTCCACGCCCCCCTCCCGGGACAGACACGTGTTGTGCCTCTTTCCCTGCTAGGCACTGGCTCATCGGGACCCTGTACGGTGGTGGTCGCGGTGGTGGTCGCGGGGATTGCGCTTTTTATTCCCTATAGAGGCAAATCCTGGCTGTTCAGGAGCCCCTAGGAGAGCTGAGGATCGGCTGACACGATGTCCCGTGGGGGCCCACCGTGCCTCCTAAGTCTTCGGAAAGTCTCTTGGCCGGGCGCCCAGCTTCGCCTGCTTTGGAGGGGGGAAGCCTAGGTGTGCGGACTCTTAGCCACCGGTAGATAACTGAGTATCTTCACCTTAGGGATAGAGTTTCCCACGAATTACCTGATTTAATTTTAAATAAAGGAGAAAAGAAGGAGTAATGGTGTAAAATTACTTGGATGTATGATTTGAGCGCTAAGCTAGGAGACATAGGATGGTTTTAATGAATACTTTTTGTTATCCAGGGAGTGGAATTTGATTACAAAGGTACGGAACTACTGCCCTTGCCTCAGCTGCTGTGCTTTTCATAACTTACCTCATATGGCAAAGAGGAAGTGATAATGAAGTTTTAGTAATGTATCCATTCTCCTTGTTATTATACAAGATAAAGAAAAATATGAGAGCAGAATTTTAAAATTATTGGCTTTTTAGTCAAATAAGCAACATCATAATCCCTTTATTATTGCCGTGGATGGCCACAGTTTAAATGCCTTCCATTTTGTTCGGTCTCTAGATACTCAATGTGCCTCATGTTATATGTGCGCTGCTATCTCTGTTGGCTCTCTTGGTTAGTCTTTGTTGTGTCTCTTTGTGCACTAATCCTCTTTGGAAACCTTTTGACTATCACTCACAAAAAGAAATACATTTTAAGACGTGAGTGTGAGGGAGTACATCTGTACTATCAGTACTAGACCGAGACAGGAGGATCCCAAGCTCAAGGCCAGTCTAGACTAAGTAGCAAGATACTGTCTTTAAATGAACAACGAAAATAAATAAAGTTTATGCCGTCTATGTACTATACACAGGGACAATATAATTGCCACGTTTGTAAAATCAATATTATGTGCAATACAATCTAACACGTTCTATTTTTAAAAAATATGGTCCACAATCTATTAATAAATTGCTTTTCATTGTGAAAAAGACTGGCCTTAGACCTCTGGGTTTCAGTCTTTTGTATGCCTTTACTGAATTTGTGAAAAACACAGATCATTCTGGAATACTCCAGAAACTGGTTTTGTGTGTCTGCAGCAGTACCCAGGAAGAAGGCGCGACCGATCTATGTTACAGATATGAAGTGTTTTTGTTTTGTGCTGTGTCAGATATAAAAAAGTGTTCAGTTTTTCTCCCCCTTGGGGAAATAAATGCTATTTATTTTAGGAATAAAATGGACCCTTCAAGATTGATGAAATCCTTTGCCAAGCACAATTTTCCAAAAGGTTGAGGATATAGGGAATGGTGGTTCCCAGATCAGAGATGAACCTTCCAGACACTTGGCTTCTAAATAAATGTCTTGAAACTTGGAAGTCGGGGAACATTGGTTCCTGATGACACTAGTACTCACTTGATTAAGATCAGAATTCTTGCCTAGTGTGCTTTAGTAGTAGACCAGATCTAGAGGGCAAAAATGAAGTGCCCAACCCAAAGCACAGGTAACTGAATTGGACTTGTAGTTCTCCTTTAAAGTAATGAAATTTGAATGATGTGAAAGACTAAGCAAAATACACTTGAAAATTACTAGCTGTACAAGGGGGATATCACTTATATAATAATTTAGAATACATATATAATTATTTTTAAACATTAGTTAAATAATTTATTAAACTAACATTCAAAGAAATTAAAGATGAAAATTTCACCCATTCCTCTATCATGATATCATAATCTTATTCCCCACATCTATCCACATAATCCCAGATTTTATACACGCTTTTGAGACTTGTTTATAAATTTAGTGAGTGTTTGCTTAATTTTATCCTGAGAATTTTTTTTATTCTTTTTTAATTAATATTTCCACCTGCTCCCCGTTTCCCATTTCCCTCCCCTCCTCCCAAATATTGCCCCCTCCCTCCACTCCCCTCCCCCTATCCCCACTCCTCTTCTCCACCCCCCACACCATTCCTATCCTGAGAATTTTTTAAAGCACATTCAATATTCTTTAAATTTTGCCTTAATAACATAAACAATATTCCACTCAGTGACTTGGTTTTATTTTATTTATCCTAACTAAGCCAACAAAAGGAAACTTATTTCTAGTTTTTATGTGTTTACAAATTAAGTGTTAAGTCTTGATTACTTAAAAATCCTTTGTACAACTTGAGTTTCTGTTGGACTTAGCAAGAAGCCTAAAGAGAAGACCAAAGCTCTCCACTTACATGGGTGTTTGCATTTGGCTGTCTAGTTTCTTCTGCTTAAGTAGCAGTGATCAGCTATGGCGTCTTTTATATAGAAGAAGGAAGATGAATGCATTTTTTTCCAAACAGACATTTTCAAAATGATTTTTTAAAATATATGAATCGTAGAAGACTCTAGGAGACTCAAGTATCTTAATGACACTCGTGTTGATTAGCCTTCTTTATGAATATCTTCTTCAAAGATTATATAAATGTGTATTAATTTTTAATTTAATTTTTATAAAGTAGCAAATGAAGTTGACTACAAGGAAAGCTATAATTGATGTCAGAGCTCCCACTTCAAGGCACACATACTATCATATTTTCTGTTCCTCTACATTCTAGAACATTAAGTAGACCTTCCTATAAAAATTATGAAATATTTCAAACAGCAAAAATAGTGATATCCCATCACCCAGGTACTTACTCACTGTAGATTTAAGAGTTACTAAAGTTTGGCTATATTTGTTTTAGATGCTGATTAGTTGGGTTGCAGGTTCTTGACTTAGGTGTTGCTATCCAACCTCAGGTCACCTTCAAGAGCAGTTTAACTACTGATCCATCTCTCCAGACCCCAAATATATTTTTTTCATTTAATTTTATTCTTTGAGAATTTTATGCACTGTATTTTGGTCCAATCTATCACTCCCCAACTTCAACTTTTCCCCTTTTAAAAATAAATTAAAAGAAGCCGCAAGTTTCTATTAATTTCATCATTTTTATGGAGTGATGACTGACAAAGGTGAAATGCATTTCTTAAAACAAATTCTGCGTATCGAAGCTGGAGGGATGGCTCAGTGGTTAAGAGAACTGACTGCTCTTCCAGAGGACCTGGGTTCTATTTCTAACACCCACATAGTAGTGCACAGACACCTGTAACTCCAGTTCCAGCGTATTTGACCTGGGTTCATTTCCAGCACCTACACGGCAGCTCACACCTGTCTGTAACTCCAGCTCCAGAGGATTTGACACCCTCACACAGACACATATGCAGACATAATTCACCAAGACAGTGAAATAAAATGAAATAAAAAGTTTTAAAAATTCTATTAGACTGGAGAGATTGCTCAGTGGTTAGGAGCACAGGCTGCTCTTCCAGAGGATTCAGGTTCTAACACCCACATGGTGGTGTAGCCATGCGGGGTGTAACTCTAGTTCCAGGGTATTTGACGCCCTCTTCTGGCCTCCATGAGCACTGCATGCGTGTGGTACACAGATATACAGGCAGACAAAACACCAATACACATAACATAGTAACAAATAAATCTTTTAAAGTCACCTTAGAACTAGAGATAATAACACAGTTGTTAGAGTGCTGCCTAGCATACATGGAGTTCTGGGTTCAAGTCCCAGCACCTCAGAAAACTGAATGTGGTGGTAGATGCTTATTACCTCTGTACCTGGGAGGTAAAGGCAAAAGAATCCGAATTTTGAGTTTATTCTTGGCTATTTAGTTGAAGGCTAGTCTAGGATACATAAAATTCCATCTTTTTTCCCATTGGTATGTACCACCATGGTCTTCCCTTTCCCAATAACTGCTAACATCACTCACAAAAAAAAAAAAAAAAAAAAGAGGCTTGTTGCATAGCAACTTACAAGTTTTTCCAATAGCACACATTTTGCCCCTCTTTGTTCTCGGTGTTCAGATGGACCCAGGGCCTTACACACTAAGAAGCAGTGTAGCATTTTGGCACACCACCAGCATCACACTTGTAGTTTTTTTAAAGACTTGTTCTTTGAGGTTTAAAAAAAATATTATTGTTATTTTGGGTAGCATACAAATTATGTTTTTCTTGTGACATTTTCATACATGGCCATCGTATTTTAATTTGCTTAAATAACACAACCCCTTTACCCTCTCTTCTCCTACCCCTCTCAAGCCCCTTCCACCCCCTAAATAGTCCTCCTGCTTTTATGTCTTGGACTTTAGGGGTTTGGTTTTTCTTTGTTTTTGTTTGTTTGTTTTACAGTTCCAGTTCTTAAAATGAAGTTCTGATCTTCCAGCTTTACGATGTCCTACCAGGAATGAGGGAAATGTACTTAGTGAGATAATCAGAACGTTCTGCTCCATAAAATATTTTAACATGGACCCAGAACCAGCACATGGTTTTCAGAATCCCTATATTTTGTTTTGACTTCAAATAATATGACCACCTTTATACATTTGATTCTTCCCTATTTTCTTCAAAATGTATGTACAAATCCCCCCTTTCTCTAGCCATTGCTTACTGGTGACTCATTTAAAATAAGCTGTCATTAACTAAGATATTCAGAGTTGGCATCCATGGCCAGTAGTGGGAAATAAAGTCTTCAGTGTGTTTTGAGGATTAGTTTTTCTGACTTTCCTCTTCAGTGGTTTTTTTTTTCTAGAAGGCTTTATATCTTAGTAGAATCAAAGACTTCTTCAGCAAATTTGTGCTCTTTTGCTTTCCCGCCTTTCTAATGAATGATATGCTAAAGAATTGCACACGCCATCAGAAGTTGCTATTCATAGGAATGGCTTTATTACTTAATAGTCACATTTTGTGCATTTTCTGGCCAGATCCTTTCATCACGATATTCCCAAGGATGAAAAGTGTATCCATGGAGCTCAAAGGTTGTCGGGTAACTAGGCATTTTGGAGAAAATTCTATCTCCACGGAAAATAGCTCATTTGCTTCTAAGAAGGTGAGAACGATTTTTAATAAATTATATGACTGAGCTGGTTACCTCTCGACAGTTATTGTCAAAGCAATTATAGGGACATAATGGTACAAATAATCCGAAACAAAATGTTTATACCTGGAGAGACAGAAGTCCTACATATTGGTGCCAAAATGACTTCTAATAGGTACCTGGGCTCCAATTCCTTTTTCTTTTGTTTGGGGCACAGATTTATCTTCCTAATGATATGTGCTCAAGTTATTATCAAAATATAATTATTGTGGCCATTTCCTTTTCTTAGCTGCCTCACTTTCGGAAAGTTATGTGGTGCTGTAGTTGCTGAGTTTCCTCCGTGAGAGAATTGTGATTAGAATCCCCTTGTATGAGCTATTAAAGCTAAAGAATTTGGATGCAATACATTTTCCTTTTCATAATTAGTCTCTGCTTATAGGAGATTCAAGAGTTTGCGTATTGTGTCCTGAAGCATCCTCCCATCATTCATTGATCCTAGACCAGGTCTTACTACCCCAAATATTCCTAAGCTTAATAAGTGACAGTAGCTAATTTAGAGTGTAGTTGATTTGCATGCTGATAAATAAGATAAATGCGTGGTATGATTTTTTTTTGTAATTGAAATTCAATTTATGTTCAGCCTCTTGCCTCGCTGAAAGAGCTCTCTGGATTTGCTGATCCTTCCCTGACATCAGGCTAACCCAGCTTTATACTTTACTTCGGAAAGCTTTCCAACGTCACCTTTAATTCAGTTAAATTAGATAAGGTAATTTATGCAGAGATTCTTTAGTGAATTTATTTTTAAAAAAATATTTTGATTTCTCACCTAGTGGAACCAGCAAAATTGCAGAAGTGAGGAACAAGACGCAGCCACGCATTTGGGTCTCAAACAGTCTGGCAGGGATCCACGCTCAGTGAGTTGTTTTATTTCCCTCCAGTAATTTAGTTAATTTAGGAAGCCTTGCTCAGATTGTATAGCCAGGCCAAGAACATCTGCCCACTTCCAATAGCCCTCACAGTGAGCTCTAATGATTTCTCTGGGCCTAGTGGGTAAACTTTCTGCAGAAGGTGTTTACTGTTAACTATTTGTCTCTGAACATGTGTACTTCTGTTGAGTCATCCAAGACAGAACTGTAAACCGGGCTGGACATGCAAAGCTGTGATTTACTAGTTGAAGTTGTTAGGCCCCGTGGATATAGAAACAATAAAAGGGAAATAGTACGGAAAAAGTAAGTCAACAACAGAGAGACAGATTTTTCCACTGATAATCTTAGAATGCTTAGAAGCACAGGCCTATTTTTCATTCTTAAAGAAAATCCTGATCTGTACAGGGACATCAAAGTGTGTCATTGTCCTGTTTATCAAAGTGCGATAGGACATACGCATTGTCTTCAGACTTTGTTAGAAATGTGTGGATGGAACTATTCTTGTTAAGAAGAATTTAAGAGCCGGGTGGTGGTGGCGCACGCCTTTAATCCCAGCACTTGGGAGGCAGAGGCAGGCGGATCTCTGTGAGTTCGAGACCAGCCTGGTCTACAAGAGCTAGTTCCAGGACAGGCTCCAAAGCCACAGAGAAACCCTGTCTCGAAAAACCAAAAAAAAAAAAAAAAAAAAAAAGAAGAATTTAAGAAACGCTAAATAAATTAATGTAATTTGAATATATAACTTCTAAACTTGAGAAAATTAAGCGAGTAAAGAAAATTCTGCCAACCTAATTTCCAGAAAGAATAAAAGGTACATAAATCCTAGCAAATAAAATACACCAAGTAATATTGAAGTAAAAGCTTAATTGTATCAGTTGTATTAGATATCAACCAGTTATAACCAGTCATTCAAAGATAGTTATAATATTTTTAAATTTTAAATAAATGGTAATATAATGTAATTACATCATTTCCCACTTTCCTTGGAAATCAAGCCTGGTATTGGAAACCTAGCCAACTACTTAGGGCTAGTGAAGTCATGGATCTTGGAGAAGAACCTACAATTGCCACTTTACTAAACCAGCATAACCCCTAATCTCATTTTAAATATTAAAAAATTAACTATGATCTTTACAAAAATCGCACTTAAAAATAATAGCTTGGAAGACCATGTAATAGGAAGATATCAACAAAAGAAAGATAGTAAGGCAACATTAATATCCAACAAAATATGACTTAATGCAAGTTAACAATAAACAGATACTCCATACTGATGAAGGAAAAAATGGGTTACTGAGAGAATTAAGCACAAGTTCTAATGTAGGCCCTGAACAGCATAATTTTTGTTGTTGTTGTTTTTCGAGACAGGCTTTCTCTGTGTAACAGTTCTGTGTGTCCTGTAACTTGCTCTTGTAGACCAGGCTGGCTTACAAACTCACAGAGATCCGCCTGCCTCTGCCTCCTGAGTGCTGGGATTAAAGGCTCACACCACCACCACCCAGCAACAGCATAATTTTTCGTACACACCTGAAGCAAAACATAATGGAATTATAGAAAAAAATGACAATCCCTAATAATGATGGTTACCATTGAAAAACACCTTTATCAGAAGCTAGTTGAGTAAAATCAATTTCAGAATAATCAAGTAAAGCATAATGGAATTATAGAGAGAAATTGACAATCCCTAAAAATGATGGTTAGCTTTGAAAAGACCTTTATCATAAACTAGTTGAGTAAAATCAGTTTCAGAATAATCAAGCTAAGATCTAAATTAGATAGATGAGAAATAATCTTTAATTCACAATTTTTAGTTTACAAAAGTAAAATTTTAACTGTGAAAGTAATGATTTGGAGAGGACTTTATAGCCGAAGTTACTAAATTAGCAACAATTCCAAAGCAAATGCTGTAATTTAATACAGAGATATTTCAGTTACTTGCAGAAGAATAGTAGATCCCTGAATGCAAGGCCACCTTTCGATGGCTACTCCAAAACTTTTCATTTGCAGGCAACAATAACAGTACATAAATCGGAAAGTGTTGGTTAATTTGTACTCTAAATGTCAGTCACAGTGGTTCTTACCCGAGAGCCAAGCAGCCAGAAGGCTGAGTCGGAAGGATTGCCATGAATTCAAGGGCAGCCTGGGCTTTCAGACTGAGACCTTGTTAAAAAAAAAATTCTGCTATAAAATCAACACCAGGATTGACAACACTGAATTTTTATCAATTTGTGTAGTCATATCATAGATAGCTGTATTTTATGACAGTGGTATCCATAAATATAAAGGCATGTTAATTACATGCTATAAAATATCTAATATATAATTTATATCAGGAGCCCCAAGAGAGTAGCGCATTTGGGGATATAAAATTAAATAAGGTACCAAGTCCCAGAATTCTGCTCATTGCATCTTCTCTGTGCCTTCTAAGAATGACTGATTTCACTTGGAATCACCAACTGGAGATCACATTTTTAACATTGTAGGAAGTATGGATGACCTTAAACATGTAGTAACTTGCACTTTCAAAATTGCCCTTTAGAGTTACTGCCTTACTCTTCTACCCACGATAGTAATCCTCAGTTTTAAGAAGTAAATACTGCTTCACATTTTAACCTCAGAAATAGAAATGAGTAGAGAGTATTTGCTGTCCAGGTGGTCGTTTTGATGTCGTAATCCTCGCTGAACACACAGGTAATGTGAAAATCTCTAGGATCAAAGTCTGAATGATGGACAGCTGGAGTGAAAATCTCTAAGATGCTAGGGATGGATTTTGACTCCTAGGAAGCAGTGATTGCGGGCCGTGAACGGAGCATATGTTCCACAGAGTAATTATCAAGATAATAAAATAGGAGACAAAGGGAGAACTTATATATTTGAAAAGTTGCTTAAAGAGCATCGAAAAAATGATTTTCAGATGTTTTTTTAAGGAAGCGATGCTGCAAGCTAAAGAAACTCTTTGAGAAGCCAAAATGCATATAAGCTGCTGGATTGCATGGAGATTTGTTGATACTTCATTTTACACAGAAGCTCTTGTTTTAAGTGGGGAATTAGGTGGAGTTTTAACCTCCGTTTTGATGACTAGGTGATCATCTATATTTTTCTGCTCTATGGTCTATGTACTCCACTTATTCAGATCAACTGTCTGATTTCACATCCCCGTTACTGGTCAGAATATTTATTTTAAAATTGTTATTTATCAAAATGAAAGAATAACAGCAACAGGAACCTAATACTTGAAAACTTTAGTTTTGATATTTGGACAAAATAACTTCATTCTCTAGATTAAAGATTAGTTTTATCGTATTTTTAATGCAATGACTATTTAGTTCACCTTCTAGTTCATTTTTGTTTTTACAATTATTCAATTACCTCTCATTTTGGAAAAATGTAAAATAATTTAAATAGCATACTTGTATGCATGTATAGTTATTATGATGGAAAATACTATGTATGTGTCTCTATGCATGTACACATGCATAAATGGCTTTTATGGCCAAGAATATTTTTATCTGTCTAACTTTTTATATTTTGTATAAACTTTACATTCAGTACCATTTGTATGTAATAAAAACATGTAAAGTTCTGTGAAAAGAAGAAATGATGATGCTTCAGTCAGGCGTGGTTGTGCACACTGTATTTCCAACACTAAGGAAACAAGAGTAGGAGGATTTCAAGTTCAGAGGCAGCCAGAACTACATAGTGAAACCCTGTTTCAAAATGAGGCAGAAAGGGAGAGAGAGTGGAAGAGGAGGAAGATAGAATAGAGAGAAAGAATCTAAATAAATATAAATGAATTGATATCTTCAACAGTGCTGTTCGTGACAGAGTACCAGGTAATCTGAGATGAAAATTGGATTAGAAATGTGGTTACTTATGCGGTTTTTGTTTTCCTTTTCTTTTCCCCCGTTTTATTTGCTCTCCTCTACTTCTCACTTTCGCTCTCCCCACCCCCTTACTTTCTGCTTCCTCTTCTCTCTTCTCTCCTTCTGCTCTTTGAAACAAGGTATCACTATGTAGTCCAGGATGGCGTTGAACCTGTGACCATCCTACCTCTGACACCAGATTTCTAGGATTACAGGCATGTGCCACCATGCCTAACTTTCTACTTTAGTGCCCACATGTTTGATAAAAAAAAAAATCAATGAAGAAAGTTTTTTTGAAAAGGAAAAAGTTAAGTGATTAAAAGTATGACAGGTTGGTATCTTTCTCCTGTCTGTCCTTTCTTCATGGCATGTAAAATAATGAGACTCTTAGTTTCAATGGAATATTTTTAATCCTGATTATTTAACATTACCTTTTATAGCTATTGTATAAAAGCAGACTTTTTAGGCACATCCCACTCTTACTCTTGACTGAGCTAGGTTTATAAATTCACAATGATCTTTCCATAGCACTTTAAGATGCTTTATGTATTGTCTTCTAACGTCTATTCCTGAGAATGAAGCACCTGCTGTCAATCTGCTTGTTGCTGCATATTAGAGAAATCATCTTTCTCTCTATTAAGTTTCTGAATATATTTAATTTTCTAGCATTTCAGAATATCATGCGTGTGCGGGGGGAATTGCTTGCTTGTACTTAGTGACCTTTTAAATCTGAAGAATTGCTTTTCTTCAGTTCTAGCTAGCTCATGTATTAATGCCATAAATACTGTCTATGCCATTCTGCTTTTTCCTTCTTCATTCCCTGTGTGTTACATGTACATAAGTATGCGTAGCCCTTTTTCTTGTCTTTTATTTATCTCTTGCTTCCAGTCACCCTGTGTTCTGACAGTCTTTTGCTGTTTTTCTTGTCCAATTCACAGACTTTATGTTCTCTCCAGTTATGTGTAGCTATTCTTTAAGTCTATTGTTTGAAATGTTTTTAGTACTGGGGATCAAGTCCAGGGCATTGTAAAATGCTAGGCTGTATCTCTGGCTCAAACATTTTTTTCTTCTGATGCTAACATCCATTTTTTTTAATGGTTTCCACGGTTTTTGACATTAATTTGTTTTGTAGACACTGCTTCTTGCTTGGACTATTTGGACATATGCAACACTTGTTTTAATGTTTTCTCCTGACTACTGTATGGTCTCTATTTCATCAGAAGAGTGTTCTCTCATTTTATGTTCTTAAGACAGTTGACTTGGATGTCCTGTGGTTTTTATTTTGTGTGGATTAGTCTTTGGGGATTGTAAAATGTATGCAGTGTAAGAAGTGAAGACATCAGTGTTGAGTGATACTGTGGGAAAGTCGCCTGGACCCACCCTGAATTTTTTCAACAGCTTCATGTTAAGAGCTTTTCCTGAGGTTTCCACACCACGCAGGTGATATTGACTCACATGTTCTATGCATATCTACTGGACCAGCTTAGGACCTCCTATTCTTCTTTGCCCTCTCAGATTTAAGTCCCACCAAGTGTCTGCTGATTGACAAATCTCTAACCTCAGTCCTGGGATCTCAGATTGTTTTCCAGCCATCGCTGGGTTTCCAGCTGATAAGGCGCATATCTCACATCTGTAGTAAGCTGCATCACCTTCTGTTCATAAATAATAACTCCACACCTGTCTGATTGTCTCTTTCTGATAAAGAAAAACTTTGCTTTATATTTTAAAACATGTCATTCAATATTTTAAACTTGTATTTCTAGGAGTGTGGAGTAAGAGGAAGTGATTCCATTTTGACCTCCATCCAAAATATTCACTTAAAAGTCTCATTGAGACCTCCAGGGTTTTTTTTTTCTGCCACCCCTTTACTCCTTTTAGGGTCTGGAGTGATGAGCAAGTTTAATTTCGGAGGAACTGGTACCACATCCAGGTAGGCTCACTTTTGACTTTGCAGTGACAACATTAACAGCTTCAGTTACAGAGTTTACTTTTGTTCATCTGGTTCTCATTTTGAGACACCGTCCTTGCCATTTTCTACCATCCTGTATCCAGCTGCACAGATGGCAGGATTGTGCCTCTGCTGGTATCAAGTCCTGCTTTAGCAGAAATCACATTTCTTTAGGGTGAGAACAAAACAGCTTGTGGTTTTTTTCATGAGTATGGAAGGTTTGTCTTTCGAAACAGACTTCAGGGTTAGAGTGTGGATTGAGTGTGGTGACATTTTATTTGTTTTTTTTAATAAATAAAGCTTGCCTGAAGATCAGAGAATAAAATAGCTGCCCTAGTCAGCCTTACAGACCAGGCAGTGGTGACACACACCTTTAATCCCAGTAACCACACTAGTTTGCCATAGAAACTGGGCAGTAGTAGTGCACGCCTTTAATCCCAGCCCTAAAGAGGATTATAAAATGGGTGACTCAGACACAGTCTCATTCTGAGGATTTCAGGAGGCAGGATCGCCATTTGGACTGAGGTAGAGGTAAGAACCAGTGCCTGGCTGCTTTGCTTTTCTGATCTTCAGGTTGAACCCCAACATCTGTCTCTGGATTTTTATTAATCATGCTACAAGAGAGTAATTTAAAAATATGGCACATTTAACTCCAACATTTGGAATTATGCCACTCATCCCCATGAGAGTCTTAGAAAGCAAAGTCCTCTCAAATATGAGGCACAGAGCACACTGAATTCTGTTCTGTGTGCCCCCTGCATTTATTGTGAGCCATAGAAGTATTCCGAGTTTTGGGCATATATCATGCTGAAATGAAGCTACTTACTGAGTACCTCTCTATAGAGAAAACCTTATCATCATTGTAATGACCTTGATTGTGCAGATTTTCCCTCTTGCATTTCAGAATTAATTAATGATTTTTTTTGAGGCAGCATCTCATGTTGTAACCCTGGCTGGTCTCAGACTCATGGTTAATTCTTTTCTTCAACCTTCTGAAGGCACAAGCCTCTATACCTAAATGAATTTTAGGGAAATACTCATCCAGAGTCATCTAGGTAAAAGGCAGCTGGATTTGTAGCATTCAGAAGTCCCTGATGGCAATTCTCCTTTATCCCATTATTATAAGTCCTCTTTTCTTAAGGGTAACACTTTGTCATAGGTCCTGAAATATTATACATTTAAAGTTTCTAGAAACTATATAGAGGGGATGCTTCTTGTGGTCTGTAGTTTTGTTTCTAAAACTAAGGCTTGTCTTGTTTGATCAACTCCAGAAGATTGGCAGAAAGTAAAAGCACAATGATCTATTCTCTGCCAAAATTAAAATTTTATGAACTACTCTTTTTTTTGAGATCGGGTCTTGCTATGTAGGCCTTGCTAGGCTTCACTAAAACTCACTATATAAACAAGGTTGGCATTGAAATTTCATCAATCCTCCTGCCTCTGCCTTCTGAGTGCTGGGATTACACATGTCAACGCATCTTGCTCCTAAACTACTCTTTTCCCCATGGAAACAGTTTTCTCTTTAAAGTGATTCAAATCCGGTAATTTTTGTTTATGGCTGAACAAATAAGGGTATTACTATATGTATTCCTATGTTAATATTTTATTATCTTCTGTGTTGAGATGAAATAACCTATAAAACACAACCACGTAAACTATTCATGTTTTAAAACAGTGACAAGGGCTATGTTATTCAGCTTAATATCGCAGAGTACTGTTGGGTTGATTTTTCTGTGCTTTTTTTACTTAAAAATAAATCCAGCAAGGCTGAGTGTAGTGACACATAACTTTAATCCCAGCATGGGAGGCAGAGGAAGGCAGATCTCTGTGAGTTTGAGGCCAGCCTGGTCTTCATAGTGCGTTCCAGGACAGCCAGAGTTGCATAGGGAGACCCTGTCTCAAAAAAAAAAAAGTAAAATAAATTCAATAAATTAAATTTAGGCAATACTATTTCTACACAATCTACAATGTTTTTGAGGGTTTTTGGATTGGGTACTAGCACCTTTAAATGTTGCAAGTGGCGCTTTATCACATTAGGTGACAGCATCCACTTCTTTTGCTTTAAGCTCAGCTAACACCTCTGGTCTTCTTCGGCTTCTCATTTATTTATCTGTGGGAGCATGCCTCAGACTGAGAACGCTGGTTTCAACGTTGTTTCCATAGTGATTGCAGTTCAACCCACAGCATTTGCAAGACCCCTGCCCTGACCCATTCCTACTATTCAGACCAGCAATAGAACAATTGCTACCAGGGCTGCTCTTCACCTTGGCTGCTATTCCCTGTGTATAGTTTGAATTTCACTCTCTGATGGAAAAGTACAGTATTCAAGGTTAATATTGAGATTCTGATTTGATTGACTGAAATCTGAATGCGATTATTAATGTCATTGGCAATTTGTGTAATTGATGAAATGTGGTGGAAATGAAATAGAAACTGCCTCTCCTGGCTTGTAGGTTTAAATCTAAAGCTAAGCAATGTTTTGAGAAAAGTTATGCTTTCAATGAACCAGAAACACCCTAGTCACAATGAAAGAATTGTCTTAATGTTTCATGCTTGATTTTAACAAGCATTTTATGCAAAATCTATTGCTTTTTTTTCCTTTGGCATAATCATACTTTTTCTTGCAGCTTGGAAGAGTAATGCAAAGAGCCCCACCCCTACTTTTTACCCCATGTTCTCCCACTATAGCGTTTTGCAAAACTTCAGTAAAATATCTTCACCAATGTGTTGATGTTGATACAGGCAAGATATTGAATATCTCTATCACTACAAGGATATATTCTTCAGTTTTCCTTTTATAGAGGCATCCACATCTTTCCTGTCCCCACTCACTCATTCTAGTAATCATCGATCTTTTCTGTAATAATGACTGTCATTTCAAAATGGTTATGTATTTTAATCCTCAGCAATATACAAAATTATATACTTTAAACTACATAATATACAGTATTCAGGGAATGACTTTTTACTGACTGTAATAATTGTATGAAGGTTCCCCTACTGTTGTGTACATCAATTCTTTGCTTATTTTTTATTGGTGTATACTATTCCATCATGGAGATGCACTGCAGTTTAACTATTTGTTCATTGTTTCAGAGTGTCTGAGACTGGGTAATTTGTAATGAATGTTTTTACTTCAGTTATGAAGAATGAGAAATCTAGGGCCTTGTATCTGGCAAAGGCTTTTATGCTGTGCTATTACAGGGCAAAAGGTACAATATTGGGCATGAGAAAAAGGGAAGGGGGTCAAACTCATCTTGTCTTAATGTATCCTTTATTAGAAAAAAAATCATTAAGCCACTCATACAAACAGATCTAATGACATATTTAAGGGTACCACCTCTTGGTTTGTATCAAGTATTAATTTTCTAATACATAAATTTCGAGGGACACATTTCAAATTATAACATCCATGTATGTATGTATATATATGGATATATATATTACCCTTTGCTATTACAAATAAAGCTTCTATGAATATTTTTGTACATTTTCCAAGCATAAGCCTTCATTACTCTGGGCTAAATGCCCAGGAATGTAACTGCTGGGTCATATGGTAGTTGCATATTCAGTTTTATAAGAAACTGCCAAACTGTTGCCAGGTTGGCTGTGCCATCTTGCGTACTCACCAGCAATATGTGTGTGATCCAGTTTCTCAGCATTGTCGCTATCATTTAGTGTTATCTTTCTTTTTAAATTTTATTCCCTTGTAGATAATGATACCATATTGTGCCTTTAATTTGCAATTTCCCCGATGGCTAATGATGTTGAATATCTTTTCCAGTGCTAATGTCTCATCTATATATCTTGTCTGTGGATGTCTTTCTTCAGCCAGAAAAAAAAAAGCAATGTTGTGTTATGTGGATCCTTTTGTATAGGAACTTGGATGTTAGTGGATAATGTGATTTTACATAAGACAGAAAGTGTTATTTAATTTGTTTTTTTATTTTTTATTATTTATGTGTGTGTATATTTTTTGGTGTATGTGTGTGTGTGCGTATACATGTTTGCGTGTGATGGTTCATGTGTGCTACAGTGTGCATGTAGAATCACAGGACAACTTCAAATGTCCTCCCTTCCATCCTATTTGAGGCAGGGTCTGTCTTGTTTGCTATACTGCTGCATATGCTGTTCTAGGTGGCCGACAAGCTTCTGGTCAATTCTGCTGATACCATCTCACCTTAGGAGTACTAGAATTACAGGCACCACACATTTGCCTTGTATACATGGTCTAGAGATCCAAGCTCAGGTCATTATGCCTGTGTGATGAGCCCTTGTACCCACAGAGGCAGGCAATCTCCAGTCCTTTTTCTTTGAGTTATATTGATTTTTTTAAGAACTGGAAGTTTATATCACTGTTTTTTTCTGTCATTTTTGTGTTCAATTTCATTGATTTCTGCCCTGTGTTTTCTTTTGCTTGCTTGGCCTTGTTTTGATATTCCTTGAGTTGGGAGTTTATATTCTTGATGATGCTTTTGCTGTCTTTTAATGGCCAACGTGTCTGGCTGGCTGTTTTTTTCCCCTAAAATTTCAGAGGCTGTATTTTCATTTCCATCCAATTCAACATATTTTTAAATTTCCTACTCTTGGAACCACCAATAATTTAAAGTGTGTTTGGTTTCCAGATGTTTGGAAAATTTCGTTACCTTTTTGTTATTGATTTCTTTTAGCTTCAAATTATATTAATTTTTTTAAAATTAGCATGAGAATCACTGAGTTTCATTAGAGCATTTTCCACACATACTTTGTCCTCATTAACTCCCTTCTTCTACTAGCCTCTACTGCCTTCCCGACTCCTGCCGCAGGCTCCTTTCTACTTTTCTGTTACATGTATTCCTCTAACCTCTTCCTACCTAGTAAAATCTCTTTTCCTTTTCTATGGCCTCCTTTCTAATTTCATGACCTATATGCTTAGTTTGATTTGACTGCAATTGTAGAACACACACGTGTGTGTGTGCATGTGTGTGCACACTGCATGTGTGTGTGTGTGTTTAATTCTTCAAAATTTGTTGAAAAGAATGTATTCCACTTTGGGGTAGTGTTTTTTACAAACATCAACTAGATATGGACAGTTAGTGATTGTTTTTAGTTCTTTTGTATCTTTGCTAACATTCTGACTAGTTCTATGAGCTTGTAAGAGTGATGCTAAAGCCTCCACTGATGGAATTTTCTCCTGCCATATTGCCAGTTTCTGTTTTGTGTGTTTTGAAGCTCTTTTATTTGATGCATTGACAGGATTGCTCAGGTGTCTTAGAGGATTGGCTCTTCATTATTGCATAACTTTCTCCTCTATCCATGGTAACCATCTTGACTCTGATGTCTACTTATCTGATAATAATATACTGAATCTTTCTGTCATTTAATTAATGCTGCATGGAACATATCTTTTCATCTTTTTATTTTTAGCCTGCCTATGTAATTGTTCTTTAAATGAATTTTTTATAGACAACACATAGTTCGTCATTCATGACTTTTAAATTCCTCTCTCAAGCTCTCTTTTAATTGTTATACATAGGTCACTTAACATATTCTGTAATTATTGTTATATTAGAGCTTAAATCTGACATTTCCATTTTTATTATTATTTGCTTTTTGAAATAGAGTCTTGGTTTATAAGCCAGGCTGCAATGGAATTCATAATTCTCCTGCTTCAGTACTAGGTGTGCCACCATACCTGGCTCGCAGTTTCTTTTCTATTTCATTAGCTGTGGGTTTGTTTTAGGTTTTTTTCTTTTTTAGACAGACAGTCTCATGTACCAAAGGCTCCATGTAGCTGAGACTAGCCTAGAACTCTTAATCCTCCTGCCTCCATCTCCCGCGTGCTGGGATCACAGATGTGTGTCTCCATACTTTTGTCATTTGCTCTGCCTTCCATTTCTGTTTTATTCCTCACCCCCACCTTTCCTGGTGTAATCTGGATGTTTTAAAAACTCATTTTTACCTTTTGTACATTACTTTAAAATGATGAAAGTTGGTTCAGCTTGTTCTTTGACAATTTCATACATGTGTATAATGCACACTTTCCTATCTCCTTCCTATTGTAATCAAGCATTCCTCCTCCTTGCCAGTCCCTCTTATAGACTTTTGGTTTGGTTTTGTGATCCCTTTAGATTAGTAGAGCTATCTGTGTGATCCCTGGATTGGAACTATTCACTGGAACCTGATGGGGTCATCAGTGTGTACACAACTAAAGGCATCCTCCTCTGCCTGGATCTACCGGGAGCAAATAGCTGTGCAATGAGGGCTAGGGTCTTTCGTGTGCCCCCCCCATCCATTCCTGACAGTTGACGGCCATTCTTTTGCAGACCCAGCGCAGGCACCCACAGCTGCTGGAGGTTCGTGATTGCTATGGCTATGTCTTGCACAGAAGATATTGGTTAGCAGCCACTTTCACTGTTTTCTGGTTCTTACATTTTTTTCCCCTTTCTCCACTTCTACAGTGTTCTCTGAGCCTTTCTAGGGATGGTATAGATGTCTTGTTTTTGGCTGAACACCCAGTTGTCACTTTGTCTGAGGACCTTGTGCAACCCTGAGAGTCTGTTTACCGATGTTCACTAGCAAGAAAGACTTTGCTGACTAAGGCTGAGGGTAGCATTTGTCTATGGGTATAAACAAATATTTACAAGACTGTGTGATGCTATGTCGATTTAGCTAAACAACAGTATCCCCCTCCCACAGGGCCTGTGGCCTCCTAGAACAAGGGGTGATCAGGTTTATCTTTTTATGCAAAGGCTTTTAAAATATTTTAATGTTTTTAAGAATTTTCTACACATATACAATGTATTTTGATAATATCTACTCACTGCTTTTGGCTGTCACCTCTCCCAGACCCCTTCAACAGGAGTCTTTCCTGGTCTCTCTCTCTCTCTCTCTCTCTCTCTCTCTCTCTCTCTCTCTCCTTTAATGTCCCACTAAGTCCACTTAGTGCTTCACACACACACACATGGCAAATGGGCAGCCTATAAGTTACTACACCAACAAAGAAAATGATTCTTTGTACCCCAGCAGCCATAAACTACCAATAGCACATCAGCTTAAGTGCAGCCTCACGCATCCCCACCCCAGCATCCCTACCCTATTCACACTAGACTGCTGGCTGGCTTCATCTTGTGTGGGTCTTATGCGGGTGACCACAGCTACCATGAGTTCATAAGTGCAATAAACATGTCATGTCCTGAAGACAGCATTTCACAATACTCATCTCCCCCATTCTCTAGCTCTTACATTCTCTCTGCCCCCTTTCCAGTGCTGCTCACTGAGCATTAAGGATTGAGAGGTTGGTATGAATGTTCCATTTTGAGCTAAATACTCACACTTACTTTTTTTTCAGTACTTTGACCATTTATGTCTTTATTACCCGCTCCTCACTGTAAAAGGAAGCTTCTCTGACCAAGGTTAAGAGCAGCCCAGGTCTTTGGGTACAAATAAAAATATTTAGAAGGCAGGCTGACGATATGAACACTTAACAAAGTAATAATAGTAGGTGTCCTCTCATGAGCTTAGGACCTCCTAACCCATGGGCTTTTAACCGGGTATACAGCACCTGACATGAATTCCCTTTACAGAGCAGAACTCAAATCCAGTCAGAAAGTGGTCAGCTAACCCCAATATTCATGCCACTATTGCCCAGTAAGTGCATCTTACATTGGGAGGTTGGTATTGCAGCATTCGGGGTCCATTGCCAGGTAAGACCACTGACAAATATTTTTTTCCAGTGTCTTGTGTAGCACAGTCTGGCACTATGAAATCTAGCTAGTAGGGAAGAAATTTCCTGGTCATTTTGAGATAGATTTCTTTATGTCCTTCAACCAAAGTATGTGGTGTCTTCAGCAGTCGTTATGGTGGGCATCCAAGAACAATGGCAATAGCCTGTGTTGTTTTGGGTACCACTAGCCTCTTCCCGAACAATACCTCTCAGGGGGCAGCTCATGCCCGGCACTGAAATTTTTGTTTGGTATCCTGTGTCTTCTGGGATCAGCACTGTCCACCCATGCAGGATACTGCTGTTCAAACTCCTTTTTCTTCTAAATCCAGAGTGCTAACCATTACATGGTAGAACCAACCCTTCAAACCCCTTTTTCAAAAAAAAATTCTATTTTTATAATTAGCTAGCCAATGGTGGTGAATTTTCATAAGACTTTTTAGTTTTATCAACTCCCTACTCCGTCATCTCCCCCATCCCTAAATCCCATTAATTCTTTTTTTTTAAGCCTTTAATCGTACGTTTTGCCACATCTTCTCACATACTACATGAATTCTACTATCCCTATTACATTTTTAATTGGAATGCACGGTAGTAGTAGGTTTCCATATGGCTTTCCCATGCACCCTTCATTTTGGTTAACCTGCCTCTTGCCCCCTGTTTTTCCCCATGTTCCCTCCACCTTCCCTGCTTGAGCCTTTCCACTCTCAGTGTCCTCCCTCTACTTGGATTTTACCTGTATTTTACTTTCCCCACTCCATTACTGTATCCCTTCCTATTGGCCACTTTCTAATTTCTTGGGTCCAACTTGTACTTGAAGTTTAAAATGCAAAACAGTCAGAGCTCTGATGCACATATGAAAGAGAACATGCAGCATTTGCCACTTCTGGGCCTGGGTGACCTCACTCCGTATATTTTTTCCAGTGCTATCCATTTCTCTGCAAATTCCGTGCTTTCCCTTTTCATATCTAAGTCACATTCCATTGTGTATACTGCATTTTCCCTCTCTGTTTATCAGTTGATGGATGTCCAAATTAATTTCGTTTCCTAGCTCGTGACTAGAGCATCAGTGAACATGGCGTGTAGATAAGACTGCAGTAGGATCTAAAGGCCTTTGAGTATATGCCCGGGAGTGGCGCATGTCAGGTAGCGCTCAATAAATGTCCTATGTTGTGCAGGACAGTCTTCCTTAACCACATATAATCAGACCCAAATTGTCAATAGTGCCGTGTTAAATCCTGCTCTAGTTTTAATGAGGAAAAGAAGGTTTTGTGTCTTAAACCCTTTTCTGTGTTGGAGTAAGATTCATTTAACTTTAAAGTGAGCCATGTTAAATGATATTTGCTTCCTTAGTTATCTTTGGGTGTGTGATTTAAGGACAGGTTCTGAAATTATGCCAGTATCTCAGATAAATGATCAGGATTTTTAAAATATGGGAATAAATCAAGTAGAAATTTAATTAGAGCTAGTGAAGAAGTTTCGGTAATACGGCCATTTACAAAATAAATAATATAAAAATCAATAGCTTCGCTATGTTTAGGCAATAGTTGTTGGGAAATACAGCCAAGAAAAGGCCCATTAACAATTTCAGCCAAAATTATGAAATGCCCGGGAATAAGCTTTGGAAAATATGCATGACTTAGATGGGGGAAGCAACACAGTTTTACTGAGATATATGGAAGATACCCTGGGTAATGAGCAGGATCACTGAATGACCAGACTCGGTAATATCAAAGTGATATTTACCTCCAAGTTAACCTATCCATCCAGTGCAATTCTGGTGAAGCCATAGTTGTTTTGGGGAAGAAGGAAAGGAGCAAAGGACTTGAAATTTTCTAAAATTCGAGTGTAGGAATAAATGCAGGAGACCTGCCGTTCCTGATGTTGTGTTAAGCAAGTAATGATGGATTGGTTTCGGGAAAATACATCAAAATGCATGAGTTGATGCTCTTCCTGTAAGTTTAAAATGTTATGTAATGTAGACTTAAATAATTCTAGGGCTGTAATAATTGAGATTCTATTATGTAGCAGGCACAGGAAGAAAAAAAATCAGTGAAATATTTTAAGACACAGAAACAAACCTGTGTGTATGATGGTGGTATTTCAGTTCCGTGGGGGAGAGGGCAAAATAATGAATAAATGAATTGTAATAGCTGGCTAACTGTTGTTTGCTTAAAATATTAATCATAAGAAATATTGTATGAATTAAAGGTAGAAAATAGAGTGCATAAATATTTTAAGGGTGTAGGTGAATGTGAAACTATGTAAGTAATGTTTCCCACACTGGCTACAAGAACATGTATTTATGTCTAATCCTTAAATAATATAGGCAAATGGTTTCAAAATAAAACTATAAATACTACAAATAGATGTAGTACACCCCCTCTGCGCTGCACCCCTCTGCATTCTCCATTCCCAGCTAAGCACTGCCGTTGTGTTCTTAGCCTTTCCCTTTTAAAAGTTATGACTATTATAGTTACTATGGGGGGTGGCACATATGCCATGGCTTGCATGGAGAATTCAGAGGACAACTTTTCTCGAGTTTCTCTCCTTCTGCCTTTAAGTGGGTTCCAGGGACAGAACTCGGATTGTCAGGCTTGCATCACCCATCACCTTGCGGTACTGAGCCGTCCCTGAGGCTCCAACCTCCCATCTTTTTCACACGTGGAGAATATGTTCTATATCCTAGTGTGTACCCTGCTTTTTCCACTTGTAAATTTTATACTATACTTGTTTGAAACCTTTTAAATCTGATTTCATTTCACATCATTGAGAGGCTCTTCAGTATCTTTTTAATATCATCATAGTATTCGATGTTCTGGATGTATTGGAGAATATGTCCTATATCCTAGTGTGTACCCTGCTTTTTCAACTTGTAAATTTTATACTATGCTTGTTTGAAACCTTTTAAACCTGATTTCATTTCACATCATTGAGAGGCTCTTCAGCATCTTTTTAATATCATCATAGTATCCCATGTTCCGGATTATTATAATTTGTATATCCACTCTCTTGGTAATTGTTGTATTAGTTTCCTCATTTTGGTGATGCAAACAGTAATGTAGTGGATATGATTTTTATTACATTTATGTATTTGTGTGTATGTGTGTGCCATAGAACATGTGCGAAGGTTCGAGGACAACAGGAATCCATTTAGTCCTTCTAGGAAGTACCCACCCCACCATGTGAATCCTGGGTATGAAACTTTAGGCTTGGTGGCAAGCATTTTTACCTGCTTCACCATCTCTCTAGCCCTGGGTATCATTTTATGTGGTATTACACAAGTACACAAGAACATCTTACATATTTATTGTGGTAAAATGCACATTAAAAACTTTACCATTTTAAGTGTACAGTTAGTCACTTCTAGGTGTATAGTTCTTTGACTTACGCACACATGTATTTTGTGACTATACATTCTTTATGGATATGTTTCCTGAAGAATATTTCTGTCTCAAATGATAGATGCATTTAATATTTAAAACTTTGACCATCCATTTCCCATAGGATCCATGCCACTCTACACTCTCATTAGGAATCCATGGCGCTGCCTGATTTTTTTCTTGGTACTTAGTAAAGTGTTAATAGTTTTGAAGTTCTTGTCATCTGTTTTGTGAAATTTCTTTCAATGTAGTTACAATTTGCAGTTTTCTCTTAAAATTAGATTCAGCACTTTTTCTTATGTCTAAGAGGGAAAGTCTTTTAAAATATAATTTTGAGACCTAGATTAGACTATAAAGGGGAAAATGATGAAAATGTTTGACTACTTATAGAATAGTAAGAAATTAAAAGCCATTGACAAACTGGGTTAGGAGACTATTTACAACATATGGCAGAATAAATAGCCTTGCTATTTCATGTTATTAAAAACCACTAGTAAGAGCTGAGGATGCTCCCTTCTCTTTCCAGTTCGTTGAGTGTTTTTATCATGAAAGGGCATTGTGCTTTTGTCAAATGCAGTTTTTTTCTTCTCTTGAGATGATAATGTGTTTTTTAATAACAGTATAATTGACATATAATTCACATCTTGCAATTCACTCTTTGAAATTGTACAATTCAGTGGGTTTTAATATAGCCACAGAGTATACAACCACCACCAGAATGTAACTTGAGAACATTTTCATTACCCCTAAAAGAAACCTTGTAACCAGTTAGCAGTCACCCTTCATTAAGCCACCTCCCTCCCCACCCCTGCAGCCCTTGGCAACCACTAATACATCTCTGCCTATGACTTTGCCTATTCTGGACATTTTATGCAATTGAAATCATGCAATACATTGCCTTTGTGCTTATTTCTTTCATTTAGCTTGGTTGTTCCAAGATTTGATCGTGCTATAGCATACAACAGTGCTTAATTCCTCCTTGTTAATTCTGGTAGACTAGAGCGCCAAGAGCCTAACTTCTTGTTAGCATAAAGCTCTCACCATTTAATCACTTACCACCAAATCTTCACCTTCTAAGAGGAACTCCTTCAACTGGAACTACTTCATGCTCTGTTTTACAAAAAGTCACTTCTTTGTGGGGGAATTTTGGAGCTCTCTATTCTTAGGACCAGCGGTTAGCTCTGGGGCAGAATCTTTCTTTGACCCAGGGCTTTGGGTGCTGCGCAATGGTAAGAGCCACTGACCTTGATTGCCTCTTCACATGGGAAACTTTGAGCTGTGAATGAGCTTAGGCAACGGGATCAGAGTGGGGTGGTTGATTCCCTACTATTCTCCGCCTTCTGGCGTGAAGTTTCTATCCTATGAATGGGAACTGGCTCAAAGAAACAAGTCCCAGAAGATTTGGCTGTATTCACCAGGAATTTTGCCCTTCACATCCGTGTTGGAGATGATGAAAATGTGGCTGCTTGCTTTCTCATGGAAGCCACGTCTCCCTTGATTGAGAGCCAGAGCCAGAGAGCACCCAGTCTACTAAACCACTGTTATCTGGAGTGTTATTTGTACAAAGGCAAGCAAGGGGGTGGGAGGAATGCAGTGAGTTATGGCTCATATGCCATATGTAGCCCATCACTGTTAGACCACTGACTTTTAACAGATGTTCTTGAAGAAAGCTTTCTTCAGTCACTGTATCCCCTTAGGATAATTTCCAGCAGTTTACAATTTTTAAAAACCACTTTCACCGGTTTCAAACAGTTTCACAGGAGTTCTTATGGTGCACTTCCAGGGAGGGGGATGCTTCTCATCTGTTTACTGTTTCAGTGAGGTTGCTAGAAGGCTGTTAGCAGGCAGTACTGATGAGCATTTTTAAAATACAGCTTCTGCTTCTATTTTTTTTTTAACCAAAGACGTTTTATTTGTAGTTGTGTGCGTCTCCATTCTTTGCTCATATTTCCCCAATGCAAATGAATCTTGCACTGGTGCTCTACTTGTGGAGAGTTATTTTTTTTAGTCACTATATTTTCCTTGCTACTCTGATTTTTAGGTTGCTTCTATCATCTACTACTGTGGCCACCACTGACAATTCAAGTACCATGTTTCCTACAATGTCAAATGTTCCTGCCTGTATGGCTTCCCAGGAACTCTCAAGTAAGTTTTACTCATTTTAAAGAAATTGTTGTTTTCATGAGCCGGCTTAACTCAGTTTGCCAATAGAAGCTATGGATTTTCTGCATCTTAAAAATAATCACGATGTTTGATTCCATCTATGACGGTTGATATCAGTAGTAGCTTTGCATAAGGTTTATTGTCATAACTTTAGCTGTGAGGTTCTTTAAAATTATTATGATTAATATCTTAGTCGTTTTTCTATTGCTGTGGTAAGACACTATGCCCAAGGCAACTCATAGATAAAAGAATGTCTTGGGGTTTGCTTAGAGTTTCAGAAGGTTAGAGTCTATGGACATCACGATAGGGAAAATGGCAGCAGTCCAGCACGGCACTGGAGCAGAGGTTGGGAGCTTACATCTGATCCACAGCCAAAAGTCGGAAACAAAGCACTTAGGCTGTGAAGTCTGTTTAGTTTTACTCTATAAGAGGGCATTCTAGAAGGGGTAAAACAACCCAAAATTTCTGCTATGTAAATAAAACTCGGAGAAGCTTTTACTAACCAGGTTGACAGATACGCATGTCCAGTCTTAGCTAAGACGTAGAGAAGTAGGCACTTTTCCCTATTGACAAAAACATAGTGGTTTAATTTTTTCCAAAATCACTTTGGTGGGTCACTTTTACAATATACACTAAGATTTAGAATATATCCTTGATTTAGTCTGATGATTTAACCCTATGATTTGGCAAATTAATTTGGAAGAATTAGTTCGCAAATAGTTATGTTTTTATCCAAAATATGTACAGAAATTTTGTGTATATTACAAATCGTGGGGCTTTTCTTTTAAACTTAAATAGAACTTACCAGTGAAGCCATCTGGGTCTGGCATTTTCAATATTTATGGGAAGAGTTTTGAGAATTGATTAAATCCCTTTAATGGTTATAGAGCTGGTTAAGTTATGTTTTATATTTTAATGAATCTCTCCAGGAGTTTTAATTTTCAGCATAAAGGTTAATTTAGATGCCTGCTGTGCACTATATCACTTCATATTGCAACAGAGTTGAGTTGAAATCTATGTTTTTGATTTCAAGTTCTTATTAACAAATGACTCCCCATATTTTTTTTAATTGTCTTGAATGACTGAGGCTTAACTGACATAAGCTTCTCATTTCTTACTAACACTGTAAATTGTTACCAACACTATTTTATTTTCTAGTCACAACCTCAACGACAACCACTACCACTGTTACCACCAACACTACTACTACAATTACAAGTGGATTCAACCTGTATCTGAAACCACCAGCATCACCTTGGCATAACGACACTGGCTTAATCAGTGTGGCTTCTCTGCCGGTTACCATGACTGTAAAGTAAGCTTGCTTATTTGAAATTTTGTGTTTTGGCTTATCACATGCATAATTGCATGGGTAGCTTGAAACTAGTATTTTACAAATCAGTTAAGGGAACAAGGCAGGATTTTTTTCATATGTAGCTCAGGAAGTTGAACCGTCAACAGGCTTCTGCAATACTGTTATACAGTCATTACTATTACTACTAGTAGCTATAATTTATTGTGCAATTCTGTATATTTAGCAAGATGACAATTCTTTAGGAACATCATACCATTTAATATCCACAGTTATCTCATGAGATAGACTCTGTTTGGGGTGCTGTTTTATAGCAGACTGGAACCCAGAGATTAGGTAGTTCTTTACTGGTCACACACATTGTAATGTGTGCGTCATGATAAAGATTTAAGCAAACTCTAGAGCTTATATAAACTTGCATATTAAATGAGGCATCCTGTGTGTCCTTTGTACCGTTCCTGCGATGACAGACCCTTGCATTACTATAGTGTTGAACAAAGCTAGAATATTGTCATTGGTGCCATCATGATCCAGAATAGGGGGCTGGAGAGAAGGCTCCGTGGCTAAGAGCTCTTGCTGCTATTCCACAGGACTAGAGTTTGGACCTCACATCAGACCTGCCTAGAACTCCAGCTCCAGGGGCTCCGGAGTCCTCTTCTGGTCTCCATGGATACCTGTATACATGTACACATAGAGATACACACATAAAAAATAAAAGTAAATATTAAAAATAATAAAGAAAAACATACAGACAGAATAGTTCTGTCTCCACAAGGATTACTCTTGGTGCCCTTTTATGAGCACATCTCTCCTTCTTTCCTTAACTCTGGACAGTAATTAATCTCTTCTTTATTTCCATATTCACAATATTTTAAGAACATAGATGCAGACATGGACCACATATGTCCTCTAATAATTGGCCTTTTCTTTTCATTAAGCATAATTCCTCCAGTTCCACCCAATGGCTTGATCTCTCTCTCTCTTTCTCTCTCTCTCATTCCTGAGTAGTATTCCATGCTATTTTGTATAATGTAGTTTGTTTAAGCATGGAAGTATTGATAGACATCTAGGTCACTTATAGGTTTGAGACTGTTGATATGAACATTTGTGTATACATATTTTTGTGAACCTAAGTCTTACTTGAAAATGAAATGAAATTTATTCCCTGTCACTGCTGAAGCATGCATGGGCAGCCCATATATGGCAGTTCTACTGAACTTGTCCATATTGGCTTTCATGGTCTAAGTTGATGAGGACACCTGACCAGGTCTCTTCCTCAAGAGGGCACCAGATTTCATTACAGATGGTTGTGAGCCACCATGTGGTTGCTGGGAATTGAACTCAGGACCTTTGGAAGAGCAGGCAGCGCTCTTAACCTCTGAGCTATCTTCCTAGGCACATAGGTGCTTGTCAGTATGATGTTTGTATATTTATTACTTTTAGGTGCCGAATACTTTCCCAGAGTGACTGTGGCATTCTGTGTATCTACCAGTAGTGTAGGAGTTACCTAGACTGTCCATATTGTCTTGCTTGGTTGTGACAATGTGACATATTTTTACTACCCTTCTTAAAGATATGAAGTGATCTTATTGTGGTATGAATTTTGACATCTAATGATGTTGCACATCTTTAAATTATGTCCTTAGGTCTTTGAGAACTTGATACAATGTGTTTTGATCATATTCGTCCATGCTCTCCTCCAGCTCCCCCCAGGCCCATCCAGATCCTATTCATCCAACTTTGGGTTTTCCTTTCTTTTTTATACACCCATCAAGTCTGATTGGCCCTGACCATAAATTATTGAATATGTGAACTTCCTCTTCAGCTACCCTCTCGAAGAAAACTTACTGTCCCTCTCCTAGCAGCCAGACTGAGGGTGGGACTTCATGCCCACCTCCTCTCTCCATGTTGGCATTTGGACTGGCTTGAGCTTGCACAGGTCTCATGCATGCTGTCCCAACCTCCGCGAGCTCATGTGTACAGCTGCCCTGCTGGGTCCTTATTGTCATCTACGACCTCTGGTTCTTATACTCTTGATCCTCGTTAGCTATGGTGCAATGATAGATATGTTTGTATAATTTAGGATTTTGTGTGCTTTTTGTATGTATGCGTGCTGATTTTGTTTTTGCTTTTAAGTTTTGATATCAGAATAACATTTAATGAATCACTTCCAACCTTACAGCTTATAAAAGCTCCAGGAGTCATTCTTATTCCTATTTTCTAAAAGAAATTCTAGAGTTGATACTAATTCTTTAACTATTTTTTAATGAAAACTTCTGCGCCCAGATAATTCTCTTGCAGAATCCTCTAAATTAAAAATAAACGTATTTAATAGATCCAGTACCAGTCAGACTGTCCGATTCATCTTTAATAAGCTTCAGCAGTGTGTGGTTTTAAAGGAACAGGTCCATTCTTTTTATGCATTGTCAAATTCATGAGCATAAAGTTGTTTGTGGCCCTCCATTATTGTCTTTCCATATTGGAGCTATATTCTTGTTTCATTTCTGATGTTGGTGGTCTGTGTCTTTCTCGTGTGAATTTTATTGATATTTCTCTAAAGAACCAGCTTTTGTTTCATTGATTATTCTGTAAAACTTCCCTGTTTTCAGTTTCATTGTTATCCACGGTTGGTTCTTTTCTCCTGGTGATACTGTGTTTATTTTCTTCTTGCTAGTTTCTTAGCGGATGATCTTAGACTATTGATTTGAGGCATTTTCTTCTCATGCCAGCCTTTCATGCCCTGCATTTCCTGCGGCCCACATCTTTCATTATGCTCTGATTGCATTTTGAGCCATGGATTATTCGGAAACATGCTGTTTACTTTCCAAGTGTTCTGAGATTTTTCTTCTTTTCTTTTGGTATTCGTGATAGCCAGTGAATGTACCATATGATTTCAGCTATTTTATATCCAGATTTTTTTTCTTGTGCAGGAGAAGATGGTCCATCTTGCAGAATGTTCCATGAAAATCCAAACATTCTGTTTTCTTGTATTGCATGTAATGTTCTGTGTATGTCTGTTAGAATCTGTTATGGTATTTTCAGATTTTGGAGTTTTACCATATTTTATTCTTGTAGTTTCTTCAATTGTGAAGACTAGATTTTTGGAGTTCTCAATAAAATAATTTTGGATTTGTCTTATTTTCTTTCTTTAGCTTTATGAGTTTTTCTTTTGAGAAATTCTAGTGCCCTTTATAGTTATTTTTATTAACTTTGTTTACCACACAAAGAAATGGGCATCACTATAACATTTCCATATATATATATATGATATATATATATATATCATAATTTGCTTTTATTTGTGCCCCTGCTGCTGTCCCCTATTTCTCACACCCACTTCTTGTTATTAATCCCTTCCTTCCCCCTAAATAGTTCCCTCTTTTCTTTTCATGATTATTTATTTTGAAAGTGTACACCTTCTCCCTAACCTCAGCTTCAGGTGTGAAGTCAGCTATCACTCAATTGCTCTTCTCTTTTAAGTACATTTTTTCCTATGTCTATTTTTCGCTTCCACAATTTTAAAACTTATCTCTACCTTTCAGAAGTCCAATTGCTCTGTGTCTCACCATGGATTTTTGTAGGGCTATTTCCATAACATGGTGGTTACCACAGTTGCCTCACCCCGTGGCTTTTCGTGAGTTATTCTACTTCTGTTTGTTTAACTTCTTGAATCTTCACGTTTATATCTTTTGCCAAATTCTCAAAGTTTGCAACCTTTTCTTTCCAATAATTTTTTCAGGCCCATTCTCTTTTTCTGGAAATTCTCTTGCATACATTTTTATCTCAGCTATTATTGTCCTCTTATGTCCTTGAGACATTTTTCGTTTGTCTCTGTTTTCTCTTTGCTGGTCTGTAAATTTTAATTATCTACCATTAAGTTCACTGATTGTTTTCTGTAAGCGCCACTCTAGTGTGAAACCCTTCAAGTAGGCTTATTCTAGTTATTATATTTTTCAGTTGTATATTTTCCACTTGTCTTTATAATCCACATTTCTTTGCTGATTTTATTTATTTCAAGAGGATTAAAAATTGCCCTCTGCAGACATTTTTAGTGACTGTTTTAAAATTCCTTTCAGACAGTTCCCAGTGTCTGATACCTCTTAATGTTGTCATCTGTGATGCCAGCTTTTTCTCTTTCGAGTGATTTTTCTCGGTGCCTGATACAGATCACTTTTATTGTGTCATGGCCATTTGTCTATTATGTTAGGAGTGTTTGGGTCCTATTTATATCTGCTGTCTTTTCACTAGATAGTCCCTTTGTTGAGACCTAGTGCGAAGGGTAGGTGTGCTTTTATGTTTTGCTTCCCACTGGACCTTGCCCCCGGCACCCCAGCAAAAACGAAGCACTGAGTTGTACTGCCTCACTGCACCTGGGTGGCGTGGAAGTTGAACGTTCTTAGTTCTGCTGGCTCATTTCCTGCACAAGTGGGACACTGTACCCCACCACTTCCCTCCCTCTTGTAGGAATGCGAGCCCAGCTTGCAGGTGGGCCCTGGAGCCCCAGATGAAGAGGTGGGTGATGAACTAACTCAGTGCTTTAGCTGATCCAGGGGTAGGCAAAATTTCAGCTGCTTGGACCTTGCTGACAGAGAGGACACAGGATGTCAACTACTCTACCTCATTACTACCTTGTATGGTAGAATCGATGCTACATGGATGCTCTATTGACATGGAAGCTTGGCCCTCTGCTGGGCCTCACTGACACAAGGCTTATGGAAGAAAGGACATAGTCTTTTGATTGGCCTCCTTCATTTTTTGTTTTGCCCATTCAGGTGGAGATTAAACTCCCCACCGAGTCTCGTTGACTCCCAGAATGGAGGAATGGGAGTCCAAACTTGTCTTAGAGCGTTCATTCAGGCTTTAGAGGTTAGATTCTCTACTGGGTTTGTGTGATACCAGAGCAAAAGCTGAAGTCTAAAGATTAATCCTGCCTTACTCAATCTCATTAAGTCTTGTTGCTCTTGAGTAAGGATTTGGCTTCATTCAGCCTGCCGTACAAGTCACCATTAGTAGGAGCGCAGTAGGAAATTAGAATGTTGCCTGCTATGCCAGGAATATTACCTGCTACCTCCCATTGAGCTGCGCTAATACTACTTCTGCTAGAGTGTGCACAAGCTGCCCTGGTCACAGAATCCAAGATCAAGTGATGCTCAGCTTTTTTATTTACAATTTTCAGGGGAGTTGGAGTTCCTCTCTGGTCCTTGTGGGTAAGGGATGCTGATCTTTTGCGAATAGAGCTCAGAAGCACGCTTGGACTAACATGGTTTCGGGAGCATTCATCATGCTGTTCTGATTTAACAGAAAGTATGGAAGCAGACTGTGATTTAGTAGACATCTTAAGAAGTATTTGCTCTATTCTCTTAGCATAATATTCAGAGTATTAAATGGGCCTTTTTTATAATTCTGATTTTTATTAGAGAATATATCTAAAATACATTATCCATTAAGTTATGATATACTCTGTATCACAACTATACCAATTTTACACCTTATTTGCATCTCTAAAATTCAAGTCACTAAGTTACAACATAATTCAAATTTAAGATAACATTGCTACAAATATATAAGCATATTAAAAGTTTTTTTTTTTTTGCTTTTTCGAGACAGAGTTTCTCTGTTACTTTGAATCTTGTCCTGGATCTCACTCTCTAGACCAGGCTGGCCTCGAACTCACAGATATCCACCTGCCTTTGCCTCCTGAGAGCCAGGATTAAAGGTGTGCGCCACCACCACCCAGCTCTTAACTGGCTGTTTTAAAATCACCTTTACCTGGTATTATTTTGTGGGAAAGCAAGATGTGAGAGTCTCCCCCACAGTCTTTTCCCCCTAGTCTTCCTGTACTATTGGTTTTAAAATATGATCTCACTTTAAAAGATATGATTATAGTGTATCTTTTTATGTTTTAGCTCAATCGCAACTCCTGTGATGACCTATGGTCACCTGGATAGTATGGTGGACAAGTGGAGCCGTCAACTGCAGGAGCAAGAAAAGCACTTTTTTCACCAGGCCAACCACCTCAATGTTTGGAACCAGGCCTTGCTTGAGAGTGGTGATGAGGTAGGGAGATATTCTCATTAACCTTCCTGTATTGTACAAGTATTCCCAGAAAAGCACAAGAGAATAGACTTTGGTTTTGTGATTCGTTTTCTGTTGCACTATTGAACTTGGAAACATTTTCCTAAGCTAATATGCTCCTTGAATTAGGAAGTGTTTGGTATTTGACGTGTGTTCGAGAAAATGTGTATTGCTCTAAAATTATTGAGACAGTTTGAATATTGACATGGTTTTGTTCCCATTTCCCTTTAAAGATTACTCTTTTGCATCGTGAAGTGGAAAGAGTGAAGCTGGACCAGAGCAGGTAGAACCTTCGACTTCTTTGCTTGAAAGACTCAAGATATTTTTGTTCTGTTGTTTTCCCGCTGCTGTTTATTGACATTTAATTTGTTACCCAAAATTGCTTCCATCAGCCCTTCTGTTGACTTGTTTTGTTCAGGTTGGAACGGGAATTGGATTTTATCCTGTCCCAGCAGAAGGAGCTGGAACAACTGTTGACCCCCTTAGAGGAGTTTGTGAAGGGGCAGAACGGGCCTTTTAATCTGCTCTGGGTGGATAAAGAGTATGAGAGAATGTAAGTAACTGAATGGAGACTGAAGAATTGGGCAGAAAGAGGGAAAAACGAAACCATAAAGCAGGGAATAGAAATCTGTAGAAAAGGGCAAGTTCTTCTAGTTGGTATTATTTACCAGGTTGTTTGACTGCTCCGTGTTTATCTTTTGCAGAGGCTTAGAAATGAAGGAGTCATTCCGGCAGCTTTGTTTTAGAGCATTTTGTTCACTCTTATTTATCTCAAGCTCATGTTTGTCTACTGGGAAGCTTTTATATTTGTCAAGTGTGTTCTTAAATTAGA
This sequence comes from Chionomys nivalis, assembly GCF_950005125.1. Taxonomy (NCBI): domain Eukaryota; kingdom Metazoa; phylum Chordata; class Mammalia; order Rodentia; family Cricetidae; genus Chionomys; species Chionomys nivalis. Next base: position 95,279,568 of record NC_080112.1, read on the forward strand.
AATAAAAAGCTTATGTATGATGTCATAGTATTGTGGAATATTCCTGGTCTCCTAATTTTGACACATACAAACCTAATATCTATACAGTTGTTTTTGTCATACATTATTTGATATTTTGAAGACAGACTGTTCATTTGAGGATGAACTATGGCTTTCAAAATTGGAATGATTTTGTCAGCGTTTCAGGCTAGGTATGCTTTATTTGTGTACTGTTCAGGCTTTACCTTGTGTCTGTTCACTGTCAGTGTTCCCATGGTAACTCTCTCCAGAACCGAGATTTGATAATCAGGCCACTTTATAAAGCATTAAGAGACGTTGTTGTGAACATGCTACATAATCTAAATTGAGACTAACTTGGACTCATTTTTGTCAGTGGCTTGTTAGTGAATTGAGATGGAGCTTTTATGTTTTGGGTTTTGTTTTCTTCATTTTTTAAGACAGGTTCTTACCGGCTTTGCCCAGGCTTCTGTCAAACTCCTGAGTTAAAGTGTTTCTGTCACCTTAGCATTCTGAGTAGAAGGAATTGCAGGCACACATCACACTGCCCAGCTGAGCTTTTGCAAATCCTTTGCCACTGAACTTATTTTTTTAAGGCTTGAAAGTTAACATTTTGTAGGATTTTAATTGGGGGTTAGTACAGCTAATCTGTACTGACCTCCATTTTATTTCTACTTTTGTATTTCTGCTTTTGTTTTCCTCCTCTTTCCCTTTTTATCTTTCTCTTCTTTCTTTGCTCTATTCTTTGTTGTGTGGAGCTGCGGGCCTGCTTTTCGTCCTGCCCGGCTTCTGCACGGCTAGCTTTACACCAGAAATAACAACACACAAACTGTATTCTTTTAAACACTGCTTGGCCCATTAGCTCTAGCCCTTACTGGCTAATTCTCATATCCCGATCAACCCATCTCTAATAATCTGTGTAGCACCAGTCTTACCGGGAAAGATTCAGCATGTCTGAGCTGGCGGCTTGCTTCATTGTGTCTGCCCTAGAGAGGAGAGCTATCGAGTCTGCCCGGGAGAGGGGAGCATGGCGTCTGAGCTCACTTCCTCTTCCTCCCAGCATTCTGTTCTGTTTACTCCACCCACCTATGTTCTGACCTATGAGAGCCAAGCAGTTTCTTTATTATTTAACCAATGACCTTCCTCCATCAATTCTTTGGCATTGCTTCTGTGAAATATATATATTTCACAGACTATTTCACAGGTATATTTCACAGATAATAAAAACACACAAATATGTATATATACAAAGAGGGGGCGGTTGTTTGAGACAGGGTCTTACTATGTATCATTGACTGGCTCAGAACTCCCTAATATAGAAGAAGCTGGCCTGGGACTCCCTATTTTGACCAATCTTTCCTTGAACTCATAGAGATTTTCCTGCCTCTGCCTCTTGAGTGCTGGGATTATAGGTGTGCACCACCATATCTGACATATTCTATATATTTATCACTTTTTTGGAAAAAAGTCTTGTCTAGCACAAACCCTGTAATGGCTAAGGCTGGCCTGAAATGTTTGATCCTCTTATGTCTACTTTGCAAGTGCTGTGATTACAGGAATGTGCCACCATGCTCAATTTCTTCTATCTTTTTTGTTTTGTTTGTAAAATACTTAACATTTTTAGAATATACTAACTGTGGATTGGGAGGCTTAAAAACACTAATTCTTTTCCAATTTCTCTTTTGTAGCCAGATTTATATTGCAATAAAACTTTCGCCAGGATTTTCAACAGCTTAGGCAGCCAATTACATATAGGTGATTTGGCACAGAAAGCAATAGATGGTTACCAAGACATCTGATTGAGCCTTTTAATTTTATAGATAGTGAGTTTGAAAAATCTTCTGGCCACTTTTAAACATATCAATATACTGGACTACGTCAATCAATCAATCTTTCTTCATCCCTCCTCCTCCCCACTCTGTCTCACAAACATTTTTGAGTGGAAATTAGATCAAATCAGTTTGTAGTAAATTCAGATTTATCTACTTTTTATTGTTGTAAAGCTCGTTTCTCAGATTATTCTTTGTTTCTTGCTATAGTATATCATATAAAGTTTTACTATGAAATTTTGTATAGTCTCTATAGTTGAAGCAATCTCAACATTTATTGAATATTGCTAAACACTAGCCTTCTATCTAGGTAAATGTCCTATGCATACATTTTGTTTTCCCCAGAGGTTTCCTTTGCTGCAGCATTCATCAGAGACGAAAGCCTTTGCCTTTGTAGTCTTAGGTTGTGATAGCAATACGTTTGCAAACATTGAATCCATGAGACAATGTCCTCAGTCATAATTGAGAACCAATGTGATTTTAGTTGGCAATTATGTCTCTATATGTCAGTTACGGTAGAGGTGAGAAAATGTTTCTTGTTAATCTCTTTCTTTCAATTGCCTGTGTAGCTACAGATTAGCAGAAAATATAGATGCTGAGCTCAAAAGAATGTCTCAAGATCTCAAGGACATTATTGTTCACCTGAATTCCCTTGGAAGTCCTGATGACACTGCCGAAACAGTATGTTCCCTGTTCTTTTTAGAAAGCCAAGATTTCACATGAAATTGGCCCTCAATCTGGTTTTTTTTTTTTTTTTTGTCACATTCTCCTGTCCTCCAGAGTACTTCATATCTGCCCTCTAGAGATATGACACTCTTAGGCATGATTAGTGGGACAGTAAATATTTAGTAAATATTTACAGATGTAAATTTTTGTGGTCATTCCCAGGAGGGTAATATAAATGACTCTTCCAATGTGTTCAGGACTTAATCTCTACATAATTAAACGTATCCTGGTACTTTTTCTTCACTTACTCGCTAGTTAATTTTTCATAACATCTAATTTATTTACTCATATAAATATAAGCAGATGTGCCTAGGTCTATTAGACATATTTATATCTTTAGAATGTAGTGACGTAACTTTTAAGACATAACATTTTCTCATAGAATTTTTTTAAAAATATTGTCATTATGTTTCTAACTGCCTCGCGGAATACTACTTAGTTCATAAAGCAAATACATTATATTGTAGGAATGTAGGGCTTAGGATCCTGTTAGAATTGAGATTCTGTGAATTAATTTGACAGTAAGAAAGAAACAGGGTTTTTTACATTTTTCCTATACTCTAATTATAAAGAGCTTATTTCCTCTACCTTGTCCTTTTGTGTGGGCAGCACAGATGAAGTCCTCTTTTCCCCACTCCCGATAAATGGCACTAGTGCTGAGAGGAATCTCCCATTGTAGGAGCTTCTATTGTGTCATCTATCATTAATTATAAGTAGCAGTGAGGCTGGGCTCTTGGTAGATGAGAATGAATAACTTATACATAAGTGGTGATTATTCTCTAGCAATTTCTTTGTCCAATTAGACGCAGACTGTCCTTTCTATACACACATATTATTACTGAATTTTTTAATCACGAAAAAACAGCCAATTACAGTTGAGAAACTATTAGAATTTTGTTTGTCACCTAATCTCTTCGGGTCTTGGCTCCTTCTTTTGAAAAATGTCAAGGGTAGAATAAATGATTTGTAAGTTCCTTTCAGCCATAAAACAATGCTATTCTTTACTTAGCGTCAATCTAAAATTGAACAATGACACATATAAATTAGTCTGGAATTACCAATGCTACCATCTGCCCTGTGTTCACAAAGATGATCATGAGTCAACAAAGTACATTTCTGTTACATTCGAAATGCAATTTCAAGATTCAGAATTGTTTTGTTGTTTAGATTTCTGATGCGTAAACACAAACAGATTTAGACGTGGCGCAGAACTGGATTTAGCAGAGTTAGTAAAATCCTATCTTTATCATTTCCCCATTTTTGCCCATAATTATTTTAACTAGTGAATAGCAAGTAATCTTATGTTTTCATTTTTTTCATTGTAGGGATAATTGAGATGTTTAAGATGGCTGAGTTAAAGGCAATTACTGTGTGATAGCAGGACAAAGGAAGCAAGAGATTATCCCTCTTTTCAGATAGCATAAACCATGGGACAGAAAGTAGGAAAAAACACACCTGTTAAATGATAATGTCCCTGTGGATAATGTAAATATCATCTCAAAGCCCTGCTACAATGGATTATATATCATGCCACAAAAGTAGAAGCTGTGTGTTCCAGCATTCATGGCGCTGGGTTCAATGACTTCTATTATTTTTGTATATGTGTGTCGGGGTAAATGGGAGAGACCACATGATACTTAAATTTTTTATTAAACATTATGTTTTGTTACCCATCTGTAGTTTTAATAAAATTCATAAAGAAAAGCATCAATATTACCAATCCCTTCTTACTATATTGATGTACTTCTAGTCTTTACAATGCTGGGAAAAATGTTATGTTTAAATAAAATCATAAATATACGTATAGTGATTTTTACTTCCTGTTTTCATGGTTCTCTCTCGAAATTTTAGTCATTCTTTGACAATGTGAATTTTAATGCTGCCAAGATATTTCACCAGAGGTGAATTTCATAATATTTTTAACATCTTTATTAGTTGAGATATTGATTTCAAATTTTGGGCAATCTAATATAGCCTTGTAATGACCAGTTATATTTAGATTTGGGTAGGCTCATATAGAGTAGAATATACTGAGTAACAAGGCATAAATATTTTAAAACTATTGACACATGCTATAAAAATTTACATTTGGAAATTTGGGCCAATTTATATTACCGTCGAGTGTATATTAATTTCCTACTTGCAAATTGAGTGTTCTGGATCTGAAATATTGAAATCTTAAATACTCCCAAATCTAAAACTCTTTCAGTGATGAAATGATGTATAAGTGGGAAAGTCCACACCCATGGAAGGGCTCACAGCCAAAAGCGCTGACATAGCTGGGCTAGGGATACAGTTCAGTGGTTAGAGTCTTGTGTAACATGTGAGAAACAAATGAACAAGAAAATAAACAAACCAACACATGCACACAACTGCAGTTATAATGCAAATATTATATACCATCACCTTCAGGCTATATGTACGAGCTAGGCATGACATATAAATTCCATGTTTAGGCTTGTTTCCATCTCCAGGATATTTCATTATATATAAAAAAAATTTGAAAAACCTGAAATAATTCTTTTCCAAGCATTTTGGGTGAGGAGCTATCAACCTGTACTTGACTGTTGAGTGCTACTATTTTGAAAACAATGGATTTGAGGAGCCCTGCACCTTGGTAAGCTCCTGTAGGCCCAGCACTCAGGGCACAGAGCAAAAGGCCTTGGCTACACGGTTAAGCTCCACACGGGTCTGTAGTGCTTAACAAGCCTCTGCTTCAAAAACCAAAACAAAACACGCAATTGCTGATTTGATTGACAATTTTGATATTCTTAATTGTATGTGGATTGATTCGTTTGCTTTCTTTTGAAATATCTTTTAATGTCCTTTATTTTTATGTTGTGCTCATCAGGGTTTTTTTTTTGTTGTTTGTTTTGTTTTTTTTTAGTTTGTAGGAATCCAATCCCTGATAATTACAAAATGAATAGATTGAACTAATGCATAAAAGTAATTAGTGTTATAAGTATGAAATGGCACCATTAATATGTAGTTCATTGTCAGTGCTCCATTTGCCAGAAGAAAATTAAATGTTGCTTCTTAATTTCAATTTCCTGTGTTTCTTTCTTTTTGTTTACTCCGTTAGAATAATCATGATCTAAAAATCTTGGGTGTATTTTCAGCTTCAACAGATTTGCAGAATTCTGAATGCTCACATGCAGTCTCTGCAGTGGATCAGCCAGAATTCAGGTGGGTGTCTGCTTTCTATATCATGTTGTAGGTATGGAAATATTGGACAACACACATTGTGTTCTCCATGACCACACTGACATAAGAGCTCTGCTGAAGGGAAGCCCATATGAGCTCTGAAGCACTAACAAGAAATTAATAAAGACAGGGAATGGATAGAGGCAGTGTATTGACAGTATGAACAGAAGCAGAACTTTTAAATTTGTTTTCTGTATACAGCTTTGATCGCAGTCAAACAAATGTTCCATATACTCAGAATTGAACCCCAAAATGGGAAGAAAGACAAGTACTGAAGATCCTCAAAATCAGTGCAGTTTAAAGCATCCTAACTCGGTGCAGATAACCATTGAACACAACATTCCTTTTTGAGTGTGGTGTGTGGGGGGGTGTGCATATGTATGCCTTCTTGTGTGTTTGAGGCTTGTGTGTGCATGCTTGTGGAGACTGGGCAAGTAAGCATGGAGTATCTCCCTCTATGCCTCTCTGCCTTATTTTCTGATAGCGTTTCTGAGCCTTGGGTTCACGGATTTGATACTAGCAGCAAGTACCTAACCAACTGAGCCACCTCCAGCTGCCCAGAGCATAGTGTTCTTAGTAGTGCGTTCTTATTAGGTGAAAAGAAATGCAGAACTGAGTAAACTTTCTTAATAGTTTTATCATCAGTGTCAGAATTATATATAGAACAAATATCACTATCATTTTATAGCTATAGAAAAATAAATAAAATGTATGCATATATCAATGTTAATAGAAATTAGGGGTTTTTTTTAGGTACACAGTTATATTTCAGCCTGACACATTTCTATGATAAATACCACTTATTGTACACAATTTCTTTGTGTCGGGAGCACCAAGTAACCTTTACCAAGATATTATAGATCTGGGACTAGTCTCTCCTCTCTTTTGTTTTCTTTTTATTCTTCTCTCATATATTACATCCCAACTGCAGTTTCCCCTCGCTCCTCTCCTCCCAGTCCCTCCTCCATCCCACTCTCCCCCAGATCCGCTCTTCCTCCTTTCCCTTCAGAAAAGGGCAGCCCATATATTAGGATTTTTACTGAAAAATGAGATGTAAGTTATTTTTCTTATATATTTGTATTATAAATTTAAAAGTCAAATATCATTAATAAATTTGGATTTCTTTGTTCTATACATGGAAAAAAAGGCTTATACGCACTGACAGTTAGATACCCAAGGTTACAGGTGTAGGAAAGGGTGTGTGGATATGGGGTGAGTTAGGGAGGAGAGGGTGAATATAATCAAAGCATATTATACAAAATTCTGAATGAACTAATAAAAACATTTTATATGCTTTGCCTAAATGTAGGGATACAATGAAATATCAGGAAAAAATAATATGAAACTCAGTCAAGCAAGCAATCACAAGTTTTCAAGACATAACCATAAAATAATATAATTTCTTTCTTATTTGGCTTTCTGGATTCTTCATTCTCTGAACTACTAGACATCAGCTACAATGAACTTCTTCAGTGTCTTTCTCTTAGAAATACACCTATATTATCATTCATTATTAGCTGCTTCTTCCCTGAGTTAGAGGAATAAATGCCCTGTCTCTCTCTAAACTATGTTTAGAATCACTGCAGGGAAGTTAAGTTCTATATTGTTTGCACATGCATTTGTTAAAATAAGGAGATGCATGCTGTGGCGACTTGAATAGAATGACCCCCATGAGTTCATAGATTTGAATTCGTAGGCCCCAGTTGGTGGGACTGTTGGGGAAGGATTAGCGGGTATGGCCTTTTTGGAGGAAGTGTGTCACTGGGGATGGGATTTGGGGTTTCAAACACCTAGGTCATTCTCAGATAGTTCTCTCTCTCTCTCTCTCTCTCTCTCTCTCTCTCTCTCTCTCTCTCTCTCTCTCTCTCTCTCCCTCATGATTATGGATTGAGATGTACATTCTCAGCTACTGCCATGTCTGCTTGCCTGCTGCCATGTCTACCATGATGGGTTTAGACTCTAACTCTCTACAACCACGAGTCCCAAATGAAACATTTTCTTTTGTTCATTGCCTTGGTCATAGTGTTTTGTCATGACAATAGAAAAATTTCACACACACACATACACTACCACCACCACTACCATCACACACATATTCAGGTCAAGTTATTACCTCTTTTAGTGTGCATTTAGTCTCTGTGAAGATTAAAAGAAGCAGTGTATAGCTTTCTTTGAATTGTGCTTTGCCAATAGTTGATAATCAGTGAATGACAGTAGGCAGAAATAGTTACTGGTTGTCAAATGTGTGCTGTATGTGTATGGGAGGGGGAGATAAGGAAGGTTATGGGGTTCAAAGGTAGCTGTTAATTGGATCTAGAGATGCTAGTTCCAGGTAGGCTGTCATTGAATACCACTTGTATAGAGACTTTGATAGATTAACTACGAAGTGGTAAAATGTTAATAACCATACAATGCCAAAGAATGAGATTATGCGAAGTTTTCCTGTGTGTTGATTATTTTTCTACAGTGAACAGTACTTTTGGGGTGGAGTTAAAGGAGGTGTCACAAGGTAATTTGCGTTATAAAGAAAAATTGCAGTGATTTTTTTTCTTGGTGGGGATCCTCTTTGTCATAAATGAAATCACAAGGCTCCCAGCCAGTGTTGCTTTTATAAAACTGAAGTTGCTAGTGTTGCCAGGGATTTACTTTATATAAGTGAAGAAATTGTGGCCCAGAAACGTTTAATGACTTCTTTAGAACCTGCGGCTGAGACCAATCATAGAAGAACTGGGACCAAGATTTAGATTTCCTTATGTACAAAACAAGATTGTTAATCCTGGTGTGCTTTTCAAACATTGTGGTTACGGTTAGATATAAAAACAAATCTTAATCATGTACAAAACAGTAGAGGACACGGCTGTCAAAATACGATAATATTTTGGATGGAATGTAAATTTTAGGTGTCTGGGTAACGCTCTCAGTCAGAATCGGGAGCCAGAATAAGACAGTAGTAGAAAACAATGATTAATGGGAATTCCTTATTTGCTAAAGATTCATTTGAGCTAAAGAAGCAATGAAATGTAGACATTCACTTGAGGTGGGGGCTTTGCTGAAAAATGGGGGAAGCCTGCTAATTCCTGATAGTGCAAGCTTCTTTTGCCATTCTTACCCAACAAGCCTTATTTCCTTTTCATATCAGGAAATGGGGTAATCAAGAAATGGAGCATGATAGACTTTAATTATGCTATCCAGGAGAGGATTTTTCTTTTTGTTTTATTTTTGCTTTTTAATAGTTAATTGGATCATGTCTGCTGAAATGGTCTGTGGACTGAAAGTTTTAAGATTAAATGAGTCCATTTGTTCACATTCAGAGAGCAGTTATAGAAAAATGAATGGGTGTCTTATTCTGGCAATACAAATATTTTATTTTACTAAAGAGAAATCATTAACTCATATAAAATCAAATCTTTATTTTAAAAGGTTTCTGGGAAATGTTTTTGTGACTTAATATCTGTAATATTGGCACAAAATTTTTCCATAATAAAACATGGCAGCTGTTACATGAAAAATATCACATATTTAACTGAAAATCATTTCTTTAAAAGTGATTTTGATGAATATTATTAACTGAGAAAAGCTAAAATGAAAAGACTATATACTGTGTGATTCCAAATATATGGCATTCTGAAAAAGGCAAAGCTGTGGAGACAGTAAAAAAAAAAGATCAGTAGTGGATGTGGTGATGAATAGACAGAACACAGAGCAGCAGAAATACTTTCTAAGGTACTGTAGTGATGGATGCCTATCATTATACCTTTGCTTCAACCCGTATGATGAGCATCGAGTGTGAACCTCAGGGTAAACGGTGGACTTAGGGTGGTAATGGTAGTCTTATCAGCTGCAAGAAGTGAACCTCTCTGGTGTGGGATATTGGTAGCTGGGGAGGTTGTGATTGTTGAGAGTTGTTGGGAAATCTCTTTATCTGGGCAATAGTTTCGTGAATTGAAAGCTACTCCAAAGAGTCCATTTTATTTCAAAAAAAACAAACCAGGACAGAAATAGAAAGGGGATCAGAGACTGTCAGATTTAGGCGAGTCTGAACACACTCAGGATTTCAGATGTGATGCTTATCCACTGTTAGACATTATCCATGCTTTATTCTTGCAAGTTATATAGTTGAGAGTGTGTAGTAGCCACAGATCCAAAATATGTATTCCATGTCTTGTATTCCTTTTTGTAAAAAAAATTACAGCATTATTCAAGGTTGACTTAATGATGGTGCTGTGGTCACACATCTGTCTTCTGAGTTGACAGTCACTGAAGCTGCAGCAACTCTAGCTTTTCTGGGATCACATAGACAGAATTGACAGTCCACCTGAGGCAATTTATTTGTTTTTAGTATGTGGAGCTACTTCTGGCAGGGAAGGAAGGTGGAATAAGGGATCCGTGTTTCCTGTTGGTGATGTAGGAGGGTCTTCTATCTGTTGCTTTCATTGGTTAATTAATAAAGAAAACTGCTTGGCCTGATAGGTCAGAACATAGGTAGGTGGGGAAGACAGAACAGAACAGAAGGCTGGGAGAAAGAAAGCAGAGTCAGGCAGATGCCATGCTTCTCCTACCCAGGATGCATGGTGGTTAGATTCATGCCGGTAAGCCACAGTCAAGTGGCGATACATATTAATAGAAATGGGCTAATCAAGATGTGAGAGTTAGCCAGTAAGAGGCTAGAGCTAATGGGTCAGGAAGTGTTTAAATGAATACAATTTATGTGTTGTTATTTTGGGTGTAAAGCTAGCCGTGCGGGAGTCTGGCATGATGAAAAGCAGGCCTGTCCGCCACTCCTTTTACATGTTGGTTCATATACCACCAAATCACTGCTGTGTATGTAAATGATTACCAAATGGCACAATAGTAAAGGAGTAGGCTATGAAAAAATTTCTAGTCATTATTTGAAACTTCAATATTATCATGGATGGCATTTTTCTTATTTCATGAAGTGTCTCAAAGCTCTAAGACTAAATATATTTTATTTATAATCATCACAGGCTCCTAAAGAGTGGAACTGTGTAATTGTTTTATAGATTTCTCATACTTATATTGTTATTTAGTGCAGAAAGAGTTTCTCTCTAGAGTAAATAAAATGGCTTTGGGGGTTATAATATTTCCAAAATATAGTCCCATACCTGTGACTATTTTACTTTTTATGCTAAATATTCTTAGTCATCAACTGTATTTTTACTAATTCTTGCAATGAAATGCTTTTAGGGTCATTTTAGTTTTGCATAATGTGTTATAATCATGCTTTAGTTTTGCCCGATATTAATAGTTATTATTTGAGGTTACTGTTTCAAATTAAATTTTTGGTGTTAGATGCTTTTAAAGAGGTTTTAATTCAGGCAATAAATGATTTAAAAATATTTTGTTAACTAGGCATAGTGACATACACCTTTAGTCCCAGCACTCAAAAAAGCAAAAGTAGTTGAATCTCTGTGAACTCTAGGTTGGCCTGATGTACAGAGTGAGTTCCAGGCTAGGCAAGGCTAAGCAGTGACATCTCGATACAAATAAAAAATATTTTATTAAAGCTAAACATAGTGGCATAAACACACTAGTCCCAGTACCTTAGGAAGTAAAGACAGGGGAATCAGGCATTCAAGGTGATCCTCCACTACACAATGAGTAAAGTTCAAGGCTAGCCTGTATTGTATGAGACTTTGTATCAAAACAAACAGAAAAAAAAGAGTTGTATTTTGTTAGTTATTTCAGCTGTCTGGTATGAAGAGCATCAGACACTGAGCGGCCAAAAGATGCCTTTAAATTGCAATTGAGGAGTCCTCTTCCTTTTTCATCTTCTACAATAGACTCCGATTCACTGATTGAGGCTGTTCTTTTTACCTCTGCCTTTTCTTACATTCTTTGGGCAATCTTGGTGACATTGGTAGATTGGTAAAGTCATTACTTATATTCTGGAATTGAACGTTCCACTTCAGATACTTGAGAATTGGATGGCTTCTGCCAGCGCTGTGACAGCAGCACAAAGCCACCTAAGTGGACTTTGCTCCTGTAAACTTAAACTCAACGGGGACACTCGCATCTTCCCAGTGCAGTTAATTGAAAGGCATTTTGTGTCTTTCCACTATTTAAATGATACACTTGATCATCTTTGCCATTCTATACAGACAAAACAAATGTTGTCCCTTAATTCCAGAGAACTTTAGCTTTACTTTAGCTTAGGGGACTAACAGTAGAATTAAACAAATCTTCAGTTCCTGTTAAGAAATGGTGTATGATGGCTAACATTCTCAGAGCTGACTTTTCAAACTTCTTTTTCTATATGTAAATCCAGATTTGACATACCCTCAATACATCTGCAAAATTAGATTTCTCACTAATCCTACTTATGTACATTTTGTGCCCAAGTGTATTTCCTCAAGCTGGAGAGCTTCCCCATATGAATTATATGCAACATAATTCAAATCACTTCCAAATAGCAGAATTTATATTGTTTGTGAGAAAGATGGGATTTTTTTTTCCCTCTGAAGCAATTTTCTTCCTGTTAGTGACAAAAAGCCAAACAAATCCTCAAGTATACTGGAACCCCATGATAAAGCTGTTTGGGGGCCCGTTCTCAATAGCCACCTCAAACATCAACAAACCTGATGGCTTTTCTTCAGTTAAGCCTCCCAGATAATGTTCAGATAGGCAGTCCTCATTTTAAGCACTTGAGTGTTTGCCGGAACAACAAATACCATTATGGTGCAAGTTATAGCTCAGCACCATGCTTATTGTATTGTATTTGTTGAGGCATGGTTTTACTATGTGATTCAGGTTGATTTTGATTCATGGTGATCCTCCTGCCTCAGTTTCATAAATTCTGTGCCACCATACTGCGCTCAATGCTTAATTTATCTATTTTTAGGTTTTTATCATGTTTACTTATTTGGAGGGGCCATGTATATGTCACAGTGAGTCTGTGAAATTCGGAGGACAATTGGGGGTATGAAGTTGGCTTTTTGTTTCCACCATATGAGCTCCGGGGATCTAATTTATGTTGTCAGTCTTGGTGGCGAGTTCTTTTACCTGGGCCAAGGCATCTTGCTGGCCCAGCATTTAGTTTATTATAATATATAATATATGGATTTAACATATATTTATTGTACATATCAATGAATTTCAGTATGATACTTCAATACATGCATGTATTATATGCTGTTTTATTCAAAATTTCACAAGATTTGACAAGCAGGTGCATTAATAGAAAAAGCACTGTTAGACAGGAGTCAACTGTACAAGCCCAACTATGAATCCTAGTTAGCTTAAGCCTCTGAGAAGTTGTTTACGCCTTCCTACATTTTTATTTGCCACCACAAAGTATTGTGAGAATCAAAGTCACATCCACAGGCATTGGAAACACGAGTGATGGGGCTGGGAGATGACTCAGTGGGTAAGAGTAATTGCTGTGCAGTCATGAGGACCTGGCTTCAGATTCCCAGCACCGGTATGAAAAGCTGGGTGCTGCCAATTCTGCCTATAAACACAGTGCCGAAGAGGTAAGGGACAGAGATAAGAAGATTGCTGGGGCTTTCTGGCTGCTAGCCTATAGCCTGGCTCCTATTCAGTGCAATAACCTGTCTCAATGGAACAGGGCAAAGACTGATACATGGACACCTGATGTCCTCTGCATGCACACCTGTGCACACACATATACAACACACACATACACTGTACATACACACACACCAAAAAAAAACCCAACCAAAGTGCTATGTAGCATGAATTCTAATTGGTCTTAATAATAAAAACCCGTCGGGAGGCAGAGGCAGGCGGATCTCTGTGAGTTCGAGGCCAGCCTGGTCTACAGAGGGAGTTCCAGGATAGGCTCCAAAGCTACAGAGAAACCCTGTCTCGAAAAACCAAAAAAAAAAAAAATAATAATAATAATAATAAAAACCCGGAGTCAGCTATCAGGGACGAAAGTTGAAAAAGATCAGGGAAACAGAGCAGCCAGTCACTAGAGAGGTCTTACCTCTACCAGTGCTCAGATTAAAGGGGTGGTCCTGTCTCTATGATTCCTCAGACTAAAATTCTATCTCTATGAAACCTCAGCCTGCCCCCGAGCACCTGTCTCCTCCTGTCTTATATTCCTCTCTTGGCCCAGCCATATCACTCCTGTCTCCACCTCCCTAGTGCTGGGATTAAAAACATGTGATCCCATGAATCACCTTTGTGTGAGTTCTGTTTCTCTTTTAGATAGATTCAATCTTGTGTAGCCCAGAGTGACCTTGAACTCACAAAGCTTCATCAGCCTCTGTCTCCTGAGCGCTGGAATTAAAGGTGTGTGCCACCACTGCCTGACTTCTGTGACTAGCTAGTGGTTTATCTCTACACGCTGATCTTCGGGCAAACTTTGTTAGAATACAAACAAATTATCACTACAGTGCTATGCGATTAGATATTGTAGTTTTAGATGTTCAGTAGAACACCCACTATGTGTCCAGGCCCTGTGTTACTCTGAAGCAGGTATATTTGGTTGTCATTGTTATTACTATATTATCTTTATATGTTATGTCAATGTATTATCTCTGCCTTCAGCAGGTACAAAGGCAGGAGGCAAGGTGTGATAAAGAAGAAAAAACAGGGTGTGCAAAATGGCTCAGCAGGATTTTCTTTGTTTTGTTTATTTTCTGGAAGAGGGTATTTGAAGTGAGACTTCTATAATGAGTAATATATTGATAATTTTGATAAATTCCCAGATGAAGGCCACCTAAAAATGTAAAATAACTCTATTACCTGGGCTACTTACCACATGTCTGCAATAATTCAGGACACCTTGTCATTTGGTCATCTTTCTTCTTTATCGCTCTTTGAAATGTGTTTTTCATTGATTGTATGTGAAGAGCAGCACTGTACCAAGCATAGTGTCTCATCATCACTTTCATAGATCAACGAAGAGACCAGATAGATTCTTAAAGGTGTGTGCCACCACTGCCTGACTTCTGTGACTAGCTAGTGTACCTGCCTTTGGTGGAGGTGAGAGCTTTGAGCATCTCTAAATACTTCTCCTATCCAGCAGTATATGCCACCAAGAACTTGAGTCTGTCCATCCGTTACTTGAATTTCAATAAACTAAATGTCTTAAAGTAGCCATGACTAAGAGGATAATCTCAAATTCTGTCTTCCTCTCCCCCCTTTTCTCTTCACTCTCATTTTCTGAATTACAAGGAAACACTAATTATATTAAATTCCAAGAATTCAAAGTTATTGTCAGAAGCAACTTAACCTCATATATAGGACATATTCTGCAATAGCTAAAACCTTAGCATGTGGTATACCTAGGGAGGCTAAGGTAGGATAGTCACAAGTTTGAGGCCAGCCTGAATGTCATAGCGAGTTCCAGGCCAGCTTTAACGACAGAGAAAAAAGACTGTTTCAAACAACAGCAATAACAAAATACCATATTTATATGTATTGGTCTTTTTTGTTATTAAAATTTTTCTGTGGTCAATTTAGATTCACACATAGTTGCAAGAAATAGTATAGAAACCCTACTTATTGTAACTTTATTTTCCCCAGTTATAATATTTTACAAAACTGTCGTATAATACCATAATCAGGATACTGCCATTGACTCAGCCTGTCACAGATTTGTTCAGTTTTAATTGTATACATATTAATTACATGCAGCCTTCTTGCATATGTGTAGGATTTAATATGTATCACAAGAGCAAAATGCTCACCAGTTCCATGCCACATGGCTCGTTCATGTGTCCTTTTATCACAACACCCATCTTTCATCCTGATTCTTGCCTTACCACTGAGTTTGAACCTCCTGGAAACAACTGATCTAGTCTGTTTTGCTGAAATGTATTGTGATTTATTATATAAATAGCATTGTACAGAACGTGACCTTTGAAGAATGACTTTTTCCCCGTTCTGCAAAATTCCCTAAAGATTTGGTTGGCTTGTTGAATATACGAACAGTTTGACTCTCCATGTTGGTAAGCAATATTCCAGTATAGGTATAGCACAGTTTGTCTAACTGGTTATTATTCTAGCTAGGACATTTGGGGATAAATTGAGGAAAGCTACTATGAACATCCATGGACAGATGATAAGGATAAGTGTCTTAGACTATAGTTGTTAGATCCGATAGCAATTGCATGTTTACTTGTTTTCAGACAGGGTCTCATGTAGCCCAGGCTGTGTAGCTGAGATTGACTTCGAATTTCTGATCCTCTTGCTTCCATCCCGTAACTACTGGGATTACAGGTGTACTCCACCAAGCCCAGACACATAGCAAGAAAGGCCCACAGTTTTTTATAGTGGTTGTACCTCTTTCCATTGCCACCAGCAATGTATGAGTTGTATGGTGTGTCTGTGTCCTTACCACTTTTTGGTAGTCTAAGTCTTTTTCACTTTAACCCGATGATGGATGTGTCATGATATCATTGTGGTGTGCATCGTCCTCATGTCTAATGATAGTGGACATCTTTTCCTTGGCTTACTGCAGTAAAATGTCTTCCATGCTTCTTTCTCCCTTTATAATTCTTCTTTACTCTGAAGTTTGAAGGATTTTTCTTGTATTCTAGATAGTAGCTCCTTATCAGATATGTAGCTTGAAGATAATCTTCCCACTCTATATCTTATCTATCTTATCATCCTCTTTATGAGAGTTAGTCACAGAACAGAAGTAGGATTTTGATGATAGGCAATTTTTCTGCATTTGTTTGATTAATTTTGCTTATATCCCAAGATTTTTCTCTAATTATTTTTCAGAAAGTTTTATCTTTTTATATTTTTTAAGGTTGTTATCCATTTTGGTTTTATTTTGTATGATAAGTTTAGATCAAGGATCTTTTGTTTGCTAATTTTGCCTAAACTCGTTCAGTTGACCCAATACTATTGGAAATGCTGTCCTTGGTCAGTTGGGTTTATTTTATCTTCTTATTAAGTTTGTTTGTTTATATTGCATGCATGTGTTCACATGCATACACATGCCACAACACGCATATCAAAGTAAGAAGACAGCTTGCAGGAGTCAGTTCTCTCTACCATGTGGACTTCAGGTATTGAACTTGCTCAACTTTGTTGGCAAGCACTCCTACCTACTGAGCCATTTTTTTTTAAGTCTTCATTTAATCTTTTTTTTTTCAAATGGTAATTTTTATTTTTTTATTTTATTTTTTATTTTTTTATTGAAAAAAAATTTTCCGCCTCCTCCCCGCCTCCCATTTCCTTCCCCCTCCTCCCGCCCCTCTCCCCCTCCCCTCTCCCCCTCCCCCTCCCTCTCCAGTCCCAAGAGCAGTCAGGGTTCCCTGCCCTGTGGAGAGTCCAAGGTCCTCCCCCCTCCATCCCCTACTGAGCCATTTTGTAATCTTCTTTCCCTTTTAAAGACAGGCTCTAACATCATAGCCAAAGTTGGTCTCTAACTCACAGCAATCCTCCTGCCCCAACCTCCTTAAACATGGGATTGCTGATATGAACCACCATATCTGGCCCTTGAATTTGCTTTCGTGCCTGATCAAAAGTCTGTTTGGTGTGTGCTTGAATTTTTTCTGAGGTCTTTATTTTGTGGATCTTTGATTCTTTCCGCTTAAATATCACACTGCCATCATTGTTGTAGCTACATATTTTATAAATATAATATAATAAATAATATTTATTTCCTTCAGTCAAAAGTGTTTTAGCTATTTTAGTTCTCTTGCTTTTCTACAAACGTTTTTATGATATTTGTTAAGAATTGCATTTAAAGTTTACATTTTAGACTGTAGATGGATTTGGGGGAATTGACATCTTAACTATATTGTGAGCCTTCCCAGCCACAAACATATTGTGTCTCAAAATTTTACTAGGTCTTCTTTGATTTCTTTCATTATCATTTTGTAATTTTTTCACATAACTTACATACACTTTTTTATTTTATTTTATTTACAGTGATTTTTAAGTGAATTGTGTTTCATATGCTCATTGGTAATATATAAAACCAATTTTGTTTATCGATCATCTATCTTTTGATCTTCTAAGACAGGGACTGGAGCGCTGGTTTAGTTGTTAAGAGCACATTTTACTCTCGCAGAGGACAAGGGTTCCTTCCCAGCACCCACACAGTGGTTCATAAACATCTGTAACTCCAGATTCGGGGGATCAGACACCCTCTTCGTGCTTTGTGGGCACCAGACCGGCACATAGAGCATATGCATGCACAAAAGCAAGACACTCATGAAACATAATAAGTAAATCTAATTCTTAAAAAAAAAAATGATTTACTTTTGTTTTTGTTTTTGTTGTGAGACTGGGTTTCTCTGTGTAACCCTGGCTGTCCTGGAGCTCACCCTGTAGACCAGGCTGGACTCGTCTAATAGAGATTCACCTGCCTCTACTCCTGAGTGCTGGGATTAAAGGCATGTGCTACCATGCCTGATTTATAACTCACTTCTTAATTAAAATTTTTGTAGATTATTTAGAATTTTCTACAGTAGGCAGTTAAGAGATCTTCAAATAAACATTGTTTCATTGTTTCCAATTTTCATGCCATTATTTTTTCTTGCACTTTTTTCACTAGCTAGAACTTCTAGAAATTCTCTCAAATGTGATAAATGAGAATATACAACCTTGCTTTGTTTCTCTCTCCTTCCTGTATGTGTTGCTGAGATCAAACTTCGGGTCTTGTACTTTCTAGGCAAACACTCTACCACTTAGTTATATCCCCAGCCCTAACTTTGTTTATTTATTTATTTATTTACTTAATTTTTTTGTACATTTCTGGTCATATACACTAAGCCTTCAGTTTTCTTAATACAGAATATGAGCTGTAGGGTTTTGGTGGATGCTCTTTATTGAGCTCATGTAATCCCCATCTATTTCTAGGTGGATGATTTTGTTTTAATCCTAAATAGATACTAGATTTAATCAAATGCTTTCTCTGTATCAATTGTTACATTATTTTTCTTATTTGTTTATATAATGGAAACAGGGACATTTTTCAGATATAGCAGCAGCCATATATATGCAGAATAAAAATCTACTTTTATTTGGATCTGTTTTGCAACAGGTCTTTAAATATTATGAGCTATTTTAAGTATTCAGATTTATTGGTCTGTAGTTTTCTCTTTTGTTTTTGTGCTGCCTTTTCCTGGTTTATGTATTAATACTATTTTATTAGGATTTGTCAGACAATGGTGTTAATTCTTCTTGAATGCTAGATCGTCAGTGAATCTATTTGGACCTGGATATTTTTGTAGGGGGATATTTTCACTTGTTTTAAAAACTTTTTTGATGGTGTATTTTATCTTGGTTAAATTTTGAAACCTTGTGGTTTCTCAGAGAATTGGTGCATCCCTGTTAGGCTGGTAAACTAAGCATAGAGTAGTTTGGTAGTGGCGTACCCTGTTTCTTTACTAATGCTGGTGACTTACGTTTTTCTGAGCTTAAATTTCTCCCTCTTGCCTAGAAGTTTATTAATTTTATTGACTTTTTTCTCAAAGAATTAGCTTTTTAGCTCATTGATTTTTCTCTCCGGTGATTCTGTTTGCAGTTGTATTCACTCCGCTCTTTATTATTTCCTCCCTCTGCTTGCTTTGTGTTAATTTTGTCCTTTTTCTATTTTCTAAGATAGTTACTTAGAATACTGATTGGAATCCACTCCTTGTTTCTATGGTATTCCTTTACAAAGGCATTTCTCTTAAGCAGCGGTATGTTTGATCCCAGCTGTCATCTGCAGCCGTCACTTTCTTGCATGGTTATTTTATTTTCATCATCAAAACTCTGCGGTAACAAACATTTGCACATGCATGTGCTAAAGACACCTCAGATTAAACTAAATTTGCCAAAAACAATTTACTTTTTAGCTTTCCTTTATTAAGTCTCTACTATCTTTGGTAAATATGTATTCATAGATGATATATATATATATATATCATAAATTTCACTTTGAACATTATTATTTTAATTATGATCATAGGGTGTTGTTTACAGCCTAGAATATTATATTTTCTTTCTTTTGCAACTTTTTGTTTACTTTTGAATTTTATTTTTACTTTTTTGCTTAGCTTTCTATATACTTATCAGTATGTCAGTACCAAAATCCCTGCTTTTAATTTAAATTAAAGTTTTACCTAGTTCAAATTCCAAGACTCCTCTCTTCTATAGTCTTTTAATCTCTATTGTACTGTTGGTTTCCTGGGATGCTTATTTGCCTTTTGATGGTGGTAGTAGTCCCTGGGATTGAGCCTAGGACCTATGCCCGCTAAGTACAGGCTCTACAGCTGAGCTCTACCCCCAGCCCTCCTCTATTGTACCTTCCACAATAGCTGCTGTCTTGAGAGTGAGTCTTTTTTTTTTTTTTTTTGGTTTTTCGAGACAGGGTTTCTCTATGGCTTTGGAGCCTGTCCTGGAACTAGCTCTGTAGACCAGGCTGGTCTCGAACTCACAGGGATCCGCCTGCCTCTGCCTCCCGAGTGCTGGGATTAAAGGCGTGCACCACCACCGCCCGGCTTGAGAGTGAGTCTTGAACTTACTCTTCACGTAGGTTCCCCTTCTGTCCAATAACTGTATTGACAAATTGATTTTATGGCTCTTATTTCTGGTCCCTTTGTTTATCCCCTTGGTTCCAATTTGGCACATATTCCAGTAGCTTCCAGAAAGAGTTCATGGTATATCAGTATTTTGATTTTGTCCATTTCTGAAAAGAAATATATCCCACTATCACACTTGACTGATAATATTAGGTATTGAATTATAGTTTGGAAATAATTTTCTGGGGTCTTTTGATGAAGTAGTTCTCTTATCTTCTAACTCTGATGGCCATTGTGATTCAGAACTTTTGTTGGACTTCTTCATTTTGTTTTTTTTTCTGTATTGAAAATTTTGAGGCTGTATTCTTAAATGAACTTTCTGCTAATTTTTTTGCTTATGTTATCTCTGTTCTACTTTTTAGAAATATACTTAATCTAATGTTTGGTTCCTTGAACTCATCTACATTTTTATTCTTTCCTAGCGTCACTGTATTTTTGTTAAAGTTTTTGGATCTGCAGTCTAAACCTTTTGTTGCTCTTTCCTTTCTGCCACAGTTCCATGTGCAAGAAGAGCTTTCTGTTATATGACAGTGTGCACACGCATTTAGCAGCATGCATTCCTCTTTCTTAGATTCAGGATCATTCCTGATGGGGTTCAAGTTTTTCAAAAAAATATTTTGTCCTTCTTAATTTGTTGCTTTCAGCTTTTCATTTTGTTTTAACTTCTCTCAAAGTAAGAAGTTTCCCTCAAATATTCTTATACTCAAAAAAGCTACATGAAGCCTTTCGTACCTGGGCTTGTTAACTGACTGTGGGCTAATCTGTTTAGACTCCTCCTCCCTCTTTTCCCATTCACTGGAGGCCTTCTAGCTGCTGTCTCTAGAATTCCTCTGTCTAGCTGCCAAAGTGTCTGGAGAAGAATCTTCCAGTCCCTGGCTGTAGGTTAGTAAGGTCCGTGCTAAGCCAGCATTCTTGGAGCTGTAGAGAAGTAGGCCCGGCATGCTCCTTTGTGAGCATCCACTTAAGCTCTTGGAAACTTCTGATTAATCCTTAGTTTTTGTACACAATGACTGCCCTTAACATGGTCTGCTATCTCTGTTCTATAGTTTAGCTTGTTCGCAGTCTTCAAAGGAAAACCTTCTTCTGCAGAACTTGATGAGGGAGTGTGAGCCAGATGTAAGATAGGGAGGAGGGGGAGGGTGCGCCTCTTAGTCACGCATCCTGTTTTCCGCTCCACTTTGGACACCATTTGGAATTATCTAGTCCTACCAATTCCATAAATCTAGTGCAAAACTTGTCTCAGTTTTTAAAGTGTTTTGCTCCTTTCTTTGTATTTTAATGTTTTGGTGCATTTGTCTTTTACCTCCTTTAAACATGTCCTTACTGCTGTGTTACAGGTTTATGGGTTTAGCCTGTAGAAATGCTTTGTTGATCTTCTTTTGTGATCTGCTCATCTCTCATCTCACTCTACTTCAGTTCATTCCCACACTACTGCCAGAATGATCCTCATGAAATGATTATCTCTTTATTAAAGCTCCTCTACTTTTGATTGTTCAGAAATAAATTTCTTGTTCTTGGCATGATACACAGAGTAGTTTTTAACTTATTCACGGAGATTATGCATTAATGTTTCCGTATTTTCAAAATGCAGCTATGACCGTAGGGTTTAGTAGACAGTTACAGTTTATCTGTTCCCAACGTGTACCCAAGCACACTATATTCAGCTTCTTATTGTTACTGTTAATGTTATTGTTGTGGAGGCTATGGCTGTATGTGTATACATATATGCATGTATGGGTATCTGTGTGTGTGTGTCTGTGTGTCTGTGTCATTGGAGGCCAGAGCTCAGCCTCAGTGTCATTCATTAGGAGCTATCGTACCTTGTCTTTTGAGGCAAGATCTCTCACTGGGACCTTGGGCTCATCGTCTAGGCTGGTTGGCCAGCAGGCCCAAGGAATCTAGCTGTCTCCACTTCTACAGCACCTTATACAAGGGTGTTGAGACTTGAACTTTAAGCTCTCATACTTACACAGCAAGCGTTTAGCCAACTGAGCTATCTCCCCCAACTCATCAGCTTTTGGTGAGAGAGAGAGAAGACACAAAACTGACAGCTGACAGGCCTGTACACATGAGTATCTTTCCATTCTGCTAATGACTGCTGCATATGCGGATATGCCATACTGTTTGTTTTTATTTATTTTTTTGAGATCATAATATAATTACATCATTCCCACTTCCCTTTCCTTCCTCCTAGACCTTCCATGTACCCTCCTTTCCCTCTTTCAAATTCATGGCACCTTTTAAAATTAATTGTTGTTACATGTGTATGTGTATATACATACAAAGGGTTTTGATAGCCCATTGTTAAGTCTTAAACTTCCCAATTTGTTTTTTATTTTATATTGTTCTATATTAAATGTACTTATCAATAGTTCTGTAAAATTTATTTCTTTTAAGGTTATATGTATGGATGTTTTGCCTATATGTATGTCTCTACACCATGTGCGTGCTGTGCCCAAAGAGGCCAAAAGAGCATAAGAAACTCTGGCACTGGAGTTACAGATGTTCACGAGGTACCATGTGGTTGCTGGGAACTAAACAGGAATGTTTAGCAACTGCCCTTAACCACTGGACTATCTCTCCAGCTCCTCTGTTGGTGATTTTAATACACACCATCATTCGAGGATGTAAATATAGTTCTTACAAGTTAAAATGCTAAATCACAAGCAGTGTTGTTTTAAAGACGTGTGTGTCTGTGTGTTTTCTTTCAGATAAGGTGAACTAGTTTGTATTTCTTTCAACAATTCATTCATTAGAGGACCTATTTTTCTGCACTCCTTTTACTGCCTTTGTAATTACCAGCAACACCACTACCGCCATTTCTTGACAAAACATGCAAAACTATTTCTCTGGTCCAGGTTGTATCTTTCTGGTTACTTATAGATAAGCATTTTGAAATACTTGTAAGCAATCTACACACCAGCTAATGAGTTGCCTATTTGTGTTTCTGACCATTTTTCTGTCAAGGTATTTTTTTTTCTCTCACTGCCCCAATTATTTTCCTAGGAGAAAGTAGTACACTATAACAATGCTTTTGAGAGTACAGTATCTTCTTCTACAGTGAATTTAATAGTATCCAATGTTTATGTGTAATTAATATTTTTTTTATTTTACATACTAATCCCAGTTTCCCCTCCTCCTGCCCTCCCCAGCTCCTCACCACCACCCATCCACCCCTCAGAGAGGGTAGGGTCCCCATGGGACATCAACAAAGTCTAACACATCACTTTGAAGCAGGACCAAGACCTTCCCCCTGTTTCTAGGCTGAACAAGGTATCTCTTCATAGGGTATGGGCTCCAAAGAGCCAGTTCATACACCAGGGATAAATTCTGATCTCACTGCCAGTGACTCTGCAAACTATCCAAGCCACACAACTGTCACCCACATTCAGAGGGCCTAGTTCGGTCCTATGCAGGTTCCCCAACTGTCTTTTTCTGGAATTAGTGAGCTCCCATGAGCTCGGATGAAGCAGGATTAATAAAAACTCAGAAAGAGAAATTGGGGTCCAACCTGAAAATCTGAAAAGTAAACAGCCAGCCACTGGCTCTCAGCCTTAGTCTGAAATAGCAGTCCTGCCTCCAGGAATCTCAGAACGAGACTGAGACTGAGAGCTGTCTCCTCCCATTTTATATTCCTCTCTAGTTCTGGGATTAAAGGCATGCACCGCCCAGTTTCTATGGCAAACTAGCATGGCTACTGGGTTCAAAGGTGTGTGTTATTGCGGCCTGGTCTTTAAGGCTGGCCAGTGTGGCTGTTTTACTCTGAACTTCAGGTAAGTTTTATTTATTAAAATATAAATGAAATATCACTACACTTGCGGATCAGCTGTTTCTGTGGGTTTTCTCGTCATGGTCTTGACCCCTTTGCTCATATCATCACTCCTCTCTCTCTTTGACTGGACTCCAGGATCTTGGCCCAGTGCTTAACTGTGAATCTCTGCATCTGCTTCCATCACTTACTAGATAAAGGTTCTATGATGACAATTAAGGTAGTCATCAATCTGAATACAGGGAAAGGGCAGTTCAGGCATCCTCTCCACTATTACTTAGATTCTTAGCTGGGTTCATCCTTGTGGATTCCTGGGACTTTCCCTGGTGCCAGATTTCTTGCTAACCCCATAATGGCTCCCTCTATTGAGATATCTTTCTTTGTTCTCCCTCTCCGCCCTTTGCCCCAACTAGATCATCCCATTCCCTCAAATTCTCCTCCCCCCTCCCCTTCTCCCCCCTCCTTCCATCCTCTCATCTCCCTGCCAGTTTACTCAGGAGATCTTGTTTATTTCCTCTTCCCAGGGGGGATCCATTAATGTTTCTCTTAGGGTCCTCTTTGTTACCTAGCTTCTCTGGGGTAGTGGACTGAAGGCTGGTTATCCTTTGCTTTATGTCTAATATCCACTTAGAGTACACACTGTGTTTGTGTTTCTGGGTCTGGATTACCTCATTCATGATGGTTTTTTCTAGTCCATCCATTTGTCTGTAAATTTCAAGATGTCATTGTAACTAATACATTTTAAAAATACTAATTATAGTTAAAAAACTGTTTTAACTTAATGACAAAAATCTCTTCTTTTATAACCTTCTGGGGAAGTTTCTATACATCATTGCCTAAAACATTTGCAAGTCAGGCTAAGTTGAAGGAAAATATATCCTCAAATCAGGAGATGGGCTGGGAGTAGTTTTACCAAAATCTTTTGGTTGGGGGGATGTCTTGTTTTTGTTGTTATTTTTTTGGGAGGGTCCACTTAACACAAGCTAGTTTTTGGGCAGAGGGACCTCATTTGAGAACAAGTGCTTTATCAGATTCCTGAAGGCAAGTGTGTAGGACATTTTCTAGATAATAATGTGGGAATATCCAGCCCTCTGTGGGTGGTGCAGCCCATGGGCAGATGGTTCTGGTGTGTTTAAGAAAGGAAACTGAGTGTGTGTACACACATGCACATATATATAAAACCTACTGTGTTCATTTAGTGTTGCTCCTATGTACATAGGTTTAGGGCTGGGCACTTGGGATTAGATTAACTATCAAGGGAGCTCATCCCCAAAGAAAACTAACTTTCCCTCCCTCTGAAGCCATTGACTGCCTATAGCACTTCATCTAATGGCATGACCTTGTGAAATTCCCCCCAACCATGTTGGCTGTGATCATAATGCATGTCATGTTTATGAAAATATATTGTTGAGATTTCATGCCTAAATACATAATCTTTGCCACTGACCAATTAAATTGTTCTGTAGAGTTGTACAAACATCAGGCATTCTAATATTTGAATGTTTTCCTTGCTCCCAAGTTTCCTATTGGGAAAAGAATTTTTGTTTTTCTATATTCAGTGTGTGTGTGTGTGTGTGGTTTTTTTTGAGACAGGGTTTCTTTGTGTAACAGTTCTGGCTGTCCTGGAACTTACTCTGTAGACCAGGCTGGACTTGAATTCACAGAGATCTGCCTGCTTCTGCCTCCCAAGTGCTGGGATTAAAGGCATGTGCCACCACTGTCTGACTTTTTTATCTTTCAATCTTTTTAAATTTATTTATTTTTATTTTATGAGCACTGGTGTTTTACCTGCATGTGTGTCTATGTGAGGGTGTTGAACCCACTGAAACTGGAGTTATAGGCAATTGTGAGCTGCCATGTAGGTGCTGGGAATGAAACCCGGGTCCTCTGGAAGAGCAGTCAGTGCTCTTAACCTCTGAGCCATCTTTCCAGCCCCAGTATATTTTTAATAATGAAAAATGTGTATGATATATTTTCTTTGAAGTGACTACTACTACAATTTACTTCTGCTATGATCTACGATGTATTAACTTAATATATTGACAGAAACAAATCAATAATGCTGGTCTTGGGACCAGAATTCTGGCCAGTAAGTAACATGTGCAGTGTTTATCCTTAATGAATGAAAGTCCTAAAACATTTAAAGTGAGTTAATACAAAAATAGCCCTGGGAATTCAATTAGAAGACATGACAAAATGTTTAGAGTAAGCCTCTCTTAATAATGCTGACTTGTGTTTCTTGACATTTTATTGATTTTTAAGATTGTTATAAATGTACTTCTTTGCATTCAATATGTATCAATCAGCAAATTAGTGAATTGTGCTTATGTTGCCATCTCTAGTCTGAAGTTAATGGCTCGTTGCACTGCTCCTTTATGATTCCATCACATTAAAACAGTTACTTGGGGCGGGGGTGCGGTGGGATCTGCACCCTGCAGTTTGTTATCACAACAAGAGATTTATTTAGTCAAGCTCATTATTCATTGTTGTTCTGTGCCCTCAACAGATAATCATGATTTAAATTGTCCATTCTTAGAGTGTGATCTTGCAGAATGTATATATATTATGATAAGAGGAGGTATTATGCTTTTAAAGAAACTGAGCAGACATTAAGAGTGTTCTGGTTGACTGAGAGAAATGAAGTAGATCAATTAGATTTTTAGTTTTTATTTTGCAAAACTTTTCTTTCCCTAGGGGTACCAACTATTATTTATCACCTACTGAACATTAATGCCCAGTTCTATTTGTACATTTTTGTAGAAAATCTTTGAATAACATACTTCCTTCAACAGTTTATTTTTCATGGGAGAAAAGTACAATTTGATATGGTAACTATTAATGGCATTTGGCAGTACACTGCCCTTGAGCAAACTTAAGAACCACCAAGGTAAATAACTCATTAAGAAACAACAGAAATGTAAATATTCCCAATGAACTCATGACTTGTAGGTAGCTCAGACCTACCAAAATCCATGCAGTTGGTTTACTGAACACCTTTTCGGCACTGAAGGGTAAAAATAAAGTCAGTCCTCCCTCCAGCAAAACACAAACTTAAGGTAGACTCTTATTGTCCAAAAGCTCGAGAACAAAATAGATTATTCTCATCCACTGTTTTCATAGTTTCCAAAAGGATGAATTTTTCTCTCTCTCATTTTCTAAAAATTAAAACTATTAAAGTTGAGATGTAAAGTTTTATATGTCATAATTGAGGGGAGGGCGTGTGGTTGTGTCTCTGGAATGTGACGCTGACTAATGATTATATGACTTGTCCCCTATAGGCATAATGCAGAGGAAGGTAGAAGAGGTTACAAAGGCCTTTAAGGAATATCGTCGCAAGGAGCAGGGGTGCAACATGAAGTTTGCCTTTGAATAATTATCACCCCAACCCACTCCGTTTGGATTATGCATCAACCCTGAATTCTGATGCTATTAGAGTAGTATTTACTGTTACTAATCTTTGATTGCAATAATTTGTGCATGTGTTTGATTATTTTTCATTTAAATATTGTAAAGAGAACTATCCAATCTTTCTTTCAGAATGAAATGAGATCAGTGCCGAGGGCATAACTCAATGATAGAGTGCTTACCCAGAATTAAGTAAAACATGTATTAAGCCCCTTGCCCAGGCAATTACTTCTTAGGTATTGATTTTGTGTATGTAATCTATATCTTATCAATGTAGAGTGTACATCCTACACCAGTACATGCCATCTTCCTACTTAATTGGGAGAAGATGTTTGCCAAAACGTACGTGCCACCCAGTCTTGCCATTCATGTAAAGTGCTGTATACTGTAAAGTGTCAAGTGAAATTTACTGTCAACTCTGAGATATAATTTTAAGGCATCATTTTTATCTGTGAAAGACCATATGGGCAATGAAAGCAAGTGTCTTTCAGGAATTTGGAGTAGGTAATATGGTTTTATGGATTATGGATTTAATTTAATTAGGGCTTTGCTTTCTCTTGTGATTCTAGAGATCAAACCCAGTGCTACACTCTTGGATTATATACCCAGCACTGAATTATGTTACTTTTGAGGGTAAGATTCACACAATTCCCTTACTTTTGACTATTCAGATACCTCAGTGTTTTCGTTTTGTTTTTTATCAAGACCTCACTGTATAGCCTAGGCTGCCTTGGTCTCCCAAGTGTCACCACACCTAGGTGTCCTAAGATTTTTTTTGTTTGTTTTGTTTTAGCATATGATTTGGACCTGTCCTTTGTGTAACTTTCCATGTTTTTAGAGAAAAAAAAAACCTTCTTCTTAACTTTAAAGCATCTTAGACTCTCGCACTTCATTGTGTCATTAATAATGTGATGACCTAAAAGTGAAAATAAATGAATTAAAAGCTAAGTGACTGAACTTTAATTTTGTTGTCCACACAACACATGGCCACACTGAAGGGTTCATGTTACAGAAGAAAATATTTTTTAAATGACTATTAGTGATGGTAAGTCTTATGAGTAGAATAAATACTAGAACTTAATGAATTCACTTCCTGTACGAACATTTATCAGTTATTTTAGTAAGTTTTTGTCACCACTCCAAATTATAGACTGTTGAGCCAGGCAGTGGTGGCGTGCGCCTTTAATCCCAGCACTCGGTAGGCAGAGGCAGGTGGATCTCTGCGAGTTTGAGACCAGGCTGGTCTACAAGAGCTAGTTCCAGGACAGAAAAACCCTGTCTCGGAAAAACAAACAAACAAACAAAATTACAGACTGTGAACTGGATCTGGTAGCACAGGCCTGAAATTCCAGCTGAGCCAGAAGGCTGAGAGAAGGATCACAGATTCAAGGCCAGTCTAGGCTGAGCTCAACTACTAAGAACTTGTTTCAAAGAATGAAACAATATCTGGGCCTGAAGTTCTGTGGGAGAGTGCTGTCCTAGAATGTAAAGCTTCAATCTTTAATCCCCCCCCTTCGTCCCTCCCTCCCTCTCTGTCCCTCCCTCTCCTTCCCTCCCTTCCTCCCTCTCTTCCTCCTTCCCTCCCTCTCCCTTCTCCTTCTCCCCCCCCCCCGTGTGTGTGTGTGTGTGTGTGTGTGTGTGTGTGAGAGAGAGAGAGAGAGAGAGAGAGAGAGAGAATGGGAATAATGAAAGATTAATGCAGACCACTAAATTTTGTAGACTTTTTAAGGTAAAAACAGTTTTGAGTAGAATTTTGAGTAATCTCTAATTTTTGAAGTTCAAC
This sequence comes from Chionomys nivalis, assembly GCF_950005125.1. Classification (NCBI taxonomy): domain Eukaryota; kingdom Metazoa; phylum Chordata; class Mammalia; order Rodentia; family Cricetidae; genus Chionomys; species Chionomys nivalis. Next base: position 95,308,794 of record NC_080112.1, read on the forward strand.
ATATGTTGTAGGGAGAGGGCCTCTTTTCATCCTGGTTGCCCAGGTAGCTTATACCCGAAATAACCACACAGAAACTGTATTAATTTAAACACTGCCTGGCCCATTAGCTCTACCTTCTTATTGGCTAACTCTTACATCTTGATTTAGCCCCTTTCTATTAATCTATGTATCGGCATGTGGCTGTGGCTTACTGGCAAGATTCTAACAGGCGTCCATCTGAGGCAGAGGATCCATGGCTTCTCTCTCTCTGCCCTTCTTCCTCCCTGCCTTTAGTTCTGTTTTCTCCGCCTACCTAAGTTCTGCCCTATCAACTAGGCCAAGGCAGTTTCTTTATTCATTAACCAATGAAAGCAATGCTCAAACAGAAAGAACTTCTACACCACGTCTCCTTTTCTGTTTAAACAAAAAAAGGCTTTAACTTTAACATAGTAAAATTACATATAACAAAACAGTTATCAAGCAAGAATTACAGTAACAGCCGGGCGGTGGTGGCGCACGCCTTTAATCCCAGCACTCGGGAGGCAGAGGCAGGCGGATCTCTGTGAGTTCGAGGCCAGCCTAGTCTACAGAGCTACTTCCAGGACAGGAATCAAAAGCTTCGGAGAAACCCTGTCTCGAAAATCCAAAAAAAAAAAAAAAAAGAATTACAGTAACAATATTTATATCTACTTTATCTTTTATCATAACTAAGGAAAACTATAACTATCCATCTATACTTTAACTCCATCAAAGACTCCAGAAGGATATAATATTACCTAAGTAAACAGGAAGTGCTTTATAAACTTCCAAAACTCTAGAATTGGCAGAGACATCTTACTGCCTGGACATTTATCCAAAGTTCTTCTGTACCATTGGGGCATCTATCTTTAGCCTACAGACCCATAGTATCCAGCAGACTTTTTCATGAAGCTTTAGGCAAGTTTAGCAGTCATCTCTCGGTGGGTACTGCATGTCCAGTGAAGCAGTCCAGGCAAGAGCAGTTTCTTGCCCAAATGACTAAGGAGCCTCTTCGATGCCCATTTTCCTCTCAAAGTAACTTGGTGCCGTGAAAATGAAATAGCTAGTACATCTTATATTTTGGCAGAGCTAGATGTACAATGGCATCCTGGTGTAGTTTTCCAGACATCCCTTGGTACTACCACATGGGTTGGCTGCAGTTATAAACATATACATAGAAAACTTCACAAACTCGCTTTCCTCTTGCAATTCCACAGCATTCATGTAACGATCTTTCTCCACCCAGACCCCCTCAAAGTATATTTGCTTTGTAGGATGTGCCACTCCGGTATCTGGACACTCTGTTTTATGAGAGCCAGACAGATTTACTGTGATGGTGAAATGCTCCACCCTTCCAAGAAGTCAAGAGCACTAACAACCTTGGTATCTTTTTCCATTTCCCCGTTGATGGATTTGTCAGGGAGACAGTTTGGCTGAATGCCAGAGTTAAGCCCCACCTCCTTAAAGAATCTGCCTACCTCACAGAGATGTGACTCACATTTTGTTTATACTTACATGCAGTCTTTATTCAATGTCAGAACTACAAAGCGATGCATGTTGTATTCGCACTTATCTCCCAGGGTGCTTCTAGAGCACTGGTGTTTGCATTTGGTGGATTTTTAATTACTTTAAAACCTTCCATGATATTTTAAATCTACTAGAAGTCTCGAGAAGTGCAAAGTTATACAGCTTCTGTTTTGTTTCCGTGGCTGTTCTTTGGTCTTTTGCTGACATGAACATGACAGTATCAAGGACTTTGAGCAAGTCTGAACTTACTGGGTAACCTTAGAATATTTACTCATAAATAAACACCCTCTCATGCAAACGCTTTAAAATCACACAAAAGTATTCTTTTACATAAAGCTTCACAATTGCCTATTTTTCTGAAGCAGTGGTCCTTATGCTGCGACCCTTTAATACAGTTCCTCATGTTGTGGTGACCCCCAACCACAAAATTATTTCATTGTTACTTAATAACTAATTTTGCTACTGTTATGAATTGTAACATAAATAGCTAATATGTGACCCCTGGCCCACAGGTTGAGAAACACTGTGGTATCCTCATTTAACATAAGACATAGCTAAATCAAACAAATTAAAGAAATTTAAAGAAACCGAGAACTTGAATCTAAACCCAAGTTGTGCGAATGCCAAAGTCTTCAAGATCTTCTTTTCTCACCTGGCTCCTAATATAAGAAGGATTCTATTTAATTAAAATGGTGTCAAATAGGTGTCTTAGGGTGTTTATTGCTGCAATGAAATACCATAACCAAAAAGTGTAGTGTGAACCACAAAGATACACACACACACACACACACACACACAAATTATTAAGGGGTGCTATGGGGAAAATAAACTCATAGATCTGGGGACCACATGCCACTTCATGCTGCCTGACCCCGTCTACATTACCCAAGGGAACCTGAGAGCAAGAGCTCGAGAGACACCCCCCCCCAGCTTGTCAAGTCCACAGACAAGACCATGCCCTAAAGTTGGTAATTCCCAAAAGTGGCTAAAGGAATCTAAATTCCACAATAAACAAGCAAGGGGGAAAAAGGGAGGAAAGGGTCTATGTGGCTTACACTTCAGCATTGATGTTCATCACTGAGGAAAGTCAGAACTGGAACTCAAACCCGCCAGGATCCCAGAGGCAGCAGCTGATGCAGAGGCTGTGGAGCAGTGCTGCTTACTGACTTGCTTCCCACGGTTTGCTCAACCCACCGTCTTATAGAACCCAGGACCACCAGCCCAGAAATGGCACCACCCACCATGGGCTGGGCCCTCCCCCATTGATCACTAAATGAGAAAATGCCTTACAGCTAGATCTCAAGGAGGCGTTTCCTCAGCTGAGGCGCCTTCCTCTGATGACTCAAGTTTGACACAGAAAGCCACCCAGGACACTAGGTGAGACAGTTATACAGTTATTGCACACCTTTAATCCCAGCACTCGGGGGACAGAGGCAGAGGCAGGTTGATCTCTCTGAGTGCGAGGCCAGCCTGGTCTACAAGAGCTAGTTCCAGGACAGGCCCCAAAGCTACAGAGAAACCCTGTCTTGAAAACCACTAAATAATAATAATGATAAAAAATAAAAATTCAAAAGACAGGGGCAGTGGTGGCACACACCTTTAATCCCAGCATTTAGGCGGCAGAAGCAAGTGGATCTCAGTGAGTTTGAAGCCAGCCTGTCTACAACAAGAGTTTCAAGACTGTCAGAGCTGTTACACAGAGAAACCCTGTCTCTAAAAACCAAACCAACCAACAAAACAAACAAAAACCTCAAAGGCTATAAGGGCATGCTTGGCACACATCTGTAATCCCAGTATTTGGAAGACTCAGGCAGGAAGATCACAAGTTAATGGCCAATTTGAGCTTCATACAAAATCCTGTCTCAACATAAGGACAAAAATTTCTATAGGACAAAAACATGAATAACTTAGTTGAAGTTTTTTCTTTCTGTTCTTGTCCTTCAATCATTGAGTTCTGCTAGTTGGAGGCATTCCCTGTCATATGTTCTCACAGAGAAATTTCATGCATATGCAGGCACATACATATTCCACCTTTTACACAAACGTAAGCATACTATATGGTATTCTGAAACTTGCTAGTTCCCTAGCTATATTTTCAAGACTGTAATAATCCTGAGGACTGTACCCCCGCTTCATCATTATACAGATTTCATTAAATGTATTTAGACACTTGTTTTTCCCCAGTACTCTGCCGCAGAGAACACTGAACAGTAATACATATAGATGAGTATTTATTGTATTGACAATCATATTTGCAGATGTGTTGACTTGCTGCTTTGAAGGAAATGTGCATTTAAATTTCAATAGGTACATCAAGTTGCTCTTAGTAGAGATTGTACCAATTTTTCCTCCTACCAGCAATATTTGAGAATGCCCATTTCACCAGAATGTCAACAAAACAAATGTATTATTATTTTTACTTTCTTTCCTACATAGTAAGTAAAAAAAGTGCTATTTAGGATACTTTTAAAAAATTCTAATAAGAAAATTCTATTCTTTGAATAGTTTTAGATTTGCATAAAAGCTTCATATTCTACTGTTTCATATATTTCCACTCAGTTTTACTTAGTGTTAACATCTTGCACAGTACAGTGTCTTTGTCACTTAATGAACCTTATTAAATAGAAAGTATAGTTTCTTCACATTTGCCTAGTGTCCTCTTCCTCTTTCAGAATCCTACAATACATTTAGAAATCATCTTTCCCTTGTTTCCTCATAAGCATGACAGAGTCTCAGAATTCTCATTGGTTTATGGCCTTTGTAGTTTGGAGGAGTACAGATGACCACTGCCCTTTGTTTTATATTTTACTTTTGTTTATTTTTGTTGATTTTTTTTTCTCAGAGAGTCTCTATGTAGACCTGGTTGGCCTTAAATTATGTAATGTAGCTTGACATTTCCTTCTTATAAATTAACATCATCCTTTCCATATGTTTAGTGATATTTGCATTTCCTTTTTGACCACTAAGAACACATGCTTTTATTGTTTTTGTTATCGATGTTGCTAGTTTTGAAAGTGGTCTTATGTAGTTCAGGCTGGCCTTGAACTTTTTGCCTAGCCAAACAAGTGTTCAAAGCACTCTACGAATTGAGCTACATCTCTAAACCCAAGAACCAATGCTTTTAAGCACTTTTCTATATGTAGCTTTAAAAAAATATGTTCTGTGTATGCATGTTTTGTCTGCATGTATCTGTGTTACTAAGTGTGTATCTGGTACCCCAGAAACAGGCATCAGATCCTTGGAACTGAGGTTGCCAACTGTGAGCTGCTGTGTGGGAATTGAACTTGGGCTCTCTGAAAGAGAAACAAGTGCCCTCTCTCTCCAGCTCCTACTATATCTAACTCTTTATTCAATATATTTATCTCTAAGATATTCAGAAATCTGGGTACCTACTGACTCTGACTTTGAACTAAGGGAATTCAGAAGGGTCTGTTACGAATAAGAGAAAAACATTAGTGCAAGTGATGTGGTCAGACCATAGGCTTGACTGGGAAGAGCAGGTAGGTCAAATAAATCCTTGAAAGACAAGCCTTGTTAAAAAGAACAAATTCGGTTGTGCTCAAGGAAGTCAGGACCGCGAGGGGTGCGTCCACCCACTGTGACGGTGGAGCGGATCTAATGGGCTGGATTGGGACTGATGGAGCCTGTGATCAAACCGCACTCTCTGAACGTGGCTGACAATGAGTGCTGACTGAGAAGCCAAGGGCAATGGCACTGGGTTTTGATTCTATTCCATGTACTGGCTTTGTGGGAGCCTAGCCTGTTTGGATGCTCACCTTCCTAGACCTGGATGGAGGGGGGAGGTCCTTGGACTTCCCACAGGGCAGGGAACCCTGACTGCTCTTTGGGCTGGAGAGGGAGGGGGAGGGGAATGGGAGAGGGGGAGAGAAATGGGAGGAGGTGAAAATTTGTAATAATAATAATAATAAAGAAAAAATAAAATAAAATAAGTTCTGTATCTCTAAAAAAAAAAAAAAAGAACAAATTCGAAGGTAACTAGAGAAATTCTAGGATTTATTGATACTCGAAGAGTCAAGAAGCCAAAGGTGAATCCCAGGTTCATGAAGTGTATATTTTGGGTGTTATCTTTAACCTGTACTAGAAATTCTTAATTTACACTATACAGGTGCATCCAATACCTGCTTTCTCTTTCCATCACCACATAGTTCTGTTCTACTACAATTCCCAGAGTCACTCGCTCCACCTCCATCACCTTCGAGTCTGCCGCATAGATTTCTGGGAGTTGAGGTCTGGGGCCTGTTCGCCCAAGTTAGTGATAGGGGCCTGCGGAAACATGAAGAGGTAAGGGCACGTCCGAGTTGCAGGCGGCAACTTTTTATCTTTTATTTTTTGAAAATGGCCTTTTCTTTTCGTTTGGGATGTGTCAGGCTCTCGAGGGGCGGGTTCTTTCTAGCGAGAAGACAAAGGAGAGGGAGGAGGGAAGGCCGGCCGCACCAGTCTGTTGGGTGAAGCTCTGGAAGGGCCCAGGCCGGGCGGATTTGTAGGAATGCTTCCCTCTGGGTCGAGGCCTCTGGAGCTGCCCTAGCTAGCACTTTCCTGGCTCTGGAGACTTGCGAGTCAGCTCCTTCCTGGCCCGTCCTTCCTAGGTCTCACCCTCCGGAGGGTCTCAGGGTGGGCGCTTACATTGTCTGGATTTTAAAGACATAGTGGGCCGGCCACACAGGGCCTTTGTTTTCGGATCTAAAGTTAGAGAGTGGTAGTTTGTTTCTCCAAATTCAGCTCAAAACCGGCGTGTTTTGGGAGAAGGAAAGTATTGCTGCAGGGCAGTTTCCCCTACCGGTTCTGCAGGAAATGGCCCTTTGAACCTGAAAGGGTCTTCCTTGAGACCCAGAGCTTTACAGTTCCTGACAGGACAGGAATCCCTTCAGAGTCCACTGTAGTTTTAGACGATTCACTCTGCAGGAGAGTCTTCACTCTGGGACGGTATGGCAGAACTAACCCCTTTAGGAATACTTTCTGCTTTCTTAGTTTCCTGAATTTTTCTTTTAAGTTATTGATTTCCCTTCGTAAGTTAAAATCACATTTTAACTATTTTTTGATGACATACCTCCTACTTGAAAAATAATGGATCTAACGTAGATCTTAAAACAGTCTCCCTGCTTCTCCCCTGATTGTTTCCCCCTTCTAGCTAGGATTTTGCACCAATTACTCCCTTGCCTTGTTTTGGTTTTTTGAGACAGAGTTTCTCTGTAGCTTTGGAGCCTGTCCTGGTACTAGCTCTTGTAGACCAGGCTGGCCTCGAACTCACAGAGATCCGTCTGCCTCTGCCTCCCGAGTGCTGGGATTAAAGGTGTGCGCCACCACTGCCAGACACTCCCTTGCCTTTTTTTGTTTTGTTTCTTGATATATTTACCACATACGAGTTTAATCCCTGAACAAAATATTCCTAGTTTCATCTGGTTTTATTTAGCCTTATATAAATGGGAACATACTGTCTTTCTTTTTCTGTAGCAGGCTTTTTTTAAAACAGCATTTTTCTATAGATTCATATGTGTTGATATGCTTATTCATTTTTAAAAATTAAATTTAGCAATAACTGTTTGGGATTCAACGTAATAAAGATAGAAAGGCTTAAAGAGTTTTTTTTAAGCGTTAGTGCCAAAGTAAGTTATTCTAGAATTTTTAAATATAGGTCCAGGTCATTATAGGAATCATAATTACAGGGATTTTCCTATGTTTTATTATAAACCCGGTAGACAATGTCCATTTCATAAGAAACATAATATTTATGTTTTGTAAGAAATGTAGTATTTATTTTTCTCATGGATTTGACACATTTTGTGTTTGTTTTTGTCTAATCTATGCTATGATTACATGTTTGTGTTATTTCTTGATACTTGAGCAAGAGTTTTCAGTTGCTTGAGATTGGCTCACAGCCATGATCCACTTTTCTCCAAAGGAGTGTCTGGGCTAGAAAGTTATTAAGACACTCTTTGTATTTTCTGATCTTCCCTCAGAAGTTCTTCTCCAATGCCTTCAGGTCTTGTGGACACAGGTGGCTTAAGAGTTTTCTATGAGCCGGGTGGTGGTGGCGCACACCTTTAATCCCAGCACTCAGGGAAGCAGAGGCAGGTGGATCTCTGAGTTCGAGGCCAGCCTGGTCTACATGAGCTAGTTCCACTGTGAGTTCGAGACCAGCCTGGTCTACAGAGCTAGTTCCAGGACAGGCTCCAAAACCACAGAGAAACCTTGTCTTGAAAAACCAAAACAAAAAAAAAAAAAAAAAAAAAGAGAGTTAGTTCCAGGACAGCCAGAGATACACAGAGAAACCTTGTCTGGGAAAAAAAAAAACCCTGTCTGTATGTTCAACCTCAGACTGTCCTGCCTGTAGCCAGCCATTTTTGTTGTTCCCTCAGACTCCGTGTCTTGGAAGTGTACTTCATGCCGCATTTCAGAGTCGTAAGAGTTGGACAACTCAGTATAGGTATTTATGACACTGATTTTCCCTGTCCTAGGTGTTTATTTCGTCTGGAGCTCTTTTCCTTTATTGCTACCCACATTCTGTCAAACTGTAGCAACAGTTTGAAATTTGTATCGTACCAAGAGTTTAGAATTTGAGTGTTATTATTTATTATTTATTGATTTGTTCTACTTTCTTTTACCATCATCCCCCAGAAGGTTTCTCTCATGTTATCCCTCCTTTATATGTCTGCTATTACTGCCCTAGTCTGGAACTTCATTGCCTTTTACCTCAATAGTTTCCTCGCTAGTTATTCTAGTTTACCTTCCAGTCCATATGGCCTAAAACACTGCTTACTCTTTGACACCTATTGGCATGATAAATTGCTTTCTAATACCCATGTGCTCAGGTCTGGCCCAGAATCCCTAGTTCAATAGTTCAAAACCTAAATTTCATTATGCCACAGTATGTGTTTTTGTCTTTTCATATTTGACTTCCTATTTCACCTTTTCTTTGTCATACCCTGTCTTTCGAGCACCAGTTTAAGAATACCTTTCTGAAATCTTCTCTTCCATTTTAGCTCCCATTTATCCCTTTCTTCTACAGACCTTTACTCATTTGGCCATGTTTCTCTATCATTCGGCTTCCTTCCCTTTGTAGGCACGTGTACACAGCACAAGAGTACCTATATCTTCTCCCTAAATATATTAGAAATCCCTTGATCAAAACTATGCTTGGAATAGCTTTCATTTCCACAAGTAGTGTCTTAGTTAAGTTTTCTATGCTGTGACACAACGCCATGAGCAAAAGCACCTTGGGGAGGAAAGGGTTCATTCCAGCTGACAGATCTCAGACCACCTATCCAAGGCTGACACCACACACTCTGTGGCCCTCACATGTCAATTATCACTCAAGAACATACACCATAGGCTTTGCCTATAGGCCAGTTTGGTGGGGGCATTCTCTCATTTGAGGCTCCCTCTTCCAAAATGACTCTGGCTTGTGTTATTTGACATAAAACAAGCCAGTACAAGTAACTAGTACAGTACATGTTGTGTACATAGGCATTTAGTAAATGTTTGTGTAATGAATACTCAGGGTAGTGGAATAGTGAAAAAATATCTTTAAACAAAGGGATCACTGATAGGTAATATAGATGAAGAGAATATATTTCGGATTACATGTCTCTTCTACTTTCCGTGTCTGTGTATGTGTGTGTGTGCGTGCGCGCGCATGCGTGCGTGCATATGTGTGTGTGTGTGTGTGTGTGTTTCACATCTGCTCCAGGATAAATAGCTGTGTGAAGAATGAAGAGCATGTCCTGGAGGAGTTGGAAACAGAAGGTGAGAGGCAGCTGAAGAGCCTCCTTCAACATCAACTTGATACTTCTGTCTCCATTCAAGAGTGAGTATCGATTTGTAAACAGGGCAGTTATAATAGACCATCACCTGTAGGTTATACATCAGTCTTAAAGCCTGGTGGGAGCCCTGCACTCTCACACAGCCTCTTTCTTAGGAAGGCCTCTTTATACAGGTCAGATTTTACTTTTGTCCCTTTTTGTAGGAAGCTTCCTGTGTAGAGAGCCGTGTGGAGTCACACCTGATGGCTATGTGTAGAGAGCTGCGTGGAGTCGCACCTGATGGTGCTGGCTCCTGCCCTCCGCGATCCCGAAAGCGAGTGTTCTCTGTGATAATCAACTCCTAATGTCAACTAGGCCTGACTTATCACACAATGATTGTCAGCTGCTTGCATATGCGTGGACCTATGAGCAGTGCCCATCTGGCAATCCAGGATTGGTAGCCCATGCCTACTTAAGGGCTGGGAGAGGTTTGCCCTGGGAGAGAGGAAAACAGAGAGGAAAAGAGATAGAGGGAGAGAGAGAGAGATAATTGTAAAAAGGTCCTGAATAAACTGCTTAGCAAGAAGAGCTCCGGTGTGTCGCGTGTCATCCTTGCTGGACAAGGCGGCCGTGACATTCCTGTATCTTCCTCATCCAGGACCAAGTACTTTTACTGTGTCCTAGTATAACATCCTGTATTTCCCCTAACATGGTATATATAATTCTATATGGTCATTTCCTATTTAGTTGCCTCCCTTATGCTGTTCTTTATATAGGTGGCTGTTCTTTTGATATTTTTTTTAACAGAAGATTTATTTTGTTTGTGTGTGGGGGATGTTGGGGGAGTTAACGTGAACCATGTGTGCCATTGCCTGCAGAGGCCAGAGGGTTTTCAGTCCTCTAGAACTAGAGTTGGAGGTGGTTGTGAGCTTCCATGTGGGTGCTGGGAACTGGCCCAGGTCCTCTACAAGAGCAATAAGAGCTCTTAATTTTTTTCCTATCTCTCTAGCCCCTTCATTTTTGTTTTCTTTTTACTGTTATCTCTCAGTACAGAACACAGCACGCAGTGCATAGGGGGAACTCAGTAAACGTTAATTTAGTCATTTATTAGTCTTAGATATTTGGGGACTATTCATGGAACTCCATTCTGTTGCCATGGTGCTTCACCCTGGCAAAAGAATGTAAGAGAGACTTGCCTATGAGCTTCACTGGGCCTATAATAATAGGCGGCCTCATCATAATATGTAATGTGGTTACTGTGAATTGTAACCACAAGATGGTCTTATTCTCTTCTTCTGTGTTTTGCAGATGTGTCTCTAAGAAAGAGAGCTTTGCCCCGGGTACCATGTACAAGCCCTTTGGGAAGGAAGTAGCTGGGACAATGACTTTATCCCAGTTCCAGACACTACATGAAAAAGACCAGGAAACTGCTTCTCTCAGGGAACTAGGGCTCAATGAAACAGAAATACTGATCTGGAAAAGCCATGTTTCAGGTGAAAAGGTGAAAAAGCTGTTTTCTTAAAAGGATGTATTTATTTTCATTTATGTATGTGTGCGCCTGTGTTGATAAAATTCCTTCCCTACAGGAGCCTTAAAGCTAGGACAAGGGCTATTTCCAGGAGTGTGGGCACTCTTGCAATGAGCTGTGCCTGGGAAGTCTTACCTAGCACCAATGAGGGCTTTCTTACAGCCACAAGCCTCTCTCTAGAGAACAATCTCATGCCCAACTCTGTGCCTCTATGCTGGGCTGTGGAAACCACCATCCAGTTCTGCTGGGGTGATCATTTGCAAGTGGGCACAGCTGAACTCCCCAGCATGTGCTTGCTTTTTTGTGTTTGAGAACCTTTATGCTCTTAGTTTTCATGAAACCATGTGCTAGTCTGAATCTTTTGTTTTTAAGGTAGAAACAACGGCTAAAGAGAAGTTGTTGGCTAACCTTTAACTAAAACTTACATAAACACTTCCAATTTCTGGGCCTTTCTCATCTTCTTTCTTAAGTGAAGGCTCAGATTTACTTTTGTTCTTTATGATACAAAGCATCTAATTTTCCTGGTTTCAGAGGACAAAGCTGAGGGCCACCCCTGAAGCAATACAGAAACGGCTTCAAGATATTGAAGAAAGGATCTCAGAGCGCCAGCGCATCCTTTGCCTGCCACAGAGGTTTTCAAAGAGCAAACAACTGACCAGGCGAGAAATGGAAATTGAAAAGTCTTTATTTCAGGGAACTGATCGTCACTCCTTTCTTAAGGCTCTTTATTACCAAGGTATGGGATCCTCACTGCCTCTGAAATGTTCTTTAGCTGAAAGAAAGATTTAACATCAGGGCATTAGATATGGGGAATTAGTGAAAGACAAGATGTTACTACTCTTGAAAAATATAGAGTCCCATGAGCGACACAAGTATATGTATAGTTACTTGCATGACACCATTGAAAGTGTTATAAAGAGTTGAATCAAACGCCAAGGTGGCATAGAACATGGAGCATGCGAATCTAGTTGGGGGAGTCAGCAGTTGACATTTGTACTATCTTAACAGAGCAACAGGCATTCTTTTGACTGTAAAGGGAAAAGGACATTACAGCTACTGGATGCATAGGAGCCATACTGTGAAAGGACCTGGTATATGTGGGGAACCGTGAGAAGTTCAGTGTGCCAGCAAAATAGGGTATGGCAGGGAATAATGTCAGACACATGAAAGGGAAATAAAGTGCGATTGTGATGGGTCTTTAGACTAGACTGTAAAGTAATGCAAAATATATACATAAACAGTATGTATCTTAGTCAGAAAGAATTCATATAGCAGTTAAGTTTACTAGGCATGGTAGAAGGTTCACAGAAAGGGTTTAAGAAATGGTTCCTAGTCTTGTACTAATTGGCACGGAGATGCACATGTGTACCCTTTAGCAGTAATGTGAGATATATTGGCTCAGTGCCACAGAAGTTCAGAGTTGTATTGGTATGACTGAAGAAGGCCTCAGAAGAGGTAAGATTGAAATACTCTTAACCCTATCTAGTGGACCGAAGAGGGAGTAGCATTTTAGTTGCAGTGATTGGTGTGAGCATTGTTAATTGGGGGCATTTTTTAAGAGATCAGCTTGAAAAGGTAGCTCAGAATTCTTGGCTTTTATTTGCTTGATAATACAGAGACATGTGGAGTTAGTTTGTTCAGTTAGTGCATTTGAATATAGTAAGATAATAAAAGCTGTATTTGGAAATGATAAATGTAGTGGCCAAGAAAGAATTAGAAAAAGGAAAAAAAGAATGGCATTAAAGTCACTGAGTTATCAGCATCTGGACTGGGACGATGACAGTGGAACTGGAGAGGTAGATTTGTATGTGATATGACATGAAGAATTGATACTGAGAATGAAGTGGAGAGGAATATGGAGAGATAATGCAGATATTTCAGAGGTGTGTGACTTAACAGATAAAATTAAGTCTGAAGAAGGGTGATGTGTTTCATTTAAACAGACTGAATTTGTGAAGGTGGTGGGATTAGTATATGCAGATATTGATGCAGAAATGAAGCAATGAAGCCTAGGAGAGAAATCCGAACTGTGTCTATATGTTAAGGTCATGTGAGTGATTGAATGGTGTTAAAGATAAGCTATACAGTTGCCAGGGCAGTGGTAAGGGAGAAAGGAACAGATGAACAGCTTTCTGTGGAGAGATATCATGGCTTACTGAGTGTGAACATAGGCTCTGGAAGCAGACTGTCTGGGAAAAACCTGGCTCCCCCACTTACTGTGAAATGCTGATCACATTACCTTTCTATACTTTAGCTCATTCTCTGTGAAATGAGTAACTGTGATGTGGAGTTGTTAGGAAGTTTAAGTGAGGTAATACATGGAAATCAGAGCAGTACCTACTATTGGGGTGGGGGATGGGTGTGTCTCTGTTCTGTTTCCTATCTTTGAAACTCCTTGCTTTAAACCTTCACAGCATACCACAAAAAGACAAGTGCAGACAAGTACATGACCTCAATGAAGAGGAAGATAAAATTAGGCACAAAAGGCAAGTCGAGAGTTTTCTTACAGTGTTAGATTTAGGAATGTAAACTAGGGTTCCAGACTTCTAACTTGAGCACTTATTTAATTACATATTCACTATATATGTTTCTAGGAAATGAACTAGAGAGAGCATATTGTCCTGATATGAAATATTAAAGTGCAGTTAGTAGAAGTTGTCAAGATTTTACATTTAGTTTTGTTTTTACTTCTCTAGCTTTACTGTACCAGACCTACATTGTCCTAGCTGAATTTTAGATCCCATTGCACAAATAATTCTGAATATCATTAATCAGTAAAACTGTTGATGATGGTGATGATTATATCATAACTAGCATTTTGAAATGAAATTACAGTAAAATTGCATGGGGCCTTTTTGGTGTACAATTCTGTGGATTGTAAATCATGTAGATTTCATGTATCCACCACCACAATCAAGAGAGGGAGCAGCTCCATCACTCAGGCAAACTCTCCTCATACTCTTCCCCCTTTAGACTCACTCCATTGCTCCCCCCAAGTTCCTGGCAATCACGTATCTTCATTACTTTTGCTTTGTCTTTTAGAGATTGTCATATTAATGGAATCATGCAGTGTGTAATCTTGTGAGACTGGCTTCTTTCACTCAGCATAATGCTTTTGAGACTCATCTAAGTTGTTGTTTATATCAATAACTCATTCATTTTTGTGGAGTCCCATTTCATTGTATGGATACTCCATATCCATTCACATATTGAAGTGGATTTGGGTTTTTCCAGGTTATGGTCTTTATGAATGATATTGATATTAACATTCTTGTGCAGGTTTTTGTGTGAACATAAGTTTTTATTTCTCTAAGGTAAATATCTAGAAGTGGGATAACTGGGTCATATGGTAAGTGCACATTTAACTTTATATGAAACTGCCAAACCATTTTCCAGAGTGGCTGTACCATTTTGCATTCCCACCAATGGTGTATGAAAGTTGACTTGCTCTACATCTTTGTCAGCATTTGGTATTGTCAGTATTTATTGTGATTGTTCTGATAGGTGTGAAGTGATGCCTCCCTGTTGTTTTAATGTGCCTTTTCTTAATGGCTAATGATGCTGAGCATCTCTCTGTGTGCTTTTTTGCCATCATTATATCCTATTTGCTAAAGTTTCTGTTCACATCTTTGCCATTTTGTCATTGGATTGCTTTTCCTTCCTAATGACTTTTGAGATTTCTTTATATATGCTAACACAGTCCTCCATCAGATGTATGCTTTACAAATACTTTTCACAGTCTGGAGCTTGTCGTTTCGTTCTCTTAGCAGTATGTTTTTAATTGTGCTAAAATTTATATAACAAAGTTTATTATTTTAACCATTTTTAAGTATTTACTTCTGTGGTGTTAAAATTCATATTCTGTAACTATAACCACTACCCATCTCTAGAGCTTTTTAAGTTATACACATTAAAAGCTACTTCCTCTACCTCCTACCTTCTGCTTTCTAGCAACCTCCATTCTTGTTTTTGTGGATTTGAGTACCCTGTGTACCACTTGTAAATAAAATCATGCAATATTTATCTTTTACACGATTGGGTTATTTTACTTAGCATAAATGTGTTGTTGCTGTTTCATATAGTAGCATGTGTCAGAATTGCATTTCTTTTTTAACGCTGCATAATATTCCATTGTATATACATACTGCTTTGTTTAATCAATTCATTCGTCAGTGGATACTTCAATTGTTTCCATGTTGTAGTTTTTGTGAGTAATGCTGGTGTGAACATTGGTGTACAAATGTTTGATATCTGCTTTTAGTTCTTGGAGTACATACACAGAAGTGGAATTGCTGGATCTTATAATAATTCTATGTTTAATTTTTTGATGAACCTCCCTACTGTTCTCTATATAGACTGTCATTTTGCATTCCTACCAGCAATGCATAAAAGTTCCAATTTCTCTAAATTCTCACGAATACATGTTATTTTTGGGGTTTTCTCTTTTTGGATAATTGCTATTTTAAAGGGCATGATGTATGTCATTATAGTTTTTATTTGCATTTCCCTAATAAGTGCCACTGTATAGTTTTTCATTATACTGTTTGGCTATGTGTCTTCTATAAAGACATATCCATTCAGGTATCTAGGTATTAATCACTTCTCAGATACATGATTTGTAAATATTTTCTCTTGTTCTGTGTCTGCTTTTTATTCTTCCTGTTATCCTTTAACGCACAGTGTTTTCTCATTTTTCTTCTTTTGTCTATGCCTCTTTTAGTATATCTAAGAAGTCATTGCCAAATCCAGTATTACAAAGCATTTCCTCTATGTTTCCTTCTGAGCTATTATCAATTTTTCGCTCTTTAGGTCTTTGATCCATTTTGAGTTAATTTTTGCCTATGGCTTAAGATAAGGATCCTGTTACTTGTTGCTATTTAGTTCCCCAGGATCATTCTTTTTGAAGATTGTTCTTTCTGCACTGAATGATCTTATTGCTTTCTTCAGAGATCATTTACCATATGGATTAGAATTTATTTCTGGGTTCTTGGTGATATATATGTCTGACTTTATGCCAGTAGCACGCTGTTGTTTTGTTTTGTTGACACTTGATTTCTGTTTTGTAGCCCTGGCTGTCTAGAACTCATTCTGTAGCCAAGCTGGCCTCAAGTTCATAGAGATCTGCCTGCCTCTATCTCCAGAGTGCTGGGATTAAAGGTGTGCACCACCACACCTGGAATGTAGCATGGTCTTTTAATTTTTGTAGTAAGTTTTGAAATCAGGAAGTAATAATATGTAATACTTAAGGTATTTTTTCACATTTTCTTCATTATTTTGGTGGTCCCTTGAGATTCCATGTATATTTTAGAGTAGAATGTTTTATTTCTACAAAATCACGTCATTGATCCTTTGGTAGTGAATGAATTGAGTCTGTAGAGAGCTCTGGCTAGTGAGGCTTTCTTAACAGTATTAGGTCTTCTAAATGGTCATGAGTGCTTACCTGCTCTTTGTTTCTTTTTTATATTTTTGGTTTCAACTGCATCTTCTAGCTTTCATTATATAGGTCTTGCTCCTCAGAGAAAATGCTTTGAACTCTTTTTTTTTTTATTTTTTTATTTTATTTTTATTCTTTTTTAATTAAAATTTCCACCTGCTCCCCGTTTCCCATTTCCCTCCCCTCCTCCCAAATAATGCCCCCTTCCCCCTCTTCCCTCCCCCTCCCCCCACTCCTCTTCTCCTCCCCCCACACCATTCCCCCTCCCTCTCGATACTGAAGAGCAGTCCAAATTCTCTGCCCTGCTGGAAGACGAAGGTCTTCTATCTACTTCCAGGAAGGTGAGCGTCTAAACAGGCTAAGCTCCCACAAAGCCGGTTCATGTATTAGGATCGAAACCTAGTGCCATTGTCCTTGGCTTCTCATCTGCCTTCATTGTCCGCCATGCTCAGAGAGTCCAGTTTCAACCCATGCTTATTCAGTCCCAGACCAGCTGGCCTTGGTGGGCTCCCAATAAATCAGTTCCACTGTCACAGTGGGTGGGTGCATCCCTCGTGGTCATGATTTTTTGCTCATGTTCTCCCTCCTTCTGCTCCTCATTTGGACCTTAGGAGCTCAGACCGTTGCTCCAAATTGAGACTCTGTCTCTACCTCGATCCATCGCCAGATGAAGGTTCTAAGGTGATATGCAAGATATTCATCAGTATAGGATAGGGTCATTTCAGGTTCCCTCTCCTTAGTTGCCCAAGGTACCAGCTGGGGACATATTCCTGGACACCTGCGAACCCCTCAAGAGTCAAGTCTCTTGCCAACCCTAAGATGGCTCCCTTAGATAGGATATATACTTCGCTGCTCCCGTATCCTTCCTTCCTATATCCCAACCATCCCAATCCCCCGAGCTCCTCCCATCCTCCCCTTCTCATGTTTCTCATCCCATTTCCCCTTTGCCCCATGCCACCTCACCCGCAAGTTCCCAGTTTTTGTCCTGCAATCTTGTCTACTTCCCCCTCTCCATGTGGATGACTATATGATTTTCTTTGGGTTCACTTTCATATTTAACTTCTCTAGGATCACAAATTATATGCTTAATGTCTTTTATTTATGGCTAGAAACCAATTATGAGTGAGTACATCCCATGTTCCTCTTTTTGGGTCTGGGATACCTCACTCAGGATAGTGTTTTCTATTTCCATCCATTTGCACGCAAAATTCGAGAAGTCATTGTTTTTTACTGCTGAGTAGTACTCTAATATGTATATATTCCACACTTTCTTCATCCATTCCTCCATTGAAGGGCATCTAGGTTGTTTCCAGGTTTTGGCTATTACAAACAATGCTGCTATGAACATAGTTGAACAGATACTTTTGTCATTTGATGTGGCATCTCTTGGGTATATTCCCAATAGTGGTATTACTGGATCTTGGGGTAGGTTGATCCCAAATTTCCTGAGAAATCGCCACACTGATTTCCAAAGTGGTTGCACAAGTTTGCATTCCCACCAGCAATGAATGAGTGTGCCTCTTTCTCCACAACCTCGCCAGCAAAGGCTATCATTGGTGTTTTTGATTTTAGCCATTCTGACAGGTGTAAGATGGTATCTCAACGTTGTTTTTGCATTTCCCTTATCGCTAAGGAGGTTGAGCATGACCTTAAGTGTCTTTTGGCCATTTGAATTTCTTGTTGAGTTTCTTAGTTGTGTGTGCAGATGTATCTGTATAAGAAGAACTCTGCCTAATATCTGTTGATGTAAAAGACCTTCTCTGGTATTTTCTTCTTGTGGTTTTATAGTTACACATTTTATACTTAGACCTGTAATCCATTTTGACTTGATATTTTTACCATGAGCTCTAGATTGAGATTGACTTTTCTTCCTATAAATGTTTGAGCACAAGTTATTCAAGGAGTCTCCCCTTTCCCACTTATTTACTGTCACATTCTTTTCAGAAATTATTTGCTCATATTTATGTGTTAACACTTAATAGTATAATAGCAGTGAAAGACTGAAATTTTGTCACCAACAGAAAAAAAGTAAAGATATCCACTCACTACTTCTATTTTAAATGGAAAAAAGTAGAAAAATAATATCACTAAGACACAGGAAATTTATAAATATGCAAAAATATATCATTCTGCCAGATAATGACTGGATCAAAACTAAATCCCATTCCCTCTCAAATTCATGACACTGTATGTATGTGTTTGTGTGTTTGTTTTTTTTTTTTTTATTCTTTTTTAATTAAAATTTCCAACTGCTCCCCGTTTCCCATTTCCCTCCCCTCCTCCCACACATTGCCCCCTCCCCCCACTCCCCTCCCCCTATCCCCACTCCACTTCTCCTCCCCCTAGTCCATTCCCCCTCCCTCTCGATACTGAAGAGCAGTCCAAATTCCCTGCCCTACAGGAAGACCAAGGTCCTCCCACTTCCATCCAGGCCCAGGAAGGTGAGCATCAAAACAGGCTAAGCTCCCACAAAGCCAGTTCATGTATTAGGATCGAAACCTAGTGCCATTGTCCTTGGCTTCTCATCAGCCTTCATTGTCCGCCGTGTTCAGAGAGTCCAGTTTCAACCCATGCTTATTCAGTCCCAGTCGAGCTGGCCTTGAAGAGCTCCCAATAGATCAGTTCCACTGTCACAGTGGGTGGGTGCACGCCTCGTGGTCCTGATTTCCTTGCTCATGTTCTCCCTCCTTTTGCTCCTCATTTGGACCTTAAGAGCTCAGACCGTTGCTCCAATTTGGGTCTCTGTCTCTCTCTCGATCTATCGCCAGTTGAAAGTTCCTGTGCCATTCTCCTTGGCCTCTCGTCAGCTCTCATTGTCCGCCACATTCCGAGAGTCCGGTTTTATCCCATGTTTTTTTTCAGTAGCAGTCCAGCTGACCTTGGTGAGCTCCCAATAGATCGGCCCCACTGTCTCAGTGGTTGGGTGCACCCCTCATGGTCCTGACTTCATTGTTCATGTTCTCTCTCCTTCTGCTCCTCATTATAACCTTGGGAGCTCAGTCCGGTGCTCCAGTGTGGGTCTCTGGCTCTATCTCCATCCATCGCTAGATGAAGGTTCTATGGCGATATGCAAGATATTCATCAGTATGATTATAGGATAGGTTCATTTCAGGTTCCCTATCCTCAGGTGCCCCAATGAACTAACTGGGGACATTGCCCTGGGCATCTGGTAGCCATTCCAAGTTCAAGTCTCTTGCCACCCCTTAGGTGGCTCCCTTACCTAAGGTATGAGTTTCCCTGCTCCCCTATCCAACCTTCCTTTATCCCCAATCACCCCAATTCCCCCAGTTCCCTTCATCCTCTCCTTCACACTTTTCTCTCCCCATCACCCCTCATCCCCATCCCACCCCACCCCCAAGATTCCAATTTTTTGCCCATCAGTCATGTCTATTTCCCATAGCTGGGAGGATATCTATATCTTTTTCCTTGGGTTTACCCTCTTGTTTAGCTTCTTTAGGATCACAAATTATAGACTCAGTGGCCCCTATCCATGGCTAGAAACCAATTATGAGTGAGTACATCCCATGTTCTTCTTTTTGGGTCTGGGTTACCTCACTAAGGATCGTATTTTCTATTTCCATCCATTTGCATGCAAAATTCGAGAAGTCATTGTTTTTTACCGCAGAGTAGTACTCTAATGTGTATATATTCCACACTTTCTTCATCCATTCTTCCATTGAAGGGCATCTAGGTTGCTTCCAGGTTCTGGCTATTACAAATAATGCTGCTATGAACATAGTTGGACAAATGCTTTTGTCATATGATAGGGCATCTCTTGGGTATATTCCCAAGAGTGGTATTGCTGGGTCCAGGGGTAGGTTGATCCCAATTTTTCTGAGAAACCGCCACACTGATTTCCAAAGTGGTTGCACAAGTTTGCAGTCCCACCAGCAATGGATGAGGGTACCCCTTTCTCCACAACCTCTCCAGCAAAGGCTATCCTTGGTGTTTTTGATTTTAGCCATTCTGACAGGTGTAAGATGATATCTCAAAGTTGTTTTGATTTGCATTTCTCTAATCGCTAAGGAGGTTGAGCATGACCTTAAGTATCTTTTGGCCATTTGAACTTCTTCTGTTGAGAATTCTCTGTTTAGTTCAGTGCCCCATTTTTTAATTGGGTTAATTATCCTTTTAAAGTCTAGTTTCTTGAGTTCTTTATATATTTTGGAGATCAGACCTTTGTCTGTTGCGGGGTTGGTGAAGATCTTCTCCCAGTCAGTAGGCTGCCTTTTTGTCTTAATGACAGTGTCCTTTGCTTTACAGAAGCTTCTCAGTTTCAGGAGGTCCCATTTATTCAATGTTGCCCTTAATGTCTGTGCTGCTGGGGTTATACATAGGAAGCGATCTCCAGTGCCCATATGTTGTAGGGTACTTCCCATTTTCTCTTCTGTCAGGTTCAGTGTGTTCAGATTGATATTGAGGTCTTTGATCCATTTGGACTTGAGTTTTGTGCATGGTGATAGATATGGGTCTATTTTCATTCTTCTACAGGTTGACATCCAATTGTGCCAGCACCATTTGTTGAAGATGCTTTCTTTCTTCCATTGTATACTTTTAGCTCCTTTATCAAAAATCAGTTGTTCATAGGTTTGTGGGTTAAAATCCGGGTCTTCTATACGATTCCATTGGTCGACTTCTCTGTTTTTATGCCAGTACCACGCTGTTTTCATTACTGTAGCTCTGTAATAGAGTTTGAAGTCAGGGATGGTAATGCCTCCAGAAGTTCCTTTATTGTATAAGATTGTTTTGGCTATCCTGGGTTTTTTGTTTCTCCATATAAAGTTGATTATTGTCCTTTCAAGATCTGTGAAGAATTTTGATGGGATTTTAATGGGGATTGCATTGAATCTATAAATTGCCTTTGGTAGAATTGCCATTTTTACTATGTTGATTCTCCCAATCCAAGAGCAAGGGAGATCCTTCCATTTTCTGGTATCCTCTTCAATTTCTTTCTTCAATGCCTTAAAGTTTTTGTCAAATAGATCTTTCACTTCCTTGGTTAGAGTTACCCCAAGATATTTTATGCTGTTTGTGGCTATCGTGAAAGGTGATGATTCTCTTATTTCTCTCTCTGCTTCCAGATCCTTTGTGTATAAGAGGGCGACTGATTTTTTGGAGTTGATCTTGTATCCTGCCACATTACTAAAGGCGTTTATCAGCTGTAGGAGTTCTTTGGAGGAGTTTTTGGGGTCGCTCATGTACACTATCATATCATCTGCAAATAATGCAAGTTTAACTTCTTCCTTTCCAATTTGAATCCCCTTTATCCCCTTATGTTGTCTTATTGTTATTGCTAAAACTTCGAGAACTATATTGAAGAGGTATGGAGAGAGTGGACAGCCTTGGCGTGTTCCTGATTTTAGTGGAATGGCTTTAAGTTTCTCTCCATTTAATTTGATATTAGCTGTCGGCTTGCTGTATATAGCTTTAATTATATTTAGGTATGACCCTTGTATCCCTAATCTCTCCAAGACTTTTATCATAAAGGGATGTTGAATTTTGTCAAATGCTTTTTCAGCATCTAATGAAACGATCATATGGTTTTTTTCTTTCAGTTTATTTATATGATGGATTACATTGATAGATTTGCGTATGTTAAACCAGCCCTGCATCTCTGGTATGAAGCCTACTTGATCATAATGGATAATTTTTCTAATGTGTTCTTGGATTCGGTTTGCCAGAATTTTGTTGAGGATTTTTGCGTCGATGTTCATGAGTGAGACTGGCCTGTAATTCTCTTTCTTGGTTGGGTCTTTGTGTGGTTTTGGTATCAGAGTTACTGTAGCTTCATAAAAGGAATTTGGCAATGACTCTTCTGTTTCTATATTGTGAAATACATTAAGGAGAATAGGTATTAGGTCTTCTTGGAAGTTCTGGTAGAATTCCGCATTGAAACCATCTGGTCCTGGACTTTTTTTGGAAGGGAGGTTTTTGATAACAGCTTCTAATTCTTCACGACTAACAGGTCTATTTAGGTTGTTTACCTGGTCCTGGTTTAACTTTGGTAAATGGTATTTATCTAAAAAAGCGTCCATTTCTTTTACATTTTCCAGTTTTGTGGCATACAGGCTTTTGTAGTAAGATCTAATGATTCTCTGAATTTCCTCTGTGTCTGTGGTTATGTCTCCCTTTTCATTTCTGATCTTATTAATTTGCAAATTCTCTCTCTGCCGTTTGATTAGTTTGGATAGGGGTTTATCAATCTTGTTGATTTTCTCCAGGAACCAGCTTTTTGATTCATTGATTCTTTCAATTGTTTTCTGTGTTTCTATTTTGTTGATTTCAGCCCTCAGTTTGATTATTTCCAGTCTTCTACCCCTTCTAGGTGAGTCTGCTTCTTTTTTTTCTAGAGCTTTCAGGTGGGCTGTTAAGTCTCCAATGTGTGCTTTCTCTGTTTTCTTTAAGTGGGCAGTTAGTGCTATGAACTTTCCTCTCAGAACTGCTTTCATAGTGTCCCATAGGTTTGAGTATGTTGTTTCTTTATTTTCATTGTCTTCAAGGAAGAGTTTAATTTCTTTCTTTATTTCTTCCTTAATCCAGGTATGGTTCAGTAGTTGACTATTCAGTTTCCATGAGTTTGTAGGCTTTCTGGGGGTAGCATTGTTGCTGAATTCTAGCTTTAATCCATGGTGATCTGATAAGATACAGGTGGTTATTAATATTTTTTTGTAACTGTGGATGTTTGCTTTGTTACCGAGTATGTGGTCAATTTTTGAGAAGGTTCCATGAGCTGCAGAGAAGAAGGTATATTCTTTCCTATTTGGGTGGAATATTCTATAGATGTCTGTTAAGTCCATTTGATTCATTACCTCCATTAATTCTCTTATTTCTCTGTTAGGTTTCTGTCTACTTGACCTGTCCATTGGTGAGAGAGGAGTATTAAAGTCTCCTACTATTAATGTGTGCGGTTTGATGGCTGCCTTGAGTTTTAACAATGTTTCTTTTACGTACGTGGGTGCTTTTATATTAGGGGCATAGATATTCAGGATTGAGACTTCATCCTGATGAATTGTTCCTGTTATGAGTAGAAAATGTCCCTCTCCATCTCTCCTGATTGATTTAAGTTTGAAGTCAACTTTGTTAGAAATTAGTATGGCCACCCCTGCTTGTTTCTTAGGTCCATTTACTTGAAAAGCCTTATCCCAACCCTTTACTCTGAGTAAGTGCCTGTCTTTGTGGTTGAGGTGTGTTTCTTGTAAACAGCAGAATGTTGGATCCTGTTTTCGTATCCAATCTCTTAGTCTGTGCCTTTTTATAGGAGAGTTGAGTCCATTGACATTAAGTGATATTAATGACCAGTGGTTGTTAACTCCGGTCATTTTTTAAGTTGTAAATTTTGTGTGTTCCCCTTCTTTGTGTTGCGCTGGTGAAGGGTCTCTAGTTGTCTGAGATATTGTGGTCATTGTTGGACTCCTTGGTTAGTGATTTTCCTTCTATTACTTTCTGTAAGGCTGGATTTGTGGCTACGTATTGTTTAAATTTGTTTTTATCCTGGAAAATTTTGTTTTCTCCATTTATAGTGAACGAAAGCTTGGCTGGGTATAGTAGTCTGGGCTTGCATCCATGGTCTCTTAGTTTCTGCAGTACATCTATCCAGGACCTTCTGGCTTTCATGGTTTCCATAGAGAAGTCAGGTGTAAGTCTGATAGGTTTACCTTTATAAGTAACTTGGCCTTTTTCCTTTGCTGCTCTTAGTATTCTTTCTTTATTCTGTATGCTTTGTGTTTTGATTATTATATGGCGAGAGGATGTTTTTTTTTTGATCCAGCCTATTCGGTGTTCTGTATGCTTCTTGAACCTTCATAGGTATATCTTTCTTTAGGTTGGGAAAGTTTTCTTCTATAATTTTATTAAATATATTTTCTGGACCGTTGAGCTGCGCTTCTTCTCCTTCTTCTATTCCTATTATTCTTAGGTTTGGTCTTTTTATTGTGTCCCATATTTCCTGAATGTTTTGTGATGAGAATTTGTTGGCCTTGCTGTTTTCTTTGATCAGCGTGTTTATTTTCTCTATGGTATCTTCAGAATCTGAGATTCTTTCTTCTATCTCTTGTATTCTGTTGGTTATGCTTGCTTCTGTAGTCTCTATTCGTTTACCTAGATTTTCCCTGTCCAGCTGGCCTTCTGTTTGTGTTTTCTTCTTTGCCTCCATTTCAGTTTTTAAGTCTTGAACTGTTTCCATTATCTGTTTGATTGTTTTTCCTTGGTTTCCTAGGGTATCATTCACTGATTTACTCAATTCTTCAAACTTTCTGTTATACTTCTCATCCATTTCTATAAGGGCATTTTTTACATGTTGTTTAAGGGTGTCAATCACTTTCATAAAGTCAATTTTATCTACTTCTTCATGATTAAGGTGTTCATGTCCACCTGTTGGGAGGTCGCTGGGTTCTGGTGGTTTCATATAGTTTTTCAGATTGTTAGGTGAATTCTTGCATTGGCGCCTGCCCATCTCTTTCTCCGAATGCTCCCCTCTGGATGTTCTTTTACCGGATCAGGTCTCCTTGCCTACTGATGTACCTTCCCAGTGATGGCTCTCTGCAGTGCTAGCTCTCCTGTTGTTCTAGTGATGTCTCTCCTTGCTTGTTGCAGACAGGCCAGTGAAACAAAGGAAGTCTCGCCTGCCTACTTGCCTTGAAGATTTGCCCCCAGCGCCAGACAGACTGAGCTGGATGGTGTTATGTGCCCAAAGAGGAAAGGGGGCAGAAGGAAGAAGGGTTCTGGATGCAAGCTGGGTGGGACAAGAAGAGAGAGGCAGTATGGGGGGTATAGAGCCCCTGCAGGGAGCCCAGGGAGTATAGGGAGGGGGATGAGGAACTTCAGAGTTCCCTTTCCAGGGCTGCTTCCGCTGCCGCTGGTCACAAACTCACCGCACTGCTGTCTCTCCTGGTGCCGAGATCAGATCTCCATGCAGGTTGGGTAGTTCGTAAACAAAGCGCCTACCTTGGTTGGTGCAGGCGGGCCAGTGAGACAAAGGAGGTCTCGCCTGCCTACTTGCCCTGAGGATTTGCCCCCAGCGCCAGACAGACTGAGCTGGATGGTGTTATGTGCCCAAAGAGGAAAGGGGACAGAAGGGAAGAAGGGTTCTGGATGCAAGCTGGGTGGGACAAGAAGAGAGAGGCAGTATGGGGGGGTAGAGCCCCGGCAGGGAGCCCAGGGAGTATAGGGAGGGGGATGAGGAACTTCAGAGTTCCCTGTCCAGTCACAAACTCACCGCACTGCTGTCTCTCCTGGTGCCGAGATCAGATCTCCCTGTGTGTTTGTTTATATACAAAAGCCGCTCAGTCCATTTAGTGTTACACATTTATATACAAACATGCATTAATTGATGTGTGTATGTTTGTGTGCATGTTTAGATACAAAACCTGTCCAGTCTGTTTTTAGTGTTGCAAATGTTAGCGTGTCAGCCTGTGATTGTATCATACAGGTCTTATTTAGGCAACCATGTTATTGAGACTTTATGGGTATAGCTTCTCATGGCTCCCCCCCCCCCCCCCCGACAGGGTTTCTCCGTAGCTTTTTTTGGTTCCTGTCCTGGAACTAGCTCTTCTAGACCAGGCTGGCCTTGAACTCACAGAGATCCGCCTGCCTCTGCCTCCCCAGTGCTGGGATTAAAGGTGTGCGCCACCACCGCCTGGCTTTCTCATGGCTTTTTGATTGAGGTTTTTGGTTTGCTTATTTTAATGTATTAGGTTATTTTGATAAGATAGGATCTATATCTATTATTTTATTCATTTATGGAATTAATTTTGTCTAGTATGTCATTTTAATTAACTTTTGATTCACCTTCCATTGGTGTGTGTGTGTGCATGTGTGCACGCACGCAAGCTTTATTCCCTTCCTAATTATCTTTTTTTTTTTACATACTTTGCATCCCAAAAGCAGTTTCCCCTACCTCCACTCCTCCCAGCCCCTCTCACTTGCACATCACCTCCCTGAAAAGAAAACCAGCAGGCCTCCCAGGGATAGCAACTGAACACATAATAACAAGTTACAATAAGACTAGGCATAACCTCCCATATCAAGGCTGGATGAGGTGACCCAGTAGGACCCAGTAGGAGGAAAAGGGCCCCCAAGAGTAGGCAGAGGAGTCAGAGATACCCTCACTCCCACTGTTAGTTGCCCCACAAGAACACTAAGCTAAACAAACACAGCATATATGCAGTGGACTTAGCTTGGACCCATACAGGGTCTGTGTTTGTCACTTCAGTGTCTGTGAGCCCCTATGAGCCTTGCTTAGTTGATTCTGTGGGTCTTGTTCTCGTGGTGTCCTTAAGCCCCCTGGTTCCTATTGTCCTTCTTCCCCCTCTTAGTGGGGTTCCCCTGGCTTCGCCTAGTGCTTGGCTGTGGGTCTCTGCATCTGTTCCCATCAGTTGTTGCACAGTGCTTCTCTGATGACAATAGAGGAATATCATTAGGAATTAAGAATTACAGCTAACATCTTTGATTAAACTAGTTTACATTAATGAAAACTTAATTTTTAAAATGGTTTTATTTGTATTTTTTACATCCCTACTACAATTTCCTCTCCTTCCTCTCCCCTAGTCTCTCCTCTTCCCCCACCTCTCTTCTGCCATCCACGCCTCTGTTTAGAAAAGGGCAGGTCTCCCATGGATATCAACCAAATACAGCATATCAAGTTGCTAATTAGCTTCTTTGGTCTCTGAATGATAGGTACCTCCCCTTGTATTAAGGCTGGACAAGGTAACCCAGTATGAGGAATAGGATCCTAAAAGCTGGTAAAAGAGTCAGAGATAGCTCCTGCCACCATGGTTAAGAGTCCCACAGGAAGACCAAGCTACACAACTGTAACATATATATGTAGAGGGCCTAGGTCAGTCCCATGTAGGCTACCTGATTGTCAGTTTAGTCCCTGGAACTTTTAAGAACCCAGTTAAGTTGATTCTGTGGATTTTCTTGTGGTATCCTTGACCCTTCTGGTTCCTACAATCTTTCCCTGCTCTCTTCAGTAGGATTCCCCTACCTCCACCTATTGTTTGACTGTGGGTCTCGACATCTGTTTCCATCAGTTGCTGGATGAAGCCTTTTTGATGACAGTTGGGCTAGGCACCAATCTATGAGTACAGCAGAATATTGTTAGGCATTGTTACAGTGACTTTTTTTCCTCTGGTCGTGTTTGGTTCTTTCCTAGGTCTCTGGGCCACCCAGCCTCTGGGTCCTGATGCTCCAGGCAGTGTCAGGGGTGGGCTCTCTCTTGTGGCATGGGTCTCAGGCTGGACCAGTCATTGGTTGGCCACTCCCACAATTTCTGTGCCACCTATACTCCAGCACATCTTGTAGGCAGGACAGATTGTACGTTGAAGGTTATGTAACTGGGTTGGTGTCTCAGTCCCTTCACTCGAAGTCTTTGTCTGGTCACAGGAGATGGCCAGTTCAGACTATGTATTCCCTATTGCTAGGAGCCTTAGCTGTGGTCACCCTTGTAGATTCTTGGAAGTTTCCATTACAGTAGATTTCTACCTCACCTCGAAATGCCCCCCTTTCCAATCATCTCTTCTAATATTCAATTCCTCATTCTCACCACTTAATCACTCCTGTTCCCATCCCCGCCCACATCCAGGCCACCCTCGAAATCTATTCTGTTTCCCCTTCCCAGGGATATCCAAGCGTCCCCACTTGGGCCCCTCTTGCTACTTAGCTTCTTTGGTCTCTGGATGATAGCATGATTATCCTTTACTTTATGGCTAATATATACTTAGAAGTGAGTTCATATCATGTTTGACTTTCTGGGTCTGTGTTACATCACTCAGGATGATTTTTTTTCTAGTTCTATTCATTTGCCTGCAAATTTCCTGATGTCACTGTTTTTAACAGCTGAGTAATATTTCATAATGTAAATGTACCACATTTTCTTTATCCATTCTTCAGTTGAGGAACATCTAGGTTGTTTCCAGGTTCTGGCTATTATGAATAAAGCTGCTATGATCATAGTTATATCAACTATGATCATAGTCCTTGTGGTATGATTGAGCATCCTTTGGATATATGCCAAAGCTGGGTCTTAAGAACCACCTAATTTCCATAGTGGCTGTATAAGTTTGCACTCGCACCAGCAATGGAGGAGTGTTCTCCCTTGCTCCATATCCTCACCAGCATGAGCTGTCATTTGTGTTTTTAATCTTAGCCATTTTAACAGGTATAAATAGAATCTCAGAGTCATTTTGGTTTACATTTCCCTGATATTTTCCTGATGGCTAAGGATGTTAAAGATTTGTTTCTCAGCCATTTTAGTTTTCCTCTGTTGAGAATTCTCTGTACCCCATTTTTAATTGGATTATTTGGTTTTTTGATGTCTAGTTTTTTAAGTTCTTTATATATTTTGGAAATTAATCCTCTGTCAGATATTGGCTTGGTGAATATCTTTCCTATTCTGCAGGCTGCTATTTTGTCCTGTTGATGGTATCTTTTGCCTTACAGAAGATTTTCAGTTTCATGAGGTCCCATTTGCTAATTGTAATGTTGATCTTAGTGTCTGTGCTATTGGTGTCAGGAAGTTGTCTCCTGTGCCAATGTGTTCAAGGCTAGTTCCCAGTTTCTCTTCTATCATGTTCAGTGTATCTGGATTTATGTTGAGGTCTTTGAGCCACTTGGACTTGTGTTTTGTTCAGGGTGATAGATATGGATCTATTTGCATTCTTCTCCATGCCAGCATCCAGTTAGACCAGCACCATTTGCTGAAGATGCGTTTTCTTCCACTGTATAATTTTGGCTTCTTTGTCAAAAATCAGGTGTTCATAGGTATGTGACTTTATGTCTGGGTCTTCGATTCGATTCTATTGATCCACGTGTCTGTTTTTATACCAATACCAAGCTGTTTTATTATTATTATTATTATTATGATGATGATGATGATGATGATGATGATGATGATAGCTCTGTAGTAGAGCTTGACATCAGGCATGGTGAGGCCTCCAGAAGGCCCATTATTGTACAGGATTGTTTTAATTATCCTGGGATTTTTGTTTTTCCCATATGAAGTTGAGTATTGTTCTTTCAAGGTCTATAAAGAATTGTTGGGATTTTAATGGGGATTGTGTTGAATCTGTAGATTGATTTTAGTAAGAGGGTCATTTCTACTATGTTAATCCTGCTGATCCGTGAGCATGGGAGATCTTTTCATCTTCTGATAAATCTACTCCAATTTCCTTCTTCAGAAACTTGAAGTTCTTGTAATATAGGTCTTTCACTTTCTTGGTTAGTGTTGCACCAAGATATTTTAAGGTATTTCGGGCTATTGTGAAGGGTGTTGTTTCTCTGATTTCTTCCTCCACCTGTTTATTGTTTGTATATATGAGGGCCACTGATTTTTTTTTTTAGTTAATCTTGTATCCAGCCACTTTGTTGAAGGTGTTTATCAACTGTATGAGTTCCTTGGTAGAATATTGGAGGTTGTTTATGCTACCATATCATCTGCAACTAGTGAAAGTTTGACTTCTCTAATGGCAACTTAATTTTAACCATATCTAAAATATGGTTTGTTTCTGTTGTATTTTTCTTGCACCACTATCATGCAGATCACATCTGTATAGATTTTCAAGTGTAGTAGCAGTTTTGTAATTACTGTTCTATGTCAGATAGGATGAAAAGAAAATAGTTACATAGGAAAAGATACGTACCATGTTTTATGTTTACCTATATAGTTCAATTTATGAGTGCTTTTTGTCTGTGTACATCTAGTTACTATGCACTATTCATTTATTTTGGTCTAATTTTTTTCTTGTAGGGCAGATCTTCTGGTAATGAATTCTTTATCTGAGAATTTCTTCCATTGTTAATTATAATTTTTATAAGAACACTGTATTAGCATATATTATTGTACAAAATACTGAGTTTCATTGCGACATTTTCTTTTATGCATATAGCATACTTTGATTATAGTCATTTTTTAGTTACTAGTTCTTCTATTTCCCTCTCTGAAGAACAGTTTTAGTGGATGAAAACATTTGGTTCACAGCATTTTTCTTACAGCACATTGAATATGCTATCTTATTGCCTCTGGCCTCTGTGGTGTCTGATAAGTCAGTTGTTAATTTTCCTTGGATCCCTTTCCATGATGAGTCTCTTTCCTTGAGTAACTGTTTTAAAGATTCATTCTTGGGCTGGAGAGATAGCTTAGTAATAAAATGCTTGCCATGTGAACTTGAGTTCAAGCCCCAGACAGAAGAAAGCTAAGCATGGTGGCACGTGTTTGCAGTTCCAGGGCTGGAGCAGTAATAGTAGGTGGAGTTCTGAGATGTACTGTGTCGACAGCCTCGCCTTCTAGGAGAGCTTGAGTCCAGTGAGAGATCCTGTCTAAAAAGCTCCTGAGGAACAACAGTGTAGTTGTCCTGTGTCTTATACATGTATGCTCACTTATGTGTGTGTGCAACCTCCCCAAGATGTGAGTACCCCCATGAATACATGCATGTACATATGCACAAGCACAAAGACATTTACGTTTTGCATTCCCCTTTAGCAGTTTGGATATATGTATCTAGGTGTATGTCTCTGAGTTTTTTTCTACTTTGATCCTGTTGAGCTTCTTTGATGTGTAGATTAATGTTTTTCATCAGTTTGGTGATGTTATCAGAGTTGATTTCTTGAAATGTTTTTTATGCCCCCCCCCCCTTCAACTTCTAAGACTCCTGTGATCTGTATTGTGCTATCCGAGAGGGTTGATCATCTGCTTCATCCTCTGAGGCTGTTAAGTTTTCCTTGTCCTTATTTGTTTTACCTTCCCAGACTGGATTATTGTCCTCTGAGTAGATAGCGAGGTTATCTTCAAGTTTGTAGATTCTTTCTTCTGCTAACTCCAATCTGTTACTTTCTGCTAGTGAAGTATTCCTGTCAGTTACTTTACATGCAACTCCAGAATTCCTACGAGGGTCTTTATTTTCATATTGTCTGCTTACTTTTAGTTCGATTTTATCCGATCTGAGTTTTCCCTTCAGTTGTTTAAGGAACTTAGAATGACTGTTTTAGATTTTTGTCTTGTTAACCTAACAAACATGCTTCTATTAATTTTCTCTTCCTGTGTATAAGCCATGCTTTCCCCCTTTCTTTACAATATGTTGTACTGTTGAAAATTGAAAATTTTAAATAGTATAATGTAATTTTTAAAATCAGTCCGCCGTCTCCACTACTCCATGGATTTGTTGATGTCACTGTTTAGTAATTTTCCTTTGTATTTAATTCTAAAACTTATGTTTCTCTCTGCTTTTTTTTTGGGGGGGGGGGGGATTTTCGAGACACGGTTTCTCCATAGCTTTTTGGTTCCTGTCCTGGAACTAGCTCTTGTAGACCAGGCTGGTCTCGAACTCACAGAGATCCGCCTGCCTCTGCCTCCCAAGTGCTGGGATTAAAGGCGTGCGCCACCACCGCCTGGCTTCTCTCTTCTTTTTTAACAACAAAGTCATTCTCTGATGATTGAAGATAATTTCTTTAAATGTCTTAAACCCAAATGGCTATCATCCTTTGCTTAAGGGTCCATGTGCGTGTAACTTGGAACACCCTTTCAATATTCAAACACTTGACAATTCTTCCTTAGACTTCACTTTCTACTCATGCAAAGCCTCCCTGGCAGTCCAGAGTGAGATATTGGAGTCCTCTCAGATCCTAGCTGTCCTGTCCACACAGCTTTGTATATATTCGTGGCCTTCCATCTTGGGAATGTAGCTGAATTTTTCAAAGCCCGTTTTTCTTTTTAAGTTTCTAAATTTTTATTTATGTATTTTTTGAGAAATTCATACTTGTGTAAAGTATATTTTGATACCTGCCCTCACTCCCTCCCCACCATCCTTCCTGTACTCCTCCCCTACATTTTCCCTCCTTGTTTCTGTGTCCTCTTATTTTTTAATAACTCATTGATTCTAATTGCTGCAGCATAGGCAACCCACCAGGGGCTACATCCTTTAGAAAAGTAACTCTCCCTCCCCTCACAGCCATTAACTGCCAATAGCTAGCTCCTCAGCTAGAGATGGAGGCTCATGTTCCCTGTCCCCTCCATAGTGGAATATTCACTGTTTTGATCCTCTGCAGGTTTGCTTTGTTGGCTCCTTGTTAGTCTCAACTGTTAATTCCATCTCAGGCAGATGTACTGTTATACAGTCCCCACCAATTAATCATGTCAAGTGCCCTAGGAATGGACTATTCTTATAGTATGGGATATCAGCCATATCAAAGACAGGCAGGTCCTCAGACTGTAGCTTTCCCTCCAGTACCAAGAACATGAAATAGTAGAGATTCTCTGAAGATTGAGTCTTTTGTAATGCTCTAGAACTGTTCTGCCCTCTAGGTTCAGCTACACTGCTGCTTTACAGCTTCTATTATGTCAATACTGTTGATTTTTTTTTTTAGGACTGTGAACCTGGAAAGAAAGAGATGGGATTATGGAAATTTGAAGTGCTACAAATTTACTAATCTTAACTTTTTTTTGAAACTCCTCCATGTTTTATTGCAAGCATTTAATTTACTTCCAAAATTGATTTTGTCATTTTCCCCCCATGTTCCTTTTGCTTTTAGGACACAGATTTTTAGAGGTTTTCACTCCAGCATTCCAGAATTACTTTCTTGACATCATTTTACCCCTAGCTTATTTATATTATTACATTTGGGAAAGATTAAGCTTTTATAGCATAGAGTTGAGTCATTTTTTTCTACTTTCTTGAGTTAGCATTTACTGCATATCATAAAACTCATTCCTTAAGTGCACAATTCAGTGATTTGTAGTAAATTTACAGAATTCATCAACCATAACAACAATCTAGTTTTAGGACATTTCCATCACCTCAAAGAGTGCTATTAGTCCTTATTTATACTCCCACCCTGGGCATTCACCAAGGAAATATCCATCCCTGTGGATTAACCTATTTGGGGCATTTTATATAAATGATTCATATAATATATAGTGTGCTTGCTATCTTAATATAATGTTTTCATTGTGTCTAGAACATTATGTCTAGAACTAGTATTTTTCCAGTGTTCCTGAGGGATTTTCTGTGTATGCTGAGAACATCTTCAACCCTTAGCCATGTACTTTGCGATCTGAAATGGAAATGCTTTTATTTTTTGCTTACACAAAGCCTCATGGTTAATCAAACGTGACACCATATGGCTTTTTCAGATCTTTTCCTCAGCATGCGCATACCTAAGTTTGCAGGTAAAAGTCATACATGTGTATGGATATATGTTAGACTTTCTTAGAGCCTTATATGGACTTCTCATTCCCTGGATTTTGCCTTCTTAAGATTTTTTTTACTAACTGGTATTTTCTCTAACTGTTACCCAGGTGTCTGTGAAATTCAGCAATTTCCAATGAACAAAATTTTCGTCATAAGTTCCTAGAAAAAAGTCTGTTAGTGTTTGCTTTGAGTTTGCTCAAATAGAGAGAGTCCCTTGAATTTCCTGAAGGCCACCAAATGGGTCAAATAGTGACTGTTGTCTGGGAATAGGACTTCCAAGGCTGCTTCCTCTACTCTCCGCCCTCTACTGCTGGCCCTGTTGCTGGTTTGTTTTTTGTTCTTTTTCTTTTGATTTCAAACCACAGGCTTTCAAGGTTAACCACGGAAATAGGAGTTGGGATGGAAGTAGGGCAGATTAAAGCACTGCAAAACTCATTATTCTTGCAGAGATCCCTCTATTCTTCCTAAGAAATCTTCCCTGGGTTGTTACAAACCTTTGACTATTTTCTACAATTGTAAGAGTTGGTTCTGACAATTTTCTTGTTGCTTTTGTGGAAGAGGTGTTTCAAAGGTTCCTACTCTGCTGTTTTTCCTGACATTGCCTTAATGGCGTAGTTCAAAGCTCTGAGGTTTGTGATTTTGATGACATGTAAGCTACTGCTTTTTAGGACTTCTGGTTTTGATCCTACGATGAAGATTGCTTTCTAACTCAATATTCTATCAATTTTTTTCCTGTGTTCTAAAAGACTACAGTTTCAGCTCACATTTAAGCCTATAAACCATTTTGGGTTACTTTTGGTATATGATAGATATTTATGTTCATCTGGTTCACATAGATTATAATGTGTACAATTGGCATTACATATGAAAACATTGCCATTTCACATTAAATTGTCTTGACATCATTGTAGAAAATCAGCTTATCACAAATATAATAATACAGCTTTTTTTCTTTCTGTTTATTTCCTTGTTGTATTTGATAAGGGTCTCATGCAGTTCAGGCTGACCCTGAACTTACTATGTAGCAAAGGATGATCTGGAGCTTCTGATCTTCTTGTCTCCACTTTCAGTACTAGGATTATAAACTGCTAAGTCAGACTTTCTTGCTACTCTCAACAATTTAATGAGTTCTTTAGTTTGGATTCTAGGCCTTTAACCAATTAACTGTCTGTTATTGTTCATATTCACAGTCTTCAAATGGACCATACATTCTCAACAAGTTTTGTAACTCTACTCTGTGGGTTAGACCAGGTAGGCTTTATAGCTGTACGTATTAGGATAGACAAGAGTCAGGGGTGTTTATTTAATCTTACCTAGAAACTGAACTCCTAATAGCTGATAGCTTTTTGAAGGCTTTTTGGGCCAGTCATTTTGCTAATACTAAATACTTAGTTTGCAAACTGATGCATTTAATTCTGGTAACAGCTCTATAAGACATGATATTATTACACCTATTTTACAGATAGCAAAATTGAGCTTCTAAACAGAATAAGTGACTTTCCCCAAATCATAGTTATTAATTAACCATGTTGTCCCTTAAATATACCGTCTTCAGAAAAATCAATGCTGCTTTGGCCATGGCACTTGTGTATATTTCAAAAGACTATATCTTGAACTTTTTTTCCCCATGCAATATGGGAGATTGAACTTCTGCCTTCTTGTATACCAGGCAGGTGCTCTGCCACTGAGCTGTATCTCAACCTCTTGAGAAAATTCTCTTTTGAATTATGAAATATCATTTAAAAATGAAATTTGTTGAAAACTAAGATGTATTATTTCTAGAAATATACTTCTGAAATTCACTGTAGCATACACTCTTTGACCATGCTCTTTTCTCTGTTTTCTTATTTTTTTTCTTTCTTTATTGAGACAGTCTTGCCATGTAATTCTGACAAACCTGGTACTTGCTCTGTAGCCCAGGCTGGCCAGTCTACTGATTCTAGCCTTTCAAGTGCTAAGATTCATCATGCACCATCATGCCCAACTGCAATCTTTTTCTTACCTTAACAGCTCTCAGAACTTTCTTAGACCTGTTATACCATATCTTTAATATTGTTGATATCTCTAGTTCTTTTGCTTTTTGTTTATAATCTCTCATCTCTTGCTTGGTCTCGTTTTCTTCCTAGTATCATTTAGATTCAATCTCAGGGAACCCTTCTCTTTGCTTTCTTGTCTGTGTATCATGCCTCCTAAGAGAAGTCTCAGCTAATTGTCTTCCTTTAGCATGCCTTGCTAGCACTACTAGAGAAAAATCGTGTAGCTTTTAGTTCGTTAGTACTTCCATAAGTTCCTCATCTCTGGTACCATGTTAAATGCTTTCCCCTCCCTCCACCCCCTCAGTATATCTCCTAGTCCATGGCCAGCTCTCTGTAGTGATGAGGCAAGCAGGCCTGCTTTTCATCCTGCCCGGCTCCTGCACGGCTAGCTTTACACCCGAAATAACAACACACAAATTGTATTCATTTAAACACTGCCTGGCCCATTAGCTCTAGCCTCTTACTGGCTAACTCTTACATCTTGATTAACCCATCTCTATTAATGTGTGTAGCACCACGAAGTGGTGGCTTACCGGGAAGATTCTAACCTATGTCCATATTGTGCTGGAGCTTCATGGCGTCTGCCTGACTCTGCTTTCTTTCTCCCACCATTCTGTTCAGTCTATTCCACCTATCTAAATTCTGCCCTATCAGAAGGCCAAGGCAGTTTCTTTATTAACCAATGAAAGCAACAGTAGATAGAAGACCCTTCTAATCATGGGAAACGAGACCAAGCAAGAGAATGGGAAATGATGTAGGAGGGTCTTCTATCTATCTGTTGTTTCATTGGTTAATTAATAAACAAAATTAATTAATTGGTTAATTAATAAACAAAACTGCTTGGCATGATAGGTCAGAACATAGGTAGGTGGGAAAGACAGAACAGAATTCTGGGAAGAAGGCAATGAGGCAGATGCCATGCCTCTCCTCTCTGAGACAGACACCCGTTAGACTCATCCCCGTAAGCTACAGTCAAGTGGCGATACAGATTATTAGAAATGGGTTGAATCAATATATAAGAGCTAGCCAATAAGAGGTTAAAACTAATGGGCCAGGCAGTGTTTAAATGAATACAGTTTCCGTGTTATTTCCGGGGCTAAGCTAGCCGTGCAGGAGCCAGGCGGGATGAAAAGCAGGCCTGCCCGCAGCTCCTTTTACAGCTCTCTATTTCATTCCTTATCAGGACTATTATAGATATTCATTCATTTTTCCTATTCTCTTTTATTGTTTTTAAAAGATATCTTTTGGTTCAATTTGAAAGAAGCAAGAGCTTTCGTCTGCTTCCTCCTTCTGCACTCTGCTAACTTGCTTTCTCATTCTCCTTTTCTTCCCACTTCACTCAGAGATAGGAGAGTCTTTAGTGCTTAATGCTAATCTTCGTATTCTAGTACTAGATTCTGTCCTTATCTCCTTTGAGAACTTTAACATGACAGTCATTGCATCATTTGCCAGTTTTCCCTGAGTCCATACTTCTGCTATCTAAAGAACATGAAAAATGGGGGAAATCTCCTTCAGCATTTTAGGTAGTTGAGCAAACAAAACACTTAGATTTTTGTTTCTCATTATATACCATAAGTAGCAGTTAAAAGGTGAAATATCAAAATCAAAGTTCCAAGAGAGCCAGGATTATATGCGTCTCTTAATATTTTTGATATCTAAATAGGAATCGATTTCTGATCTTTATTTTCAATGAAAAATTTCAAACATGCACAAAAGTAAGAAAGACTTCTCACAAATACTCAATATATCACAATCTATTGTACCATTAATATATCTATCTAATCAGTACTTCTGTACACATATCAATTTTACTTATAAATGCATTTTTAAAAAATTGTTGATATAGATGATTACTTCCTAGTACATTAGCATGCATATTGTTAGCTATAGGTAAATATTTATTTTGATTCTATCTTCATAAAATTTTCATGTTATTAAATATATAAACTTTAAGTGTTCATCTGCCCATTTCTAGACAATGTATGCTTCTGAATGATGATATACTAGTAAGAACATGCATCATCTTTTTAGGCAATGGTTTGTATCATTTGCTAGTTTTCATGATCTGTATATTCCCACTGGACAATTGCAGGCTACCAATCTGTCAGCACTCAACACTGAGTTGAAAATGGGTACAAACAATTATTAGCATATCAGGACATGTGCATCGCCTAAAACTTACAGGTTATCATCATTCCAGAAAGTCTCATCATACTTCTTTCCAGCAACTCCCATCCTGTTCTCCCAGGGGCAAATTACACTTTGATTTTTTTTCCCAGTATAGATTAGTTTGGCCTATTCTAGAACTTTTTATAACTAAAACAATACAGTAACTATTCTTTGTAGAAGACTTACTTAATTCAACATAAAGTTTTTGAAGTGTACTCATATTGTGTAGTATACCATTCATTTGTGTTTCTCCAACATAATTTATAGAAAATTTTTCTATAATCGTGTTAGTTTTCTAAGGCTGCTAATAAACTCACATAAATATGGTTTGTGGAATAGAAATTATTTCCTTCACAGTTTTGGAGACAAATCAAAGTATTGATGGGTCATTCTTTCTATAGGCTTTAAGAATATGTTTGTCCTTCCCTTTTCTAGCGTCTGCTACCTGATGTTCCGTGATGTATATAAGCATGTCATTCCAATCTTTACTTCTGTCATCAAAACGACATTTTTGTTGTCTGACTCTGTGTCTTCATGTTACCTTTTGAGTATAGTAACCATTAGATTTTGAACCCACCCTAATCCAGTATTGTCTTATAATTTAACAACTGGCATAAACATTATCAAATAATGCCAGTTTGAGGTTCCAAGTAGAGATAAATTTTAGAGGTATTGTATTCAGCATAGTACATTCTGTCCTCTGGCTTCTCAAAGTCCAGATTCATCCCAGTACATGCAATATACGTATAACCCATCCCAAATGCCATTTACATATAAACTCAAAAAGTCTTACATCTCATTATTTAAATAATCTAAATTTGGTGTGAATAAGGTTCAGAATATTGTCTATCCTGGAACAAAATTTCTTTCTTCCTACCCAAAGACTAATGTAATTGAAAAAGAAGTCATGCTATTCTAATATGTAATGGTAGGCAGACATACGATAGCCAACCACATTCTGAAGGAGCACAAAAGAATGAACAAAGGGATTACTAAGCAAATTAATCATGCAGCAGGGCAAGTTTTATTCCTTAGTCATGTTCTGAGCTCCTTCTCTGGCCTCTGCATATGGGTCTTTGCTCTTGGAATTACCCTTTCGTTATTTTGTCCCACATCTGTCTCCTAGGCTGCCACTTGTTCTGCTGGTACAGAATTAGCAGAAGCCTTGTCAATCTTGAGGAAGAGAGTCATTCTGTTAGAGCCAAGGCCCTCTGCAGATCCTTCTTAGATAAACCTGTCTCTGTCCCTGGCTTCTGCTGATTGAATCTATGACTCATTCTCCTAATATCTTCAGTAAAAGTTTGTCTGGGGACAGCCTTGAGCCCTTTTCCAGAGCATGCTGTCTGGATAGGCCCAGGATTTTCCAGATCATCAAATCTGGTGTCTTTCTCCTTAATTTCAGTTTATATCTTTAATGTTATGGTTTTATTACGAGCATCAAGAAGAAACAGCCCTTATCTTCCCCACTTTGAAAGTCTCCTCAGCTACGTTTTTTCCCAATAGCAAGACACCAATTCAGCCAGATTTCTGACACTGCATAATAAAGAGCGCCTTTCCTCCAGTGTCCAATAATGTTCACCCTTTCCTCCTAAGGCCTCTAAAAGTCCTGTGAACATTCATAGCTATAGCAATATTGTGTTCATGATGAGTATGTACACATGCATGTATGTGTGTATACATACTCTCTAGAGTTACTTGAGCTTTCTCTACTGTTCACTTTTTTCTAAGCCTTTACCAGAACTACCTTTAAGATCTGTGTTTCTGCCAATGAACTCCTGAAGGAAATTTGGGCTCGTATTACGAAAAATGTCAAAATATTTCCAGCTTTTACTTATTATTCATTCCCAAAGCATATTCCTCATTTTGGGGATTAAAGCATCATTCCATTTCCCACTCTAAAATATGTATTAGCTTCCTAGGGTTGCCATAACTAAACAATAGGAATCCATTTTCTAAGGTTGTAGAAGTACAAAAGGAAGGTGTTGGCTCGGTTGCTTCCCTCTATGGGATCTATGGGAGAGTCCTTTGTACACCTGTCCCCTGACTCCTGGTGATAAACCTTTGCTCATAGCATTCCCATCACTGCCTTCTTAGGCCTCCCGTAATTTATTATGATTTCATAGAGTTGATTAATGAAATCTTGATTAATATATCCGCAAAGACCACATTCTCATCTGAAGTTAAATTCTTATGCTTTGGCATATTCTTTTTTTTTTTTTTTTTGGTTTTTCGAGACAGGGTTTCTCTGTGGCTTTGGAGCCTGTCCTGGAACTAGCTCTTGTAGACCAGGCTGGTCTCGAACTTTGGCATATTCTTAAACCCTGTTTGTTTATTACTGCCTCTTCCCCATCTCTCATTCATATTTGTACAAACTAATTTTCAGTGATAAGATTGATCATGCTGGAGTACGTCAAACGTTTCTGTTCAATAAGAAATAAACAAATAGTGCAATGGGAAAACCGTAAAAGCCCCTGTATTCCCTTCACAAAGCACAGTCCTCTTCTGTTTAACTACTGTACTGACTTATGATAATTTTCTTTATGTTTTTTACTACCTATATATCTATCCACCACTAGATAGTATTTCCCCGTGTTTAAACACCCTGTGCTTCAACTAAATCATACATATACTGGATCTTCCTTTTCTGTTTAATATTGTATTTGTGAAATTCATCCACATTACAATTTGGAGCTATAGTAAATTCTTTTTCACTGAAGTATAATATTCCTTTATATAACATTGATTTTTTTTTCTGTTTCACTATAACTGGAAATTTGGATTCTCATTTGGATGAAGCATCAATATCAATCCTGCTATATGATGCTTCTTGTATGGGAGTCCTGGGACATATGGATATGAGTTTCTCAGGGTTTATACCTTGGAATGGAATTGACAAGTAAAGAGTTCACAAATCCTCTTAAGCCTGTATCAAAACTGTACCTCAGGGGCTGTGGTGGTGACACAAGCCTTTAATCCCAGCACTCAGGAGGCAGAGGCAGATGGATCTCTGTGAGTTTGAGGCCAGCCTGGTTTACAAGAGCTAGTTCCAGGACAGCCAGGGCTGTTACACAGAGAAACCCTGTCTCAAAACAAACGAACAAACAAAACTGTACCTCAGCTCAACAGTTTCTTGGGTTTGGCAGATTTTAGTGCTCTCCAATTATCTAAGTGTAACTACAGAAAGGAGGAAGCTAGGGATGCTTGGGTATTATATGTATTGACTATTCTACTTTCAGCTCTCTAGTCATAGGGTATACTTCCTATAAATGTGTACAAATTCTATCCTTGTGGCTATGCATTCATTTGTTGGTATATGTGTTTAAAGTATCCATTCTAATTCCAGATAATCATTTCACTGCCTTTATGATACCTCTTGATAAAATTCTTCATTTTATAGAATAAAATATGTTAATATTTTCTATATGCTTAAGGCTTTCTCTATTTCAGTTAATCAGTTCTGTCTAGTGTGAGTGTAGGAAGGTATTGTTCTTTGTTCTAAAAGTTTATTTTTTGTCCTTCATGCTTAAGTCCTTAATCACCATGGAACTGATTTATGTATA
The DNA here is from genome assembly GCF_950005125.1 of Chionomys nivalis. Classification (NCBI taxonomy): domain Eukaryota; kingdom Metazoa; phylum Chordata; class Mammalia; order Rodentia; family Cricetidae; genus Chionomys; species Chionomys nivalis. The sequence continues at coordinate 95,349,985 of NC_080112.1, forward strand.
CATTATAAAATATAGTTCCAGGTTTTTTCTCCTCAAATTGGTAGTATCTAACCAACACCCAAAGTCTATATATCTCAATGAACTTCTCTACAGTAAGAATATGCATTCTGAAGCTGCGGAGATTCACATGGATTTTATACTTTAACTATCAAATATATGTTACACACCAAAACAAAATTTCTTTAGTGAATGTTTGAGTCTTTTGTCCATTTTTAAATTTATGAGCTATTGGTATTTTTAACATTGTGTACTGAGTTTTTTTTTATGTGTTTTCTGAATACAGATCCTTTATAAGGCCTGACTCTGGTCTGTAGTTTATTTGTTCTTGTGTTCTTAATGGTGTCTTGAAGCACAAATATTTTATATTAATGAAGTTCAGTTTAGAAATTTATTCTGTTATGATTTAAGCTTTTGATATCTTAACTAAGTAATTTTTCTGGAATCAAAGTAAAAATATATAGTCTTTTGTATTTATCTAGAATATCCACTGTCTTGGTTCCTATATTTTTTGCATGGAAATTTGTGTTTTAAGGTCTGATCTAAGTCCTTAATTTTATATGGAGATTTCCAGTTGATTAACACCGTGTCTTGCAAAGACTATTTTTCCATTGAATTTCCTTGTATAATTTTGTTCTTTTGATCCATATGTCTGTCTTTATGTTTCAGATCCCTATTGGATGGACCTTTATAGTGAGCTTGACAAGCATAGTGACTTTTCCCGCTTGTTTCTTCTATCCTAGGTCTTTTGTATCCATGCAGATTTTGGCAACACCCTGTTGGTTTTTTTACAGAAATTGCTGGAATTTAATGGAGATTGGATTGAGTCTGTCACTTAATTTAGAAAATTGCATCATTTTTTAGTATCAGTTTCTTCTAGTCCATGAATCCAGAATGTCTCTTCCTTTATTCAGATTGTCTGCGATTCATCTCATCATTATTTTATATATTGTAGCATACCAAACTTATTATAATAAATTTGTTTCTAAGCATTTTATTCATTTTGACACTCTTGTGAATAGAATTGTTCTGTTTCATTTTCTGATTCTTGTTTGCAAGTGTATAGAAATAAGTTGGGTTTTGTATTGATCTTATATTAGTCTAAAATTATCTAATTAAAGGTTTTATTGTTTTTTGTTAGTATAATGGTTTTATTATGGATAGCTTAGAATTTTTCCACATGGGAAAAAAGCATGTTTCCTATGTATAAAGACAGTTTTACTTATTTTCTAATCTGGAAACTTACTGTTTACTTGTTTTTGCCTTGTATTCTCTAAAACCTTCAATACATTGTTGAGTGAAAGTAGATGAGCTAATGTCTTTGCTTTAATCCCAATCTTCTTTTAGTGTAATATTTTTATTCTTTGAGAACATTATACACTGTTAAGCTGTAGTTTGATCATGTGTATCCTCTACTCCTCATTGCTACCAGATCTATCCTCACCTTTCCACTCCCTCCTTATTCCCTATATTCTCATTTTTTAAAAATAGCCATCAGAGTCCAATTTGTGTTTCTCATATTCACATGGGGTGTAGAGTCTTTCTTTGGAGCATGGTCAGCTTACCAGCGGCCACACCCTTAAAGAAAACTGACAGTCCCTCCCATGGAAGCAATCAGCTGTCAATAGCTCCTCAGAGGTACAGGCCAAGTACCCTCCTGTTCCTGCTCCGTGCTGGCAATGTTGGCTAACTTGATCCTGTGCAGGACTTATGCTAGCACAGCTACTGCGAGTTCCTGAGTGCAACAGTTCTGCCATGTTCAGAGGCCAATCTGTATCATAAAGTAATTGTTTTGTGTGTGTGTGTGTGTGTGCTCATGTGTGTGAAAGGTGCCTTTGGAAACCAGAAAAGGAATCAGATCCCTTTGAGCTGGCCTTACAGATCATTTTGAGCTATCTGACATAGATACTAGAACCAAATGCAACTTCCATGGAAGAGCAGTGCCCTTAACTGCTGAACCGTCTCTCCAGCCTCTTTATTCTCAATATTCAGTCCTAAGATAAAGTTGTTAAAATGGTTCTCAAGATTAGGTGAGCTTTGCTCAGCTTCTAGAAACCACTAACATTCTTTGGCTCATGGTGCCTTCCTCACATTATTCCAACTGCTATATATGTCATCACAATTAATGTTTTTACATTCATGAGAGACATTGGTCTGTGCTTTTATTCTGCTGGCCTTGTTTACTTTTGGTGTTCATGGTACCAATAGAATTTATTGAAAAAGATTCTGTCTTCCTTTAACTTTTTAAGTTTTTGTGCAAGATTGGTTTTCAGTCTTCAAATATTTCATATAATTCACTAATGAATCCAACTGAACCTGGATGTTTCTTTGGGATAGTTAGCTGATTATTGATTCGACCTCCTGTGAAAGGTTTAGTAAATTATTCTCCTTTTGGAATCTGCTTTGACAATTTTATGCCTATGAATTTGTCAATTCATATAAATTTTCTTTCTTGTTGACTTAAAGTTCTTCACAATATTCCTTTATAATCATTTTCATGAGTGGTGATACTTTCTCTTTAGTCCATAATTTTAATCGGTTTTTTTCCTCTCTCCTATTTTCTTGGGCATGTTGTCAAGTGATTTGTCATTTAATTAAATTTTTCAAAGAAACAGCAGACAGACCTGCAGATGGGGCTGTTGGGATCCACTTGGTGTGGTATTTTATGTGCTTAGTGTTAAGTGAGCACCACAGGAAACTCCTGTCCTCAGGAATGGGGTCTTGCACCATCTTATTCTGCTCAGGGTTAGAATAATGTTGATATAAGTAGACTGCTAGCCATTTAGACGGATGCTAAGCTGACTCACATCTGAGTCTCACAGCATCAAGGGTCCACGGAGGCTCAGGCACTTCAGGGCCCATGTATCCGTAATGCATGGCAAAATACAAGTGTGCCACACTGATGTGTATGGACCTAGAAAATTGTAGAGCTCCCATCTGTGAGTGTCGGCCTGCTGTTGGCTGTGGTGCCCAAGGTTAGGGTTTAGTTACTAGAAATGGTTCCTTGGCCACTAAAATTGATTCTAAGGTGAGTCATAGCTGAACCTCAAAGTTGCCAGGACTTGTCCAGTCCAGAAAGTTGAAACTTGGGTATCTCTCATAGGTACACAAGTCTACAGCTGATGTGGGAATGCACTTAGAGGGTGTATCTGAGCTTCGGACTGCTTGGCGCCTTTAGTTTCTACCAAGTGCTGGCTTTCAGCATGATGGTCTTGGCATGGAACTCTGAGAAAAAGCTCTGTTCAGCTTTCATGTCAGTAGGTAGAGTTCAACTGTTTACTGTGCCTCCTGAGGATGGAGGCAGGGTTTTGGGAGTAGCCTCTGCCTCAGAGCCTAATGTCGTTCTCACGACTCAGTACACAGATACTGGCCTAAAGGTAGAAAGAAGCCCTGCACTAGATTTCACTGTGGCAGGCCTAGATTTAATTCTCTATCCAGGCTAATCTTCCTGGAGATGGTGAAGAAATATCTTTTTGCCTTTTTTATAGCTATTCATTATGATGTATTTGTAGCGGGAAATTGCTAAATGTTATCTGCCAACTGGCAACTCTATTTTTATTAATTTTTTTTTGAGATAGGGTCTCATTCTGCAGCCTTGGCTGGTCTGAAACTCAGTATGAAAATTGGGTTGGCCTCAAACTCGCAGAGATCTGCATCTCTCTGATTCCTGAGTGCTAGGATTAAAAATTTGTGCCACCTCACCTGACTCCAACCAGCTTTTTAAATAGTTCCTAGGGTTTTTGCTTTTATTGATCTCTCCTGAGAACCCAGAGTGTTGCCTGGCTCATAGTGGTTATTGAATAAGTATTTTTAAGTATATACTTTAGAATGCTATACAGCTCCCATGGTTCTGTAGCCTCGCTGATATGGTATTGGCTTGATTGTATACTGTCAAACATCAGATATTTTTCTATGGCTCTCACTCCTCATCTGACTTGCTGCATTTCACCAAACTCTAATATGATCAAATACTTTTTATATATCTATTAACTATGTGGCTTTTTTCTCTTTTATGGAGGATCCATCAATCTTGTGCTCATTTTCCTCTTGGTTGCCCATCTCTGTTTCTTACAGATATATGAAACTTTATTGATCCAGCATTCACACTCTGTAATAGTTATCTATGTAGTAAATATCTTATCCTGTGATTTTTTGTGTATTTATGGCTTTTATTTTTATTCATTGGGTACCTTGTGCCATAGCATATGTGTAGAAATCAGACTACAACTTGTAGGGAATTAGTTCTCTCCTTCCCTATGTGGGCCCAAGGTATTGAACACAGGTCACCAGGTTTTGTGGCCTTTATCCACTGAGCCATTTTGTTGACACACTTTATAACACTTTTGAAGAACAGGATTTTTTATTTTAATGAAGCTATATTGGGTGGTCATTTCCTTAATAACTACACCTTTTGTACCCTTTTAAAAATATAGTATTTTTAGTTTTTGAAATTAAAGTATAATTGTATTTTCCCCCTTCCCTTTCCTTCTTCCAGCCCTTCCTAGTATTTCCCTTTTGCTCGCTCTCAAATTTATGACTTCTTTTTCTTGAGTCCACCTTTTGTATCTTAAGATATAAATACTCTTATGCATTGCTGGTAGAAATACAGAAGAGTACAACTCATACAGGGTGAAATTGATATATAAAAATTACATCAGCATTTACTCCGTCTCGGCAATTTCACTTCTTAGAATTTATTTGAAATAAATGTTTGAAAAATATCAAATTTTAAATATATATATTAAACACACACATGGCTAACTTTTAGGGCTTAGTTCAAAATAGCATAAGACTTGATATAAGACCAGTATTTCGGTGTTTGTTAGTAACAGAGTATCTGAATAACTATTGTACAGTGAAGTATTGTATAAAAAGAGTAGTTTTTACATTAATATGGAAGTATTTATGGGATATATTATTAAATCCAAAAAAGAAAGTTTTAGGCCATTATTTATATAGGAGAAAGGTATAACTAATGAATTCCATTTATTATGTATATATATTATATACATATATATATAAAGGAAATACTGGAACTGTAAGTCAAACTTAAGAAGAAATACTGTTTGTGGGGAAGGAAGGGAAAGAAATGAAGGGATCAGAGATGGAATGATACTTCTGTAAAGGTGCTGTATAAATCTTTTCACTTTAGAGCCATATACATGTTTTGCATGATTACAAATGTAATAAAAACTATAATCAAAAAGGAAAGAGGGCTGGGGGTGTAGTCTACAATTGGGTTCTTACTTAGCATGCACTAAGCCCTGGATTCAAACCTTAGGATCACATACACACAAAACTCAAGAAAGAATAAATCCATAAAATTAAAAAAACAACCTGAAGCAAATGATAAACATAGTTGATAGCATAACCACTCAGAGAAAATAATTACTGTAGTGACTTTGAAGTAATACATATCTATTACTAACAATATATAATCTAAGGACTGCAAAAATATAAAGGTATATTCAATCATTTTATTGTTGTTAGACATATTAGTATTGGTTGTGGAATTTTTCAATTCTGTGAATGTGTTGTTAGAGAAAGCTAATAATAAAGCACTTTGGTAGTATTATTAGGATGTGAGGAACTGGTGATAAAGTTCTTGCCTAGAAGGCAAGCAGCCTTGGGTTTGCTCCCCAGGTCTCCCCAAAACAACTGTCCAAACAAAATAAAATAAAAGAGATACAGGTCTAAAACCAGAGTTAAATAGAAACCTTGTCATATTAAATTTGAATTGGAAATGTTCTTAATAAATTTAAGATCAATTTTTCTCCTATAAAATAGCCTAGCTTTGCCTACTATAAAGGCTGAGAAGCAACAATGAACAATAGTAGTTTCCAAGTACTTTTCATTGAAAGGAACCAGGGAACCTTGGGAAAATAGTCAAGGTTCAAGTTAGAAAATGTTCAAGATAAGCTTGGGATAGCTTTCTGTTCCAGAAAATCAGAAAGCAAAATAGGAGCTGGTTTAAAGGACTTCTTATGGGTTCTAAGTGGGACAGTTCTAAGTGGGACCGCAAATAATCACTATATGTATTGAAATGCATATATTCTATAAAAATATGTGATTTCATAATTGTACTGCAGATAACCACTGGTTACCATTAGGTATTTCTAAAGTAATAGTTTCTTATTGTCATAAATAATGAAGAACAGATGAAATCAAGCATTTATGCGCTTTTCTTATATAAACTATAGTCAGGAAAACTAACCGGTTGATGATTAAAACTACAAAAGAAATAATAGAGTCAGGGAAGGCCCATTTTGTAATTTGTATAAGTTAATAGATCTAAACAGTAATCATCAGTCACTATAAAGCCCATTAGGTAAAGGTTTAATGGGAGTACATAATAATTGAGGATGTGACAAACACCACTTAAATTCACAAATTAATTTCAACATTACTAAAAATGTGCAAGTGAACATTATGTACCTTTGGACATGGTACAATAGGAAATATACACTTATATATGAAAATTTTTACATTAAATGTTGAACATGAATCTAATTAAATCTTTACAGAAACAGTCTTTAATATAACTTTCTAAGATATTGTAAATGATCTTTATCTGTTCTGGATAATTTGGTATCTATGAGCAAATATACATACACACTAGGTATTTGAAATGCACCAAATTTGACCCAAATTGATAAAAAAAAGAAGTATATACAAGTGATAAGTGATCAATGACAACTGTATTAGACTAGATTTGACTGTCAAGAAATTTTGAACAAGTTATCATCAAAAACATTTTATTAAATCAATTTGTTCACCAAACAGATAATGGTTATGTAATATCAATAGATGGAGAAGAAAAGTTAATGAAGAAATGGAACAGAAAAATGATTTAAAAGTTGTAATAGCCAAAAACCAATTTAGACCTTGATTAAATAACCAAGTATTTAAAAAGTCACTGAAATAATCAGTCATTCAAATATAAATTTGGAATTAAGTGATACTTAAGAATTACTAAGTTAATGACTATGAAATGTCATTCTGGTACTATTCATATGTCCTTGTGAGTTAGAGGTATGTATACTTGGATGAGCTTGAGGTTTCTGGGTACCTTCCTTACTTTGACCTTGTGCAAGATGCAGTTTTAAGATCCATGCACACTTAGATGTACATGCATCTGCATGTGTGTGCCTGCGCACACATACACACACACACTTGCTACATGTTATAAAAACCTTTCCTAAACTAGGTTCTGTATCTGAGATCCAGAGTTTATTTTTTATTAACTTTTAAAAGGTTGTACTGGGGAGGCTTTGTAGAACTTCCATATCTCTTTGTCTTGATCCAGATGAACCCCCAAAGAAGAACAAAGGTGATCCCATGAACAACCTGGAAAGTTTTTACCACGAGACTATAATGAAAAAGCGTCTTGAAGAGTTCCAACTTATGAGAGGTGAACCCTTTGCTTCCCACTCACTGGTCTCAGCTACGTCAGTGGGTGATAGTGGCACAGCTGAGAACCCATCACTCCTCCAGGACAAGGGAAAGCAGGCAGCACAGGGTAAAGGCCCCAGTCTCCATGTGGCAAAAGTTATTGATTTTCCACCTGAGCAGTGTTGGATTGGGCCTAAGAAGCTGACGCAACCAATAGAATTTATCCCTGAAGATGAGATCCAGAGAAACCGTTTATCAGAGGAGGAGATCCGAAACATCCCTATGTTTTCTTCATATAACCCAGGGGAACCAAACAAGGTATAGGCCAAATCGAGAACACAACATGGGTTGTTCTCACTTTATTTACCTCTACCTAACAGGGCATTTTTAAATTACATTTGATTCTGCCAAAGATTATGACATAGGCATTCTGTTTGTCCTTAGCCATCATTTTCCGCATACTCTTTAAGTAGCCTATTTCCTACCATGTTATGTGTGCCCTTCTTAGGTTCTAAAGTCTCCTCAGAATTTTTAAATAAAAATGAGATTTAGCTCCTACCCACTAAAAGCTCTGAATTATAGGAAAAGTAACCATATATTTCCTAATGATTGACTACCTGGTTGTGGGTTCCATTAAAAGCAAAAATTCCTAAAGCATTCATTTTTGTCCAATTTAAGAAAACAGAGTAAAGAATAATGTTCCCCGTTTTTAAAAACTGGATGGAGGGATACTGAAGTACTTTAACTGCCTTTCTGTTATGTTATTCCTGTTCCAAGGGTAGCTTGACCTTCATTTACTTTTTGTCATGAACTGTTACTAACATGTCAAAGAATAAATAGCCCATGGATAAATTGGGAATATCTGCATACTTAGCTAGCCATGTTTACTAAGACTTAAGTTTCATATTTGCTTAGTTTTAAAAGATAAGTAAAGTATTATGAATGTACCTGAAGAATTTCGTGTATTCTTCATCAATCCCATTCTTTCCAGTTTTAACCACTATTTTGAATTTGCTAGTTCTCTTCCTGGGGACATTTTTATCTATTTACTACATAAATGGTATACAACTATCCCTAACTAATGATAGCTAAATTTACTTTCTTTTACATGATTATATGTGAAAAATATGCATTCAGTAGAACCTATACTCTGAATTTTGAATTTATATTTTTGTCAAACAGGCAATATACATTATGGTGCTATGGTACTTTATTGAGATGCTGGGCAGCCATAATGACCCCACAGCTCACAGTCAGTCAGCTCCATGTCATGAGGAGAAACCATTGACACTCTGGAGTACCAGGTTGCTAAAGTGCAGTGTTCCATAGATTATATATATTAAGTACATTTCTAAGGATATTATCAACTTACAAAGGATTTATCAAAATATAACCCTATCTTAACCCCAGGTACTTCTTAGCTATCCATAAATATTTATAGATATCCATAGATACAGTTTTATACAGTTTAAAACTGTTACTATTTTTACTCAATATACCCAATATTTTAAAATTGTATTTCTAATGATACAAGGAACAATTTAGTAATCCACAATAGAAATCTGATATAATTAATTTTCCATTTTTAAAATTTATTTTCCCCCATTACTTTACTGCTACAGATAAATTTGTATCAAGCATTGTTATGTATATTGTCGGTTTTCCACAGTACTAGAAATTGAACCTAACATCTTGGGAATACTAGACAAATTCTTTGCCCTTGAGCTATTTCCATAGACTTCTTTTTCACTTAATGTTGAGACAGAATTTCACTAATTGCATGGGCTATCCTTGAACTCAATCTGTAGTCCAAGTAATCATGAACTTGTGATCTCCCTGTCTTGGCCTCCTAAATAATTGAGATTCTAGACATAAATCACCAGGCCTGGCTTGTACACATCATGTACAAACATTCCTCCTAGACAATATTTTTCAAGCTTAAGTTATGATTCATAGGTTACACCAGCAAGGCTTTATTTTTAAGGAAATGAATAGAAGAATAGAATAGAATAGTAGATCAAAGTGTATCCCATACAGTTGTATTCCCTACAGTTAAGCACTGTTTCTTAAAAGTTATATTTTTTGTTCATGCAAAGTGTGAGAGAGTAAGAAAAAGGACTAGTATATATGGGCTATAGTGTTTAATGTAGTTCTTCCTGTAGATCTCAGGCAGAATATTGAGCAATATATCCTTCTCTTGTATTTCTCACATTTTAGTGTACATAAAAAGCACCTGAAGAAGTTATTAAAACAGGTTGCTAGCCTTCACCACCAGGTTTTTGACTTAGCGGATCTGGAAAAGGGTATGAAAATTTGCATTTCCAGTGTGTTCCCAGGAAATCCTAACAGTTTTGGTCTAAGAATGGAATTTCTTGGTTGCATACCATGGAATGAAATTACTGATACAGGATATCCATATCTTCCACTTGTACCAAGCAATATTTCAGAAATTCCCTTCACATCTTTGACAAAACTCTCTATTAGACTTTTAACTTTACTTAAGAGTTCGGAAAGGTAATTTATTTTTAAATTTTCATATTCCTATTTTCCAGTAAAAATGTACATGTATTTTTATGTTAATTATTCCTTCTACTCTCTTGAGTTAGCTTTCTGTTCCTTTGCCCATAATTTGATATGTTTGCCTTCTTATTTTTAATGATTACTTTTCATTTTTTAAAGATTTCTTTTTATTGTGTGTGTGTCACATGTGTGAGAACAAGAACAAAGAAGAGAGTTATTTGGACTACTAATTTCTGAGTATTTTCTGAAATTAATGGCAGACTAGTAACCATACATTCATGAGAATATTAGCAAGATAAATATCAAAAACTACATCTAAGCTAACATATTCAAACTATAGAAAGGCAAAAAGAATGAATGCTTTATATAGGATCAAAGAGAATTACATCAGACGTATCACAAGGCAACACAAGCAAGAAGAGAATGGAATGAAATATTTATGTTTAGAGAGAAAAAAATCCCACCCGCCCAGAAGTCTATCCAGAAGACATCCTTTTGATACAGACGAAGCAAACTAACAGTTCTTGGACAAACAAGATATAGAGAATTTGTCACCATAAAATTATTCTCTTGGGCTAGAAAGATGGCTCAGCGGTTAAGAGCTCTGACTGCTCATCTAGAGGTCATGAGTTCAATTCCCAGCAATTACATGGTGACTCACCACCACCTGTAATGAGATCTGGCGCCCTCTTCTGGTCTGCAGGCATACATGCAAACAGAACACTGTATACATAATAAGTAAATAAAAAAATTATTCTCCTAAATCTAGGAAAATTAGATAGCTTAATAATTCAGATTTATGTAAAGGAAGAACATAGAGGAAAGAATACATGTAGATAAAATAATGTGATTTTTTTATTCTGTAAAACAGAAGCAGAGAGAATACATTTTGTGAGATGACACTTAGGTTATTCCAGAAACCAGTTAAAAATATTACAATAAAAGAAAATTACAACCTCCTGTTTTGTGCATAGAGGCAAAAGTCCTAAATCAAAGCATTTTGAGTGTCATAATGAAATCTATTATTATATATAGAAACCTCAAAATTAGGTCCACAGAAATTACTGAATTGAATTTTTACAAAGCAAATTCAATGCAGAAATGATAATCTTTTCTATACAAATGATACTAGAACAACTGGCTATCCAAATTCAAAACTAGACACAAACCTTTCCTCCATCATAAAAAAATTAAAAATATGTGATAGGCCCATGCATAAAACAATAAATGTTCCAAAATATTTAGAAGAAAACGGGCATAAAATCTAAGTGGCCTTATCTTTGCTGTATTTTTCATCAAAAACACAATTTATATTAAAAATGATAAATTATACTTTGTTCAAATTGCAAATTTTTCTGTGAAAGACATGTTAGAAATATACAGAAGATATACCGTAGATTGAAAGACATATTTCACAGCACATGCATATCTAACAAAGGACTTACATCTACAATATACAAAGAACTCCTAAAACTTGACAGTAGTAAATGAACAACTCAATTTAAAAAATGGTCAAAGTATAAAACTAGATGGCTCATCAAAGAAGATTCATCAAGGAATTGCAAATGAAATAATGAGATGTTATTAAGCATGCACTAAAATTAATGACAAAACTGATTGTGTATATATATATATATACATATATACATACATATATAAGGGCATGTGAATGTTTGCAATGACTTTATTCATTATTGCCAAAAACTAGAACCAATCAAAATGTCCTCCAAATGGATGCATTTGGCCGATGGATGCAATGAAATGTAATTTAGCAACAAAAATAATTGAGCTATCAAACCATATAAAGACATAAACAAACTTTAGGTGCATTTAATAAACAAAAGATGGTACTATGTAAATAAAGCATTTTATTATTTTGTAATCTGGAAAACTCAGAATGACAGAGGCATCAAAACAATAGTTAATTATCAAAAGTTGGGTGAAAGGAGAGAAAAAGTGAAGCTTAAAGCATTTTTAGGTGAATAAAATAATTCTATGTGATAATGAAATGGTGAAGGCAAGGTGTACGTTCAAGAGACTATATAAAACTACACAGTACAAAGAGACTCTGAATGTGCACAAGTATTTAAAAGTCGTTTCAGAGATTAGAAAATTTCAGAAAAGAGTAAATACTATGATAAGAGTATATAAAACAGTAAAAAGTGTATATAAATCACTAAAAAGATAGGAGGTAAGGTACTGACCTAACTAGCTTTGAAAATGTGTAATCTGCGAGACTAGCAGCAAATGGGAACTGTACATAAACACCACACCTGGGTTGCCAAGGTTGTGTCTCCTGGTTAACAATGCTGATACTGCAGTGCACACATCTTTAAGTAAATGGTTGGCAGATAGTAGGCGTAGGTTTTCACAGTTGGAATTTGGAGATAAATAAAGGGAGAAAATTAAAATGATCCATGCGGTAGTAGCTTAAATTTGGGAGCATCACTGTGGATTCATATATAACTTAATCCAGACACACGTAGTTTACATGTAGTAGAAATATTTATCTGCATTTATACCCAGGTTAGTATTAGCTTGGCAAACCCCCAATGAATCAAACTTGCCCTTGCTCAGGATGGATTACTTCTAATACCATTTTCTGCCAAATGTAACAAGAGATCTTCAGAGAAATAAATGGCTGGTCTTATTACTTAGGCAGGAAATGCACAAGATTAGCCTTTAGTACTTTTGTACCCAAAGGTAAAATAGCAGCATAAAACACAGGAACTGATGGATAACTCCAATAATCAAAGCTAGAACTCTCTGCAACAAACTAAGCAACTTTAACTTTCAATAATGATTCAAAATATAGACTACCCTTATCTTGTACAGATTCTGAGAATTAAAAACATGAGGAAGGAAGTAGAGAAGAGATAAATCTTAGGAACATAATTCCCTGCTGCTTGGTTATGAGTGGCTTGTGTTGACCTGTTTCCCAAGAGTACTGTGGAAAGGAAGACAAGCAGTTAATGGAGGAAGCTGACCAGCACTCCCTCAGGCAGGAAATGAAAGCAAATATCAGCAGTCACAAATCAGTGTTGTTAGCATTTCTGCTGTATACAGTGTGACCAAAACTGAACTCTGCCAGTGTAGTTTTCTTCCCAATAACTCATCATCACTCTAGTCTAACATCAAGAAAAACAACAGGTAAAACCCAGTAATGGGCTATTTTATAAAAACCAAATCTGACCAGTATTACTACAATTTTCATAATCATGAATAATAAGGAAAATCTGAAAAATTGTCAAGAGGAGCTTAAAGATACATGACAGCTACATGAAAGGTAGTAGTCTAGATGGTGTCTTAAACAGAAATGTAAATAAAGAATGGACTCTTGTTAATAATGTAACAGCACTAGTTTATTAATAAAATGAATATAACATAAATGTAAGATATTTATTAAGTCAGAAACTGGATATGAAGCATAAGGATATTATACTTAAGCTCGGAAAAGATCAAATCAAATTTGTAAGGCTTTTTAAAAGTTACAAATAAATTCAGAGAGTATAAACTATATAAAGTTCAAAATATGCAATCAAAACTAAATATCACACGGTGCTAGCAGAAGGTTCTGTTTTTCTGTTTCACAATCATGCTTGTCTTATTTTAGGGCCTCCCAATATCTGTATGTCTATGTATGCATGTGCTATAAATGCATATGTATGTTTTAGATACACACATAGATATATTGGTACATATAAGTATGTGTGTATACTTTTGCAGCAGAGAACATAGAACCAAGAAAGGACTAAGACAACCTCTTGACCAGAAGTTCTTTCTTTAAAAACAAACAAACAAAAAAACCACAACAACAACCAAAAAAACCTTTTAATCATGTAGCTTGGGAGGTTGCTCAGCAGTTAGGGTACTGGTTTTTTGTTTTGTTTTGTTTTGTTTTCCCAAGAGGACCCAGATTTGATTCCCAGCATCTGCCTGATGAACAGTTTGCAACTCCAATTCCAGGGGCTCTTCCGCCCTTTCTGGCATCCACAGGCACTGCATGTACATGGCACACAGACTTACATGCAGACAAAACACTCATACACATAATATTTTTAAATACTGAAAAATAAAAAATATATTGATGAGAAGAAACAGTCAGTATGGATCTTTTCTAATTGTAGAGAAAGTTGGGATCTGTTCTCACATACCCCCTTCCCAGTTTTTAAAACCTGTTAAAATGATTTTTATTGAAAATAATCTTTTTCATATAAGATATTTTGATCACACTTTTTCCTCTCTCATGTCCTCCCAGATCATCCCCACCCATCCAACTCCACGACCTCTCTCTCTCTCTCTCTCTCTCTCTCTCTGAAACAAACAGGCAAATAAACCAAAGGAAAAGATAAGGCACAAAAACATGCACACACAGACACATACATCATACACAAAAAATAAAACCCATAAAAACACAAAATCAGAAACCACAGTATATAAGCAAAAGACCAGTAAGATTTTTTTTAAATGCCCAAACAAAGCAATGTGGGACAAAAAATTAAAAGTACCATTGCATTTGTTTTGTGTTGGCGGTCTCCTGCTATGTATTGGTCTTAATCTTAAATTTTACACTGCTTTCTAAGGTTAAGTGGTAAAGATTCCACTATTTAGTAACTTTAATGATGTTTAATGTATTTCTCCATATATTTCAGTGACTATATCAGTCATTTCCTGACTGTTGTCTTTTCTGTTCTAGTGTGAATTCTTTCCTAATTTTTAAAGCAAAAACTTTGTTAAATTACTTTTCCCTCTTTCATCCTTTTTGTATTGTTGTTAAATAATACATTGGATCTACCTTCCTAGGGGAAATATAAGTACCCAAAGCAGTATTGTTGGCTTCAGCATGATGTTGTATTGCAGGTTTGTAGGGATTTCTCATCTTCCATGACTCAAGCAACTTCCTCAGTTTTCCCTTACAGTAACTTACCATCATTATACTTTTAGCTTCAATGAGCTGGACTATTTTAAAATGCTTTGTCTAAGTAAAATAATATAATATTTGTCCTCCTGTTACCTAGTATATACTCCTAAAAGTTTATGTGTCATAGCATTTGATAGTGTTAATGGAAAGCAAAAAAAAAACCTCAACTTTTACCTTAAAAAGAATAAGAGATAGTTTATTCTTGAGCCAAATATCAGTGACTATGACCTGGTAATGCAAATTTAGATTACCCACAGTCCATGCTGCAAGATGGTAACAGTTTCATGACTTTTTATAGTAACAGAAGAACAAAGAAAATCATAAATCAAGGTACTTGCAAGTACATTGGTGGAAACATCAGGTAGGTGGGTTACAGCCAAGTGGAGAAATCTCTGCTATAGGCCTCATATGCTTCCTGATTATATTCTTAGCATTTGGGTAGATGGAAGCTAGTGATCTGTTAATACATTTCACAAGATTTCACTTGTCAATGACAAGCATGTTGGGTCAGACCCACGGGGGCAAGGAATAGACATTAAAAAGGGTGGCTAAAGATAGCTCAAGATAATTAATTATAATTAGGCCCTCTGCCTGCATCATCCTAACCTCCCCACAGGCATTGAAGTTCTAGTTAGTTTTTAGAGTTTTATGGGATTCAGCATAATGTATGGTTTCTTTCCAGAAAATCTCATTCACAATAGATTTTTTTCCTTTTAAGGATTAAATACTATTCCAATCTATATATATGCTACCCTCTCTTTCAATAGCATCCTATTACTAATTAATAGAATAGTATCCTGATGGTATTAGTCATAGGTTGTTTTGTTGTTGTTGTTGTTGTTGTTTAATTCTGTTTTCTTCATGGTCTCTGTTTTCTCTCATTTGTTTTTGTTGCCCCTGTTTTCTATCCTCCACATTAGAAGCCTTTCTAATTTGCCCGATAATCCCTATCCTTATTTCTGGCTGTAAAGTTGTTCAGAAGCTCTGAGATCATGGCCTTTGTGTACTTTAAATTCACGGTGATATTTTATAATCCTTGCACTTAGGAGGCTGAAGCAGGAGGTTTGTGAGTCTTAGGCCAGCCTGGGGTATTAATGAGACTTGTCTCCAAATGACAATAACAAAATAGTAATAACACGACCCAGACGATCTGGCTGAATCACTTGTTGAAGAACTCTGCTATTCTAAGTCAGTATTTTTGTCTTTCTTCGGCCTTACTGTCCCTAAAGGAGACTGTCCCCTGTGCTTTCTTGCAAAGGA
The DNA here is from genome assembly GCF_950005125.1 of Chionomys nivalis. Classification (NCBI taxonomy): domain Eukaryota; kingdom Metazoa; phylum Chordata; class Mammalia; order Rodentia; family Cricetidae; genus Chionomys; species Chionomys nivalis. Next base: position 95,366,075 of record NC_080112.1, read on the forward strand.
ACTACCAGTGTTCTGGTAGAGGAATGTTGGCCAGATCATGGGTTTCCCAGTGTTTGGTATGCATTCTTTCAGTCTTGCTTTCAGAAAACACTGCTCTTGACCTCAGCTATACAAGACATTCCACGTTTTCTGACAATTAACCATCAGTATACTACCAGGATTGGTGAGTTTCCCTCAGCCAGTACTATAATTGCAGAGGGGGTAAAGATCTAATGTATTTTACAACAGCTTTCAGCTTCCCATCTTCATTTTAACCCTATCTAATGACATCCATTTCCCGAGCCACCCAAAGCTATCGATTCTTGAAGCATTTATGCATGTGTTTGGGTTTTCCTTTTTGTATATTTATTTAATTTTTAGACAGGATGTCACTGTGTTGCCCAGACTGAACTGTTGTCCCAACTCAACCTTCCTAGTTGGTAGAACTATAGACTATAGGTTTTTATCACTGTGCCAACTTTTAAAACTTGTGTGTGTGTCGTATGTGTGAGGATTATGTGTATGTGTGCATACACACACATAGAGGCCAGAGGTCAATGTCACATGTCTTCCTCTAGTTCTCTCCATCTTACTTTTTGCAATAGGGTCTCATTGAGTTTAGAAATTATCAACTAGCTAGACTAGTTTGGGGATCCACCCAGCTTTTTACATGGGTACCAGGGATTTAAAATCAGGTCCACATGTTTGTGCACACTTGTATCCACTGAGCCACCTCCCTAACCCACATACGACTTTTGGAGACTTTTAAAGAAGATTAAATGTCTTCTTGATTTTTTGCCCTAAGGCTTTGCTAGTGAGCTTTTTTAGTGTGCTTTATTCCTACTCATTCATTTTTATATCTTCCAGAACTTTGTTGCTATTACTTTGAGTTCTTTCTGTCCTGTTGGTTTCAGGCCTTTAGTTTTAGAGTTTAACATGGAGAGAATAACAGATAAATGTTCAGTCTCCCATCGGAGAGTAATTCAAGTCATAATGCAAGAGTTGCTTTCTTTCTGTGATATTTTTGTCACTTTTCAATTTGTATTAGGTGCTATACCTGAAGAACCTTAGTCCTCGGGTGAAAGAAAGGGACCTTATCTCATTATTCGCTCGCTTCCAGGAGAAAAAAGGACCACCCATTCAGTTCCAAATAATGACTGGACGCATGAGAGGGCAGGCTTTCATCACCTTTCCCAGTAAGTAGCTTCATCTAGATAATCACTCCAATGCACCATCAGTTCACGCGAGGCTAACATATTACCTTGATGAGTTAGATATAGTCTTAGCACATAGAAGGGGGCCAGTTAGGAAAATACATTTCCAGTATTCCTAGATCCTCCTTGCTCTACTTACTTCCTCTTTATCGATATTGTATAACCACCTTACCCCGGTGTCCTCTATTTCCCAACTTTTGACATTTCCTTTCTACCCTACCAATATTTATTTTCTTTATATTGATAGTACTGTTTCTACTCTATAACAGAATTATTCATAGTTAATATGTTTGCATTGTTATCAGAAGACATATACTCATGTCCTATTCCTTTAGGACTAAGTGATTGTAAGCTCATTAATTCATTACCAATTCATAATTATTGAAAGATGATACCTTCTTCCAAATATCACTTGCATGTTAGTGCATGGCTTGTGTTCTAATCTAAGTGCAAGAATAATATAGTAATTTTTATTTCAATAATAAATTGGCCAGTATGTTTTTTGTGGAAAGACACTAGATAGGATCTGTTCCTTTCATTGTCCCTAACTTGACATTTTGACACTTGGCTAATTTTTATGTGGGCAAGTGATTTTACACATTAAAAATGCTGATCTCCTTTCCGTTGCTTTCATATAACCTTGTACTATTTTTTCTGTCTCATTGAAGGTTTGTAGATTCTTTGTAGCATTGGTTTTTAATCTTTTGAAGTGAGAATTCCTATTAAATTTTTAAAAATTTCAAGGATTTTCATAGAATATATATAACCTACTAATTGAAAGACTCATAATACAAAGGCTTTATATTAATTTGTGTACATGTTTATATAGTGTGTGTGTGCATATGCACATGTATAGGCATATATGTAGAGGCCAGAAGCTAACCTATAAGATCTTCCCTAGTTGCTCTTCCACCTTAATTTTCTCACTGAACTGAAAGCTCATTGATATGGCTAGGCTGGCAGGCCAGTGAGCTACAAGGGACTACCTCCCGAGTTTTAGGGTTGCTGATACATGCTTCCATACCTGGAGTTTTATATGAGTACCAGGGACCCAAACTCAAGTCCTCATGCTTACATGGCAAGCATTTTGCTACCAGAGCCATGTCCCCAGTCCCAGTTTTACACTTCTTAATTTGTGGCTATTTTACTAATCCTAACAGCTATAGTACACACTTGACAATTTGTGGGATGTCTCAAACAAAATGATCTCAGTATTGTCTGCTTATAATTCCACAGACTCTTGTCCGTAGTCTACCCCTCCTTATTTCTTACATATAGTCTCTGAGACCCATATGTTAAATATTCCTGCTATGCACTATATATTCTCATACACAAATTTTCTGTATATCGTAAGAGAAATTCATTATCCCAATAAGGAGTCCCACAACCACTTTCCCTCTAAAAGAAAAAAGTAACTAAGTATGTTCAATAATGTAATAACTTCTTTTATTTGTGTAGCAATTTTGAAAAATTTGTTTGCATATCCATAATCTATCTAGAGGCATGTTTACAATTATGTTTAACTTATATTTCTTCAGTTCACTCCCTATGTATCTTTATTTCTTCTATATATTTGAATCAAATATACATTTTGAAGGTCTTTTGTCATTATTATTACTACCCATTAATTTAATCTTGTTGACTTACACAAATTGGGACTTATAGGCATGACAAAAATATTTAACATCATGATTTTATAGCAAACCAATCTGAATTAAATTTGTAATAATAATTGAGTGATTAAGCGCTATATAATTTGATGCATTTTTCTTATTTTTTTTCCAGATAAAGACATAGCATGGCAAGCATTGCATCAAATAAATGGATATAAACTTCATGGGAAAATATTGGTGATAGAGTTTGGAAAGAACAAACAGCAACAGCCAGCTGTCCAGGGTGCTTCCCTTATAACATCTGCTACAGATAACAGTGCAGAAATCAGTGGTAGCTAGAATACATATCAACACACATACATACACATTTGGATATATGTATGTGTATAAACACACTCATATCTTTCTTTTATCGTAATCTAAAATCTAGGATATGTATATACATAGAAATTTGTTTTTAAAATGAAGAGGAAATATTAGAAAGACAGTAATTAGGACAATGGCTTTCCGCATTTAAAGAGAATTGTTAGAAAAATTTTCCATAATTAAATACTGTATAATCTAGAAAATGACAATATAAAATTGACACTATCCTGAGTATTAAAGATAATAATCATGCACTATATAGGACAGAAAGTACCCTGAGCATTAAGATCATAGAAAACCTTTAATTCTCAGGGTAAGTTACATCATTGTTCCTGAAGATTCTTTAATATTTTTGCAGTCTTCAATGTTTAGTCCTAGAGATAATACTTTTTCTGAGACTGTTTCCTGTATACAAAGATTTGAAACTAATTCAATGTTAAAATATTTATTTACTAGAACTCATTGTGTTTTGTCAGAACTTTGAACAGTTATAGTAGGTAGATTCATGAGTTGATCAACATATTTAATGATTGTTTACACTAAGTTTTCACAGTCCTTGAAAAGATATATATTATATATATATATATATATATTATATATATATATACATATAATGCTGGCTTCTTTTAAGCCAAAATATTGGTAATTTCATGATACTATTGAATTCAAAACAATAGACATTAAACATGGAGTAACTGCCTAATACATATTAAACTTTAGGTATATGAACTTTCAAGAGGGAACAAACTAGCAGAGAATACTAAAGGGACAGGAAAGAAAGTTCTATACTTTAGAAGAAATGCATCCTGCCTCAAACCCCTAGTGATTTGTTTATAGTTGTTGAAGAATAGAAACACAATATAGTATAGACTAGGTAGTACCAGCTTTGGAGTCAGACCTGTGATCCTCATAGTCACATGTTTACCAACTTAACTTCAAAAGCCACTTAATCTGAGCCTCATTGATCTCATCTATACAGTAGAGTAATATTGCTCCTTACCTCACCTAGTAAGGGTTAAATGAGATTATACCATCCAAGGGAAAAAATGAAGGAAATGTAGGCAACTCCATTAAGCACATCAAACAATATATAATAAGAATTCCATTTGAAAAGGGAGAAAGGTGCATAAATACCGCAAGACAGCCAGGTGGTGGTGCCGCACGCCTTTAATCCCAGCACTCGGGAGGCAGAGGCAGGTGGATCTCTGTGAGTTCAAGGCCAGCCTGGTCTACAAAGTGAGTTGCAGGACAGCCAGGACTGTTATACATAAAAACCCTGTCTCAAAAAAAAAATATATACTGCAAGAGGACCATGGCTTAGTGAGTAAAGACACTCACCACCAAGCATGAAGACCTGAGTTCAAACCCTAGGACCTACATGAGAGAAGGAGAGAAACAATTCCAGTAAGTTATCTCTGATTTCCGGAAATATGCTATGGCAAGTGTGCTCCCACATACATACATACAAAATTACACATAAATATTAAAAAAATCTTCAGAAATAGCGGCTACAAATATTTCAAATTGAGTGACAAAGATAGATCTAACCATTGCAAAAGCCATGCAATAAAATACTGAAAATTCAAGAGACAGAGAAAATCATGAAAATAACCCAAGAAAACTGAAATATTATTTGTCATGGGTCTCTAGATTACCAACTAACTTCTTATCAAAAATGGGTATTTCTGATAAATGGCACATTCTTGTATTTACAGCTATTCAGGAGGCCGAGGCGGGGGGAATCAGTGGATCCTGATTCAAAACCAGCCTGTGTAAAGAGAAGTGAAATCCTGTTTCAAAAACGAAAACCAAGAAAAAGTGACATAGTTAAGATCTCAGAAACAGTGGAGGTGGCCATGAAAGGTAAAATACCTCCCATATACTTTTTAAAAGCTGGAGAATTTGTTGCCAGAAGATCACACAAGACGTGCAAGAGGACCGTTGTCAAGCTGAAAAGCAAGTGACCTTAGAGAAAAATTTAAATCTATACATAAAACAGATAAACGTGATTGTGTGTGACTATAAAAGACAACCTTGAATACTTTTTCCTTTATCTGTTAACGAATTTATTTACTTATTTTTGGTTTTTGGAGACAGCATTTCTCTCTGTAGTCCTGATTGTCCTGGAACTTGCTGTATAGATCAGACTGGGTTCAAACTCAGAGGTCCACCTGCCTCTGCCTCCCAAGTGCTAAGATTTTGTTAACTAATGTTTAAAAGTTGTATTAAGTTGTATATAGTTGCATTGTATCTCTTATAACAAAAAAGTCAATGTATTTGCCAGTAACAGACAAAGATCAGAAATAATGCTTATTTTACTAAAAAATAGCAGAAATCCATAAGAACAAATAAAACAAAGGAATAAAAATATGGCTAATTTTATAAAACAGTAAATAATTCAGCATCTTGAAAACTACCATCATTGTTTTAAGTGATAACCTTAATATATTGCTAAGCCTGTAACATATAGAAATAGCTAGCATGCCCCAAATTCAGAGGAAAGGGGAACAAAAATATCAACTAGAGATAAAGATCTGTATTTTTTGTTAAAACGGTCAATGGTTTAAGATGTAAAAATTTTAATTACATATTTTCATAACAACAGAGACCCAAAATAACCTGAAACAGGGCAGGAAAGTAAAGAATGGAGAAATCGACAAGTCTCTGAAAAGCTGAAATACTCAGTGTTTCCTTTCTACTGAAAGTAGTGCTACACAAGTGATAAAGAGAATACTCCAACACTGTGAACTGAATAGATTGAAAAGCAGCTATAGAACATTCTACCCTACAACACTAGAAGATAGATCATTATCCCATGCCTATGAAACGTCTTCAGGCTAGATCATGAGCTAAACCACAAAACAGGCCTTAAAAAATCCAGATAGACTGATGTGATGTAAAGCATGTCCTCTGACCACCTGGAAAGAGGTTAGAAATCAGTAACAAGAAATTGGGAAACTCAAATGTGGAAATTAGTCACACTTAAGTAGAAAGTAAGTCAATAAAGAAACACAGAAGGAGGGCTGGAGAAATGGCTCTGTGGTAAGAGTGCTTGCCTGCTCTTATAGAGGCCTGAGTTTGAGTCTGAGTACCCACATCAGGTGGCTCATAGCTACCTTTGTCTATGTAGAAAATGTTTAGAGATAAGCCTCTTTAAAGAGAAAAAAGATCATTTAGCAGTAATTCAGTTTATATCTTAAGCTGTAGGAAAAGAATAGCAAACTATACCTAAAACAAAAAAGCATACAAGATAAATAAGAGAATAAAATACAATTAAGAAAAGGCAATTAATCTAAGCAAGAAACTGGCAAACCTTTTACTAGATATCACAGGAAAAGGTAGACTAATTATTAGAACGAGGAAGGAGGGGGTAGTGCTACTGATCTTTGGGAAATAGAAGGTATATGATGCAATAGTGTTATACTTGTGTGTCGATAAATTGACCTACCCAAAATGAACAAATTTCTAGAAAGATAAGTGCCAACAACAAAATAAAGGAAGTCAGAATAGGCATAATAACTAATAAGAGAGATACCCTCAAAGAAAAGTCCAGACTTAAATTGCATTTTATTTACATTCTGCTAAATGTTTAATGAAACAGTAATCCAATTTCTTCACAAGCTGTTTTTTTTGTTTTTGTTTTTAAGGGAACTCTTCTGAGATACACTACTACAACATGGAAGAACCCTGAGAATATGTTCAGTGAAAGAAGCCAGTCACTGCTGAAGGAAAATTGTAGGACTCGATGTAGATGAAGTATCCAGAATTGGTCACACACACACACACACACACACACACACACACACACACACACAGAGATAAAGGGTAGGTAGGGATTACTAGAGTGGATTGGAATTCATTGCAAGTAGATGAAAATGTTCATAAATTTTATTAATACTTGTATAGCGATGAATATACCAAGTGGATGAATTTTGTGGCATATGAATCTCAGTGAAACTCACAAAAATAGGAACTTGGACATTATCCAAATGTCCATCTGTCAACACAAATGACTTATGGCACATCCATTTAGTGGGATACTATGAAGCCATTAAAACAGTGGACTCGATCTATGAATATATTGTGACTTGTACCAAGTTTTTATATTAAGTTATAAACTAAGATGTATGTATGTATGAGATGTATGTATAATAAGGATACACTTTTAAGCAAATAGTTCATGTGTATAGTTTGTAGAGATAATTTCAAAATCAATGTAGGAAAGAAATAAGGAATGTGTATACCAAGCTGTAAACCTTCTGGAAGTGGGACTGTACAAGCTGAAAAGACACCTTCACCTTGTGTTGTGGTTTGGAGTGGTTTTTACCTTTTTCAATATTTTTTAAATTAAAATAATTTTTAAATATTCTTACAAACACTTGGCTTTTAGAATATTTGTCAGAGCCACTCTGAGGATTTCTGACTTCACTCAGGACAAACTTCTATTCATTTGCTATATTGCTCACATGATTAACGCTTCAATTTTTGATAACGTGTAAGGGATGAGAAGTGAAGAACCCTGGTTACAGCTTCTTGCACAGTTACCCAGGGATGTACTTCTCAGCCAGGATTCCCAGAAGGGACTCCTTCGTTCGTCTTAGGTGGAAAACCTTACCTCCTCCTTTCTAGACCTACAGACCACATACAAATGGAGAAAACTAAAATCGAGGATACCTTTCAACTGGTGCAGAGATACAGAAACTGGTGTATCCAGATGATAAAATTCTACTCAGCAATAAAAACTAAGGAACCATATATGCAACAACTTGAATAAATCTTAAATGTGTTTTGCTAAGTAGAAGAAGCCAGACTCAAATGGCTGCTTACTGTTATATTTCATTTGTGTGTTTTCTGGAAAAGGTGAAGCAATAAGGCAGATACCAAGTGTTGGCACAAGGGATTTTTTTAGTAATGGGAACTTTATGTTGTTTATAGTTAAAATGTGTATGTGTTTGTTAAACTCAGAGAATTATACACCAAAAGAATGAATCTTAATGTGTGATTTTTTTTAAAAAATAAAAGTAATTTTAATGAAACAAAGATCTGCAAAGACAATCATTTCCATTAACTATTGTAAGCATTGTGTGATCTCTGATTGCTACAGAAAACCCAAAGTCACTTTATTTCCTTTTTGTTTCTATTAGGTGAGCCGAAGCCACTAAATCCAAATCTCTTTATTACTTACTTTTCTATTGCTGTGATAAACACTATAGCCAAGGTAATTTATAGAAGGAAGGGTCTATTTGGGTCTTACAGTTCAGAAAGGAGTCCATCACTGTTGTGGCAGGAAGCATGGCGAAGGCATAACACTGAAACAGCTGAGAGCTCACATACTGATCCGCAGACAGGAAGCAAAGAGGCACACTGGGAATGGTGCAAGTCTTTTGAAACCTCAAAGCCTATTCCTAGTGCAGCAGTCTTCCTATAAGGCCACACTTTCTGATCCTTCCCTAACAACTAATCCTTCCTTGAACCAACTAGGGATCAAGTATCCAAACATATGAGCCTATGGGGCCAATCTCATTCAAACCACCACAATCTCTATAGCTGGAGATACAACTCATTAGTATTACACTTTGTTTAGCATGCATGAGGCCCTAGGTTCAACCCCCAGTGCTACCTAAAACTAAAAATGTAAAAATCTGACCCAGATAGAGTAGCGTATGCACTCAGGACCAAACAACAGGAAGCTTACTGACAAAGACTAAGCTGAGCTATGCAGTGAGTTCCAAGCCAGCCTATGCTACAAGTAAGAACTTTTTAAAAAAATCTGTATATGTATATATAATTTTGCCATTAAAAAACTAAGAAATCTATTTGTTGCTCCAAGTGCTAATATCCTTCACATACAATATTGATTTTAGTAAGAGTCACTGAATAGTACCACATGTTTGGTCTACTAGATTTTGATTTTTCTCCTATATTCCCTGCAGCATTGCCACATAGTACCAAAGTTAATGTGTGCCTCCACTTTGTGGGCTGGTGCCTCTTTAGCAGCACTCTTTGTACCCTCTGGAGCCAGTTAAGATGAGGCTTACTTAAACATGAGTGCCGCGATGAGCTGATAGCTGAGGTGACTAGTAAAAGAACAGGTGTAGTGCAGACACCCTGGACAAAGGATCAGATCACATCCCTGCTATGATACGGGCAGAGTGGAGTAGAGCAGTGGTTCTTAACCTTCCTAATGCTGCAGTACCTTAATATAGTTCCTCCTGTTGTGGTGACCCCCAAACAAAGTTATTTTGATGCTACTTCATAACTAATTTTGCTGTTGTCATGAACCAGAATATAAATATCTCATATGCAGGATATCTGATATGTGACCCCCAATGGGTTCATGACCCACAGGTTGAGAATCTCTGGAGTAGACCGTCAGGAGGTTTCATCACTATTCAGAAGAGGATATAGTTTAAATGTATGTGTCTTGTATTTCCAGGCTTTTCCATCTCATATTTTTGGACCTTGTTGACTGCTGATAACTGTAACCATGAAAACAAACTACTGAGAAGGGAGAGCTTCTGCATTAAGGCAAGCCTTTTGTTTCCCTAACAACAAACATCTGAGATAAACAGTTTAAAGAAAGGTTTATACACACATTTTGGATGGGTGTGTATAGTAAATAAATATGCCAATTTGAGTGTCCACAACATACAGATTTATTTTTTTTCTTTTTTGTTTTTTTTTCTTTTTTTAATTTATTTATTTATTAAAGATTTCTGCCTCCTCCCCACCACCACCTCCCATTTCACTCCCCCTCCCTCAATCAAGTCCCCCTCCCTCATCATCCCAAAGAGCAATCAGGGTTCCCTGCCCTGGGGGAAGTCCAAGGACCACCCACCTCCATCCAGGTCTAGTAAGGTGAGCATCCAATCTGCCTAGGCTCCCATAAAGCCGGTACGTGCAGTAGGATCAAAACCCATTGCCATTGTTCTTGAGTTCTCAGTAGTCCTCATTGTCTGCTATGTCCAGCGAGTCCGGTTTTATCCCATGCTTTTTCAGACCCAGGCCAGCTGGCCTTAGTGAGTTCCCGATAGAACATCCCCATTGTCTCAGTGTGTGGGTGCACCCCTTGCGGTCCTGAGTTTCTTGCTCGTGCTCTCTCTCCTTCTGCTCCTGATTTGGACCTTGAGATTTCAGTCTGGTGCTCCAATGTGGGTCTCTGTCTCTGTCTCCTTTTATCGCCTGATGAAGTTTAATATTCAGGAGGATGCCTATATGTTTTTCTTTGGGTTCACCTTCTTTTTTTTTTTTTTTTTTTTTTTTGGTTTTTCGAGACAGGGTTTCTCTGTAGCTTTGGTGCCCGTCCCGGAACTAGCTCTTGTAGACCAGGCTGGCCTCGAACTCCCAGAGATCCGCCTGCCTCTGCCTCCCGAGTGCTGGGATTAAAGGCGTGCGCCACCACCGCCCGGCATGGGTTCACCTTCTTATTTAGCTTCTCTATTAGTTTGTAATAGCCAGAACCTGGAATCAACCTAGATGCCCTTCAATGGAAGAATGGATAAGAAAGTATGGAATATATACATATTAGAGTACTACTCAGCAGTAAAAAACAATGACTTCTTGAATTTTGCATGCAAATGGACGGAAATAGAAAACACTATCCTGAGTGAGGTAAGCCAGACCCAAAAAGAGGAACATGGGATGTACTCACTCATATTTGGTTTCTAGCCATAAATAAAGGACATTGAGCCTATAATTCGTGATCCTAGAGAAGCTAAATAAGAAGGTGAATCCAAACGTACAGATTTATAAAATCTGCATCATGGAGTGGTGAAAGGATAACCTTCCAGTGTTGGTCCTTGTCTTTCCCTCTTGTTTCAGGCAGGGTCTCTGCCACTGCATTAGTCAGGCTAGGTGGTCTGTGCACTTCAGGTTGTCCTGTCTATGCCTCTCATATTCTTTTAGGGAGATACCTGTGCTACTGCATCCTTAGATTCTAGGGGTCCTGGTCAAGGTTGTCAAGCTTGCAGGACAAGCACTTTTCATCTGCCCAGTTTCTATAAAAGTGTCTTCACTCACCTGACAACAGAATTCCTAGAGAAACTCTATAAGCAATTGGGGTAAGTCAGGTTTTCACAGTGCTTGATGAAAATTATTCAAAACAAGACTAGTCATCAAAGCTATCTTTTGGAAATAAAGAAGAGATAAGACATTTTCAAACAAAAACTGAAAAGTATGCCCACCACACCTGTCCTACAAAAGCTTCAAACTGAGAGATACTAATGGGTAAGAAGAAAACATGGGAAGGTATAAAAAACTCTGATAGGAGTGAATATCAAATCCAGAATGCTCTAATATTATGAGCATGATGCATAAAGCAATCATTTTTAGGATGATGACTCAAAAGCAAATGAATTAAAATAATTACAGTACTTTATTTAAAAACAAAGATGTGAAATCTTTTTACATATCAATTAATATTTACATATAAATTTAAAGTGTGGGAAAGACTGCAGTGTTCACTGTAATTCACAAGATCTAATGAGATCAAGTGAGGTATATGCTAATTGATGTATAGATAAAGAAAATATGGTAAAGGCTGATGAGATGGCTCAATGGATAAAGTACTTGCTGTACACTTGACTTTAATTCCTAGGACCCATGACAAAAGAAGTGACCCCCACAAGTTGTCTCTAACCTCTACACACAAATAGTAGCATGCATGTGCTCCCCATAAAAATTTTAAATGTCAAAATATGCTATCTCATTTCTTTCCTAATGCTGTGACAAAACACTGTAACACCATGACTAAGGGAACTTTTAAAGGAAGCATTTAGGCTGGAGAAGTAGCTAAGTGGTTAAAAGCACACTGGCTGCTCTTCCACAAACCGTGGGTTCAATTCCCAGCACTCACATAGTGGTTCACAACCATCTGTAACTCTAGTTCCAGGAAATCTGATGCCTTCTGGCCACCTTGGACAACAATCACACATGTGATGCAGAAACATCTATGCAGGTAAAGCACTCATACACACAAAATAATAATAAAAGTATCTTTAAAATTAAGCATTAAATTTGACTTATAGCTGCAGAGGGTTAGCAGACAGAACAAAGGCATGGAGGCAAGAACAGTTGAGAGCTCACATCTTACTCCTCAAATAAGAGGCACACTGGGAAATGGGGCAAGTCTCTGGAAACCTCAAAGCTCTCCCCGACTGACACACCTCTTCCAACAATCCTGTCCAAACATTTCTACCATCTAAGGACCAAATTTTGCAATGTATGAGCTCGTAGGGGCCATTTCCATTCAAGTTACCACATATGCAATAGAATATTAATAACATGGAAATAAATTTCTGTTATTTGTGGCAACGTATATGAAAGACATTAAATCATTCAGAGAAAAACAAAATACTTTGCTTTTCTCATTCATATGTGGAAGAGGGAAAGTAGAATAGCAGCCATTAAAGGCTTAGTTTTAGAATGCAAAGACTTTAATTATTTCCCTACCATTACTCTTCAGCATCTAAGTATCGTGTTAGCATATCTTTGGGTTGTATTCATCAAAATGTTTAATTTAAAAAGGTTATTTGGTTTGTTTACTTGAGCATCCTAAAAAATAAAATATTAAATCTTGCCTTGGAGTTAGTACAGAACTTCCAACAATTTCTGAAATGACTTTAAACATATTTCTCCTGGCTTTGCAGTACATATATAGTAAAATGATGTTCTCTGCATTAATCAAAATACCAACCTGCTCTAAAGAGTACTGAATATATACATCCTAAATATTAAATATTCAGACAATATTTAATTCTTTGTGTGAAAATAAGTCCAACCATCTCATCAGTTGCAAATTTCGCTTCACGTGTAAAAATTGTAAAATTATATACATAGCAAAGAATTGTTTTAAAATAAATTATGAATTATGGTCAGTAAATGTTTATTTGTTTATCTATTTTATATATTTACATACTTGGGCCATATAAAACCTCTCAGGTTTATATGAAAAAGAAATTGTAAGTGGAAAAAATGTAAAGAGCCCTATTTTCTAGCTCAGTAGTGTGACTAGTTTATAAACTACTTAGTACAAAATAACACAGAGTTGACACTGGAGGTCTAAAGGTAGAAATGCTATTTTTCTTCCTTTAGTTACTACATATTGTATACATATTACATTATACCACATATTGGAATAATTGTATGTCAATAAAAATGTTTTACATTGAATGGATTGAATCCAATGTATGCTTCTAGTTTACTAATATTGGAGATTTATAACAATATCAAGTTTTTTTCCCCATGACCAATGTATGTCTCCACTGATTTAATTGTCTTTAATAACCACTTCCCACAAATATAATTTTCAGAACAATTTTTATAAAATTGTTTTCAGATACTTTATGTTTAGATGCTATTGTATTTAGATGCTTTTTATATTTATGTGTGTGTGCATGTGTTTAATGTGTCTCTAAGTATGTGTCTCTAACATTTGTTCATGCTCATATGTGTGAATGCATGTAAATACAGCTCAGTGGACGATCCTGGATTATTCCATACCTTCTACCTTATGTGAGACAGGTTCTCTTTGGTGTTTATGATTGCCTAAGACAAGCTAGGTGATCTGCAAGCTTGTGGAGATTTTCCTGTCCCTGTTTCCTTCTCACACACTTAGTAATTTTTATTTATAATATGGTGAGTTATGGATTTAAGATGAACTGAAGAGTCAGAATTTCTACAGCAAGGTTTTGTTTGGGATAATGCTCTTGTACACTGTGGTGTAGGAGGGTCTTCTTTCTATGTGTTAAAGATTTGTCATTTGTATTAGTTTAATAAAACTTTGATTGGCCAGTAGCCAGGCAGGAAGTATAGGTGGGGCAGCCAGAATATGAGATTTCTGGGAAGAGGAAAGACAGAGAGTCAGTCACCAGTCACACACAGAGGAAACAAGATGAGTATGCCTCACTGAGAAAAGATACCAAGCAACATGGCTAAACATAAATAAGAATTATGGGTTAATTTAAGTTGTAAGAGCTAGTTAGTAATAAGCCTGAACCATAGGCCAAACTATATAATTAATATAAGCCTTTGTGTGTTTCTTTGAGACTTAATGGCTGTGGAACTGGTAAGGACAAAAACCTCTGTCTATGAGGATTCTCATGACTGTGGTACAGGATAATTTTGTCCTTAATGTCTGTTTTTTTATAGTTAGAAGTATTCCTAACCTCTCTCTAGTAGATGCCAGTGGCACCTCCCCTTAAGAGTACAAAAAGTACCTTCACACATTGCCAAATGTCCTATGGGGCAGCAAAATTACCCATGGCTCAGAACCATTGATCTAGAACAGTGGTTCTCAACCTGAGGATTATGACACCTTTGGGGCCAAATGATCCTATCAGAGAGGCTGCCAAGACCATCAGAAAACACAGATATTTATATTATGACTCATAACAGTAGCAAAATAACAGTTATGAAGTAGCAACAGAAATAACTTTATGGCTGGGGTCACCACATGAGGACCTATATTAAAGGGTCGGAGCATTAAGAAGGTTGAGAACCACTGCTCTAGAATAACCACTAAAATAATTAAAACACAGTATAAAATGTTAAGACTCAAAGTTGAAGTAGTAAAAATGAAAAACGTAACCCCAACGAAGATGGGATGTTGATGTAAGAACAACAAAAAAATGGACAAAATACCCTAATATAAGACATGAAACTTGAAACTGTTAGAAGAAAATGGGTAAAACACTTGAAGATATAGAAATAGGCAAGGCTTTTCTGGAAGTGATGCCAACAGCATGGGAAATAAGCCCAAGAATTGACATATGGGACTACATGAAATTAAAAATTGCTCCATAGCCAAGAATATAATTCCCAAAGTGAAAAGACAGCTTACAGAATGGGAAAGGATTTTTGCCAACTACATATCAGGTAGGATTATTGTCTGGAATATGTAAAGAACGGTTAAAATCAAACACCAAAGAAAGCAGATCAGTTTATTATTAAATAGGCCAATTAACTGAATGGACAGTTCTCCAAAGAAGAACAATGGCCAATCCATATTTAAAGAAATATTCAACATCTTCAACCTTCAATCAAGGAAATGAAATTTTAAACGTCATTAGGAGCCAGGCAGTGGTGGCACATGCCTTTAATCTCAAAACTCAGGAGGCAGAGGCAGGTAGATTTCTGAGTTCAAGGTCAGCCTGGTCGACAGAGTAGGTTCCAGGACAGCTAGGTCAACACAGGGAAACCTTCTCTCAAAACAAACAAACGAATAAAAAACTTCATTGAGATCCAATCTCATTCCAGTAAGAATGGTTATTAGTTGGTAACAAATGCTGATGAGAATAGAGCAAGGAATAGTCCTTAGATATTGCTTGTGAGAATATAAACAGCCATTATGTAAATAATAAGTATGGACATTTCTTAAAAATTAAAAATAGAACTACCATATGACCCAGCTATATTCTTGGATGTGTACCCAAAAACTCTTAAGTCAGCTTAAAATAGAAATATCTGCATATCTGTTTATTAATGCTCTCTTTCCAATAGACAGCAAATGGAACCAATATAGATGTTCATAAAAAGATGAATACAGAAAGAAAATGTGGTACAGTATACACAGTGTATAAGGTTTGTGTAATATTTGTTTATGCAGAGATGAATTGCCTTGTTTAACTTTGTAAAGATGAGTTGCATTTGTTTATGTAGAAGAATATTTCTTTGACTATGTAAAGATGTGTTGCATTTGTTTAATTATGTAAAGATGTACATAGTTGTTGTTTTACCTTGCCTGCCTAAGGTACCTGATTGGTGTAATAAAAATCTGAAATGCCAATAGCAAAGAAGGAAGACTTTCAGGGCAGGGAGAGTAAGTAGGAGGAGGAATTTAGGCTTGGGAAGACAGAAAAAGTAATGCCAGGGAAACACCAGGGACCAGACAGACAGACAGACATGGAGGAAGCAGGAAAGTAGGACATACAAAATGAAAGAAAGGTAAAAATCCCCAAGGCAAAGTTTACATGAATAGAAACAGGTTAAATTAAGTTAAAAGAGCTAGTGGAATAAGCCTACGCTAAGACTAGGCATTCATAATTAATAAAAGACTCCATGTGTCTTATTTGTGAGCTGGTTGGTGGATCAAAGAAAATACAACTCTCTCTCTCTCTCCCCCTCTGTGTGTGTGTGTGTGTGTGTGTGGTGTGTGTGTGTGTGTGTGTGTATAATGCAAACACGGGTTTGCATCATGAGAGAGAATGAAAAGATCTTTAAGGGCGGAAGAAAGGGTAATGAATGAAATAAATATATTTCACATAAAAGCATAAAGGCAAATTGAGACAGGGAATGAAGTGAACCATCAGGGCAGGCGAGAGCCATGGCAGGTTTACTGATTTCCACTATTCTGATGAAGTTATTTCTGACAGATCTGTGTTGGATGGGTTATTTGTTTATCATTTAATGTTTTCATGGAATTGGTTATTTAGAGCTATCTCTTCTGACATTTCAACAGCTCATATCTGAATGAGTCCTCCTTGATATTTCTTGACTGACTGAATGATAGCTGATGAATTTGTCTGCAAATAATTTTATTTCACACTCATATTGAAAGATAATTGGCATAGGTATAGGTTGCATTTTATTTCTCTTGGTTCTTTAAATACACTGTTCCTCACTCTTGTAGCTTGCATTGTTTTCCATGAAAAATGCACTGCCATGCTTATCTTTGTTCCTTTGGAAGTAATGTGCCTGTGTGTAATGTGATCTCTAGAGGGCTGCTTTTAAGTTTTTTTCATTTATCACTGGTTTTAAGCAGTTAAAGATATGTCTTGGTGTATTTCTCTTCATATTTCATGTGTTTGAGATTCATCGAGCTTTTGAGATTTGTAGATTTATAAATTTGTCATCATATAGTTTCTGTGATTCAACGTTTTTCTGTTCTCGCATTGAGCTCTGTGTTAGGCTGCTTTAAGTTGTCTACATGATACTTGAGAAATTTTTTCACCCATCTTTTTCTGTATTTCAGTAAGGATTCTTCTTTTGCTGCCTTCAAATTTGCTAATCTGTCTGCTGCAATATGTAATCTAGTGTTATTCATATTTAGGGGTATTTTTCATATCAGAAATTTTTTAAATTTTACTTTTAGTCTTCTACATATCATGTTCAAATGCTTCTCTATCTTTTTGGAAAACAGAATAGTTATATGTTTTAATGTTTATACTTAATAATTATCTCATTGGTTTCTTTGTGTATTTTAAATGGTTCATTTTTTTATTTATTTAAACTTTTTTTTCCCAAATTCCCACTCCCTCCCCTCCTCCCACTCTCCTCCCTCTTCCTTCACAGATGCTCCCACCCCACCCCCTCCAATCCTAAGAGAGGGCCATGCACCCCACCCTGTGGAAAGTCCCAGGCCCTTCCTACTACATCTAGGTTAAGCAAGGTTTACATCCATAGGGAATAGGATCCCAAGAAGCCGGTCCATGCAGTAGAGACAAATCCCAGTGTCAATATCAGTGGCCCCACAGTCTGCCCCAACTTTCAACCCTCTTCAAAGGGGCTTGGTTGTTCTATGCTTGTTCACTCCCAGTCCAGTTGGAGTTGGTGAGCCCCCTTTAGCTGAATCAAACTGTCTCAGTGGCTGACCCCCTCATGGTCTTGACTTCCTTGCTCACACTCTCACTCCTTCCACTCTTCAACTGGATCTTGGGAGCTCAGTCCAGTGCTCCAGTGTGGGTCATTGCCTCTGTTCCCATCTGTTGTTGGACAAAGGTTCTAGGGTGATAATCATCAGTCTGACTACAGGGTAAGGCTAGTTCAGATACCCTCTCCTCTAATGCTTAGTGTCTTAGCTGGGGTCATCCCTGTGGGTTCTTGGGCATTTTTCTAGAGCCGGGATTCTTGCTAACTCCATAATGGCTTCCTTAATCAAGATATCTCTTTCCTTGCTCTCATGTCTGTCTTTCCTCTATCTCAACTATCCCATTCCTTCAAGTTCTCCTCAACCCCTCCTTCTCCCCTTCTTTCTACCACCTGCCCCCCTGCTCTCAAATTTTTGTCTGATTCCAATTTCCAGGTGGGTCTATATATGTTTTTCTCTGGGTTCACCTTATTACTTAGTTTCTCTAGGATCATGAACTATAGGTTTAATGACCTTTGTTTATGGCTAGAATCCACTAATGAGTGAGTACATACCATATTCAGTTTTTTGGGTCTGGGTTACCTCACTTAGGGTAGTGTTTTCTAATTCCATCCATTTGCATAAAAAACTCAAGATGTCATTATTTTTTACTGCTGAGTAGTACTCTAATGTGAAGATGTGCCACACTTTCTTTATCCATTCTTCCATTGAGGGGCATCTAGGTTGTTTCCAGGTTCTGGCTATTACAAATAATACTGATATGAACATAGCTGAACAAATGCTTTTGTAGTATGATTGAGCATCTTTTGGGTATATTCCCAAGAGTGGTATTGTTGGATCCTGAGGTAGGTTGATTCCCAGTTTTCTGAGAAACCACCACACTGATTTCCAAAGTGGTTGCACAAGTTTGCATTCCCACCAGCAATGGATGAGAGTTCCCCTTGCTCCCCATCCTCTCCAGCATAAACTATCATTAGTGTTTTTGATCTTAGCCATTCTGACAGAGTAAGATGGTATCTCAGAGTTCTTTTTTTTTTTATTGAAAATCTCAGAGTTCTTTTGATTTGCATTTCCCTAATAGCTAAGGAAGTTGAACATGTCCTTAAGTATCTTTTGGCCATTTGAAATTCTTCTGTTGAGAATTCTCTGTTTAGCTGAGTATACCACTTTTTAATTGGGTTATTTAGAATTTTAGTGTTTAATTTCTTGAGTTCTTTATATATTTTGGAGATCAGTCCTTTGTCTGAGAGGGGTTAGCGAAGTTTTTTTTTTTTTCCCATTCAGTAGGCTGCCTTTTTTTCTTACTGAATGTGTCCTTTGCTTTACAGAAGCTTCTCAGTTTCAGGAAGTCCCATTTATTTATTGTTGCTCTTATTGTCTGTGCTACTGGGGTTATATTTAAGAAGTGGCCTCCTGTGCCCATGCATTGAAGGCTACTTCCCGCTTTCTCCTCTATCAGGTTCAGTATGGTCGGATTTATATTGAGATCCTTAATCCATTTGAACTTGAGTTTTGTGCATGGCGACAGACATGGATCTATTTTCATTCTTCTATAGGTTGACATCCAGTTATGCCAGCACCATTTGTTGAAGATGTTTTCTTTTTTCCATTGTATACTTTTATCTCCTTTATCAAAAATCAGGTGTTCATAGGTGTGTGGATTAATATCCGGGTCTTGAAATTCAATTCCATTGGTCAACATCTCTTTTTATGCCAATACCAAGCTGTTTTCATTACTGTAGCTCTGTAATAGAGCTTGGTGTCAGGGAGAAGTACTTTTATTGTATAGGATTGTTTTGGCTATCCTGGGTTTTTGATTTTTCCATATGAAGTTGATTATTGTTCTTTCAAGGTCTGTGAAGAATTGTGTTGGGATTTTAATGGGGATTACATTGAATCTATAGATTGCCTTCGGTAAGATTGCCATTTTTATTATGTTGATCCTTCCTATCCAAGAGCATAGGAGATCTTTCCAAAATGGTTCATTTTTATCCTCAATGCAGGATGTATTTTATGCTCTCTTTAATGACTCATAATTTTTATTGGATGTCAGCCATCATGTCATTTTATTGGTGAATGAAGAATCTTTTTCAATTTATTTAATTTTTAAAAGTTTTTTCTAGGCTATTTTTAATCAATTTGATTTTATGTTATACTTCTGAGGCTTGCTTGTAGACTTTATTGGTTTTTATCAAGAACTTTTTGTCTCCACTGCTGAGGAAATATGTTTGTGTATCTTAGAGCTTAGTATTGGTGCGGGAGAATTGTATGTAATCTGTCAATCATGTTATAAATAAAGGCAGGAAATATAGGCGGGAAAACCAGACAGGAAGTAGAAATGATGTAATGAGAACAGGAGAATTCTGGGAAGGAGGAAGTTGATTCCTCCCACTCCTGCCCAAACCACCGAGGCAGCAGGATGGGATCTGCCCCACTGAAAAAAGGTACTGAGCCACATGGCTAATATAGATCAGAAAAATGGGTTAATCAAGATGTGAGAGTTAGCCAGTGAGAGGCTAGAGCTAATGGGCCAATCAGCTTATACTTTATGGAGACCTATGTGTGATTTCCTTTGGTGCTAAACAGCTGGGGGTACCTGGTGGGAGGACAAAAACCCAACAACAAGCAGGGCCCCTGCTCATGTTACAAGTATTATGGAGGCTTCCACTGTGCCTGGGAGAAGTACTCCTTAGCTCGAGAGAGTGATAAAAGTTGCTCTTCCTATTTCCTTCCTTTGTTTCTTTCCATCTCCCAGTTTAGGTAGTTCCATAGCTGGTTAAACAAAAATCCCAGTGCCATATGTGAGATACCTCCTTATGAGTTGTTGACCCTGAAAACAATACAAGCTCTTGTCATTTCTCTTGGTTGCCCACATACCTAGTTAATAGACACTATCTATTGCTGATGACACTACGCTCCTTGCCTGCTAGGTATAGACAAATCAAACTAGAATGGAGCTGGAAACATCCTTCTAACTTTTCCAGTGCCAGAAGTGATCATGCAGGCTGACAGGGGGTATGGTGGTCTTCACTGTGAACCTTGGGAAATTATGATTATCTTGTCAGGCAAGATGTGCCTACTAGTGCAATATTGGTACAACTGTTGTGGAGGTAACTACCAGCTCTTAGACTGGATTTGAGACCACTTCTATGAAAAAATATTTATTCTTGGTACTTTAAATCCTGTTTTTAGCCGGGCGATGGTGGCGCACGCCTTTAATCCCAGCACTTGGGAGGCAGAGGCAGGCGGATCTCTGTGAGTTCGAGACTAGCCTGGTCTACAGAGCTAGTTCCAGGACAGGATCCAAAGCCACAGAGAAACCCTGTCTCGAAAAACCAAAAAAAAAAAAATCCTGTTTTTAAAAACCCATGGATGGGGAGGCCCTGTACCCTAGGAGTGAACTTAGTAGTATTGTTTAACTAAATTTGCAT
This sequence comes from Chionomys nivalis, assembly GCF_950005125.1. Lineage (NCBI taxonomy): Eukaryota > Metazoa > Chordata > Mammalia > Rodentia > Cricetidae > Chionomys > Chionomys nivalis. Next base: position 95,387,262 of record NC_080112.1, read on the forward strand.
GGCACCGAACTCCTCTCAGAATATTTATGTTTATCCACATAGACAAACACTACTTTCAGCCATAATCAGAGAAGCTTCTTTTTGCACTGAACAGTGGGAGGTAAATGTCTTGCTGTTCAAGGTGCTGAGAATGAGGGGAAAGCGCTCAGTCTTAAACAGAATATTTTTACCTTTTCCTCCAAGAAAAGGCTTAGGAAATATGGAGGAATAGGGGTGGAAAGGGTAGAATAGCTGGAGGGTAGGGAGAAGCGCTGTGAAATACTGTCCCACTGAGCACAACACAGCCATTGTAACCATCAATTCCCAGAAGCTGTTGTTTCCTGCACTGGGCTTGCCCAACACTGGACCTGTCAACAGTCAGTTGTGGATGAAGGAGGGACTTATAGGGTTCCACCCTTCCTTGTTGAACTATCAGTTCTTTTTCTGGGGGAGAAGGAGTCATTGTCTTCGATTCTGCAGCCACTGGTTAGCCCAGCAGGCTCCATTTGAGAATTCCAAACCAATAGTTACATAGAGAGTCCTAGTTAAACACAGTAGGCTGTGAAACAAAACCAAAAGACATGAACATATAGGACAGGGACCTGAGGAGGGGATGGGTCTGACAGGGGTGTTGTGATGGAGGTGGGTCTTGTATTAATCTGTTGTTTTTATTAGTTAATTAATAAAAAAAAACTGCCTAGGCCCATTTGATAGACCAACCCTTAGGTGGGTGGAGTAAACAGAACAGAAGGCTGGGAGAAAGAAGCTGAGTCAGGGAGTCGCCATGATTCTCCCACTCCAGACAGACGCAGGTTAAGATCTTTCCTGGTAAGCCAGCTCGTGGTACTACACAGAATATTAAAAATGGGTTAGATCAATATGTAAGAGCTAGCCAATAAGAGGCTGGAACTAATGGGCCAGGCAGTGATTAAAAGAATACAGTTTCCGGTGTAATTATTTCGGAGCATAAGCTAGCCATGTGGGCGGCTGGGTGCCGGGGACGCAGCCCCGCTGCTCCTATTACTACAGTGTTGTATCACCATTTCCTATGAGATGAAGGAAGCTCATTGAGATTTGGGATGTTAAAAAGAAAGGTGAAGCAATAGGATGGTCTAAGAGCAGATGAAACAACAAAATGTTCTAAGGGGAGGTGAAGCAACAGGATGTTCTGTTGGGAGATGAAACATCCCATCCTATAGGGAAGCTCATTAAGCTCTGGAAGTAAACAACTCAATAGCTTCAGGAAGTCCCTGAAACTGACCATATCCATTGGATCCCTCCAACCCTAAGCATATATAAGCTGTATGGACTACTAAGAGATGCTTTCAGACAATCTCAAACATCTGGAAGAGTTTCAGATCAGCCAAGCTGCCTGAAAGAAGCTCAAACCAGTCAGGTGATGGTGGCACATGCCTTTAATTCCAGCACTTGGGAGGCAGAGGCAGGCGGATCTTTGTGAGTTCAAGGCTATCCTGGTCTACAGAGGGGGTTCTAGGATAGGTTCCTTAGTTACTGAGAAACCCTGTCTTGAAAAACAAAACAAAACAAAATTAAAGAAGCTCAAGCCAACTGAGTTACCTGGAAAGGACCCTCACCAACCTGTTGAGCTACATGCAGACTGTGCAGTGCACTCCAGGTTCTAGCCTTGGTGAGCTGTCACTTGTGCTGGGGTGGGAATTTTGGTGATGCAGCTGACTATGAGTCATTTCTGCTCCTGTGAGTAACCCTTCCCCCATATTCCTGTAAGTAGCCACAATAAAACACATCGTTTCAGCAAGTTGAACTTCAGTGGTACCCCGACTTTTGTCTATAGATGCTTGTTCTTGTCTCCTCAGGATAGTGTCACATAAGATGGAGTACGAGTAAGAGAGAGTAGGTGAGAATAATCAGAATGAATTGGTAGTATGTTTGAAACTGTCAAAGAACAAATTCATAAAAACCAGATAACGTAAAATAATCAGTACTCAGCTAAAAATTAAGGAAATCTTCTATGTACCTCTAGAAGATTTAGATTCTCTCTGTGTGTCTCTGTCTCTCCTTCCCTCTGTTCCTCTGGCCTCTTGTTTTCTCTCTCTTATCCTTCTTACCCACTTACCTTTCTTCCTCCTCCTCATTTCCTTTCTCCCTGCTCCCTCCATCTCACCTCATCACTGTTTTGGTTCTCATTTCCAGGACTATGTCTTTCAAATTCTGCGTGTCTTGATAGCCTTTAATCTTACATATCTTCAATTCAGAGATATCAGCAGGCAGGCAGCTGGGAGAAAATGAAGAACTCGCTTCTCTGTTATTTTCTTTCTAGTAGAGATAATATCCCTGGACTGCCTATTCAATAAAGAAATCCAGTATTTTGTGTATTTTGTCTTGTTTTTGGCTGTTTTGGATAGATGAACACATCTGACTAAAATCTCATCATGTGATCTTTTGTCTATTTTTTGTTTTTATATACATTTCACATATTATTGTCTGTTTGCTTCCATCCATTAAGTGATGAGAGGTTTTTTGGCTTTGTTTTACTGGGAGAAGGAAACAAAAGAGATGAAGCAAGAAGACAGAGGTAATGATGATGTGTCCTTAGCGCTGTGGACTGAGTGACCTCTTGTGGTCAATGAATGGCAAGGAGCATTTCTGCCAGGCTCTAAAACTGAGCAGGAGCAGAGCAGTTAGACTTAGATTCTGGGAAGCATAATTGAGCACAGAGTACAGAAGCCCTCCCTTTTTTTTTTCTTTTTATGACACCCCAAACAGATATGATACCCCAAGTATTGGGTATTCAAAGCATGCGGAAATTGTCTGTTTCGTACAGTAGGTGATGTCAATGGTGATGCTTTTCGGAGCACTTTGGCAGGCAGCAGAAGTGGGAAAATAGGAGCCAGGTGAGACTGAGTGCTATGCCATAACTACAGCTAATTCATTAAATTGTAGTCGTGCGGGAGACGTCCGTTTGCAGTATTTTCCCTACAGACATTTAAACACACACACACACACACACATATACAATGGCACAGAAAAATGCTCAGTAATCTCTGGTCTCAAGCCAACTGTGGTCTGAAAGTATTATGTGGAAAATTCCAGAAATAAACAATTCATGAGTTATAAACTGCATAACATTCTGGGTAACACAATAGAATATTGTATCGTCTTTTTCTATGCTACCTGTGGTGTGAATCAGAACTTTGCCCAGTGTATATAGAGAGTATTTGTCACACTCCCACCCCCTTACTCTAAGACAGCTACTGGATGGACTATCCTGGTCATGGTATTAATTCAATTAACCTTTATTTTAATTAAGGTGTCCCTAAGCACAAGCGCAATGATCTTGCCAATTCAAATGTACCAAAATGAGCTGCAAAATGTTTCCTTTAAGTTTAAAGGCAAAAGATGATGGCTGGAGAGATAGCTTCAGCAGCTAACAGAGCTGGCTGTGTAAGCACAAAGAGGACTTGAGATTCCAGTTCTCAGGTAAGAAGTCAGCACTGGGAGTAGGAGGTAGAGACAAGAGGATTGCTAAGGACTTCTGGCTGTGAGCCTCACCCTGGCAATTGATGAAGTGGAGAGTGCATACATACATCCACACATGCAAAGATAAGCAATGGTAAAAGCTCTTAGCTTAAGGGAGAAAACTCATTTGCTTAATCTATAGTACAAGATATTTTGAAATAGCAAATAAAACTCTCACTATATGATATTATCATTATTGGGCATAGTGGTGCATGCCTTTAATATCAGCAGTTGGGAGGCAGAGGCAGGCAGAGCTCTGAATTCAATGCCAGCATGGTCTACAGAGTGAGTTCTGGGACAGCCAGGGTTACATAGTGAGACGTTCTTGAAAAAAAAAAATCACAAATATATTATTATGACTACTGTATTTTACTAGTAATTATTTGTTGCCAGTCTCTTAATATACCTTATTATAAATTAAACTTTATTGCAGGTAGGCATATATGTATAGATAAATATCATAACATATACAGAATTTAGTTCTATTCATAGTTTCAGATATCTAGTAGAGTCTTGGAACATACCTGGACTATTATGTTGACTATATAAATATGTATGTAGAAAAATTAATCTACAGTTATGTATTAGAATTGAGAAGTTAATATGGAAATTTCAATGGATTAAAAAGTCAGTATTAAAAATTAATTTACTTTAATATACTAACAAAAATAATTGTGAATGAAAAATTAAGATACCATCTAAAATAACATATAATATGTAGGATTCTTTTAAAAACATTTCTACATATGTAAAAAGAGGCAAGGGTGATGAGATGGCCCAGCAGGTAAAGGCACTTGCCATCAGTATAATGGCCTGAGTTTCATTCCCAGAGCCCATATAGGAGGAAAGAATTTAACCCTGCAGTTTGTCCTTTGATTTCCATATAGTCACTGTGGCATGTGCATGTGCGCACAGACACAGACGATAAAGAGTTAAATGTTAAGAAAAGAAACTACAAAATATTAGTAAGTAGAAACGAACAAATGGAAAAATTAAGGTCATGGATATAAAGACTCGGGACTGTGAAAATCACAGTTCTATTCAAGCTGATTTGTATATGTAATAGAAGCAAATCAAAATCTCAATGCATTTTCTCATTTTGGTAGAAATTTTCAAGATTAATCTAAAATGCAGAGAGTAATGAAAAGACTTAAGTGCCCCTATTAGCTTTTTGTCAGTTAAAGTGGTCTGGGAAGAGGAGCCTGAACTGACAAAATGTCTACAATCAGAGTCTTGATTAGTGATTGAAGTAGAAGTGCCCAGACCACTGGGTATGGTGTCACTCCTGAGCTGGTGGTCCTGGGTTCTATAAGAAAGCAGACTGAGCAAGGCAGGGGAAGCAAGCCAGTAAGCAGCGCTCCTCGAATCTGATTCAGCTCCTTCCTCCAGGTTCTTAGCCTGCTAGAATCCCTGCTTTGGCTTCCCTCAGTGGTGGACTGTAATCAGAATATGTAAGTATTTTCCTCCATGTTACTTTGGTCACAATGTCTTTATCACAACAGAAATAAAAAACAACTAAGACCCCAAGGATAGCCAAGCCAATTATAAAGTAGAAGAACAAAGGGAAGAGTTAATTTCATCAGATGGCAATATTTATAGAATTACATTAACAACAACAAAGTGATATGATTTTTAGAATTCTAGATAAACTATAATAGAGTCAAGGAACATATCCAGTGCACACAGATATTGATTTATGACCATGACAATGCTGCAGAGGAGAGAGAAATTTATTGTTCTGGATCGATAGATGAATTAAAAAAGGGAAATGATCTTGACCCCAAATTCACACCTGTGTGAAACACTTAAGAGTACATTATAGATGCTCAATCGTTCCACAAGGACATGTGCTCAGCTATGTTCATAGCAGCTTTATTTGTCATAGCCAGAACCTGGAAACAACCTAAATTCCCCTTAACTGAAGAATGGATGAGGAAAATGTGGTACATTTACACAATGGAGTATTACACAGCAGAAAAAAATAAGGACATCTTGAACTTTGCAGGCAAATGGATGGAGCTAGAAAACATTATTTTGAGTGAGGTAACCCAGACACAAAAAGACAATTATCACATGTACTCACTCATAGGTGGTTTTTAAACATAAAGCAAAGAAAACCAGCCTACAAACCACAATCCCAGAGAACTTAGACAACAATGAAGACACTAAGAGAGACTTACATAGATCTAATCTACATGGGAAGTAGAAAGTAGAAAAAGACAAGATCTCCTAGTAAATTGAGAGCATGGGGACCTTGGGGGAGGTCTGAAGGGGGAGGAGAGAGGCAGGGAGGAGAGCAGAGAAAAATGTAGAGCTCAATATATATATAGTCATCCCTGGACCGAATCTTCTATAAACCAGGAGCCACACAAACCTTTCTTTTTTACATTGTTTATTTCTGCTACTTGTCACAGGACTAGAGTTAACTAAGACATTTTGGTTCCCTGTGACCCTGGATTTAGAGCAAGCATGACAGAGCATTTGCTTAGATTGTATACATTTAACATTATCATCTTCCTTAAAGTTATAGTCGTAGCTATTCAAAGTTTATGGGCTCTAAAATGTATTCTTCCAACCAGCCATGTTTGCCTCTCGTGTCGTCCAAATTAACAGCACTGCCTACATGTTAAAATTGATCTCATCGTTGTTGCATGTCAATGTATTTTCCTGGCCTTAACGATGGTTCCTGAGTCTAAAAGAGGATTAGTCAAAAGCTGTGTGTTTTACAGTATTTATTACTGGAGGAGGTATAAGTTGTGCCTATAATAAAATATATCCATTTTAATGCATTTTCCATTAAAAAAGAGTACATTATAGACAAAATTTTGAAAGGTAAGGCAAATGAAAACAAATGTTAGTGAGGGTGTGGCTACTCCACATTCTATACCTAAAGTATTATAAATCAGCATACCACAGAGATACATGTATATCCGGGTTTATTATGACATTGTTCAAAATAGCCAAGAAATATTAATCTTCATTGTCAGTGTGACTGACTGAATTTGGAATCACATACACCTAATGGACTTTTATTTAGTCGTAAAGAAGATAGAAATTATGACAGTTGGGCTGGAGAGATGGCTCAGGTGTTAAGAGCACTGACTGCTCTTCCAGAGGTCCTGAGTTCAATTCCCAGCAACCACATGGTAGCTCACAGGCATCTATAATGAGATCTGGTGCCCTCTTCTGGCATGCAGGCAGACATGGAAGGAATGTTATATACATAATAAATAAATAAATCTTTTAAAAAAAGAAATTATGACAGCTGCAGAAAAACTGAGGACACTCAAGATCAAGTTAAAATAAGACAAAGATAAATATCACATATTTTTCTTCATATGCAGAGTATGGGTTTAAATTTATATGTAATAAAATAATAATAATATATATGTACTAAAATGTCACAATGAACTGAGTGGTGCTGGTGCACGTTTTTAATCCCAGCATTCAGGAGACAGAGGCAGGTGAATCTGTGAGTTCGAGTCCAGCCTGGTCTACAGAGAGAGTCCCAGGACAGCCAGGGCTGTTACACAGAGAAACCCTGTCTTGAAAAAGAAGTCACAGTGAAACTCTAAAAATCAATTTTAGAAGTGTGAAGGCAAGCCATTGAGTCGGAGCAGATACTTGTAAATGTACATAACTGATAAATGACTTATATAAAAGAGAAAATTCTTACAAATCCCTGTGAAAAAGACAGAAAAACCCATACAAAAATGGACAAGATACTTGAAGAGTCATTAGACAACAGAGAATATTCAAAATGATTAGAATATTCAAAATGATTAGTTATCAGAGAAATTGGTATTACAGCCACAATGATAAATCACCAATGTCAAAATTAGCATAGCAATAGCAAATGAGGAGGAAGTGGAGTAAGAGCTTTTAGATATTGTGAACAACACAAAAATGGTTAAAAAACAGTTTTGGAGAACCTCGTGGTAATCTCTAGCTAAATTGAACATGAATACAAATATATGAAAAGTGATTATTATGGTAACTGTCTTAATTTCTTTTCCCATTACTATGATTAAAAATGCCCTCACAAAAACAGCTTAAGGGAGAAAGGGTTTATTTGACTTACAATTCCAGGTGATAGTCTATCATTGGAGAACATTCAAGGCATCAGGAACTTGAAGTAATTCATCACATTTCATCGGCAGTCAAAAGAAGAAAGCAATGAATTAGTACATCCATGCTACTTTCTGACTCTAATTTTCCCTGCCTAGGGAATGGTGCCCCCTAACAGTGGCTGGGGCTTTCACCTCAATTAAAGTAATCAAGACAATGTCCCACAGGGCAACCTGATCCAGGCAATCTCTCACTAACACTCTTTTCACAAGTGACTGTAGATTGTATCAAGTTGACAGAGCTAGCCATCACAGGAACATTTCAATAAAGTGATGTCTGAGCCATATAGGAATATTTCTTTGATAAAATATTTCAAAAGCCAGGAAGGTGAGAGAAATATCCTCTTGAAACATGGCTTTTAAGAGTAGATTGTTGCAGCTGGGCAGTGGTGGTACACACCTTTAATCCCAGCACTCGAGAGGCAGGGGCAGGTGGATCTCTGAGTTCCAGGCCAGCCTGGTTTACAGAGCTAGTTCAAGGACACCAAGGCTACACAGAGAAACCTTGTCTAGAAACAAAAAACAAACAAACAAAAAGTGTAGATTGTTGCTTTTTAAATTACTTGTAGGCCTTTATTTGTCAAATGTGATGTCAAGATGAATGTGACAGGTATTTGAATAATTGGTATGATCTTAAAATATTGCTTCCATGAAGAAAGGGAGAAATCATTGCTAAGGAATGAGAATAATTCACTTATCTTTTTACGAATGACCGACCACTAGGAGTTTGACCATGCTCCAATTTGGTTGGAGAACAAGGATGAGTGAGTGGACCTTGGAGGAATGGGAAGTGAATGTGATCAGGATGCATTGTATGAAATTCTCACATAATCCATAGCAATATTATGTTGGGAAAAAAGCAACTTGATAACTACCATTTTTTATCATGTGGGGCGTGCTTTTGTATGCTAAGGATTGAATTCAGGCCTTGCATTCTACTGATCCATGACCCTCTCCTTGATCTTTTAACTAAATTTGTTAGTGTATATTCTTTATATGTGATGTATATCGTAACAATAATTTCTCTGAATTGTATCATGCATAATTGAAATTTTATATAGATGTTTTGGGAACCCAAAAGTCACGCCCCCACCTGGTCCAGCCTCTTAAAGGCCATTGGCTGAAGGAGGTTCCCTATCACCTCCCCCTTTTGTCTAAATAAGAAAGTTCCAAACCCCATACAAAACTATATACACTAAGAATAGATATCAAGTATAAAATTAGAATTTTACAGCTAGCTTAAACAATATTAAGCAAGGAACATATGCTAAATGTTTTAATAGTCATTCTGTCCTAAGGAGTTTAAGTCTTGTGTTAGAAATGGCTTGGCTAGATCATAAGAGGAAGGTAACTATGACTATCTAATCTTCAACCCCATTGAAGACCTGAGAAAGGAGATAATATTACTTAAGTAGGCAGGAAGCGAAATTAAGCATCTTTGAAAATACACAGTATATGGCAGAGACAACTGGCTACCTGAGCAATCATCCAAAGTCTCATTTGCAACATTGGAACAACCAACTTTGGCTAAGGCCTAGAGTAACTGACAGATCATTTTCAGAAGCAGGAAAATTTTCAGAACTGTCTTACCCTGTCTTGGCAGGGTTTGGCAGTCTTTTATCTTGTATCCTGCTTGTCCAGTTAGGACACTGTGCATTTTGTCAGTGGTTGATGCATGGGCAGTTCCTTGCCCAAAGGTCAGTTTTGCCAAGAAGAAAACAAGCTCCCAGTGGAGTGTCTTCAGTGCTCAACATAAAACTCTTTCTGTGACCTGGATTTATGTAAGACATACACAAGAGAGCCTGGAGCAAGAGCTGCCCATGTAATTATGCCACATTACTGGTGGCTATTATTATTATGCCTGAAATAACTTAACAGTGATCAGAACCCCATAGTTAATAAAAAACAAAATGAACCTACCCTCTTGAAAGTGACCCTTTCCCCCTTAAAGACCCAAGCTTTGATGTTGTCTTGAGAAGACATCATGTACCTGTCCTCCCTGCTCCCAACTGGTGGCCCTGAAAGCAGTTTTGGAGGATCAAGGAGGTTCAGGATTAATACAAGATTTACAGTGTAAGGAGAATAACTTTCAAAACATCAGAAAGAATGTGCTGCTCACCGAGGTGCAGAAGCTATAAATTCAACCAACAAATGTTTTGATTATAAGATTAATGATGCAAAACAACTGACATTAAACACAGGACAAATTGAGTAGAAAGAAGAAACCAAGGCAGCTTGACAACAGCATATCACTCTGCACTTGAAATCTAGGTTCAAAGGAACTCAGGCAGAGGGTGGCAAATGTGAGTTCAGGGTTGCTGTAAGGTGTTAGCATCACATGATGTGATTGCAAAAAAAAAAAAAAAAGCTCAGAGCACAATTAGAAAGTATGATAATAAAATAGAGGAACGGGAAAGTCCAAAAGGAAAACAAAACAATGTCCATTTAAGAAGGAAGATATACTTGCTAGTTTAATATATAATAATTTTCTAAAGTCATATACCTACTAGAATAGAAATTTATATATTCGTTTTTTAGATAAATTAGTATACATATGTGGTATGGTTTTAAATATTGTAAAAAATTGTGGTTCCAGAAATGCAAATTAGAAGTGGAGTTATTGCCTGAGTGTGCGCGCACACACACACCTAATGAGAAAATTGTCATACCAACATGAATGAATAATAAATAACACTTCTAGCTGTTAAGAAATAATGAACAACTCAAAGAATATTGAAATCATTATTATGGAAAATAGCAAGATGATAACATAGATCCCAAGGAAAATATGAGTGGTTTATTATTACTTTTTTCAATGATGTGTTTATGTGTTTGTGTATCTATTGGGGGCCAGCAGGTGAGTGCAGGTGTGTGGAGGCCAGAGGCATCAACTTGCACAAGGAGCTGGAGTTACAGGTGGCTGTGAGCTGCCTAATATGAATTCTGGAGACTCAACATGTAGAAGAACTTAACCACTGAACCACCTGTGTGTCAGGACTGAATTTATTTTTATTTATGTGTATCGTGTACCCACTTGTCTATATGTGCAGTGACAAACAATGCCAGAAGAGAGTGTCAGAGCCCATTGAGCTGGAGTTACAGGTAGTTCTTGAGCCACTTGATAAAGGTGCCAGGACCCAGTCTCTTGTGAGAGCAGCAAGTGCTCTTAATCACTGAACCATCTCTCCAGCTCCCTGAGGTCGAACTTTATAGTGGAATAAAAATATGGTGAAATAACTTTCTAAGTGAGATAGAAAACAGTTAATATTTTGCATCGGCAGTGCTATCTTAAGCAATTAATATCTAACTTTTAATGTTGATAAGAAATAATATATACTTTCTCTTGCTTGTAATTTCTAGATTTGATATGGATGTGTGTGTGTGTGTGTGAGAGAGAGAGAGAGAGAGAGAGAGAGAGAGAGAGAGAGAGATGTATACATGGCATGAAAGTAGAAGTAAAACTGTCTAGGGGGCAAGGGAAGCTAGGAGGGGAAGGAGAAGAAAACAGGGGGGGCTTGGAAGGGATTGTACACAACATAAATATATAAATGTGCAAAACCTTTAATGGGTAAATAAATAATTAAAAATAAGCAGCAGTAAAATTTCCAAAAAAGCATCAAATAATAAGCACTAATTCTCACTGTATCTTTCTAGAACATCAGATGAGTCTTAAGAAGGTTCACTGGACATTGTTCTAGGACAAGAGTCAGCAGACAGGGTCAGCAATATAGTACATTTCCATTACTAAATACTACAATTTTACATATGAATATATCCTTGACCTAGCACCATTTGTTGTAAATACCATTCTTTCTCCATTGAATTCGCTTGGTCCTCTTGTCAGAATCAATTGGAAGTATTTATTGATTCATGACTTAGAAAGGACAAGATTGATTTTGTTGCCAAAGCCTTGGTTTTGATTCCCAGTGCAGCAAAAGGGTAACAAAATAAAGTTCTATTGAATGTTAAAAAATGACATTTCTTTTTAACTTGAAATTTGATTAAACTAACTTCATTGTTTTTGGACCTCTGATGAGGCTCTTTTGGAGAAGCTTTGCCAGACAGGGATCAAAACCTAGAGCTTTGGGTATTCTAGGAAAACACACTATTGCTGTTTTGCTCTTGTTTTGTTACTTTTTTGTTTATTTGTTTGTTTGTTTGATTGATTGATTGATTTTTGTTGTTGTTTTGTTTTCTGAGACAGGGTTTCTCTGTGTAGCTTTGGCTACTCTGGAACTTGCTCTTTAGACCAGACTCACAGAGATTTGCCTGTCTGCCTGCTTCTGCCTCTCAAGTGCTGGTATTAAAGATGTGCATCACTACCTCCTGGTGGTGTTTTGTTAACATTTAACTTAATATTTCTCCTCAATAAACACAATTGTAAATATACACAATTAATTTTTCTAAAAAGAGAGTAAAATCTGCCTCCATAAAGCAGGCCAGGCTTCACTAGCCGATTTGCAGATGAGCTATGTCTTTATGGTAGATCTTAGTATTCATAAACGTACTTTGCCTGCTGAATAATTCCATGATACCCCTCACTGAAACTGATGAGAGTCCAGGTGCTAATGTTAATCCATGCTCTCTAGTTCACTGATGGGCTGACAGCTACTTGGGTAGTCTAAGATTTATAACAGGATCAGGAGAAAACCCTGTCTGTCAAAATGTGCACAGATGAAGGGATTCCATTCCTAGATTATGTCATAGATGCTTTTTGTTGTTTCACCAAGAAGGAATTTTAGAAATGCCATCTTGGGGCTTTTATAATAATTACAGAAGGATCACTGAAAATCATAACGCTAGTTAGGGCTGGGCACGGTGACACATGTCTTTACTCCCATCTATTCTGGAGACAGAGGTAGGTGAATCTCTGAGTTTGAGGTCATCATGGTCTACAGAGGAGTTCTGGGTCATCCAGGGGTACACAGTGAGCCCTTGTCTCAGAAAATAAAATCATGCTGCTACACTAAAATAAATTGTTTCTCTGTTGCTATGTTGCTCTGGCTTTCTAAATTAACTAACAAGCATATAGAATGTCAGCAGCATGTTCCCCAAACATTGAGAGATATTAAAAAATGAAACTGGTTCCCAAGGAAGATTTTGTTGCATTAAATAGCCCATTGAAAAATATTGTCTTTAAGCTGTGAGGAATTATCCTTAAAGTTGATAAGCCTACCCATATTATTTAAATGAAACTTCCAATGTAAATATTTTCCAATCCTCCATAACTGTGGCTAAAAGAATGATGGAATATACATGCACACAAACTAAGGAGTCAAAGAAATGTGAGTCTCCACCCTGATAATCCCAAGTACTTTGCCAGCTTTGATATTTTTCTCATTTAGTTTTTAGAGACAAGCCATTCTTTTAAAGGCTCAGACATGAATGACACATATAAATGAGAAAGATCTGTTAAATTGTTTTTCTTACAGTTTTTTCCAAGTCGAATTTTGAAGGGTATTTTGTTCATTCAGAGAAGCTGAAGTATTCAAAACTTGTGTAGGTGATTGAAATATAAAGGTCAATGAAATCAGAGTCCCTGTCCTCAAAAGTTATCTGTATTTGTTATAGAGACAAAATGAACAACCAATTTTAATATGGTGTGATAATTGCAAAAAAATAGTAGCATGGTGAATGAGAGCAGAAGCCGTCTCAATATTGACTGGAAATGAGCACTATAGATCTCTTTTGCCTCGCTGACATGGATTGCACCTGATCTCAGTTTCCCCTAAGGTCTTTAGATATTGAGATTCCAGTGATACTAGCAATTCCCAGGAAACTGGCACCAAGTTTGCTTTATTTGCTGTCAAAACATTACCTCTTTGTTTATTTGTTTTGTTGGGTTTTTTTTTTTTTTTTGAGACAGGGTCTCACTAGGTAGCTCTGGCTGTCCTGGAACTCATTATGTAGACCAGGCTCAAAGCCACAGAGATCTGCCTGTCTCTGTCTCCCAAGTGCTGAGATTAATGGTATCTGCCATCTTGCCTCGCTAAAATGGGGACACTTTTTGCTCTCCTGATAAGGCTATTGTCACTTGCTCTTAAAGAAAGCAACATGGAGCTGAATCACTCTCCCCAAGGACAAACTCCAAGTGCCCAGCTGCTCATAGGCCATATACAACTGTCCCATGGTGTCTGCTCCTACTGTTTATTTGATGACTTTGGCTAGGATTTAGGATTTATGCAAGCACATAAGAGAAGCGGAACAAAGCCCGTTAGGATCACAGTTTCTTAGAGTTAGTGACTGTGAGGTGGTTGGAACAGAAAATGAAGCTACTCCATTCAGAGATACAGACACCAGACTTGGAAATCTGCTACCGCGTTAGGAGAGTGCTTTAGGAAAGTGACAGATTGGCTGAACCCACAACCTACAAAGAGGAAAACCAGGGAAGATCAGGCCTTAGGTATGAATAACATCATTGTAAAGACCATGGGGGAAATGAAGTAATATTTGCAAGATTTTAACAAAGGGATAGTCCTGACCAAATCATACTTTTGGACCACTGATGCACATGTGTTGGAAGAACAAGTATCTTGAAAATTGTTGTTTTACTAAGAACAATCTTCAGATTCAATGTGCTCTCCAACAAAATTCCAATGCCATTCTTCACAGAAACAGTAAATACTGTCTCAAGCTTCATTTGGAAGCATGAAGTCCTTGGATAACTAAAGCAATCCTAAGCAAATAAGTAAGGCTATACATACCCACATACTTGATTTCAAGTTTTAGATCAGAGCCATAGTAACAGAACAACATGGTGCAGGCACAAAACCACAATGGGGAAGAACAGAATAGCTAGGCACAAACCCATACAGCTACAGCTAGCCTCCTAATTTTTGACAAATATGTAAAAAATACACATTGGGGAAAGAGTTTCTTCAACAGACAGTTCTAGGAAAACGGGAAATCGACATATAAAAGAGTGAAACTGAATGTTATCTCTCACCCTGTACAATTCTATATAAATCAAAGGCATCAACGTTAGCTCTGAAACCCTGAAACCACCACACTAAGGAGTATACACGTACAAATGTAGATACTCATATAGACTTTCTAAATAAGTTGTTCAGTAAATAAGGGCAACGATTGAAAAGTGGGAACTCATGAAATAAAAAGAAAGCTTCTGTAACACAAAGGAAACTGTTGTCTGTGTGAACAAACAGCTTCCAGACCTTTCTCACCCGTGAGAATCCATATCCAGTTAATGGCTGCTGAGAGAGGTAGAAACAGTTTTCTTCGTGGTGTAGTTCATGATCTTGTAAATAATTCCTTACCCTTTATTATCCAATAAGCAACCCTAATGAAACTCATTACATGAAGAGGGCACACTAGTTGGGATAAAGTAGGGGAACAGTAGGACTAGGAAGGGGAAAAGCAAGTGGCAAATATGATTATCAAAATGCATTGTCTATCTGTAGGAAAATGTTGTAATAAAACTCATTCTCATTTTGAATTAACATGTTCTAATAAAATCCTTAGAAATCAAACTTTTGATAAGCCATTCTGATTCCAAGATATAGAATGAATGGGGAAAACTAGATAGGAGTTCTGGGTGTTCACCCTATTAGTACTTTTCAGTGGTATATTAGACAAGAAGCAGCTTGAGAGGGAGGGTATAATCTAGTGTGTTGGGGAAGGCCAGGTAGCAGAAGTCTCGTCGACTACCAAATATTACAGATCATTGTCATTGTTCTTGGTTACCCATTGAAACAGGACAGTAAGACCCTATTGCTGAAAGACAACACATTCTTGAATTGTAGAACATGGAGAAATAAAGATGGTATTGACCTGGAAGTGCCATCTCTCTATTGGCTAGCTATAGTAGTGCTAGAAGGTGTTATGCATGCTATCAGAAGAGAAAAGGAATCAGCAATCTTCTCCAGCTGTGAACCCTGTAAACTACAGTAATGATCTACCTGGGAAGATAGGTCCATTGAGGCAACTGTGGTGTGAATGTTACGGAAGTAACCAACCATTTTCTAGTTGGATTTAAGGCTCACGCCACAAAATAGAACCCACACGTGATACCATTGCTGGAGCCAAGAACCTGTAACTAGACAGGCCATGAACTATGCCAGAACTTACTATTATTTTGCTAAATGAACATATTTAACCATTTCCTAATAACTTCTGTTACATCCGTAGATCAGTAAATCTCTCATACCTTATCAGAAAAGCTTGTTTTTGCTGTAAATGGGAATTCACACAGAAACCCACAACTGGTAAAGGTGCAGAGAATAAGTGATTGTGGGAGTGTTCAGCTCTAAATGAGATATCTGTATCACACCTCTCCTTCTAAAGGCTCAGGGAGCATTGTGGAAGAGGACGTGGAAAGACTGTAAGAGCCAGAAGCAGTGAGAAGGAAATGGTGTTTCCCAGACACATTAGAGCAGTTAAACATGCAACCCCACAGGAGGTGTAACAGCAGGCACAGTACCTACAACCAGCTCAAGGCAAACAAAATCTCAGGCAGAGAGTGCACATGAAGTCCCATCCTTAGCTGAGGAGCTGTTGGTAACTTACAGCTGCTGCGAGAGGAAGAGTCGTTGGTGTTTAAAGAGTGTGGCCCCTGGTGGGTCTAACCAGATCCAGTGCATGGCCACACAACTACGCATACAGAGGCAGTACTAGTTAACCATGGCTTAAAATAAAATGAGCACACAGTGTTGGGTGGATACAGAAAGAAGGGTGGGTCTGGGAGGAGATGGAAGAGTGGGATGAAAATGCCCAAAACACAAAGTATGAAATTCTGAAAGAATTAATAAGAATATCTTTAAAAATAAAACCCAAACAAAAGCCAAACAACCAAATTAAAAAATGAAGCAGGAAACACACAGAGGGTTCTCTAAAAGATGAAATAAATGGCTGAGAACCACTTTATTTTTAATGCCCAACATCCTTAGCCACCGGGGAAATGCGAATTAAAACTACTCTCAGATTTCACTGTATCCAAGCCAGAATGGTTAAGATTAAAAAAAAAAAAAAAAGAGAGAGAAAACATCAATACTGGTATGGCTGTGGGAAAAGGGGAACACTTATTTCCTCCTGGTGGAAGTGTCAACTGGTGTCATTGCTGCTTTCTCTTCATAATAGCCAGGCCATAGAAACAGCCTAGATAAATGATATTCTGCTGTTAAGAAATATGAAATGTGCAGGTAAACACATGCAGATGGAAACAATTATTCTGAACGACATAACCAAGACCCACAAACAGAAATGCTACATGTATGCTTTCATTTGTGGATGTTAGCCTTGACTCTGTAGATAGATTTGTTTCACTTGAAATATCCACAGAGGTGAGAAAACGATCTCATTATTTTTTAACATTATCTCTTAACTCCTACTCTGTGAAATGAGAATATTTTCATATAGGTTTTCCCTTGGTTCAACTCTCCACCTATTGTACTGAAAATTAGTAAATGTCTTAGTGTTTGCATTGCTGCAACGAAGCACCATGACCAAAAAGCAAGTTGGGAGGAAAGGGTTTATTTGGCTTACACTTCCATATTTCTGTTCATTAGTGAAGGAAGTCAGGACAGGAACTCAAACAGAGCAGGACCCTGGAGGCAGGAGCTGATGCAGAGGCCATGGATGGGGTGCTGCTTCCTGGCTTGCTCCCCATGGCTTGCTCAGCCTGCTTTCTTCTAGAACCTAAGACCACCAGCCCAGGGACGGCTCCACCTACGATGGGCTGGACCCTCCCCCATTGATTACTAATCAAGAAAATGCCCTACAGGCTTCCTGCAGCCTGACCTTTGGAGCATTTTCTCAATTGAGGATCCCTCCTCTCGGATGACTTTAGCTTGTGTCACGTTGACATCAAATTATGCAGCACAATAACATTAGCTTCTATTTCATGACTAAGTAAAGTTTTCTATTCTTTTTTTCACTTTTTGAAACAGCCCTGGCTTTCCTGGAACTCACTATGTAGACCAGGCTGGCCTTAAACTCACAGAGACCTACCTGTTTCTGCCTTTCAAGTTATTTGATTAAAGCTGAGCACCAGCACGCCTGACCAACTTTTCTATTCTTTGTCTAAGTTAATTCATTAATTCTTCCATTCAGAGAACAAGACCCAAAAGCTGAGTGCATCCCCACAATCTCTCTTCAGCCACTTGAAGACTGAGACAAAGGGATCAAAATCACTGTATAACCTTGTACATTTGATTTACGTACATGTCTATATTAAAAATGAGTATGATACCTTGGCCATCTGAGACCTTAGAACAACGTATGAACTTGATTGCTTTGACTTATCCAGTAATCAAATCTTTCCTAGGTAGATGAAGATTATTTCATTTTAACATTCTATGAGCCATGTCAGCAGAATTTACACTTTAGAATTTTGTGCCTCTGTTTCAGAAACTGGCAAAATATTGTTAGAATTAATATTTTCAGAAAGCTGGAGACTAATCAAAGATGTTCAGCAATATGAGAAATATTTATTCAAGAAAAGCAGCTGAATCTGAGTAAGGACAGCAAGCTTTGTGGTATTTTCCTCCAGTTCCCTCTTACACCCTCCAGCTCATGCTAGCCTTGAAAATAGCCCATATTTTTGGTTCCAGAGGGAGCTGAGTGGATTGCATACACAAAGGATTGTCCTTATTTGATCTGTCTGGTGGCTGTCTGGAAGACCCACTGAAAAAGCTTGTCTTTATTTTGCTGCTTGGATTTATCCCAGTGCTAAAATTCCTGAGAGAAATGTGTCCAAAGCGTTTGCGCTTCAGTCACTGCTGCTCGAGGCAACAGACAATAGACTAATCAAGACCCTTGGAAGGAAAGGCTTAGAAAGAAGATGTACATACGGCTTTGGTTGGCTCCCATAAAATCTTACGAATCTAGAGGAGCAGGCAGATAGACTCAGGGCTGTGCATATTCTCAGTACTCAAGTTCTAGGCACTTAACCTGCAGTTGGGGTTGATGCTGTGCAGAAATTAGAGTTGAAGCTATAGCAGACACTGAAAAGGGCCTATGAAAATATTGGTTTTGGTTTATTCTGTTGTTCCAAGAATTGAATGGAGTTTCTGTCTGTTTATTAATTGGGTACTAGGTTAATGGAATAGAAGTTTTATTTGTCATACATGATAACAAATATAGATAGCACCGAATTAGTTGAGAAAAAATCACCAGTGAAAACAAACAAGGAACAGAAACAACAAATCCACACGTAAATATTTAATGTCCAGGTTTTACCAAAAACATATGAGGTGTGAAAAGACAAGCACAGAATCACCTATACCTGTGAACAACAAGAAAATCAATAGAAATTTTCCCAGACGAAGAGGTTAGGCTTAGTGGAGAATGAGTTTATATCAATTATTTTAAAAATTCCCAAATATGTAAAAGAAAAATTTCTAAAGAAAATATGGAACAATGAAAATAAGAAAAGCAAGATCTCACTAGAGAGATTATCAACAGGCATACATTATTTAAAATATCCAAGGAGTAGGCTTCATCCCAGAGATGCAGGGCTGGTTCAACATACAATAATCTGTCTCTACTGCATGTACTGGTTTCTTGGGATCCTATTCTATTTGGATGCTCACCTTCCTAGGCCTGGATGGAGGGGGGAGGTCCTTGGACTTCCCACAGGGCAGGGAACCATGAATGACTGCTCTTAAGGAGGGAGGGAAAGAGAGGAGGATGAGAAGGGGAGCAGGAGAGAAGTGGGAGGAGGGGAGGAAGTGGAAATTTTGATTCCTATTATTTATAAAGTAATAAAAAGTTATCAGAGAAAAAATAAAATAAATGCCTTTATGAAAAAAATGAAATAACCAAGGAAAGTAAGTTTTAAAAGAGTAATAGCTAAAAATTAAAAATGACTATGGAGCTTAATGACAAATTTAATGAAGTAAAAGTAACAATCAACACGTTTGAAAATAATCAACTGACATCCAGATTTAGGGAGAAATAAATAAACAAAATCTCAGAAAAACATGGAACGATATTAAGCATAGTAGAAGATATTGCACAGTAAAAGTCTCAGAAAGAGAAGTGAGAAAAATTTGAAAAACTGATGACAAAAATTTCCCCAAATATATGAAAAACTTAAACTATATGCTCAATTAGCTCCCTTTACCCAGTCAGAATAAACTCAGGAGATCAGCCCCTATATTCAGTATAATCAAACTGTTACAAGTGCAAATCAAAAAGAAAATTTTGAACTCGGCACATGATGGGGAATCTCTGCCAGCCAATGATCTTTAAGAGCTGGGACCAGGTTAGGGCGTGACCTTTGGGGAGCCCAGAGAAAAATGCCCAGGGTTTGCTCTCTCTGTGGTTTCTGCCCTACACAGCTGAGCTTGAACTTTTTGTTCCTGTTTTGTGAGATTGCCCGTTATAATAAACAAAAATATAATTGGTTCATCTTGGAGTTAGCCTGGTATTCTTTGATCTGTGTTATTTCAACAAGCAAGAGAAATGTGACTCATTGAAAATAAAGGGTCTTCAGTATAATTGACAGTTGATTTTCAGAAGAAACTGGATGGCAGTAGGCGGCTAATATAGTCAACAGTGAAAATCCAACAATTATCACACAAGCATTCTATATACAACAAACTTATTATTCGATATTACACTAATGAAAACATCACATTATACTTCATAAAGATATCACAAAAATTAAGTCAATTAATTTAAATATTTTAAGTGAAAGAAAATTGAAGAAGTTGCCAGTAGGATTCCTTTGGGATGGAATGAAAGGATACCAGATGGTGACTCAAATCCACACAACAAAGAAAGAAAAGCAGGAAAATAATTATGTGTATACATCAAAATTAAAAACAATGGAACCTGACGGTGGTGGCGTACACCTTTAATCTCAGCACTGAGAGGCAGAGGTATGTGGAGCTCTGTGAGTTCCAGGTCAGTCTGGTTTACATAGCAAATCCTGGGACAGTCAGGCCTACAAAGGGAGACCTTGTCTCAAAAAAATAAAAATAAAACAGAGGGCCAGGTGGTGGTGGCACATGCCTTTCCAGCACCCCTCAGGAGGCAGGTACAGGCAGATCTATGTGAGTTTGAGGCCAGCCTGGTATATAGAGCTAGTTCTAGGACAGCCAGAGCAATAGAGAGCCTCTGTCTGAAAACAAACAAACAAATGAAAAATGGAATTACAACTATCTAAGCAAAAGAAAAAATTTGGATTCCCACTTCACAAGCTATATAAAGTTAAAATGCATCCGACTTATAGGTAAGATCTAAAATTATAGTCTGCTGGAAGAAAAATTATCTCTAGGTCTTTATGATATTATATTAGGTAGGTAGTGGATTTATATAAATATTCGTGGCCTTGAATTAGCAAATCATTTCTTGCAAAAGCAAACTGACATAAGGAAAAGCTAGGTCAATTAGATTTAATCCAAATTTAATTGGGGAGGGGCTTCAAAGGCCACCATTAAGAAACTGAAAGTAGACCACGAGTGACACTACATGTCTTCAGTCCCAGCTCTTGGGAGACCAAGGCAGGTGGATATCTGTGAGTTCGAGACTAGTCAGTCTGGTCTACGGAAAGAGTTCCAGGCCAGCCAAAGCCACATAGTGAAGCCCTGCCTCAAATAAATACACAAAAAGAAAATAAGAGCTAAATTCACGTAATAGGAGAAAATACTTAAAATTTTTATATCTGGCAAGGTATTGTATTCAAAATGTAGAAATCAAAATAATAAAACTCAATCAAATATGATCCAAATACTTGAATAGATGCTTTTCTTTCATAATATATTTTATTAAGTCTTTAGGGATTTCTTTTTTAAAAAATATTTATTCATTTATTATCTATATAATATTCTGTGTTCATGTATGCCTGCAGGCCAGAAGAGAGCAGGCCAGGCCTCATTACAGATGGTCGTGAGCCACCATGTGGTTGCTGGGAATTGAACTCAGGACCTCTGGAAGAGCAGGCAATGCTCTTAACTGCTGAGCCATCTCTCCAGCCCTAGGAATTTCTTACTGTGTGTTTTGATCATATTCACCCCTCACTCCTTCCCCCAACTCCTCCCAGATCCATCTCCCCACTTCTCTACCCTCCTTCCTAACTTTGTGTCTTTTCTTTTTGAAATAACCTAACAAGTCCAGCTTACTGCCCATACACTTGTGGTATGGGGTCCCCCACTGGAGCCTGGTAGATTTACCAGGAGCATATCCTTAAAGCAAACTGACTCTCCCTCTCTGAAGTCATCAACTGGCAGTAGCTTTTCAGTGTCTCAATATGGAAAAGCAAAGCTGCTCAAACTGGAAAGAGAGCTTCAGGCCCTTCGTAGCCACCAGCCACTTCTGACCCTGTGGGGACACAGCAACCCAGCAACACAGCTGGGTGGAATTTGCCTAAACTACCCACAGCCCACAGAACGGAGTCAAGAAAACTCCACACAGAAGTAATGCTGCAAGTTCACAAGAGAATAATGGACCAGTCAAAATCCACACAGCCCACACCAGGACCAGAAGACAAAGCTACAGATATTCTCCGGAGATGAAATAGATGTTTTTCTTTTTTTTTCTTTTATTTTTCATGAATTTCTTCTTTTTTCTTTTTTTAATTGATTTTTATTGAGCTCTACATTTTTCTCTGCTCCCCTCCCTGCCTCTCCCCTCCCCTTCAACCCTCTCCCGTGGTCCCCATGCTCTCAATTTACTCAGGAGTCCTTGAATAGACATTTTTTCATAGGATGTACAAACCTCGTGAAACTATGGCTGACGCTGTCTATCATTAGAGAAGTACATATCAAAATAACAATGCCACGTTGCTTTACATCCAACAGACTGGTTGTACCATAAAATAAAAGTCAAAGAATGACAAGCTTGGGTGTGGACAAAGAGAAATTGAGAACCTCATCCATTCCTGGTAAGGATAAAAATAGTGCAGCCACTGTGTGAAACAGTTAGGCAATTCTCTTAAAATTAAATGAGATTTCCTTTGTGACCCAGCAAGCCAGGCAAACTCAAAGCATGTGTTCGTACAAAAGCTTTCACATGGCCAGCAATGGTGGCTCACGTCTTTAATCCTAGCACTTGGGAGGCAGAGGAGGGCAGAGGGTCTCTGTGAGTTTGAGGCCAGCTTAGTTTACATAATGAGTTCCAGGACAGCCAGAGCTACATAGTGAGACCCTGTCTCAAAAGAAAGGCAAACACACAAACATATAAATAAGCTCGTACGTGAAGTTAATAGTGGTATTATTTCATAGCTAAAAAGTAGAAACAACCCAAATTCCTACCAACTGAAGAAGCAGATAAGCAACAGTGATCTACCCGATGGCCTATGATTCAGCCACAAATGAGAATGAAGTAGTAATATAAACTACAACACAGGTGAACTTTTCATATGTCATCCTATGTGAAAGAAAGGCACATTTCTAGAGAATGGCTATAGGAATAGAAAGTAGGCTTGTGGTTCTCGGGGTGTGAGAGGAGGGCTGGAAGTGACTCCTAACAGGTAAAGAGCAGAAACAATCTGGGTTTAGTGGTGATGGTCATACAGAATGGCAAATACAGTAAGAACTAGATGGTATTTAATTCTCACAATATACGGTATGTGTACCTACAAAGCTTAAGGAGACTCCACAGTCTCCCTATGCTCCTTCTAAATTTGGCTTTAGAGATAGGATCACCTTCAGAATATATGTACTAAAACTGTCCTAATGAGGGCCATTGTGTCCCAATGTTGGCTATGACATTGCTGTGTGGAAAAAGGGATTCCATGTGGCCTCTAATTGTTGATTTGGACCACAGATAAGCTGACACAGTTATCTCTTGTCATGGGAACTGAGGTCAAGTTGATGAGTCGAGAAGTCACTGGACATTTGTGTCAAAGAAGGGAAAGGCCAATTAGCTTTGGGTTCTGCTAAAGAAGAAAATCCATCTTGAATTTCTTTTTTTCCTTTTTTTGTTTTTGTTTTTCAAGACAGGGTTTCTCTGTAGCTTTGGTGCCTGTCCTGGAACTAGCTCTTATAGACCAGGCTGACCTCAAACTCACAGAGATCCTGCCTCTGCCTCCCGAGTGCTGGGATTAAAGGCGTGCACCACCACCACCCGACTCCATCTTGAATTTCTTAAAACCACAAAACAACCATGAAATTCTCTCGATCTGTGTCCATAATTGTGTGGGAGCATAAAGTGGTTCACCATGCGCTGGTTATCTTTTCCCAGCTTGGCACAGATTAGGTTACCTGGGAAGATGGAACCCCAATTGAAAACTTACCATCACTAGGTTGGCCTGTAGGCATGTCTGCGGACATTTTCTTGATTGATGACTGCTGTGGAAGTGCCCAGCCCACTGTGGGTACTGCCACCCCTAAGCAGGTGGTCCTAACGTACATAAAAGAGCAAACTGAGCAAGCCATAGGGAACAAGCCAGCAATGTTCCTGCCTCTGCTCCTGCTTGAGTTCCTGCCCTAACTTGGCTCAGTGATGGGCCTTGGATGGGATGTGGAAGGCAAATACACCCTTTGCTTCCCGAGCTGCTTTTGGCCATGGCGTTTATCACAGCAAGAGAAAGCAAATTAGTCCACATCACCAGTTCTGGAAACTTTTTACAAGTTGGACCCGAGGGAGTGTGCTTTGACTTTTGGTATATATGAGAAAATATTGTGATTGTTTTTATAATATGCTGAGGCTCAGTTTAAAAGAGATCAAGAAGAACCAAAATTGGACAAGAGAAACGTCCCTAAGCTTTTCCCCCAAAGCACTGCCATGGGTTCCCGCCTGCTGGCCTAGTCAATCAGCAGCTCATGAGCATTGCATCGTTTTGCTAGTATTTGTTGGAATTTGGACACTGAAGGAAGACATTCCCTCTGGGAAACTGGCTGTGCTCTTTTCAGTAGTATTGCACAGCTGCACCAAGAGCCCAGCCAACTTCCTATGTAAAGGTCAGGTCATTTTGTGACCAGAAAACAAGCTAAGGCAGAGGCTTACAAAGGGGTGGGGGCAATTAATAGATAAAAACCTGCTCTGGGGTGAAGGAGGTCCAGGCACAGTGGGTGCCCTAAACAAAGAGCAGGTTTGCGTCTAAGATACTTACATAAAACTCAAGAACAAAATTTCTAGTTTCTGTGTCTCAAGCTCACCCCCCAACCCAAAGATTTGGTTTGAATCCCATGGTCCCATGTATGTATGCCAAGAACTGGCCACTTCCTTCTACTGCTAGCTTCAGCCTTGATTTTTAGGTTTCAAACCAGTGATATTTGTATTGATAATGTACTTCACAGTTCAAGCATTGAGTCTGCTGTTTATACACCTTAAGGAGTCCATATTCTGTCTGCAACTCTGTCTCTAAAGGTATGCATAACAAAACTAAAGCCACTAAACAGAACTGCAAATGACACCAATACAAATTATCAGTTCCCGAAAGGAAACAATTGAACTTTAGTTTCCTTTTTTCCCCTGAAGCCAAGCTACCACTATGTCATGGATCAACCACCCTTGATGGCATCCTCCAAATTCTACCACAAAACAATACTTAGGTATGTTGGCAGTAGTCCCCTCTGTAGGGGAATGTGGTATGTCAGTGGTATTGGGATATCCTGACTTAACAGGAAGCCAGGATATACTTAGAGCCTCAATGAGACAGCTCTGGAGGAGTAGAGCCGCAATGGGACAGCTCAGCCCTGGAGGAAAGATGTCCTGACTGTTGGACTGTCAGGCTACCTGATGCTGGGGTGCAGTGGGGGAGGGTCTCCCCGCAGGATATAGGGATCCTGCTCTTCTCCTGGAGAGCCGCTACAGCTGAGCTCTGCTCTGTTCCTAACAGAGCTATCTGCTTCTTCTTCCGCCCAAGATGTTTCTTCTGCTAACAGTCTGCTGCGGGAAGCTCGCTGCAGAAATGTAGCGGTCTCCTCCGGCTCCAGCGAAAAGTTGTTACTTTTCCTCCACTGGCCTTACTCAGCCCCCTTAAGGAGCCTTCTCTGCGCCAGCTAATGAAGGTCATCACCCAAGACTCTTTCGAGAAAGAGATTTATTTGGGAAAGAGGAGTCCAGGAGAGCAGCTGATCTGCCACTTAAGGACAGCTCTCAACTGAAGGGATGGAGAGGCTTAGATAGGGCTTCTTAGGGGCAGAGGCTTCCCAGGGAGAAAGGGGATTGGCTAATTTTTCCCTGCTCAGGGATTGGTCAGTTTAGATGGTCAGGGACAGAAATGGCTCTGACTTCATGGCCAAACTGTGTTTCTTTCACTGGCTGTTCTTATCTTTTTTTACTCTAATCTTAGGACTAGGGCGTATTTCTTTCTCTGGCTCTGATTGTAGGGATAAAGTGTGTTTCTTTGACACCAGTTTCAGAGCCAGGGCATGTGTCTTTAGTTCTGAGTTCAGGGATAAAGATGTTTCTTTCCTGGCTCAGGCCTCAAATCCAGGGTGTGTTTCTTTCTCTGATTCTGGGTTCAGAGTCAGGGTGCTCAGTGATTGGTTGGTTTCCTGCTCCAGTTGTCCCTTTACACCCTTACCAGAAGAAATACAGCCCAGTATGACTGTATCCTTAAAGCAAATAAAAGTTTGAGGAGAAAATTCAGTAATGCAGCATCCACAAGTACTACATTCATTAGACTTGTAGAGAAGTGACACACAGGAAAGAATATATAACTACAATTAACTGACTCATCATTAATGTGCTTTTTTAATTCATATTTTAAAGCTGATATTCCAAGTAATATTTCTCATTATGTCATTTTTGGTCCTTACTTTGTTCTTTTTCATCCATCTCCCTTCTTCTCCTCATAAAAGAAAAATTAAGAAAAAAATTAGGAGAAAGAGCTTACAAAATAACCCAAGCAGTTCACATCAGTGTGAAGGGAATCATACAGTTGTTGGAATGTGTCATGAATAGTACCTGAATATGACATTTAGGCCATATCAGTTAGAAATGAAAGCCTACACTAGACCAGGAAGTTTTGAGATGATATGGTAATTGTCAGTGCTCTCTAATTGATCAACAAGCTTAAATTGCTTTCAGTGGCAAGTGAGGGAGAACTGGTGTCTTAGTTAGGGTTTCTATTGCTATAAAGAGACATTGTGGCTATGGCAACTCTTAGGAATGAAAACATTTCATTGGGGTTTAGTTTAGTCCATTATCATCTTTGTGTGACATGGCAGTGTGCAGGCAGACATGGTGCTGGAGAAGGAGCTGAGTGTCCTACATCTTTCCGGAAGTGTTCTGAGTGTCACACTGAGTGAAACTTGAGCATATGAGACCTTAAATCCTGCCCCACAGTGATACATAATTCCTACAACAAGGCCATACTCACTCTAATAAAGCCACACTTCCTAATAGTGTGTCAATACCTATGAGTTTATGGGGGCCAATTACATTCAAACTACCACAACTGATTGGTCTATATCATGAGCCTCCCCACACTACATGCTTTGTTGGAAAGTATAATGTCTCAATATAGAGAGCTCCATTGTTCCCTATGTAACTCCATATTTGCTCCCAGAACTGAAAGTCAATAGTATTTCCTGTAATAGCTACCATAGTCATGCAAGTTCTGTAAATTTGCTGCCATACACAATAGATAGCATGGTATAATGAGATTATCAATGTGGGAAGCTTTTGAATGCAGCAAGAAGAGTAACTAAATGTCTCAGACAATCAGAGTTCAGTCATAAGACTCAAGCACACTTATATGAGTAGTCTAGAAAAAAGTAAGGTTATACATAGGCTAATTTTAAGTATCAAGGGTCCTGGTAAATCAATGGCAATATGCCTGCTGTTTAATGTATGGAAGAAACAGCTGGGGTAAGAAAACTTAGCGGAATCACTTTGTTCTGACAACTGTGACCTTGAGTTTAACTTTCAGTTTTCCCATCTGTAAAATAAATTTAGTTTTCTTAAAAATTGTTTTTATTGAGTTATATATTTTTCTTCACTCTCCTCCCATTCTCTTCCCTCCCCTCCTACCTTCTCTCATGGTCCCTATGCTCCCAATTTACTCAGGAAATCTTGTCTTTTTCTAATTCCCATGTAGATTAGATCCATGTATGTCTCTCTTAAGATCGTCTTTGTTGTCTAGGTTCTCTGGGATTGTAAATTGTAGGCTGCTTTTTTTTTTTTTTTGCTTTATGTCTAAAAGACATTTATGAGTAAGTACATATGATATTTTTCTTTCTGGTCCTGGGTTACCTCACTCAATATAATGTTTTCTAGCTTCATCCATTTGCCTGCAAATTTCAAGATGTAGTGTTTTTTTTATGCTGTGTAGTACTCCATTGTGTAAATTTACCACATTTTCCTTATCCATTCTTTGGTTGAGGGGCATTTAGGTTGTTTTCAAGTTCTAGCTATGACAAACAATGCTGCTGTGAACACAGTTGAGCACATGTCCTTGTGATATAGTACCTCATCCTTTGGGTATACACCCAAAAGTGGTATTATTGGGTCTTGAAGTAGGCTGTCCCTAATTTTCTGAGAAATCGCCACACTGATATCCCAAGGGACTGTACCAGCTTGCACTCCCACCAGCAATGCAGGAGTGTTCCCTTTACCCCACAGCCTCTCCAGCATAAGTTGTCATCAGTGTTTTTGAACTTGGCCATTCTTACAGGTGTAAGATGGAATCTCAGAGTTCTTTTGATTTGCATGTTTCTGATAGCTAAGAATGTTGAGCATTTCTTTAAGTGTCCTTCAGCCATTTTAGATTACTCTGTTGGGAATTCTCTGTTTTGGTCTGTACCCCATTTTTTAATTGGATTATTTGTTCTTTTGATGACCAGTTTCTTGAGTTTTTTGTATATTTTGGAAACCAGACCTCTGTCTGATGTGGGGTTAGTGAAGATCTTTTCCCATTCTGTAGGCTATTGTTTTGTCTTGTTGACCATGTCCTTTGCTTTACAGAAGCTTTTCAGTTTCAGGAAGTCCCATTTATTGATTGTTTCTCTCAGTGTCTGTGCTGCTGGGCTTATATTTAGGAAGTGGCCTCCTGTGCCAATGCGTTCAAGTGTACTTCTCACTTTCTCTTCTATGAGGTTCAGTGTGGTTGGTTTATATTGAGGTCTTTGATCCATTTGAACTTGAGTTTTGTGCATGGTGATAGATATGGATCTATTTTCATTGTTCTACATGTTGATATCCATTTTTTTTTTTTTTTTTTGGTTTTTCGAGATAGGGTTTCTCTGTGGTTTTGGAGCCTGTCCTGGAACTAGCTCTTGTAGACCAGGCTGGTCTTGAACTCACAGAGATCCGCCTGCCTCTGCCTCCCAAGTGCTGGGATTAAAGGCGTGCGCCACCACCGCCCGGCTTTTGATATCCAATTATGGTAGGACAATTTGTTAAATATGCTATCTTTATCCATTTTATATTTTTTGCTTCTTTGTCAAAAATCAGGTGTTCACAGGTGTGTGGATTGATATCTGGGTCTTTGATTTGTTTGCTTGGTCCTTTTGTCTGTCTTTATGCCAATACCAGGCTGTTTTCAGTACGATAGCTCTGTAGTAGAGTTTGAAGTCAGGGATTGTGATACCTCCAGAAGTTCCTTTATTATACAGGATTGTTTTGGCTATCCTGGATTTTTTGTTTTTCCATATGAAGTTGAGTATTGTTCTTTTGAGGTCTGTGAAGAAATTTGCTGGGACTTTGATGGGCTTTGCATGGAATCTGTAGATTGATTTTTGGTAAGACTGCCATTTTTACTGTGTTAATTCTACCTACTCAAGAGCATGGGGGGGTCTTTCTATTTTCTAGTGTCTTCTTCAGTTTCTTTCTTCAAAAATTTAAAGTTCTTGGCATACAGGTTTGGTTCTTGTCATACACTTGTTTGGTTAGAGTTACTCTAAGATATTTTACATTATTCATTGCTGTTGTGAAGGGTGATGTTTCTGATATCTTTCTCTGCACATTTATCATCTGTGTAAAGGAGGGCTTCTGATTTTTTTGAGTTAATCTTGTATCCTGTTACATTACTGAAGGTGTTTATAAGTTGTAGCAGTTCCTTGATAGAATTTTGGGGGTCAATTTTGTAAACTATCATATCATCAGCAAATAGTGAGAGTTTTATTTCTTTTTTTCTAATTTGTATCTCCTTGATCTTCTTTTGTTGTCTTCTTGCTCTAGCTAGAACCTTAAGTACTATATTAAATAGATATGGAGAGAGAGGACAACCTTGTCTTGTTCCTGATTTCAGTGGGATTGCTTTGAGTTTCTCTCCATTTAGTTTGATGTTGGCTGTTTGTGACACGTAAACGAATGCAGACAGATTATAAAAATATATACAGTTTTAATAGGGAAATAGACTTACAGGACCACAGGTTCCCGCGGAGAACAGGAAAAGCAGAGAAAAGGGGCTGCTGGGATCACGCCCTGCAGATTTATCAGTAAACATTAGCCCGAGGCAAACACGCCCCAATGGGTGGGGCTATATCCCTACAGCTGTTAGCTTGTTGTATGTTGCCTTTATTATGTTTATGTATGTGTCCTTGTATCCCTGCTCTCACCAAGACCTTTATCATGAAGGGATGTTGTATTTTGTCGAAAGGTTTTTCAGCATCTAATGAGATAATCATGTGGGTTTTTTTTCAGTTTGTTTATATGGTGGGTTACATTGACAGATTTTCATATGTTGAACCATCCCTGCATCTCTGGGATGAAGTCTACTTGATCATGATGCATGATTTTACTGAAGTGATCTTGGATTCAGTTTGCCAGTATTTTATTAAGTATTTTTGCATCAATGTTTGTTTGTTCCTTGCTGCCCAGAACTGAAATAATCACACAGAAACTATATTTTTAAGACAGTGCTTGGCCAATGACTCTAGCATATTCCCAGAAAGCTCTAACATATTAAATTAACCCATTTATATTATTTTATATTTTACCACAAGGCTTGTAGCCTGCTGGCATGGTTTCAACTGGCAGCTTGCATCTTTCCCCTCTGGTGGCTACATGGCATCTCCTGACTCCACCTTCTTACTCCCAGCATTCAGTTTAGTTTTCTCCGCCTAGCTCTATTCTGCTAAGCCACTGGCTGAATCAACTTCTTTATTCATTAACCAATAAAAGCAACACATATACAGGACTTCCCACACCAAATGTTCATGAGGGAGATTGATCTGTATTTCTCTTTCTTAGTAATGTCTTTGTGTAATTTGGATCAGGGAGACACTGTGTAACTGCTGAAGGAGAAAGACGCTGGAACCTTTCTGGCAGGCCACAATCTCATGGTGATACACAGACTAATAGAAGTAGCCAAGTTAAGATATAAGAGCTAGCTAGAAATATGCCTCAGCCATTGGCCAAGTAGTGTTGTAATTAATTTACTTTCTGGGTGATTATTCAGGTCTCGGTGGCCAGAAAGCGAAAGAACAATCTCCTTTTACAGTTTCTTTTTCTTGGAAATGGCCAATGTATCTTCTGCTACCTTTGCCTTAACTTTGATCTCACTATCTGTTGAATTATTCATGTTCTTCACTAAAAGCACCCATGGCTTTTCCACAGTGCCATCCTCAGCATTAATTAGGCAAAGTGCTTACCATGTTGTAAAGATCATAAATATTTAGCTTTAATTCATTGACCTGTAAAACACTGCACAATCAGGAAAAAGAAAGAGATTTGGGGTGCTGGAGAGATGGTTTTATGAGTGAGAACACATCCTGCTCTCTTAGGAAACCTAGTTTTGGGTCCCAGTAACCACATTGCATGGCTTACAAGCTACTGTAACTCCAGCTCCAGGAGTTCCATGCCATCTTTGGGCTTCCATAGGCACCTGATCTTACATGTATAAACACCCACACAAGCACACATAATTAAAAATATTTAAAATCTATTAAAAAGGAACATGGTTAGAGGAATTTGGAGAAAGGGGTGAATAATATAAAGATACATTGTATTAAATTCTCAAACAACTAATAAAAAGAAGGATATTAGGTAAAAGTGATGTAAATATAAATCTATATATTGACTAACCAATAACCCTGAAGTAAAGAAATGAGAAGGAAATTTATTGTAGCACATTCAATGAAGGCAAGAGAGTGAGTGGATAAAGTGAACGAAACATGGAACATATCAGGGTCAGAAAATACAGTAAGTGAAAATAGTTGAAGTTGAAATGAGACCAGTAAGTAAAGCTTGTAAAGCTGAAATGTATTTTAGTTCATTCACTATATCATTATAAAAAGAAATATGATATTTAAATTAAAGGTTATTTTAATTGTATAACACATAAAGTACAAAAATGACATGATAGATGCTATGAGGGATGGATGGATAAACAGCTTGGTTCATAAAGTGTTTGCAATACAGTCATGAGGTTCTGAGTTCAATCCCAAGAACAAGTATTTTTAAAAGCTGGGCATTTTAGTGTACTATTGTAAACTCAGCAAAGCCACGACCTAGTGTGTGCTGTAAATTTTCTATTTACATTCCATATAATGTTTTGGGGATTCATTCATTACAATACATTTAGATCTAGTCTACTAATTTTAAGTCTGGTATGGCTGGATACTAAAAATTATTGGTAATTGATAGCTGTTGGAAAAGGGAGAGTTAGTTCCACAGATTCTTATTTGTAGTTGTGTTCTTCCCCATTTTTTACTGTTAAAATATGCTTCAAAAAATTAAAATAAAATATGCTTCAGTGAACATGCTTAAGAGGAGTCTCCATGGAGATTATATATGCTAGAGATTTGTCTCTAGGGCACAGACTTACAGGTGTAATTACTAAGCCACAGGGAGTTCTTACTCTGAGAAGTATAATTGTGAGTCTTAGGGAGTGCTTATCATGTGTTTCGAAATGGCTCTCCAAAGTGATTGAACCAATTTGCTCTTTCACTACAAGTGTGTGATTTTCTACTTCTCAGCATTGTTTCAACACTTGATGTAATCAGGCATTGATTTAAATACACATATATATTTAAATATATATATGATTGTAAAATGAGCAATCATTCTGATACTCACTTACCTGATTACTAGTGAAGTTGAGTATTTTTTACTGATTCTTGTCCAACTAGTTTTCCTCTGCTACATCCTTGGCTCACTTTTCTATTGCAATGGCTGATTTGTTGTCATTATTTATATACGTATAAATCTTATCTATGATTTTATAAATCTTTAGTCTCTCTATACATATTGTCTTTAATATTTATAGTTTATTTTCAATAATTTATGTGAATTGTGATTTACCAATCAATATTCAGTTTCAATAAGCTTTGAATCATAAACATTTAAAAGCAATAAATGAGCCGGGTGGTGGTGGCGCACGCCTTTAATCCCAGCATTTGGGAGGCAGAGGCAGGCGGATCTCTGTGAGTTCGAGACCAGCCTGGTCTACAAGAGCTAGTTCCAGGACAGGCTCCAAAACCACAGAGAAACCCTGTCTTGAAAAAACCAAAAAAAAAAAAGCAATAAATGAGAAAGCAGTCTGAATGTGAGTTATAAGAAATTGAAGGTCAGGGTACTAGTAAAATGTGTGTGTGTGTGTGTGTGTGTGTGTGTTGTTGAATATTAAACCCAGCACCTCACACACGCTAAGCACATGCTGTCATCACTAATCTACACTCTCATGCCCAAGGAACAGTCGTTTTTAAGTTATTTATTTATGCATATGAGTGCTCTATTTACATGACAGAAGAGGGCACCAGATCTCATTATAGATGATTGTGAGCCACCATGTGGTTGCTGGGAATTGAACTTAGGACCTCTGGAAGAGCAGTCAGTGCTCTTAACCTCTGAGCCATCTCTCCAGCCTCCCACAGAATATTCTTTTCTTCCCATCCTTGAGTCTTAGGACACTGAATAAATTCAAAGTAACCTGGAATTGTCTGCAATGGCACAAAATAGGGTCTTTCAAAATAAACCTACACATATGCAGTAAATAGATTTTTGAGAAAGATGACAAGAATATACAACATGTGGTTCTGGAACAAACTGGCTATTCATGTGTAGAAGGAAAGTAGACCTATATCTTACACAAAAATGAATCAAAATGAGCTTCAAAGTATGAAACAAGTGGACATGAAATGAGTGAGAATCTGGGACAGGGGGAGGACTCCAAAAGCACAGGAAACAAAAGCAAAAACAGTGATGCCAGGTTACAGTAAACCGAAGAACTTCTACAGAGCAAAGGAAAGAAAAAGTGAAAATACATGCAGAAAGGTAAAATATTTTCAAGCTCTACTTCTGGTAATAGACTAATACCCAGAGCACATAGGGAAGTTAAAACACAAAACAATTGACAACAAAATAATATGAGATCAACAGTACCTACTGTACTACCAAGGCTCCAGGAGAACAAGGCCCACAGAATCAACCTAGCAGGGCTCCTAGTGAATCACAGAGACTGAAGTGGCGATCACAGAGCCTGCAATGGGTCTGCACTAGGTCCTCTACATATACCTTATGGTTAGTGTAGCTTGGTGTTCATGTGTGACTCTTAACAGTGGGAGTGTAGAGTGTCGATAACTCTTTTAAATTTTTTTAATTAAACTATACATTTTTCTCTGTTGCCCTGCCTTCCTCCCCTTTCCCCTTCTACCTTACCCTGTGACCCCCATGCTCCCAATTTACTTAGGAGATCTTATCTTTTTCTCTTTCCTATGTATAACCATGTATGTCTCTCTTAGGGTCCTCTTTGTTGTTTAGATTCTCTGGGGTTGTGGACAGTAGGCTGGCTCTTTTGCCTGCTCTTGGAACCTTTTTCTTCCTACTGGATTGCCTTGTCCAGCCTTAATATGTGGATTTGTGTCTAGTCTTATCCAATCTTGTTAAGCCATGTTTGATGGATATTCCTGGGAGACCTGATCATTTCTGAATGAAAATGGAAGTGGAATGGATCTGGGGGTGTGGCTGGGGGGAGTTAATGGAGAAGACTGTGAATGTGTTGTTTGAGAGAAGAATCGGCCGGGCGGTGGTGGCACACGCCTTTAATCCCAGCACTTGGGAGGCAGAGGCAGGTAAATCTCTGTGAGTTCGAGACCAGCCTGGTCTACAAGAGCTAGTTCCAGGACAGGCTCCAAAGCCACAGAGAAACCCTGTCTCGAAAAACCAAAAAAAAAAAAAAAAAAAAAAAAAAAAAAGAGAAAAATACCAATAATTTTAGAATGAGCAATAGGCCTAAACAGACATTTCTCAGAAGACACACAAGTTGTTGAAAGGAATATGAAACAACAACAAAAGCTCAATGTTGCTAATCATCAGAAAATGCAAATTAAAGACACAATACAATACTTCCTCAGCCCATTAAGAATATCAATTAGCAAAACAACAACAGATAACAAGCATGCCCTTTATGAGAATGCTGGACAAAGAGGAAGCCTGACAAATTGTTGGTAGGAATGTAAAATAGTAAGTATGTAAAAGTAACACTTTACTGTCCAATTCAGTAATTCCATTTCTGGGTATTTTTTTACCTAAAAAAGTAAAATGCAATCTTCAGTGACATTTTCACTCTCATATTTCCAACAGCTAAAATTGTGGAAACAGTGCACATTTTCATAGATGAATGAGCAGACTTTTAAAAATGTGGTATGTTACAGTATAATAATTCAACAATTATATACTATAATATAAATTATATAATAATTCAACAATTAAAAATGAGAAAACCTGCCATAGACTACAGTATGGATGAACCTTGAAGGCATTATATTAAGTGAAATTACCTAGTTACAAAAAGGTACTTATGTATTAATTTTCAAATAAGGTACTTAAACTGGTCAAAATCACAGCAACAGGGCTGGAAAGATGGCTCAGAGGTTAAGAGCACTGCCTGCTCTTCCAAAGGTCCAGAGTTCAATTCCCAGCAACCACATGGTGGCTCACAGCCATCTATAATGAGATCTGGTGCCCTCTTCTGGCATGCGAGCATACATGGAAGGAATGTTGTATATATAATAAATAAATCTTTAAAAAAAAATCACAGCAACAGTAAGTAGATGCCAGGGGCTAGGCTGATGGGGGTGGAGTGGAGGATGGAAATACATTGTTTTATGAGTATAGAATTATTGCCTTACCAGATGAAAAGTTACCAAGACAGATGGTTGGTAATACTGTCCAACATTTCTTATGTTTTTAACACATTGAACTGTATACAAAAATGCTAGAAATGCTAAATTATGTCAGATATGTGTCCGTACAAGAAACGGTATACAAATCATATGCCTTCTATTGCTAGATAGGGTCAGGTTTTATATTCCTTCCCTTGAATATAGGCTTAGTTGTTCGTTCATTTCAAACAGCTTACCCTGAAATAGATTTTTGTTCTTCATTTAAGCTGATAGGCAAAGAGACTTCTTTATTCGGTGATATTTTGAAAAATGAACTTATCTGGCAGTGGAACTTCACACATCACTGGTCTTTAACACTTCTTTAATATGACATATATAAATAGATCCATGACTTTTATTAGAACTTTTAAGCTTAAAAATTAAGTGGAATAAAAGTTTACAGATGGATATAGTTCTACTAGACTTGTATTAGCCTGCCAGGGCTGCCATAACAAATATATCATAGATTGGGTATGAACTGGAATTGATTTCTCGCAATTATGGAAGCTAGAAATCTGAGCTCATGGTGTTCTTATGACTCGTTTCTGGTGAGGGCCTCCTTCCCAGCTTACGTATGGTCACCTTCTTTGAGTGCTCACGTGGCTTTTCTCTGGGCAGATATGAAGGAAGAGGGACAGGGAAGCACATTCCTTTTGTAATTAAGAATACAAACCCTGTGTTGCTAAGGCTCCAATCTTATCTAACCTTTATCATCAACATAATTATAGGTCCCATTTCCAAACTTAGTAGTCGCTTATGGCCAAAGGCTTTAAGTGAGTTTGAGGAAGATAAAGTCCACAGCAGCAACCTAGAATTTCCTGAAATGTAATGGGGGGAAAGTTTGCTCTTGTTTCTTTAATCTGCCCCCTTTCCTCATAAGCATCAAGTTGAGAAAAGCGCCAAGGTTTTCGAGAGTGTGCATGGCTGAAGAGGCTCTCTGGTCTCCCAGCTCTCAGGGGCTTTCCGAGGAAAACAAATTGAAATGTTTTCTTCTTTCTGATCTCATAGATTTCTTTTAAAAGCTTCCTCTCATTTCCCAGAGAACTTCTTACATAGGAGTAATTTTTTAAATCAGAAAACATAATATTTAACCAAAAGACCAGTAAGGGAAAAAAACTGCAAAAATATCATTGAATTGGTTTTGAATTGGCCTTCTACTGCTGGGCACGGAGCCTGACCTTAAGTGTGGTTTGTATGCCCAGTGAGACTCTGTTGGAGAAAACTAATTGGCCCTTTGCAAGTGGAGGACAATTGGAAACAGCTTCTGGCTTTGGGATGGGAGGTGATGTCCACTTCTCCCTCTCTCTCCTGGGACCCCTTCTGGTTTGGATCTGTGCAGGCCCTGAGCATGTTGCCACAGTCTCTGCGAGTTTACATGTATGTGAGTTCTGTTGTGTCTAGAAGGCACTGTCTCCTTTGTATCTTCCATTCCCACTGGCTCTTACAAACTTTCTGTCTCTTCTGCAGGGTTCCCTGAGCCCTGGGGGGAGGGATTTGATGGAGACATCCCTTTGAGGACTGAGTGTTCCAAGGCCTCTCACTTTCCACACATTGTCCAGCTGTGGATCTCTGTATTTGTCCCCATTTACTACAGGAAGAAGCTTCTCCGATGATGGCTGAGCAAGACGCTGAATATCATTAGGAACCATTTTGTTATTATATTCTTTTAGCAGAACAATAATATGTGGTTTCCCTCTTGGCCGTCGGCCTATCTAGTCTTATGTTCTTGACCACCAAGAAATCCTTGGAGTAATTTTAACTGAAAAGTTAAGAAAAAAAACATATATTTTCTCCAAAGTGCATGGCAGAGAGAACTGAAATCTAAATTCTAGCTCATCCTGGTCCACAGATAATCCTGGCACACTGGTCTTTGAGCCTTAACCCCACTGGTAAACTGGGGCTGACTATACTTTATTTGGTAAATGGCTTGGCTGGTTTTGTGAGCCTGAATGACCCCCTAGTGCTTGGTTTAACGGGTTCATTCTTGTGTGTATCCGTACCATGAGTGGCTCAATATTATTTCATCATGTGGGTATTGCATGTTTGGTTTGTTTCTTGACTAGAATGTGGACATTTGACTTTGTCTATTATAAACCAATCTGCTATGGACATTCATGTATAAGTTTTAGTATCAACAAATATTTTAATTTTTCCTGGTACATATATCTAGGACCCAAATTACTGGGCCATGTGGCTGCTCGGTATCCAACCTTTTTTTTTTTTTTTTTTTTTACTTATGGTATCCAACCTTTTAAGAAGCTGAAAAATTATTTTATCACAGTGCCTGCACTATTTTACATTCTTACCAGCAAGGTACGAAGGTTCCAATTTTTTCACATCCTCGCCAGCGCTTGGTATTACCTCTTTACGTAGTCAGCCTAGCTGGTGTGGAGTGCTAGTTCACCGTGCTTTTGATTTCCATTCATAATGCTAATTATCAGTGAAATAGTTAACTTTAGTATGTTTATGGTTTATTTATGGATTTTCTATAAATAATGTTACTGTAGAATATTATTTTAAGACGTGTTACATTTATGTTATGCTGTGGAACATTTGTTTAATGATGCAAAGATTGTTACATTCTTTTATATTGCATTTGTTTAACTCTGTGAAGCTGTGCTACTTTGCCTGTCTAAAACACCTGTTAGTCTAATAAAGAGCTGAACAACCAATAGCAAGGCACGAGAAAGGACAGGCAGGGCTGCCAGACAGGGAGAATAAATAGAAGAACTCTGGGAGGAAGGATGGAGGAGCAAGAGAACAAGGAGAAGAGAACACTAGGGGCCAGCCACCCAGCCACACAGCCACCCAGCCACACAGCCACACAGCCACCCAGCCACACAGCCACACAGCCACACAGCCACCCAGCCACACAGCCACACAGCCACCCAGCCACCCAGCCACACAGCCACACAGCCACACAGTCACCCAGCCACACAGGCACACAGCCACACAGCCACACAGCCACACAGCCACACAGCCACACAGCCACACAGTCAGCCATGGAATAAGAGTGAAAATAAGATATACAGAAGGAAAAAAACCTAGAGGCAAAAGGTAGATGGGATAATTTAAATTAAGAAAGGCTGACTAGAAATAAACCAAGCTAAGGCCAGGAATTTATAAGTAAAAATAAGCCTCCATGTGTTACTTATTTGGGAGCTGTATTGTGGGGGTCCCCAAAGAACAAAGAGCCCAAAGAGTAAAAAACAACTACAGAATGCCTTTTATAGTCTTTTGCCAAATTTTAAAATCAAGTTGTCTTTTCATTGCTGTTTAAGGTGCATATATGCAAGCAATATTAATGGACTCAATATGTATACTACACATATACTATATACTATACTCTTTCTATGTAACAAATAGTTCAAGAAAAAGGGTCAAACATTTGAGAGAGGGAGAAATAGAGGGCACACAGGATGAGTTGCAGGGGAGAGAGGAAGGTGGTAGAAATGATGCAGCACAGTAATCATGTATAAAATTCTAAAAATAAATTAATAAAGGCTTAATAATATATTATAGATACTAGATTATTTTATCTAAAATGTAGTTTCCAATTTTTCTCCTATTTTGTAGACTCCTTCCACTATATTGATAGTCACCTTTGTTCTAGTAATGAAAATTAAAATTTTAATGTGTAACAACCTCATTTGTATTAATATTGATCTGTAGTTTATTTTTTAAATACCTCTATAAAGCTCCACTTTCTTCCGTTTTTTCATTCTACTATTGCCATACAAAGTATCCTTTAATTACTGGTATTACCAATGTGAATTTCTCACTTACTAATTTATGCAGATATGCTTTAAATAAATGGGAAGAGCCAAGAACAAAAATAAATCTATTCAAATTACTGTTCAGTGTTTTTTTTTTTTTTTCATTTTAGTTTGGAGGATTCCCTCAGCATGTCCTTAAAAATTGTTTTAAAATGTTTTTTTCTGGGGCTGGAGAGCTAGCTCAGAGATTAAGAGCATTGGCTGCTCTTCCAGGGGTCCAAGTTCAATTCCCAGCACCCACATGGTGGCTCACACCGTCTATAATGAGATCTGGTGCTCTCATCTGGTGTGTAGGCATACATTCATGGAGAACACTGCATACATAATAAATAAATAAATCTTTAAAAAAATATTTTTCTGCATGTGTGTTTTGCCTGGATTGCATGCAGTACTCATACAGGCCACAAGAGAGTCCTGGATCTTCTAGAATTGAAGTTACAGATCTCTGTGCTACTGTGAAGCAAACACAGGTTATCTTCAAGAGAAACAAGTGCTCTTAACCACTGAACTCTCTCCAGCTCACCTTAGCGTTTCTTATAGGAGGACAGATTTGCTAGTCAAGAACTATCTCACTATTTGTTAATCTGGAAGTGTGTTCATTTCTTCTTTATTTTTGAAGTATACTTTTTGCTAGATATGTAATTGTTTATTTCAGTTCTGTTCTCAGAGTGATTTAATCTGGCATTCTAATGTCTTCTGCCCTCTATGATTTCTGATCAGAAATGAAATATCACTATTCACTTTCTGCTTTCAAAACTCTATCTGTGGCATTGGCTACTAGTAATTTGGTTATGACATGTGGCTCCATCTGAATTCATTCTATTTTGAGTTAGGCTTCTTCAATGTGAACATTAAGATTTTCCACCACACTTGGGAATTTTGAGACACTATATTTCTTTCTTTCTTTTTTTAAATATTTATTTATTATGTATACAATATTCTGTCTGTGTGTATGCCTGCAGGCCTGAAG
Organism: Chionomys nivalis; assembly: GCF_950005125.1. Lineage (NCBI taxonomy): Eukaryota > Metazoa > Chordata > Mammalia > Rodentia > Cricetidae > Chionomys > Chionomys nivalis. The sequence goes on from NC_080112.1 coordinate 95,427,571, forward strand.
AGGGCACCAGACCCCATTACAGATGGTTGCGAGCCACTATGTGGTTTCTGGGAATTGAACTCAGGACCTTTGAAAGAGCAGACAATACTCTTAACCTCTGAGCCATCTCTCCAGCCTTTCTTTCTTTCTTTCTTTCTTTCTTTTTTTCTTTCTTTCTTTCTTTCTTTCTTTCTTTCTTTCTTTCTTCCTTCCTTCCTTCCTTCCTTCCTTCCTTCTTTCTTTCTTTCTTTCTTTCTTTCTCTCTTTTTTCTTTTCTTTTCTTTCTTTGTTTCTTTCTCTTTTTTTTGGTTTTTTGAGACAGGGTTTCTCAGTAGCTGTGGAGCCAGTCCTGGAACTCTCTCTGTAAATCAGGCTGGCCTTGAACTCACAGAGATCCGCCTGTCTCTGCCTCCTGAGTGCTGGGATTAAAGGCACGTGCCACCACGAAATTTTTGCCCTTTCTTTCCTATTTTTGTATTTGCATTGTGCATATACTTACATGCCTAATAAACTCTACCATAGCCCACTCCCCTGAGGCTCTGTTAGATTTTCTTCATTCTTTTCTTTCTTTGATCTTCACATATCATAATATCAATTGCTCCAGATTCAAGTTCACTGACTCTTCTGTCTTCTGTTTACTCAAGTCTACATTGAAGTCTTCTTCACATTTTTATTTTTTCAATTTCATAATTCCTACCTGGTCTATTTTTCATATTTTCTCTTTACTGATATAGTTCATATCAGTACAGAAAGAAACATCATTCTCATAGTTCTCTTTAGTTCTAGAAATATAACTTCCATTTGTTTCTTTCTTGAAGATATTAATTGATTTTATAAAGTAAAGAATTGGCACTTGCTGGCGGTGGGGGGTGGATGCATGTAATTCCAGCACTGGGAAATCAGAGACAAGTGGATCTCTATGAATTCAAGGTCAGCCTGGTCTACAGAGAGAGTTCTAGGACAGGCTACACATAGAAAGCATGTCTCGAAAGCCTCCCCAAACGAACAAACAAAAAAACAAACACAAAGTATTTAAACTTCACAAATATCCAATGATAAGCTGAAACATAATTTCCCTACACCAAGGTCATAAAATTTATCTAAAGTAGATCAGTGTGCATAAGAAGTTTATATTAAAATCATTCTTTGTGCATACTTCTCATATGATCATAAAGCAGTCAAGGTGAAACAAATGTAAAACTTGTTTTATGCTTGAATTCAGTTAATGCCCTAGGAATCAAAAATGTTAAGTATTTACAAGTACCATAGTGTATCAAAATACTATAGTACTTTAAATACTGATAATCAAAGTAAGAAACCAAATACATAAAATTACCTGAATATTAGTAATGTGCTAGGGAACAATGGCTTTACCCTGTAAAGATTTATTTCTTGTACTTGTTTAATAAAATGCTGATTGGCCAGTAGCCAGGAAGGAAGTATAGGCAGGATGACCAGGCACGAAGTAGAGGCAGGGAAATAAGAACAGGAGAATTCTGGGAAGAGAAAAGCTCAGTCTGCAGTCATCACCTAGACACAGAGGAAGCCTGACACAGAAGAAGCAAGGTGTTACTGTCTCGACAAAAAAGATACTAAGCCATGTGGCTAACACAGACAAGTATTATGGTCTACTATAAGTTATTCCCTGTTTAAAAAAAAAAAGAGTTAGAAGCCTGAGCTAATAGGTCAATCAGTTTATAATTAATGTAGACCTCTGTGTGTTTCCTTGAGACTGAATGACTGTGGGACCGAGTGAGACAGAAAGCTCTGTCAACAGTAATGCATTTTCTAACCTATTGCTACTTATAGTTTCAAACTTACCAACTGTTTTCAGTGATTTGAATGAACAAATAGTAGTATCTGAGTAATCAAAATAGTCATATTCAGATTGCAAACTAAAATTTCTATTTTGAAAATATGGAGGAACACATGAAATACATGGTAAAGGTTATTTTTTTCAACTTCTTAAGCCCACAACTAGAGTCTATAGCTTGATTTCCTTATGTCATCCTTGGTGCTCCCTCTTCACCAGGCATCTTGGGAAATCTGAAGACTCTTAAGCATTTTAACCTGGTGATCTAAGGTATTTCTTGATGTTCTGTTTCACTTTCCCCAGGAATACCAGAATCTTTATTAAGTAGTGACTATTTTATTTTATTTAAACAACACTTTTCATTTATTTTACATACCAACCAGTTTTCCCTTCCTCATCTCTCCCTGGTCCCTCCCCTTTTCCATCTACCCCTCTCCCCATCCACTCCTCCTCCATCTCCATTCAGAAAGGGTCAGACCTCACATGGGCTTGTGCAAAACATGACACATCAAGTTGAGACAGAACAAGGTGATCCAGCACAGGGAACAGGTTACCAAAAGTCAGCTAAGCGTCAAGGAGAGGTCCTGCTCTCACTATTAGAAGCCTTACTAAGAGACCAAGCTACAGGATTGTCACACACAAGCAGAGGGCCTATGTCAGTCCCATTCAGGTTCCCTGACTGTTGGTCCAGCGTCCATGAGCTCCCTTGAGCACAGGTCAGCTGTCTCTGTGCTTTCCCTCATCATGAGCCCCCTGGCTTGTACCATCCCTCCTCCCTTTCTTCTGTAAGACTTTAGGAGCTCAGCATAGTGCTTGTCTGTGGATCTCTGCCTCTGCTTCCATCAGCTACTGGATAGACTATCTCTAATGGCAACTAGGGAAGTCACCAATCTGCTTAGAGTAGATGGCCAGTTCAGGCACCCTCTCCACCATTGCTTGGAATCTTAGTTGGGAAAGTACTGACACTTTTTTTTCTAATTACCTTATCTTCCAGATTCTCAAGGAAAAGTTGGTATATCTTTTTTTGTAAAAGGAGCAGCAGCAGGCTGTGTTCCCGTCTGGATCCTGGCTAGCTTACCCCTGAAATAATTACATGAAAAATGTATTCATTTAAACACTGCCTGTCCCATTATATCTAGCCTCTTATTAGCTAACTCTTACATATTCGTTTAACCCATATCTAGTAATCTGTGTATCACCACGGTGTTGTGGCTTACCGGGAAAGATTCAGCATGTCTGACCTGGAGGCTGGCTCCATGGCGTCTGCCTGACTCTGCTTTCTTTCTCCCAGAATTCTGTTCTGTCTACTCCACCCACCTAAGGCCTATCAAAAGGCCAAGGCAGTTTCTTTATTTGACCAATGAAAGTAACAAATGGACAGAAGATCCTCCTCCCTCATTTTTTCATCTTTATCCATGTTTTCTCTATATGTTGCAAGTTCTTTAATTTTTACTTTATGCTATGTTGATACAGTATAGTACTACCTCTTTTAGATTAATAATACATCTAAATGTGTGAATTCATTTTGCTGACAGGCTCACCACTTAAGTTCCAGTTCAGCCGATCAAACCCCAGCAACAGGTCTTCAGGGAGTCGAAGGCTTCAAAAATTTGTATTCATTTCAGATGCTTATTTTACCCAGACTTCCTCCATGTTATAAAACATGTCACTCCCAAACATGCACTATGTGTTAGATCTTGAACTGTGCTCTCATCACAATAAACTCTCTCAGCTGTTTGGGGTAGCATGGACTATTGAAACGATGACTCCAGTAAGTACTCACATCCATAACTGCAGCTTGTTGGCATCTATGAGATAGGTGGTAACTTGAATGCTATAGCCATCTAGTTCATATTTCCCAGGCTTTATACCAGGTTTTCATTTGTTTGTTGTTGTTGTTATGTGTGTGTGTGTGTGTGTGTGTGTGTGTGAACCAGTTTTGAATACAAACAGACAGACATTATCTTTGCATGTTAGAACAGTTTCCACAGGAGAAAAACTGTGTTTTTGGAATTGTATGTGTTATTATGAATATCCTGAGACTTCAGTCATTGTGGTGTTTTTTGTCTTGAGAGAACTGTACAATGGGGAAATCCTATCTTTAGAACATACCATTTTGAGGAATACTAACAATCCACTCCATCATGAATTACTTTGATATGGAATGTGTTTTAATGCATACCAAATTCAGAATAAGTTATTCCAGACAGCACAAGGTCTTTATCTTTTTGTACCATCTTTTTTCTGACCTCAATCATAACCTTCCATAAATCCTTAGTTTTTGCTCTATGGCAATCTCTAGAACATATGGAACTAAACAACATAATCCAGCACAAATACTGAAGGATATCACTGTTCTTCACCTTTTTCTAAATAGCCAAGTTTACTTCAAGTCTCTTATGATGGGCTCAACTCAAACAAATACCGCACCACAAGCTTTACTTTACTTTGTGGAACTTTAATTTTTATCCATACACAAAGCAAAAAATTCCATGAATTCTAAAGCACACTGTGCCCAAGGTCCTGGTGACTGAGATTATCTTTGACATTGTTTGCATAAAAGAATGGACAGTTGTTTCCCAATGCCTTAGCTGATGCCTACTTGTTTCACAAACAGACCACATGAATATTGACAGGATTTGGACTAAGATCTTGTCCTGAGCTGCAATCAATGCATTCTGTTGTTGTGGGGTATTTGTACACTGTGTGAAGATATTTCCCCGTGCTTGGTTTAATAAAAAGCTGAATGGCCAATAGCTAGGTAGGAGGGATAGGTGGGTTTTCTGGGGGATAAAGGAAGAAGAGGAGGAATCTAGGCACAAGGGATGCCAGGAGATATGGAGAGGAAACAGAAGGTGCAAGAAAGAGGGGTAACGCCATGTGATAGAACGTAGATGAACAGAAAAGGGTTAATTTCAGTTATAAGAGCTAGTTAGGAAGAAGCTGTAGGCCAAGCTTTCATAATTAATTAACAAGTCCCTGTGCCATTATTTGAGGGCTGACAGTCCTGATGAGGACGTACTTCTTGCTAATTCTGTCATATACTTTATTTTTCTCTGTATCCAAAGTACCTTCCATACAGGTCTAAATTCATTGTACTTCAGCAACAAAAAATCAACTCCTTCTTCCCTTTCAGTTGGCGCAGATGCACAGTTGTTAGTTCCTTTACTGTATTTCAAATGGCATTTTTAGGGTTCTTGTCTAACTCTGATGGTCTGGGCTTCTTTGAAGATAGCTTCTCACTACTTCTTTTCCTTTTTGGCCTATGTATTACTGACCATGATATATATGTGGGCTATTTTTCTGTATCATAACTTTTTTTTTGAAAGGCAAATGTTTTCAATAATGTAATTTACAACTTTGGAAGTAATATATTGTGACAACCTCCAAAAGGCTTGGTGGGTTTTGCTATCTATTGTTTGCTCAGTGACTTTTCTGACCAAAAACTTTAAGTCTTTTGTCTTTGTAGTATATGACCAATGAAAAACATGATCCTTCAACTTATTGGCCAGGTAGTTTTTGGAGAGCAATTTCTTTAAATGTTTAAAATCAATAAGACTCCTAGCCTTTGTCAAGGGGCTGTGTGTAGAGCTTGGGATGTGCATTGGCCCTCGAGGCAACTGCTACTTCTGTGTTAGACATCTTTCCCTACTTATACTGAGTGAGGCTCATGGTCAGCTAGGACTGAGAAGTTAGACCCCTCTCTGGGTTTTCCTGGGTAAATGAGTTATCTATAAAGATTAGGCCTTCTTCCAGGCAATGGTGGCACACGCCTTTAATCCCAGCACTTGGGAGGCAGAGGCAGGCAGATCTCTGTGAGTTTGAGGCCAGCCTGAACTACAAGAGCTAGTTCCAGGACAGGCTCCAAAGCTACAGAGAAACTCTGTCTCCAAAACCAAACACAAAAACATAACAAAGGAAAAGAAAAAAAAAAAAAGAATAGGCCTTCCTAATGAGAAATCCCTTCACACATTTAGAGATTCATAAAAGGTAAAGTTCTTTAATAATATATTATATGTCCAGCCAGCTTTGGCTAATGCTCAAAGAGGAGCTGGCCTCGAATATATTTGCTAACTTGTGTACACCTTTGGTATATGCATTCCACAAACACCGTCAATACTTAATTCCCTTTTGGGCTCCAGGATAGAATTTGAACAATTTAAACAGAGACAGGTCCCAGCAAGCCTGGCCACTAGGGCAGATGGGAATCTTACACAGCAAAGACACTGCATTTGCCAGAATTATTTTAACTACGCTAAACAGTTGTTGCCCAGGGTTATCTTGCCCACCTGGTGGCCTGGCGGAAGAGAACTGGGTTCTTTATGCTTCCTGATGATCTTAGCTCTGGACATGGGTTTAATGACTGGTTGTGTAAGTCAGGGTTGTCTCCTTTCTCACAGGAATGGGGCCTAAAGGTTATCATTTCCGGTGAACTGTCATTTACATCCCAGCATCCTGAAGGTTCCCTTATCTCTAACAGGCCTAGTTAGTATGCTGCTTATCTTTGGAGATGTGCTGGAGCCAGAGCTCCTTCAGCTAAGTTTCACTTGTGTGGCTCCATATTGCCTAAACAAATTTATTAGTAAATTCTTTTTCACATAGGTTCTATTGCTTTGAGTTTCTTCTACATCAGATACACAGCTCGGAGCAGGCACACAGCCCTTATACATGCAAATGACCTTCCATATTCCAAGGATTTTGTTGATACTTAAAAAAAAAATAAACCTTTGAACATCTCATTCTCTGGCTTTTCATTTGAAGATTTTTGACAGCTTGTTTTTGTCCCAAGTGGTTCTCACAGCCCCAGGCTGCTGCTGTGTTAAGCAATCGCTGCTGATTGTTTTTGACAATGCTTCTGGGGAAAAGGCTTTTCACACTGAATAAACTCTGAGTCCAGTCAAATAAAGATGGGCCTTGGGGAAGTAATTTTCCAGGAAACTTCCAGGCATGGTAATCATGGCAGTTAACTGAATATGGAACTTTGCAGAAACTGAAAACGCATGCCTGTCCCACTGGCTGTTAGGGTACTGATTTCCAAAGAGATGCAGAGATGCTTACTTCTGAAGCCTCCCATGGGGCGGAGGGAAGGGCAAGTGAGAGGAACGCCAAGCTAAAAGCACAGCGCCACTCACAGTTCTCAACCAAATCCAGCAAGCTTGTGAATACACACTCTTTGGAGTATTACAAATCTTCGGTTAAATTCTAAAATTATAAACACGTGTCCTTTGACCTCTTTTGACAGAATTCTTACTGCTTTTATGGGAGGAAGAATTTCCAGAAGTCCCAACCCCGCTATTTTCACTGAGAGTACCTGTCAGTTTTCAACTAAGTGGCAAGGCCACAAAAGGTATTGCAGACAGCACCCTCTGAACTTTGCAGGCAGCCTGAACCGAGCTAGGACTCCAGACAATTACACCGATTAAATATTTGTCTGCAGGAAAACTTTAATTTACATGATATCGCTTGATACTTGCAATTCAGTAATAATGAACGTTCGTCTACAATTAAAATGTGTCATAACTGAAATGATTATTTTTGTAAATAGATTCACATAAAAATGCAGGCAGTAGGGTAGAAATATGCATAGTATATATGGCACCTTTTGCTATTTAATTCTTTTGAGTGAAATTTAAGATTGCAATTATTCCCTAGGACTTTTGCATATTGATAGCTCATGCTGTGATATCAGCATGAATAATTAAAATACTGACAATGTGATGTCTTAAAAATGACTTTTAGAACTTGAAATAAAACAGAGATGTAAAAAAAAAAACATGGATAGTTGTTTAAATAATGATAACGTTTAGTACTTAGCCCTAAAGATGTTTGGGATAAAAGTTGAGGGGGAGGATTCAGGTGTAGAGTTACAAACCTGTAATCTCAGCATTCAGGAGTAAGAGGCAGGAAGACTGTAATGTCAAAGCCAACTTGTGCTACACAAGTCCTTGTCTCCAAAACCAACAAAAATATTGGGGGGAGTGAGAAGGACAAAGTACAATCTCCACATGATCGCTGTATAATATTGTGTAAATATGAACTGCATCATAAATAATGCAAAATTGCTATGTCTTAATTATGGTTAATAACACAGCTATTTAAATTCATTCATATGCATTAAATAACAATACATTTGAGTGTTAAAAATAGCCATTAAAACCAGAGGGTGGTGCACGCCTTTAATGTCAATACGTGGGAGGCAGAGGCAGGCACTTCTCTGTTAGTTTGAGTTTCGGGACTGCCAGAGCTATTACACAGAGAAGCCCTACGACCATCACCACCACCACACTGCTAGCCCAGACAAAGAAGGAAAAGAAAAAAAAATAATACTACACTTCCTTATTTTCTTTACTTTCTAGCTTCTCTCATCACGTTCCCTTCCTTATCTGCTGCCTTCTATACCTTCTTCCCCGTCCTAATTCTTAGCTAGTGATCATTCTATTTTCTTTTTAAAAAAATGGAAACATTCAGAAGACAACTACTTGGCAAAAGAATGTTTGTAATGCTATCACTTACGTGATGGCTGACCAGGGCAAGAAAAGAACAGCTCCATAATCCTCACCCGCTCCCCATCACCACTATATTCCAGTCATGACATTGCTTCTCCCACATCATTTCTTATCTTCTACATAAGCATTCCTAAACAATCCAATTTTGATTTACATAGGTTCACACTTACATGCTTGTAATTTGCTGTATATACTTTATTGTGACTACCTTCTTTCCCTCCATATTTTTGAGACATTTTAGCTGTGTTATTGTAGATGCCTATGTTTTGGTTCATTTCTATTGCCATGCAGTATTCTAGCATGCAAACGTAGCACCACTTGTCTCTCTGAACTGTGATGGCCATCCTGAGAGTTTCTAATATTTGACAGTTAGAAAGCAGTGCTGTCTCGGATGTGCGTAGGCATGTCTCCTAGCACTGGAAGTCTGCCTGACTTCTTTTTTTTGTTTTGTTTTTTATTGAAAAAAAAAATTTCCGCCTCCTCCCAGCCTCCCATTTCCCTCCCCCTCCTCCCACTCCTCTCCCCCTCCCCCCACTCCTTTCTCCCTCCCTCTCCAGTCCAAAGAGCAGTCAGGGTTCCCTGCACTGTGGAAAGTCCAAGGTCCTCCCCTCTCCATCTAGGTCTAGGAAGGTGAGCATCCAAACTGGCTAAGCTCCCACAAAGCCAGAACATGAAGTAGGATCAAAACCCAGTGCCATTGTCCTTGGCTTCTCATCAGTCCTCATTGTCCGCCGTGTTCAGAGAGTCCGGTTTTATCCCATGCTTTTTCAGTCCCAATCCAGCTGGCCTTGGTGAGCTCCCAATAGATCAGCCCCACCGTCTCAGTGGGTGGGTGCACCCCTTGCTGTCCTGACTTCCTTGCTCATGTTCTCCCTCCTTCTGCTCCTCATTATAACCTTGGGAGATCATTCCGGTGCTCCAGTGTGGGTCTCTGTTTCTATCTCCATCCATCGCCAGATGAAGGTTCTATGGTGATATGCAAGATATTCATCAGTATGGCTATCTGCCTGACTTCTTAAAGAAATGGTACGTCAACCATTTCCTAGACCAACGTCACTATGGGTAGGGTTTGTATTTAGGAGGCAGAATAGGGAATTTTCCCTTTGACACCTAGAGTGATAAGAGCAAGAGAGGATGAGAGGTGAGACTGCTGAGACCTTTCCTTCCTGATACTCTTCTCGCCTCTTCACCAGAACATAGTATGTTCTGAAAACCACGATCAGCTGCCTGTGTAACCCGAAGAGAGGATGAGGCAATGGTGTGCATGTGTTAAGTTTTTGTCTCTGTGACAAAATAGCCAAGGTAATAAAGTAATGGAGGACAGATGTTGACTCCTTGTTTCACAGATTTAAATCCTTGCCTAAGTGTCTCGGCTGCTTTCAAGTCTGTGGTAGGCTGAAGCACCGTGGCTAGGCGAGGGAGACGAAAACTGCTTGCTTCATGACAAGCAGAAAGCAGCGAGTGAAAGGAAGGAGCCAGAGACAAGAAATGGTCTTCAAATACACGGTCTCAGCGGCCTACTTTCCCCAGCTGGACTGATGGATTGGACCGTAAGTTTCCCAACTGTAAAATGAAAACAGCCTTATTTATCTAAAGAAGGTTGCTGAAGAAGTTGAGATGAGCTGGACTCTTTCGTGTATGTAACTTACTGTAAGCTCAAGTCACTAAACTGAGCCTTTCAAAGGGTTTTGAGATCTTTGCCTCCTAAGTACTTTTTTGATTACTTGAGAAAGCAGGGTGATCTGGAGAAATGAGTCAGCAGTTAAGAAAGAGCACTTGTTTCTCTTGCGGAACACCAAGGTTCAATTCCTAGCACCCTCATGGTGACTCACAACCATTCATAACTCCAGCTCCAGACGACCTAAAGACCTCCCCTGACCCTGCAGGCCCCCAGGCGTGCACTTGCTGCAGAAACATACATTCTGGCAAAACACTCATGCACGTAACATTGTAAAAATCCAAAACTGCTTAAAAAATAAAAGCAGGCAGTACGCACAAAGGCCATTCTGTTTAGTTGTTGTCAGGGCTGGTCTGGCCAACTGTTGTAAAGTGGGTGGCCTGTATAGACCCTGTAGGAGTCAACTTCATCCTCGATTGGTTGGTTTTGGATTCTTTTTTTCTAGACAGTTATCAATGACTGCATAACAGAGGAAGACAACATCAAGTCCATTTGCCCCATCTTGTGGTTCAGAAACTCGGGCCATATGCTCTCTTTTTCAGAGAGTGCCATCTCACCAACTTATCTGTGTTATCCATCTAAAGTGACACAATTTAAAAAATGCCTCACATACATCATCTGAGGGACTAGACGAGTCAAAGTAGCATCACACAAGTCTTGCCTCTTGGTCCCTATTCTTGGATAATATGTCCCAGTTTTTGTCCCTGTAGATTCTCTTTCCATAGGGAAACTTCCAAAGTGTTCAAAACCAGAAGCTACTGAGGCCTTTTCAGATCTAGTTTGAGCTCATTGCTTATTTATCCCATTTGTCAAAACCAATCCCAGGCCTGGCTTGCATTGAAAATAGCCTCTTGTGCCTGGTGTGGTTGCTCACGCCTTTCATCCCAGCACTCGGATGGCAGAGGCTGAGTTCCGGCACAGCCAGGGTTACATAGAGAAACCCTGTCTCCACAAAATAACAGAGGGGAAATAAAGAGAAGAAAAGAGGGAAAACAGCCCCTTCTACTTGAGGCTGGGAACATCCTGGTCATATTGAACGAACCTGCAGGACACTGTGGCTTGTGGTCATCTTTTAGAAGCAGTCTAGCATAGTTTGTGAGCCATTGGACTCAGAACCCAGTTGACTCTGTTAGAAATGGGCTTGCCTATGTCTCCATTTGCTAATCCCAGGTGATTAAAAAAAAAAAAAAGGCAACGTTTTGGATTTGTTTGAGGAAAGGGGGTTTGAGAGAGATGAAGAAATGAACCTTTTTCAGAGAGTGCCTTCCCACCAGCCTTCTCGTCATCTCAAGTGAGACAGTAAGAAAATGCTTATGTAAGATTTCTTACATCACTGGATAGTCCTCTTCCTCTTGAGTCTCCTGAAAAATCTAAAGCGAAGCAGATAAAAATCTTGAGTTGGCAGTTCCATGAGGACTTCAGCTTTTACATAGTGTTTGTGGTTCTCTGAAATACCATGAGCATAATGAAGTCATCCATGGGCTAACTTAGGGGAAAGGAGAACTGGACTGTTTAAATCTCTGCTTCCGGAAATATTGTTGCTTCTGCTTGTGCCCTTCTGTGCAACAGTCTGTCAAAGGGAAATGCGGCTGTTTTGTGTGTCTTTCATGACAAGGCCATTTTCTTTAGCGTTGATTTTTGACTCAGAGCGATCCAGTCTGAGAGAACTCTGGGGGAATTAATAAGTGCTGCAGATATGACCCTTGACCCTTTATTCCCCTGGGCACTGCAGCTCTTTCCCTTTCCTCCACATTCCTTAGTGGAGGCCCCAGGGCAAAGCATTTTTCTCTGTGCACAGGCTCCTCACACCAGCCTGTAATTGCTCCTTCTTGTGGCCACACTTCCTGACATTCCAATGTTCCAATCTTTGTCCTCTCTTTCACGCCCCTGTGGCCTCCGCTATGTCTATCCGTGCCATGGAGATCCATCCCCTCCTAGCCATGCCTGCCCAGCCTTCTTCCTTACAATGTTCCACCGAGTACCGCAGAGCCATGTTAATTAACAGTGTGGCGTGGACCTGTGGCCTTCTCTAACCCTGGACCCAGGAGAACTATAGCTTCTGTTCATCCCTGCATTCGAATCAGTCAGGGTGATCAACCTTTATCAAGATACATGTTCTTGTGTCGAGATACAAGAACACAAATATTCATCTAACTATGTGTATGTATTTATGAATGTAGTTTATACATACAGACATGTATAACAACTCACAAATATTTTCATAGACAAACATAGAGGTACTTCAGTTGTGACTATCATCAGGCTCAATACAATATATTCATATAAACATATCCCACTTATGGACAGATACATGCAAGTATATGCACACACATATATTCTCATAGGCAATACACATGTATACACACAGGGAAAGGCCATGCTCAGAGCCAGGGAAGGCAACAGCTGGCTGTAAAGAGACTATATGTGGATTACGATGGCATATATGTGGATCATGAAGACATTGACTATCATGACATCAGAGGTCAGATGGTTGTTTTAAAGATCATCTAGTCCATACTACCAACTCCCAGATAATCTCACCGCCATGGACCCTTTCCCATTCAAGGGAATATTCCGCATTTCTGAGAAGGTTGCTTTGTCCCAGGTGCCTTGCCAAGTGTTTTACATACATCAGTCGTTTCAGTCTCACAGCGACTCAGGAAAAGCAACCACAAACACTAGCTGTCTCTCTCAACACAACACAGATGGCCTTCTTTCCTTTCGCTTTTGGGAATACTTTCACATGCATGGCTTCCAGTGGATTCGGAGTTTTGCAATAATGTGGCGAAGGAGGAAAGTTCGGCATTGGCATTGTTAATTCGCAGCTGAGACTCACAGAGGTTGAGGAACTTTCTTAAGCCTGGAAGAGCTAAAAACCTAGAAGCCAGCCCAGATCTTAGCCATCCATTGCCAGACTCCAGTTTCGGGACTTCTGTGTATTTATGCCTTTGTTCACGTCCCATGTATTTATGCTCCCTATGACTTTCCAGGGACTGTCCTAGGGACTTTGAAAACAAAAGAAAAGAAAAGAAAACAAAACAAAAAAAAACTGGGCGAGACAGAGGCTTGACTTCAAAGTAGCTGTCATTTTAGAGGGGAGAAAGATCAGCAGAGAGAAATATCACAGTATCATATGCCAGAGGCTGGGACAGACTTGGAAAAACTGGCTAGAATAACTGGTTCTGCTGAGGAAGTCAGCAGTCAGCATGGGGGGTGGAGGTGGGGATGGGGGTGAGGGTGTGCTGTTAGAAAAGCTGTTTTTCTGTGCAGTGCTTTTATCTGTGGAAAGACTGGCTGGCCTCTGTGAAACTGTAAAGTTTGTCACCTACCTTTGTTTTCTGCAAGAACTGTAAGGTGGTAGTGATTGATTGCAGTACAGTTTCTAAGTCAACACAATATGAGTTCTTCAATTATTTAGGAGTCAGTAGGATTTCTGCTTACCACAGCTAAAATATTATGGTCAAGAAACCACATATTTGAGTGTAGCCTTTAAAATTGGCTATGCAGTTACCTAACTATTTTAGAAAATGGCTTACAGGTGAGAAAATTCTAACTCAAAACCAAGTGAAATGTTATCGTTTCTATGACAGTCATATGGATTGTTTGGATTTGTTCTTTTCATTTCTAGATGCTTTTTAGTTTCTTTAGTCTCTTTTCCCTCTCTCTCACCGAATCGCACTCTTACTCTCTCACTCTCTCTCCTTCCATTTCTTTCTTCGTCTTATGGAAAATTCCGAGCGTAATAGCATAGTTGATAGTCAGTCTGTACTTCTAAAAACTAGCAACATTTTACTAACCTGCTTTGGGAAGAGCGTTGTTTTCGAACAACTACAGACTTCAGCGGGATTGAAGGGAGGGGGCATGAGAGGGGTTCGAGGGAGAAAAGCCAAGTGGGGAGTGATGTAATTATATTTTAACCTTTAAATAATCAAAAAACAACTACGGTCTTGTTATTCCAAAAGTTTCAAAAGAACATCAAAGCAGAATAAGAAAGTATGTATCTTCCCAACCGTCAGAACTCTTGTAGCTGTAAAAAGGCGCTCAATTTAACTGAAAAGAAAAATATTTTAATGAGATGTCTTGTGTGGCATTAGGACATCTAGCAGACAAGGTTGTTTTGGCAGAGTTCAGCCAGAATAAACAATTATGTATCAGTTTTTGACTGAACACCTCGGATAAGAACAAAGCACAATGCCAGAATAGATACATTGACATTTTCATTTTATATAAAGATATCATTGTTGTTACTGTTGTGGAAGCTCATTATATTTGTACTTTAGATAGCATATGTATTTTTTTCTGTCACTGGAACTAGAATTCTGTTTGTTTCCTTGTCCTCTGTTTTCTGGAAGTCAGCTTCCTTAGTTGGGGGACTTAAGATATCTGGACTTGTACTGTGTTAACTACAGTGGCACCAGGATTTATCCCTACTCCTTGTGCTGGCTTTTTGGGAACCCATTCTCTTTGGATGGATACCTCGCTCAGCCTAGATATAGTAGGGAGGGCCTTGGACCTTCCCCAAAGCAATGTGCCTTCCCCTCTCTGTGGCGTGGATGGGGGTGGGAGGAATGGGAGGAGAGGAGGGAATGGGAATCTGGATTGGTATGTAAAATGAAAAAAAAAGATAGTTTTTTTAGTTTAAAGAAAATAAAATAAAAAAAGAAAAACTGTTTAAGTCTCCAATTACGGTACAACTGTTAGCCAGCAGCATCTTCAGCCTTAGATATGGGTAGTGCCTTCAGTGAGAAGGCCTTATGATGTGTTTTTATTTATGTGTGCTTCTGTGTGTGCATACCTCTGCAGAGGCCAGAAGAAGGTGTGCACCTCCCTGGAGCTAGAGTCACATGCAGCTATGAGCCGACTGACGTGGGTGTTAGGAAGTCCTCTGGAAGAGCAGAAAACACTCTCATCTGGTGAGCCACCCCTTCATCCCCTCACATGTAGTTGTATTCCCAGATGGATAAACTTTGATGTTACTTTCAGAACAGAAACAACTTAATGTAATTAAAATGGAAGTTGTAAAGTAAATCAGAATGTCATCTAAAGAAGATGAGACATTATAAATGCATAACTTATTAGACATTGTTTATTTATATTATGCCACATAATAAAAACAGTATACAAAATTCCATATCCAAGATGAGCTCAACTCTATTTTAAAAAGTGCATGGAAATGATACTGGAAGGTCATGTGCCAAGAGGTTAACAGTGGTTGCTTCTGAAAAGTAGGGTTATGAGTGATTCTTATTTTATTTCTTTTATGCTTTTCTGTCTTTTTCAAATTTTCTACAGTAAGCATGTAATTACTTGCATAATCAGAAAAACATTTTTTTCTAAATAAAAAGACAAGCAAGTCTCATAATCCCAATGCCTAGAAGCAGATCAGCCAATCTGTTTTGAATGTTTCCAAGGCAGTGAACCAGGCAAAAAAGTAAGAAGGATGATTTCAGAGTCCCCAGGGGAGACTTGTATAGTTAGTTCCTAGGAAACCAGAAGTTTCAGCCACTCAAAACACATGTAAGTGTTTTTGGTGTGAATCAAAACCTTCCATTAGACATAATTCCAACAGCAGCTGTTACACAACCTGTATAAACTATTTTTGGTGTGAACCAAAATTTTAACAACATAGAAACTCTGTTAACTATTTCATGGTCCCATAGGTACAAGTCTAGCCAGGATTAGCTGCCTTTATTCAGGGGAAATGCCTGATGTTGTAGCTAGACTGAGAAGAACGGCTTGGCCAAGAAACAGGCCTGCCTTCCTGAATGTCTCACGAACTGCTTTATGTTACTCCTGATTTTTGAAGGCTTTTTGACATGCCTTTAAAAACCAACAGATTAAAGGAAAGTCGTAGGTAATTCCAAGCCGTTCTCATAAGAATAACAGAACTATATACATAATGACGCCATGTTCTCACTTCCTCTGGTTTCCTCCACCAAGAGGAAGCAATGTTGATCTGGTATGCAGCTTTACACCTATTCTATGATATGGAACACATTTAAACACACAGTGGAGAAAGTTCCTCCTCAACTTCTTTTTAGTGAATCCTATAATCAAAAAAGGGTTTGGTAAAAGTTCTCAATTTTTTATCTTGTAGCTTGATTTTATCCCTTACTATACCATGCTTCCTTTCATGCCTAAAAACAAATTTTTTTTTTTGATTTTTGAGACAGGGTTTCTCCGTAGTTTTTGGTTCCTGTCCTGGAACTAGCTCTTGTAGACCAGGCTTGCCTCAAACTCACAGAGATCCGCCTGCCTCTGCCTCCCGAGTGCTGGGATTAAAGGCGTGCGCCACCACCGCCCGGCTAAAACAAAAGTTTTTGATAGGTATTGGGGGACTATAAAATATTCAGTTAAAACTGAATTATTTGGTTTTCAAATAATTTTTATTTGAAATAAATACTTAATTTTTATTTATTCTTGAGAATTTCATACACACACAACGAAATATGATCATATTTACTACCATTTCTCCCTCCAACTGCCCTAATATCTGCCCACCTATGCACATCCTCCTCTAAGCTTCAAGAACTTTTTCTAACAGTCCACTAAGTGTAGTTAGTGCTTCCCATGTGTGCTTGAGTTTCGGTAATTACCTGGACCATGGGGGATGTACCAGCGGATACAACCTTAATAAAGAATGAAACTCCTTCCCCTAGCAACCATCTGCTGACAATGGCTCCTCGGTAGGGATTGGGGTTTAGGGGTCATCTACCCCATCTATGCTGTATTGCTGATGATTTGAGGGTCCAGTCCCCAGAAGTCAGTACCAGGGTATGTGAGAAAATCCATGAATGTGGCGGGACTAGACTTTTTTATCTGAGGGATATAAGGAAACACAGGCTTTCTGCTGGTAACCTAAGAAAAAGGAAGAAGCATTGCTAATGCTGGAATTTTGGCTGCTTGATCTTGTGCAGGTCGTGTGTAGGTAACCACAGCAGCTATGAGTTCATGCGTGCAATAGTCACATCATGACTAGAAGACAGCAGTTCATAGCCCTCCTCTCCAGCCTCTGGCTTACCAAAAATATTTTAAATAATGTTAAAAGAATAAAGGCTACATTAGAAGAAGGTATCTGTAACACATACAGTAATATCCCTGATGTTAAAAAAAAATCTTGCAAATTTAAAAGTGAAAGAAAAACAAGTACTTCTGAACTAAGAAGCAACCTGAGATGCTGTTAGTGACCAGGTCAATAGTTAAGAAATATCTTTGACTCAGCACCAATGAAAGAGAAAGGGAGACGGGGACAGATAGAGAAGTTTCTCTCTTACACAGACCCAAAGATGGTCTCATATGAATGGCCAGTCAGAGTCCCTCATCACTATCTTTCAAAGCCACCCTGAAGAGCGTGGCTGTCATTCACTTCCAGCTTGCACCTGTACCTCCTGATAGTCCATCCATGGACCAAGTCCAGGCTATTTCCCTCCTTTGTCTGCTGGTCAGAAGTAAATCATACCTATATACCACAAGTGTGTGCTTCGAAGAGATGCTGGTAAAACCATAGTGGATGGCCTGACTTTGGGCCCTGGCTATAACTGATACTTGTCTCCATTTGTCTTCTCATGTTGGATCTACCCCTTCTTTATGAAAGCTTATTACTAGGTCCATCTGACATAGTATTTGGTGGGAATGACTGACGTCAGGACATAATAAACAGCTGTAGGCCCAAGCTTATTTGTTTTCCTCACATTCATTTGCTCCAATTATACCAGCCCCCAACACACAAACATTTTTTGTCAAAGGCTTATAATCATCCTTTGAAAGTGCCATGCCCTCTTTCTTAAGTCCTTAAGGTCTTCATTGTGATTACCCCCGTAGGCTTGGTATAAATTCGATTTAGCCACTTCCTCACCACTATAGGGTGTATTGGTCACGTGCTCCAAACAGCATGACAAGGTAGTGTAAGGGGGCCGCAGAGTGCTTTCTTGTTTTGGCCCCTGCTCAAAGATACAGGGAATTTGTATCATCTAGCACATGGATCATCCTAGGTTTTTACTGGATCAGGACAGGCCCCTACATGGAAAACCCAGATCTTTTACTTTCTGTCGTTTACATGGGTTGCAGTTGCTTTGTTCCCTAATCAAGAGCACCTAAAAATTTATTGATGTGGTGGGGCCTTTAATCTTCACAGAGATTATCCTCTGTGTTGTGAGTGATTGATTGTACATTGCTTAAGCAACCAATGTGAAAGTGATTTCGTGTTTTGATGCGGTGGATCAATGTGGCATCATGTGGGAAGCCAGTTTTCTTCACACTATTACCCAGCAGGAGCTTAGAGAGTTAACAGAACGATGTAGCGAATGAGAAATGAGAAATGTCTATTGTGTGCGGGTGCTGCTCAGAGGCAGCATATAAAAACACTGGAGTCGATCCCCAGCACCGCACAGGAGACAGAGTCCACTAATGTGTACTCGTGTCTAAGTTCTGTGGATCTGAACTTTATCATCGATTCTAAATAGTAGAGAAGGGAATACCCTGACTCAATTATTAGCCACGTATCGTACACCCAAAGATGTGTTCATCCTCTCCAACAAACATTCCACCTCTAGCACAGAAGTAGAAAGTAGAACACTAATTTGATGCTGTTACAACATCTGTGATTTCCCAAGCTTTTCCCCCATTCCAGAAATCAGAATGGAGGAATTTAACATAGATATGAGATTGGATTCTAATACATTCAATCTTTAAGAATGATCCTAATTTCAGCATCTGCCTGCTGAAAACAATATCATTTGTGCAATTCTCCATTTTCAAACTTTTAAAAAGTCTAAAGAATCAGGCAATTGATAAGTAAAAAATGTAAATGTATATTTTGCTATACTGGCATCATTTGTTCCTGTGTTCTTCTATTCCTATATCAACCCATCTAATTTTTGTATGCATTTCAAAGTTGCAGACAGAAGGTCTACAATACTGCTGCATGCATATCTTTCAAGATCAATGTTTACTTACAGTTCTTTTTGTTTTGCGGACCGTTTCTTTGTTCATGGTTACCTTTAGGTAAAAATTTCACATAATAACATCTAAAAATCTTTGATGTTTTTGACAATGCACACAGCCTTCTTAGTCTACCATTTACGTGTGTCTCCCCAAACATACCCATTCACCTGGAACAAGCCTGGCTGGGTGAAGCCACGCACACAACACACACCATCTATGCCACTGAGTGCCAGTAAGACAAATGTTTTTTTCTTCTGAATGACACACACCCAGGAGAAAATCTTCTTGATTATCCAATGAAGACTGGCGTCCATGACTAGCTGGTGACCAAGAGCCACCAAGTTTCCCAAAGACAGATTCTGCGCCAACAGGGTACTTCTGCCTGGTCCGAAGTCACAGGCACTCCTTTTCCTGTCCCTCGAAGCAGTTAGACTGTCCCTCCGCTTTTCTCCACAGTACTCTGTCACCACAGTCATAAATCGTCATGACAGGAAAACAAAAATTTCTTGAGCACACATGTTCTGTTCAAAGCCAGTGACCAAGTCCTTGGACCTTACTTGGTCTCCAAATAAGTCCCAAGAGAAGGGAGAGAGGGGGCTCACTTTAAATACACATCCAGCATACGCATCCAGCACAAGTAGGAGAATTCTTTCGGACAGACTCATTTTCATTCAGCCCCTGCTGTAGTTTCATGTCAACTCTGCAAAAAGGAAGAAATAAGCCTCAGCTAGGTTTAACTAGGGTGTGGGGACATTGAGAGGAAGAGGCTCTTAGAGGAGCCCTCATCCATAAGGTCTGGCTCTGAGTATAAATGTTCACCCACATTAAGAAAAAACGAACCAGTCACGGTGACCCATGCCTGCAATCCTAGCACTCTAGAAGATGAGACTAGAAGGTTGGCATGCATTCAAAAGCATCGAGAACTCCAGAACAAAAGCTGATATTAGAAAAACAAACAAACAGAAGGGAAAAGAGAAAACTAGACAATATGGACTCGCTCAGTGAGCGTGCTCGCTTAGCAGCTGCAAAGTTTTGTTTGATTTCCAACAACTAAACATGTTGTAAGTAAGAGAGTAAATTTACAGTTTGGGTCAAAATTAAGGAAAAAGCTTACATCTCAGTCTGTATACTTCTTGCCCATATTAATGCTACAATTTATAGAAAAGCTGAAGCAAAAGCCAGAAAACATGGACGTGCAAATCTAGCTGTGAGTCCTAGTTCCCTACCTTTGTAGACAAGCCTCTCCCCTGGCCTAAGGGGCCAGAATTTACAGACTGGCTCACAGTTAGCTCCCAGCCTGGCATTTCTGGTAGAGAATTTCTAATTCCATTACAATTGAATATTTTCTTATTGCCATCACACAGGATTGGCAGGTACGGAGAAACTGTTGGCTCCAGCCTCTCCCTGGAAGCCTTTTGCCTTTCTCCAGAGCAGACCCGAGTCCACTTGCCACGCTGTCTTCCCTCTATTTCACACTGCCAGCCCCTAGGCCAGAGCTCCCAGCCCTGGTGTGCCCTTCTGAACTTCTCACATAATTTCCTCATGTCCCTTGTGCTTCCTCCCTAGGCTCTTAGCCAGCCCTACTGTGCCCCAGTGACCTCCTTCCCCAGGGAGGGTTCCAGGCTTAATTGTGCCCAACTGTGGTGGACTTCACACGCTTTTTTCCCCTGTAGAGTAACAGCACTAATTTAGCTTCCTCGATCCATTTAGACCTTTAATTGATCTGTCGTTTAGGGAGTGGAACTTGCTCACCTCTGCCCTTGATCTTCTTTCTGTTCTGGTGATCTGTTTGCTTTCCCTGGGTTTTTGCAAGTTGAGTTAAAATCAAATCTGCAAAACATGCCGAGCTAGTGGCTGTACTGAATTTGCTTTAACTCTCTGTTCAAAATGGTTGTTTGCATTATATTCCAAATGTTCTGTTTGGGATGCCAAAGCTTTTTCCAGTAGCAGCAAGCCACTGGAGAAATAAGCGTTAAGTGCAAATCAAGCCAGATCAGCCACCAGCCTGATTCAAAATCAGTGGTCAGGACATAAATTGGAAGGAAAGTGGGAAAGGAGCGCCTTCTGATGAGGAAATGTGGCATTAGAAACCCTCTCCATCAGTGTGCTGCTGTCTTCCGTGATTTCTTCGCATAGTGCGGAAAACGTTGCCAGAAAATGTGAAGAGGAAGAAGCAAATTATAGCCTGGTATGTGGTACACAACTGTAGCTCTAGCACCTGGGAGGTAGAAGCTGGGGGCGGGGTCTGCATTTCAGGGTCATCCTTGGTTGTATAGCAAGTTCCAAGGCATCTGGAACGACAGGAGACATTGTCTCAAAGCTCCCCCTCTCGCCTCAAAGCAAGCAAATTAGAGCCACCCTGAGCTTGTAATGTGATTTATGCAACTAAAGCCAGCGTCTAGTCCTGAACCCGGACCCCTATCAGAATCACCTGAAGTGGTGTGGGGTGGGTCTGAGAATGCGCTGTGTGACACACTTCCCCAGGGGGTGCGGGTGCTGTTGGTCTGGTGTAAACACATGAAGAAACACAGCTTTAGAGGTCAAGGGTCTCTGGACCCAGGGGAGCTTGTGCAGAGGCAACGAGGAGGTTCTAGCCATTCACAGGCGGGGCCCAGCAACCTACCCCTGGATCTCAGTAGTTGCAAAGAGTACAGATTAAAACCAAGACCTGGTGGCAAAAGCCCTGCCCTTTCTGGTATTGCTGTTGTCCTTGTTTTCTTTTTAAATGCCTGCTGTCACGTCTTGCTCGTCCTTCATGAGAGAGTGGTGGAGGGAACTGAGGCACTAATTATCCCCAGAGTCGGTGACCCATGATGAGCCCTGAGTTCCAGAGCAGTGACAATTGGGACCCACCTACAGTAACTTGGTATGCTGGCCCCACACGTGGTGGCTGAGAATGCACCTCCTTGGAATGTCCATGTGATGTTGACTGATGTTTCTTGACAGAGGGAACATGAAGTAATCTGTGTTCTTAGGACTGAGGGGCATGGAACAACAAGAGACGGGCAGGCCAGGGGCAGCGTGACCATGTACTGGGGATTTCGCTGGCATGGGGCAGCCTTTGAAGGAACTTCAGTTTTTCTAGAGTTACGAGTTAGCAAGACCGATTCCAATTTACACAGCATTTCTTCATTACAAACTAGGCTTCAAACCATTGTTTGGACGATGTAGTTTGGGGTCAGAGACAAGAACTAAGAATTACTAAGTTCTGTGAAGCTTTACAGGGACATTCCCCCATCCTACCTACTTGCTTCTTCCAACAACCACGCAGAGAAGACCAATAATTTCATTCATTTCAATGAATAAATAGCGTTAGAGAGTATACGTGACTTTTCTAACATTTCACAGCATATGACTCCTGGATTCCAACCGAAATCTAGCTCCAAAGCCCCTCCTCCATGTTTACAATTGCTTTACTTTATTATTGACGCACTCAACCCCCATCAGCTGCCGGGAACGCTGGTGGTCACAGTACATGATGATTCCGATTCCAGGAATGGCTTTGCTTGAAGCAAGCCAAAGGTGTCTAAGGGTGTGTGCATCATCCCCAGGTGATAGCCTGTATCCAGGGACTGCTCAAAGATGGCGTATAAATGTCTGGCTCTGTGTCCCAAATCATGACCTCTTGGAGCGCCCAAGCAGCCTTCTGAAATGTCACTGAAGCTGCCTCTTCGCTCCACTTCCCTCTCTCCGTACAGCACTGTTTTCTCACTCTCTGAAGGTGTCTATCCTGAGAGTGTCCCGCATCCTTCAGCCCACATGATCTGGTTAGGTGTGCTTTCTTGGGATGATTATCTGTTTCTAAGATCACAGGCCAGCTCAGTGGAGGGAGGAGTCGGACAGGAACCCGTGCCTTCCTCTGCTCAGCTTTCCAAAAGCACCCGGCTGACCTCCCTCCTTGATACCTTTCGGGCTTCAGCATGTTCGTCCAGGAACTTGGGGTATGTGACCTTCGAGAATAGGTCAGGACACGATGGAAGAAACTCACACACACCCTGGAACCCAATGTGACAATGCCAAGTGCTTCTGTGTGTGATTCCTCCAGGGCAAGGCATTCAACCTTGACCAAATGAACAGACAGCATGAAAGAGCAAAGATCACATAAAAGGTTCAGAGCAGGGGGACACTGGACTTGATTCCTACAGCTCAGCTCCAGGACAGAAACAGTGGGATGCTCCATGGTTCTGCCCCATCCCGCAGAAGCACTTTCTGGTTCTGTGTAGTGTAGCAAACCCCAGGGTTTCACCACAGCCCAGTACTCTGGAATCCATCTTCCTTCACTAATGTCCCAGCTGCCACAGAAGCCTTGTTTGGGGACGACACAGTGGAACTTCATGTCACGGCCCTTTGATTGCCCCATGGAGCAGCACTGATAGAATTTGCGTAGATTCATTTACTGTCTTGTTTAGGGATGCCTAGAGGCAGGGAAGCTAGAGGCTAAGCCCTGAACTCTTCCCAGTTCACTTGCCTCTGGGGATCACTTCTGACATAGAGAGCTGGAGACATCTGAGAAATGCGTGGAACCCCGGTTGCCAGTCACGATACTAAATGCTTATGAGGCCACAGACCCCAAATCCCACAATAGTAAAATACAGTCACAATGCCCAGAAGCAAGCAAAACAGGAGGATCATAGTACACATCTCAGAAGAAGGCAGTTAGAGAGCCCATTGAAAGATGATCAAGGCTTGACTACAAAAACCAAAAGAACAAGACTTTACAAATGCTGGGCTCTGCTTATGGAGGAACAGATGGCCTGGGTTGCTCTGAAAAAGGGATTGAATATGTCATCAGACATAAGCATTCCTGTTAAGGCATCTCTAAAATAGACATTTTAAAAGAATTATTAATTTTATTTGTGAGTATGGGTAGCTGTGTGAGTTTAATCGTTTCTGCACCTAAGTAATATGTCAACAGAGATTAATCATTTTGTTGTCTGTACTTTTGTGTATTTTGGAAGATTTAAAGAAAAAGATAGGTTTTAAAATAGAAATACAAGGAATTATATATTGTTTTTATTGTGTGTCTACAATTAGCTTTTTGTACCTATGGGTTCTGTATCTATACATATATTTGTATATTTTATTATATATTTCATTACATACATGTATTTGTTATACACGTATAATTACTTGCCACATATACACATTTATATTACTTAGGATATATATATATATATGTATATATATATATTTGGTTTTTGAGACAGGGTTTCTCTGTGTATAGCTTTGGAACCAGTCCTGGAACTCACTCTGTAGACCAGGCATATTTATATATTTAGTTAGTTTATATTATATATATTTATTTAACCAACCCCAGATTAAAAATATTTTTGAACTGAATGGGCACAATTTTTTTCTTGTCACTTTTTGCAAACAGTACAGCACAACATTGATTTACATAATATGTACATTTTTACATATTAAAAGCAATCTAGAGATTATTTAAAGTATATGAGAAAATAGGGGTAGGTTATATGCAATTGTTATACCATTTTATGCACAGAACTTGAGCGTATACAGAATTGGGTGTATTCGGGGGTTCTATAACCAGTGCCCCATGGACACTGAGTTGACTGGATACATATGCTGAACATAGATCTATGTGTAAATGCATACATATATACTTGATTTCCCAATAAAAGGTACCATGCCACACAGTGTTGTATGACTTTACTTGTGGAATCTCTTTCTATTTGCGCCAGATAGAACAAGAGCAGATCAAAGAAATTATTCCATTCAAATACAGTTTGATGAATCAATGGGTTTTGGGGGGCTTACTTACAGGGACATGGGTGAGGGGCTACTTAGAGGAACATGGGTGATTCAGGCAGCTGCTTTGCCAAAAAACATTACCCCAGCATGGGCGACTGCTCATAAAAACCTGTATCACCAGAGTGCCCTGGACAACTTGCACATTTTTATACCATGGAAGAATTGCCTCTTCCCCACTAATCGCTTACTATCTATATAACTACTTACCCAGTTTCATGAGACTTACAGCGGAAGTCGATTTCTCAAAAAAAAAAAAAAAACCATAAAAAGCCCATAAGTTAGTTTAAAATACTCATTGGCCTTGATGGCATGGGCCTGCAATCCAAGCTATTGTGAATATTAAGGAAAGGTGACTGCATGCTCAGCCTATTGGGACTGCAAAGGAATTTCAAAGCCAGCCTGGGCACCCTATCTCAAAATAAAAGGTAAAAAGGAAGCCGGAAATAGATAGTTCGGTGGTAGTGTGATGGGGCATGATGCCCCAGGTCCAACTCAGTATACATGTACACCAAAATCCCAGTGTAGCTAAAACGAAAATGAAAATCACAATGAGAGGACACCTCATTGAGGACACCTCAGAATGACAAAATGACCAAGAAAACAATTGCTGCTATGGGTGTGGCAAAAAGGAAACCTTTGTAAGCGGTTGGTGGGAATGCAAATTAGGGTACACATTATGAAAAAGTGTATGGAGCTTCCTTTAAAAATTTAGACACAGTATTACAACGGAGTCTAGAAATCCCAAAGTTGGGAACGTTTCCAAAGGAAATGAAGTGACTACAGAAGAGACATCTGCACTTCCATGTTTATTGCAGTACTAGTCACTCTAGCGAAAATTAACATTCCCCTTCAATGTCCGACCACAGGTGAACTGCTAGTTGAGAGAGGCAGGCACCGGCAGAAGTTGGGCAGCAGGTGTGTAGTTAGAAGGAAGAAGTTCTGCTATGTTACCAAACAATAAGGAGTCTGGGGAGTACAATAAACTGCTAAACAATTCTAAATAGCTACACTTTTAAAAACATTTTCATCACAAACAAAAGGGCATGGAGGCCCTCCCCCTTGTTCCAAGCACAGGCTGATGAAGGAAGATAGAGAGATAAAGGCCTGTCTGAGGTGAGAACTAAGAGTCTGTCTCAAAAAAAAGTGTCTCTGTGTGTGTGTGGGGGGGGGATGTCTGTCGAATAGCTCAGTTAAGAAAGTGTTTGCTGTGCCAGGATAAGAACCTAAGTTCAATCCTAGGAACACATGCTCTATAACAAGCAAGGTGGGCGTCCTCTTCTACTCCTACCACCCGAGAGACAGAATCAGGCTAGTCATTCTACACAGTGAATTCTAGGCCACTGAAAGACGCTGTCTCAAAAACACAAGGTAGAGTTGACCTCTGGCTTTCACACACACACACACACACACACACACACACAAACACACGCACACGCATACACACACAGGCTACCTCCCCACATGAAAACATGTACACACACGCAAAGGGAGGCTGGAGAGGTGGCTTAGTCGATAAAGCTTAAAGAACTTGTCATACAAAGCCTGGGGACCCGACTTCATATCCCCAGCACCCGCCTGAAAGTGTACCCCAGTGCTGAGGTGGTGGGGGTATTGGGAGGGTAGATCCCTGGAACTCACTGACTAGGCAGTCTAGCTAAATTGGTAAGCTTCATTGAAAAAGACATGCAATGTAGGGCTTCCACCCCCCCTACAGACACACACACACACACGTGCACACATGCAGAAAAAGAAATGAGGGATGCAGCTTGGTGGTAGGATACTTGCCTGGTGTGTCCTTAAAAGACCTGGGTTTGATTCTTTCATTATATGAAAAAAATATAAGTATATGAAGCCAACACGCTGACCATCCTCGTTTGACCAATACAGCATCTGTAAATGTAGATTCATCTACAACAGGCTTGTCCTTTTAAAGTTGAATATTGGGCTGGGTGAAATGACTCAGTGGTGATTGCCACCAGGCCTTAGAACCTGAGTTGGATCCCTAAACCCACATGACACGGTGGAAGGTGAAAACCTACTTCCGCAAACTGTGCGTTGATCTCCACATGAGGACACAAACACAGATGCTCAAACACACACAAAATAATTGAGTGCAGTAATAAAAACTTTTTAAAATAAAAATTTCACATTCCTTAGGGGCTGGGGAGATGGCTCAGTGGGTAAAGTGCAAGCTTGTCACCCCAGCCACAGAGACACGGGATTTCAGTGTCTGGCCTTCAAACACAAGTGGTGTGTGCTCTGTGCAACAACACAAGTGGTATATGCACTGTGCAGTCGCAAGCCTGCAAACACACAAAGTTGCATATTAATTTATGCACATTCTATAACTTAATCGATGCCCTATTTCGCAGTAAGTCAATTCAGTTTCTCCTTTTATAAAGTCGCTCTGCATGCTTGAAGGATTGGTAGGCATTTTGCCAATTGCATTCTAGAAAGTTCCGGGTGCTTCCATACACTTTCGAAGCCGCTATTGGAATGACTTCCCTTAGCTTCAGTTTCCTATCTTCACAGATAGCAAGACTGTAGTCCTTCAAACTTGAAAGACTTGTCTTATCCTGCCTGTTAGTCATGCAGCCTAAGTGGGACTCCAGAAATCCCATGCACGCTCTCCCTCCTCTTGCCACATTCCCGCCCCTCCCCACGCACCGCCATCCCCCCCCCCTCCCCTCGCGCTTTTCCCGCTCGGCCGCTTGGCCTATGGCAAACGCCAAGAATTAATTAGGGGCGGGGATGGAGGAGCGTCTGTCAGGAGATCGCCATATTTCTGTACGGCCCGTGGGGCAGCCCCCGCAGTCGGTGGGTCAGGAGAGGTGCTGACAAGGCGGGGCAGACGCTGGGCTCCTCCAGCTTCACCCCCTCCCGCTGGGGACAGGTGGCTGCAGTGCGCCCCGCCTCCGCCAGCTGCGAGTGGGAACCAGGGAGGGCCAGTCCGGGACGGCCACTGCCATCTGCGAGTCCGGGGACAGCGCGGTCTAGTGTGGGACAGCCGGCCGAAGGGTCCGGCAGCGGCAAACGAGTATCCTGGCGGCCAAAAAAATGCTCCTGTACCGAGGGGCCCCCGCGGGCCCTGGCGCTCCGGGCGGCGGACTGGCCCGGGCGGGCAGTGTCCCGCAGGCCTTCGGGATTCGCCTGAGCACGGTAGGTCGGGGGCCCCCCGAGGGGACGGACTCGCGCGAGCCAGCGCGGGTCCCCGGGCTGCGGGGGGCGCACGGGGTGGGCCCGGCGGGCCGAGGCCTCACGCGGGACGGGACCTTTTCTCGCCCCCAGATGAGCCCCCGCTACCTCCAGAGCAACTCCAGCAGTCACACGCGACCCTTCAGTGCCATCGCGGAGCTGCTAGGTGAGTGGCGACGGTGGGCCGGGCCGCGGGGTCGCAAGCCGGGGCAGCGGTGCCAGCGTGGTGCGGTGGACGCGAGAGGAATGCACGAGGCGCGTGGGGCGGGTCCGCCCGGGAAGGGTTGGGGGGCCTCGGCCACAGTGTTCTCTCGGGGGCTGGGGTAGGGGAACTAGATCCTGCCAGGAAAGCCCAGGAAGCGAGGTGTGTATGAAGAGTTTGGTAGGGTTCCTGCGCCGTTGTTCTGTCTGGTTCGTGATGTTCCAGTCACTTTAGGATTCTTAGTAAATAATCAAAAAGCAATGCATAAAAATATCGGGCCCCGAGGCGCCTGGGTTCGACAGCGGCTGGCGGCCGACAGAGGGCCCCAAGCTGGCAAAGGAACAGTGCAGAGGAGCGTGTAGACTCCTTGGAAAGATCTGGAACCGACTTCTTTAACTTTAGAGACAAAGTCTAGGAATGATGGGACATCTCTTAAGAGATGATGACACGAGTGCATTTGGCTCCCTGAGACTGCAGAGGGCTGGGTTCGTAGTCCACGAGCGCCCTCACACCGCTGGAATGAATCCGGAGGACTTAAGGACTTAACCTCTGGGTGCACCGGTGCTTGCTTAAGGAGCATTTTCAGTTGCTTCCTTGGAGCTGGCTGCATCCGCTTCTGCAGTGGCGTTCGGCTCAGAACGCAAAAGAGAAAAGCAGTTCTGCACACAGTTCAGCAGCACGGAGAGCAGGCACATTATAAATATTTCAGAAACCCAAAGAAGGGAGACAGATTTATGGGGCCAGTTAGCACAGAACAAAAATCTTGAAAATGGCTTCAAAGCTACGTGAATGAACCCCAGTGAGTACTTAAGCCACCGCTATGGCCATGCCATGAGACTTGTTTTTGTAATGATGTCGGTGGGCGAGGGGAAGAGCCAGCAGAGTTATTTGGAAGGTGATGGAGAATTCTGATGATTAGTTTGGCTATAACCCAAAATGCTATATAGTAGATTGCTGATTGCAGTCTAGAAAGTTCAGGAGGAGAGTGGCATTGATGCAGTTTGAAGTTCCAGGCTGAGGCGACTCTGTCTTAGGCTTTTCACTATGTCTTCAGAGAGCCTTCGAATAGTGGGATGAGATCTATGTGCATGTAGCTTATTTTTAAAAGACAAAAGAGAGGAAAGTTAAGGATATTTTCAAACTGTAATCTCGAAATACATGATTTGTCCACCTCCCCTTTTTTGGTGATGCAAGGAATTGAACCCAGAACCCCATAAATGCTAAGCAAGAGCTCTGCCACTAAGCTATGACAATAACTTTATATGATTTTCTTTTCTTTTAGAGACAGTGGCTCACTGTGTAGCCCAACTGACCTGAAACTTGCTGTGTAGCTCAGGCTAGCCTTTAGCACACAGATCTGTGCCTGCCTTCTAATGCTAGGATTACAGGCATGCTCCACTACACTCACCTCACATCATGATTTTTTTAAAGCACTGAGTTAAAAAAAATAGATCTGGCCTAAGATGACTATCATGAATTCAAATATGTGTATGATATATGTATATGTATACACACACACACACAGACACAAAGACAGATTTTTTTAAAAAAACTAAGTCACAAATATTGATAGGGCAAAGGAACATCAGAATGTTTACTGGGAATTCATACCTTTCATTTGTCTTTTCCTTCAACAGTTTTCTTTCCTTCTGAATTAATTTTTAGGGGAACACTATTTGATAGACATGTATTAAACATCCTATATACAAAGTCACCGAGCTAGGTAGAAAATGGATATAATCCAGATCCACGTTATTAGTAGGTGTGACAAAACATGTATCAGCTTCTGGAACAACCATGTAGTATATCCCAAACGCTGTATGAAAAGAGATGCCCACGAGGGCTGTAGGAGTACAGACAGAAGAGGAGTGACTCACGCTGGTCAGGAGCAGAGGGCTCAGAAAACGTTTTGTGGAGGAGGGGGCATTTGAGCAGTGCTCTGAAGGGTTGGGGCATGTGGATATGGTGAGTGGGATGGAGGGGACGACATTCCACTCACAAGGAAAAAGTGGATGAGCAAAAGCGTGAAGACTGTCTACTTGGTCCTTGAATTTAATTAGAGCACCGAGTTCACAAACAGTCGAAAAGCACATGCTTTTAACTGATTAAAGAAAGAGCTTTCAAACATATCCTTGTAGTTTATCCTTGGAAATGAGCAGTGTTTTTTTTCTTTCAAAGATGAGTAAAAAGAGGATTGGAGATAGTGTATATTTCTAAGGTCACATGTCTAAGTAAGTGGCAGGTTGAGGTCACAAACATGGGTCATTTTACTTAAATTCCAAGTAGGAAATGAGGTTAGAAAGGTGAGCTGCAACCAGGATGTGGCTGGGAGGCTTGACATTTGACCTGCTAGCCTGACAAGGAGAGTTCGTGCTTAGAGCGCTCCTTCAGGGTGGTTGATCTTACCCGAGAGGAGTTGGAGAAGAGAGACACAGGTTTTTAAGATTGTTAGGAAGCTATTGCAATAATACAGATGAGAGGGGATAAACCCTGTAAGTTAAGAAAAATGACAACAAGAGCAGAAAAAGCAAGATGTAACAGAACCTGGGGGTGTATAGAGCAGAAAGATGGATGGATTAAAAATAGCTTTAAAAAGATTTGTTATTTTTATGTGTATGAATGTTTTACCATGTATGTAAATGTACCCGTACAAATGAGGGCAGTTCCCAGGTAGGCTAGAAGAGGGTATCAGATCCCCTGGAATTTGAATTGTAGACAGTTGTGCCAGTGGGTACTGGAAGCCAAGCCAGGATCCCCTGCAAGAGCAGCAATTGATCTTAACCACTGAGCCGTCTCTTCAGCTCCAGAAAACCATCTTTTTAAATACCAAACTCACAGTTTCACACATACTAGACAAGTATTCTACGGAGCTACAACTCCAGTCGTACTGGCCATTGGAATGATTGGGCGCGCGTGTGTGTATGTGTGTGTGTATGTGCGTGCGCGCAAAGAATAGCCTTGTGACCAAAAATTACCTACCTTACTTTTATATTTCTATCTGCTTGCAAGTTGCCTCGTAGTGCAGTAGCCTGTCCCTGGCAACCTTGCACATCTCCACGTACTGAAGCAGGAACAGATGGAGGCTTGTGAAGTTTCAAAGCAGGCTCTCCTTCCTTATCTCTCTTCTCACTGAAAGATTTGTTAGGCTCCTCCTTTCCTGCTGCCGCCACCACCAGGTACCACCAGGTTCCCACGAGGGATGAACCTTCACTTACAGAACTCCTTTTTTTTTTTTTTTAAGACAAGGAACCCAGCATTGGGGAGGCAGAAGCAAGTGGATCTCTGTGAGTTCGAGGCCAGCCTGGTCCACAAGAACTAGTTCCAGGACAGGCTCCAAAGCTACAGAGAAACCCTGTCTTGAAATACCAAATAAGAAGAAAAAAGAAAAAAAAAAGAGAGAGAAGGAATCATGTAGAGGGTAAATGTGGAACTGCTTAGGCTGTAAGGATTTTCATGTTCTTGCTAAAGTAACTTGGAAGCCAAAGGCAAGGTGGAGCTAGACCCTTCTCGCTAAGGGATGGCACAGACTAAGAGAGAAGAGGTAAGAGTGTATTAGTGTATGGAATTGTGAATCCAGATGAAGATGGGACAGCTCTCATCTAACTCTAGGTAAAGGAGTTGGGGTTCTCTCATTGTATCTGTTCATAGTCTAAATGGGCTGGACTGGGCTAGAAGATCGATTCCTTGAGATGTGATAGGATATGCTACACATTGGCCAGTTCTTACCGTGCTGAACAACAGGAGGTAGGATTGAAACTGCTTGCCTTGACAGCACCGTATAAGTTCATCCATTGGACTGATCATGTTGTTAAACTATCATTTGTTGAGGCCTCATAAAAGGCCACGTGGAACCAGGAATTAAATGCAAAGCTCTGCTTGCCAGTCCATGCCCACTGATCTCAATTTCCCTGATGCACTGTCCAACTCTGACTTCTCCTGGGCCCCATATTCTCTGTACTTCATGAAGCCACCACTCATATCTGACTGTCCCAGACATGTAACTCATGAACTGCCTTTGTTCTTTGGTACACTCCTAGAAAACAAACAAATAAAAACAACCTAGTGAAGTTTGGCCCAAACTGTGAAGAGAGAGAAAAAAAGAAGTGATTTTGTTGAGGTCCTTAAATTGATTCATTTCATGTCCCAATGTACATGTGTGTAATTGGAATCAGTGTGTGTTGTGTGTTTGAACTGGGAATGTCCATAAAGTATTAGAAAAGGCCCTCAATAGTCATCATTTTCCATGCATAAATGCTGTCCAGCTGGTTGACAAGTTGTATTGGTCTCAATGGCTTTGGCTGTCTACCAGCAGGAGTGACTGATAAGAGCCTGCTTGCCAAATAAAATTTCCTGAATGCTGACAGATGTAAAATGCTAGGTCTTCCTGATGGTTAAGAAAAAAAAACCCTGCCTCTTACAAAGTAAAGAACTGCATTTCTGTTAATGCTTCCTTTGTTTATCAACGTGTGACTTCTGCTCAAATATAGCCCCAGTACTAATGCCGCATTTACATGGGGCTTAGGGCCTCCTTGGATCTTGCAAATCCACTGTACTAGACCTCGTAACCCCTTTCTGGGGCTGTCCAGATTTTTTTCAGATTGCAGCCAGTAACAGTTTTATTAATGACTGGCAACACTGTCATATCGCTTGAAATTAATCTGCCTCTCGTTTTATTTGGCAGACTTTCCACACATCCAAGTGGCTGTAACTGATACTGATAATTATATTGTAAAAATGTGTATTTTGAGTAAGTGTAATACTTTTCTTGATTCTAAGAGATGTTCCCAATGGAGAAATGACATGATTTGTTCAACGATACTGATCAAGACCCCACATGGCTATCTCAGGCCGTCTCTATGGTATCAGTAAAGTCATATAGAATGTCAGCAAGACAAGGAAGGATATATAGAAAGGAAGATCTCTGTTGTTTAAAAAACCTAGTAGAAATTGAAATGATGTAGGTACCTAGCTGTAGAAGTCCATTTTGTGTCGCTCTAACAAAGTGCCCAAGCATAAATGCATTGTAAATAAAGAAGTTTATTTGAATCATGATTCTGGCTCCTGGAACGTCCAAATGGCATCATGCCAGCCTTCCTGGAAGGGCCCCCTAGCTGCATCACAAGGCATCACAATGTGCCAGAGAAGTCAAAACAGAGCTCGACATGTACAGAAGGAGCCAAACACACAGGGTGGCCTTGGATTAAAACAACTCATTTTAGTAGGAAGTAATCCAGTCCTTTCAAATCTGACAGTATCAGTCCCTTCCAAGGCAGCATCCTCAGTGACCTAATTATATTGTATTAGATTTTGCTTCTTAAAGGTCCTGCCATCTCTTCATCCCACCAAAGGCAGAGCTTCTAGCATGTAAGCCTTTAGGGCACAAACCATAGCCAACCAATAGTACTATCCACCATTTGTATAGAATACACTTCTAACAGGACTAGTGAAGCCTTCTGAGACTAGTAATCCATACTAGTTAATGACTGTGTAAACTGGTGCCCATGGCAATAGATGTGGCCTTTCAGATAGTGGTAGTCTCTGGCATAAAGGACATGGCACATTTAATATGGTTAAGTTTGAAAGTAATTCGCTGTTTGTGAAGATATACTTCAGGAGGAATCATGGAAGTTTCTATGAAGTTTTTTTACATTAATTCGGATCTCCATTTCAAGGGCTAGAAATCCTCACATTTAACACAGAGAAAAACAGCAGAATCACTGTTTCTCTCAAAACAGGCTTGTTGTCATCACTAGGATTTAAGGAGGCAATTAAATGTTTTAATTTTAACCTGTGACTCCTTGAGATCTTTATAACTATAAACAAGGATAACAAAAATATGTGTGTGTGTGTGTGTGTGTGTGTGTGAGAGAGAGAGAGAGAGAGAGAGAGAGAGAGAGAGAGAGACTCTCTACTATGTATTTCTGATATCTCTGACTGTCCTGGAGTTTGCTATGTAGATCAGACTGGCCTTGAACTCACAGAGATCATCCTGCCTCTGTCCCTCTAGCGCTGGGATTAAAGGTATGTGCCACCACATCAATACCCATGTTCTTTAACAGAGGATATCAAAAAGCAGAAGATAATTCCTTTTTACAAAGAAACTGTAATGTACATAACATTCATTCTTTTTACCCAAAGTGCTGGCTCAATTTGTTCACTCTATCCACCTTTCACTGTGTTCATGAGCTGTAAAGTGTCTTAGAGGCAAGAGGTAAGAAAGCCAAATCAAAGCAAAATTCTTTGCAAATAGCCCATTTTCCCATAGACCCTGACTTTTATAAGGAGAAAATCAGACTGCAGGATCATCCATTCTGTGAAACCTAGAAATCAGCTTCATGGCTCCGTCTGCCATCAAGTCCACTGTTCTCCGTAACTCAGTAAGCGCACCACTGTTATTGTTTCCATCCTTATCTCCTGGGACTTTCATAGGAAGGAATTAAAGACAGATTTATATGTCTTGGTACTGAACTGGAGGTTTTGATAGATTATTGATTTCTCCTTTTTGCAGATAATGCTGTAGACCCAGATGTATCTGCCAGGACGGTCTTTATAGATGTTGAGGAGGTCAAGAATAAACCTTGTTTGACATTTACTGATGATGGATGTGGGATGACACCTCACAAACTCCACCGAATGCTCAGGTAAAAACGTCTCTATTCGATGTCGTTATCTTGACTTCACAAACTTTATTTGCAGTTCAATAACTTTTCTGTAGTATTTTAACTTATCTCTCTTTACGCTATGGATAGTTATGAAGCATATCTTAGTGTGAGGACTCTGATTGTGAAGCAGACAGTATTTCTACCTGCAAGGAACTTAGAATCTAGCTGCCAATTCAGATGATTGAGGCAAGTAACGATAATAAAAGACTCTAAGCTTAAAAATAGGAAAGCATGAGCTACATGGAACCTCAGAGGTCTCTGAAAGTCTCCTAGTTAGAGAGCTGTTCACATTGAGATGTGAAGGATGGCTCAAATTTAACAAGGTAAGAAAGGGTAGGGAGCAAGGCCTGGCAGTTCAAGAAGAGAAAATGTTCTAAATAAAACCCTGAATTTCAGCTGGGCGGTGGTGGCGCATGCCTTTAATCCTAGCACTTGGGAGGCAGAGGCAGGCGGATCTCTGTGAGTTCGAGGCCAGCCTGGTCTACAAGAGCTAGTTCCAGGACAGGAACCAAAAAAGCTACGGAGAAACCCTGTCTCAAAAAATCCAAAAACAAACAAACAAACAAAAAAAAAAAAAACCACCCTGAATTTCTTCATTTATCTGATCCCTTTCTCCAGTTCATAATTCACCTAAACTCCTTCTTAAGGCTTAAGTACTGGAGTTGGGATGACTCATGGGTCAGAACTGTGAAGTGCCTGAGCATAAGGAAACCCCATGCAAGGTGAATTAAAGGCTTCACATGCATAGTCTTGGAAGCTTTTACCGTAGAGCTGTGGAGTTAAGAAGGGGTATTTTCTGACCAGTGAAGCTGAAGATAAATTCCTACTGACATACCGAGTTCGTTTACTTATTTTTCAACGTTTGTGGTGGTGAATGTTTGTGATTTATTGTCTCCCCGTATCACTTGGTGCAAGATGGGTGTTTCTTCAACCCTTTCCTTCTTTTTTTCCTTTTGAGCAGATGTGGTTGTTAACTCTCCGTGTGCTTCCTGAACTGGAGCATGTAAAGCATGGGTAACAATGGAGCAGTGCTGACCAGGAGCGAAAGGGCTCAGAATCCTAAAAATGGAAAACAAATTCATTGTCTTGTAGTTTTATTGGAAAGTGTTCTGAATTAGTAGATGTTTTTAGGAAATCCCTTTGTTCCTCAAAGAAACAAAAATGAAATTTGGTCAAAGTAAGAGGTTATATTTTGCTACTCAGCAGTCTGTGTATCTTTTACCTTAGTCTCTCTTTCTTTAAAAACAATATTTTGTTTTATGTATATGCATGTTTTGTGCACATGTAGTGTCCCAGATACCCTGGAACTGGACCTACAGAAAGCTCTGAGCTGCCATATGTGTTCTGGGAATTGAACCCAGGTTCTTTGGAAAAACAACTGATGTGCTTAACCAGTGAGCCACCTCTCCAGCCCTTACTCTCTTATCCAGTGAGCTGCCTCTCCAGCCTTTACTCTCTAGAAGAATGTTTGAGTGCCAGGTATAATAGTGCATGCCTGTGATCCCAGAGAAGCTAGGCATATTGAGAGTTCTAGGCTTGTCTGTGCTACAAAGTTTTGCCAAAATAAGACAGAACCAACAAAAACTCAAGGGAAATCTCTAGAAGTGAGGCCAAATATGTCCAGTATGTGGTAAATGTGGAGGTAGAGACTTGATTTGATTTTCTAATTCACAACATCAGTTTTATTCCTAGAATTAATAGTACATGCTAAAAAGAAGACAATTTACATAGGATAGAACTATTAATATTTATGTATTACAACATTTCTCTGAAATTGCTGGTCACCTGTTTTTGTATGTGTTTGTGTGTATGTGCATGTTTGTGTATCTGTGTGTACATGCATGTCCGTGTTGTGAAAGCCAGAGGTTGTTGTCAGATGTTGTCCTCAATTACTCTCCCCTCCCCACTTTTTTCCCCATTGAACCTGGGGTTTTACCTTCATCTAGACTAGCATGCCAGCAATCCCCAGATAATCCCTCTGTTTCCACCTCCTCGATGATGGGGTTATAGGCATGCTTTGTTGAGTTTAGGCTTTTATGTGGGTGCTGGAGACCTGAACTTCTTGCTCAGTCATCAAGCAGCTTACTCACCGAGCCCCCTCCCTAGCTCCCACTGATCACCTTACTTACTGACTTCCTCCCACAACACCTTATCCCATTTACGTGGGCACCAAACAGTAGGTCCAGCAAATATAGAAACACCTTCCATGTTTTCTGTGCATCTATTTATATGAAAGTTGATATAGTTATAAGAAAGAAGGGAAGAAGAGGATGATTTAAAAATAATTTCAGGGCCCTGAGAGATGGTTCAATGTTTAAGAGCACTGACTGTTCTTCCAGAGGACTTGGGATCAATTCCCAGCATCCACATGGTGGCTCACACATGTCTGTAACTCCAGTTCTAGGGAGTCTGACACCCTGTTTTTTCCTCCATGGGCACTGTATGCATGCGATGTGCAGAAATACATGCAGGCAAAATACCTATTTACATAAAGTAAAAATAAATAAAATACTTTCAAGAATAATCACTCATTCATTCAGTAAATTCCTACCAAATGAATGAATGAATGAATGAATCAGAAGCAAAGCCTTATTTCAAATGCCAGTGGTAACCTAGACAGATACAGTCTTTGCTCTAAAATTGTCGACAGTATAGTGGAAAAGGGAAGCTGGCTAGTGCTATGGGTAAGTAGGCTCTTTCACCCAGAGGTAAGTGGTAAGAAAGAGTACAAATTTTGAGTCCATTTAGCAGAAGGAAATTAATCTAGCCTATGAAGTTAAAAAAAATTACACAAAGAAATAACTTGTGCATGTGTGTGCATGTGTGCGTGCGTGCGTGCGTGCGTGCGTGTGTGTGTGTGTGTGTGTGTGTGTGTTGGGAAGCCTGTATGTGGAATTCAGAGGACAACTTTGAATAGTTTGCTCTCTTGTTCCATCATGTGTTTGGGGGATTGAACTCAGGCCTTCAGGCTTGGTGGAAGTGCCTTTGCCTACTGAGACATCTTGATGGCTCACAAAATGACATTTGAGGCAAAATATGAAGGATCAGTATCACCCATTCAAAATTTTGCCTCACCCAAAGAAGCCAAAACAGGCAGAACCTTACATAGCCATAACATTTTTTTCCCCATCACACCAAATATATTTCCCATTGATTTTCACAGAGCACATTTTTTTTATATTTAAAACTTAATTTTAGGAAACTGTACTAATGAGTACTTCATATAGTGTGTATACTGGATTTTTCTTGTGATTGTATCTCAAAGTAAATGCACACTAGCTAAAGTCTATCGTTTATTTAAAGGTGATCATTTAGTCTAATCTATTCCACCCAAGACTTCACTTCCCACAATTGTTTTTCTAGCAATACGTTGTACACAGCCAGCAAGTACTGCTCTAGCTGGTCCCCATAGCCCTAGCCCACCACAGTTTTTGAAGGAAAAAAAATTGTCAACTTTAGAGGTAGTTTTGATATATTACTGTGTAAGGTATTTTTTCTGTTTTTCATTTTGTGCTACATTTATTTTATATTTGGAAAAAAATAATAGAAGTCATTGTGCAAAGCATGTGAAAGTATTAAGCCTATAGCCATTCTGTTTGCCCTCTGACATTTATCGGTATCCTGTGCCTGTTTTCGTAACTCATTATGCTACTCTTCCTGTTTTCAGGCTGATAAACTAGGGTGCAAAACTGAAGGAGCAGCTTCTTTCATAAACACAGAAACCCATGAAAAGTAAGCTACAAAAGGAAAGTCTGGGCTGAATAGGTAGTTCCTCTGAGTAAGTGAGCACTTGCCTGGCATGTGAAGGCACCTCAAGGGGAAGAACAAAACAAAATCAAAGAAAATCTTTCATTCAGTTTTTTTTAAAGTCCTACTGTTCTGTCCTTTTTGACTTCCTGGATAGTATGGGAATCCATATATATCCATTCAGCAGCCTTTCCCAGCACTGTGGGAAGCCTCTTCCAAAGGTCAAGGATTAAAAAGAAGCACGAAGTCAGATTGAAGGTCTTTGCTGCCTCCACTTAGAATCACAGAGCATAGTAGGTCTGTCTGCTCCAAGACAGCAGCCAGAGAGTAACAGCCTGTTTGTCAGTCTTTTTGTTTGTTTGTTTGTTTTGTTTTGTTTTGTTTTGTTTTGAGATAGGGTTTCTCTGTAGCTTTGGAGCCTGTCCTGGAACTAGCTTTTGTAGACCAGGCTGGCCTCAAACTCAGAGATCTGCCTGCCTCTGCCTCCTGA
Organism: Chionomys nivalis; assembly: GCF_950005125.1. Lineage (NCBI taxonomy): Eukaryota > Metazoa > Chordata > Mammalia > Rodentia > Cricetidae > Chionomys > Chionomys nivalis. Next base: position 95,466,558 of record NC_080112.1, read on the forward strand.
GTGCTGGGATTAAAGGTGTCTGCCACCACTGTCCGGCTTGCTTGTCAGTCTTTCAGTCACTTATAGTACAAGTTAGATCACCACTATGCCTAGGAAACAAGCCCACAAATGCTTACTTGTGTATTTCCCTGGAGTTTTGCTAAGGTGTGTTTCATTGGTCAGCAGCCAAATTTTATCTATCTATCTATCTATCTATCAATCTATCTATCTATCTATCTATCTATCTATCTATCTATCTATCTATCTATTTTTGGTTTTTTGAGACAGGGTTTCTCTGTAGCTTTGGAGCCTGTCCTGGAACTAGCTCTTGTAGACCAGGCTGGCCTTGAACTCACAGAGATCCGCCTGCCTCTGCCCCCTAGTGCTGGGATTAAAGGCGTGTGCCACCACCCGGCTAGCAAACCAACTTAAATTCATCCCTCTAGAATCTAGATTCCTGACATCTTAAGGGTATTTGAGCGAAAATTGCTATATTATTGTATTGCATCGAGAGTACCAGTCTTCAAGTCCCTTGGTATATAGACAATAGTATTTGTTACAAGAGAGGATAGAACAAGATTAACTTAGTGAAGATGAGCCATCTAAGCCAAGATAGCTCTTCTGAAATTATTTTAGCTATATAAAGCTATACAACCTGATACATTTCTGTTATTAAGTATGGTGAGCACTCTTGTCTTAGGTATTTGCAGTTAAATAGAATGCTTAACGTGGGACCTTAGTTGAAACAGCACATGGAAGTGTTAGTAACAGAACCAAGTCTAAAGCTTCCTTGTCTCTTCTCCTTTATTTTATCCTTTTCCATCCTGGTTTTGACGCAGGCCTGTTACTTACCTTTTCACCCTTATATTACCATCTGTTTTCCTTACAGTATCTAATACAAGGACCTGTGTACATTGGGGGTAATAGGTGACAAAGAGTAGAGGAGACTAGAAAATAAGAGACTGACTGATTGCCTGTTGTACCACTTTCCCTTGACTACCTAATGGAAAGTTATGTGATATTGGAAAAAAATCCAAATGACCATACAAATTCATTTTGTGTGGCAGGCCTGTTTATGAAGAGCCCCGAATTTTAGATGTGTCATTAGATCCGGAGGACAGATAAGGAACAGTACATTCCCGTTCTCAAAATAAATCCTAGAATCAGTTTAAAATTAAAGATAAAAATATCAGAATCTTAGCAGTTTATAAGCCGTTCTTCCTGGAATCATTAAGGCCCAAACATAACATTAACTCAGTGTTCTCTTTTTGGAGGACCACTTCCCTGAAAATTGCTTTCAGCTCACATTAGATTTATTTGTAGGATGCACAGAGACCTAGAGAACATCAGTACATCGTTACATAACATCGTTTAACAGAAAATTGAAGGCTGGTCCCTTTTATTGGGTAGTAAACACAAAAGCACAGTCTTCTGGAAATGGAAACCAGGTAGCTAAACCCTTCTCCCACTGGAAAGAGTAAGGCCAGAAGCAGCCTGCTCGGTTGTGCCATATGGGCTAGTGTCTCTTTCATTGATATTGGAGAAGCAGCTAATACATGAAATCCTGTTGGCTATCAGCTAAGAGGGCAAGAATCATATGTGTTGTATTACCATTTGCGTCTCCAGTGCTTAGCATAATCCACAAATCATAGGGCATCAATGAATGGTAAGCTAATGCAGTGTACATCATTGTGAAATTGGGTAATCTGGAGATAGACAGTTCTCAAAATTAGCATTTCTTTGTGGTGGTGGAGGATACAAGAGGAAGCTCATTTTGTAGGTGTTAATGTTTAAATACTTTTGTATTCTGTTATTTGGATGTGTATCTGAGTATCTAAACGGAAAACATAAGAAAGGGAAGGATTTTGACTCTCGGAGTAGGCTGATGACAAGGGGCTGCTGAGTTTGCTGAGGTGACTCAGTGAGAGGCCTTTAATAGAACAAGAGAGACTTTATACTGCAGCTGTCTGCAGATATTCCCAGGCAGGACTACCTATTTTTGTCCCTTGGCAGTGTTCCAGGGAACTGTCCCAGCCGATGAAACAGAGGCTTAGAATTAGGAGGGTTATCCTTTGGGTGGGGAGTTGGAATTGTCAAGATAAATGATCTCTTTTAGATTTTTGGAGAATGATGTGACCAGACGAGAAGGCGCTTAGTGTAAGTACCCCACTTAGCACCACTGGTACTTTTATGACCCTCTCCAGGTAACAACTCTCTTCATATAGCCACAACTCAGAGCAGTCAGCCCGATTCATCTAAACAAGAAAAGCAGCTGCACAGGGCCTTCCCTGGCTCCTGCTGTTATGTTAGCCAATGGGAGCATTTCATTTACAAAGTGTGACTCTGGCATATAGAACTATTTAATATTTAAGTACACACAAGCCACACTGGAAAATTGGTATCATAGCTCAATCGTAATTTCCTATGTTTTGCCTGGAAATACCAAAGGGAGTGAAAACAGAACTTGTTGCTGTTCCGTATGTGCAAGCTAACCATTCTCTCTGCGAACTATTCTAGGATGCTTTTTACCTTGCTCATTTCTTTTTTCTTCTGTAATTTCAGCTTTGGCTTTACAGATAAAGTAATAAAGAAGAGCCAGTGTCCCATCGGGGTCTTTGGTAATGGTTTCAAGTCGGGCTCCATGCGCCTAGGAAAAGATGCTCTTGTCTTCACCAAGAATGGGGGTACCCTCACTGTTGGACTTCTGTCACAGACCTACCTGGAGTGTATCCAGGCCCAGGCAGTTATTGTACCAATTGTCCCATTCAGCCAGCAAAGCAATATCCTTCCTATAAATGGAGAGTAATTGATTAAATATTAGTTTGACTGTTTTGGTGGAACCTCTTCTATGGGTCAAATCCAGCTGTTACTTGATATTTACTATTTCAAATGTTTTTATATTTAAAGAGCTATTCAGACATCTGGAATGTAGCTAAAATATTTTTTAAAATACTGGACCCTTAGCAGAAGTTTAATTGTTTTCTGTGTTCAAATTCTCACTGTTAAGTTTGATTTATATAATTACTTTTTTGCTAGACACTGTTCTGTGGTAAAGTTCTCGGGGCTTTTGCTCCATAAGTGCTAACTGCATTTGTGGTTATGCTTCTTGCAATGTCCTACTTCCCAGATATCCTGCTAGCAGAATGGTTCATTTGTCCGTACCTGGATGGACTCTCATTTCTGATGGGAGAATACGGCAGGAAGAATGGGACTCAGCTGCTTCCAGACAGTTAAAATTTTGGCCTTTGCCCCCCCCCCTTTTTTTTTTTTGGTCAGGCGAAGCACTTTCTTTGTTTACATCGCATCTTTGCAGCTGTATTCAGCAAGTATAACTGATTTTCATGTTTGAATAAACAGCTGTTCTCAACTCTTCACTTCTTTTTTCTCGTAGCAGTAATGCCTGTCCCTTTCATGTCGATTTTGTGTCTACATGAAACCCCAAAGGCCCTCTTTATAGTACTTATTAGTTTGTATAACTGTATAATAGTGTGTCTCATCAAATTCTTGTGTATATACTGTGTTGGATCATATTTACCCCACCCTCTCTTGTCCCCTCCCACTGATCCTCTTCCTCTTCTCAGCTAGCCCTCCTTTTTCTCATGTCCCATTTTGTGACCCAGCCAGTTTCATTATGACTCTTACTTCTTGATATCATCCTCATAAGATATTAATTTTCTTTGACTGATTTATTTTTACAAAAAATGGTTGTTACTGAAGATTCTTTGCCCAGCCTAGAAGCCATCTTGAACTATTCAATTTTCAACAGTGAAAAAGACCTGCTATCCCAGTTCGATGCCATTCCAGGCAAAAAAGGCACCCGTGTTCTCATTTGGAATGTCCGGAGGTATGGTATTCCAGAGGTGTTAGATTCTAATAAGCCAGCATTGTATGATAAAGTACATTTTGAGAAGTATTTCCTAGATTAGATTAGATACATAGTGAGAAAGTTAGCTCTCTGTAACTCCCTTGATTCTGTTGAAATAGTGGTTCTTGGTGATCAGATGGTGCGTATATAAGATGAAAATATGCATATCCTGACGTTGTAGCCACTAATGATCACAATACAACACGGCATTACTGTGACATCCTCAGAATCCTTTACACTTCCATTCCATGTTTATTGACATTGTTTTAAGATTGGCGGATGATGGTTATTTTATGCATTCGCCAATTAAAATGAATTAATAAGAAAGATTATAGTGAAATACTTAGTTTTTAAGTGATAGCATGAAAAAAATTCTGTATTTATGCATCTGGAATAGACAATCTTTGAAGCAGGTCGTTTTTACTATAATGAAGCTGTATTAAGATCATAACTTTAAAGATAATACAACAATTAAGAGAAATTCTACGATGCATCTTTTAATTTTGACATGGCAAATAGGATACATTTAAGAGTGCATTAAAGTGTAAACACACAACCCTAATAGCTTTTAATATAGCATTGAATGATTATGTATTAAATAGAACAATTCACAAATATGTTCATTTTTTCCCTATATGTCAAGCACTTTTCTAACTTCTTAGCTGTGTGTGTGTGTGTATATGTGTGTGTGTGTGTTAAAAGAATACTGGTTTATACCAACAGTGTAATTATAATTAAAAGTAAAAGGTAAGGAGAGCTCATATAATTAAAAATAAAAGGTAAGGAGAGCTCATATGTCCTATTGAGAAAGGACTGATCTGATGTGGTATTTTCAATGATTTACACATATTAAACACACTTTTCCTTTGTGCATTGTTCCTTAGTTATAATTAAAATTATTTGCATGGTTAAATAATGTTGAGAAAAGCTGCCTTAAAGCCTACGGTATTGCTTTCTTGAAAGACTTTAGACACATTCATGTGCTAAATATTTAAGAGAGTATTATAGTATTAGTATATCCATTTTTTTTTAAAAAAAATGTTTTTCCAGACCTTTTTTTCTTGGATGGCAAAGGCAAGGGGAAGGGAAGATAGGGGCCTTTCTCAGAGTGTCTGTACTAGAGTGTTCTAGGATAGAAAGAATCACAAATATACTGAAAAATCCAGGATCCAATTTTAATGTGGTGTGGGCTTTATACAGGCTGGATGCCACAGTGGTCCCTGGTCAACTTTGAGAGTGAAGCTAAGTTTTCAGCCTAGCAACTCTGAGCTTGAATTTGAATGTGAAGGGGGTTAACATTAGAGCCTGAGGTGCCTCTATAAGCTAAGAGTTGTGTCTCAATTTTATTTGTTCACATAACTTTTATTTCTTTTTTTCTTAGTTAAGAATATCTCCAGGAACTACTGTTCCACAGAATGAATTTCAAAAACTATTGTTTTAAAACAGCGATTGTCTCTGTAATCCGTCTTTTAAAAAACAAATTTAAAAAGTTTTTTTTTCAGGAACAAAGGTGATTCTTTATGGTTTTCCCCCTGCTGTTGAATGGAGAGCTTGCCCATGTCTTGGAGGGAAGTAGCTTTTCAAGTACTTAGAAAGCTAAGTAGCCAAAAATGATTGAGAGTGAGAAATGTCCATATGAAAGGGATACCAGTGTTCTTATATGTGTACTATCATTCCATGTTTTAGAGGCTAGAAAATAGGTGGTGTTCTGTCGTAGCAGTAGTAGTAGCTCTCTCTCTGTTTCTGTGTGTGTGTGTGTGTGTGTGTGTGTGTTGCCTTTTAGCCATTTAAGTCCTAGTGCTAGGTCAGGCATCATGATGGCGCGTGGTTTTAATCACTGCACTTCAGAAGAAGAGGTTGATGGATTTCTCAGAGTTTGAGGCCAGCCTGGTCTATAAAAATAAGTTCTAGGTCAGTCTGAGATACATAGTGAGACCCTGTCTTGCGCGGAGGGGGGGATACAGGACTAGATCTGAGGAAAATGCTGGCATCTTATTAGTTCATATTCTGCTGCTGAAGCCAGCAGAAATTGACTGGGTGGATATGATCATTAAGTTGGAACAGTGCTATTTAGTGACTTCTTTGGCAGCAGTCAGAAAGCTGGTATTTAAGATCTTGCTTTGAGGGTAGCTGACATCCGTTCTGCTCATCAGATCCCAGATATTTAACACTCCTTCTTGTCTTTCCTTATGAACCTAGCATCAGCAGCACTGTGAAACAGGTAGATTGATTCAGAACAGGAACAACTTAATTAATGTGTGGTCCTCAAATTGCATAGTTCATAGTTCCTTTGGAGTGGCAGTCAGAAAAAGCATCATATACCTGAGTATTGACTTATATTTCACTTGTGTTGAGTTCTTAATGCATCCCCTGCCCCTGCGAGCCCGCTGGAACCAGTTCTTTAAATTGGTACTTGTCTATTTTACTTAGAAACAAAGATGGAAAGTCTGAGCTGGACTTTGATACAGATCAATATGATATCCTAGTATCAGACTTCGATGCTGAAGAAAAGGAGATTGGTGGTGTTCCCTCCAAGCCGCCAGAAACAGAGTATTCCCTACGGGTGAGTGAGAATAGTCCTTCAGCCGTGAAAAGTACGATTTCTTATAACGTGAAAATATCGTATAACAGAACTGAAGCGCAGGTGTGGAGAGATGATGCTCTGCTGGGATTTCTTTTCACTGTCTATGCTGAAGCAGTTTGTGAATATAGCTACTTCCGTCTCAGAATGGTAGCTAGTGCATTGTGAAAATGTACAGAAACTCAGCCAAGTATTTGCAAGCCTGGGCCCAGTTGGCTGGTGATGATTTGGGGAGATATCTGTAGAGTTGGCAATATACATAACAATTTGCCTTTCACAAATCTATAGGCATTTTGTAGTGTTCTATATATGAAGCCACGGATGAAGATTTTTCTGCGGCAAAAGAAGGTGACTACCCAGATGATTGCTAAGAGCCTTGCCGATGTGGAGCACGATGTGTATACGTCTCCCTTCACCGTATCCTTCATTGCAGTTGACGTCTTCATTCTGGGGTAAATCTCTCTATTGGTATGCAGCCAAAACCCTGCCTTATTCCGATTCAAAGTTGTGTGCTAAAACAGCCAAAATTGTGGGCTGAAACATTGCCATTGAAGGAATAATTTTTTAAGTGTTGGTGCACCGGCTTTGTCAGAAACTGACAGATTATGAAATAAAAGTCATAGTGAGTTTGAAGACTGTGGCTCAGTTATATTTTAAAATCTAATATTGATTTACTTATTTATTTATCTTAAGACAGGGCCTGGAACTCATTGTGTAGCACAGGCCAGCCGCAAACTTGAGGTGATCCTCCTGCCTCAGCCTCCGGAGTGCTAAGATCGCAATCATATGCTGCCACACCTCGCTTTTAAATCTTTTTTATTATCTATATTTGTTTTTATATCCTCCCTGTATGCCAGTAGGCAGTCAGATTTGAGAAGCCCATCCATAGTCACTCCCATCACATTCGATTAAAAAGTTTTAGTTGGCGTTGTTCAGCTTACAGCTTATGTTGTACTAGGTCCAGATTTAGACTTGGATGTGAATTAGTGAGTGGAAATTAAAGGTATTTCTAGGAGGAGATGAATCACTCTCAAGCTCGGCATGGATTTCCTGGGAACTTTTCATAATGACAGCCATCCAGTAGAACGCTTGCTCATTTTCTACACCTCATTGCACTGCAAGTGGATGTCACATACTAGGGACATTCTTGCGATGAGTTATGCTAATTAACCATCGTCATTGGTGTTGGTGGGGGGGATAGTCTTCAGAAGACAGAGAACTCAAGTATTTATGAAAACTTGCTTTTTTATTTTCTAGTAACCAAATACAACTCTTGGCCCTATAGACATGTTCTCTGCATTTTTTAAATCAAGACATTATTTTCCTTGGTCTTTTTTCTACTGCCACAATTAGAAATTGTTCATTTAAAATGAACTGTGTAGTTAGTACTCACAGTGGGTTTTTTTCCTTTTTGGAAACACATACCTTCTCTACTAGGAAATTTTCTCTTAAAGCCCTAAATAAACTCAACTTAGAGGCAGGGCTAGCAAGTGAGACCGTCATTTATAACTTCACCTTGTGTAGGTTAGGACTATAGTGCTGTGCACTTAGCAGAGTCCTTCCAACTGCATGTTTTCCTGCTTCTCTTTTACGATATGTCCCTTTCCTGAGCGTGGATTCTTCCTGTTGGGGGTTTCTATCAGGCCAACTTCAGTGCTTGTTTTCTAGATTTATCTCAGCCCCTCTCCTGTGAATTCAGTTATCTTGTCACACTACAGTTCTAGCTAAACAGCATCACTGTTGGCGTGACGGAAATGAAATCCCGAGTACTGGAACTATTTCCTGGATTTATTTCTTCTTCAGTCATCAGAAAAGCCATATCGCTCTTCTCTGTACTCTACATACAAATTCTGTACATTTCCCCACAGGGTACCCTCGAGGGCCCATTCCTCACGATTTTAAATGTGTACAGCAAAAAAAAAAATTATTTGACAATCACTATCTTTAAAATGTCAGTCTTGTGGTGTGAGAATTTTGATTGATTTTGGAAAGTAAAAAACTTTATTTCTTTTGTTTTGTTTTGGAATAAGATCCTATTTGAAGTTTGTCTTGAGTTCCTAGAACCCAGAAACTTGATATGTTCTGAGTCAAATATTAGAGTACTAGGCTTACCAGTTGTATCACATTTCCTATCCTATCTAATCCATTTATCATATGGTATTGATGTACATAGCTTGTCATTTACAGAGACTGTGTAAGGTATTTTTTTTTATTTCTGTGACAGATAGTAAGAGAAACTAAGAAAAGAAAGATTTATTTTAGCTCATGCTTTCAGAGATCCAGTCCATTGTGCAAGAAAGAGATGGTGTAGCAAGCTCACAAAAGTAGTTGAAAAAGTAGAGCAAGCAGTGGTGGCGCACACCTTAAATTCCAGCACTTGGAAGGTAGAAGCAGGTGGATCTCTGTGAGTTCAACGCCAGCCTGGTCTACAGAGCAAGTTCCAGAATAGCCAGGCTGTTCCTGTCTCAAAAAAATAAAAATGTAGAACAAGCGATTGCTTGTGTTTTTAAATACCTTCATGAAGGTTTACATTGATTCACATGTAATGACATTTGGTGGAAATTTTGTTTTTATAATACTTTTCTTTTCTCCTGAAACCTCTAGTGTTTGTGTCCTTAATGATTTTCTCCTCAGAATAAGCAGGTGAAAATCACATTTGGATTCTCTTGCAAATACCATAACCAGTTTGGAGTAATGATGTATCATAACAACCGCCTTATTAAGGCCTTTGAGAAGGTGGGCTGCCAGTTAAAGGTGAGTGGTTACTGTCGCTTTGTCATAGAGGCCTGCAAAGAATGGGAAGAGAATCGCAGGGAAGACAGATTCATTAAAGGTTTTCAGCCCCATGTCATGTCAGTTATTAGATTCTGATGCTGAAACTCTGCATCAATAGACAAGGAGTCCTATGTGGGAAAAAAAACTGTTATTTCTCAGGTGCTGACAGGCCAACTAGGTATCTATTCTTAAAGAGTAGAATTCAGTCCCACCGTGTATATCAGCTTATTAACGTGTCAAATAGCTCTAATTATTATCGTGTGGAGACAATAAAGGTATATTGGAAGGTTCATAACATTTAGTGGTTGGAAATCAAGATTTGCGCCCTATCTATAAAGCATATCCCTGGGTAAATCAAGTAATTCCTTTGAAGTTCAATTTCTATGCTAGAAAAATGGAAAAAGTTTTATCTTCCTTTAAGTTTAGAAGGTTAAAAGGGATTGGTTGTGATAAATGATACGAAATATTTCCTAAGCCAAATACCACAAATGCTACCATTATCTTTGATGCTTTAATGATCATTTAGAGTAGTGATTTCCGCAAGCAACTGTTTCATTCCTGGTCTGAAGATCAGGTGGCTGATACTCAGTGGATGTCACACTGCTTTGTGTGACATGGTAGGACAGTTGTCTAAGCCCCAGGAGAGCTGACTGTGAGGCCTTGGTTTTTCCTGTTACATCATCTTTAAACAACTTCTGGTTATGTGTCAGGAAAGAGTAAAGACGCTTTAAAATGCCCAAATCTCTTACACTTCACCTCTGACTCTGGGAGTTCCTTGGTGGCTTGTCTATGTGTGGAAATGCCCTATGTTATAAGATTCAGTGTACTGATTACACCACACCCCTAGTTTGTGAAGAAGGGCTCATTTCGGTTGTGCAGAGCATTAGTATATGGTCTTGCTTTTTTAGTAGTGTAAGTTCTTTATTCCAGTGAACCTCTTGGCAGTCTTAGAATATGAGACACATGACAAGTGAGGTTGCGTGGATGAAGTATAGATAGTTACTAGAGCTGAGGAATTCTAGGGATCTGTGAACCATTGCTTATCTGAGAGACAGAAAGGGGGTGGATCCGGATGGGCGGGGAGGTGGAGGAGAACTGAAGGACTGGGAAGAGTAGAGGGAGGGGAAACCATAACTGGGTATATTACATGAAAAAGTCTATTTTCAACGGATTAAAAAAAAAAGAAAAGAAAATCTTTACTGTTGCACTGGTCAGGATCCAATCTATTCTAAGTGTTCCTCAACATCTTCATGGCTTTTCCTTACCCATGAATACTGTGTAACTTTTTCCATTAGTTTTTGGAATCAAAAGGAAATGCCTCCGGGCTGTCAATAGTAATGTGTTGAAATTAACATTTTCTTCTAAGCCAACTTGTGGAGAAGGTGTGGGAGTAATTGGAGTCATTGAGTGCAATTTCCTAAAACCTGCCTACAACAAACAAGACTTTGAGTATACCAAGGAGTACCGGTGAGTCACTCTCAACCTCAGATGTTTCTGATAAATCGCTCAGGTACTGTTCTGTTCTCTGCACTTTCTAAAGCGCCGCTGAAAGCCAGACGGAGACGTTAACTCACAATGGCTTCTTCAAGTATATTTTCCAAGATTAGAGATGAGTTTGCTCTTTCTCATTTTACCTTTAGAAATTACCAATTATAGAAGTATTTTGACAAACTATTTCTGGTAAAGTGAAGGACCTTGTCTTTCGTTACAGCACATTTTGGGGCGAGAAATTGAAATTTGCCCCATCCGTTTTCCAGAAGCCAGCGAACACTTTCAGATGTGTTAGAACAAGGAAGACAGGTGTGCTCTCATGGAAGCATCTAGGGAAGACAACATAGCTCAGGATCAGAAAGGAACTTGACATTGACATTAAACCAATGGGATATTTTGGGAATTAAAGAAAGGAATTGTTAAAATCGGGCTGAAAATAGGTTTGGGATTTAAGATACAGCTCAATAGTAGAATGCTAGCTTAGCACGCAGGAGACCCTAGATCTGATACCTCTTATGTGTTAGGTAAAGGACATAGGATGAAAAATTAGAATCCTTGATTGTTATGAACACATGTGGTATATGAAAATGTGAAACTTAAATACACATAAATAACTAATGTGTATATGCAAACTGAAGAAATTCTTGGTTTATTTGTTTGTTTATTGTTTTTCAAGATATTATTCCTCTGTGTGCCCCTGGTTGTCCTGGAACTCACTCTGTAGGCCAGGCTAGCCTCAAACTCACAGAGATCCACTTGCATGCGCCACCACTACCTGGCTGAGGAAAATTTTAAATATGACTAAAGAAAATCAAGGAAAGCTTCACAAAACAAATTAAATTTGAGCTTAAACTTAAAGGAAAAGCTGGTGTTTTCTCAGTGAACTATTGAGAAGGGTACTCTAGAGCAGTGGCTCTCAACCTTCCTGATGCTGCGACTCTTTAATACAGCTCCTCATGCTGTGTTGACCCCAGCCATAACATTATTTCACCACTACTTCATAACTGGAATTTTGCTACTGTTATGAATCATAATGTGAATAGTTTTGGAGATAGTTTGTCAAAGGGGTTGCGACCCCAGGTTGAGAACCGCTCTTGTGAGCAAAGTAGAGTATGGGTAATGGCACAGAAAGGCCAGGGATGTTCTTGGGATGTGAAGAAAGAGAAGATGGGAGAACACTGAGTATCATTCAATTTAAAATCCCAGCGGTATTTTTTTCTAAGAGTGGGAGGAAAAAATAATTTCTCAGAAATGTTTTCTGTGCTCCAAGCTACAACAAAATTAATTAAATGTTCCTTCATTTATTTGAGACTGCAAGAATTTGAGATGCAGGATTTGACAAAGAGATAGCAATTTGAATGGCAATTCCAAATTAATTTCAGCACAATTGGGTTTTAGTCACTCAGGCTTATCAGTGGTTATGGCAATGGTGTGCTCTGGAGCCAAATAAATTAATCATTTAAATGTGAGTCTGACCCGTAATGAAGACCTTTAACCAAGACTTGTCTCCTAAATGTGAAAGTTTAGAAATAACATTGGTTTAATGGAACTAGATATTCTTTCTTTTGAGTGAAAGTGATGAATTTATGATAATTACCTAAATAATATCTGTGAAGTTCAAATGTTAGACATTAAAATGTTTTAGCAGCTTTCCATATTATTGTTGCCAATGTACCAACCATAAAAATCTATATTTTTTTTCTTTTGAATACATTAGACATTTGGCTTTGGATGCAGTTTTTGTATGATGAATTTGAGGTGATTGGAGAGAGTTCACAGAAAGGCATTCTATAAGCATGTAGGATTTCTGCTTCCGTAATTTAATCGTTACTGCACATTTATTTTCCTAAAACCAGAATGACAGCACTAACATACATAGAGTTTTGTGCGTAATAAATTTGCCAGTACAGGCATCATTGCTATCTCTTTTTAAAATATTTATTGTTCTTTTATGTGTATATTTCCTGTGTGTGTATAAGTGTATCATATTGTGCCCAGTGATGGTGCATGGCAGAAGAGAACAAGTCCCCTGGAACTGACGTTGCAGACAGTTGTGAGCTGCTGTATGGGAGCTGAGCACAGAACCTGGGTCCTCCAAGAGCAGCAACTACACTTAACCACTGACTCCTCTATCTAGCCCAATTTTTTTAAAGACAAGATCTCATAGAGTTTATATGTCTCATATAGTTCATGCTTGCCTCAAACTCACTATGTAGCTGAAGGTAGCTTTGAATTCTTGTGCTTCAGCCCTACAGCTCACAAGTGCTATGATGAAAAGACTGAATCATCATGCCCTATGTTTTATGCTGGGAACTAAACCCACATACGTAACTGGAAGTTTCTCTCCCACAGGCTAGATCCCAAATAATCACTCTGAGGTTTAATATTAATTACAAACTGGTTGAACTATTGGCTCAGGCTTATTATTAACTAGCTCTTACAACTTAAATTAACCCACTTCTACTGTTCCATATTTACCACAAGGCTTGTAGCTTTTTACCTTTAGCTTTCTTCTTGGGCAGCTGCTGGCATTGCCCTCCACTCCACCTTCTTTCTCCTTCTATCTCTGCTGGGATTTTGTGCCTAGCTGTATTCTGCCTTGCCATAGGCCAAAGCAGCTTTATTCTTCAGCCAATAAAAGCAACACATTTACAGCATACAGAAGGCTGTCCCACATCATACATATATAAGCACAAATCTATTACTGAGTTATATCCCCAGCCCTATTGACCTTTATGTAAACTTTATACAAAATAAGAAGATTTTAGATAAAATCATGGGAATTTGAAAACAAATATGGGGGCATAGACTGCTAATCCCAACACTCAGGGTCTATGGCAATGGGATTGTGAATTCAAGGCCAACCTGGGCTACAGAATGAGTTCTTGGGCATTCTCATCTACATAGCAAGAACCTCCATTTCCTTTGTCCCTGTCAAAAATCTGAATTTGAGAGGATTAGAAAATATTGCTGTCACAAATTCCTGTGACTATTACAGATTCAAAAGTAGAAATGATAAAGGAAATATAAGTTGTTATACTACTAAAATATCTACAAAGAAATAATCTTAATACATCACTATGAACCAACTGGATATTAGATTTTAGCTATAAATATCATGGTTGAAGCTTAAAACATTTTTAGAGTCAATTTCACCTTAAAAAATGCAACCAAAGCATATTAACTGAGCAAGCCATTAACACATAACACAGTGACTAAGTTTTGTAGAATCTTCCAAGGAATTTCAAAACAGAGTTGCTTAAGGGCTTTGCATTCTGTTTGTAATAATAGATCATCACACATTAAAAACAACTAAATAGCAGTAAAATGGCTCATAGATCTCTTTGGTGCTGTGCAGGGAAAATGCTCTGATGAGACAGATAAGGAAAATTTTAGGTAGATGATGTGACTTAAGATAGCCTTAAGTGGATCTATGAGTTCATGACCAGCCTGGTCTATGGAGCGAATTTCAGGACAGTCAAGGTTACACGGAGAAACTCTGTCTCAAAAAAATGCAAGCAGACACAAGAGATATTCCCTAAAAGGTACAAGACTAGAGCTATAGAGAGATGGTTCTGTGGCTAAGAGCTCTGGCTGCTCTTCCATGTGACCCAGATTTGATTCCCAGCACTCACATGATGGCTCACAACTGCCTGTAATTATAGCTCCTGGGGATCCAGCAGCTACTTCTGGCCTCCATGGGCACAAGGGACAGATGTGGTGTACATACATGCATGCAGAGGAAACACCCACATATATAAATAAATAATAAACAATTAAAAGGATACAGGATGCAGAAAAGGAAGGGAATTCTAGTATAGAGTTATGGCATGACAAGAACTCTGAAGGGGAAGTGGAGATGAGGTGATATACTAGAGTGAAGAAAATCAAACAAAATGGATAATGTAGGGCCATGTCCTAAAGCAGAGACTAGCAAGTATTTTCTGAGAAGGCCAGAGAGAAATATTTGGGCTTTTATAGGCCACACACAGTCTCTTACCCAACTTTTTAATTCTGTCATAGTATGAAAGTATACATTGACAGAAAGTAAAGGAGCGAGTATTGTTCCAGCACAGTTTTGTTCACAAAAAAGGCAATGAGTCCAGGCTATAGTTAGCACACACTTTTCTTAGAACCCTATATCTGAACTGTGTGCCAAGTTATATCTAATGGATTCAGAGGAATCAGACAATAATTTACATTTTAGGGAAGAACAGTATGCTCAACTTCTGTCTACAAGCAGCGGAAAGCATCTTCTATTGTAAAAATTACCATAAATTTAGTGGCTTAATATAACACTAATTTACTGTGTTAGAGTTCTGTAGGTTAGAAGGCTTGACTCAGATCTCACTGGACTAAAATCAAGGTGTTGGCAGGCCGTCTTCCTTTCTGGAGACTCTAGGGGAGAATCCGATTCCTTTTCTTTTCCAACTTTAGAGACTGCCAGCATTCCTTGGCCCAAGGCCCTCTTCTCCAACTTCAAAGTCAGCAGTGATGAGTTGCATCCTCCTTGCGTTGCATCATTTCGGTAACCCTGCTTCCATAATCACATTGCCTCCTCAGACTCTGACTCCTCTGCCTCACTCTTTCATACTTGAAAGCCTGTAGTTTCATTGTATCATTTAGAAGCTTTTCCTACTTTAAGGAGAGTCAGTGAGTAGCAGTAACTCTCTTACTGTGTATCACATAAGATAGTCACAGATTTTACTGTGTATAACCTAAGTTATTCACAGACTTTAGGTATGGGACCTAGACATCTTTGAAAGGCTATTATTTTATTTATCAGTCTGTCCTCTAGTGCTTCAAGATTTATTTCTCACATTCAAAAAGTGATTGCCCTATTCCATCCCAACATCATCAAAATTTTCAGAGTCTAAAGTCTTAAGCAAATGCCATCAGCTCAAAAGTACGTTAGAAGTCTTGACTCAGATCTCACTGGGCTAAAATCAAGGTGTTGGCAGGCTGTCTTCCTTTCTTTTTCCATAATCACATCGCCTCCTCTGAGTCTCTCTCTCCCTCTCCCTCTCCCTCTGTCCCTCTGTCCCTCTGTCCCTCTGTCCCTCTCTCTCCCTCTCTCTTCCTCCCTCTCTCTCTCTCTCTCTCTCTCTCTCTCTCTCTCTCTCTCTCTCTCACATACATACATACTTTAATGCTAAAATATAATAGCAGGAGATGCACAGGACACCAGTTATATAAAAGTTCTGTGTCAAGTGGGGTTTAAATAGAAAAGAAAAAAAAAGAGTTACAGGCACCAAGCAATTTCATAAATCCAGCTAGGCAAATTCCATTAAATAGCAAACACAAGACATAATTTTGTGGGACGTATAACACTGCCCCCATCACTAAAACTATGCCTTCAGGGCTGTGGTTCAACTCTCAAAATTATCTGTTCATGAAGACTAGTATATTTTTTACAGCAGAGTAGTTTTGTCAATTTTATCTTCATTAGAGTCTTTTTAGTTATTAATTTTATTTTTGTGATGATAATTGTATCATTTTCCCTTTCCTCTCTCCAAACCCATATACTCCTCTTTGCTCTTTCAAATTCATGACTTCTTGTGTCAGCAGTCATTGATACATACACGTATGTATGCATGTATACATATGTAATCTTAATTACAGCCTGCTCCGTCTGTATAATGTTACTTATAGGTATATAGTTTTAGAAATTCACTAGGGTTCTTTCATTATATATTCTCCCTCATTTATTCATGTCAATTGGAGCTGAAAGTGTTTGTGTTCCTGCCTTCTCAAAAATCTTGTAGGTCTTCCACGGATGTGATGAATATTCATTCCATTTAACAAGAGGCTCTTGACTAATCTTTCCTAGACAATCTGATTTCTCTTCTTGGCCTCAGCTGAGATGGTTGTGAAGGTCTGTGAGTCACATGCTTCATATGTCCAAAGAGCCTCGTATGTGACTGGATATTGTGACCTTTTGATCTGACTGCGATAGTAGCTAATGATTGTCCAACCCTACTCTTCATTCACAGAGCTCACAGCCCAAACAATGAATCTGTACATTTTAATATCTTTTGTGATTTTGACTGCCTGAGAACACTCCAGATTGTAAAATTCTGATTCCTTTCCCATTACCAGTTCTTTTCATGTATCTTTGCTTTCCTGCCTTTTCCATGACCAGCAAGAGGACACAACTTGAGCAGTTTTTCTGGAGATCTCCTCAGCCAGATGTACAAGTTCAGCAGGTACAAGCTCTGCGCTCCGTGGATGTACAGGACATGTTTCTGCTAAGCTTTCTGTGACTATGTAGCTAGGATCATATTTCCTATTTTCCAGTAACGTGTGGGGTCATTTTCCCTGAGCCTTGATTAGAGTGGCTTTACCATTTGTCTTTCTAACTCTGTTTACAGTGATTTAGACATTCTTTAAGGCAGTCTCTAGCTTCTTCTCTATCATGCTTCTCCACTTTCTCCTAAGCCCTCATCAGTTTAGTTAACATCCATCCAGATATCGATTGCCAGTCTGCTTGATGCGATTTAGGCTCTGGCGTGTTTCTTAAACCTTTGCCAGATTTCTTTATTTTCCTTTTATTCTGTTTTTAGACAGGGTCTTGTGTAGCCTCAAGATCACCATATAGCCAAAGACAACCTTGAACTCCTGATCCCTCGAAATGTCCCAGGCTGCTAAATTTCAGTCCCAAAGAAACTTCTTCATCTTTAGTTGTTTTTTTTCTAGTAGTATTCTGTTTCTAGGTACCACAATCTGCCATATTCTTTCCTATTGAATTTTTAAAAATATTTATGTGTATGTGCACACACGTGTGAGCATATGCAGGCTTGGGACCTGAAGATTGATAGCATGTTTTACCCACTGAACCAGATCGAGGGACCTGTATTCTTTTTGTCATATCATATTGCATCATATTTGTGAATTTGGGTTGATGCCATTTGGATTTAAAATGATCATTGGTAAGGGAAGACTTCTGTCATTTGGCAGTGTGTTTCATAGCCTCTCTCATTTCCCACATTGCTGTGTTTTATGTTTAGGTGATGTTTTATAGTAGATTGCTTAAATTCTTTTCTTTTTTTTAAATTTTTATTTATTATGTGTATAGGTTTCTTCCTTCATGTATCCTGCAGTACAGAAGAGGACACCAGATATTATTACAGATGGTTGTGAGCCACCATGTGGTTGCTGAGAATTGAACTCAGGACCTCTGGAAGAGCAGCCAGTGCTCTATTCCTCTGAGCCATCTCTCCAGCCACCTTAAATTCTTTTCTTGTTTCCTTTTTATATACACCATCTAGCTATTTTCCACATAGTTATCATAGAGGCTACATATAAGATGCCTCTGTCTCTTTCTTTTGGCTTTAGACTTCTACAGTGCCTATGATGGACCACTGGTGGTGCCTCACATGTCCTTCAGGCTTTGTTTCCATCTCCAGTTTTCTTTCTTATTGATC
The DNA here is from genome assembly GCF_950005125.1 of Chionomys nivalis. Lineage (NCBI taxonomy): Eukaryota > Metazoa > Chordata > Mammalia > Rodentia > Cricetidae > Chionomys > Chionomys nivalis. The sequence goes on from NC_080112.1 coordinate 95,484,673, forward strand.
ATCAATTTTAGTAATTTTTTAAAGTTCCCAGATTCGTCTTTCTGTCCCACTTTGATATAGGTGGGTCTTCTTTCTATGTGTTGCTCTCATTGGTTAATTAATAAAGAAACTGCTTGGCGTAATAGGTCAGAACATAGGTGGGTAGAGTAGACAGAATGGAATGCTGGGAAGAAGGGAAGTGAGGCAGACGCCATGATCTCCTACCCAAGATGGACGGTGGTTAGAATCTTCCCAGTAAGCTACCACTTCATGGTGGTACACAGATTATTAGAAATGGGTTAATCAAGATGTGAGAGTTAGCCAGTAAGAGGATAGAGCTAATGGGCCAGGCATTGTTTAAGTGAATACAATTTGTGTGTTGTTATTTCGGGTGTAAAGCTAACCATGCGGGAGCTGGGCGGGGCAAAAAGCAGGCCTGCTCATCTCATCACTACACCACTTTTGAAATCTGTCAAGTGAATGGTCTGTTCTACATTTTATTTCAGTTCTTTTTCTTTTCTATTCAAAATATACATTTTTTTTGTTTATGCAATCATTACCCATCATAGGTTTTTATTGATATCAGCAACATTGTAATTATCGTTACAATGATGGAATAAGTGCCCATGCAAAAATTTAAAAAAAAAGTATGAACTAAAATAGAGCATAAATAATAGTGGGCTGCAGAGTAAGATCATCTTAAAGGCAAGCTAGCCTCCATTCTGGGTGGTTGAAATGGAGCAGGACACGGTGGAAGGAAGACAACTGGAAGGAATAAAACACTGAGTATGCAAGAGATACCAGCTGTCTTGGGAAGGACGGTGGCTAGGGAAGAAGAGACAGGTCAGCAGAGTTGAAGTGAGAGATTTGGAAGCAGACAGAAGGGGGCTCAGGTCTGGCACCAGATGTAGGACTCTCCTGGAACAGAAGCAAAGAGAACAGTGAAGCTCAAAAGGGAGTGGCCAGTCAGGGACCCAAATGAGCCTTGGTTCAAGGGCTCCTAAGGAGCTTGGTGAAAACAGATTTGCTGCTGTTACTTGCTCCCTCTGTCTGCTCACCACTGCCCTGCTATTTATTCAGTCTGTCTTTATTCCAGTTCTTTCTTCCTGAAGATACACTTTAACATCTAATACATATATGGTGACAATGAGTTATCTGTTTTTGAGGATGTGTGAAAGTCTCTTTGTTCCTTAAATTTTTTTTAAAGGATTAGTGCTGAGCACAGAATTCTAATTTGACCATTCTCAGCCTCAGCTCTTAAAATATAGTGTTTCACCTGCATGATTTCCAGCCAAAATATGATAGTATACATAAGCGACCCCAAAAACTCTACCAAAGAACTCCTACAGCTGATAAACACCTTTGGTAATGTGGCAGGTTACAAAATCAACTCCAAAAAGTCAGTTGCCTTCCTATACACTAAGGATAAGGAAGCAGAGAGGGAAATCAGAGAAGCATCACCTTTCACGATAGCCACAAATAGCATAAAATATCTTGGGGTAACTCTGACCAAGGAAGTGAAAGATCTATTTGACAAGAACTTTAAGTCTTTGAAGAAAAAAATTGAAGAGGACACCAGAAAATGGAAGGATGTCCCTTGCTCTTGGATTGGGAGGATCAACATAGTAAAAATGGCAATTCTACCAAAAGCAATCTATAGATTCAATGCAATCCCCATCAAAATCCCATCAAAATTCTTCACAGATCTGGAAAAGACAATAATCAACTTTATATGGAAAAACAAAAAACCCAGGATAGCCAAAACAATCTTATACAATAAAGGATCATCTGGAGGCATTACCATCCCTGACTTCAAACTCTATTACAGAGCTACAGTATTGAAAACAACTTGGTATTGGCATAAAAACAGAGAAGTCGACCAATGGAATCAAATAGAAGACCCGGACTTTCAGTTCTTTTTAAAAAGTTTTCTGTCTTCTTTTTGCTATTACCATTTTTTTCAAAACCTCTTTGAACTTGACTTTATTCACACCTTCCTTGGTTTTTTTTTTTTATCTTTAACCCAGAACTTTTTCAGTGACTGTTTATTTGGATTTCATTTTTCTTTGATCATACCATATTTTCTAGTTTCTTTGTATGCACTGTGATTTTTATAACAATAATTCTGGAAATTAGGTTTTCCCCCTTTCCTAGGATTTGCTGTGTTGTTTTTGTTTATTTGATGTCAGTGGTGTGGTTTGCTGTAAGCTATCTCTGTACCAGAGACTTGGTAGAATGTAAACTTAAAATTGTCTCACTTGTTTTCTGAACCTGTATTTCCCCTGGAAATTCAAAGTGACGTTCTAATTTTCTATATATGCATATATGTGTGGTTGTGTATATGTATCCATGCATATGCTATGTATATACATATGTGTATATGCTTTTTTGATATCTTCATTTTTAACATCTGGCTCCCCAAACAAGAAAAAAATGAAGAGGTGAAAATAAAGTTTTATCACTTTGAACATCCTGGACATCATTTCAGTTAGAGGAGAAACTTGTAATCATGGAGAATATAACAGAAAAGGCCACTTGCCCATTGTGTGATCTAAAATAGTAGCACTGAGAGCACGGGCCACTATCCTTGAAGGATAGGAACCCTTTTCCCTATCATGGTTCTTATAAGTGACTTGGGGAATGCCTGAAGGATTCTCTGTCATGGCACTAGAAGTGGAGAATACTAAGAACAGAAATAGACCAAAATTAACCACAATTACCACCTAAGTGTTCCAAAAATACTGATTGTTAAATATTAACTGAATTTGTTTCAGGCTCTTATAGCAGCTGTGCAGTAAAATGCCAAGGAAACATTCTCCCTATTAGTCTTAGTTCTCTGTGATGAGGCAGATTGTGCCAGTGCAGTTGCTATCTAGACAAGGAGAGCGATTTCACATGCCTCCGTCTTACCTTCCCAGGGTCCCATCACATTTTCTCTATCAAGTAGACCTCGAAGAGGAAAGAGAACATGTAATATGACTTGAGGGGAGGCTGTTAACAGAGTGGTGAAAGCATTGGTAGTAGGAGAGGGATGATTAATCTAGGAACGTGCCTATGGTGATTTTAGTCTTGTGTATGTAGTGAAAATCTAACTGAAATGGGTAAGGTGGCAGTAAGGAAGAGGTGTATGGAAGAAGAGATCCGCAAACATGCCAAGTAATGATCCCAACGGTGGAAAGAGGCTTGAAATTTCTCAAGTGTATAGTGTTCCAAGTATGTGTACATTTGCATTAAGTTGTAATCTTGGGAACTAGAACTTAATAGAAATTATTCATTAGATAAGAAAGCAAACTCAGATTCATCTTGTAACAGCAGCGTTGTAGAAAAACGTTGAAGAAACATTTTCCATGTTACTACAGTGCTGCTGTGGTTAGTATCTGCAGATGAACTATAATGACAGATCAAGCTAACGTTTGATTGATTTTAAATAGATAAGTTTTTGTGTATGAGCCTCTAACTTTTCTATTTGATCCTGAGTTATGTCCCTATAATTATCTGAAAATTTATTAATTCATCAGTATTTGTCTCTGCCCTCATTCTGTCATAGTCTCTAATGACAACAGCATACTCATTCCATTATTCTATAAGACTTGAAAAAATCTAGACCATTCTACTTTTTTGGATCTTACAACCATTTTAACTTCACAGCCAGAGACTATCAATAATTATGATGGTAACATTATGCTATTTTTTCGGATATAGTTTTCATTGTGGTTTTATTATAGGATGTATCAAAGGCAGTTGACCTTTTATTAGTTTTTTAAGTTGTAGGTATTCAAAATTATGCTGACTATTCTAAGTTGCTGGGTTCTGTTCAACAGGATCTTCTGAGAGAGAAAAAATTATTCAAGTGCTGGACCTTGACATACTCCTTGCATTTTCTTTCAGGTTGACAATAAGTGCGCTTGCCCAGAAGCTCAATGCTTATTGGAAGGAAAAAACATCTCAAGAGAATTTTGAGAACTTACCTGCATCCAGGCCAGTACCATCAATAATAAAATATAGAATGTGAAAGCATTAAGGGTAATGTCCTTCCATCAAATGGAAGAAACAAGGATAACGTAGTGTTTTTCACACCAGGAAGGTTGATTAACTGCAATAGGGAAAGCACAGGTACTAATTACATCATTTTACCTCTTCATTCTGTTTTAAGATGTATGTGGTTTGGATAATAGATGTGAAGGGCTTAATGCTGTCAGTTTAGGAGAGACTAATACAGTGGGGGATTATGGCCATTTAAATCAGACACTCCTCGGTGGAAAGTCTAGACCTGCTTCTTGATCGTTGAGTGCACTTCAGTGAGTCACTTCACCTCTCTGTACTGAGTTAGACTCCATGATTTTAGAACAGTGCATGGCGTAGGGTAAGTGTTCAGACATGCTAACAAACTTGCTTCCTCTTTATTCTTGCTACATTTTATTGTGACTGAACAGGTATTTCAGAGCAGAAATAGAGAACGAAACACATTAGAGGAAAAGCAGAGTTTATTCCTTGTAGATCTGGCGAAACAGATCAGCCCAGAAGACAGACCGCATAACAACATAAACACATTTAGTTATAACATCACCAAGATCAGCACAGAAGACAGACCGCATAACAGCATACACACAGTTAGTTATAACATCACCAAGATCAGCACAGAAGACAGACTGCATAAGAACATACATACACACATTTAGTTATAACATCACCAAGATCAGCACAGAAGACAGACCGCATAACAACATACACACAGTTAGTTATAACATCACCAAGCTGGATATCAAAGTGGGAGAGATTACACTGCCCTTCTCATATGAGGGGAGGCTTCTACGTTTTAAAATAGAAATTACTAGATTAATGTATGGTGCAAAATTCTGTTTCAAATGCAGTCTGAATGCTGTATGTATATTTCTACATTATTCTAAAGATCTCAACTGATTTCAATCCACCATTTTTGCCAAAAAATTTAATTAAGATCAAATGATATTTGTTCTTTCAAATTAGCACTGATTAATGTAGTGAGACAGAAGTTCATATATTGCTGGGGCATGTAAGATCTAACAGCAGATTTTTTTCCGTTTAAAATTATTATTTAATTAATTTATTTTGCATCCAGTTTCCCCCTCCCTCCTATCCTTTCACCTCTCCTTCACCCCGCAACTCAATCCACTCCTGTTTCTGTTCAGAAAGGTGCAGGCCTCACATGGGTATCAACAAAGCATGGCATATCAAGTTGCCGTAAGACTAAGCATCTCCCTTTGTATTAAATTAAGACTGGGCAAGGCAATCCGTGTGAGAAATAGGTTTCCAAGAGCCAAAACATTAGAGACAGCCTCTTCTCCCACTGTTAGGAGTCCCAGAAGTAGAACAAGCTACACGACTATCACATATATGTAGAGGACCTAGATCGATCCCGTGCAAGTTCCCTAGTTGTTGGTTCATACTCTGTGAGTTCTTATGACCCAGGATAGTTGATTCTATGGGTTTTCTTGTGATGTCCTTGACCCTCTGGCTCCTACAATCCTTCCTCCCTCTCTTCAGCAGGATTCCCGAGCTCAGTCTAATGTTGGGCTATGGGTCTCTGCATCTCTTTCCATCAGTTACTGGATGAAGGCTTTCTGATGACAATAGGGGTAGTCATCAATAGCAGAAGGCCATCCTCTCCACTATTGCTAGGAGTCTTAGCTGGGGTCATCCATCCTTGTAGATTTGTGGGAGTTTCCCTTATATCACGTTTCTACCTGATCCCCAAAAGCCTCCCTTTCCAGTCATCTCTTTCAATACTATCTCCCCATCCACTCCCAAACCCAGTCCCTCAAGTTTCCATCCCCACCTGCCTCCAGCCCACCCAGGAGATCTCTTCTGTTTCCCCTTCTCAGGGAGATCCATGAATTTCCCCTTGGGCCCTCCTTGTTACTTAGCCTCTCGGGGTGTGTGGATTGCAGCATAGTTATCTTTTGTTCTACAGCTAATATCCACTTATGAGTTAGTACATACCAGGATGATTTTTTTCTAGTTCCATCAATTTGCCTTCAGATTTCCTGATGTAGTTTTTAACAGCCGAGTAAATACTCCATTGTATGAATGTACCACATTTTTTAAAATCTGTTTTTCAGTTGAGGGCCATTCACGTTGTTTCTAGGTTCTGGCTATTACAAATAAAGCTGCTATGAATATAGTTGAACGAATGAATGTCCTTGTGGTATAATTGAGCATCCTTTGTGTACATTCCCAAGAGTGATATATATAGGTGGGTCTTGAGGTAGTTTGAGAAACCGCCATGTTGATTTCCAAAGTGGCTGTACAAGTTTACACTCCTACCAGGAATGTTCCCTTTGCTCCACATTCTCTCCAGCATAAGCTATCATTTGTGTTTTTGATTTTTGCCATTCTGATGGGTATAAGATGAAATCTCCAAGTGGTTTTGATTTGCATTTCCCTAATGGCTAAGGATACTGAACATTTCTTTAAGTGTTTCTCTAGCAGCAGAATTTTAATAATAGAGATTATTTATTGAATATTACTTAAGTTCCAGACATTATTCTTAGTTCCTTTCATGTAATAATTTATTCAGTAATCCACAGAACTCTCACTATACAGGTATTATTACTTTGCAAATAGAAAGCCCAGCACACAAAGAACTTACACCCTTTGCACAGGATTAGCCAAGTAGAATACAGTAGAACTAAGGTTCAAATTAAGCACCCAGGTTCTTGAAGCTACACTCTTCTGGAGGGATATAGCAAGGGCAATATATATAACTCCTTTAACTTTGTATTTACTGCAGGCAGAAGCTCTACAGCCCTTCTTTCTGCCTGGGTTGAAGGATTCACCATGGTGTGTTTGTAACTGCTGCCTCTTAGAGTTCTTGTCCTCAAGAGTAATACAGGCATCTTTTTGCAAGACGTTCTTCTGCGCGAATGCATCTAAAACAAAGCTAACACAACCTTTCCTCTCCTCCTCCACTTCTGCTGAAACTTCTTGCCAAGGGCTCCGGCTTTGTAGCTGTGTGAAAGTAACAGACAGCAGAGGTCAGGCCTGAGCATAGAGCTTCAAGGTTGCAAGTCTGGAGCAACCTAGAGCAATAGGGAGGTCCAAAAGTCTGCGAAAACTTGGCTAAATAGATTTTTTTAAAAAAAAAAAAAGAGTATTTGAGTGGCACAAGTTCCTTTTATTTTCTTCTTTATATAGTTCTCTATTTTATAGTTTTTCATAATGGGATAATGCTACTTTAAAACTAGTAATAAAAAAGCAGGACTTAATACAATGAAAAAATGACTGAAAGAAGTCATAATAGAAGCATACCAGCTCACCGAACAGTCTGGTAGAAGAGCTGTAATGTACAGGATACACAAAACTTGCCCTGGGAGTAAAGTGGGCCGGAGGTGCCTCTCTCCTCCCTGTGTGTTTTCATCAGCCTTGGTGCTCTCCGGTACAACTCTGCACACTATTTATACCTCCTGCTACATCCGCACTACTCTCTTCCATGGGGAAATGAATTCAGTTTCATCTACAAGTGATTTGGTTGCACACTTCTGGAATTGATGAGGGTGGATATGCATTTGGAGAGGTCAGCCCTGGATGAGTTTATCGTAATCATTTTGACCAATTGTTGGAGCCATTATTTATAGTTAGGAAATTTAACCAAAGTATATTGCCTTTTGTGATGGATGTTGGGAATAGCGACACAGTAATGTGATTGAGGCATTATAAACACGTGGTTTGATGTGATGCTGGAGTCAAGCTGCACACTGAGCTACATCCTTAAGCCCAAAGGGCAGGTTGTGAAAGGGAAAAGAGAAAGCAAAAGCGTTCAGGGAAGTGGAGGCAAGATTTTGATGACAGCGAGAGAAATTAGGAGTGTACTCGGAAGTAGGGGAGAGATTTTGAAGACAATGCTTCCTCTGTGCCTCCTGTAAATACATTTAAAATTTGTTCAGTGAATGGACAAGGAAATAAAACAATTGGGTGAGTTTTATTTCTTTATAGCAATGTATGATACACATACTTTTCTCAAGTTAATAAATCTCAGAGGTAAAACTAACTAACCTATTATTTTCTCAAAAAAGATTCTAGAATAAATATTATTATCCTTTACAAATAATTGTAGATCAGTATATATGTTTTGTATCCACATCTGATATAGTTGTCTAGATTGCTCTCAATACACACATTTCAGACATCAAGATTATACAATTTCTAGGCATTTTTCCACATAAAAGTTTTGTTTTCATTTTTAGTACAAAGCCCAGAGCTAGGATCTATACAATAACATTTCTGTTTTTCCTCACCCAGGAAGATTCCCGACCAGACATGGGCACAGTGTGATGAATGTCTTAAATGGAGGAGACTTCCTGGGAAGGTGGACCCATCCACATTACCTGCCAGATGGTTTTGTTACTATAATCCCCATCCAAAGTACAGGTAATTTCTAGGACGCAGTATTCTTTTGATGACTCCTGATTTCTATTCCACAGAACCACTTCATAGCAAATCTGTCTTCTTTAGCCTGGCATTCAAGCCCCCTGTGCTGGCTGGCCCCATTTTAACTATGTAGCTAACCTTATTTTTCATTGTACTTTACCAAACCCGTATAAGGCACTATTCCCTACAGATGCCATGGCTCCTCTCCCCTCCATGACTCTGATAGTGTCGTTTCTCTTGATTGAAATGACTTTCTGTATCCCATGTTCCATTTCAAATCATAACAGTCTGAGGAGCTGAACTCTTTTGTGGCAGCTTTTCCTCTTAATAGCAATTTTCGATGATTTCACTCTGACCTCCCGCAGCATTTGATTCTTGACTTTTGTTCCTATGCCATTTTGTACTTGGGGGTATTTTTTGGGAGTTTGTTTCTTATTTATGTTTGATTCTACAGGAGCCTTTGTTCTTTAAGACTAGGTTCCTTACATTGCACATTGAGTCAATAGCTTTCATATGTCTCTGTAGGATCCATGTAAATAGGATCTGTTGTACAGTCAGTGCTGTTTGTTTGCTTCTTTGTGTTCCTAGTGTGCCATATGTTCCTTAGAGCAGGCAACATCTAAACAGTGCCCGACATAACTCAGTAGTTACGTGTGTTCCTAACAAGTCAGTCTGTTTCCATCCAGCTGTGATCTCTTACCTACTCTTCTTTTCACGGACCACATGCTGGTAAATAGAAGGTAGTCCAACAGAGTATGCTTTTTAGAGAAAATATCCAAAGGGGAAGAAAGTACATGAGTGAAGGCTAGATGTGTAATTTGGAAGCGGCACCTCCAGGGTCTCCACATGTGCCTGTAGACAGGAAATGAGACTGAGTGGTCAGGTTATGAAATTGACTTCTAGAAGTTTCTTTGTTAATGCTTTTTTCTTTGGACTATGCTGTCTTTTATCTATTAACGGTTAGGCCAGGAGAGATCCTTCTAATCCGCTTTACTCCCTTGCAAAATGAATATAATACAATTGCCAACTGATACTCCTGTTTATCGTTTTTTTTTTTTTTTTTTTTTTTTTGCATTACTTGTGGCCACCGAATAAATTTGTTCTTGCCTTTGGTTCTTCCTCCTGAGATTCCCTCCCAGTACTATACACATAGCTAGCTTGTGTGGTGTGAATGGGATCCAAACTGGAGAAGATTACCCAATCAAGCTGCTCTATCATTAAGTTGCCCTTAAGGGAGGTAAAGAGTAAAAGCTCGAACCATGTTTTGCTTCCGAAAGATGACTTCCTGTCTGTACCACAGGCGATGCTCTGTTCCAGAAGAACAAGAACGCACTGAAGACTTATACCTGAGCAAGGCTAAGCAACAGTTGAGTATACGTGAGGCGGTGCTCTGCTTCCTAGAGCCGAGGGGCCACTCTCCCTGTCACAACACAAAGGCTTGAGGAGGGAGATAGCTCTGCAGGGCTCCGTGCTTGCCTCCCTTGCCTGTGTGCTCTGCCCATTCTTCCTTCTGTCACCTAATCCAGAATGCCTCAACTTGTCCTGCTCTGCTTGGTCATTCTCCCTGCTCATTAGACTGACGCACACGCGCACACACACGCACGCACAGACACGGAGCGAGAGTTTAAAATCTCTCCAGTAGCATAGTTCAGGAATATAGCCCAGTTTCTCTGAACTTCATGAGTGCACTAAATAGCACGTTATTTACAGTCTCAGTACGCAGTCTAGACTTACCAGTAACTCACTCTGTAGACCAGGCTGGCTTTGAGCTTGCAGTCCCCCTATGTTGGCCTCCAGAATCTAAATAGCACTTTTATCTTCTAGAGATGAAACCATTGAGAAGAAGCAGCAGCCTATGGAAAGTGACAAGCACCAGGTGAGAGACAGGTCCATTCTTCCTCTTCTCACACCGTCTTCCGCCCCCACAGGATTCAGGTTGAAGACCACTGCCCAGCAATGCTGAGGGTTTCTTCTTGTGCTCTCTTCTTCGGATTGGCTCTTTGGGTTTTGTGTTGATCTTCCGTCGTTGCCGTTCATATCACTGAAACAGAAGAATGACGTCATTTATTTTCCAGACTTGGATCCATCCCGATTCTGGGCAATGGGATTGACACCTTTGTGTCATTAGCAGTTGTGTGCCATCTTCATAAGCTGCTGCTCTTGAGTGTCTGGTTTCCCTGTCTCCTTTCATTTGGGATTCAGGGATTCATTCCTAACTCTTTTCTCTTGGGAAGAAGGGTTGGTTCTTTGTGCCTCCCCGCCCCCACCCATCCCTGCTTTCAGGCTGGCTGGCTTTATAAAGACTCTGCTGTTTTGAATTTTCAGGAGCACTGTCTCTCGGACATGGTTGCCCAGCTCCGGACGCTGAAGGGTGCAATAAGGTTGGCCGTCCTTTCAGGGACACTCCTTTCCTGACAGCCACCATAGCACCCATATATCTCTCCCACCCCTCCTTGCCTTTCTGCATGATTTCCCTCTCGACCCTATCTCCCAGAGATCTGCTAGTCGCATGTTAGATACACTTACTTTCCCAGTCGGGCAGGTCAGACTAGTGAGGAGAGAGGCAGTTTAACACTAATAACGCTTCTTCACGTACCCTACACAAACCGAGGCGTGTGAGTAATCACGGTTCATATCCTATGTCTGTACAGAGACCAGGATTTCCAGGACTGCCCTATCCTCATTCAGTTTGCCTTCCCTTTATTCTTTCACCCTAATTACTCGTATTTTCTTCATATGCTGGCTCTCCGACCAGATCCCAGGTGCATGTCTCTGTTGTGTGCACTGTGAACATGTGGTGGCCTCTGGCATGTGTCTCCTAAACCAGCAGATACTTGCTGCAGTGCTTTTCCTCTCCACCCACGTTTTCAACACAGAGCTCGGAAGGATGAAAGCCCAGCCTTCACCTGGGTCGCGGGAGCGAAATAGACAGCGATTGGGACCTGGGTTTGTCTTGTGGGAGGGATAGGTCTAGTAACCAATACAAGAGTTGGGAAGAGTCTGTTGGTGTCTAGCTGATAATTAGTGACTGACTGTGTTTGGGGTCAGCGTTCTAGTGTACATTGCTGTGCACTGTTTGTTCTGTTTATTTGGCCAAGCATTCTTTCCTAGCATCAGAAGAATTGACACATCTTTTGGTATTTTGCTCAAAGTTGGGATTTTTATGAACTATTTCTTTTTTGTTAGGTCCTCAGTAATCCACCAAAGATTACTACTACCCCAGAGATGGCTGAACTAAATGACAAGATGATTGGATATGAGCAAATCAATAGCCCGAGCCTTCTTCCATCCGGTGGAGAAGAAAACAAATCACCTCTTCAACTGAAGTCTCTGGATTCCAGTGTTTTTCAGTTTTCCAGGTGACTAAAATCATCCATCATTTGCTTTCAAAAATAAGTCTCAGAGTCTGTTTTCCTGTAGAGTAATTTGATGTCACTTATAATACCTATTATATGTACTATATATGTAATGTATGTATGTGCATGTGTTGTCTGACCTCACATCACAAAGAGATCCACCTCCCTCTTCCTTTCAAGTGCTAGTACTAATGGCGTGTACCACCATGCCAGGTAAGTTTTTTTCTTAACACATGAAGTTCATTCATGAAAATATAATTTGGGATTGATAGAATTGTGTCTTGCATGCACCCCCTAGTTTTTCCTTCTTATAAATGCTATGTCGAGCCTATATATTTTTGAAATGGTCGCTGTCTTGTGTTTTCTACTGAAGTCTTTGAAAAGTATAAAGTGCTATATAAATAAGGTAATGCTATATAGAAAATCATCGTCCCTATACTTCATTAATATTAAAGTCTACGGAGGATTCATAGGTCTATGATGTGTTGGCTCTGTGTAAAATTAACTAGTAGAAATGTGTCCCTCATGATCATACACTGTTTACTAGAAAGTAAGTATCCCCCAAAGTTTTTTCTTCCATGACATGGTGGTACAAGTCTTTAATCCCAGCGTCCACGAGGCAGAGGCTCCCATGTGTTTGAGCACAGCCTTGTCTGCATAGTGGATTCCAGGCCAGCCAGGTTACACAGTGAGATCCTGTCTGGAAAAAAGTTTGTTCTTGGGCTTCACTTCGTTTTCTACTGCCTCGTCAATGTTGTTAGTCCATGTAATAGGGAGGAGGATAACTATGAATTTTCTTAGGCGTCTCTGAGGTACTAAAACATACAGCAGCCCCCGTATTGCCACTAGCAATGAACACAGTACTCCTAATTGCCACACCTTGCATTTCTCTTCCTTGCTGTTTTCGTTTGTGAAGGGCAAACAGAGAATTGCTCTCAAATAGTAGAAATGTCTACAGTCGTCATTAATGTGATTCTTACAAAACAGTTGTGAGTTTCTCAGTGCCCCTTTCATAACATAGCATAGGGCAGAGGCCATAAGGGTCAGCTAACCTCTCCCGCTAGTGATATAGAGTCTTTGCTGGCTCGTTTCTTCTTAGGTAAGTCTTTCAGCCTCATAAACAAAGACTTGTACAAGTTTGCGAGTCCCCTGTACTGATTCTTCCACACACAATTAAGCTTTGTAGCTAATACAGGAATTGTTAGATCTCCTGAACATGAGCAGGTGGCCTCAAGAGAAAGTGAACTTTTGGACATAAAGCTATTAGAAGAAGTAAATGACAATCTATGGGAAAACATCCCAAGCCTTGCTTGGAACGTGCTCAGTACTCAGGAAACAATGTTTAAATCCCAGTCAGATTGAAAGAGCAATTTAGAAAATTGAATTTTGTAGCAAGGGGGTAGAAAACAATAGTCCACCCTGGTCTCCGTAATTTGATCCTAACTCTACCCTATTGCTTTCATTAGTTTTTCAACATTCATTGCAGGCTTGAAGGGGTGCACAGTAAATATTACTTCTCTTTCTTGGTCATCTGGCTATTTTCATACCATGTTTTCAAATTCTTACATTTTAATGACCACTTTTCTTTTTCTGCCTACATTTGTTTGGGAACTCTGTGGTGGCTTATGGAAACCTCAGGGGGATTACGAATGGTATTTGGGATAGTACAGTATATATGTTCTGGGTGCAGTACTGTACTACATCCATTGGGTGGCATACCTCGTTAGCTTTTATCAGAGAGTTTGTATGGGTCTTTGTGGAATATAAGGTTTATGCTGTAGAGTGCTTTGAAAATTTATGTGTAATTTCATTTTGTTGAGTAAAATTCTTTTAGGAGCTAAATGATACCCAATGCTGCTAATACTATATCTTATGGTAAAATTAGCAAATGATAATAATTACACTATTTAAGGCTGCACATATAGAACCATTCAAGTTTGTTGAGGCAGAGTAGCGTATTAGCAGGGCTTTCATCTGGAAGTGGGAAATGGGGATGTTCGCAGGTTTAATAAAATAGAGTTTCTGACAAAAGGGTATTAATGAAGTAATAGGTTTAACCAAGAGTTGCAAAGCTTTCCTTCATTATCAAAAACCTAAGACATAATACAAGCCTTTGAGTTTTGTAGTCCTGCTTTATAACTATACAAAATAAAGCCTAGTCTGTTCAGGAGATCTTTAAGAAGTCATGCTGGTGTAGGTTAGAGGGGCCTCCATGAAGGACATTGGAAATGACATTATGAATAGTCTTCTGCATCTAAAACGGGGAGATTGGAATTCCAATACAATGAAGAATAGATTCAGCTAGGATGTAAGCTGTCAGTCATAACCTTTTATGGGATAACAGCTTACTTCTGGTAAAGAAAGTAATTTACTTCTGTTCATTCATTCTGCTCTATGAAATCTATTCTTTTAGGGTAATAAGGGATCAAGGTGATGGGATAATCAGTGACTACATATCTCCAGTGTATGCAAGTTCCCTTACAAGTGGTACAAACTAAGGACTAAAATAGCCATAAGTGTATCAGCAAAGGAAACAATTAGTGATTGTAGTTTATGTATATATTGTGAATAAGTTATGACAAGAGCTGATGAGTTTACATTTGAAAAGATACTTCTGCCCAGGAAATCTCATTTCCCCACAGAGGAGCAAGCCTCTGACTGCTTCCATTTCCCCCAGTTTTCTATTGTGGAAGGTAAATAGAGATTGACCCAAAAGGACTGGGTCTCTCTTCTCCCATCCACCTTTATCTTCCCCAACTTGTAGGGTGGAGGCAATCACTCAGGCAAAGCAAGCTGACAAAACTTGACCTCCATTGCCCCAGCTCAAGATTGCTCATAGATCAAAGGTTCATTGTGGATGGAGCAAGTGCAGATTCACCCCAGTCCTCATCCATAATGAAGAGATTCATCTCTGGAAGAAACAGGCCATTGTCTTTACTTCTACTTTTTGCATAAGTTGTTCAGCTTTGAGAAAAAGGCAAGCATTACGGTTGAACTCCATAGCTCTACCTAAAGGAACTGACTTTATCTAGAGCAAAGTATAATTTCACGCCTAAGGACACTGTCAGAAATAAAATAGGCCATAGATTATGATAGATACTAATTAAGAGAGTGCTTATAACTCCATGATAAAACTTGCAAAAAATAAAATAGCGAGATAGCCAGAATTTTGGTAATGGAAAGAGAGAAAGACAATTGAGGCAATTTTCTTGAGATGGCAGTTTATTCTGGGTGTCAGCAAGGGTCTGCATAAACACAAACCGGCACCCACTAAGAAACAAACAGAATAAAACAGAAGATGAACTTGAAAGCAATATCCAAGCTGCATTTAGATCAAACAGCAGACAGACAGCAACCCCCTGCCCCCTGGCATGGATTTTAATACTATGACCACCAACCACTGGCCAAACAATGTTCTGATCCAGTGATGATTCCTAAGAGGCCAGGTTTAAACATAAAATCACATCCCTGATAATTTGGAATACACACACACACACACACATATAGATATATATAGATATATTTCTATGCTCTCTTGGAGGTGACTAAAAAGGGACAATCTAAGCTATTAGTAAATGAGTGTGTTACAAAAAACAGACTGCTTAAATTTTGGTGGCAGCTTCCAAGTCACAAACAAATAAAATCTAAAATGCATTTTTTTGAAAAAATAGCTGGAGAAGTACAGAGAGTAAAAGTGAACGGCCTTGTGCTAGCGGGTCTCATTAAGATTAACAGGTGATTTCTCATAAAAATCAATGGAGAACAGAAGGTATTGGAATGCTCCTGTGACTTGGATATGGTTTGTCCCCAGCCAAACTTGGCTTGATATTTAATTGCTAGTGTACCAGTGTTCATCAGACTATTAAGAGGTGTGAGCATCATGAAGGTCTCTGTCTTTTGCATGCTCTTCTACTTTCTGCCATGAGTCAGGCTGTAGTGAGACTTTCTCCAGAAGCCAACTAAATCAGCCACCTGATTTTAACAGCACCCAGAACTATGGCCCCAAATAATTACCCCTTTCCTAATAAGATACCCACTCTTGTGAAACAGACTAAAGAAAGACGAATTATTTAAAGTGCTAGAAAAAAGACTGTCAACCAAAAGCTTAATTCCAATAAAATTATCTTTAAGACATTAAATGCTATAAATTTATTCTTTGATGTGTAAATTTATACACTAAATCTGTAAGAATATGTGTGTGTATGTATATATATATATATATATATATAATCTTATATAGCAGACCTGCCATATAAGAAATACTAAAGGATGTTTTGCAGGACAAGAGCTGTCTTTTAGTAATTTCTTATGAAATTAGACAATAATCTGAATGCTGATAAAGATAATTGTGTAAAGAACTACAAAACAATATAATGTCACTCTTCATTCTATTGACCAATTTAAGGAATAATTACTTAAGACATTTATATGTAATTACATGTGCATAGAACTTTATCATTGAACTTATTTTGTATATAAATATTTTTGACAATAGCAAACACAAAGGCAGTGAATGGTGAAACAGTACAGAGAGGACCTTTGATGCATAGTCAGAGATGAAGACAGCAAAAATTAAGCAGTGACAATATAAGAAAATTGTACTTGTGCCAGGCAGTGGTGGCACACGCCTTTAATCCCAGCACTCAGGAGGTAGAGGCAGGCGGATCTCTGAATTTGAGGCCAGCCTGGTCTACAGAGGACAGCCAGGCAGGGCTACACAGAGAAAAGCCTGTCTTGGAAATTTTTACTTGCTCTGTTTTCTTCTTATAGATTCCTCAAATGATGGAATATTGTAAAAAAGTAATAATTGCTGAAATAATTTTGGGCTAGATAGTTGAGCAGGTAAAGGCACCTGACCCCAAGCCTGACAACCTGAAGCTTGATCCCTGGAATCTAGAGGATGAAAGGAGAGAGCCAGCTCTTACACATCCTCTGACTTGAATATAGAGGCTGTGTGTAGCACATGCTTGTGTACATATGCATACTTACATATGCAAAATAAGTAATCAGCTGGAAAAATAAAAGATAAAATAATAACTTCTTAGACCTGTAAATATTCTACTAAAAGTATCTACATAACATAGAAAAGGAATAATACTGGAGAAACAGAGAGCAGAAACAGAAACATTTCCATAACACAAATGGAAAACAAAATCTAAATAGCCATTATAAATTCTACCATATCAGTAATGAACACAGTGTATCTGCGTTAGACAGTTCAGTCAAAAGGCAGATGTGGTTACATTGGATTTCCTTTAAAAGTCTAGATATGTCAGCCAGAGGAGACACTTTAAAATCAAATCTGCAAATGAGTCAAAAGTAAAGGACAGAAACTGCATACCATATAAACAGCAAATTAATAGACCTAGACAGTTATTCTGACACCAGATAAAATATATTCTAATGCCAAATGTGGTGGTGTACACCTGTAATCCTAGCACTCAGGAGGAAGGGGCAGGAGGATCACCATCACTTTGAGGTCAGCCTGTGCTACAAAACAAGACAGTTTAAAATTACGTGCATTTAAAAAAAGTATTCTAGATATAAAAAGAGACATTTCATAATGAAAAAGCCCCCATTGTGAAGGCATAATAAGAAAATTACTATGCTGGGCAGTGGTGGGTGAATCTCTGTGAGTTCAAGGCCAGCCTCGCCTACAAGAGCTAGTTCCAGGACAGCCAGGGCTGTTACTCAGAGAAACCCTGTCTCAAACAAACAAACAAACAAAACAAAACAAAAAAATGATTAAGCATAACCAAACAGAAGGAAGGATATTGTTAAAGATTAAAGTGGAAATGAAATGGAGAATAGCAAAACATTAAAAAAGAATCAAGACCAAAATTTACATTTTTGAAAGAGCCAAAAAATTTAAGAAAAAAACCACAAAGCAATTATATTTATGATAGCTTAAAAATATTTAGAATAAGTTTAACAGACTTGGTACAAATAATATCTATACACTAAAAAAACAAAATATTGTTGAATTAAAGGTAACCTAAATGAATAGAAAGACATCTATCATTTCTGTTCCCAGAGGGTTTGTTACTTTAAAAAATATCGCAGTAATCTCAAACTGGTCTACAGATGCAGTATAATCTCTTTCAGAACACCAGATGTCTCTGTTGCAGTAGTCAGCAGTGCCATCCTAAAATTCACATAGAAATTCTAGGACATAGAATCAGTACAACAATCTTGAAAGAGAAGGAAGTTAGAGTCTCCCTCGCCTTTAATAATCCGCAGTAGTCAGGACAGCATAGTAGTGGTATAAGGTTAGGCACACACTTCACTGGAAAAGAAAAGAAACACATAACCATACATTTATGCTCAATAGATTTGAATGCAACAAAATGAGGATGAATCCCTAACCCCGCACTATACACATTTAACTGACTGGAGCTTTCAGATCTAAGTGTAACAGCTAAGTGTGAAACCTTTAAAATAAAGAGTAACATTTTATAACCTTGGACTAGGCTACAGTTTCTTGGATATAGCACCAAAAATGGAAGGAATGATGAAAAATAGTTTAATTGATAGCTGTAAAAAAAATAAAAGATTTGAGAAGCTGCAGAGGTGGCGACTCAGTGATTAAGAGCACTTGCTACTCTTCCAAAGAACCCAAGTTCAGTTCCCAGCACCCACAACCACCTCTAACTCCAGTTTCAGTGAGTCTGAAACCCTCTGCTGGCCTTTGCAGGTACTAGGCACACATGCAGTGTATGTACATAAATACGTGCAGGCAAATTCTCTCTCTCTCTCTCTCTCTCTCTCTCTCTCTTTTGAATTTTTCGAGACAGGGTTTCTCTGTAGCTTTGGTAGACCAGGCTGGCCTCGAACTCACAGAGATCCACCTGCCTCTGCCTCCCGAGTGCTGGGATTAAAGGCGTGCGCCACCACCGCCTGACCAGGCAAATTATCATACATGACTGAAAATACATAATAAATCTTTAACAACAAGAGGAGCCAGGCAGTGGTGGTGTACACCTTTAATCTCAGCACTCGGGAGGCAGAGACATCTCTGTGAGTTCCAGGCCAGCCGGGTCTACAATATGATTTCCAGGATAGCAAAAACTGTTACACAAAGAAACCCTGCCTCAAGAACAAAAACAAAACAAAAAAGAGCTGCGAAGAACCTTGATGATAAGGTAATAAGAGGCTGAGGAAGAAGAATTGGGATTTCAAGGCTAGCTTGAGTTGTAGTGAAACCCTGTCACCAAAAATAATAGCAGCAACAACAATAAAGTAAAACCGACTACCCATAGAGTTGAGGGAGACCACTTTAGAAAAGTTGTATGTAATGAAGGGTTGGAATCCAGACTATATAAAGCCCGTCACAACTCACTAATGAAACAGCTTAATGGGCCAGTGAAGATACACAAGATGACGAATAAGCAAATGATAGGAAGCTTAGTATCAGTAACCATCAAGGATCTACAAATCAAAACCAAAATGAACTTTTACTTCACAGCCAATAAGATTGCTGTCTTCAAGAAGGCAGATCATTTGTGTTGGTGATGATGTGGCGCAAGCAGAACTTTTGTGTATTGATATAAATGCAAAATATTGCACTTGCTTCAGTAGAAAAGCCTGGAAGTGTTAAATGTTTTCAAATAGTTTATGATCCAGTAATTCCACTTGAAAATATATATTTTAGAAAAGTGAGAATGTGTATTCATACAGAAACTGTACATGTGTTCATAGCAGCATTGTTTACAGTAGATAGAGGGTAAAAGCAGCTGAAATTCCCATCATCTGAGAAGATGATAGAGAATATATAATATCCTCTTCAATTTCTTTCTTTATTGTCTTACAGTTTTTATTATATGACTTTCACTTCCTTAGACTTACTCCAAGGCATTTTAATTTTCTGATGCTATTATGAATGGGATTGTTTCCCTAATTTTCTTCTGAATATGTTTGTTGTTTATTTGTTTATATATAGAAAGGTTGCTCTCTCTGTGTCTCTGTCTCTCTCTGTGTGTCTCTGTGTGTGTGTGTGAGAGAGAGAGAGAGAGAGAGAGAGAGAGAGAGAGAGAGAGAGTTGATTTTGTTTCCTGATACTTTCTTTGCTGAATATATTTATCACATGTGGGAAATTTGTGGTTGAATCTTTAATATGTTGAGATAATAACTTTGAATCCCTAAATTCTCTGGGAGTTTTTAGATTTAAAAAAAAAAGAAATTTGACAAAATGCAACATCTCTTGGTGATAAAACTCCATCATGAAGGGATGTTGGGTTTTGTCAAAGGTCTTTTTTGTATCTAATGAGATGGTCCTGTTTTCTTTAATGATGTAGCCCCTGGTAGGTCAGCCACACTCCAGGGTAGGCCCACTCTCAAGACTAGTCTAGTAACATGAACTGTACTTGATGAGGGTGAAAAGTGAGAGGAAGAAGACTCAAAATTAGGGAGCTAAGGAGAAGAGGAAAAGTAGGAAGGGGAGGAGTTGGAGGAGGGGATGAATATGATCAAAGTACATTTTATTATAATATTCTCAAAAATAAAATATTTAAAGTTAAAGAGCTATACAATGGAATATTGCTTAGCCATATAAAGGACTGGTAAAAATAAACTTTTTCTTACTATAATGAAATGCTCTAGGCTGTGTAACCCTAGGGCAAATCAGATGGATTTAATTTAGTTCTGGAAGCTTTAAATCTAAGTAACACATCCCTAGCTTTGGAGAAGGAAGGCCTTCTTGCTGGCAGAGTGCTGAGACAGTGCAGGGCATCACATGGCAAAAGACGGAGCACACATCTGTGTCTGCATATGTGTTCTATATGTTGTCAGTCTCTGTCGTCTCTTTCCCTCGCCACTGTCCTCTTCTGTCTCACCTGATTTTCTGTTTCTTCCTATGTTCTGATGACCCTCACTAGTAATCATTAGAGCTTTCCCCTAATGGCTTTATCTAACCCTAATCACCTCCCAAAGACCCTACCTCCAGACATACTTGAGTTGAGTTTCCATATTTTGTATCTCACAAGGGGGATTAGATTTTTACATGTAAATTATTGGGGTGCATACTCAAACCATATCAACACCAGAGAGACAATAATATACTGATACACCTTGGATAAATGTTGGAAACACACTAAATACTAGAGATCAGTTATGAAAAGCCGGGCTTGTTATCCCAGCTGTTCAAAGTCTGAAGCAAAGAATTGCCGTTGATAGACATGCATACTCTAAATGGGTAAATGCACAGCATTTTAAAAAGAGGTCATCACAAATGAGTGCATACACACTGTACAGAAGCCACAGTTTTGATTCTTATTTTTGCCTATTATGGTGTCTTAAACAGAGTCAAAAACAAGGTAATGAATGTCCAAAAACTAAAATATTCTAATTTCAATATAGTCTTCTGCATGTTCTTTGTGAAGTAGCCAACTCACAGCCAAACAGAAGTGCTGCAGGGAGCATTCTGAGTAGCAGAAGGATGGTTTGTGTAGCTGTGTCAGAACATGTAAAAGACTTAGAAGAAAATTTAAAATATAAATTAACAACAGATAATGTGGTAAAAAAGAGAAAATGAAAAGAAAACAATGTTGTTGAATTCCAAGCATATAAAACCTACAGTTAATCTTTACCCAAGGAACAGGTATAGGTCCCGTATTAGGATCGATTCCTAGAGGGCAGAACCAGAGTTTCTGGAGAAATATAGAATAAATAACAGAAATCCATAGTTC
The DNA here is from genome assembly GCF_950005125.1 of Chionomys nivalis. Taxonomy (NCBI): domain Eukaryota; kingdom Metazoa; phylum Chordata; class Mammalia; order Rodentia; family Cricetidae; genus Chionomys; species Chionomys nivalis. Next base: position 95,506,097 of record NC_080112.1, read on the forward strand.
TGTTTTTGTTGTGTGTTTTTTCTGTGTAGCCCTGATTGTTCTGGAACTCGCTGTGTAGCCCAGGCTGGCCTTAAACTCAGAGATCCACCTGCCTCTGCCTCCTGAGTGCTGGGGTTAAATACGTGGGTCACCACCACCTGGGATAAGAATCCTATTCTGATTTCCACTTACATCAAAGTTTTGTTCCTCTCTTTCTACCACATTAAGTGCTCTCTGCCAAGGAAGTTCTAATTCTGTACACAAGTACGATGTGCACACATACATGTACACTCTTATCCCATAGATGGTAACACGTCTTACAAAAGAATGTTAAGATTGCTCCAAGCGGTCCTGGGGAGATAGCTCAGTTGATAAAGTGCTTACTACTCAAGCGCAAAGCCCCAGGTTCCATCCACAGCACCCACATAACAAGCCAGATTCAGCAGTGCCTGCTTGTAATCCTGTCACTGGGGAAACAGACACAGAAGAGTCCCTGGGGACCTGCTCTCCCGCCAACCTTGCCTGGAACCTTGCCTGGTCACAAGCCCGAGCCGCGGTGAAAGACCCTGTCTCAGAAAACAAGGTAGTGAGTCTTGCAGAGCTACACCTGATGCTGACCGCTGGCCTTCACATGCAGTATGCATGTGCATACACACACACACTATTACAGAAAGGCAAAGTACCATGCAAGCAGGATTTAAATGTGTAATGCTAGAAAAGAGAGGTTGTTGTGGCCAAATGGATCACAATAAGAAATCACCCAGCAATTAAGTTTGTCCGGTGTTTGTCTAGTAATGGAAGATAAAGCTAGGGCCAAATTATATGCCCCAGCTCTGCCACTTAGCAGCTGCAGTCAATTACAACCTTTTCCTGACCGTCCCTTAAAGCAGTTAAGATAATATTCCTGCCTGCCTTCCAATTGAGAGAATCAGATAAGGCTTAACACACTACCTAGCATAGAGGTTCCTTGTGTTTTGGCATGGGAAGATTTGATTGTCCAGTTAAGACATTTAGACTTTTATGTTAGAGGCAACAACACATAAAAAGTTTTTAAAAAGGAATTAAATATGTTAAAGCCTAGCTTTAGGAGATTACCATAGTGAATGAGCTGGCGGCGGGGGGGGGGGGGGGGGGGGGGGGGGGTGGTCATAGGAAGCCGCTGCAGCCATCCAGAAAGGTAATGGTAGCCTAAGCAGCATGTTGCGAGTGTAAGTCACCACATAAAACTGTAAAAAATGCCACCAGTTGGATGATGTTAACACCAGTAAGAAACAGGAGATAAGAAACATGTTTGAAGGAGCATGTCAGGAGTCAGTTTTATACACACCGAATTGGAGATACCATTGGTACCTCCAGGAAGAAAGGTGTGCTAAGCAGTTCTAAAGTCAGTATTGGGGTTAGGACTTAGGAGAATGTGGGGGGTGTGCCCTCCCGTAGGTTGGAGCCAACAGTCTGAGATTCCTAAGAGGAAAGATCATAGTCAAATCGGAAATTGTTATGAACAGAGCCTTTAGAGTTGGGCAAATGAAGATCAAATAATACAACTTTATTTACTTTCACAAAACTTGCTTTTGTCTTTGTTCTTTTTTTTTTTTTTTTAAGACAGCTTCAGTGTGTAGCCTTCCCTGACAGGCCTGTAGCCAAGGCTGGCTTCAAACTTGCATCAATCTTCCTGCGTCAGCTTCCTAAGGGCCGAGATTAGAGGCATGCACCACTGTGCCCAGCGTTTCTTTCTGCGTAGTATTGTACAAACTGCTAAAAGGATATCACAGGAGCTGTTAAGATGGCAGGCCCGTTTGGATTCCAAGAAACTCATAGAGTGTTCTCAGAGGTTAAGATGGACAGGTCTCACACTTGCCCTCAGAAGCCACAGAGACGTGGGTGGCCTTGAGGTCCTCTGAGGAGGCTAATTACATGCCTGATCCTTTCTCACCCAAAGTTCAACAGCTGATTTTTTACCTTGGCATCTCTTGGTCACCTGTAGAGGGGGGCGATTACAAGAAGGGAAATGGCTTTCCAATCCTTCTGCCTATTGAAGATCACTATGGATTTCTCTGGCACCAACTGTTTTGATAGATTCTTTACCCGTTAGTGTAGTTGTTTGTTTTTTAACTCTTTACTCTTTGGGGGCCTGCCACTCAGCTCCCACACACGGGGGCTTATTCTTTCTATGAATGTCTGGTCTTAGCTTGGCTTGTTTTTAGCCAGATTTCCTTAACTTAAATTATCCCATCTACCTATTGCCTCTGGACTTTTCCCTTTTCTTACTTCTGTATATCTTTCTTTCACTTTTTCCACCTGCTCCCCGTTTCCCATTTCCCTCCCCTCCTCCCAAATATTGCCCCCTCCCCCCACTCCCCTCCCCCTATCCCCACTCCTCTTCTCCTCCCCCCACACCATTCCCCCTCCCTCTCGATACTGAAGAGCAGTCCAAATTCCCTGCCCTGCGGGAAGACGAAGGTCTTCTATCTACGTCCAGGAAGGTGAGCGTCTAAACAGGCTAAGCTCCCACAAAGCCAGTTCATGTATTAGGATCGAAACCTAGTGCCATTGTCCTTGGCTTCTCATCAGACTTCATTGTCCGCCATGCTCAGAGAGTCCAGTTTCAACCCATGCTTATTCAGTCCCAGTCCAGCTGGCCTTGGAGTGCTCCCAATAAATCAGTTCCACTGTCACAGTGGGTGGGTGCATCCCTCGTGGTCCTGATTTTCTTGCTCATGTTCTCCTTCCTTAAGAGACCTTAAGAGCTCAGACCGTTGCTCCAAATTGAGTCTCTGTCTCTACCTCGATCCCTCGCCAGATGAAGGTTCTAAGGTGATATGTAAGATATTCATCAGTATAGGATAGGGTCGTTTCAGGTTCCCTCTCCTCAGTTGCCCAAGGTACCAGCTGGGGACATCTCCCTGGACACCTGCGAACCCCTCGAGTCAAGTCTCTTGCCAACCCTAAGATGGCTCCCTTAGTTAGGATATATACTTCGCTGCTCCCGTATCCACCCTTCCTATATCCCAAGCATCCAAATCCCCCAAGCTCCTCCCATCCTCCCCTTCTCACGTTTCTCATCCCATTTCCCCTTTGACCCATGCCACCTCACCCGCAAGTTCCCAGTTTTTGCCCTGCAATCTTGTCTACTTCCCCTATCCAGGCGGATGACTATACGTTTTTCTTTGGGTTCACTTTCTTATTTAGCTTCTCTAGGGTCACAAATTATATGCTCAGTGTCCTTTATTTATGGCTAGAAACCGATTATGAGTGAGTACATCCCATGTTCCTCTTTTTGGGTCTGGGATACCTCACTCAGGATAGTGTTTTCTATTTCCATCCACTTGCATGCAAAATTCGAGAAGTCATTTTTTTTTACTGCTGAGTAGTACTCTAATATGTATATATTCCACACTTTCTTGATCCATTCCTCCATTGAAGGGCATCTAGGTTGTTTCCAGGTCCTGGCTATTACAAACAATGCTGCTATGAACATAGTTGAACAGATACTTTTGTCATATGATAGGGCATCCCTTGGGTATATTCCCAATAGTGGTATTACTGGATCTTGGGGTAGGTTGATCCCAAATTTCCTGAGAAATCGCCACACTGATTTTCAAAGTGGTTGCACAAGTTTGCGTTCCCACCAGCAATGGATGAGTGTGCCCCTTTCTCCACAACCTCTCCAGCACAGGCTATCATTGGTGTTTTTGATTTTAGCCATTCTGACAGGTGTAAGATGGTATCTCAAAGTTGTTTTAATTTGCATTTCCCTTATCGCTAAGGAGGTTGAGCATGACTTTAAGTGTCTTTTGGCCATTTGAATTTCTTCTGTTGAGAATTCTCTGTTCAGTTCAGTGCCCCATTTTTTTATTGGGTTAATTAGCATTTTAAAGTCTAGTTTCTTGAGTTCTTTATATATTTTGGAGATCAGACCTTTTTGGCCGGCTGTGTAGCTCGGGGACTAGCCCCTAGTGTCCTTCCTCTCTTTTGCTACCGTTTCTCTCTTTTTGTCTTTCTATTTATTCTCTGCCTGCCAGCCCCGCTTATCCTTTCTCCTGCCTTACTATTGGCCACTCAGCTCTTTATTAGACAAATCAAGTATTTTAGACAGGCAAGGTAACTCAGCTTCACAGACTTAAACAAATGCAACGGAAAAGAATGAAACACATCTTTGCATCATTAAACAAATGTTCCACAGCATAAACAAATGTAATACATCTTAAATTAATATTCCACAACACATTAGTGCTTGTAGTAGCCAGAAAGGGAAGGTGATTTGAGGCCATGGAATCTGGCTTTCCCTGAAGAACAAAGGGAGCTCCAGTTCGGGCCTGACCAAGTGAAGGTGTTGGTCATAATGGGGAAATAACTTGATCTGATTGGTTTACTTTCTTTGTTTCTAATCAGGGCCTTGTGTTTTAATTAACTTTTACAAGGGAATAGTGGGTAATAGACATAATCCACTTGGCTGGCAAGGAATTGTGTGGAGTACTATTGCAATATAAAAACATGCTAAGTCTTTGATACTGGAGGGTTTGTGATACTTTAAAATTAACGAGCTGGCTTTCTTTTCTGCATATACTGCTAGGCTTTTTTAAATGACCTTTTATTCCATCTGTGTTAAGAGATTCTGTGTGTGTGTGTGTGTGTGTGTTTAGTTTTTGTTTGTCTTCCTCTATTTGCTTTTAGGAAGCTTGACAGTTAGGGTGGTTTAAAATTCATTTTGAAAACATTCTACCAAGGTCAGTCCCCTCCTGTTTTGTTCTAACAGTGCTATTTTATGCTAACCCTTAAAACCTATCAACTTTATTTCTCTCTTAGCACCAGCTGTCAGTTCATCCAGTTGCACGAGTGAAGGGGTTGAGGCTTGGGGAGGGGGCTGAGTTGTTGTACTGCTTGATGTAACAAAATGTGTTAGATCGGGTAACTTTACAAGAAACAAAATGTTTGTTCAGCTCACAGGACTAGAGATTCAAGGGCACGGTGTGTGCTGCTTTCCTCTTGGCTCTGGTGAAAGCCATATGGTGGGTGGGATCACAGTATTAGGGTTGTGTGCAAGAGAAAGCCATTACATCTTTTACAGCATCTGATTTTCCTGAGAACTAACTCACTGTCCCACGAGTGCTGCCCAAATAAATCCCTTCTGAGGATAACACAACGCTCCCCCCACCCCCAGCCTGTGACCTAACAATCTCCACAAGGGGCTTCCTAGTAAAAATCCCACATCATCTGTTAACATTGACATGCTAGGGACAGCATCCAGTACACTCTCAGGAAGAAAGCATCTCTTGCCCGTGGCAATAATAGTCCTACCCTGAAAGAATATGTGCCTTGAAGAGGGATTTGTAGAGTAAGAATATTCTTAACCTGTACTGTGACAGCTTACAATTTTATTTCTTCTTTCTGCAGTAAATACAAATTGATCCTAAGTGAGGAGCCTGTGGAGAAACGAAGGAGGTTCCAAAATGATATGACACTATCTCCTATAGATTACTCCATGTCCAGTCCTTACAGGAGGGGAGAGGCCGCTATTGCCGACCTAGGAGGAGAGGACAGCTCTGAGAAATCCAGTTCTGAGAGAAGCACACCACCATACCTCTTACCAGAATACCCAGAAGCAAACAAGAGTACAGGCCACAACAGGGAAGCTCCAGCACTTTGTCTAGGGTCCCAGGACCAAGACCAGGAGTCCCTGCTTCCTGAAGAATTAGAAGATCAGATGCCAAGATTGGTAGCAGAAGAGTCTAACAGGAGTAGCGAGAATAGAGAAGTGAATAAAGGGCCTTTTGTAGCAGTGGTCGGAGTTGCGAAAGGACTTGCAGATTCAGGCGCTCCCATCCAGCTAATCCCTTTCAACCGGGAGGAGTTCGTAGGCAGAAGAAAGGCAGCAGCGGAACCTTGGAACCTGAATCCTTATTCTTCTGTGGCCCCTGCCACAGCTACTGCAGGGAAAGGAAAAGGCTACCAGGAAAGTGGAAGTCGGAACATGCCAAAGATAAAGAACCAGAAAGAACTGGAAGAGTTGAAGAGAACCACAGAAAAATTGGAGCGGGTTTTGGCTGAAAGGAATCTGTTCCAGCAAAAGGTTTGGGCAATGCCTTACCAGTAGAGATAAGTAGAGGTCATTGTAACCAAGGGACAAGGGCAGTGCTTCTCAACCTTCCTAATGCTGCGACCTTTTAATATAGTTCATTATGTTGTGGGAACCCCTAACTATAAAATTGTTTTATTACTTCATAACTCTTAATTTTGCTATTGTTATGAATCATATTGTAAATACCATGTTTTCTGATGGCCTTAGGTGATCCCTATGAAAGGGTCATTTGAAATCCCGTTGGGTCATGACCCACAGGTTGAGAACCACTGGATGGGGGTACTGATATTTTGGTGGTTTCTTTCATATTCTGAAGCTTTTAAACAAAATATGCCGTTAAACCAGTCTGTGGTATGTCTCAGAATGAGAGGACCCTAATGGGCTTTCCCTCTGTATTTTAGGTTTGACAAGAGATTTGCATAAGTATATAAAGCATTATAAATAATAGAACCACAGGATAGATTTAGTAGAAATGGTTCGGGATACTCTAACTTTTGGTTGTATGAATCACTGACTTTGTCTTTCTTGGAATGCAGGTAGAGGAGCTGGAACAGGAGAAGAATCACTGGCATTCTGAATTTAAGAAAGCTCAACATGAATTGGTGACCTATAGTACCCAGGAGACTGAAGGCTTATACTGGAGCAAGAAGCACATGGGTTATCGCCAAGCTGAATTCCAGATTCTGAAAGCGGAGCTAGAAAGAACCAAAGAGGAGAAGCAAGAACTGAAAGAGAAACTGAAAGAGACAGAGACACACCTGGAAGTATTGCAGAAGGCCCAGGTCTCCTACCGGAACACAGAGGGAGATGACCTAGAAAGGTTAATTACTAGGGTTTAGTTATCACCTTGTGAGTACTAAGGGGAATAATCCACTAAGACCCCCAGTTTACTGGTCATAGACAGGGGAGAAAGTCTTAATTCATTGACCACCACGGATTGAGTAATTATTCCTTAGAAAGCCGCAGCCAGTCTCCCTGTGTTTGATGGCATGGTTCTGTCTGCCTTCTTCCTACCTAATGGAGACCTAATTATTAAGACCTATAGGCCCATTGTGAAGGGACTTCGTATTATTCTGTTGGCTAATGACTTCCTGTCATCTCTTCTCCTACCCCTCACTCCATCATACAGGGCTTTGGCAAAGCTTACGCGGCTACGTATCCACGTCAGCTATCTCCTTACTTCTGTCCTCCCTCACTTGGAGCTTCGTGAGATCGGGTATGACTCAGAACAAGTGGATGGGATCCTGTACACAGTGCTGGAGGCAAATCACATACTGGATTGAGCACCAGACTATATATCCTCTCCTAGCTTTCTTTTTGCTTTACTGCCTGTGTACTATATGTCTCCCCAGCTGCTGCTGCTTCTTCTTCCCTTCTCCCTTCTTATCCCTCCCCCAGCCTCCTTCTTTCCCTTTCACCTTTATGCCTTATATTGAAAGTCTTTGAATAAGTCCTGGTTCTTAATCAGTGTACTTCACATTCAGTGTGGGTGTGAAGAAAGAGGCCCATTAAATAGCCTTTTAAGAGTCCAGGAACAGAAAAGCAATAGTCACCAAGTTAGGTGACTGGAAAGCACTAATTTTCATGATCTAGATACGTGGCCTATTTCGTGTTCTGCTAATGGTTCGTCTTCATTTAGGTTAAATCAGTCAGCAAATGTTGGGTCCAATGCACCTGGTGGGAAAAGTCATGCTGCCAGCCCTGCCAGGGTTCTAACAGTCTAGTTGGAAGCACAAGTCACAGCAAGTTAACTAACTATACAAAGAAGGGTATGGTGTGCCTGAGTGGTATAAGCGTGACATGGAAGACAGAGGCGAGCAACTTAAAGGAAGGCAGTACACCATAAGTAGGATCTAATGAAGGTTAAAGAGTGAGCATAGCAACGCTCTTAATGACGGTTGTTGCTTAAGTGGTAGGATTATGGTTGATAGTTTTCCTTCTTCCTATCTTCTTGCCCTTTTCAAATTTTCTATTACATTCTCGTTGTTCTTCTTATGTTGCAAAATAAATTGTTTTGAAAGCTAACAAGTAGGCTTGAGTTTGGGTGTCAAATGAGACATTTCTGAAAGTCTAAAGTCATTTTACATTTATACTTTCTGTTGAGTTTAACACTACCTCTGGAGAGACAGCATAAACAAATGTGCAGAAATCCACAATGTGAAAAATGTGTTTGGTAAGACTGATAGGTTTGCATAAAAGAAACCTACCAACCAACTCATCAGTTCCCCATGATATTATTATTTTAATAATAGATATGTGAAAATAAATATATGAGGATCACAATTTATGTATCACTACATTGTTAAATTTCAGGTATCAAAAAATATTTTAGATTAGAAATATTTAGTTGCTATCCCTTGTAGTGTAACTGCATAATTTCTAGGCTATTCAGAGTGATACTCATGAAAAGAAGGTATTTTATGGATCTGTTGCTTTATTATATTTATGAGGTATATAGTCTGTAAGTACTCCTGAAAGGTTGCTGAACAGTGAATGGTATATATAATATATATATTATATACACATATAAGTATACATACATATTTGTATATATATACATACACACACTACACACACATACACCTATGTATGTGTGTATGTCTGCATTGAAAACTAGGATGTAGAGGATAGGAATAATAACAGGAAGGCAGAATCCACCAGCAGTAAAAGGATTCCCTAGTATAAACAAAACACTTGGGGTAGTCATTCTGTTTTCCTCAGTAGATTTATTTCAGAGGACTGTCCCAAGGATACCTTACCTCCTTTGAAGGGAGGCCCATCATAAATAGATGTTCCTGGGAGTCTGTGGAGAATATGATGAGGCCATAGCCAGGCTTCCCCATTAGAATGGTACCCAAACATACCCATGCTCCTACCACTCTATCTCACCGCAGCTCTAGCAGGCTGTATTATTAACTTCCGTTTCCGACATTTGCATCAGTTTATCTAAGACCTCGGTTGTCTCAATGGGCTTATTAACAAGAGAAGGATCACATGCAATTATTTTCTCAGTGATACTTGTTTGTCAGATGGGGCTGGGGAAGGGTGGGGTTTAGCACAAATCCGAATACTATGAATGGGAGCCCAGGCGAGGAGGAATTTCAGTGAATGGAAAGTTCAGCCTGTGTAGCTGTTTGTTGGATGGGGAGGGGCAGATAACAGAGCTCTAGAGGGGAAAAGATTGAAAACTTAACTCATCTTTACCAGTGCTTCCTGTCTGTACAAACTCCCTGGTCCGTGTCCTGTCCGCCCATGGCTTTGAACTCACAATTTTTCTTCCAGCAGCACTCGCCTGTGTTAGTCTATCTGCTCCGGTAGCAGAGCCTTTGCTTTCTTACCTGGTTACCTTGATGCCATACAGACACTTATGGTAAAATTCAAACCTTTTACAAATGTCCTACAAGGCCCCCTACCTGTATGTCAGCAGCCTTCCATGGTGTTTCCTTCTGGAAACATGGCACACTGTCAGCTAACCTCAAAGGCTACTCTGGTACTCTGCCCTCAGATACATTCTGTGACCTCACTGCAATAAAAGGATTCTCTAGTTCCAGACAAAACACTTTGAAAGGTGACCCATCATAGATAAACAAACAGTCCTGTACATCTTGAACTCATGTTAAATACCATTGTGGAAAGACTGGAGTATTGCCCATCCTTACCAGAAGCCATGATCTAGCATCAAAACAGGTACTAACAATAAAGAAAAGAGAGGTGCCTCCTCCTGGCTTTCCTCTGAGGTTAACATAAATCTCCTTACAAATATTTCCCTTTACTTTTCAGTTAGCATGTAGGTGCTTATTATCTCACTTCTTGACAATTGAAATCGATTCTTAATTGGCCTCCTTCATCTCCTATTCCCATTCCTCAATAGGCACTTCTTAATATCACTAAATAGCTCTTAACATCTTATCAGGTCATGTCTCTGAACAAAAACTGGCTTTTACTCACTTTTGCCCACAAAATGTTACACAAATTCTTTAGTGTGGTTCTCAAGCCCTATGTTGTCTGGGGTACCCTCTTCTATACACCCATCTTCCAACAAGCCAAATACAAAGCTCTCTCCCATCCACGTTGAGCTGCTTTTCGATTTCTAAATGCACCTTCGGATTTTTGTCGTCTGCCTTTTCTAGTCCACTCCTGGAATGTTCTCCTTAATCATCTTTCCTTTGCTTCTAATGCCAACTTATTTCTGAAGATTCCTCTAGCCCAGGAAGGCATGAAATTTTTCTTTGGACGTGTTAAACCTTGTGCCACTTATAAGACTTGTGTCATAAACTTCCTATTAGAAAGCTCCAGATTGATATTCAACTGCCTACTTGACATTTACACTTACATAGCTCACAGACGTTTCAAGAAAATCATGCTAAGAATAAACAGCGCCATACCCCAGGACTTCTCCTCCCCCACAGTTCTTCATGTTAGGAAATGGCACCTCCTCCCACCCAGTTGCTTAAGCTAGAAACCTGGAAGTCATCCTTAATTCCTCTTCTCATTCCCTGCATCCAGTCTGTCAACATGTCTGTTGTTTCTATTTCCAGTGCATAATCTTGACTCTACTCACTTTTACCACAATAGCCTTAGTCTAAACTCCCATCATTCCTTCGTTTGGATCTTAACAACTAACTAGAGACCGTGGGTCCTCTCTTGTGCTCACAATTAATTGTCCTATCATTAGAAAGAGTGTGTTTTTAAAAACGAAAATACAAATCAAATCATGTGACTCTGCTTAAGGCAATAAGTCACTTCTCATTCGCTTCCCATTTGATTTAGAGGAAAATCACTCCCCATTACAATGTCCTACAAGACTCCTGCTTACCTCTTACATTGGTCTCAATGATCTTTCATCACTTACCTCTTTATAAACCCCCTCCCCCTGCTCCCCCCCCCACACACTTGGCTTCCAGCTGAAACATATCAAGCTCTCGCTTAAGCTCAGAGCCCTCATCTAGATTATGCCTTCTCTTGAGATGTTCTCTCCCCATTTTGTCCAACTGGAATGCTGTGTTTCCAGTCTTGCCATGGTTCACTCTTCTTGCTTCTCTCTTCTTCCTAGATATGCCGTGCTTTTTTTCTCTATTTCTACCATATTATCTTTATCTTTTTTTTTTTTTTTTTTTTTGAGCTTCTGCCCCAGGATTTTACTGAGACCAGTTTGGGGGCATATGAGGCACAAGGAATCCAGCTTCGTGTCCTAGAAGCCATCCACAAAGGTTTCCTACAGATCGTCACTGTACACAATCTGGGTCCTCTTGTCCCGGTGGCAGCCCTTAGGGCTGTTCTGGACGGCAAGGGAGCCCCAGACAGACTTGCCAATAGCAGCGTCCAGCATGGGCTGTTTGCGGGCTATGTTGACTTTGAGCTGCACGGATTCCACCTGGGTTCCATTGAGCTCAGCCACGGCCTGATCCGCAGACTCCATCTTCTCATAGGTGACGAAGGCACAGTTTCTGGGTGGATCCATGGAGATATCAATGATGTTTCCAAAGGGAGAGAAGGCCCCTCGGAAGAGGGTGGGCGTCATGTCCTCTCCATACACATACAGAGTGTTCCCCTTCCGAGGCCCTCCTCTCGGGGAACGAGTCTGACCTGCGGAAAGGGCCCTCTCGCTCCCGCTCCCTGTTTCGCTCCCGCTCCCTGTTTCGCTCCCGGTCTTTATCTTTGTCTCGATCTCTGTCGCGGTCTCTGTCTTTGTCTCTGTCACGGTCTCTGTCTCAATCCCGATCTCTGTCGCGGTCTTTGTCCTGGTCCCTATCTCGGCTCATTTCCTTGTTTGTTTCCAGCTCATAGCAGGCTTATATACTTAACCATTTTCATTCATTCAACAAACATTGGAGTGCCTGCTATGTGCTGAGTGATACCCAGTGGTGAATCTAACACGCACTGTTCTTATATACCTGTTTCAGTAAGTTCTATAAGGCCATACTGGTTTGCTAACCACTGTACCCTACTCCTTATCCTAGTACCTGGGATATAGTAAAGAAGCAATGAATGACTGTTGATGAATGGTTTAATGATAGAATTGTGTTTTCTTCATATCTCCACCTCTAATCTAAAACAATTTCCCATTCATTGAGGAGGGTATATAAATCAGTGTGAGTGAGGTAGATAACAGTCCTGGGTGTTAACCTCTTAAAATGAAAGGCTAACACAGTAGGTGCTTCAGGCTATAGGGAGTGGGGTTGTTGTGAGCAGCCTGGTGTTTCAGTATTTATTCAGATTGTTTGTGTAAAGACCGCCCATCTCCCTTTTCTTTTTCATAGTTGAATTATTCATACTGAAGAGTCACTAAATACTGAAAAGTACAAAATTTAACCAGGAGACTACTGTACAGACCAGATCTTGTGAGTAAGAACTAAACAGAAAAAATTCTAAGAATTACTCTTCAGTCTTTTCAAGTGATGGTGGTTTGTTTCAGCTGTTAAAAAAAAAAAAAAAGTGTTATCCCAAAGCTAAGAATAGAGCAGGCTTCGAGGAAGCGAGTTCCATGTGTGTTATTGGATGAACAAAAGAGCACCTGTGATAACCAGGCCAGTGAGCCTGTGGCACCAGAGTTCAGGAAGGTCTTTTTGCCCTGCTTACACATTGTCTGACCTAACAATTTAGAGGAAGAGGCTGCATTCCTAGTTCCCAGGGCAATCTCGAGGTAAAACATGTTTCAGAACCCTGTGCTGTGAATTAAAGCCCCTTCCTGTAGCACTACATTAGGAGTAAACTATAGTCTTCTCAAGGATTCTCTGTGTAAGGTTAGGCTAAGGCAAGTAAGAGTTCCCCTAAAGACTGGCACATTTCATGAGGACCAAACCCTTCCTCATGATTTATGTCGGGAACCATAAGCTCTGATTCAGAAGTCAGTGCAGGCTGGAGAGATGGCTCGGTGATTAAGAGAGCCTGCTGCTCTTGCAGAGGTTCAGTTCCCAGCACCCGTACTGGGGAGCTTCCAGCTGCCTCCAGCTTTTGCTCCAGGAGGTCTGAACCCTAGTCTGGCTCTGCAGACAGCTGCATGTACGTATGGCACATGCACATAACTGATAACCAAGTGGATCTTTAAAAAAAAGTCGGGGTGAGGTGGTTCGTCAGCTCAGCACTCAAGAGGCTGAGGCACGAAGATCCAGAGTCAAGGTCAGTGTTGACTGCGCAGTGAGATCGGGTCTCACAAATAAAGGCACATGTTTGGATAATAAACTAAATAGTTGTAAGAACTGACCTCATAGCCTTGGGCATACAAAAAGTCGTTCATAGATGAGACATGAGTAGTAATTTAATTTTATTCATTGGCTCTGAATATTGAGGTGGGGCTTTGTGCATGCTAAATATACATGGTACTAGTGAACTATAAACCCCACCCAGTTTTGTGATGGAAAAAAAATCTAAAGACAAATTTTTTGTAACTTAGCATTTTGGTGTGAATTGCCATAAACCCCCAGCCCTCTTTTCGATAATGTCGTACAAATGCTTTCATTGCTTTCTGCATGCAAAACACATTCTTCACACCTGCCCATTGTCTTCTGAAAGTCATAGATGATAACTTAAGAGAAGAATAAGAAAAGGTGCCCAATTCCCTACATCTACTCATCCAGATGAGCCCTGAAATTTTAAAGAATTGGAAGGTGCAGTATGAGGAGAGCATTTCCCAGTTATTTGGAAGTAATATAAATAATCACATTATGGTAGCAGAAATACAGAAAGATGTAGGCTAAGCACAAGGGTTAAAGTGAATATCCAGCTTGAAGTACTTTGTATCCCAAAGAACTTTGGGAGGTTCTGAATTAGAAAGTGGCCGTTGAAATCTCCTAAGCAATCTGTAAATTCAGGAAATTAGACCCAGTCTGCTGTGCCCTGAGGACTGAGGTCTCCTCTAGCAGTGGGATACAATGAGTGCTTAGTTTTCTTCCACTCCACAACTCCACCCCAGATTCTCTCTCTCTCTCTCTCTCTCTCTCTCTCTCTCTCTCTCTCTCTCTCTCTCTCTCCACAAAGAGAGAGTGTATCTTTGGAGCCTGTCCTGAAACTTGCTCTGCAGACCAGGCTGGTCTCGAACTCACAGAGATATGACTGCCTTTGTCCCCTGAGTGCTGAGATTAAAGGCATGTGCATCACTGCCAGGCCTACCCCAGATTCTTACAAGTAAAGTAAAATCTATTACTATAGATTTATTTTCCAGATTGTTCTGTTAATAGAACCTTACATATAGAAACTTATCCAAGATCTTCAGGCAAATAAAACTTTGGGAAAGAATCTTGAAAAGTTTTTACCTTGAAAAGACAACTTATTGAAATTAAATTCATATCCATGGTAGAAAATGTACTTGGGTGACCCAGTGACATAGCTTAGTGGGTAAAGGCACTTGCTGCTAATCCTAATAACTTGTTAAATTCCCAGAACCCAAATGGCAGGCATGGGGGTGGGAGGATAAATTGCCATAATACATTTTTTTTTTAAAGAAAATGCACTTTGGTTAATGCCTGGCATGCAGCAAAGGCCTTAACTGATTCTCAGCACCATATAAAACAGGCTTGGTAGCAGTGACCATTCTTTGACCCAAATGTTTGGAGAGTAGGGGCAGAAAGATCAGAAGTTCAACCAACGCTATCTTCAGCTGCATTAGGAGACAGGGAGTTGAAGTCAGCATGGAGAAGAAACTATAACGTGTGTGTGTGTGTGTGTGTGTGTGTGTGTGTGTGTGTCCCTAGGGAGCACCGATACAGATACAGCCTTTTAGGTCACCATTTCTGTTTAGATATCAGTTAACCATTTTGAATTTACTGTATGCCAAGACTGTGCTAAAGTGTGGGATTGTTCTATTTTACAAACAAGAAAACCAATGTAGAGGATTGACATGGTTTTCCCAAAATGTTAAGAAAAAAATCTAAATCGAGGTTTGCCTGACTCCAGAAGCCTAGCTATTTGACAGTTGCTCCACATAACCAGTCTCGTCTTTCTCCTTTCAGTAAGAAAAGGCTAAAGGCAGCCCACACTGATAGGAGTGATCCCAAATCACACACAATGTTTAACTGCCCTCATGATCGGAAATCGCTCGCTTGTGTAACGAATATCTCTCCTAACAACCTGGAAATTCATTTCCTCTTGACTGGGTTTTTCACTCAGGCTGTTCCTTGGCAGCTTTCCTGATATCAAAACAGTCATTGGGATCCTAATCCTACACTCCGGGAGGTCTTGGACTTGTTGGCCTCTGCCTGGAGTGTGCTCTCTGGCTTCATTGAACCCCCCTTCCCAGACTGTGCTGAGTTGGACATGTCTCGGGAGTGAAAAAGTGACACTCGAGAACATACTGGTTTATTATTACACAAAGAAGAGTAAAATTAACCACTCGCGATGTCCTGGAATGCCAACGGCATGAGAGGACCCCCTTGCTTATCCTGTCTGCCTTTTTCTTATTTCTCTGCTATTCTCACCTCTGAAGCTGCTGATTCGTCTATTTCAAGGATGCATGCATTATTCAAAAAAAAAAAAAAAAAAGGCTCCTGCTCCCCAGTGTTTCCCAGTTACTGTTGGAGTTCTGTTTTTGTTTTGAAGTGGACTCTCCTGGCTCCTTTCAGGACCAAACCGAAAAACGAGTGCAGTGTCTGTAGTCAATGGCTGATCTGTGGCTGAATGTGTTTCTCTTCCCAGAAAAGGTACTTGATCTTTAAACCAAGCTCTTCGGTGCCTTTAAATGAGGGGACTGGGGTGTTCACAGTGTCATCAGCTAGTCTTTTGTGGGAGCTGCTACTCCATCTTCTTTCATCCCATTCCCCCAAGCAAACTCAGGCAAAGGAGCCTTTTCTCTCTGTACTGCTGCCCTTTGTCTCCAGCGGCTCTTGCTGAAGTGTTTTAGGTATCTCAGAGTGGTAAGTGCGTATAAATGGTGTGTTTGCCACGCCGCTCATTTGCCATTTAATGCACCACCTTGCTACCTCTGCGCTCTTTTTTTTAAAAAATTTATGTTTTTTATTGAAAATTTCCACCTCCTCCCCTCCTCCCACTTCCCTCCCCTCCCCTCCCTCTGCGCTCTTTTTAAAGTATACAAATGCTCTTAGTGTTCTCTCTCCACAAGATCATGAGTGTGTGTGGACTTCTTCAAAGCCCTCCTGGGTGACTTGAGAAGTGGTGAGAGGGTCATTGTGAAGAAAAGGGACTTCAGGGGTGACAAAAAAAAAAGCAGCAACCCTCTCCTCAAAAGGACGGGAGAATGTGCCCTTGTACCGTGTTTCCTGCTTTGTCAAAGCCCTGCTTGTCATCTAGGGCATTGACTCTTGCAACAGAAAATGGTGAGAGAGAGAGTCTGGGTTCCCAGAAGTGTGGTCAGCTGTGGGAGGAAGAGGGCGTGGTCAGATCAGGGTCTCCCTAGCAGTGTACCTGATAGCCACCTGCTAATCCTTTATCAGTGATCACACCACAACTAAATGAACTACCACTCAGGGCAGAAGAGAGAGATAACCTGCTGGACTTCCTGTTTGAAGTTCCTTTCCTTCTTGAGATAACACTAGGTCTCCTCAAAGCCAGGGAGCCGCTTGGAGGGACCAGGCTGGGTAAGGGCCAGGCTTCAGCCAGCTGAGGAGAAAGATATACACTTTACAGTCTGGCCTCTGTGGTCAGGGCAGGCATCCATTACAGGCATAAAAAGATCCTCAGCTCATCCGGAAAGAGGAAGCAATTGGTCCTGCAAGGCCTCATTTACCCCTCCTATGTAAGACCTATACCACTGCTCCTCCTCCCACACTGTGTTTATACTCTAGTCCAGAGCCAAGAGGGCCCAGGATACCCGGATTGACTCTGCTTCTGCTGTCCCAGCAATCTCCGAAGAACTACCTAAAGGAAGGAGAAAGAGGAGGGCAGGTAGAGCCCCGTGAGCCCCAGGGTCACTCCTTCTCTTGGAGCCCTGCAGAGGGTCTGGTGAGAACAATTCTGGAGGTTAATGGCTTACCAATGTAGCGAAGCCCTATTTCCTCCTCAGCATGGCTCTTCATTCTGTTTCCCAAGCTCCCGTAGAACTTTCAGCTGGAAGAAATAGGCTTGGTTTTTCAATCATCCTTCAACCTTCCCAGGCTCAAATAGTGTTGGATCCTTATTTCAAATGACTTGGGATTTAAGAGGATTTACATAAATATTTGTCCCTGACACCTGTGATCTTAGGCACCCCCCATCTCTTCAGGGACAGTCTGTTCTGCTTTGTACTAAAGTTACATGTACATGACTTTTCTTCCCACCTAAGCTGTCTGTCGACTTCATCCATTGTTCATTCCTGTCGCCCTCAGAGCCCTGACTTGGCACATTTTACACGAAATAAAAGTTCAGGCAGTGTGGCCTGGCTGACTGGCTGGCTCAGAGGCTGGACAGTTTTGAATGAGTCTTTGACTGGATAAAGGGCTTAGAATGGAGCTTGCCTTTCCACTAAGAAGGCAGTTTCGGTCTCCCTACCTCCATTAATGATCACACAAGAATGGGTCACTAGGGCCCCAAGAGGGGAAAACATGAGTCACGCCAGTATCAGAGGAAAGAAAGAGGCCAAAAACATCTCTCTTTGTACAAGGTCCAGAGCCATGAGGCGGGGGCATTAACACAATGGCCTTTACTATGCCCTCAGCCTATGGTTAATCTAAATTACTTTATGATGGATGGCAGGGCAATGAAGGAGCTGGAAACTGTTCAGTTTGGACCAGGACTCAGGACATTTCTAGGAAGCCATTCAGAGCAAGGCTTTCCTTGCTCAACTAACCAAAGGGACCCATGGCTTTTTCCCAGGTGGGCTGTGATATTTTCTAGCCGTGGATGAACTTTTAATTCCTTCCATTTAAACTTTCTTGATTAAAAAAGGCTGTAGGGCTGGGCAGTGGTGGTGCATCCCATTAATCCCAGCACTCAGGAGGCAGAGACAGGTGGATCTCTGTGAATTCGAGGCCAGCCTGGTCTACAGAGCAAGTTCCAGGACAAACAAAGCTATGGAGAAACACTGTCTTGGAAAGAAAGAACGAAAGAAAGGAAAGAAGAAAGAAAGGAAAGGAAGGAAGAAGGAAGGAAGGAAGAGGGAAGGAAGGAAAAAGAAAGAGAGAGAAAGAAAAAGAAAGAACGAAAGAAGCCTCTAGGAGGCACCAGGACAACTCAGCCTAAACAAAGGGCAATTAGTTGGCTCACTTCCCTCATGAACTCTTGTAGGCCATGGCCACCAGAGAGCAGGAGTCTTCAAATTTGAAGAGCAATACCCTCACATAGCTTCTTGGATTAGAATCACAGATCCATGTTACCATGGGAATAGTTGCCAAGCTTCTATCCAGATTCTGACACTGGAAACTCAGAGGCTTTGTTCACCTCCTTGGTCCTCCATTTCATCTCCCGTAAAAAACCTACTGCCCTGAGGTGTTTGAGAGGATGCAAATGCCTTGGTTGCCACATGGTGGGTAATCAGAACCATCCATACTCAAGAGCCATCAAGGGAAAGTCGTCAAAGCTAACTCATCAAGGGAGAGTCGTCAAAGCTAACCCATCAAGGGAGAATCGTCAATGCTAACCCATCAAGGGAGAGTCGTCAAAGCTAACCCATCTTTCAGCCTCCATTTGTCCCAAGTCAAGCACTGGGAATTCTGGTACCAGACAAGAGATGACTTCTTACCATGCAGTGGGTCCTCCTTTACCCTGACCTTCCTTCTAAATGGACTTGGATGCTGTTTTCAATCCTGTGTACCAAAGAGGGTCCACTTCAGACGTGCAAGGCTGGTGTTTGTAATAACCAGCTGCTATATGCAGATGCCCACTAAGTACAAGGACTGGCAAAGCCATACTCATAGGACCCCATTACTTTTAGTGTTGTATCCCTTCTTCGTGGGCTTTGTTATTGCCTTATAAAGTCAAAGCATTGGAATCCCTAACTCCCCCAGAGTTAGAGGATTTAGAACTGAGATACTGGATCTTAGATGACAACCTGGCACCCCCTGCTGAGACAGCTAGCATGGTAGGAGCAGCAAGCAGTAATGCTTTATGAATTCCCACTTCCCAAGATCACCTTCCTGGGTGAACAGGGGAGCCCGCAAGTCTCATTGTTCCTTTGCAGGCCCTAAGTAAATTTCTTTAAACTACATGGGAATTTCTGGAAGGCTGTTCTTATTGGCTGTGAAAACTGTTGGATCAGCAGGGTCCTATTTTCAGAGTCAAGAGACTAGGCCACTAACTCCAGCTATGTAGTCCTGGGAAAACTTTTACTTGTTTGGGTCTTCATTTTCCTATATGCCAAATGGAGGTAATCGGGTCAGGTTCAGCTTCCTCATGTTCGTCAGTTGGAGAATGAGAGGAAATAGGCACATGACCATTTAATAACCAACTCCAATTAAGTTTTTCTGAGAAAGAACAAGGCCTGGGCAAGATGAAGACTTCATTTCTTTTTTGGGAGTCTTGCCATCTAGTCTGGTTGTATTCTCAAAACCTGGAATTTTCTGTGCACCCTTGTGCACAGAGAAACAGACCCCCACCTGCCCCTCCTAACCCAATTCCTTTCCACCACATGTGCCCTGTCTTAACCATTTTTAGTCAATAAAACAATTGCTCAATCAACAAGCATTTATTGATCATCTTGTGTGTGCCCAGCACTGTGACACTCTTAGGTATACATACAGACAGGTCGAAGATATAACAACGGCCCTCAAGTACTTACAGTGAACTTTTGATATCACTCAGACAGACAGACAGACAGACAGACACACACACACACACAAGTGCACATTCGAGGACTATCTAGTTATCAATCAAAATTATGACTAATAAGCGATTTATATGTTGGGGAATTTGAGGAGGGAGCCGTACAAGCAGGAAGGAGTGGTCCAAGAAGGCTCATTGAAGGAGGTGATGCCGAGCAAGTTCTCCAAGCATGGGGATGTGAAGAGGAAATGGCTTCCAGGTCGGTAAAACAGCTTGAACATAGGTAACATGGTAGAAAAAGGAAAGACGTGGTAGAGGAAACCTCATAGATGGGCCTCCCTGGCTGGCACTGAGGTTTGGACGAGGTGTGCTGGGCATCTTCTGAAGCTGGTGATAATAGGCTGGTGGGGGAAAAGTCTGTTTCTGGTCCCCACCTATCACAGGGGGAACTGAGCTTTTTAAGACCTTGAAAGTGAAACAGTTCGGCTGAGAAGCATTCTCTGTTCCCCCACCTCAAGCACAATCCCAGACGGCAGTTCACCTATCACTCAGGTCATAGATGTCCACCCTGGAGACCTTGCATCCCTGCCAAAATACCTTCTGATGGGTGACGACACGAATATTAAAAGTGACCAACAACTTATCTGGTGCTATGGTCTTTCGAAGGCTCTGTAGTGCTCTGGGTATAGACCCGAACGAAGGGTTCCTTTGCCGTTAAGTCTGAAGTTTCTGATAGGGCTTCCTCTATGAAACAGTAGGAGCACATACAACAGCCACTGTCCATGTCCACCCAGCTTCTTAGATACCGAAGTCCTTATTCTATCTTGGCCAGGGTTAAGGCGTAGTATCTAGTTCTAGAAAAACTGGTTTACTGTCCCCAAGGAAACCTTTGTCTGGGGCTCCAAGTCTTGTGGCTTAGCCAGGAGGCTAGACCAGACACCCCAGAGGGTGGCAGGTGGCTCAGGTGGTAGTTTGTTAACTTCAGCTTCTTGGCCATGCCTCCGTGGAGTCAGAGTGCTGCAGCCTTGTGCTTTCTTGCAGGAAGTGATTCTGATTGTTTGGTGGTCCCAGGCGGCCTCCCATCCTGCACCCACTTGCTTTCTGCTGGATGCCATGAGATAGCTTTCCTTCAGTTCATTCACAGACCAGTCTGGACGCAGTTACATTCATAACAAAAGTGGGAGAGAGGCCTCAGGGCCTGCTTCTGATCAGTCCATTTCTTCAGATGGAGGTTTGAGAAGGGAGCTAGAGCCATGCTCACAGAAGCCACCACTTTTTCTTCTCTCTGTCCCCCAGCGATTGAGTTAAGAGCCAACATTAGCCAGAGGCAGAGGGTCTTCTGATCACAGACAGTCAGTCAGTGGGTTATGATTAGTGGGTTAGGGGCATAGATTTCCAGGTAAACTAAAGATCAGAAGGCATCTCTGGGTTTAGCCAAAAGTGGCTCTAGGTTGAGCATTCAAGGTACAGAGGTGCCTTGGTGAAGCAAGGTAAGGGAACTAGAAAGGCTAGCTTGATGAGTGTCCTTGGCAATTCCACCTCCACGCTGTCACACCAGTCCCCGTCTCTGCCTTCACTCCATCCAATAGCCAAAGTCGGTCTATCCTCAGCAGCACCTTACACATGATTCAGTGGCAATATCCCTTGCCTGAGACCCTCGGAACATTGTCCACTATTTGTTTTTGCAGTCCCAGACCCCACCCCAACCCACCCCTAGCTCTAGCCCCTGGTTCTTCACACATACCCAGTCAAGCTGTAGGAGTTGAACTCACTCTTGGCTTTGGGCTGTTGGCTAGGCCTTGGAGAGCTCCTAGTAGCAAGAGGCTGGGCCTGGTAGCCATCGTAGTAGTTGGTACGATTCCCCTGAGAAGAGCAGGAAAAGCAGAGGATGACTCCAGCCACCAGGGAGAACAGGGCTGAAATAATGCCCAAGTAAAGAGCCTCTCCAATCTCGAATTTCATGCTATCAGGAACCAGGGGTGAGTAGAAGTCCCGGAGGATGCCATGAAGATTCCAGGCAACTGGGATAAAACCCAGGATGCCGCCGAGGATGAAGAAAACTCCACCCACAACAGCCACTCTGTCCTTAGCTCGAGATTCCTGGCAGAACACTGTGCATCTCATGCCCACCACAGAGATAATGCAGGCCAGTGAGGACATAGCACTGGATGTCACCATCATGGCCTGGGCAGCCTGGATGTCAGCAGGAAGTCCTAGAAGTGTACTGTAGATATCACACTGGGTGATGCCCGTACTGTGAGTAGCACACTCCATCCAGAGGCCCTTGGAAAAGCCAACGGCTGTCACGATGCTGGCACCAACATAAGAACTTGTTCGCCAGTTGGGAAGCAGCATGGCAATCGATGTGCCTAAGAGACCCAAAAGGCCTAGGATGTAACCCACCAGTTGGACGCCAAGGGAGGCCATGGCAGACCTCTCAATATAAGTCTCTTCGGAGCCCGTTCGCTCGTCTTTTGGCTGCTGCTCTTGTTTCTTGGGTCCCGGACTCTAATCCCTCATTTCACAGTGTCTCTGGCAAACTGACTTCTTTCCGTCTTACAAGTGTCTGTGGGTGGCCACAAGCAGGCTCAAGAAGGCATCTAGAAAACCTTAAAAAAAAAAAAAAAAAAAAAAAACCACCATAAACCAGATTAAATATTGACCAGAAGCTTATGAGAAACCAGAAAACGCTGGATGCCTTTTGACCTTTGTTATCTTTAAAAATAACACATGAGAAAGAAAAAAAAAACTTTGGAGGTAGAGCCAAAATGTCATCACCTCCTGCGTAGGCACATGCTTTACGTTGGCAGTCAGACAAAGGCAGGGGCCAGACAGGTGACTGCTTTCCGAGAAGGTAGTGATGGCAAGAGCACTTGTGCTGTGTTAACGGCACTGCTAGTCTCCAAGGCCTGCTATTTAACATATTGCCAAGCAACTGCACCACGGGGCGCCTCAACTGCAGTCTGAGGCCAAACTCCAGGAGACTGGATCCTGCTGAACAAGTCTTAGAATGTGGCTTTGGACTCCAGCCTGCTAGCGGCTGCTAATAGCCAAGGGACTAAAAAGAGTACTGGCTTAGCCCAGAATCATTTTGCCTAAGGCAATAATGTGCTTCCAGGGTAGATCAGGGTGAGCAGCAAAGCTTCCTGTCCATTCTCTAAGAGATCAGGTCTTTCTAGCCTTGTCCAGATCCATCCCTCCCGGCAAGGTAGCATAAGGGTCCCCAAAGGTGTAGGACACTGGCTATTTCCTGTCTCCTCTCCGAAAAGATGATCCCATGGCCAGCCTCTCAAATGACATGAGAGGTCTCTAGAGAAAAGCTGTTCCAGGTCCTAGGAGTCCTCCAAGTCCCTGGTTTGTCAGAGACAGCAGAAAAAGAGGAGGGAAAGGAAACTGCTCCCAGGCTAGTGGGCTTCGCAAGAGGTAGTAAGCGGGCATTCAGTGATAGATGGGACTTTGCAGCATTAGCAGCTTTCTCTCTTTCTTCCAAGGCAGCATTGCTACTCCATCTCCACCTTCCTCCAAAAATCTGGGGGGTGGGGCTAGAGAGATAGCTCAGTGGTTAAGAGCACTAGTAGCTCTTCCAGAAGACCTAGGTTCAATTCCCAGCATCTACGTGGGGGCTCATAACTGTCTGTAACTCCAGCTCCAGGTCCGATCCGCTCTTCTGGCCTCTGCAGGTGCTGGTACACACATAGACTACATACAGGCAAAGCACTCATATGCATAAACTAGAACAAGCAAATGTTTTAAAATCTCTCCCGTTGCTCAGGGATCCATTCTTTCCCGAATTAAAACTCTAGAAATAAGCAAGCACATCTACTCGGTTACCTAATCTGTTCCCTATCCAAATCTGAATTTTCAGTGGAAACTCTCCTAATAGTCAGCACAGGCAAAGGGATCTCCTAATAAAAAAATTCCAGGAGGATTGGGATTTAGCTCAGTGGGAGCATGGAAAATCTCATGACAACCTCATCTGACATTTTCAAAAGAACACAGCGCCTCCCCCTCTGTACCTCCTGATCAGTTCTTGCCTGGGTTTCAAGTTGTCACCAAATGGTAACCCTCCCCATCCAGACCAGTATCCTAGGAATGAACCTTGACACCCTGCTCCCGTTTATCCTTGCACAACTATGAAGTTCTGCTAGTTCTGTCTTCTGAGCTACTTGGAATGTGTGACTCTTGCTTCTCATCCCCACCAGTGCTCTCTAGTGCAGGACTTCAGCATTCTACCTTCCTTGCCTAGGGAAACAGTAGTTTTGTGGTTGCTCTTACTTCCAGTCCTCTCTTCCAATTCAGTCTCCATATGGTTGCCATGGTGATCTTTCAGCACATTAATCTGAAGAAGTCATCTGAGTGTGTGTCTACCTGTGCAGACATGTAGTTGTGTGGACACACACACAAATAAATATTCACAGGGTAGGAAGAGGGATGCCACTTGACGCATAGACCCGTGGAGACTAGACATTGACTTCAGGTATTTTCTTGATTTTTCTCCATCTTATGTTTTGAATTTTTTTCTTTTCAGTTTTTTTTTTGAGACAGGGTTTCTTTGTGTATCCTTGTCTGTCCTGGAACTTGCTCTTGTAGACCAGGCTGGCCTCAAACTCACAGCGATTCACCTACCTCTGCTTCCCGAGTGCTGGGATTAAAGGAGTGCACCACCACGACCCAGCATGTTTTGAGTTTTGGTAATTTATTTTATCATGCATCTATGCATACATGTGCATGCATGTGGAGGTCAGGACAACTTGTGGGGAGTTGGTTCTCTTCTTCCACCATGTGAGTTACGGTATCAAATGTAAGCTGTTAGACTTGGCCGCAAGTGCCTTTACTCACTGAGCTATATCTTCACTTTCTGCCTTTTTTTTTTTTGAGATGTTCTTCTTGCTGAACCTGGAGCTTGTTGTTTTGGCTGGCAAGTGAAGCCTTGCAATCTTTCTCCTCCTCTCCCACTCTGAGTGCACACACCTCCACACCCAGATTTTTTTTACATTTTTCTTGGGGGTCTGAACTCGAGTCTTCATGCTTTCACAACAAGTCACTACTCTTAAGACATTCCAGTGGCCCACTGTTGCCCAAAGGAAAATAATCCAAATTTGTTTGCGCTCCATGAGCCCCAGGATTCTCCTCTTGCTATTCACCCACTCATAATCCACACTGTGGCTGAGCTAAACTGCTCTCAGCACTTCCGTCATGCCCTGTGGTGTTTTGCTCCCACGTCTGAGCACAGGCTGTACTGTAAGGAATGTCTTGAAGACTTGGCTTGGATAGCTTTCATTCTAGACATGGTCCAGTGCCCCTCTTCTATATTTTCTCTGAAGATTTTTTATGTATGTAAATGTCTTGCCTCTGTGAAATGTCTGTGTGCCCATATGTGCAGGGTACCAAAAGAGGGCATTGGATTCCCTGGAACTAGGGTTATAGATGGTTATAAGCCAATGTGTAGGTGCTGAGATTTGAACCTGGGTCCTCTGGAAGAACATTCAATGCCATTCACCACTGAAGCATCTCTCCAGGACACTCTTCTATATTATTTTAGTACCTTATATTCATGTACTTCCATCATCACCATAACGGCAGTAATTACAACAACACACATACTACTTATTGCTTCCTTTTCGTTAGTTTTTGTTTTGTTTTGAGACAGCATTTCACTATCTAGGCCAGACCTGCCTGGAACCCACTGTGTAGCCCAAACTTGCCTCAAACGTGTGGTCTTCTTACCTCAGCCATCCAAGTGATAGGAATACAGGCATGCACCATTGTGCCAGGAAATACAGTGTTTCTCATGAGACTATTATAAGCACTTTATATGTTGATTAATTATTAACCATTTCATGATAGATACACGCATACTCTCGACTGCATAATAGGCAAGAAAACTAAGGTCATGACATACTTGTGTTATATTGTAATTTCCTGTTTAAACTCATTTTTCTCTGCTTGTATGGGAGGTACTTGATGGTAGCAATGGTCTCTTATTTATGTCTGTATTTCATACGCCTTACACAGTTCCTTAACCCTAAATAACTGTTTAAACATGCTTTGGGGGTGGGGGGGAAACAGAGACAGGGTCTTTCTCTGTGACCCTACTGGTCTGGTACTTGCTATGTAATCCAGGTTGCCCTTGGGCTCCTACCTTTATCTCCTAAATGCTGGGATTACAAGTTTGCACCAGTTTGCCTAGCCTCTTAATGAAAGAATAAAACCAGTGAACAGGTTTCAAGGGCCCCAGGAGACTATAATGAGTCCATGAACATTGCAGAGAAAGGATTACCAAGATGTTGCTCGCGCAGAAAATGAAGGGGATCCGAAGAAGAGATACCTAGAGGAGGACAAGATGGAGAAATACACAGTAGCGCTCCTCTGTCCTTTCCTCCCTCCCTCCCTTCCTCCCTCCCTCCCTTCATTTGTTGACTATCTTGCCTGTTCAGTTGAAGGGGAAAAGCATGCCAGACTTGTGACATGCTTTCGCAGTGGAAGACACAGCCTTGGTAGCCCTGTCCATCAGTGCTGCTGTGATGGCGGTGTCTGTGCAAAGCCCACGTAGCAAACTTTGCCATGTACAGCTACGACAAGGGGCTAGTCCTTTCCTGGCACAGGTTTTCTTCTGCTCCTCTAGTCACAACCGCGCCTATCCAGGTCTCAGAGGCACATCTCAGCAAGGCTCGGACGTAAGCATCTTCCTGGTGAATAGTTCACATTTTCAACACTTTTTAAAGTGCCCTTCCCCCCTACTGCTCTTTTATTATGCAGCTATTACTGTCAGTCTTGACCTTTCTCTTTTCAGCCGGCCTTCTTAACCCCTTGAATATCGCTGCCACCACTTGACCTTTGCACACACTTTTCTGCTGTCGCCTTGCTTCTGCCGTTTGCTCTCCACCGAGAGTGCTCTCAACAAAGTTAATCATTTCCTGATTCTAACGTCTAACATTCGTCTATCTGCCATCTTCCCTTGCCTCTCGCCTTCTGACGTCTCCCTTGTTTCCTATAGTGCTTCCAGTGCCGCCATTCTTCTTCCTCTCTTTTTAAAGACAGGACTTCCAAATGGTGCTGTAGCTGGCTTTGATACTCACTACGTAGCCCAGGTTGACTTCAGACTCCCAGCAAATCCTCTTGCCTTAGCTTGACAATGGATGTTAAATTCATACCTCTCCCATAGATCTCGCTTTTGAATTCAAGCTTTGTCTAGACAGCTGCATTTGGAATGGCCACCCACGAATGTATTAATATATTAATGGCACCCCAAACTCAACACACACAAAGCTGAAGTCTCTGCCCACTTTTTTCCATCCTCAAACTGTTCTTCACTTCCCTGTCTCAGTAGTATAATCCACCATCCAGAAACCCAAGGCAGCAAGCCTTGATTTTTCAATTTTTCTGTTTTCTTTGTTTTTGTTTTCTTCTTTCTGAGATAGTATCTTGCTATATAGCCCAGACTGACTTTGAACTTGTAACAACCCTTCCTCTTTAGCCTCTGAATTCTGGGATTATAAGAATGAGCCACCACAACTGACTTCCTTGTGTTTTCTTGACATGTAATCGTATGAAGTCTTGCTAGATATACCTTCAAAATAAAACACAAGAGGAGAAGCTCTCCTGAGAGCCAGGCCTGACTTAGTTTTCGTGAGAGGAAGCATCTGGAGTGCAGCCAAGAACATGCCCTACCGGAAGACTGGATCTTCAGAGAGGGACTTGTCATCATGCGTAGCGAGTGGGAGGAAAAGTGGCTCCCTGGAAGTTAATTCTTCCTTCCGGTCAGGAAGACAAAGTTGACAAACTAGCCCATGATTGGGTGGTGTGGTGAGCCCGGCTGGACTCATCTATGGTGAGCAGGAGAACTGAGGACAGACACCATGAAGATGAAGGATCCTTCCCCGGGTGTCTAGAATTCTAGTTGCTTGTCTCAGTGGTACCTACAACCTGCTGAGGAACCCCCCGAGTTTCTTATGCCTGACTTTGTTCATCAGTAGAATTAGGTAGTGAAGAGAGGAGGCCATTTTTACATACACAGATAACTAGGAAGCTGCTATTTGAAGCAGAAGGCTTTAAAAGAAACCTTTCTTTCAGGAGTCCTTCTGAAAGTCAGGTACCACCTACCTTGAGGATTCAGAGACTCTAGGCCTTGCTAGCTGAATTCGGCTCCTGGGAGTGAAGCCAGCATCCTCCATGGCCAAAAGCTGACCAAGAAAATTCCCTCTGGCCCTTTACCTAATTTTCCTTAGGGGAAGGATTGGAACTGCAGGAGAGGATTAAAAGGGTCACGCCTGACTTAACTCCTTCTCGCCAGGGCAGTTGCCTTGATAGTCTCCCCATCTATGGTGCCTGGTGTGTCTCTATGGAAGATACGCTCAGAAACATGGGTGTGGCAGGAGCATGAGAGTCTCTGGCTCAAGGAAGGACATTAATGCAGCCTCTGTTAAGAATGGAAGCCATCAAAGCCTGTTTGCCAGTCATCCTCATGTCTCCATCCCTTAGATTTCACAGCTCCTCAGAGGAATCTGAGACCATTTCTCTCTCCCCTGTACCCTACTCCCACATCCCAAGGGCTCAACCTTTCTGCATGAGCCGATAGATGACAGCTATGGGAATTACAGCTAGAGTAAGGGATTTTATAATTTTCTTTAAAAAGAAGTTTATTTTTGTTCAGATCACCAAAGTAAAAGCACGCATAATTCAAAGCAGAAAGGAAGGATTTGTGAGACAAAAAGCCACCACTGTCTCCCTACCTATAGGTGCTGTGAGTGTTTTAGCTCCAACTCTGTTTTTAAAACACATGAAAAGAACAGTGTCTGAGATGGGAGCATTCATGGAAAGAGATTGAGGGGCTTGAAAGGAGAGTCACAGGGGAACCCACCTTGTGTTGCCCCTCAGGTTCTTATGCCCAGGAGGGCATTGTTGCTTCCCATCCTGCTAAACCCCCTGTGGTCCGGCAAAGGGAAAGCTCCAGCCCCCTTCCTCCTGTATTCTCCCGGGTTCCTTCATTTCATATGAGCTGATCTGAAGAAAGGATCTTCTGGCCCTTCACCTTAAAAGATGGCAAAGTGTGTTACAACTTGAAGACAGCACATAGCGCCAACCCATGTGCCCACTTCCATATCCTTCTCTCCGCATCCCAAGGTAGCCCACCTGACTCCATCATGGGCTCCAGTAAGTGCAACTAGGTTTGAAACTATCCACCTAAGTGACCCTGAAGGACAGCACCCACGTCAGGATACTTACAGAGAAGCTGTTCTTTTGAAGAGGTCCCGCTGAAGAGATGGCCCCGGGGACTGAGGCCTGGGTCCTGAGGAAGGTAAACTGGTTCCAAGGGGCCACAGACTGTGTGGTAAGGGATTTCTAATTGTTAGCCACAGCTTTGCAAAAATCCACCTGTAAGTCTAAGCCTTCTTACAGATGAGAATTAAACCCCTGGAGGCTGGAAAAAATTGAGGTACTCTTTCAAAAATGTTTGGTGGGTTTTATGTTTACCCTGTCAAAAACTCCAGCTGCGCTTTTGTGTGGTGGACCTCTGTGAGCCCAGGGGAAACCTTTGGGGAGGGGGATTGGGGTCAAGGAGGAATTCAGAACATTCCTGCTTTGGGGGGGGGGGAAGGGTGTTCTATTACGCCCATTAGGTGTCCCTGGCTTGCAGCCCCAAGGCTCAGCAGGAAGTAACCCTCATAAACAGGCCTGGGCGGACTAGGGCCCAAGTGGCCTGGCATGACAGTTCTGTGCTGCCAGGCCTCCAGGGACTCTTTAACTCACGGTGGCTCTTTGGTAAGGCTCCCAGCCCTACTCTGCCTCCAAGGCCAACTTCCCAAGGGAAAACATGCATATCAGAGATTTGTTATCAGAATTTTTAGGGTGAAAACCTGGGCTCTCGCAGACCCAGCAAACTAGGCTTCACCATTGCCTGTACTACGTCAAAGACCCAAGTAATAGCAAAAAGCAGAAAAAGGAGATTCATGCAATATGGAGACTTTGGGAGGAAGAATAAATAAAGGGGCTCAGGGATCCTGCAAGTTCATCTTCAGGGTGTTGACCTGAGGGTTAGGTTTCTGTAGAAGGAAGGTGTGCAGTGATTGAGCAATCCTGGCCATGGGGCAGTTCTGCCCATCGTTGATTGTCTGTATCTCTAGCTCCCCTCTGGCCTGCAAGGTGGTCTCATACCTCATGTGCAGTTTCTTCCTGGGAAGCAAGTTCCTCCTTTGCCTGGACAAGGCTTCTTTCCCACCAGGCTCCACCCTTGCCCATCCCCCACCAGGCTCCACACTTGCCCATCCCCCCCCCCCCCCCCCAGACTCCAGTCTTGCCCTTCTCCCAGCATGGGATTCCTGGGGAATTTTAATTCTTTCTGTGATTTTTTCAACAGTTTGATAGTCAAAGGGAGAGACATAAGCATCTCTTTTTAAACATATGCTCTCTGGGCTAGGGAATGTAGGTCAGCTGATAGAGAGCTTGGTTTGATTCTCAGTACCCATAAAACTGGGCATGGAGCAGGGCGGTGGTGGCGCACGCCTTTAATCCCAGCACTCGGGAGGCAGAGGCAGGCAGATCTCTGTGAGTTCGAGGCCAGCCTGGTGTACAAGAGCTAGTTCCAGGACAGGAACCAAAAAAAGCTGTGGAGAAACCCTGTCTCGAAACAAAAAAAAAAAAAAAAAAACTGGGCATGGAGCCCCGGCCTGTAACTGTAACCCCGGCATATGGGAGGTGGAGGCAGGAGGTTTGAGAGCATTTGAGCTATATGAGACCTGAACTCAAAGAAAGAAAGAAAGGAAGAAAGAAAGAAAGCTGACTATATAAGGGTAGTCTCCCTCTCTCTTGTCTTCTCTCCTTCCTCCTTTCTTTTCTTTGTCCCTCCCAGAAAAAGAATATCTTTTCTCTTACCAAGAGAGATTACAGATGCAGTCCCTGTGGGCTCAGAGCAGGTCCTGCACAGTCAGCCTGACAAGGCTACCATAATAATAGGCCTCTTACGCCCTACCACCAAACACAGAAGTACTAAATACTATGCCCTTTGAGCACCCTTAAAAGTTCTGCATAGTGCAATGATTAGGGTTCCCATCAAGTGGAACACAATCATCCCCCCCTCTCTTTTTTAAAATCATGACAGGTTATCTATGTAGCCCAGGCTAGCCTCAAATTCACTGTGCACTTCATCATTTCTAAAGACTGCACCATGGAGCTGTTCCCATACCAATTAAAAATCAGAGCTTTTGAAAATCTCCAATGCCTGCAATGCAGTCCATCATGTAAAATGATTTCTTTAACCATAAACAGACATTTTGTCATATACCATTTTTTTTCTTTTTGCTAGTAAAAAGAAGAAATCTCACCCTTCCATATAATTGCAACAAATTCCCAGGCCTAGACTTACTTGACTAGTGAGGTGAAAGTTGCAACTCAAGGTATCTAGGTGTCTAGTTGAGTAAACTTTTGGGCGGACACACTGTGATTCCTAGAGAATCCCATATAGAAATGGTCTTCAGGTCAGGGACCACTCTGCAGACCACTGTGCTGAGACTTTTCTCACGCATGCTCTCACTGAGCTAATGCCGAGCAGAAGCACACCCGAGTACTAAACCTGGCCCACTCTGGACTTGGACTCTGAATCAGTGTACTTTAGGTGTTTGGTTTTTTTTTTTAAAGTAATATCAAAACAAACAGATTTGTTGCCTAGGGAGAATTCAATGAAGCAAAGCAGAATTCATCGCCTTTCCTAAGATGGCCCATCCCTGCCTTGCAGATATGAATGGGTCACTGACCCCCCTCCCAACCCACCCCGCCAAATATGCCTGCCCAAGAGGCTCTTCAGGATTGTCCCCCTTGGCAGGCTGGGACAAGGTTAAGGTCAGTGAGGCCTGCACCAGGCCTGGGGACTCAGTATGAAGGCAGGCAAGGCCACAGGGGCAATAAGGACAACATGCTAATCCTCTAACTAGCTCTGTGACCCTGAGCAAATCTTTCCATATTTTTTTTTCCAGGCTCCCCACAGCTGACTTTTCAAGCCCAGACTAATGAATCTGAAAGTGTTTTGACACTTCAAAAATGCTGGCTGGAGGCAAGATGTTTGACTTCGTGGTACTGGGGCAGTTTATCAGCTCTCACTGATACTGGGCAACTGAGGGTAGAAAAAGGCAGAAATCTTACGGGCAGGAGCCAGGGCGGATGAGGGCACTGTGTTTGAAGGATGTGGTTACTGTGTTGGCAAGCATTCAAGGACTAGGTTCTAACAATGCTTCACACAGGTCGGCACTGACAGATCCTGGTGGCCCCCTGCCAAAGTGTATAAGCCCTGGGTTTTGAGGTTGCGAGGGATCTTAGTGATGATTCTGCTGAGACCCCCAGCTGAGATCCAGCCAGCCTATCTCGGGAGAGGATGGAGAAGAATACAGAGGAAAGGGAGAGAGCAGCAGTCTGGGGAGAGCAGGCGCTGGCTAAGGAGAAGAGTGAGTATGAGAACGAAGCTGGGGCGGAAGGAAGGTCTGAAAGGGAACGAGGAGAAGGGGGCGGAAGAGGTGAGAGAGCAGTGTTTGAGGAAGAGGATGGAAGTCATCTAGATAAAGCAAGGTCTTGGAGAGGGACAAGATGGTGTGACAGAAAGAGAAGTCTGGAGCTGGGGATATAGCTTAATAAGCAGACCGTTTGCCTAACATGCAGGAAGCCAGGGGTTCTATGAAGCATGGCATAAAGCTGGGCATGCCATGTGCCCATGATCCTTATACAATCAGAGGTTGAAGCGGGATTGCCATGGCTTCAGGGCCAACCTGTGGTACATGGTGAATTTCAAGCTAACCTGGACTACAGAGACTATGTCTCAGATAACAATAATTCACAGAACAACAAGAAGGAAACAAGATTAAAGGAATCTAGAAGGACAAACAACAGCAACTTGAGGCAGGGATAAGGACAAAAGGACTCTGGAAGAGTCGGCGGGTCTGTGTCAGGGAAAAGATTTGAGATAGTGCTACCTGATCATTCCACCAAACCAAGACTTTCTTGTCACCAGTGACCCCATGTCAAAAAAACCTAGTGGCTACTTTTGAGGCCTTAGCTTCCCTTACTTCCTTACAACTTCCTGTAACCTCATAAGTATCCTCATGAGATACCCTTCTTGGCTTCTGACACAACACCCCCATGGTTCTTCACCCTACCTCTTGAACTCCGTTTTCCTTGGCTCTTTCTCCTCTTTCAGACACTAAGAATTGGTGTTTCACAAGATTAGAGAGCTGAAGAGTGATTGCCAGAGCCTCAGAAGGACATGAAATGAGGGCAATGGGGAATCAATGGTTAATGGGGACCTGGGCGCAATTGTATAGGGCATATAGCTTCTAATGTGCCATGTCTTCATAGGTTACTTAGGCTTGACAACAATTAATGTTTTAAAACAGCTATTGAGGAAGATCTTGAATGTTTCCCATAAAAGTAAGTAAGAATTATTTCAGGTGGGGCTGTGGGGGGGTGCCTTGGATGTTAAGAGCACTGGTTACTTTTGCACAGGACCCTGGTTTGATTCCCAGCATATACCTGGCTGCTTACAACCATCTGTAACTCCAGTTACAGGGAGTTCAATGCCTCCTTTGGCCTCCAAAGGCACTATACACATATGGTGCATAGACATACATCCATTTACATGAAATAATAAAATAAAGAGGAATTTTAAAGACTCCTTTGGGGTTATGGTCATATCAGTTATCCTAATCTAATGATTACACACTGCACACATACATCAAAACATCACACTGTGTTGCATGTTACGTGCCAATTAAATATTTCAAAATATTTTAGGAGTCTGAGGTTATATAAGTGGCAAACTGCTTGCCTAATATACATATGGCCCAAGGTTCCTTTTCTAATACTTCAAAAATTGTCTTAAAAGATGGGCGTTTTGCCGGGCGGTGGTGGCGCACGCCTTTAATCCCAGCACTCGGGAAGCAGAGGCAGGTGGATCTCTGTGAGTTCGAGACCAGCCTGGTCTACAACAGAGCTAGTTCCAGGACAGGCTCCAAAACCACAGAGAAACCCTGTCTCGAAAAAACCAAAAGAAAAAAGAAAAAGATGGGCGTTCTAGCAAGAGTGGGAGGGAATTAAGAGGGGTGAGGAAATAGTTGGAATGCATTATATACATGCCTGAAATTTATTGATAAAATTTGGGTGCTTCTCAAGAGCCTGGCTCAAGCTGTTTCCTCTGATTCTGCATTCCCACTCTCGGACACCTTCCATGTCCTGAATGGTCTCAGTTACCCTGTGCAATTGGATGGCTTCCACACCATCACTGCCAGTTCCGATTTTTCTGAGTTTTACATCTCTCTGTACTGATATCTTTTTAGTGGCTCCTTGCACCTCAAATCATGTCCCTTTTTGTTGAGAGGTAATCTTAATATGTAGCCCAGATAGACCTCTGGCTCACCGTTCACTGCCTCAGCCTCTCAAGGGGTAGGATTACAGGTAAGTGCAGCCATGGCTGGCCCCAAATTATGCCCTTAATTTTTCTTTGAACCAAAACCGGTCCTCCTTCATGATTCTGTGTTTGAAAAAGTTGGTTTCTTAAGCCCAAAACCTCAAAGTTGGCCTTGATTTAATTTCCTCTGCTCATCTCCTCTGGAAGTCCTTCTCATCCTGTCTCCCACCTATGGCTTTTTCGTTCCTCCGGCTGGTTTCCACTCCCTGCCTTTATTGCTAGTGTCTCCTGCCTAGACAAAGCTACAGCTTCCTGTTTGTGGCCCTCTGTCAGCTCTGACTACAGTACCTCTGAATGCTCTAGTGTGCCACACTGATTGTCTCTCTCCCTCAAGACACTTGCCACCTCTTCCTTTCAGCTTCTCAAGCCTGCCACGTACTCCTTCAGCGGTTCTCAGTTTACACATTGCTTACCTGATGCTTGGTGACCCTTTGCTGGTTATCCTTTTTCTCTACACTCAAAGCACTTTGTTATCCCTGTTTGATCCCCTCACCCCCACTCCCAGTCCTCCTGGGATGTAGTGGCTGCTCCCCTCCCACACACTAATCTATAATTGCCCAGAGAGTGTGGCTTTTATTCATCATTTTCATTCATCTATTCTACAGCCATTAGCATGTAATATGGTTTCCATAGGACAGATTCAATTGAACTGAGAAGACAATGTAATAAGAAAGAGAAGTGGGGGGATATATCAGGGATTGGAGGACGTTGGGAGAAGAGGGAGATATAAGAGGATTCTGTAACAGAAACACACATGGAGAAGACTTCTTGGGAGTACAAGAGGAAAGTCTACAGATATCTTTGCGAGACAAGAGAGTATGATGGTGTTTGACGGCATTTGAGGACATGGATATGAAGATCTAGGCAGAGAGGTGTGGAGTAGGTGGTTATAGTGCACTGTTGCCTGATACGTAGATTTGAGAAGGAAGGAGAACCTGGATGGAGATCTCACAAGGCCCCACCCCTAGATAAAGAGCTATATACGATTAAAGACTGCTTACAGGCAGACAATCAGTCTTTCCTGGGGAATTCATCCACAATCTTTTGTCCTGTGCTGGGGCCAATAAACTCCAGACAGGTATGCAGGGTACCTTTGGAAAGCCCCAGGGCACAGTGGCTAGGGTTGACATTGGCAAGGTTATCATGTCCATGTGCACCAAATTGTAGAACAAGGAACATGTTATTGAGGTGTCATGAAAGGCCAAGCCAGTGTTTCTCAGCTGTCAGCTGATCCACATCTCAGAGCAGTGGGGTTTCACTAGGTCTAATGCAAATGAATTCAAAAACATGTTAGCTGAAAGGTAGCTCATCTCCCGTGACTGCTATTGATGGTATTACTGATCCCCACAACTGTATGAATGAAGCTCAAATGTGTTCTTCTCAGTCAAGGAAGTCAGACTCCAAAGGGTGCTTACATTTGTGTGGCCTTCTCAGAGTGACGGGATTATAGGGATGAAATGGGGAAGGAATGGAATGAAATGAAGTACATAGGAAGTTGATTTAGTTATTGGCCCGCTAACTATTGCTGCAACAACTCTATGCATTCCGGATCTAGGCATAGTGGTACCTGCCTGTACTCCAGCTCTCGGCTGTCGGGAGCAGGAAGATCAGGAGTTCATCCCCAGTTACATAGTGAGATCAGGGCCTGCCTAGGCTTCCCCAGAGCCTGTCTCAAAACAAAAGCGTCACAGAGCTGACCAATAAAAGAGTGAATTGTGTGTGTCCTTATATATTATAAATCTATTATGTGATAAACAGCACATATCCATGAAAAAATCATTGTATTTTTCAGAACAAAAATTGCATTATATGACATGCTTGTAAATTTGCTGAAGGAAGGAAGGGCAGCCAGATGCTCGACTTGGCTCTTACACTCCAGATGTTGTCTGGGGCTGGAGTCCACATTGAAAGTCAGGCCTCACAAGGATAGGTGGTTGACCAAGAGGGGCACTGCAACCCTTTCCAGGAACAATTCTAGCACTGACCTACAGATGACTCTTAACTATGAAGAATCTCTGACCTTTGAGAATAGGTATTTATAGTGAGATATTCTTACCATTGTATTAGTTACAGAACAAATAGAAATCATCTAATTATAAACCCACTTTAAATAAGTCTTCCAGTAGCAGGCAAGGAAGTCATAGGTCTTTGAAAGTGAGAAGTGGTTCATGGGTCCTTGATGGTTTCAAACTACAGGCTCTATATGAGAAGAGATGCACGTAGTCTTTAGATATTGAGAACTGCCTCCCTTTGACAGCCAGCAAGGCCACAGGGACCTCAAAACAGGCTCAGAAGAAAGTGGATTCTGATAACAACCTTGGAAGGAAATGTTTTCTCAGATTATCCTGATAAGAGCCCAGCCCATCTGATAATATGACTTCAGCATTGGTAAGACCCTAAGCAGAGAACACAGACGAACCCATCTGGACTTCTTACCTACGTCACTATGAGATAATAGTGTTGTATTAAGTTGTTAAGTTTGTTGTAATTTCTTATGGCAGCAATAGAAATGAATTGTGTGGGATTCTTTATGATAACTAAACTCCACAAGTGGTAGTTTCTTAATATTTATTTGCACTGTTGAAACTAAAACCCTATCAACGAACCTTTTGTACTCTGTTACATTAAAACCCCCGGTTTATCTTGTACTTTGAATGGATCAATTATCCATGCATGGTTTTTTAGAACATCATACATTAGTCATTAGAAAACTATCAGTTCACTGGTTATAGAGATCTTCCGATTGTTGACTCATTCTTGACTACACAATATAAACAGCTCAGGCTCACCTAATATCACTACTAATCTTATCATAAAGGTCTTTAAGGGTATAAGGAAGTTCTCAAGCTTACAGTGTGAGATAGAGGTTTTCAGGCTTTGTACATTTTACCTGAAGGCTTAAATTTTCTGATTGACAGCAAATACCACCCGTTGTTTTCCTTATGGTGACAGGATGACTGTTGATTTTCAACAAAACACTAGCCAAATACCCAACTCTGAATAACCACAGCCTGTCTATTGATTTCAAGTAAAGACAATGCTCCAGGAAAAATTGGATAGTGCTTCTTCAGAAGGGGGGATTAGAAGTTCGCCAGGGTGGTTTTCAGTTAGTTGCGTAAATACTTCAGTGAGAGGTGCAAATGCTCCTTTCCTATTTACACACACACACACACACACACACACACACACACACACAATATTTAAAAAGATATAGTTAATGATTTAACATAGAATAAAGCCTAACTTAAAAGTCATTTATTATTATTGTAAGTCTGTGGGCATCGATGGGAGTACCATGGTACCAGTGTAGAGGCCCAGAAGAGAACCTTGTGGACATTTGGCTTTGTTGTTGTTTTTCTGTTTGTTTGTTTTTCTTCACTTCCACCTGTGTGGGGGATCAAGATATCCAAGGCACATCACCAGATGTGTGAAGCAAACACCACCACCTACTGAGCTATCTTGCTGGCTCCATTATATTTTTTGCTTGTTTAAGGGATGGAGTCTTTCTATGGAGCCCTGGAGACCATGTTGTATATTTGTTTGAAGAGATTAGGCTGGCTTCGGTTCCTAGTCCTTCTGCTTCAACACCCTAAAGTAGTGAGTTTCCAGGCCCGGGGCTACCACACCTGAGTGAAATGCAATAATTTGGGTCATTTGGCCAAGATGTTCTGAAGTGGCATTTCCTCTGTCAGGAGTAAATGCATTGCTTATGAAGACTGAGTAAGAACACTGCCTTCATCCACGATGAGGCAATGGAACTCTTACCCCCTTGCTCCCACTGTTTGCGCTTTTGACAGGAAAAGGCTACTAAGTGTCAGAGCCTTACAAAAGTCCATTGAACCTTCACGATCTCAGGGGCCCCCTTTTTCTTTAGACTGCATTTTTAGGGCTGCTGGTCTAAGCCAAGACAAGGAGGGAAGGGAAGAAAATTTTAAAATGGCTGGCTATAAGGAAACGAGGAAAACATTTCCAGGTTCATTCTCCCATGGACTTGCAGTCTGCCCCTCTCCTACTCCCGAGTCACCTTGTGTCTGAAGGCAATAGCTGCCCTCTAAGGTCGCCTGCATCCTGAGATCTTACATGTTCTGTATCAAATGGCCAAAAAGCCAAGAGGGCATCCTGTTGTGGCCTGGGCACCTGCCCTAGCTGTTTGCTAGTCCACCCTTGTCCCCTGTGGCTCTACTAGTCTAGAGCTGGTTGTCTCTCAGACCAAATAAATGCCTTGTGTCGAACACCGTTCTACTCACGAAGAGCAAGTGCTTGCTATGGAAGTAGTTCAGTGCCAGGTGCTAAGGGAGGGAGGAAGCCATTGGCTGTTGGCAGAACACCTACATAAAGAGGCTTACTTCACAACCACAGAGGACACACTCAAAGGACAGTCTTTTTTAAAAAAATATTTATTTATTTGTTATGTATACAATAGTCTATCTGTGTGTATGCCTGCAGGCCAGAAGAGGGCACCAGACCTTATTACAGATGGTTGCTAGGAATTGAACTCAGAACCTTTGGAAGAGCAGGCAATGCTCTTAATCACTGAGCCATCTCTCCAGCCCCGAGAGGAGAGTCTTCATGGGAGGGGGCTTCAGATGAGGGGCCTCTGGGGGAAGGCAGACACTAGTGTGACTTGAAGGCTCCCTGGAATCCATGTGGGTTCACAGTTGAGCTCATAGGAGAGACTGATTTCTCGTTAGAGAGGTGAGGGAGACCTTTTTGACTATGCAGCAAGAGTATTAATCATGGGAGTGATGAGGAAGCTATATGGCGCTGAGCATCAGACCGAAAGTATGAGAACAAATCGTGGGGGCCAGGCACTAGTTGCTACCAAATGTGGGTGAGCAGGATGGAAGCCAAAACTGGCCCCACATGCAGAAAACACCCGAAGGTGTGCGAGAGCCAAGCAACTAGAAGCAGCCAATCTCTGGCATCTTATTTCTTCTCACTCCAGCCCCGGGAGATGGGCCTTGGCATTTTCATCTGCAGGAATTTGAGGCTCAGAGAGTTGAGCCAACTTACTCCAAGTCACCCCAATGGTAACCTACAGGGAAATTCTTTCAAACTAGGAATTTCTGCCCCACTGTCTAAGCTCTGAGTAGCCACAGCGATGAAGGGAAAATGGAATAACAAAAACAGAAAAAGTCACTGTATACTGAGTGCCGGACCCACATCAGACTTTGAGGAAAATGTATGTACTGTTTGTTTAGTCTTCTCTGTAGGCATCTGAGGTAGAGATCCTCATACCCAAGTCTAACGAGGGAGCCAAGATTTCCTGCTTGAAGGTTTCCTGCAGAAACACAGGCATAAGATGATAGGGGCCTAAAACCAAATGGCCACTAAGTCACTCCACACCTTTAGCTGACCAGGAATTCTGTACCTCCATTACTGTTAATTTTGAGTGGGAGCAATAATCCCTCATAAGGTTTGTAGAAGGAGTAAATAAAATAAGATAATAAAGTGCTTAACCATGTAAGCTGGTTAACAATTCTGTTATTGCCATTTTATTAGCTGGCCGGCAGCTGCCTCCCAGGAAGGCATCTGTCAGTGGTTACCAGGATATGAAGATTTAAAAGACAAGAAAAAAAGAATGTACCACAGGGAATTCAGCCCCATCTGAAAGCCTCATGCTAGTCAGGGAAAGGAGGCACTATCAGAAGGGGTAGAATGGGGAGGCTGAGATGGAAAAGCCAGGCCTCCACCCAACCTGTTAAAGAATAAGAGGGAGAGAGCCCTGGTGGGCGTGACCTTTGTGGGCCCTCTCCAGTCTAGCCTCCTCCTTACCCTATAGCTTTGTTTTTCTAGGCCTCTACAGTCCAAATGAGAAGCAAATGGGGAGCCGCAAGAGGCTCTGCCAAGAGAGCAACACCACAGGGACTGTAGCCCTGACTCAAATGGTGGGCAGGCCGCTGGCAGCGGCTGCAGGAGAGCGGGGTAGTAACAAACTGTTCTCCAGAGGGAACTCCTTGTCCCAGCAACCTGAGGGGCTGTCTCCAAAACTTGGCACATTTGGGACATTTGGACTTGAGGGCAGAGGTCCCAGGCACCATTTGCTATCTGTGCTTTGGGAACATGCTTGGCTTGGGGGAGAGACCTCCTTTTCTCATCTTTCCGAGCAGCCCCTGCCTGCCTTGTTTCTTGTCTCCATTGCCTGGCACCCTCAGCTGGGTATCTGGGTTTTGGATCCTTGGCCAAAGGTGCTGATTCAAGAAACAGACACTGGGAAGAAAGAATAGGATGCGTTTTCCAGACGTGAGAGGACACTGGTTCTGGGGACTTTCAGCTCAGACTTCGGGGGGCTGCATTATCCGTGCCTGCCGACTGAGGCATTTCCTGCATCCTTGGTAGCCCCTCTTCTTCGCTGTGTCAACACTGTAGGGCAATGTTGAGCATAGTGGTTGAGTTCACAACACAGCTTTGTCACTTTGAGCTCGTTGACCTTAGGCAAATGTCTAATCTCTCGTCTGCAGAATGGAGCCTTTAGTAATATCTTTCTTCTAAGTTTGCTTGTGAGGCCACATTAAGCCCCATAAAAGTGCTTAAAATGTTGTCTAGCAATCAAAGTTTAACTAATGTTCTCTGCTCTTAGTATCTGCGCTGTGCTGCTTCTCCCTCCCAACATCACGTCTCCTCCTTGAGGCGTCCTTAAACACAGCTCAGTTCACTTGCCCCCTCACCCAATAGTTTTTCTGGAATTAACCATTCTGTTGTTAAGAGCAAAGAACTATATGAAGAAAATGAACTACAGAATAACATCTGTATTAACTACTTTAATGCTGCCATTTCTTTTTACTGTGACTCGCAATGAGAAATATACTTTATAGTACAACTCAGTACACAAATCTGTCTATCATCTATATATCTATATCTATATCTATGGATCTATGTATCTATCTATCTATCTATCTATCTATCTATCTATCATCTATCCATGTGTATAAAATAAAAGTTTCTCCAAATAACACTACCCATCCTTGTTAAGTGGGATTTAATACATATTGAGATATGGTCTCACTATGTAGCTGTCCTGGAACTCACTATGTAAGCTAACCTGGCTTCAAACAGCGATCCACCTGCCTCTCCCTCCTGAGTGCTGGTAATGAGAGCATGCGCCACCACACACCCAGGTGGGGTTCCTTCTTAGGTTTGCTATTCATTTCATTAAGTGCAGATCTCAACCTACTAAGTTGGTTTTGAAGCCTGCCCTGAGTTATGACCCGAGGTCTGAGAAACTCAGCCACAGGGATAACCTGGAGACTCGCTAATACACTCCAGAGTGAGAGCAAGATTTTCACAGGATGCAAAGTGTGAATGGATTCCAGAGGAATGGCCTGTTTGTGAAACGCAGATAGATAGTCACCGGGAGCTGAAGAGGCGGGGCCTGGAGAGGCAGCCTGGGCTCCAGTGACAAGGGACTGCCATACAGAGGAATTTGGCTTTTTCCCATTCATAATGGGTGTGATTAGAAGTATTTAAGCAGAGGAAGATCATCCACAGGACGGTTATAGGAAGATTATGGGATACCTGGGAGGACATTGCGATAGCAAAGCTAAATCAAGGACAATCAGGAAGCTACATTGCTTCAAAAAGAATTATGGTTTCAGACTATAGTTTTTAAAGATTAAAACTAATCCCAAACATCTTCATGGAAACTATACTATCAACTTATTTTTGCCAACAAGAAGGAAGTATGTTTATTCCTGTAGCATAAAAGTTTGCGATTCAGAATTTAACAAACCCTTAGAAAGCATTTTCTGCATCCGTCTGATTGGGGAAGTATTTGCTCTGCAAAATGATGTCTAGATGCTTAAAGATGTGGTAGCCAGTTGCTGAGAGCTTGGTTGAAATGCCAGATGAGGCAAGATTTAGAAGCTCAGGTTTCTCATTCTCTTTCTTTATTAATTAAATCTGTTCAGTGCTAATTTAATACACATAGACAATGCATCCATTCAAAGCACTCTCACTCTTCATTCTGGTTTTTGTCCCCCACCCACCCATGTCAATATCCCTCCTCCATCCACGCCTCCTTTAAGCTTTGATTGCGTTACATGGCTTCAGGTATTGTTGTGAAGAACTGGACCCTTTCTTTGGACGATACTGGCTGTACACATTGTAGTCTTGGGTTCATCTCATCACTGTGCTGAGCACACTGCTCAGATGTAATGGCTTCACTAGAGGGCCAGATAGTTGTACTGCATCTGGCAGGTATCACACCACCCAACAGTGCTCATGGCTCAGTTTCTGGTACAAGTTTGGTTTTGGGAAGAAGTTTCAAACTTATCACTCCAACCACCAAGATTATTGTCTATCACAAAGCCAGTTGAGAAATGGTTTATTGCTGTTGACTAGAATAATAAGGGAAGATTGATTATTTCAAATATATTTTAGAATCCACCCATTGAGTATTTACTCTATTCCCATTTTCTTCTTCTTCTGAGTGGCTATTAAACAGTCCATGATGAATTCTTTGGCAGTGTCTACTGTAGTTAGAACAGGATCAGCTCTGATTAGTTGTTGGCAGATTCTGGTAGCCAAGCATCATGTGCATCTTCCAAGCTCTTGTCTGCTCTCTGTAAAACTTCTGGAACCACCACTGCACACATGTTTCTTAGCCATTCCTAGGCTAAATGTGTTGATTATGTTATGAGTCGTCTTTGCTCTTTTACAATTATTTTGAAGTTGTCTAAGAAAAATCACTAAAATTTGCTTTTTGTCTAACACCATTTGTAGAGTATAAAATAAACATAAAATAAGTAACAAGGAATGGCCCTAAAGAGATGAGTCAGTGGAAGAGCACAGATTGCTCTTCCAGAAGACCCAAGTTCAAATCCCAGTGCCCACGTGACAGCACACAACCATCTATAACTTCACGTCCAGGGAATCTGACGCCCTCTTCTGGCCGCAACGGGCACTGCATGCATGTGAGGCACTGGCAGATGACATGCAGGCAACATACCCATACACATAAAATAAAAATAAATACATTTTAATAGAAATAAACAAATAGCTAGTCATGGTGGCACATGTCTTTAATCCCAGAACTTGGGAGGCAGAAGCACGCAGATCTTTGTGAATTTGAGGCCAGTCTGGTATACAGAGTGAGTTCCAGGACGCCAAGGCTACATACACAGAAACCCTGTCTCAAAAATAAAAATAAAAATAGATAACTAGTAACAAGTCATCAACAAAAGGACATAGAGAAAGAATGCACGTTAAAATGGTATATGACATAACCACACTTATTTAAGAATGAATTAGTCAACTGGGCAGTGATGATGCATGCCTTTAATCCCAGCATTCAGGGAGGCGGAGCAGGCAGATGTCTTGAGTTCAAGGCCAGCCTGGTCTACAGAGTGAGTTTCCGGACAGCCAGGGCTACACAGAAAAACCCTATCTCAAAAAAAAAAAAAAAAAAAATCCCCAAAAAGAAGGAAAAAAAAGAAAGAAAATAATGTATCACTCTAACATCAAATGACAAATTTCTACAATGTAAAAACCACAGCTCCTTTTATAGTAAACCACCGTCCAGGTGAGACTAGACAGGGGGAGCCGTTACACAACGAATGGATGTGCTGGGGGAGATGACAGTGAAGGAGAACAAGGAACAAAACTGACAACACACAGAGGTGGAGAATTTTACATGGAGTGACTGGCTCAATACGATGCTGACTGTAAGGTGGGTACGCAGAAGGTTTGTTGGGGGAGAATTGTTCAACTTTGGAATGAATTTGAGATGCCCACTGGGAAAATTCCAGGCTGGAAATATGGCTCTTGCTCTTTCACTCAGCCTATAAATATTTATAAAATCAATTCTGAGCAATTAATGTTTCCCTCTGCCAAGCGTGAACATTAACGAAATAAATTAGCATTCACGATAACCTTCATTTTGAAAAAGGGATCCGCTTATCACCCCAAACTAGGAAGGATAGAATCTTCGAATGAAGGCCGGTTGTTTGGAATTCAGTAACTTTAAACTGTTGAGAAATTCTCCTGGTGAAGTTTCTCTGCGTGAAGTTTGCTCGGACCCGTTGGAAGCATCATGGTGTTATAGGGATCTGAGGGCCACTGAGTGGAGAAAGAGTGGTCAGCTTCAAAGGTTGATCCAGGCCTGCTGGAGCATGCCTGGAATCAGCGCAGGAAGTGGAAGCCGAAGAGGAAGGAACCCGAGTTCCAGGCTGGTATGGGCTATGCGAGAAAGAGCCTGACTCAAAAATTCCAAAACAATAAGAAGAGAAGAATTGAGGTTTCATTTCCAGGAGAGAGATGGCAGAGAGGAAGAGGAAGAGGGGACGAGGGAGTGGCTATTGCTGGGCATTGCATAGCAAGGGGATGGACTAAAAAGAGGAGCTACAGTTCAGAGATTTCATCAGATTTGCCAATTAGGAGGTCATTGGTGACCTTTGTCAGGGCCTCTTCACTGGGATGATGGAACTGGAGCCAAATTGCCATTGGCTGAGGTGTGACTGGGAAGCTGAGGAAAGCCTAGAAGTTAGACTCTCCGTTCAACACACTTGAGAGCCACGGAAAGAAAAGAAAAGAGGGTGGTAAGGAGGCAGGAAGAGAAAGGAAGTGATGGAGAGAGAACAGGGGTGAGTCGCAGCTACAGACATTTTACACTCTGGTGTATGGAAGTGAAGTATTCCTGAAGGGAAAGAGGATACTGTCCTGGAGAGAGGGCCCAGAAGACGGTGGATGAGGCCAGACCATGGCAGTGGGGGGGGGGGCAGGGAGGATTAGCCTTTAACGAAAGGGGC
The DNA here is from genome assembly GCF_950005125.1 of Chionomys nivalis. Classification (NCBI taxonomy): domain Eukaryota; kingdom Metazoa; phylum Chordata; class Mammalia; order Rodentia; family Cricetidae; genus Chionomys; species Chionomys nivalis. Next base: position 95,550,972 of record NC_080112.1, read on the forward strand.
ACCTTATCCCTTGTTAGGGGAGGGTAGAGTAGAGGGTGGAGGGTGGGAAAAGACGTTGGAGAGGCAAACCCATTTTGGGGGTTGGGGCAGGGCACTGAAGTAACCCATGCTTGAAGGCCTCTGTTTTCTCAGGGAAGTAGGAGGGAGAAGGGTGCGGCAGGAACATGGTAAGGAACTGAAGGAAATTTGGAATGAGGCCCAGAGAAACGTGGAGGCTGCTCTGAGGCCTTGACAGAACCTGTCTGAGGTTGGTGGAGGGGTTCCGGTTTGGCAGAGGCTGATTAAGCCTGTCTTCCTCCACCCTCTAAGCTGGGAGCACCTTGGGGCAGGAGCCACAGCACCTTCCTTATTCTAGCCCATCTTCTTGCCAAGCAGGGCCTAACGAAGTATCTGGCCCAGAGAATGTGCCTAACTCCTCTCAGAAAAGTCCGGACAGTCATGGATAACCCTTGCACACTATAATTGATTGAGAAATTAGTTGTTATCTTAATTGCTTTTATTGGAAGTTCCCTTGTTGTGGCTTATCCTGGTCTTTCCTGCTATCTGTTTGACCATGTACTAGGTACTAGAGAGAATGGGCAGGCCCTGATATTTTGGCTCAGCAACAGGCCTTTATCCCACAACGGCCAATGCCTTCATCTCCTCCATGGCTGGGTGATGCTAAGCTGCGTCTTAGGAGGCAACAGTTGTATAGGGAGAACTAAGAGTTGCGGAGACAGGACTGAAGGCTGCCGCAGAGTCAGGAGCGTAGCTGGAAGCTGAGTACAGACATCCTGTGAGGCCTGCTTTGGTGAGAAGGAAGTGGCTGGAGGAATACAGTTTCAAGGTCAAAGGTGGCATGGTGGGTAATATGACTAAGTCGGGTTGAGCGTGACCTGGGATCTCCAGAGAAATGTTTGTCCTCCCCCTTTCCCTCTGACCTCCTGCTTATTGTCAGAGGTCATTGTGATTCTAGGGTGTGATAATATATCCTGGGTTCTGTTCACTTTGCATGCTGTCTCTTTTCAGCCCAGTCCTTTTGGCTTTGTTCCTTTTCCCGGTTCCTTCTCCCTCCTTTGAGCAAATTTCTACAGGATCCCCCCCACCCCCGTTGAGGATACAGCCTCCAGCTCCCACTTAACAAAGTTCAGCATCAGAGAGCTTACCCCAGTCTGAGGTAGCACATCCCACAGGACTTCATGCATCTCATAAAATAAACCTCTGTTTGGGGACAGCAGGTACAGTGCCAGGTCTTTAGGTGGTTGAGCCGTTAGAAACTTTTCCTTTGATTGAGCCTCTCTCTAGCTTGGCCTTGGAAGTCACACAGAAAAGTAGAATTCACTTCAGTCTAAACCTCAGGTATTTCAAAATGGCTGCCATCTCTCCAAGAGTTTTCTCTGCTTCACAGATAAATGTTTTTTCTTTGTTTATATTTTAAAAATATGTACAATTTTATAAATTAGTTGTTCAAATAAAGACTATGTGAACAAAATGTGCACATACATACACACATTCTTTTTACCGAGACAGGGCTTCTCTGTGTAACAGCCCCTGGCTGTCCTGGAACTAGCTCTTGTAGACCAGGCTCGCCTCCTGGTCTCACAGAGATCCACTCACCTCTGCCTCCAGAGTGCTGGGATTAAAGGCATGTACCACCAGCATCCAGCCCAACATTTTTTTTTTTTAATTTTTATTGCGAATTCCATGCATCCTATTTTTCAGCCCCTCATCCCCTTCCAGATCCGCCCGCAATCCATACCCACTCAACTTCGTGTTTTTGTTTTTACTTTTTGTTTGCCAAACAATATCAGATCAGCTGTGGGAATTGCTTCCAAACATCACAACATCAAAAAGAAGAAAGGAACGCCCCACCTTGCTCTCTTCGTCCCTGAGCCGACAGCGACAGCATCTCTCCTTCTACCTGGCCTAGCTTTTTCTGTGCATACTCTACATTCCAGATGGTTCCCTTATCACAATGGGATCATCCTGAGTGACGTTTTTGAAACTTACGTAGTTCACTCTTGACCGCGTTACCTGTTTACAGATTCTTCCACCAAGGCACTCTTCTTCATATGGAGTTGTTTTCTTCATTGCTCTTCTGGAGTAGGGGTCAAACCCTGCTGTGGCCACGCTCCACCGCTAAGCCGTATCCTCAGCTCTGGCCCGGACTTTTTTTTTCTGTACAGATCATAGTGTGGCTGGAATTCCGAGGGCTTGGAGGTGGGAGCTGAGTCACACTCTTTAGCCTCCGCCTTTCCCAATTCGCTGCATTGGTACCCCGATTTTGACTGTCTGCTTAGTGTGTGATTACAAGGATTGACCACAATTAATAAAACTAACGGGTTTCCTATAATTGGACACTGAGGTTGTTTCTAATTTTTGCACATTACAAACCGGGCTGTGATGAACATCCAAGACACTAAATCTAGGCAGGTGCTGGCCACTGAGGTCAGGAGGAATATTTTTGAAACCTCTAAGCATAAAGTGCCTGCCAGTTGGTGTAACTGGAAGCTTTTTGGCTAAGGCCCAAAAGGTGGCGAACACCAAGCGCTCTGCTCCAACCTTTTGGCTTGCTGGGGTCAGTATTCATTCCCCAGCCCTTGTCACAGAGTACTCAGGCTGGCAGGTCCTTGGGGACCACTGGGCCAGCAGCCTCATCTCACGTGAGAGGACTGAGGCCTGGGATGGTCCTTTGGCGGCACAGTGCTGGGCAGAAACCCTCCCAGTCTCCAGCACCTGGACTCCCAAACCAGAAGCTGAGCTGTGCCATTTGGAATCTGCCCTGCAAACTCCCTGGGCCTGCTCCCCACACCACACAGCTTTCTGCTGAGGCCAGAGAGGGGCTTTAGACACTCTTGCAAGTCAACTGAGCAGTGAGGAGGGGTGTGGGGAGGCATTGAAAGGTGACTTGGGGTTCACTCTGCAAGAGATTGGACCTGCTCCCCCCAGAACCCCTCTTTATCCGAAGCCACATGGCAGGCTTCATGGCAGTGACCCTGTATCAGGTCCACCTGGCAAATCTACCTGGGATTTGAGCTGAAAAACCGGGTGAGTCCTTCACTCTCCTTAGAGCTGACAGCCTTCTTTTCTCACTGGGACCCAACTTTGCTAAAAGGTCCAAGTACCCAGCCCCCTGTCCCAGCCAAGCCTGGGTGCCTTTGGGTGCTAATGAGCACCCCTCCTTCCCACCTTGGGCCTTGATGCTGCCTGGGGAAATAACACAAATGGTGTGAAATTGGCCCCTTCTTTGTTTTCCTTTCTGCCTTGGAGCTATGCAGACCCCTCACCTTCACCTGGACCCTGTTTATTGAACTGGGAGAGATTTCACACCCAAGAATGTCGCTCTCTCTCCACGAGCCCCCTCCCTAAATTTTCACAATCCGTCCCACATTCCCCCACCCCCTGCTCCGCCTGAATAACTGATGAGTCAAGGCGGGCCTTATAAAAGGGTCTCTGGGGGAAAAGCCAAACGAGTGCAGAAGGTTCCGAGAACTGGGAGAGTCACAGTCGCCTGGCTTGGTGTCCCAAGGATGGATCCTGCTGCTCCTGCTGCTGCTCCCCCTGGCCTGGCCCCGGCCCAAGCCCCCGTCCAGGCACAAATCGGTGGACGAGAAGTTTCTGGAAATGAAAGGTAAGTGGAGCTTGGCCTTTGACAGCCTGAACTCGGGCTTAGGGAGATAAAGCTGGTAGAAGGTAGGACGGCCGCGATGGGGTTGGCCTTGTTCTCTTTGAACGGGGAGACACCAAAGAACCTCAAACCTTCCTCTATACCTTTAGCTGGACCATTTTACCTCACTCATCACTCCAGGTGACAGGAGTGGGCTGAGAGACAGTGGACATTGCCAAAGCAGAAAGCCAAGTAGCCTGACCCTCATGGGTTAGTCTACAATTCCCCGAGGGAACAGAAGTTGCCGTGGAAATTGGGCTTAGTGCAGCCTGGACTTTGGGACCTAGATGGTGGCAGGTGACATAAGGTGAAAGGGACAAAGTCTAAAGAGGCCTTTGGTTGGGGTGCTGCCTCATGTCCTGGGCATGCCACAAGTTTCGTATTTCCTTTTCCTTGCCTCTAGAAGTCTAGAGGAGAAGCAATGGGCCCAGGACTATTCTGGGTCTTTTCTCTAGCTAGGAAAACGGCGTAATTCTGTTCACTACTACTTGGTGCAGGAAGTAGGTAGCAAGATACTCCCTATACAATGGGCGTTCTCTCCTCCACATATTTCACGTTCATATTCAAAACACTTTTAAGTCCCTCCTGTGTATGGGGCGTCCTAGTAGGGATTGAGGTTTCAGACATACCCATACGTATCTTTCAGCCTAAGGGGCGCAGGCAGACAATAGCAGAACTGGGGGATAGGAGTGCTGATTCAGTAGTCAAGGGACAAAAGGTGTTCTGGGGCAGATGGCTTGAGCTAAGCTTTTAGGAGGCCACTCTGTGACCAGAGGAAGCCTACATTTAGGCCTCTTTCTCTACCAATTGATCTTTTCTGTTTACCCTAGAGAAACACGTCTTTGGAGACCCTGGCTGCCCTCCACCAATGACCAACCAAGGCAGGTGAGGATGCCGGTGGACTCGGTGAGTTTGAAACCCAGTGACATATTTACACGGGCCCTTACAGCCATCTCCCTTCTCAGACATCTCCTGCCTTCATTCCAAAGATGCTCCTCTGGGGCAGCATCATGCCCACTCTGTTAACATTCTATCGCCACTGCAGCTCTGGGAGGAGGGCAGGGCCAAGGTTTCCACAACAAACAAGATTGGGAAAGTGGGTAAGGGACCTGGGCTGGACTCCTCACTGATGCTGGACTCCGGTCTCTCGATCCCTTGACTCCTGCTCTCCCATGCTGCTCCATGAATGTTTTGTCCTCTAAGGGAACTCTGCCCCCTGGACAGCCTCCAAACAGGCCCGGGGAACAGGGGCAGGGAAGAAAACAAGCCCCACAATGACTCTGCTTACGTTTTACCAAGATCTAAGACTGACCCCTTCCTGCAGGGCCGGGCTGGGAGGTGACTGATCTCAAGAGATGCCTAGAGTCTTTTGCAGATCTTCCGAAGTGGCAGATCTCTGCCCCTCGATGGGGGAGAGGCACTTTAACCACATACTAGCTTTTGCTTTGGACAGGCTGCTGCTGGGGCGACAGCTGCGGAGGTCACCAAGGCCGAGTCTGGGTTCCGTCATCCTGTCAGGTAAGCCTCTGGTGCTCGAGTTCAGAATGTGACAAACAGCCCCGAGCACTGTGCCTGCTCATGACAAAGCCATGACTCAGGAGGAAAAAGACCATGAGACTTAGGAGGCCAAAGTGACTTGCCCCGGAGGACTTCCCCGTCACTGAGACCTAAGGGTAAAATCCTGGAACCCTGAGCAATCACAGAATTCTTCCTTAATAGGAAAAGAAGGGCTGGAGTGGTGAGTGATGTCAGCGCTAGAACTGAGAGACGCTGAGGTGGCTTACCCTCTGCCACAGTTATAGGTCTGTCAGAGGTGACATTCCTTCCTGGAACCATTTTGTAACAATTGCAAATATTCTGAGCCAGAGTTACTTCTTCCTTTCCCTCTAAGACCCTTCCTGAAGCCAGCAAGCAGCTCTAAGGGTCTTCTTCCTTCTTGCCCCTACTGGTCCCTCTACATCTGAGAGTTGCCTAAGTTAGGCACCCTGTTTCTCTTTTGCCCGCAGGCTCTTCTGGCCGAAATCCCGCTCCTTTGACTACCTGTACAGTGCTGGGGAGATGCTACTACAGAATTTCCCCGTCCAGGCCACCATCAACTTGTATGAGGATTCTGATAGCGAGGAAGATGGGGAGGAAAAGGAGGAGCATGTAGAGGAAGAGGTCAATGAAATAGGGCCAGAAGGGTGTGCGGGGGTACCAGAGGCCACACCAAACAAGGCCACAGCTCATTCCGCTGACCCACCCCTGACCTGTCCAAACTGAAGCAATCCTGGTTACACTTGGCAGGTTTCCAAGGGCATCAATTAACGAAGAGTCTCCAGACACAGACTTTCTGGACCAAAACCAGTGTCTTCGGGCTGTCTAGCACACCCTGGCTTTTCTGATGGGCTTGCAAGGCTAGGCCTCTGGCATGTTCTTGTCTGAGCTGCTCTTGTGCCAACAGTAGGAGGTTCCTAAGACCTATAAGGGGATTAGGAAGACTTGATTGCTGAAGGCCTCAGGAAGTAGAGCAGGGCAAGGGATGCCCTTGGACAAGAAAGCAGTCACTCCTCCAGGGCCGTTTGATCCCCCAGTTTTCGAAGGTAGCAGCCATATGAACCAGTCTCCAGGGGAGCGAGGCTGGCCTCCAGCTTCTTCTCCAGAGATACCATCACCAGATCCAAGCAATACTGGAGCCTCTTGAGGGAAGGGAAGGGAACAGAAGAAGGCATCTTGAGAATCTGCTTGTCTGGGAACCTGCATCCTCTTTGCCTGTTATTCATTCAGTCTGGGTATTGGCATAAGATGAATCAGGAGAAAAATAAATGGAATGATGTTTGCCTTTTTCTTGGAATTGTGCTGATTTCTTAACTGAACTCTGCCCATGTTTTGAAGTCATAGGTGGAGGTCAGTTTGTTGCTCTACCTGAGGTCAGCCAAAAGGTTTTTCTCCTCGGAGAATGTCATGTTGGGGACAGAGCCTCAAAATGCCAGGCCTCTCTGTTCACTTATGAAATCAGAGGATGAGGTGAGGGCTGGGGTAAAGGTGAGATGCATTTTCTCATTTAGTCGTTGGGGGCCACTGTCAAATGAGGGGGAACGCTTGGGCACCCACTAAATACTGTCAATTGTATCTCTTTGGTTCCCTCAGTAGCAACCATAACTTGGGCCTTCATGTTTACTTCTGTCCCAATTACTCTTCAACAAATTTTCTTACTTCCAGCATTTTGTTTTACAATCTGTCTGCACACGGGCCACCAAACCAGGTCATGGTCTTGCCTCACCAACAGCTAGACTTATGGTTGGTTCTTTTTTGGGGGGACTGGAAGTGGGTGACAGATTATCATGAGACAGTACAACTTTTTAGGAAAACACATGTGGACATCCAACACTCTACGTTCATGAACCAAGTCTTTACTGTGGTATTCTGGATTCTTTAATCATCTGCTTTTGTGTGTGTGTTTGTTTGTTTGTGGCTTTTTTTTTTTTAGAGACAAGGTCTTGATATGTATTCCTAGCTGTTCTGGCACTATTGCTGTTAAGACAGCAATCCTCCCCAGCACTCGGGAGGCAGAGGCAGGCGGATCTCTGTGAGTTCGAGACCAGCCTGGTCTACAAGAGCTAGTTCCAGGACAGGCTCCAAAACCACAGAGAAACCCTGTCTCGAAAAACCAAAAAAAAAAAAAAAAAAAAAAGACAGCAATCCTCCTGTCTTAACTCTCCACTGCTGGGGTTACAGGTGTCTGCCCCAATGCCTGGTGCTACTTCCATCCAACTTCTGACCATCGTTTTAAATTCATCTCTGTGCCCTTAAAATTTGTTTAATTTGCCCTTGAATGTAGCATGCTTTTTAGCTCTTCTGTGGCTTTAAGCTCCTGCCTGCGATGGGTTTCCACTCTCCTGAGCCTTTTAAGCTCTGATTCATTCAACAGAAGTGCCTTACATTACCTTTTGGGGGGCGTCTCCACGCCCCCAAGTCCAGGATGGATAACCTCACATGCCCAAGTCTCATCTGTGACAGCGCCTGCCTCCACCTTGCCTTTGCAGGAATTCTCGTTTGCTATCCCATGCAACTTTGTAGCCTAGCACCCCTCACACAAGATGGCTCAGAATATCATAAAGGAAAATCGTCCAGGTGTTCTCAAAGCAGTTCTCAGGAGAAGCACTGTTGATCAACTTGCCTACTTTCTCAAATCTTACCTTAACCGTGAGGGCATCTTATTGAAAAGCAAAATGGTGCCTCCTTCCCTTGTCCTTCCCTCTCAACCTAAGATAGTTGCTCCTGTTTTGAGCCCTAGTTGGGACTTCCCTAAATGGGATGGACAGGCTGCCATCTATCGGTTAAAATTGAACCTTGCTCTTGGAAGAAGGCTAGCCGGCTGTTGAACTTTGACCCCTTCAATTCCTTTGGCTCATTTTCTTTCGTCTGGTAAGTGAAACAGAATCTCCTGAGAGCTCCTGGGTGAGTTGCTTCTTCATCCTGAGCTCCATTCTCTTTCTCTGTGTATCATGATGAAGAGATGGGTGAGAGTTGCTGTCAGCGTGGCTGTGCCGATTACGTGAGAGGGAACGAAGAAACAGCACCGGCCCTGGCACTTCGGACGACTGCTCGCAAGACAGCGCTGTTCACAGGGATAGCATCTGTAACTAGGAATTGCTGATAGTATAAATGAGGTCGGTTTCCAGACTTGAGCGTGATGGTGACTGACTTACTGAACTAATGAGTATGTCTCAGGTCTCCTTGGTTAATCTTTGTCAGCATTTGATGGCTTACCAGCCAAAGCAAAGATGGCAGCATTTATAGACAATGAAGACACAAGAAAGGCCTGCTGTGACTCGCTGGACCGAGCACTCTACATTCAAGTGGTCGCTAGGTTTTAAGGTTCCTTTATCCCGGGACAGAGGTTTTAAAACTTCATAGTCTTTACCAAGAAACCCTTTCATCTAAATTGAACGCAAAAGACTAGCATGTAAATCAGATAAAAATAGAGCTGCCCCAGGGAAGCCAAAAGTTGGACTGTGAGGTGGGATGGCAGAAGTCCCCTCTCTTGTAAGTCCCGTCTCTTGGTACTATCTCTTGTAAGTTGACTCTCTCATTTTTCTCTGTGAGAAACACCTTCAAGGATTCCCAGACTGCGGGGAGACAATTTGGAAATACTAACCCCAGAGTTAAGTCAAGAATGATTTGAAACCCAAGGAGGATTTATTAGTAATTTCACATGTCCAATGTTCCGCTTAAAGCCCTTGTTTTGAGTCCTAAGCTCCTAGCATTGCATAGCTCATAAATTGCCTAAGTTCTTCTTCTACCATAGGTTATAGGGCTTTAAAATCCTTGGAATCCCAATATCCTTGCTTTTAAGGTATTATATAGCATAGAATTACAAATCCTTAAATCCTCATGGGCTTAAAGACCCTAAATCCCGTGCAATAGTAATTCTCAACTCCGAGGGAGCACTTCTCCCTTGCCCCCTCCCCCTTCCTCCTCACATACCATTTACTAGACTGACATTTTGTCTTAGGTTCTTCCCAGGCTCGTGTCCTGAAATGGCTTCCAATCCTTCTCCCCCTGCACAGTTGCCTAGTGACTGGAATTTTCTGTTCTAATTAGGCAGAGCCAGTGATTCTGACTTTCTAGCAACTCTATGCCACCTCCTTGACCCCGGGGAAAATATCCACACAGTCCCAGAGGACGTCTAGTGCCTTCTGCTTGTCCCACCCTTCGTACTCCATCCACCATCACCCCAGCATGGATTGTCCCCTACTGGGTAACAACATTCGGGGAAGGTGAGGCTGTATTTGAGTTGGGCCTTGAAATATGGACAACGGTTCAACAAATGCCAGGACCCAGAGAGATCAAAACAACAAAGGATGCCGTGTATAAAAACAAAGTGAATGGGGGAGATGTAAAAAAAGATAGGTGGAGGCCGGGCAGTGGTGGCGCACGCCTTTAATCCCAGCACTCAGGAGGCAGAGGCAGGCAGATCTCTGTGAGTTCGAGACCAGCCTGGTCTCCAAGAGCTAGTTCCAGGACAGGCTCCAAAAAACCAAAAAAAAAAAAAAAAATACAGGTGGAGAACAGCTGGGAGGAGTTGTTGGGAGAGGGGAATGAATATTATAAAAATATATAATATGAAAAAGAAATTAATAATAAAAAATTAATATGTATGGATTTTTACATACTTTTATATCAATGCACCATGAGGCTGCAGTAACTGAGGAGGCCTGAAGAGGGCATCAGATCCCCTGGAGCTGGAGTTACCGACAAGTTGTGAGTCACCCTGTGTGCAGGGAATCGAACTCCAATCGGTTGGAAGAGCAGCCAGTGCTCTCAACCACTGAATCATCTCTCCGGTCTCAAGGCCCAAATTTTTACTACCAGAGACTGAGGAGAAAAGGTGACAAATTGTCCACTCTAACCGCGGAGGTCCAGTTGAGAGTGTGGGGGTGACAGAAAAGGCAACTCTTTTGCACCCCAAAGGGCTCAGGTGCAAAAATGACTGGGAGGCGTGGCAGAACCACAGATAGTTCTTGAAGTGTTGCTAAGCAGTAGGCTTGGAGATTTGACATGAAACTTTCATATATCCCTGAGGGATGGATATTTAGGGAAGCTGAGGCTTAGCATGGTTTTATAAGATCCAATAACCTAGGCACTTGTAAATGCCAAGGTCTTCATGTGAATCTCCTCGTTTAACCCTTCCAACATCCCTCAGTATAGCAGCCACTGTCGTCCTTATTTTATTTTATTTGGTTTTATCGAGACAGGGTTTCTTGGTGTAACAGCCCTAGCTGTCCTGGAACTAGCTCTTGGAGACCAGGTTGGCCTCGAACTCACAGAGATCCTCCTGGCTCTGCTTCCCGAGTGCTGGGATTAAAGGCGTGCGCCACCACCGCCTGGCCCATCCTTATTTTATAAACGAGGAAGTGGAGGTTCAGGGATAATAAGGCGCCTACTCACAGTTACACATATACTGAGTGGCTAAGCAGAGATTTGAGAAACGACAGCATTGGCCCACGGTTACAGTGATGGGAAGTGGTAGAAGTAGAATTGAGGCTCCTCCGGTCTGAAGCTCTCTTTGTCTAGATGGAGAAAATGAACAGGAATTGGCAAAGGTTTAGTTCTGTGTGAGGGCCAAGAAGAAAAGGTTTAGGTGCTGCCCAGAGGGAAGTGAGTCAGAGGGTGTGAAGAACTCTGGGCCAGACGCCAGAAACAAAACAAAACAAAACAAAAAACTGAAGGCCACTGAAAGGAGTCACAGAAGGAGGAGGGACTTTGGGGGTCTGGCGCTGGGTGGAGAAAAGCAAGCTTTCAGAATTCTAGCTATCAGGCACAGTGCTACCGGGGTGGGGTACTGATGAGAGAGATGAGGGAATAGTGAGTGCTATGCTGGTTGGGAATGGGCCAGGCCTTAGCTGCCCAGACCATGCTCCCGCTGGGAAGCTACGCACAAGCTCCCTAGACGATAAGCGTGATGTTTTTCACCCCTCTTACTCTGCTCAGGAAGCGCCTTTCCCGGTAGAGTGTGCGAGCTCGTCCTCATGCACACATGCTTTTGACTCACAGAAGTGGAGTGACCCAGGCAACAGTCACACAATGGGACAGCTGGAGACCTGCAACAGTGCAACTATAGAGTCATGACTTGTGACTGCTGGGTCCTCCCTCTACTCCCCAGAGAAGCCCCAGGAGCCCTGCAGGCAAGCTGCCACCCACAAACTACAGGAAAAAGTGTGTAAACTGTCACCTATACTTGTCATTGGTGACACCCGAAGCCCGATGAGGAGTGCAGATTTTAAAAGACTGAGAGACAACCCTAGAACAAACTGGAATCACTAGACAGAAAGAGCCCTGAGCTCTCTCTTCAACTGGTGTTCATTGCCAAAAAGAGACCCAGCGCCCTCTCGTGGCTGAGTCCTAAACCTACAGTTTTAGGGTTCTAACTTGTTCTTTCATCTGCGATTATGATTAAAAAAAAAAAACCAGCGTGTATTTTCTGAGTAAATGGGAGAAAAAAAGCTGACATCTACAAGTTGTCTGCAACAGCAAAAATTCTAGGAAACGCGTTCAGAAATCTTGTTTGAATAAGGTCTACATGAAAATTGACGAAAATAATATAAAAAGTATCACTTAAAATGTCTCCACCAAAAAGAAGGGCTACACAAAATATTAAGAACTTGCCACATGAGACTGGGACGGAACCATTAAAATTGATGAAAGCCATTTCCAATAGTTCAGTAGGACACTGTTCAAAAACAAGGTAAAATTTAGCCTATTTTCAATTTGTCCATAGATCCAGGACAGCTTAAAATGCAATAGAAAGGCTTAATATGTGGTTTGATATAAAAATACATCATCCATCAAATTTCAACAAAACCTACAAGAATAAGTCACCTCATTGCAAGTTGTTTTGTTGCTCTTGTGGGTCTTGCTGGACTTCATCTTCTGAGTTTAAGCTATCCTTCCACATCAGACACTTACAAAGCTGAGACTACGGGAAGGCACCACTAGACTCGGGCAGCAATTTTCAGTGTCTGGTTGTTATGGGGATGGCCTGTGTCATTTAATAAGTCTCAATCAAACACTCTTCTCTAGCTAAGCAGTCACTAGAACATTAATTCTTAAGGCTTAGTTCTCCTTCCTTCCTCTTTTCCTTCTTTCCTCCCTTCTGACTTCTTTCCTTTTAGAGACGCACACCTTACATATGCACATGTACACATATAGACACACATGCACACATGTTTATAGACAATCTCATGTGGCTTGGGCTGGCCTCGAACTCACTACATAGGTGATGAACATGGCCCCCTGACTTCATCTTAAGTACTGGTGGCGTCACAGGCATGTGCTGCCATACCAAGCTGATGGTTTCGTCACATCTCTGACTTCCACTCCCTCCCCCACCTTGGTGACCGTCTTCATTTTTCTCTGTTCTGTCTCCAGTTGGCCCAAAGGATTCACTGCCAACGATCATGTAAGGCATAGCTTCTTGAACTATGGGTCCTGACCTTGGGCGCGGTTATGTAACTGAATCAGGGGGTAGAAATTTTTTTTTTAGGCAACAATAAACGTTTTCTGAATGTGCATATCAACATGTAATTCCCCAAATCAGTTTTCTCCCAGCAGAGGGTCACTGAAAATAGCAACCATATTCCAGGGCAGGTCCTAGGGTCAATCTGAAAGGAACTTCCTGGTTGTGGTTTGTTGTTATTGTTACCACTGTTTATGTGTGCACGCATGCGTGTGCGCGCACACGTGTGTGTGTGTGTGTGTCTGTGTGCATTTTTTGTTTTGACATTTTTTGTATTATCGGGCTTCTTTTCGGTTTGCTTTTCATTTTTGTTCTTTTCTTGAGAGAGAGGGAGAAAGCTAAGGGGGGAGACTCCATCCAGTTGGGTGGGTGGGGAGGAGGGGAAGATCTTGGAGGCATTAGACCAGGGGGAACACCATAGAAACACATTGCCAGAAAAAATGAAATAAAAGAAGTGGAAGATTACTTCCCCGATCAAACATAGCACGAGTCGGGCGTGCGCTGTGCAGGGCCCACAGGGAAGCAGTGACACCGTGCAGCGCCAATGACTGCTGTCTGAAGCGCCCTGGGTCAGATCCAAGATTACTGCATTTAAAAACTGTAGTGCTTCTCCAATCCAGAAAGCGTTCTCTGTTCTTACAGAGATATTATTGTCTGATTATGGTCTACAGACTTTCACCAGCTTCTTCCCATCGTTTCTCAGCCTGCATCAAGTTAGTGCTTATTTTGAATTTTATTGTTTGATTTTAAAATTTGTGGCTGGTGCTGCCGATTTGAGGTGAGGTAAAACAATCATCATATTAACTTTGGCTTGGAATTAATACAGCATTTCCAACAATTTCTGCAATGGTCCGAAACATGTTACCGTTTCGAACTACACACTTAGGTAAAGCGGCGTTCTCAGCACCCACAATTATGAAATCCACATGTATTGGCCAACTCTGCAAAATGGGAAAGATGCTCTCCAGCCTGCAGGACCACGTGTTCCACCAAGGTTTACTTCTTTATGTAAAAACAGACAAGCACATCTATCTCACCTGCGAGCAAGGTTTATTCGTTCTATATTTCCTATTGTTGCTGTTCTTGTGTGTACTTGCATGATGTGTGTCTGTGTGAGGGAGCATACCACGGTGCTCATGTGGAGGTCAGAGGACAACTTGTCACAGTCAACTCTCTCCCTCCATCATAGAATCTGGGTATCAAACTCAAGTCATCAGGTTTGCACAGCAAGTATTTTACCTCCTGAGTCTATACCCAAAAAAACAGCCCTGCTTTCACCTTTAGTAAATGGTAAAATTATATGTCTACCAAAAAATTAAAAAACAACAGATCTTTACGATTTATTTTAGGTAAATATTTTGATGTGTATAACTATCTTATATATTTGCGTACCCAGGGCTATGCAAAATTTTGTTCAATGAAAAGGGGTTATGAGTGTAACCGTTTCAGATGCCTGACTTAGCACATGTGGGCCAGACCGGCTAGCATGCTTGTTTTTCTCCAAGTATATTTTTAAGACTCTCAGCTGCACATCGCCTGTCTCTTGAGGTGTCACAGTTGCCTCACACAGGTGCTTGGCCCTTTCTGTTTTAGAGTACTTTTGCATTCGCGCTCTCGTTTGGTTCTTTTCATGCTCACTAAAGAACTGGAGGGCGGTGAGAAAGGGAATGCTGTATTCAAGACTGCGCAGGAGTCAGGACCGGTGCCCAGAGCCTTCATGCCAAGCTCAGCATTTTCCACCAGCCCCTGTGGTCACCCATGGCCCTGAGTTCTGCCCAGGTATGAGGCATTTTTACCCCAGCACATGACTGACTCTTGAAAGTCACATCACTGGACTCTGATACTCCACAGAGGCTGAGGTTGTATTCTGGGTAGACGGTCAAACTAGGAATCTTCACATAAAAGAAATGGCAGCATGTTGTCAGGCCTGGTGACCAAAACTAGCCACATCTCGAGCCCATGGCAAGAATACACTCAACGGCTACATGACAGGTCTGAAGCGACATGAACATTATCTCCTCGGTCAAGCACGGTGCACTTCTGAGCAATTGGCTGTGCTCACAGCCAGCTTGGGTCAGCCTCTCGTCTCGTGTTAGAACTAACCACTGGGTCTCAGAAGGGCAACTTGTCTCTAGCCCGTGCAAAGACTGCAAAGTGCCGATGTTTGTCCTCAGCACGAATCCCGGTGGCAGCATCTCTTTGCAGGCGTGGGGGTGGGGGAAGAGGAATGATAATAAACAACTCAAAGCTCTCAGTGTCACTTGACATGACTCAGGGGCAGAGAATGTAGGCTTGACAGTCAGTACCAGAGGCTGTCTCCTCCTATTCTAACACACTGGCAATCATCCAAGCAGGACTGAGATAAAATACCGAGCCCAGAGACCCCCTCCCTGGCCCTTATTTGACATGGGAGCCCTGGCAAACACGGCTCTGTGGAGAGGGAAAATCTTGTTACTTTCTCCTGCTGTATTTCTGAATGACAGAATTTCTCTTTGTGCTGTCACTTGATCTTCACTCTCTCATCACCATGACAACCCAAGTGATGGAGCCAGCATTGAGATCAATGCCTTACCAATAGGTATTTGTGAAGCAGCAAGTGCACACTGTCTAATATTAGGGAAGCAGAACATTTTTAACCCTCTCTCCGTGCTTTAGCCATGGTCTACGGCAGAGGGCAAATACTTCCACTCATAATTCCAGGCACTTCATATATCCCTATCTTCAGGCTTTCTACATGGGAGTTACTAATCGGATTAGCTGGAGATCAAGCCCTGGGTCTCCTGTCATTAGTGAGCAGAGTCATCATAGCAAGAACTGATACCCATCTGTGAGTACACAGTCCATCCACTACTAGATTATTAGGTCAGGCCAAATCCATTTTGAAGCCTTTGGCTTCTCAGGCTCAGAAAGAAGGGTCCTTATACTGCCTTTTCCCAATTCCTCAAAATCAGAATCCCCTCGAATTGAAAGGCTGGGGGAAAGAAGAGGTCAACAAGCCAATGCTAGACTCTCAAATCAAGTTTTATTAGTATGTTCTGCTTCGTCGGAGAGAAGGGTGAATGTTAAGACTCTGGTATGAAAACTTGACTTTGAACCTACAGCACCTAGGGTTTCAGTCTCTTTCAGCCTGTGCCCGCCGTGGGCAGAAAGGGGGCACATATTCATCTTTCTCATCCATCACTGACTTCTGAGGAACCGGAGCATACATTCAAATTTAATTCAAATTCTTTTTATAAGTTAATAACGTTTAAACTGACACACTAATGGTGCATGCTATCATTGGGGATTCCGGTACTTTTATAACGCCAAGTAAAGACAGCATCATGGTAATTGGCTTACCTATCTCCTACAAAGATTTCTTCTATGTTAGGAACATTAAAACTCTGTACTGGTCATTTTGAATTATTTGATTGATCCTTGTTAGTCAGTAATTCCTCCATTCTACATAGAACATAGGGAGTCATTTTTTTCTACTCAACGGTATTCCTATGCCCTTTAATAATCATCAGTTCCCATCCTCTCATACACTTGTCATCCTCCAGTGCTCTGAGATGCTCTAATATTTCTACATGCCAATAAGAACACATGGCACTTGCTTTTCTGTGCTTCTCTTATTTAAGTGCTGTGCCGAGCTTCCAGTTGTTCACAGCATTCTCACAGTCATCATGTAGTAACTCTGGGAGTAGGGACTGTGCCTTAGGATAACAGTGAAAACTCCATCTGTACATAACCATGGAAACCTGTTTGATCAGCAGGACATTCTTGGGAAACTATGACCCATGCTAAAACAAAGCAAAACAAGCTTAGAACACAAAATTATTCTCTTTTGTTTGTTTCTTGAGAAGGGTCTCATGTATGATAGGCTTGTCTTGAGCATATTATGCAGCCACAGAAGATAACTTTGAGCTATAGATCTTCTTGCTTCTAACTCTGCTCCTATGGTGGTTTGAAAGAAAATGGCCCCCATAAGCTCAATAGGAGTGTTGCTATTAGGAGGGGTGACTTTTTTTGGAGAAGGTGTGGCCTTGTTAGAGGAAGTGTGTCACATGGGGGGTTTTGAGTTCTCCTATGCTTAAGATATGCCCAGTGTCTCAGCTCACTTCCTGTTGCTTGCAGCTCAAGATGTAGAATTCTCAGTTCCTTCTCTAGCACCATGTCTGTGTGTATACTGCCATATCTAACCATGATGATAATGGACTGAACCTCTGAAACTGTAAGCCACCCATGTAAATGTTTTTCTTTATAAAAATTGCCATGATCATGGTGTCTTTTCACAGCAATAAAAACCATAACTAAAACAGAAGATGGCACCACAGACTGGGGTATAGCTGTGATGGGCCTGAACATGTTTTTGCTTGAAGGAATATGGACCTTGGGGATGTGGATTAGACAAGCAGTTGGATGCTTTAAGTGGTGCTTAATGGTCCATACTAGTAGGAGCATGGAAGACAGTGGTGCTGAGTATGATTTGACAAACTGTGAGGGCCTGGCTCAAGAGGTTTCAGAGGAGAATTTTAGTATGTTGGTTAGATATTGTTTTTCTGATATTTTGGTGAAGAATGTTGCTGTTTTTACATTTGACCAAAAAGTCTGCCTGAAGCTAAAGTGAAGAGCTTGGAATTAATTCCATTAGAAGAGGACATCTTAAAACAGTCCAGTATAGACCCTGTCATGTGGTTATTAGTATTAACTCTGATGAAGATATACAATGAAAATGAGCAAGCTGAGCAAGGAAACATATAAAATGTACAATTTGAGGAGAAAAGGAGCACCAGGAAATGGATTGAAGCTAAATTCCATGTTCAAAGATTTAGAAATGGAATAAAGGGAATGGTAGCCTCAGGGTAAGATCCTATTCAACTAAGTTTCCAACTTGTGAAGAGTAATTAAAGAAAAGCTTAGAGCCAGATGTGGTGGTGTATACCTTTAATCCCAGAACTCCAGAGTAAGAGACCAGAAGTTTGAGGCTAGCATGGTCTACAGATCCAGTCTCAGGACAGCAGAGCTTAGGTGGTAAAGGTAACATTTGAAAACAGAAAGTTGGTGAAGATGTTACTGAATGAGGGGGCCATGTTACAGCCCCAGCAATCAGCAGAACGTGGCAGTTTCAGCCACGTGGTTCTGGAGTTAATGATAGAAGAAAGGGGCTATGGAATTTGCCTCCTCAACTAAGGAAAGCTGCTGAGGCCTGGCATTTGTTAGGGGTGTCCCTGATAGGAAGACTAGAGAGGCCATTGTGTGAACCTGTAACGTTGAAGCCTGGACTGCTTTGGAGACCCCAAGATGTTGGAAATGCCAAGGCCATGGGATACCTTCCAAGGAAAGTTACTAACAGGGAGTAGAACCAGCCCAAGAAGAAGAAGCATGTTGCAGTCAACAAAGCTCCAGATCTGAAGAGAATTTTTACATCTGACATGGAGATGTGATTGCTGGGAAGTGAGCCTGCATCCTCTATAGGAACAAGAAGGATTCTCACAAACATATATAACTTCAGCTCCAAGGGATCTCATGTCATCTTCTTTTCTTTTTGAGCATCCACACATGTGACACATATACACACACTAAAATAAAATAAAATAAAATAAAATAAAAACACATTGTTAAAAAGAAAAGAGAAACAAAGCTTGCACAGTGGCTTAAACAGTAATCCCAGCACTCTGGTGGTGGAGGCAGGAAGTCTGTGAGTCTGAGGTTAGCCTTAATTACATAGTGAGAGCCTGCCATTAATTCATAAATAAGTAATAGATATTTTCAAAAGGAAAGGGGTGGGTTGAAAACTAACCATTAAAATACACAAACAATATCTATGAGTGCATATCTGTGAGATTTTAATTTATATACATGTGTTTTCCAAATGCTCCTTAGAAGGCTTACATTGGTCTTTTAGGATTTAAGTCAAGGGTTCAGCTGCTAGAGGCCAAAAAAAGAAAAAACAAAACAAAACAAAAAAACCACCAGATACGTTAGTCTCAAAAGAGACACAATAGAACTAGCAGCTGCATGGAATCAATAAAAGCCAAACACAATAGAATAATCTTGTTAAAGTCCTGGAAACAATAAACAAACACAAAAAAGTAATCTAGAAGTTGATATCCAGAAAAAAATGCCTTTTAAAAATGAAAGTGAATCCACCCACATACATACAGCAAATTGAGTTTTGTCAAAAGCACAGAAGCAATTCTGGGGGAAAAAGATTTTGTCCAAAAGAACAAAAAAAAAAGAACAAAAAAAAAAAAAAAAAAAAAAGCCGGGCGGTGGCGCATGCCTTTAATCCCAGCATTCGGGAGGCAGAGGCAGGCGGATCTCTGTGAGTTCGAGACCAGTCTGGTCTACAAGAGCTAGTTCCAGGACAGGCTCCAAAACCACAGAGAAACCCTGTCTCAAAAAACAAACAAACAAACAAACAAAAAAACAAACAAAAGAAAAAAGAAATGGTGCTGGAACAACTGCACAGGCAGAGGCACAAAATCCGAAGCTTGAATTTAACCTCCTATTTTATTAAAAAATTCAAAGTGAATCAGCTCTTTCAGATGCCACATATAAGTGAGATCATCTGCCATTTGTCTCTCTGCGGGTGGCTTCACTTAGGATGGTACCCTCCAGTCAGACATCACGAATGGCAGGGTTGCTTTCCATTCAAAGGCCAAACAGCATTCATGGTGCATGCATACCATCTTTGCCTCATCCATTCACCTGCGAGTTATTGTATTTGTACGCTACTGTGTGCAGTGCTAGAAAGACCATAGGAGTATAATTATCTTTTCAACACACTGATTTCATTTCCTAAAGTTTACCTTGTAGAGACAGGATGGTGGTTGCTTAGGGCAGAGGATAGAGAGCAAAGAAAGGAGGCTGGAGAGATATTGGTGGAAGGACATAGAATCTCAGTTACTGACAAGCGAGTTCAAGGGACCTATTGTATAGCAGGATAACTATGGTTATGGGCAATATGTTGTAGTTTTGAAAAATGCTGACAGAGCCGGGCATGTTGGCACATGCCACTGTATAATACCCATACTTGGGAGGCTGAGGCAGGAGGACTGCTCTAAGTGTAAAGCATACTGAGATAGTTTGTAAATTCCAGGCCAGCTAGGGTTACGTAGCAAGTTACTTTCACCTACATGTGTGTCATGGCATATGTGTGCATGCACATACGCACTTACAATAAATATATGGTAATATACACAATAAATATATGTATTTTTTAAAAATGCATCATAGAGCAATGGGAACTAGACAATCTTTGAGGTCCCCAAGCAGGCAGAGTGCCAATACAACATTAAATTTATGATACTGCAAAGAAAAAAATGGCTAAACTGGATCTCATTAAAATAACAACTCCTGTTCTGTTAAAGAGCCTTTGAGCCAGAGAAACGATTTCCATGAGACAAAGAACAAATACTGGCATCTAGATTATAGAGTCCTCAAATGCAACAGCAAAAACTAAACAAGAAAAAAAAGAGAAGTAGATATGCCAACCAGTTAGGAAATGGGCAAAGGGCACGAACAAACACCTCGCCCATGGGAGTATACAGATGGCAAATCAGCACATGGGAAGATGTCCAGCATCATCAGCGACATTCCATTGCTAGGTCTGCCATAACAAAATAGCGCAGGCTGTGTGAGTTAAACAGTACAAATAACTGTCTCATAATTCTGGCAGCTAGAGAGCCAAGACCAAGATGTTAACAGTGCTGGGTTCCGAAGCCTGTCTCCTCAGCTTGGAGATGGCTGCCTTCCCATGGCTTCTTCATATCCTCATCCTTCTGTTTACACACACCCCTGGTGTCTAACCTTCTTTTCTTAAAAAATTAAAATATTTTAAAAATATCTGTATTCATTCTTTGAAATTTTAATGTAGGTATACAATGTACTGGCAATATTTACCCCCCACTCCTCACTCCACCCCCCAGTACTCCCCAGTGCCCTGTGAATTCTTTCCCCATGCATGCTGCAATTTTTTTTATCAATTACTGAAAAACAACTTCAGATAATTTTACATATGTATAAAATTGTGCAGGTCTGTCTTTCTTGACCCAAAACACCCCAATGTAAAGGCCTCATTTTTAAATTAAATATATTGTTCAACAACATTACATGTGCATGTAATGTATCCTGATGATTCTTATCCTTCACTCTCTCCTTTCTCTCTCCCAGCCCCTTTAAGACTGGGCTTGAGCACAGTCAGTCATGAATGAGGGCAAGACTCATGCGACCCTTTCTCTCCTTAGGGGACTACTGGCTTTTGGTGGGTATTGGGACAAGGCCTTATATTTAATTTAATCAACTCCTTAAAAGCTTTGTTTCCAAATATGGTCACATTATGAGGTAATGGGGATTGGATTTCATGGTGGACACAGGATCATCTCCTGACAACAAATAAGATCATAAAATGGTGGTCAATATTAAGCATCAGGGCAAGACAAATTAAAACCTGCAACTAAATATTACTATATCCTAAGAGAGCTGTAATGAAAAGACAGAAAAGAACAGGTGCTAGCAAGGATGCAGAGACAGTGGAAACCTGATCCAGTGCTACTGAAAATGTAAAGCTGCTCAAGCACGTTAGAGAACAATCTGCCAGTGCCTTAAAATATTCAACACGGAGTTACCATATGCCTCAGTAATTCTATTTCTAGATATAAAAATACCTCAAAGAAATGCACAAATATGGGCACAAAAACCCAAATACAAGAATCCTCATAGACACATTATTTATAATACTCCCAAATTGGACAGGCAAATTTTCATCAAAAGTAGAAGGACTTTTGTTTTTTTACTATATCTATACAATGAACTCTCACAGTATAATAAAGGGAGCTGTGTTGAGACACCATAGGAGAGCATTCCATAAGCACAATGCTGAGTCAAAGAAGCTAAACACGAAAGAATACATATTTCATCAGGGCCGTGAGATTCCATGTATATAGTTTTCAAAAATCTGCAAAACAATTTTGTGGTTTTAGAAATCAATCAGTATTATCTCTGGAGGGAAGAGAAAGGGCTAAGGCTCAGCAGGGGGCGGGGCTCTATAATGTGTCCAAGAAATATGTCCATTCAGCAAGACTGCGTCCATTGAACTGTGTGCTTGGGGTTCATAGAGCAAAATAAGTCACTTAGAATTTCCAGGGCCTGTGACTGGGGTCCTAGTTTTGACAGAGAGAAGTGGACATGGATGCCCACACCCAACCAAGAATCTATCTCCAATTGAGATCTCCTTGCAAAGGAAAACTGAGTTTTCTTTAATGGAGAATCACTGGGTACATTTACCACACTTAAGAATGGGCCTCATGATCAGCAGTAGATGGCCAAGCCAAGAAAAACTCAATGGTATTTTTTGGAGACTTTTTGTTTCATATTGCTTTGCCTGGACATGTTCTGTCTTGCCGATTAAGAATTGTAAAATATCCCCCAAATTATTAAAAAAAAAAAACAAAGTCGGGCATGGTAGTGAGGCAGGTGGCACTTAGGAGGTAGAGGCAGGAGGATTATGAGTTTGAGGCCAGTCTTAACTACAGGATACAGAAAAGTTCCATCAATTCCTAAAACTCAGGTTGCTTCTTTGTGGTCACATCTACCAGTACCCTGGGGCAATCACTGGGCTCTTCTTTGTCACTATAGATTTGGCTTTTCAAGAATATCTGTCTAGACTTTGTTATTTGAAAATAATGTAATATATGTAAAGAAGACAGTTGAGCAGTACTGAGAATCAGCACAAGAATTTACACCAAGAAGCCTACAGAAGGACACACCTTAGGGGCAGCCAGGACTGCTCCTCACTGAAGCATATATCAAGAGAAGATAGGGCATGTCCTTCCTTACAGAATGCTTCACTTATTAATTTTTATGGTGCTGAGATTAGAACACAGGGCAGTGTACGTGTGCTCTACCAATGACTATATCACCACCCCTAAACAATTTTTTGAATAAGGCTATGTACATAAATAAATCTGAAGATTTATTCCAGTTTTTTATCTTTTTGTTTTCTTTTATCTTTTTTTTGAAAGTCTGTCTGTGTAGCCCTGGCTGCCCTCAAACTCAAGGAAATCCACTTGCCTCTGCCTCCTGAGTGCTAGGATTAAAGGCCTTCACCACCACACCCATCTTATGGCTGGGAGATTTTAATGAAGTTGATCAGATCAGAAAGTCTTTTCAAAAAATTAGGACAATTGAATATTTGCCATATAAAGTCACCTCAAAATGGACTAATGATGGAGGAATTACTTTCATTTAATAAAGAAACTGCCTTGGCCCATTTATAGGCCAGCCCTTAGGTGGGTGGAGTAGACAGAACAGAATTCTGGGAGAAAGAAGCCGAGTCAGGAGTCGCCATGATTCTCCCACTCCAGACAGACGCAGGTTAAGATCTTTCCTGGTAAGCCAGCTCGTGGTACTACACAGAATATTAGGAATGGGTTAGATCAATATGTAAGAGCTAGCCAATAAGAGGCTGGAACTAATGGGCCAGGCAGTGATTAAAAGAATACAGTTTCCGTGTAATTATTTGGGGGCATAAGCTAGCCATGTGGGCGGCCGGGTGCCGGAGACGCAGCCCAGCCGCTCTTATTACAACAGAGTGGCGCCCAGCGTGCTAATGAACTCCACGTAAAACCTGAGAGGGCTTAAAAAGGAGAGAGAGAGAATTTAAGAAAGCTTTTTGCTGTTTGTGGGTTGCATGCCGCAAAGAAATTGTCCTGACTCAGCAACAGGAAAAAACTGGCTGTTTTAAAATGCCGGCTTTCTGGGCTGTGCCGCCATTGTGATCTCTGTCTGGTTCCTGCAAGAGACAGAGCTTTTGAATGGAGCATTTGGAGTAAAGTGCTACGATTTGTTTGATGACAACTAGACTCACTGTGTGCCTAAAAGGAAGTCATTTTGTGCTGCGGCTCAGAGGCACAAACAGCTCCACCATGCTACTGGTGCAATGTGCAAGGATCAGAGGCACGAGCGGCTCCGCCATGTTGGACTGGGCAGGGCAAGCAAGCAGTACCTGTTTTTGACCTAGGAATGTCACAGCTTAGATTCTTAAGTGCTTAGCGATTTAAAAGCACAAAACAAAGTGCTCTTGGATAGTAAAAAAAAAATTAATTCACAATAGAACTGATTCAGACACTGTTGGATGAATGTACGTAGGCTTGAGAGAGAGAAAAATATATATATAAAGAATAAAGTTAATGTCTTAAAAAAAAGGGTAAAGTCTTTAAAGAGACAGAGTACAGATAGTTATAGATTAAAAGAAATAAAGAAAAATAAGCCACGTAAAAATGGAAAATTCACAGAGAGTCTGGATTCTTTGTATTATTGTGTTTTCTTTAAAATTTTTGACTATAAAGGAGCTAAGGACAGAGAGACATTTCATTACATGGGCTGCCAAGCTAAACCAGAATGGATTTAAGGGTATTATGATTTCAGAATATAGGTCTAAGGATATGATGCTTTGGAGAGGGTCTTCTTTTGTTTTCACAGAGGATGAGACTCTGTGGATTGCATCTATCCCAATGTGGTATGATAGACCACGCCCTCCTGAAAGGTTGCTGTGAACACCTTCAGAAAATTACTTCACTCAACTGCCAACCGAGATGACCCTGACACACAGGTCACACCATGAAAGATCTGAATAACAGCGCCCCCATTCAGCAGGAAGCAGTTTGGAGAGAAAACTGCGCCCATGTTCCCATATATTGTTTATAAATGTTCTTTTTTACATTTAAAGGGGGATATGATATAGATATGAATAATTTACATTGGTGTGGATTTGAAGGTCAATTTTGTTATATGTATATGCATATTTCTAATCTTGATTAAGGTATTGTGATTGTATAGTTCCTTTAAAAATGTAATGTATATAGGTTGTTAATGGATAATCATCGATAATTGTCAAGTTTTTAGTCATGTTAGTTAAATTTTCTAGATGTGCATAGATATATTTCAGCTAGATAGGCATTCTTCATATCTTTCAAAGACTGCAGAATATGGCATTTTAAATGTTTTAATAATTTAGGGCTTTTCATGACAATGAGACACGTCTGCTTCTGGCAGCACCAGCTACTTCAAGAGGAAGATGGGCATTGAAGAGGCTCCTTATGGAGTTTGATAGCCACTTGGGCAAGAAACTGTTCTTGCCTGGACTATTGCATAAACTGGACACAGAGAACCCGCAGAAAGAGGACTGCTGAACTTGCCTAAAGGTGAGATGGTTTTTCGGGGTTCCTGACTCATAAAAGAGTCTGCAAGACATTCTGCAGGACACAGCAGAAAGTGACTGAACTGTCTTTGGAATTTCCTGCTTCATGAAAATGTCTGCTGGATACTATGGGCCTGTAGGCTGAAGATGGATGCCCCAACAGTACAGAGGAACTTTGGGTGACTGTCCAGGCAGCGAAATGTCTCTGTCATTTCTAGAGTTTTGGATTTCTTGTTTACTTAGGTAATATTATATCCTTCTGGAGTCTTTGATGGAGTTGAAGAATGGATAGATAGTTATAGTTTTCCTTAGTTATGATAAGAGATAAAATAGATATAAATATTGTAACTGTAATTCTTGCTTGATAACCATTTTGTTATATGTAATTTTATTATGTTAAAGTTAAAGCCTTTTTTTTTTGTTTAAACAAAAAAAGGGGAAATGATGGAGGAATTACTTTCATTTAATAAAGAAACTGCCTTGGCCCATTTATAGGCCAGCCCTTAGGTGGGTGGAGTAGACAGAACAGAATTCTGGGAGAAAGAAGCCGAGTCAGGAGTCGCCATGATTCTCCCACTCCAGACAGACGCAGGTTAAGATCTTTCCTGGTAAGCCAGCTCGTGGTACTACACAGAATATTAGGAATGGGTTAGATCAATATGTAAGAGCTAGCCAATAAGAGGCTGGAACTAATGGGCCAGGCAGTGATTAAAAGAATACAGTTTCCGTGTAATTATTTGGGGGCATAAGCTAGCCATGTGGGCGGCCGGGTGCCGGAGACGCAGCCCTGCCGCTCCTTATTACAACAGACTAAAGTTTATAAAACTCTATGAAATTGCCATAAGCAGTTTCCTGACTATGAATCAAAAAACAAAAACAAAAACAAAACAAAACAAAACAAAAAAAACAAAAAGCAAAACAGGCAACAACAAAACCATGGGATTGCATCAAACTAAAAGCACTGGTATCGTTGAGGAAACAGCCAGGAGAGTGAGGAAACCAACAAATTAGAAGAAAGTACTTTCAATCTATTCATCTGACAAAGGGCCAATATTCAAAACATGTAAAAAGTAAACTCATTAGCTAGAGAAACCTGTTTAAAATGATTTCTTTCATCTAGTTCACTTGCTATAACAAGTAACAGGTACAGAAAGACAAATAACATAAAGGTACATGTACATTTTAAAAAGTTCAACTGAAAGAAGTTGATACAAGAATGGTTTGTGTTTTCCTTCAAGCCATCATTCAGGTGCACTTAGAGCACTGGAGGTCACAGCCTCATAGGTGAGGAGGAAATGAGGAAAGATGGTATGAGGGTCAAAGTGAAATGTTTTATGGATTTATTGCAGAGCATAGGAATCATAGTTAATCATGATGTAATATGTGTTTTAAATTTCCAGAAAGAGTACATTTTAAGTATTCTTATCACAAAAAAATTTAAAGTGTTATATGCTAACTTGCTTAATTTATTCATTCCAATATACACAAATGAAATTTTCACATTGTGTTCCATAAATATACACAATTTTTGTTGAAGAAATTTTAGTAATAGAGGAGTTACTTCTACTGAATATTGTTAAAGAAATGATGAAAAATCCAGAGAGGATGGAAGACAGAAAATAGAAATCCATGGGTTCCCATTTCAGTCTTGCTGTATTCCACTGTTGGTATTTTACAAACCAGGGATCAGACAAAGAGCCCACCTTCAATCACTTTCAGTGTTTTCATTCGTATTTTGATTTAGGAGAGAGGAACAATTAATAACCTGTGGCCTTTGACTGCTAGTGTAAATAAGAGCTATAGATAACTACAACTTTTAATTGCAATCATATAAGGAGATTCCTCCAAGAGTGGTAGGCAAGGAAGTGAGATAGTCTCACTAGTTGAAATCAGACACTTAGGATACCAGCAATCATGAACTACAGAATAAACAACTCTAATATGTTCTGGAGGTGATAAGATAGTATAGGTGGGATGGAACAAGATTATTTTTTATAACCTATGTATATCAGTTCTCAATTAATTTTCCCTTACTTACTCTCTTAGAATGTATGCAAAATAAGCTACTTTTCATAAAATACATTATTAAAAATCAAATAAATTAGAAAAATTCAAACACATGTAATGGAAATAAAAAAATCATTGTTCACTGGAATTTCAGGGGGTCCTTGTTGTAAGAGGCCCCTTGTTTGTTCCTGGCTGCCTACAACTGAAATAATCACACAGAAACTAGAGAAGCTAATTAAGAAGGTGAACCCAAAGAAAAACATTTAGGCGATGAAAGGAGACAGAGACAAAGACCCACATTGGAGCACCAGACTGAAATCTCAAGATCCAGATCAGGAGCAGAAGGAGACAGAGCACAAGCAAGGAACTCAGGACCGCGAGGGGTGCACCCACACACTGAGACAATGGGGATGTTCTATCAGGAACTCACCAAGGCCAGCTAGCCTGGGTCTGAAAAAGCATGGGATAAAACCGGACTTGCTGAACATAATGGACAATGAGGACTACTGAGAACTCAAGAACAATGGCAGTGGGTTTTTATTTCTACTGCACATACTGGCTTTGTGGGAGCCTAGGCAGTTTGGATGCTCACCTTACTAGACCTGGATGGAGGTGGGTGGTCCTTGGACTTCCCACAGGGCAGGGAACCCGGATTACTCTTAGGGATGATGAGGGAGGGGGACTTGATGGGGGAGGGGGAGGGAAATGGGAGGTGGTGGCGGGGAGAAGGCAGAAATCTTTAATAAATAAATAAATAAATTAATTAAAAAAATAAATAAAAATAAAATCACTTATAATTAAAAAAAAAGAAACTATATTATTTGCAATATTGTTTGGCCAATAGCTGAAGCATATTTCTGGCTTACTCTTATATCTTAAATTAATTCATTTCTATTGTTTTATATTTTACCATGAGGCCTGTAGCCTACAGGCTAGGTTCTAGCTGGCGGCTCATGGCTTTCCCCTCTGGCGGTTCCATGGTGTCTCTCAACTCCACCTTCTTTCTCCCAGCATTCAGTTTAGTTGTCCCCGCCTAGCTCTATTCTGCCCTATCACAGGCAAAGCCAGCTTCTTATTCATTAACCAATAAAAGCAACACATATACAGAAGGACTTCCCACACTAGGCCCTGGGGAAAATGGTCACAGGCCTAGTAGGATTCCCCACTCAAAAATGTTAAGGGAGTGAGGGAGGGAGTATACAGTTTCTCAAAATGCTTCATATTATAGAAGTCATATATGAAGAGGGCAACCTTCCCAAAACATGTGATCTTCAGGGGATCAACTTTAAGATAAAAAGAAAGGGTTGGACCCAGTGAGTTGGAAGATGTTCATGTGTTGCTTGATGTGACCTTCTATGACCTAACAGATCATGAGAGAATGTGGTTTCATTTCTGTTAGAGGTGGTAGAGCTTTGGGTCACAGTCTTAGCAGCCATAACGACTAGTTTTATATCAATATGTCACAAGCTGGAATCATCTGAGAGGAGGCAATTTCAATTAAGAAAATGCCTGCATAAGATTGGGTTGTAGAAAAGCCTGTAGGACATTTTAATAAATGATTGTGGGTCCATCCCATTGTGGGCTCTATACAAAATCAGGCTGACCAAGCCCCAAGGAGCACCTCTCCAAGGCCTCTGCATCAGCTCCTGCCTCCAGGTTCCTGCCCTGTTTGAGTTCCTGTCCTGCCTCTTATCAGTGATGAAGAGCAACAAAGAAGTGGAAGCCAAACCAACCCTTTCCTCCCCAAGTTGGTTTTGGCCATGGTGTTTATCACAGCCAATAGTAACCCTAACTAAGACAGAAGCCTCATAAAGCCTGGGAACATTTGGAAGCAGTGACCTGATCCAGGAAAACATGAGAACAGCGACAGAATCACTTGAGCAGTTCTCGGTTTCCTGTGATTCTGGAATTGGGGCTCAGGAAAAATATGCTCTTCACTAAAGGAGAAATGCCATGGCTTTCTGTCCAACTCTATTTCCATTCTCTAATAATTTGAACAGTAAACACACTTGAAATGGAGGGATGGCTTAGTGGTTAGGAACACTGGCTGCTCTTCCAACAGACCCAGGCTCAGTTTCCATCACCCACACGGCAGCTCAGAATCATCTGTAACTCCAGTTCCAGGGGATCTGATGCCCCCTCCGGCCTGTGAGTGACAGGTACACAAGTGGTCCACAGATATACATGCAGCCAAAACACCCATACACAAAATAAAATTTAAAAAATGTTTAAAAACCAGATAAATCATAAGCAACTTCGGAACACTGGAAAGATCAAAGATCATGATCTTAAAAACAAGAAGCTGGAGGCAGGGCTCAGGGGCTAAGAGCACTTGTTACTCTTCCAGGGGACCCAAGTTTAGTTTCCAGTGTCTACATGGTAGCTCACAAACACCTGTAACTCCAGTTCTAGGGGATCTGATACCCTCTCTGGCCTTAGTGGTCACCAGACATGAATGTGGTACAGATACATAGGCAATCACTTATGCACATAAAATCAGAAGAAATATATCTTTTGAAAAAGTTTTTCTTATTAGTTTCTAATTTTTTAAAAAATATCAATCCAAATTCTCCCTTCCTCCCCTCCTCCCATTCCCTCCGCACACCCTCCCACCCCACCCCCTCTAATCCTAAGAGAGGGTAAATCACTTTGCTTTGTGGAAGGTCCAGTGCCCACTCTACTACATCTAGGCTGAGCAAGGTATCCATACAAAGAGAATAGGATCCCAAAAAGTCAGTACATGCAGTAGGGATAAATCCCAGTGCCACTGTCAATGGCCCCTCAGTCTGCCCCAGCCATACAATGGTCAGCCACATTCAGAGGGACTAGTTTGGTCCTATGCTTGTTCCTTCCCAGTCTAGTTGGAGTTGGTTGAGCTCCCATTAGCTCAGATGAACTGTTTCAGTGAATGAACCCTTCATGGTCTTGACCTCTTTGCTCATTCCTTCTACTCTGAAAATTTCTTAAAAGCATGTATCAGAGACATGGTTCAGCAATGAAGTGCACTTGTTGCTCTTGCAAGGGACTGGAATTGGTCTCCCAGTACCATATCAGATGGCCCACACCTGGCCCATGACTCCAGCTTCAGGGAACCCAGTGCTTTCTTCTGGACTCCAAAAGATAACTGCACTCACGTGTACACACCCACCTCACATATCCATGCAAATTAAAAAAGATCCTAAAATTAGTCACAAGAAAAGATGTTGCCTACAAAGGGAGATGAATGGAATTCGGAAGTCTATTGATGGATGAGATGGTTGGAAAAATGTAGTTCTACTGTCAGAAATAGAAGCCGCAGCATAATGTGAGTTTAAGAATAAAATATGATTTCTCTGATGATTGATTATATGCCTAGCAATATAGTTACGAGAATAATTTGCCTTGCCTTTACAGATTCAGTGCCACCAGCATCAATGTCACCTGTATGTCTACTTCAAGCCCCTCAAAGAGATTATAGCTGATAAAAAAAAAAACAAAACAAAGACAAATGAAAACTACTAAAATACTAATAAGATCTTCTTGAAAATGGGTGGGGGTTAAAGTGTGACATTCAAAATCCCTTTAACCCATACTTCAGAATCAGAGTGCTTTATAGCAAGACCTCCATCACCAGACGAGCTGTATTCTCTGTCTTTCCTGTGGCTTGCTGACATTCAGACATTCTTTTAACAAGTATCTAAGCAACCATTCCTTAGTTACATGGTCCGAAGGGACAGAGATGCTGGTGAAGTAATCATCAGGTGTTTTATAAGGTTGATAAAGAACTGATCAGTTGCTGGCTAGGCTGTGAGAGAATACATACATGGATGACATGAGGGAGTTTGTCTTTAGGGTGAAGGAAGTATTCTGTATTTTTGATGTGATACAAATAAGCATGCATTCAAATTCATCAGTGTATATACCAGAACAAGTTTATGGTGTGATCAGACCAAACCCTCCCCACCATGATGATAGCCCCGACTAGCTGTATAATGAGGACTGCAGGCGCCACCCCCACCCACCTTCTCCATCTCTTTGAGGCATCTCTTTATACACAATAATCAATTTCCGTCAATAGTCTCTCCTGCTTTTTCTATCAGCTGACACTAAGTAATTCTATTAATTTAGTTTACACGTGGTAGGAATATTAAGATGGGGTTGAGAATGAATAAAGAGGAGCGAACATCAGCCATAGATGGATTCAAGTAACCAACAGACTTGGATCTTCCTTTAGGAGAGATTAGTGTACTGTTCACAGGAAAGGTTCATGTGATGATGGGCAGAGGCAGCAGCTGCTGCTATTACTGATTATTTAGTGTGCTGCACTGTGAAGATAATAGATAATGACACCAATCAGCACCGGCAGCAGATAGGGGTACCTCTCATTATCTCTGCCTGCTGCTTTTCATGCTTTTATGCAATCCTCTCGCTTTGAACATAAGCAGAACTGGTTACTTGGTTTTAATCAAAAGCACATGGCAAGGGCAGGGTACAGCTATTGGGGTTATGTCACATATAAGATACTCTTCCAGGCAGACTCACCCTCGAGGCTATCTTTTCTAGCACGATGAAGCAGCCATGTTGGAAAAGCCCGTGTGGCAAGACCTACAGATGCTAAAGGTAACTGCTAGGGATTGTGGGAGGCCTTTAGGAGCAGAGGGTGGCCACCTACAAGAGGCTGTGTTTTCAAACCTAGATAGAAATAGATTCTCCCCCAGTCAAACCTTTACCTGAGGACTAGTCTTGATTATACCTTGGTCACAGCCTTGTAGTCCTACCCAGAGGATCTAGCTAGACTGAGCTCCCGGAAACCCCATCCTATCATACTAAAACGGTGAGAAAATAAATGTTCATTGTACTAATTATTATGAGCAACAGAAGGGAAAAGAGCTCACACAATTCTTAACATCTATACTAGTCTATTGGAGTGTTTCCTGTACTCCAGAAGCTAAAAGTCCATTTCCCACATTCCTTTACAATTATGATTCTAGACATCTGGGACTTGGCTCACAGAAGCAATTGGACTCTGTGCTTCTGACATCTCTGCTGTGAAGATGACCGTGAAGATGTTTGGCTGCCCTACAGCAATTTGGTCATGAGTACCTGGGTGCTGAGGGGGCGAGGAGCTTGGCATCCTTTTGCAGATGGATCATTCTGGAGGGAGCAGGAGTAGTGATGTATTTTCATTCTGAAAGTTTCCTAATTATACAAGAATTAGCAGCTGTTCTGGTAGCCTGGGAGTGGTGTGGTCTTGGATCTTGCTTTTGAAATTTCAAGTAAGTTGGTCCTTCTAATAAAGATGCATGCCACTTAATATCTAGTAATAAACAGTTTTGTGCCTAATCTAGTTGAGAATAAATTCTGGTTTTCTGGCAACAAGATTCTAAACTACAGCAGAAAGGACACCCTCAAATGATATTTTAACCATGTGTACGTAAAATGGATAATAAACGACATTCACTTTTTAAATAAACATTTTTATATTTAATATAATAGATTTTAATACTTAGTTTTATAAAGACAAAGTCAATTTATAACATTTAATGTAAAAGTCATAATGCACTGGTCCAGTTTGACACAACAAAATATTCTGAATATTCGGAACAGCTCATTTGCTTAACAAGGCGGCAGCTAAAAACCTACCATGTGTTTAGCTTACCTCCCCTGCGGAACCAGGAAATACATTATTGGCTTGTTAACCTTCATTTATAATCTTCTTGAAACTCTAAAAGTCTCTTTAAGTATTTATTTTCAATTAGTCTAGCCTAAAATACAATATTCAGTAATCTTCACTATTCTGACTTTAAAATAATATCAAAAATTAACAGCATATTTTTAAGAAAGGATTTGTTGTAAATACAACTGACAAAATATTCAACACAGTGTGTATGACAGTGCTTTTGTATATAAGCACAGACCATATGTTTTTCTAGAGCTATTGTCGTATAACTTAACAATCATTACATAAGAGCAGATGTGACAGTTTGCATATAGACTATTAACTAAGATTGAAAATCAGGACATATTTTAGCACGTCAATTCTGAGTCAAAGCAGAAAGGTTTAGTTCTAAATTATCTCTTTTAAGTGGCAATTTCCTTGAAAAGACAGTATAATCAAATCTTAAAGATGCTACCAGTATTTGATAAATTCCAACTTACAGATTCTCAAAGACTCAACTTCAAAAGTGTTTTTGCTTCATTGAAAAGAATATATGCTACGTGGCATAGCCCTCTGTTTTATTCACAGGCTATTCTTACTAAAGCCTGACCACACCAATTCCTTCCCAGAAAGGGAGACTTCTTTGGTCACCATGAAGGAGGTCTGCCCTCTCATTTTTTTTTTTTTTTGATTCTAGTCAAGTAAGAGGGCTTGAAATCAAAGCCTAGCATGAAAGCAGAAACTCCTCAGGCTGATTCCTGCCCCATTTCCTAAGTCAACTGCTTAATAAATTACTCTTGTCAGAGATGGCAGAAGACAGGACAGGTCCATGTGGTTTGATTGTTAGTTTTTATAAAGTGCTATCAAAGTCCATTTATATTTAAATGGACTGTCATGTAATGTCTGACCTAGAAGAAGCCTAAAATATGTAAAAATTACTCATCTAAGTCAGAGAGTCGAACCTTTTTAGGTAGATGCTGGCAATTCTACATAGTGCCTTAGTAAGTATATGTGAACTATACTTCATGTGCTTGTGAAACTAAGGAAGCAATTCAGTACTAGCGTAACTGTTCCACACTACCTCCTATAAATTAAAACACAGCTGATGAAAATTCAAAATATAAAGCTGGGACACAAGCAGTCACAAGCATTCTGAGAAGATGCCACACACGACAGTACACTAAAGAAGTTTCAGTTATGTCTCAGTGTAAATGAAAGAGCTATATAGTCAACTGAACTGTTTCTTAACCTTTCTCAAAACACTGGCTTTATTCTATGTAAACCTAAATCCAGTGATGTTTTTCCTTATATCAGTCCAGAATTTAGACTTCTTGATTTGTGTTTAGCAGGAGCAGAGTAAGTAGTGTCAACCAGCAAATTGTGAACTCTCAAGAACAGAAAGTGCAGAAGTTGCTTTTTAAGATCATATATTTCTGTGTTGAACAAAATTAAGTTTTAAAAGTTAATAAATTCCCAGTAACATAACATAGAAAGCAAAGCCCTAAATGGGCAATTTCCTGGATAATTAAGGCTACAGTTCTAAAGCCCAGTTTCGACAAGCTTGGGGCAATTTGAAAAGCAAAGTTCACCAATATGCCATAACAGCATCACTAATAAACACATTGCCTTTTGAAAAGCCGCTAATCCCATGGAAACAGCAGCACAAACTTGAAACTGACTCCTTAAAGTGATATGGTGGTGCCCTCTGGTGGTTCCACTGAGCATGTGACCCTGATGCTGGATATCTTGGGACACACAGTGACAGAATTTTTTCTTTAACTGCAATTAATACAAAGGAATGAATCATTGTGCTTCTGAGTACCTTTCTTTTTGCCTTCAAGCACATAGGCAATGCCATACATCCCTGAGTAGTCCCAGGAATCAAGCTGATCGTACAGGAATCTTGGTAAAGCTAACAGCGGTAGAGATTTACACCTTGGTTCTAGACTTTAACTGGGAGCATTTCGCATGCTCCAGCTTTGCCTTTAAGTCTAAGGGTCTCTCAAAAAACCTCACCAAAGCTGGTTCATTTAACAGGGAAGCAAGAATCTGTTCAAATGCAAAAGACCACTGATGCTCTTCCCTGGGAGAGGAAGGGGTTTTCTCCACACTGCTCTCTGCATTCCCCTCACGGGCTCCAGAATCACAGGCTGTTCCGGAGAATCTTCTAGCTGCTGATTTAGGGCTATGGAGTTTCCTTCCGACTTCTTCCATCCTGAGCAAAAGGTTGGTAACAATAGCAATGGCTTGATAGAGTGACTCTTCTTCCGGGTCTTCATGAAATAAATTATACAGGGTCTTTGAAAACTGAATAAATTGTGACTAGAAGACACAAGTTGGAAATATAACATTTTAACATTAGACTTAGCAAATAAAAATGAAACTTAGAAGGGGAACTCAGAAGTGGAGAGAATCCTGTATAAAATTTGTAATATACAAACTTCACTACAGAACTGAGGACTAATTCCATGATACATCTTTGCTCTGGGAAGGTAAGTATGAACCATGAAAGAACATTTCATTTAAGCCCTCCCACACAATTGTCAAATTGAAGAATATTATAAAGATTATAAATGAAGAATATTATAAATTAAGAAGCTGTCTTTATTTACTGTTGGGTGACAATTTTGATTATGCAAACTTTCATATTTTCTTTCATGTAATTCTCATCAATCAATTTTAAGAAAAGGATTAAGGACTTCTAATTTGATATCAAAGGGCTGCAATGGACACTGAGCTAAGATGACTTAATATTAAGGAAGATGACTTTTGGGACCTACCTAGTAGTGTAAGAACTCTTAAGAAATCCCTTTGGATGTGCGTGTTTTTAAAGGCAGATACGGGACCAAAGTTAAGAGACTCTAGTTAGTTTGCTAACTGCTCTCAGGAAATTCTAAATATTCCTAGAAAATACTTGTCAATTTAAAAGCTATTCAAATCCAAGAGTTCTATAACTCAGTTGTTCAACCTTACATGTTTGTATGTACATAAAACAAGTACAAATAATATGCTTCATAAAGATATATTATAAAAATGCTTTCCACCTTCCTTTTTATAGTCCTTTTCATTTATAATGATTTTAGAATAACTATCCCAAATTGGTTTATTTTAGGAAGCCTTTATTTAACCATCAAACTGGAAAGTTCATTAAGACACTCTAAGCTATTTGATAGTTTTGTTTTGGTAAAGTTCTGGGGAACTTCGGTATCTCAATCAACCAGCCTTTCTTTTAAGACTATAAGAACATGTGGGCAATGTATAAGAAAGAGATCAATTTAAATAATGTCTACACTAGTCCTTAATATTGCCTATGCAGGGGCTGGAGAGATGGCTCAGAGGTTAAGAGCACTGGCTCCTCTTCCAGAGGTCCTGAGTTCAATTCCCAGCACCCACACAGTGGCTCAAAGCCATCTGTACTGAGATCTGGCGCCCTCCTCTGGCGTGTGGGCATACATGGAGGCAGAATGTTGTATACATAATAAATAAATAAAATCTTTAAAAAAAAATATTGCCTATGCAGCATCAAATACAAGGTCACTGGGGATTACGTAAGATCTATCTTAGTAATTTCTTTTTTCTTTTTTTTTTTTTTTGGTTTTTTTCGAGACAGGGTTTCTCTGTGGTTTTGGAGCCTGTCCTGGAAAGGATAGGTTGGCCACAGTGGCCACTTTTTTTTTTAATTTTTTTTTTTATTTATTATGTATACAATATTCTGTATGTATGTATGCCTGCAGGCCAGAAGAGGGCAGCAGACCCCATTACAGATGGTTGTGAGCCACCATGTGGTTGCTGGGAATTGAACTCAGGACCTTTGGAAGAGCAGGCAATGCTCTTAACCTCTGAGCCATCTCTCCAGCCCCTTAGTAATTTCTTAGTAAGTAGCAATAGATTTGACATCAGGTAGGCACTAACTGAATGTTACTTAATACACGTATATTTTTAATGCTGAAATATGCCATATATAAAAATTTTCTATAGAAACACTAAATACATTTAAGCAATTAATGTACAATTTTAAAAATCTGTTGACCTCTTTCATGATTACTTGAATTTTCTAAAGCTGACAACCTGTAGATTATTTAACTATTTTTTCAATAGTACGTAAGTTTTTTTCTTTTCCTTTTCTTTTGTGGTATTGGTGACTGAACCATAGGGCCACATGCACTCACATTAATAAAAAAAAAATCACTTGGGAAATTCTATACCTGATTCATTCTTGGTAAATCTTTAATGTTTTCTTCTTTTTTAAGAAGCTCATCTTGCCATTGACTTAAATAGGCTTGAATATCGATTTTTCCTTTGCCTAAATAAAAGAAATAAACAATTTTATAATGAACAACTAATATTTCCCCAAATCTCAAAAAGAATCAGTGAAAGTGAAAAAAGTATCTCTGAGGTAAAAGAGCCCATCTCTTTCAGTCCAGGACACAATCTGAATTTAGCTTTGATCTCACTCATTGGCTTTCAGAAAACATTATCCACTTCTATTTACACAAAAACTTAATTTTGGAAATTTGATGAATATCAAAAATACAGAAAAAGAGGAAAAATGATGTATTTAGATTAAAACAGCACACTTTGGTCCAACAATAAATGTCATGTAGTCATACTCATATAGTCTACCACACTTAATCTTTTCTGTATCAAGTTCTTTATATGGTGGTTCTTTTTTAAAAAATGGAAACACTATTTATTGCTTCATTTTTTTCAGCCAAGATGATATTTGCATGACCATGAAATTCTTATTTAAATTTTTGTGAAAACTGGGCAAAATAATGGAGGAGTTATGTTCAACTAGATCTTCTGTTGTGGAATATTAGTTGAAGATGAATTATATTTGTTTACACGGTGGAACATTTAATGATGTTGTTTAATGATGCAATGTTGTGTTGCGTTTTTTTTCTGCATTTCTTTAACTCTGTGAAGCTGTGTTACCCTGCCTGTCTAAAACACCTGGTTGGTCTAATAAAGCACTGAACGGCCAATAGCTAGGCATAACAAAAGATAGGCGGGGCAGTCAGGCAGAGAAATAAATAGGAGGAGAAATCTGGGAGGAGAAGTCAGGGGAGCAAGAAAAGGAGAAGGCAAGGAGGATATCAGGGGGAGCCACCAAGCAACACACAAGCCACGAAGAAGTAAAGGTATATAGAATAGAGAAAGCTAAAGGCCCAGAGTCAAAAGGTAGTTGAGATAATTTAAGCTAAGAAAAGCTGGCTAGAAACAAGCCAAGCTAAGGCTGGGCATTCATAAGAAAGAATAAACCACTATGAATCTATTTGGGAGCTGGGTGACAGGACCCCCAAAGAGCCAAAAGAGTAAAAGAGAATAACCATCTCCACTCTTCAGCAATTATTTTAATTAAATGTTTTAAAATGTAGAATGGTGAACTTTAAATGAATAATTTCATAGTCTATCAAAATGTCATGTGTGCATACTATTTTACTCAATGTTTTGACACTTTTCTGCATTTTCTTAAATTATCCTGAAATTTCCTTTTAATTTTTGTAGCATCGCAGCCTGCAATGAAAAAAATTGGAAACATCTTAAATGTTCATCAGTATTCAGCTAGTAATTGAAACAAATTATGTTGCAATCAAATCATGAAATGTTATGTTCCCATTAAAAGTCAAAAGGAAGATCTAAGTGAGTGGACATGGAAACTTATCCATGATCTATTACAAAATAAAAAATAGTACCCAGTAGGGATGGTTCTACATATGAAAGTCTGTCAATGTAATCCACCATATAAACAAACTGAAAGAAAAAAACCCACATGATCATCTCATTAGAGGCTGAAAAAGCCTGTGACAAAATTCACCACCCCTTCATGATTAACGTCTCAGAGAGAACAGGGATACAAGGAACTACCTAAACATAATAAAGGCAATATACAGCAAGCCAACAGCCAACATCAAACTAAATGGAGAGAAACTCAAAGTGATCTTACTGAAATAAGGAACAAGACAAGGCTGTCCACTCTCTCCATATTTATTCAATATAGTACTTGAAGTTCTAGCTAGAGCAATAAGACAACAAAAGGAGATTAAGGGGATACAAATCAGTAAAGAAGAAGTCAAATTTTCACTATTGGCTGATGATATGATAGTTTATATAAGTGAGCCCAAAAATTCTACCACGAAACTTCTACAACTCATAAACACTTTCAGTAATGTAGCAGGATACATGATTAACTAAAAAAAAATCAGTAGCCCTCCTGCACACAGATGATAAAGAAATCAGAGAAACATCACCCTTCAAAATAGCCACAAATAACATAAAATATCTTGGAGTAATTCTAATTAAACAAGTGAAAGACCTGGAAGACAAGAACTTTAAATCTTTGAAGAAATAAATTGAAGACACCAGAAAATGGGAAGATCTTCCATGTTCTTGGGTAGGTAGAATTCACATAGTAAAAATGGCAATCTACAGATTCAATGCAATGCCCATCAAAATCCCAGCAAAATTCTTCACAGAACTCGAAAGAATAATACTCAATTTCAAATGGAAAAGCAAAAACCCAGGCCAAAACAATTCTGTACAATACAGGAACTTCTGGAGGCACCACCATCCCTGACTTCAAACTCTACTATAGAGTTTATAGTAATGAAAACAGCCTGGTATTGGCATAAAAAACAGACAGGAGGATCAATGGAATTGAATAGAAGACCCGAATATCAATCCACACACCTACAAACACCTGATTTTTGACAAAGAAGCTAAGAACATAAAATGGAAAAAAGAAAGCATATTTAACAAGTGGTGCTGGCATAACTGGATAGCAACATGTAAAAAAATGAAAATAGATCCATATCTATCACTGCACAAAACTCAAGTCCAAATGGATCAGAGACCTCAGTATAAAACCAACCACACTGAATCGTATAGCAGAGAAAGTTGGAAGTACACTTGAACATATTGCTGCAAGAGACCACTTCCTAAATACAACCACAGTAGCACGGACACTGAGAGTAATAATTAATAAATGGGACCTCTTGAAACTGAAAAGCTTCTGTAAAGCAAAGGTCACGGTCAGCAAGACAAAACAACCGCCTACAGAATGAGAAAAGATCTTCATCAACCCCACATTGGACAAAGGACTGATCTTCAAAATATACAAAATACTCAAAAGACTGACATTAAAAGAGCTAGTAATCCAATAAAAATGGGGTACAGACCTAAACAACAGATGAATCTCACAGGGCTGACAGACACTTAAAGAAATGCTCAACATCCTTAGTCATCAGAGAAATGCAAATCAAAACAACTCTGAGATTCCATCTTATACCTGTAAGAATGGCTAAGATCAAAAACACTGATGACAGCTTATGCTAGAGAGAATGTGGAGTAAGGGGAACACTCCTCCATTGCTGGTGGGAGTGCAAACTGGTACAACCCCTTTGGAAATCAGTGTGGTGATTTCTCTGAAAATTAGGAAACAACCTACCTCAAGACCCAGCAATATCACTTTTGGGTATATACCCAAAGGATTCTCAATCATACCATAAGGACATGTGTTCAACTATGTTCATAGAAGTATTATTTGTAATAGCCAGAACCTGGAAACAACCTAGATGTCCCTCAAATGAAGAATGGATAAGGAAAATGTGGTACATTTATACAACGGAGTACTATACAGTGGTAAAAAATAATGACATCTTGAAATCTGCAGGCAAAAACATATTGAGTGAGGTAACCCAGACCCAGAAAGACAAATAAAATATGTATTAACTCATAAGTGGCTTTTAAACATAAAGCAAAGAAAACCAGCCTACAATTCACAACCCCAGAGAACCTAGACAACAAAGAGGACCCTAAGAGAGACATACAGGGATCTAATCTACATGGGAAATAGAAAAAGACAAGATCTCCTGAGTAAACTGGGAGTGGTGGGGGTCACGGGAGAGGGTAGAAGGGGAGAGGGGAGGAATGGAGGAGAGTGGAAAAAATGTAGAGCTCAATAAAAACAATTTTAAAAAAAAGAAAAGATGGCTAGAAACAAGCCAAGGTCAGGCAGTCATAAGAAAAAAAAAGCACCCAGTGGAAGAGTGTTTATAGATATTTTAAAGAGAGATGTCTCCATATGTTCATGTATACAAAGAAACAAATCTGAAAAGGATATAGCATAAAATGTTTACAGCCTCTCCTTCTGGCTCGCTTTGTCTAGAGGTAAGAAAGACTACATGCTGCCCGAATTTCTGCCACAAAGATTACCTATTATTTTTGCAATTCAAATGAAATCTTTAAAATAATAAAAATGAATATGGATCACTTACTATTAAATTTTTATAACCTCTAAGATCTAAGTAACAGAAGAGAAATAATAAATTTCTTTTATGTAATTAGAAAACCATATCAGGACAAATCTACAGCATTTAAAGAACTCCAACCCCTCCCCCTTTATAGCTATTACTATTTATAGAATTAATAATTTAATAGATTGAATGATATTCCTAGATTGTTTCATAGTACCTTTTTCAAGCGTATTTTTTCCTGATTCTGCTTCCTTCTCATCTGCATGCTTGGAAACTAAAGGGAAAAGAGGGCAACTGTATATTATAAAATGTTTAAGTATCTTTTAAAAGTAAAATAATAAAAGAATAGTTTGTATAAAGACTTATAAGCACTTACTATGCTTTTGACCCACCAAAGCAATTTTATGTGACCTGATCTCCTGATCTTAGAATGCAAAGTATCAAAAATATTCATAGTAAAAGAACACTGTATATTAATATTTAAAAAATCCTAGAGGGTAATACATCAAACTTAAGTATTTGCTTCTGAGTGATAGCTTTTCTATTTGACTGCCTTCAAATTAAGAAGCATTACATTTATTACCAGGAGGAAAGCCCCATGCATAATGGAGGTCTGAAGAAGAAGTCACACACCCCAGGTAAGACAAGAACTCATTGTGAAACCCTGCACAATTCACTACTTTCTGTACTCAATGTTCTTCTATATAAAGTGGGCAGACTTAAATAGATGGGTTTTGAGGTTTTGTTAATGCTCACTTTACATACAGTAACCAAATAGACACACACATGTTCTCTATAAGACCACGTACCTATGAAAATGAAGCAAATGAGAAAAGCACACACACAAGTGTGTATCATTTCCAATTTATGTGAGAAAGCAGATTCTTCTATTGTACACTTGATTTTTAAGAAGTATTCACTATTTAAATAAAAGTTATGGTTTGTAAATCATCAATGATTCTTTCAGCTTCACCATCCTTTATCAAAGCATAAAAATGGTCTGATACAAAATTTCTTTAATACAATTAAAAGCAAAAATCTTTTATATATACTTCCTTTTAAATAATAAGAAATTTCAAAAAATAAAAATCATTAAGCACAGTCTAATCAGTCAAATATTTACAGACTATGCTAACTGCTATTGTAGTATCACAATGTAAAAGGTACAGTGACTCCAATTCAGGAAGATCTCCATAAGTAGCCAGTCATCAAGAAGCCCGTGGTCCTGTCTACCTATCTACCTGGGAGACTGAGGCAGGATGATTACTGGAGCCCAAGAGTTTGAGACCAGTCTGAGACCCAATTTAAAACAACACAAATTCAGTTAAAAGTTTAAAGGAATATTTATTTACCCTGGAGCTGACTGAAATAAAGCAATTCTTCAGTGGAAAGCTCATCACCCTTGGAAGAAGTCTGAGACATCACTTCAGTATAAGCTGAAAGCATATAAGCCAAATCACATTTACTAGCAGTGAAGGCAGAGAAGTGATTCTTAAATGCAGACAAATAGAAGAGTAGAAATTAGATGAAGTGTATAAGAAATGTGTACATACAGAAAAGTGGAAATACCATTGCTCTGCTGTTGTGTACCAAATAAAACATTTCATCACTTTGAATTCTAAGATTTCTCTTACTTGCATTTCTTCTTTTTTATTGCTTAAGAACTTCATATACGCATATGATCAAATCCATCGCCCCATTTCTTTCTTCCCTCTTCCACTACCATTAATCCCTTCTAATTCCGTGGACTCTTTTATAAACGCGCTGAGTCCTTATGGTTCCGAGGTCATCTACGGGAGCATGGGTAACCTCCTTGCTTTTTACCAGTTTTTAGAGAGTCATGGAAAGATGAATCCGGTAGTTAGATTAACTCTGAACATGAAATCTAAAACTCCTGCACTAATAAGGAAACCTGAAGCTCAGAGCTTTACTGTTCCCCACTGTTATTCAACGGAGACACAGTGTTTCCTAGCTTATATTTTATCCTACTTAATATTCTTACTTTCAACCCCTCCACCAACAATGTATGACATGGAAAATTTAAACATTTAAATCATAACATAATCTAATAAAATTTATTCTTATAATTAAATTATTATGTGGTTTGACTTTTGTTTTTAATGCTGTGTTTGTGATTTGGGCGTCTGAAGGATTAAACATGGCTTTAGCTTGTTGGTCTGCTAAATGATTCCTCGCTAACCTGAAAAGCCTTTAAAAAGCTTTTAAAGGAAGCCAGGGAGAACATTAGACAAATTATGAAGTGCTATTTGATTTTAATGAATTACCAAATCCAAGACACTTTTCGCAATATATTTTTTAACAGTAGGGATGTGTTGGGAAATAATCCTAAGGACAGTGGAAAAAAATTTATGAAAACTGGAAGAGCATGGTGACTTTGGGGAAGTAGAGCAAAACAGAAAAAAAAAGAACTTTTGGAGTTAGATGGGCCTCATATCAAGTATATTTGGGACATAATTGAATCTCCCCAACCCTCAGTCTCCTTTTGTAAAAATTGAAGGGATAATATAATCTTTCAAAGATTATGATGCTAAAATAAGAGTGCATATAAAATATATTTTATGTGTCTGTTTATGCATGCATTCAACCATGAGCCTGTGTAGGGGCCTAAGGGTGACATTGGATATGAAGTAAAGGTTGTGCACATGCTAATTTAGACCCATCTGCAAGTTTAGTAATCTGCCTAAAGTGAATCTCTATTTTAATGACAATGACAGCACAAATTCAACAATATCCCAATATTCCAACAGTACATAAGTTCTTGTATAAGCTATCATTTAAGAGCTAGCTAGCAGGACATGGTAGCACATGCCTGTTATCCTTGCACTTCTGAGACTGAGCTCAGTCTGGGATATATATTGAGACTATATCTCAAACTGCATACATACACACAGAGAGAGGGGAGAGAGAGAGAGAGAGAGAAAGAGAGAGAGAGAGAGAGAGAGAGAGAGAGAGAGAGAGAGAGAGGGAGGATTGCCTACTAATAGGAAATTAAAGATCCAACTGATATATGGAATCTCTTCTACAGA
This sequence comes from Chionomys nivalis, assembly GCF_950005125.1. NCBI lineage: Eukaryota > Metazoa > Chordata > Mammalia > Rodentia > Cricetidae > Chionomys > Chionomys nivalis. The sequence continues at coordinate 95,594,750 of NC_080112.1, forward strand.
TTTCATCCTGTCTATATCTATAACTACACCACCAAAAATACTTGTGATATTACTTGAGGACCACAATAAAGCAATAACTTTAAATTAGACGGAAACTGTTTTATTTGTTAAAGTGAAATTATATGTACAACGATGCCTGTTACAATGGAATGAACTCTTACTATATACTATAGTAAATACTATACCATTTACTATATACCATTAAATACTGTTAAAGTCTTACCTGGAGGAATATGCATCTTAAAAAGCAGCTTAAGCTTCTCAGTAAAACTTCCATTGTACATTATATCTGTTCAATAAAATTCTGTTAGAAAACTCAGGTAACTAAACATTAACTAAACATTCAACCAATTCCACCCAAAGTGATTAAGATACAGACAGTAGACAGGAATTAGGATCTAAAACACAGTCAGCCAGTCAGTTTGTCCCCCTGCTCCCAGCCCTGTCTCTCTCTTTCATTGGTTTTTCAAAATAAGGTTTCTGTGTTACAGCCCTGGCCATTCTGGAACTTACTCTGTAGACCAGGCTGGCCTTGAACTGCCCCTGCCTTCCTAGTGCTGGGATTAAAGGCATGCACCACCACCATCAGGCAACATGGTGTTTTTTAAGCTAACAACTACTCAATCAGTAAGATTTTCACTTTCAAGCACATAACCGAAACACTCCACCAGGGGAATAGCATGCTTTATTCACAAGCGCCTTTCTCCCAACCTCATATTTCCCTTTTCTTTTGGAATGGGGCTTTATGATTCATTTGAGGAGAAAACTGCTCTGCAAGATAGAGTAAGAAGAAATCATTGCTGGGGGGTATGAAAAACAAAGGAACAAAACCTATGACTTATCAATTATAGGCACAACTCATTTGTTTAGTATTTCTGTATCACTTATCTAGGCTATGTGGTTAGATTTTTACCCAGGGGGAAAATCCTTCTGTTGTATCTATCTATCTGGTGTGGAAAAATCCTAGACATTCTCTTCCTTCCTGTTAAACCATTAAAACACCCACATCCAACGGCTTGTTTCTTTGAGAGGGTTGGGCAAAAAGAAATCAATATATGGGCCTGGAGAGATAGCTCAGTGGTTAAGAACACTAGATGTTCTTCCAGAGGTCCTGAGTTCAATTCCCAGCATCCATGTGCCAGCTCACAACCATCTATAACTCTAGTTCCAGGTGATTCAACACCCTCATACAGACATAAATGTAGGCAAAATATCGATGCACATAAAGTAAAAATAAATTATTAAAAGAGATCAATATGCATAGGTTTAGCAGCAAGCACATTTTAAAAAGCTTCATAATTACTAAACCTGAAGACAATGTAATCCAAAATTGGCCTAAACTAGCAGTAATAGGCAGCAAGATAAAATATTTGGGGGTGGTAGGGAATATTTTGGGGGCATAGAGAACATAGTTATGTTTTGCTTTAGAAAGTTGAAGGGCATCAGCCTACCAATTGCAGAGGAGAATTCTTTGAAGTTTATAAGGCAATCAGAATTTTCATCCAACAATCTGAATGTCCATAAAGCTAGCGAGTCTCTGTTTGCAGAATGAGCCCAGGGACTCAACAAGTGATACAGCACTCTGAACTGCTGGCAGTCAATCTGATACTGTTCCAAATATGACAGGCTGGGGTCATGATGCTTCAATCCTGGACAACTCGAATACCAATAACAAGATATAAACAGCTCCTTCTACAAAAAAATGGAAAAGGAGAGTCATTAAATCAGAAAAAACGTCAAAGAATTTTTCTAAATATGTCTCTTAAAACATAAAAATATTTAAGAGCAATGGAGATAAAATTTTGCTAAAAGATTAATTTTCATTAAAAAGGAACAACATACCTTAAAAATGACATAAAGTTCATCCAATTCCTGAAGATTCATCTTCACATCTTGTGATACAACACGCAACTTTAAAAAGATCAAAAGCAACTTAGACTCAGCATTTTCTTTTAAAAAGTCTTTGCATTCACTTGATGTTTTCCTCTACAAGGAGAAAATATTTTCTTTTCTTTTTTTAAACCTACACATCATTTTTTTTATTGCAGCTCTAGTAACAATTGCCAAGTTATTTCTTGATTTTTAGTTAGTTGCTGAACTAACCTTGTGTTTCTGATATAACTACTAAACTTTAGTGTACTAATATTAATATAGTAATATATTACTACTTTGTCAATTAGTTGAAAAAGTAAAATAGATCTTGGTGTGATAAAAAGATATCACGAATAAACATCAATGAGAAGAAAAGTATAAATATGGGCTGACAAAATGGTTCAGTGGATAAAGGTACTTGCTACCAAGACTGATGACCCGAGTTCAATCCCACGGACCCATGTAGACGGAAAGAACCAAATGTCATAATTTGTACTCTGGCTTCCACATGAATGCTATGGCACATGAGTGCACCCCTCCAATAATAAATGTAATACAAACTTAAGAAGGATAACATGGAAAGATGGATATGAAAGTCATCAAGGTGTTCATCATACAGAATGCAGCATATAATATCAACTAAATGAATTCCAAAGTATTATGCAAATATATCTGAAGATTGAGATTAAAATAGATAATTTCCTTGGGAAATATGTCACCAATTAACTCAATGTGCAAACAATTTGAATAAACAGAACAGAAATGGCAACCAAAGAGCTCCCATCACCAAAAGTTAGCAGACTCAAAGGCTTGTTTTCTCAAACTTTCTAATAACAGTGATATCCTGTGTACATTAAAGTATTTCAGAGCATAGAAAACATGAGTTTACTACAAAATCTATTATGCAACATAAGCTAAATTGACATAAAATTAGCATTCACAAAAAAGAAATCCTTAATGGTCATGGTGGTGCACACCTTTGATCCCAATACTTGGGAGGCAAGAACAGTTTCATGGAAGTCTGGTCTACATAGCCAGCTTCAGGGCCAACTATGGTTACATACATACCTCTAAAAAAAGCAAAAGAAATTCTGAAATCAATGTTATTTTAACACAGATGCAGAGAACCTGCTTAGTCAAATTATCAAAATAGAACATTAATGATATTATAGCCAGATTCATTTTACAATGCCCTGTCTTATACCTGATTTTAGTAGAATTGCTCTGAGTTTATCTCTGTTTAATTTGATGTTGGCTGTCAGCTTGCTATATATTGTTTTTATTATGTTTAGGTATGTTCCTTGTATCCCTGAGTTCGCCAAGACTTTTATAATGAAAGAGTATTGGATTTTGTCAAAGGCTTTTAAAGCATCTAATGAGATGACCATGTGGTATTTTTTCTTTTAGTTTGTTTATATGGTAGATTACATTGACAGATTTTCATATGTTGAACCATACCTGCATCTCTGGGATGAAGCCTACTTGGTCATGTGGATGGTATTTTAGATGTTATTAGATTCAGTTTATCAGTATTTTATTGAGTACTTTTGCATCTATGTTCACGAGTGCAATTGATCTGTAATTCTCTTTTTTTGTTGGGCTTTTGTGTAGTTTGGGTATCAGGGTGTCTGTGGCCTCATAGAAAGAATTTGGCAATGTTTCTTCTGTTTCTGGAATTCCAATAATTCTTTAATAAAATTTACTATATTAATAAATAAAAAGCCACACAATCTGAAGATATGAAAGTCATTGTATCAAAGTTAACTTTTGATAATTTTAAAAATTAACTCACTATTAATTTTTAAAAAGAATTGTTTCCATTTCAGTTAGAACTCTGTGTGTGCAAACACTCTACTACTGAGCTATAGCTTCATCCTTTCAACCTAGAAACTTAATAAAATTTCTTTAGTTTAATAAAGGACATCCTTCTGAAATCAATAGTAATAAAATATGGGAGGCATCTCTATTAAATTTAGAAGTATGACTAAAAGGCCTACTTCTATTGCTATTATTCAATATTACTTCAAGGTTTCAAGATCATGAAGTAATAAACACACAAAAGAAAAGAAGATTACTTATTAGGAAGGGCCAAAATTCTTAGCACTGAAAATTAAGCACTCTTTATTTAGGACACCAAAAGTGCTAGTCAACCAGTGTTGTGGCCACAACAAAATGCAAGAAACCCAAATCAAGAGATTTGCACTTATACCAATAAAAAACTGAAAAAATGTAAAGAAAAACATCTCAGTTGTTTTTGCCACAAAATGCATTATGAAAAAATCAACAAGAAATATTTAAGACCTATGTGCTGGTTAGCTTTTTGTCAGCCTGACACAATCTAAAGTCATCTGCTAGGAGGGAACCCCCAAATTGAGAAAATTTCTCCATAAGATCAGGCTGTAGGGAGGCAAGCCTCTAAGGCATTTTCTTATTTAGTGATTGCTGGGGGAGGGCCCAGCCTATCATAGGTGGGAATACCCTGGAGCTGGTGGTCCTGGGTTCTGGAAGGAAGCAGACTGAGCAAACTATGATGACCAAGTCAGTACCCTGACTTCCATTGATAATGGACTGTAACACGAAATGTAAGAAATAAACCCTTTCCTCCTCAAGTACCTTTTGGTCATGGTGTTCCATCACAACAATAGAAATCCTAACTAGGACAATGTACAGGATCAAAATCATAAATGCTTGCTAAAGGACATCTGAAAAGTCAGATAACTACAATGGACATTAAAAAGAAATATTAAAGTCTTAGCAGATTTCAAAATGTACTACAAAGGTACACTAATTCAAATAGACATAGTTGTAATAACAAAAAGTAAAATAAAGAACTGCTCCCACATATGTACATGAAAATTCAGGGTATGAAAAGTACAATACAATAAGAACAGACCATGTAATAGTTTTCAATGAAAGTTTTTAGTTGGAAAATATTGACATCATATATAACAAAATCTTCCAGGTATATTAACCTGTATGCTAAATGTTAAAAACTATCATCAGTACTGTGAGCTTATAACAACTAGGTACTTTTATAATTTGTATAATTTTAGCTAGAGAAAGGCTTAAGTTTTAAATAAAAACCAGTCATTATGAAAGAAAAAGGAAAGACTTGACTATGTAAAATCTGTAATTTGAACACTCTGACAGACATCATAAAACATGAACAATAAGGAGGAAGAAATGATAGGTTACAAATATAATTGTCAAAGAAATGCTACTACCTGGGAGGGTAAACTCTACAGGAGAAGTACTGAGCCAGTGACCTGGGCCAGATCTTGCCTGAGGCAGCAAACTTCACAGAAGCAGGACTGAGCTAACCAGCAGCCTAGGCCAGAGCAGACCCAAGGTAACAAACTCCAGAGGAGCAGGACTGAGCCAGCGACTTGGGCTGGAGTGGGCCTGGGACAGTGAAATCCATGGGAACAGGAGCAGATCTATACCAGGGATATTTATGGGTACAGGACTGGGCCAGCGACCTAGGCCGGAGCATGCCTGAAGAGGCGAGCTCCACAGGACCAGGACTGAGCTGGCCACCTAGGCCACAGTGGGACTGAGACAGCAAACTCCAACGTAGTAGAGCAAACCCCAGGAGTGCTGAGCAACCTCCAGGAACATGGAGTGACCAACAGGGTGACTGGAACCGAGGCACTGACTACACTACAATGAGCATCCATCTGAGCCTTGGAGCTACTGGCATCTGGAAGACTGATCACCAGAGTCACAGACAGCCCCAATTACACCAATTAGAGGAAAAGATGAGGTAAGAACATACGCAACACCACAAAGAGCAACATGACACCAGTAAAATCTAGTGACTCTATAGCAGCAAGACTTGAACAACAAATATAGTTGAAGCAGAAGAAAATGACCTAAAAAGTAACTTTAGGAGAATGATTGAGACCCTTAAGGAGAATATGAGAAATTCCCTCAAAGAAATGGGAAAAAAGACAAACAAAAAATAGAAGACATCAACAAATCTCTTAAAGAAAACCAAGAAAAAGCAATCAAACATATGAAAGAAAATATTCAATATTCAACTACCCATATATCAGTGCACTCAAGAAAGCTGCTTCTTGCAGTAGACAGTTATTAATATAGAAACCTACATGTGGTCAATGGGTAGAGACTTTAGAGTGTTAAGCCTAAGTGGGATGTCTATATCACATCCTACTTCACAAGGCTTGGAGATTGATGCAGAGGAGGAGACAGAAGCATTGTAAGATCCAAAGGTCATGGAAAACTTTATGGAAACTGTTTTTCAGATGCAACATGGAAGGTGTACATAGGAACTCACAGTGATTATGATAGTATGTGCAAGACCCATATAAGTCAAACCAGACACAATCCTAGGAGGTAGGCACAAAGCCTTATTCCTAGCTGAGGAGCTAGCATTTGATGAGTACTGGGAGGAGCAATGACAGTTTTCTAGTATGTTGATTGTACTCCAGGATATGCCCCATTCCAAGGATTACTCAGTCAGAAAAACTGGACTCAGTGGGTTTAAAAGAGACAGAGCACATGAAGATGAGGAGATCCGGAGGTGGGAAGAATTTCAGAGGAGTTGATGGAGGGGAATGAACATGATTAAAATACATTGTATGAAATTCTCAAAGAATTAATTATATCATGGTATACTACTTTGTGCACTAAAAGAGTGAGTTAGATCTAATTATACTGATATGCAATGATCATTATATATTTGAGTCACTGGTATAATGTATGATCTCATTTTCAAAATCTAGCTTCTCTTTCTCCACCAGCATGAATATGTTTTATGATCTTACACAGTAAAAAGAAATGTAAGGATGCACTTGAAACATTTTACCATAGTTACTTGTGGGGTAATAAAACTTCATTTTTGAGATATTTCTGTAATGCTTGAATTGTCTGTAATAAATGTATGTAACCAATATTTTAAGTTAATATTTTGAAGCAAAAACAAAGGTTCTCTGTCCCATGTCACAGTAACATTGCTAAATTATTTAACTGAAATCTAAACCTAGGATCTTCAGAAATGTTAATCTTCCTAGATTGCATTTTTGAGGACTCAGTTTTTTTTTTTTTTTTTTTTTTTTTTTTTAAATTTTCGAGACAGGGTTTCTCGGTAGCTTTTGGTTCCTGTCCTGGAACTAGCTCTTGTAGACCAGGCTGGCATTGAACTCACAGAGATCCGCCTGCTTCTGCCTCCCTAGTGCTGGGATTAAAGGCGTGCGCCACCACCTCCCGGCAGTTTTGTTTTGTTTTGTTTTTCGAGACAGGGTTTCCCTGTGTAACAGCTCTGGCTGTCCTGGGAACTCACTATGTAGATCAGGCTGCCTTGGAACTCATAGAGATCCACTTGTCTCTGCCTCCCCAGTGCTGGAATTAAAGGTGTGTGTCACCACTGGCCGGCAGAGGACCCAGTTTTTAAGTGAGGAGGTTTATAAAACAATAAATCATAATGATAAAAATTAAACAGTGTAGAAGAATATAAACAGCAAAGTAAAATTCTTTACCTTGGGATCAGTGATCTAGTCATCTCACTGACCAGAGGAAACCAATATTAGCAGCTACCTACGGAACCGTAGCAATGTTTTAAGAGTGAATTCTGTTTTATACACTTTTAATTTTCTTTTAAGTATTACAGAGAAATAATATTTATTAAAAGCATTTGCTATTATGAGAGTTAGCTATTTTCTAATTTTAATTTTTAATTATGTGTATATGGTTTGAGTGCCTTTGGGTGTAATACCCATGGAAGCCAGAAGAGGGTGCTGGATTCACTGTAGCTGGAGTTCTAGAAGGTTGTGAGCCGCTGGGTACCTGTGCTAGGAAGCTTGGGTCCTCGTGAAGAGCAGTACAAGTTCAATCAATGAGCCATCTCTACAGCCCAAGCTATTCTTAACTGAACCACAAATGTTTGTTGCTCAAATGCTAATTCAGTACTGCTTCACAGTACAGTTGAAGGTCAAATAACAGAATCACGCTGAAATAAACACAATCATTCAGCCAGAAGCAAACAACTATTTATCCTCTAAAAACTTATAAGGCCCGAACCTAGCTCTGTAAGTTACCATCTTTCATTTTATTTACATGGAAGGTTATCTTTTAAGGAAGAGAGAGCAAAGTTCCTTGAGGGTCCCCCACCCCCCCGCCCCGGGTGATACTCACCACATTCTGCTTTGTTGTTTCCTCTAGGGTCTGGATCACATATAACCTATTTCGACAGCGCATGCTGTGTATATCTTCATAGCGGATACTACCGTATTTCTGCAAGAAAGGATTGCAGTGGCTACTCATTCATAATAAATATTCACTTCTCTTACAATTGAATTTCATCAGACTTAATTCTCTGAGGCCTTGATTCTATTTCTATCAGTGACTTTGCACATTTCCATCTCAGTGTTTTAAATATGCTCACTAGAGAAAATTATATCTATCTACAATGTGTCTTGAGTAAGAACATTGGTCAAAGTCTTAGTTTGTGAAAGAAAATCATTTTTTACCTTTTTCTAGAGTGAGACATATTTAGACGTGGTCATCATTTGTGAAAGCAAGTGAATTTAATATCATTTAATGAAAAACAAGTTGAGGCAGAGGAAGTTATACAACCTAAGATCAATTCACAGAACTCAATATTATAGTAAAGTTAGATTTTAAGTTGTTATTTGTTTACATTGCTATTCTTAATATACAAGTACGCCATACAATTATTTATAAATATTTAAATATGCTAAGTAATCATATTTATGGTACATAAAACTTACCTCATTGCATTCTCTAATCAAATCTGTAATATCCACTTTAGTGTGACTGCTTTTTTCATTACTGAAATTTGAACCCTGCTGAACATTTGAAGGCAATGGGCTGTCCTTATTAATGACATTGTCAAAAAACCTAGCCAAAAGTGACAATAACGTAAGAATCAGTGCAACTAAAACAGTTGTAGCAGAGAACAGCACAGCTAATGGTTCTAAGTCAGTCAGAGGTCAATTTTAAATGAGAACACGAGGGAAGGAGTATGAAGAAGAATCTAAAGATGGTTGGGAATTAGGAAAGTGGGTACGATTAGATGCATGGCAGTGAAAAAGAACATGCGGGAAGTGAACAGGTTCAGAGTACACTTTGCAAATACTCCAAACCCATCCAGAATGGAATGAATGTCAGCTCTATAGAGGCTTGAAAGGGGAAACCAGCTTTAAAAAGGAAAACTGAGGCCTTATCTTAGAGTTCCAAAGGCCAAAGGGAGATGTATATATTATTCTGTACAGGATGGGGTTTGATGAAGCTTTACAACAGTGGCCAATTCAATTTTCATTCACTTAACTCATACACATGTATGCATATACATCTAATACTCAAAACCCCATGTGTTCCAATACAAAGTAGCATTCATACAAAATCCACCAGGAAAATAAAATTCAACCTACCTGTCTGATACCACCTGGAAACCAGGATAATTTCCCCTACTGGATACTTGGTTACTAACTAGCTCTTTGCCCCTCACATTACTTTCTATATAGACATTCTAGTTTAAAGTAGAATTGTTAATGTTAGGATTTACTGAATTAATGATGTTAGCACAAATATGAAAGGAACCTAACTGTTCCCATCAGAGTGATATACTTTTCCTGTACTCTATTTAAAGACAAAGGACAGGACTTTGGGCCTAGCCTTTTCTTTCAACCAGCTCTATGACTTAAAGCCAATTGCTTGAAGTTTCTAGGACTCAGTTTCCTCACTGGTAAGTTAAGCAGACTGAACAATGTAATCACTCCTATCTCCACTGGATTTAAAGATTTAAAATTTTTACTTATGTGTATGTCTGTCCATACAACATACATGTTGGAATGCCCATGGAGGCAAGAAGAGGCTATTGAACCCTTGAGTTGGATAGCAGCCTGACATAGGAACTGAACTCATTTGAGATAGCAGCAAACATTCTCATTTGCTAATCCATCTCCCCCAGGCCTACCTCCAGATTTAAATGCTAGAGTTGTTACAATACCTGTTTAGTGCTGTCACAGCTTCTGCATCATCTTTACACGTCAGAAGTTTGTCTAAATTATAGTCAAGTATTGCCAATCCCAGCTGTAAAATGGCCTTAATCCCGTCATAGAAGAAACAGTCCACCACGTTCACTGCGCTTTCAATAGGCAGCACACTAATGAAGAGTGTGAGGAACCACGAGAGAGAAACCGAGGAAAAGAAGGTCATGTCGGTCATGTGTTCCGTCAGCTGAGGAAGGTGATCCCTAATAAGTTCTTCAAACACTGCCTGATCCACCAAGGCACCTGGAAAACATTAAAGCAAGTTAAAAAAACCGGCCACCTTCCGAAAAGCTTTCTTTATGTCTCTGCTCCACTTTCATCCACTTCCTGGTACAGCTCAGCTCACTTCCTTCAAACAGGAGCCCTTTATTGCCTTCCTATAATTTGCACATGTCTGCAGCTGCGAGTTGGTTGAGTGTCATGAACCTAAGAACACTTGAGAAATTCCATTTTTTCATTTGAGGAGTTCCTGAGTCCTTCTTACAGTCAGAGACATGCACTAGATACTACTAATGAGGTGAGATCATCTTCAAAGAATTTATTATCTTTTGTGGTGGTAGGATAGAATTCAGGGCCTGTGCATACTAGACAAACATGCTATCACTCAGCTATATAGTCTTAGTGCAAAAAGAATTCAATCTTGATAGAAGTAAAAATAAATGTACATAGAACTTACGACAAAAGTCAACATAATCAAGACCTAGTCACAGCACTGAAAACTGAGGAAGGTACAAAGGGTAGATTACCTATAGGTATTAAAATGGGATCACAGATGCTTATATATTTGATAACTAAAGACAATGTCACATAATTAACAAAGAAAAATTTGATTCATTTTCTATGTGAACCCATACAAATATAGAGACTTTAAGTTGATTAAAATCTCCCTCCCATCAAGAAACTATTAAAATTTCCTTAGTAGCTCTGGATGTCTCAAATCATCATTATTTTGCCAATCTAGTGTTTATAAACTCAAATTAAAATTTCATTTTCATTACAAAGCAGGCCAGGTCCTTAATTTTGAAAAAGTAACAAACATTTTTTCCAAGTACACATTCAATATTCAAAGGTCTTTGCCTAAGAGTATCAGTCAATGTGACATTTTGATATGGCTTACGTTTTCTGTCTTTCTCAATCTAATTTACCAACTCTTCAGTTTGACTGGCAATTTAATAGGTAAGAAGTCTGGGTCATCTCTGTAATCTCAGCAATTGGGAGGCCGAAGCTATGCACCCTGAGCTACACAGCTGGACCTTGTCTCAACAAGCAAAAGTCCCCCAAATTCACAAATAAAATCACTCTCCTACAAAATAGACAATAGACATTAACATAGTTTAGAAAAGACTAAGTCTTCTGATGTTGAAAAAATTTCTTCGGTTAGAAACTAAAGTACTGTGGCAAGAGACTTGAACTTGGAATGGCTACCAGATGCCCAGGGCAATGTCCCCAGTTAGTTCATTGGGGCACCTGAGGATAGGGAACCTGAAATGAACCTATCCTATAATCATACTGATGAATATCTTGCATATCGCCATAGAACCTTCATCTAGCGATGGATGGAGATAGAGCCAGAGACCCACACTGGAGCACCGGACTGAGCTCCCAAGGTTATAATGAGGAGCAGAAGGAGAGAGAACATGAACAAGGAAGTCAGGACCATGAGGGGTGCACCCAACCACTGAGACAGTGGGGCCGATCTATTGGGAGCTCACCAAGGTCAGCTGGACTGCTACTGAAAAAACATGGGATAAAACCGGACTCTCGGAATGTGGCGGACAATGAGAGCTGACGAGAGGCCAAGGAGAATGGCACAGGAACTTTCAACTGGCGATAGATCGAGAGAGAGACAGAGACCCAAATTGGAGCAACGGTCTGAGCTCTTAAGGTCCAAATGAGGAGCAGAAGGAGGGAGAACATGAGCAAGGAAATCAGGACCACGAGGCGTGCACCCACCCACTGTGACAGTGGAAATGATCTCTTGGGAGCTCTCCAAGGCCAGCTGGACTGGGACTGAATAAGCATGGGTTGAAACTGGACTCTCTGAACATGGCGGACAATGAAGGCTGATGAGAAGCCAAGGACAATGGCACTAGGTTTCGATCCTAATACATGAACTGGCTTTGTGGGAGCTTAGCCTGTTTGGATGCTCACCTTCCTGGGCCTGGATGGAAGTGGGAGGACCTTGGTCTTCCTGTAGGGCAGGGAATTTGGACTGCTCTTCAGTATCAAGAGGGAGGGGGAATGGACTGGGGGGAGGAGAATAGGAGTGGGGATGGGGGAGGGGAGTGGGGGGAGGGGGCAATGTGTGGGAGGAGGGGAGGGAAATGGGAAACGGGGAGCAGTTGGAAATTTTAATTAAAAAAGAATAAAAAAAAAAAGGAAAAAAAAAAGAAACTAAAGTACTCTTCAATTCATGTATTAATAATATTTAGAGTTAAGATCTTCTGGAAGTGATTGGTTCACAACAGCTCTGCCTTAATATATAGATTAGTTAATTCATGGATTAAGGTAAATTTTCATGGAAGCAGATTTGTTATATAAAGAAAGTTAATTCTACTGTGCTTGCTGTCTGGTCATATGATATCCTATGCCACATTATTATGATGTAGTAAGACCCTGCCAACATGCTGAGCAGATGTTGGCACCATGCTCTTGGACTTTCCAGCCTCTTATCACTAATTAAAACAATATAAATTACTGTCTGTGCCATTTGGCGATGCAGCAAAAATAGATGAAGCCAGTGCTCATGTGTAGATATATTTATGCATGCTTGTATGTAAGTAATCTTTTTGTATTTCTTTTTACCAATGATTCGACGATTAAAATAGTCAGGCAGCATTCGTTCACATACAGCAACCAGAAGCCAAAAAGCTTCTTCTTCTTTTGCATATAGAAGCAATACTGAAGTCAAAATGTTCATCGCCTAAATTTCCCAGAAAAGAAACAAAAAAGTGATTATTGCTTAGGTAATAACTGCACTTCTTATTCAAGCATAGAACTTTTGAATAGCAATAATGACAAGTGAGTAATAATAATGGAAATATGAGGACTTGAAGTTAATCCAAAGTAAAGCAATGTATAGTTAGGTTAACATTTGCTAGCCGGGTATTTTATACAGCATTATTAAAGGAAAATGAAAGCTGGGCGGTGGTGGCGTATGCCTTTAATCCCAGCACTCGGGAGGCAGAGGCAGGAGGATCTGTGTGAGTTCGAGGCCAGCCTGGTCTACAAGAGCTAGTTCCAGGACAGGAACCAAAAGCTACGGAGAAACCCTGTCTCGAAAAATCCCCCCCACCCCAAAAATAAATAAAATAAAAAAAATAAATAAAGGAAAAGGAAGCAGTATATCGTGGATATAAAGCACCATAAATAAAAACCAATTAGGCTGATTTCAATGGGTTAAAATATCAATTACTGAGTCTTTAAAACAAAACACATAATTGTGGATGATATTCTAATATTGGAGAAAACAACCTTTATAACTATTTCCTGGAGATTATCCCTTAGATACCAAATCAAATCAATCACTTCATTAATTCACAAAATTTAACACCACCTCCCTATTAAATACTTTATTTTCTTAGTTATTCTGATTCTCATCACTGTAGAAACTCTTTATCTGGTACATGCAATTTTGATTCAAATCCTAGATTTTCTACTAACAAATGGTTTTTACATATATTCTTTCTTTTCCATTGCATTGCTACCTAACTTCCTGCTTATATTGGACAGAAGAGAAAGGGCTTGGAGTTCTTTCAAAGTACCATTTGTAGAGTACTCTCATTATTCAATCTGTCTGGTACTCCTCTGGAAGACTACATTTACAAAGCTGTCTTTACTTGACCTGACGCAGAGTTCATCTAGCACAAAAGCCTTTTCTCTGGAGTGTTTGTTAAAAATAATCAGAGGTAGCTATTGAGCATGTGGCTGCCCGAGGCAATGGCTAACAACTGGGATGAACAAGAAATTAACAGAAACATTTGAGGAAAATCTGGGGGCTTTGAAAAACTCTAGCATATCCTTAGGAATCTAGAAGCCCATGTTCATGCATATTGCTTTAGACACATCTATAGCTTTATGTACACTTTTTTTCTGAGCTACATGGGCTGAAATCCAGGGCTTTGTATATGCTTGGCAAGCACTATATCACTGAATTATATTCCAGCTTGTACATATGTTAAGAAAGAATAAGACCAAGAGCTCACCACTGGCTAATTTTTGGGCTTTTGGCAATCATAAACTGGTAGGGAACAGAAAAAGAAAAGAAAAGAAAGCTCAGTATCATCAGTATTACTCAGCTGTGAACTCTGTGAACTACAATAATGGCTGGCCCTGCAAGACATTGCCCATTGGTGCAACAGTGGAACAAATGCTGTGGGAGTAACCAACCACTTTCTGATCATATGTTTATGGCCCATTCCACAAAAAGAGACCTATACCTGAAACCACTATCAGGTCAAGAATCTATAGCTAGAGATATCATAGATCCTAGTAGAGAATCTACTACTCTTATTCTGTCAAATGAACATGGTATTAAACCAATGCCTATTGATATCATACCCATACATTAAAGTATCTCCTAATCCTCATCAGAGAAACTTTGCAGTAGATGATGATCAACACAGAGAACCACAATTAGCCAAAGTGCAGATAATAAGAGATTACAGAATATTAAGGCATAATGGGAGCATATATACTGCACCACCTCCTCCAAAAGCTCAGGGGTCATTGCAGAAGAGGGTACGGAACAAGGGTAAGAGGCAGACGTGGTGAACAACTACACGGAAACAGTGTCATCTGGATACAGCAGGGCATCTGCAAATATGAACTCACAGTGGTTGTGATAACATGTACAAGACATAATCAAGCTTAAGGCAGCCCAAATCCTAGCACATATAGGGTAGTTGGGTATAAAGTTCCACAAAGTTCCAACCCTCTTTGAGTAGCTATGGGTAATTCTTAGCTGCTTGGAGAGTAAGGGTCAATTTTCTCTATGAATGCATCCCTTGATATGCCTACCATGCTGCAGTGTAAGGCCACACATCCAAGAATATTTAAGCAGCACAAATTGGCGTTGACGGGGCAGGGGAAGAAAAAAGAACGCAAAGTTGGGTGGGAAGGGAAAGAGGGTGAATCTGGGAAGAGTTGGGGCAGAGAGGTCAAAATGATTAAAACATGTTGTGCAAATTTCTCAAAAGATTAATGAAAACATATGTTAAAAAGAAATTTTAACAAAAAAGTTAGGATCACCAAAATATTAAAAAATTATCTAAAATCGTGCACATTTAGGTAACCTAACTAAAAAGATAAAAAAAGAGAGTGAACAACAATTATTGCCACCTGAAAAGAGGTAACATGCGAACAACCATATGTTAACAAATTCGATAAAATGGACAATTGTTTTTGAAAAAAATACCACCCACTAAAACCAGTTCTATAGGAAGGAAAAGTCAGAATGGATATACAATAAGAGATTAAAATAGTAATGGAAACACTTTTTACAAAGACAATGAAGAACAGATGGCTTTATTGGCACATTCTAGTAAATATTTAAAGAAGTAATACCAGTCCTTCACAAATCATGTAAAAACTAAGAGCAAGAATCATTATCCAACTCATTCTAAAAAAATTCTGACACCAAAATTAGAGAAAGGTATTAAGAGACAACTATACAGTAATGTATTTTTTGAATACGAATGTAAAATCCCTCCCCCAAACAATAAGAAACCAAACTAGAGAGCATGAAAAAATATATACTAAAAGCAACTGGTATTTATCCTGGAAATGCAAATAGAGTGCAAAATATGAAAACCAATCAATGAAATGTTTCATTTTAATAAAAAGCACATGATAATCTCAGTGGACACAAAGAAAAAATATCTGACAAAATTTCCTGAGGCCTCAGCCTTACACAAAGAACTACTGGCAAGTAAGGAAATTGGGACTAGGAGAGGGAAGAGACATCAGTGGTTATCCAGTACCAATGGTCATCCCTGAACACATGCATAGGAGTAAATTATATGCACTGAATTGATTATATTTAGGAAAATATATGCATATACATATATACATGCAATAAGAAGTAGTGACAACAGAGGTCATGAATTTGAAGGAGAGTGGAGGGGTATGAGAGAAGTTTTAGAGAGGGGAAAGAGAAGGGAGAAATTGCAATTAAATTATAATATCAAAATATTAAAATTCAATACTCCTTTTCCCTGCTTTGACTTTTTGACACAGAGTCTCAGTATGCAGCCTAGGCTAGACTTGTATTCAAGATACCCCTACCCTAGCACCTAAGTGTTAGGATTGCAGGTGTGTTTCACTGCACTCACATCTACACTCCTCATATTTAAAAAAAACTCCTCAGAAGCTAGAAATATAAAGGAAATTCTTCAACCTGATAATCTACACAAAACCTTCCACAGTTAACTGTATACTTTATGACAAAAGAGTGGTTCTCCCTAAGATAAATAACAAGTCAGATGTGCTAGGGTACACTTGTAATCCCAGCTGCTCAAGAGGCAGGAATGAGAAGATCACTGAAGCCCAGGAGAACGAGACAAGCCAGGAAAATAATGAGATGCCAGCTCAAAAAAGTCAAATAATAATATTAACAATTCCATTTAGCATTATATCGAAGATTATCCATTTAGGCAAGCAAAAAGGAAGAACAGTATTCAGATTGGAATCAAGAAAAATGTCACTATTCAGATTCCATGATTTCTTAATGTGGTGGGCTGAAAGAAAATGGCCCCAAAGGCAGAGGCATATTAGAAGTTGGGACCTTGTTGGAGGAAGTGTGGTCTTTTAGGAGGAAGTGTGTCATTGTAGAGGCAAGATTTGAGGTCTTATATATGCTCAAGATACCACCCAGTGTCTTAGACTACTTCCTGTTGCCTTCTGATCAAGATGTGATAAGCATCATTTCTGCCTACATGCCGCCATGTCCTGCCATGGTGATAATGGATTGAACCTCTTAAAATGTAAGCCACCCCAATTAAGTATTTTCCTTTTATAAGAGTTGCTGTAGTTATGGCGTCTCTTTACAGCTATAGAAACCCTAAGACACATATATTGAAACTTGAAAGAAATCTACAAATGATCTTCTGAAACCAACATAAGCTGAGCGAGGCTAAAGAAGACAAGATTAGTATATAGAAAGATGAATTGCATTGTATTTTATTTTTTATTTTTTTTGGATTTTTCGAGACAGTGTTTCTCCGTAGTTTTTGGT
Source organism: Chionomys nivalis (assembly GCF_950005125.1). Classification (NCBI taxonomy): domain Eukaryota; kingdom Metazoa; phylum Chordata; class Mammalia; order Rodentia; family Cricetidae; genus Chionomys; species Chionomys nivalis. The sequence continues at coordinate 95,611,889 of NC_080112.1, forward strand.
TCCTGTCCTGGAACTAGCTCTTCTAGACCAGGCTGGCCTCGAACTCATAAAGATTTGCCTGCCTCTGCCTCCCGAGTGCTGGGATTAAAGGCGTGCGCCACCACCACCCAGCATGAATTGTATTTTAATATGCTAGCAAGAACTAATAAAAAGAGATAAAAATCCACTTACTATAATCTCAAAAGGATTAAAATACTTAGAAACAAAATTATCATTAAAAGAAGTTTTAAGATTTTACATTGACTTGGGAGGCAGAGGCAGGTGAATCTCTGTGAGTTTGAGGCCAGTCTGTTCTATACAGCAAGTTCCAGGACAGCCAGAACTGCTACATAGAGAAACCCTGTCTCAAAAAAGCCAAAAAAGAAAGATTTTACATAGAAAACTATCTAGTGTCTTAAAAAAAGAAGAAACTAGAGATCTACTAAATAAAGAAGGAAACACCCTGTGTTTATAGTTTGACAGATTTAATATTGTTACTATGCAATATTCCCCAAGTTGATCTGCAGAGTCCATGTAATGGCTATCAAAATCTTAGTTTTACTTCTAAGATGACAGTATATTTTCAACCCATAGCCTAAGTCCCTTAATAATCTCACAAAAGAGAACTGTCTACTGACTTAATTGTTTTTACTCATCTAATAAATAATAGTCTATAATATTTTAGTTATTATCTATTTGTGTTTCGTAGCAGGCAACTACCCAGTTAACATAGTGTACCCCTAAATGATTTTTAGCGAGGACTCCTCCATTGCTTCGAAAATAAAATTCACACTCCTGACCAACCCCAAACTACCCAGTGCTTTCTTCAAATAAATTATTGCATTATTCATCTTCTCCTTTATGAACTAGTACATGAGTACCTGGCCTACACATATTCTTTATTTCTCTCTATTTATATTGGGCTGCACCAATCCTTCCACTTAGAAAGTTCTCTAATTCTATTTCCAAGATTCATAAACTGCCAAGACCTGCAAGTGCTACCTCTTCCATGAAGCCTTCCCTGATCCTCCCAGGTGAAAATAATTTATTATAAATCCTGACCACACTTAGTATTCATCTAATAGTTTGTCTCTTTTGATTTTCAATTTCCCAATGAATATTCATTTAACTACCTATTGTCTGCATATGCATATGGGCACATGTGTACGGGTGTGCTCTTCTGTTGCAGGCACATGTGAAGGCCAAAGATCGATGTTGTGAGTTCTTCCTCAATTATTATTCCATTTTATTTATTTATTTATCTATTTGTTTGTTTATTTTTGAGACATGGTTTATTCACTGAACCCAAAGCTTGCCTTATCAGCTAGACTGGCTGGACAGCAAGCCCTCAGGATCCACCTCTCCCCAGCACTAGACTTGCAGATGCACTCTGCCATACCTGGATTTTCTTTTTTTTTTTTTAAGGTATTTGATCAATTTTATTATTTTTATTAATTTATTTATTTATTAAAGATTTCTGTCTCTTCCCCGCCACCGCCTCCCATATCCCTCCCCGTCCCCCAATCAACTCCCCCTCTCTCATCAGCCCTAAGAGCAGTCAGGGTTCCCTGCCCTGTGGGGGGTCCAAGGACCTCCCACCTCCTTCCAGGTCTATTAAGGTGAACATCCAAACAGCCTAGGCTCCCACAAAGCCAGTATGTGCAGTAGGATCAAAACCCAGTGCCATTGTTCCTGACTTCTCAGCAGTCCTCAATGTCCACTATGTTCAGTGAGTCCGGTATTATCCCATGCTTTTTCAGACCCAGTCCAGCTGGCCTTGGTGAGTTCCCGGAAGAACATCCCCATTGTCTCAGTATGTGGGTGCACCCCAATGGATGAAAAAAGTATGGAATATATACATATTAGAGTACTACTCAGCAGTAAAAAACAATGACTTCTTGGATTTTGCATGTAAATGGACAGAAATAGAAAACACTATCCTGAGTGAGGTAAACCAGACCCAAAAAGAGGAACATGGGATGTACTCACTCATATTTGGTTTCTAGCCATAAATAAAGGACATTGAGCCTATAATTTGTGATCCTAGAGAAGCTAAATAAGAAGGTGAACCCAAAGAAAAACATATAGACATCCTCCTGGATATTAACCTTCATCAGGCAATGAAAGGAGACAGAGACAGAATCCCACATTGGAGCACCAGGCTACAACCCCAAGGTCCAAACCAGGAGCAGAAGGAGAAAGAGCATACCTGGATTTTCTTACATTGATGCTAGAGATTCAGACTCAGGCTCTCATGTTTGTACTAAAAGCATGTTACCCACTTAGCTTTACCTCCTCAGACCTGATCCATATATTTTTGCTGATATGATCTTTATATGATATATCTTTATATAGCCTTAAGTATGTGAGACAGTGTCTTTTACAGAACAATAATCTGATGGAGGAAGGTAATTGGCTAAATAATAAAGAAACTGCCTTGGCCCATTTGATTGGCCAGCCTTTAGGTGGGTGGAGTAAACAGAATAGAATGCTGGGAGGAAGAGGAAGTGAGCTCAGATGCAGGGCAGCTCCTCTCAGAGCCAGACGCGATGAAGCAAGCCGCCAGGTCAGACATGCTGAATCTTTCCCGGTAAGACTAGTGCTACACAGATTATTAGAGATGGGTTGATCGGGATATGAGAATTAGCCAGTAAGGGCCAGAGCTAATGGGCCAAGCAGTGTTTAAAAGAGTACAGTTTGTATGTTGTTATTTCGGGGCACAAGCTAGCCAAGCAACCAGGAGCTAGGGCGGCAGAAACGCAGCCCGCAGCTCCTACTACAATAATCCAGTTGTTAAACGAAAAAAAAAACGTGGTTAGAAACTCTTGATGCTCTTTAGAGGACCTGAGTTCAGTTCTCAGTGCCCATGTTGGGCAGCTTACAGCTGTCTGTGGCTCCAATTCCAGGAGATCCAGTGCCCTATTCTGACCTCCATGTGGCAAATATCCACACAGAGATACACACATATGGATAAATAAAAACAAATATTAAAAAAGAAAATAGTAATATATCAATAGTTAAAAATGTTCCCACTATCAACCTACTTATTTTAATAATATCCGCTATTAATCTCAGTTCTCATTATCATATGTCCCAAAATTTGAGAGTTGAATTTGATAATAACATTTGAAATATGCACATAATATTTGAGATCACAGTGAAGTTATACCTGGCAGTATCCTATTTTAGGATTCCTATATGCATAAGCTGTCAGTACCCGCCTCAGAGCAGATATGCCAGTATCACTCTGAAAGGCTGGGTGCTCAGGCAGAGAGCGGCGTAAATCACGTTCAATTTCTTCAGTAGCCAGGTTGCAGGTCCCTAAGGATTGTTCAACTACTTCAGCATAATAACCAGGATTAGTAGCCATGTCATTAACAGCACCTGCAAGGACAATAACATCCACATTCAAACTGAACAATAACACACAGTTGAGATTTGCAGATAGTGACATATTTGTATTTTATTACCTTAAGGTTTAGGTTTATGCTCTAATAATATCCGAATACACAAAAACAAAGAAAATGAAGAAAAAGGGAAACATAACACGAGTCTACACCAAGTTATTATTTATCAGAATAACATTTTAATTAAGTTTTTTCTTTTAATTTTCTCTTATTGGTAAAGATATGAACCCTATACCCTCCAATTATATACATCTACTAAATTAATCTTGTCAGATAGTAGATATGTAGATATTTAGGTAAGCACATGTAAATATAGCTTTTTCCCTTTTTGACTAGTCTAAACTTACATACTGGCCATCTTTGTGCATAGAGCATAATGTCTAGAAACGACATACTTAATGCCTGTTTGTTAAATGAATAAAGCAAATAATGTAATACCTGAGAAAAGCATCCAGAGCTCTCCCCGCAATGTCTCTGGAATCCCTCTTACAACTAGATCTCGAGTCTTCTTTGTCCTGAACATGCTAACACCACGCCCACATTCAGAAAATAAGATGTTCCAAGATTGTTCCTTCATCTTTTCTTTCAACTGTGATAGAAAAATCAAAGTAAAGAGTGAAAAATTAATCCCTTTAAAATAACTTGCTCATTCTATTTACCATGAAATCATTTATGCAGACCAAAACCTTACAAAATAAAAAATCATATTCACATTGTAAAGTACTAGACCTTTAACATAAAAACTTAAACCCACACAAACCTAACTGATGTAAGAGGTGAAATATGCTGTGAATATGTTTTATTGCCATTGGTTAATAAAGAAGCTGCTTTCAGCCAATGGCTTAGTAGGTACAGCCAGGCTGAAACAGATATATAGAGAGAGTAGGCGAAGTCAGGGAGAAGCCATGTAGCTGCCCCCAGAGAAAGTAGCAAGCTGCCAGCTGAAACTTTACCAGTATGCCACGACCTCGTGGTGATGCACAGAATAATAGAAATGGGTTAGTTTAAGATATAAGAGCTAGCTAGCAATGTGCTTAAGCTATTGGCCAAGCAGTGTTTTAATTAATACAGATTTCTGTGTGGTTATTTCAGGAGTCTGGTCGGCCTGGAAATGAACAAGCAGCCTCTACCAACACCTAACAGTTTTAATTTACTATCATTACTAGTTAAACTTCTAAAAATTGCAAAAGTCTAACACCTAGGAGGCAAAAGCTCCAAACTGCCATTTTTCCCAAATCAACTTGGTTTTATCACAAATTATTAGAAATCTAAGCGACTAAGACTCAATAACCACTATTATCACTATTGATAATGGTCTGAGTGTTGTGGAACCCAACTAGACATACTTCAAACCTCAAAAGTAAATCTTTCTGTTCTGATACCATCAAATATAGCGGTTCTCAACCTATTGGTCGCAACCCCCTTAGGGGTTAGAGGTCGAATGACTCTTTCACAGGGGTCACCTAAAACCACCAAAAAACACAGATATTTACATTCCGATTTATAACAGAGGCAGAATTACATTTATGAAGTATCAACAAAACAATTTGATGGTTGTGGGTCATCACAACATGAATGACTGCATTAAAGGGTCACAACATTAGGAAGGTTGAGGACCCACTGATCTAGTATGTTCTAAGATTTTTTTCATTGACTTCCAATTCATAGATTTAATTATTTTGTTTCCTTACCATTTTAGAATCCAGATTCTCCAAATTTTGAGGGTGAAACACTGTCATTAAAGCTTCAGTGTTCACTGTTTTGCTGCATTCTTTTTGGCAGGCCAAAGGTTGCTCCTCAAAATTATCAGCTGGGCCTGTAGAGTCAGAGCTAACAGCAACCTGGAAAGGAAAGTGAAAATGTGATTGTCCTCAGTGGATGTTCACAGGTTTAAGAAAAATGTGTTTCCGGGCAGTGGTGGCACACACTTTAATCTCAGCAATTGGGAAGCAGAAGCAGGCAGATCTCTGTGAGTTTGCAGGTCTACAAAGCAAGTCCCAGGCTAATTATAGCTGCTATATAGAGAAACCCTGTCTTGAAAAACAAAAACAAAACAAAACAAAACCCAAAAAAACAAAAAAGGAAAGAAAAATGTGTTAATGTTCTGTCTGGTATTCATAAGCCACAATCTACGGATATATTAAATATTAAGGAAATGTCTCAGAAGCATTATTTTCTTGCCAAAATTAAGGCTGTCAGAATCTCAGTGAGCCCATTCCTCAACAAAAGCAACAAAATACTGTCAACCACAAATCATTTTAGAACACCACAAGCTAACCAAAGGCAAAGAATGACTTTAAAGAATTTAATCAAAGAAAACTAATGCAGGATGAAGATAGACTCAGTGGAAGTGTGACTCTGCAGCAAGTTTAAGAGCTGGTGTTCCATCCCCAGCACATACAGAAAAGGAGGGGGAGCAGAAGGAAGCATCCATCCCCAGCATAAGCAGAAAAGGAGAGGGAGCGGAAGGATGCATAAAATCCCCCCATGAACCAGAGTAAGAACATCAGAGCCTGAGTGGCTTTAACTTGAGGCTGTCCCTGCCCTGAGAAAAGCCAGAAAGAAGGCAGTCAGTGGATCTTTTGGAGTTTCCCAAGTGCTACCTTATCCTCAGCATAGGATCAAATTTGATCAATATTTGATCAAACTGGCAGCTCCTGGCAAGTCTCTACTTCTAAGGTGTTATTTGATTTGAATCACAGCTCAGCTCTGAAAAAGAGCCCTGTTTCCAGGGCATTAAAGAAAACCCCAGTGACCTGCTTCTAACATCACAGCTGTTTAACTCTGATTTCATTTGGGGCTTAAAAAGTGTGTGGGGGGGAAGAAGCTAGAAATCTGAAAGAAAGATATGGATAACCAGATAACCATATGGACCTTTGAAAGGTTTAGATATATTCTTAGGTATCTAGAAGTACACACATGAGCTGCTCAAGGAAATAAATGTGCAGAAAAAAAGAGTTATTCAACTCTGGCTGTCTTTGAATGTGGGAAATGAAAAGAAAGGTGATTTATAAACTTCTGAAGTTGGAGAAACATCTTTACACAAAATATTTCCTCAGATAAAAGATGGAAGACTTAAAGGTTCAAGGCAATTAAGGAAACCTAATCTCTAATCGAATGATTACTAAATTCTGCTAACTCAGAAGTTGATCTTGGGAAGGCAGGCTTAAAAATAAAATCAATAACTTAAAAAAAGCAGCCTACAGACAACGTCCCTGAGAGTGACTAGTTAGATTTCATATACAAACATTATGAAGCAGATAATAAGCATATCTAAAGAGTTGAAGAAATTACATTAAAAAATAAAGGATCTAGTTTCTCTCTTCACAGGTCCAGAAAGCCTCAGATGAAGGATCAACAAAAGCGTTTTTGCAAAAGGCCAAAGGACAAAGATTTTATGGACCATAAAGTCTCTAATCAATTTTCCCCTGTGGTATTAAAGCACTCATTGACAAAACATAATTGAATTCCATGGCTATATCTCAAAACTTTATTTACAAGAACAGGTTATAGGTTGCTAATCTCAATACTAGAAGGTGGTGAAGCCATTAGGAACCTGCAACCCCATATGAACTTTAGGGGGTGAAATTGATTGGCATTGCCCTAGTTAGCTCTCATTCCGTTGTGACCTAAAAAATAAATGCTTCTAATGTTAAGACTCAAAGATTTGGGAGGTAGTATTTATTTATTATAATATACCCTAACTATTAAGGAAGGCTTATGGGTGTGTCTTTAAAAAATACTTCATAGGGTATTTTGATTCAGTGTTCAAAAGTTCTTGCTGTAGCCTGAACTGGCCATACCCTGGGATAGGACTGATGACCAGTTGTCACCAGAGACCTTTCATCCAGTGACTGGGGGGCAGCTTTAGAGACCCAAAGCCAAACACTGGGCAGAGTTCTGGGAGTCCTGCTGAGGAGAAGGAGGTGGGGTTGTAGGAAACCAGGGGATTAGGAACACTGCAGGAAAATCCTCAGAAATCACTAGCCTGGCTCATGGGAACTCACAGAGTCTGAACCACTACCAGGGACCAACCTAAACTCTCTGCATACATGTGACAGTTATGTAGCTTGGTCTATATGTGCGATTCCTGGTAATGGGAGCAGGGCTGTCCCTGGTGCTTTGGCTGGCTCTTGGAAACCTACTACTCATGGTGGACTGCCTTGTTCAGTCTGAGAACAGGGGGAGGTTCTTGATCTTATGACAGCTTTGATATCCTATGCTTTGCTGAAGCCCATGGGAGGCCTGTCCCTTTCTGAGCAGTTACGAAGGGGTGTATTGGGGGGGCAGAGGGCAGGAGGGAGAGGGAATAGGAGGAGAAAAGGAAGGGGAAACTGTGGTTGGAAAGTAAGATAGATAAATTTATATAAAAAAGTTTTTGTGCTGGGCGGTGGTGGCACACACCTGTCATTCCAGCACTTGGAAGGCCAAGGGATCTCTGTGAGTTCAAGGCCAGCCTGATGTACAAAGCTAGTTCCAGGACAGACTCCAAAGCTACAGAGAAACTATGTTTCAAAAAAAAAAAAACAAAAACAAAAACAAGGGGGCTGGAGAGATGGCTCAGAGGTTAAGAGCACTGGCTGCTCTTCAAGAGGTCCTGAGTTCAATTCCCAGCACCCACATGATGGTTCACAACCATCTGTAATGAGATCTGGTGCCCTCTTCTGGCCTGTAGGCATACATGTAGACAGAACACTGTACACATAATAAATAAATAAATCTTTTTTAAAAAACAAAAACAAAAGGTTCTTGCTGTACAAGCATGAAAATCTAACTTCAGATCTTCAGAGACTATGCAAGCTGTACGTAGTACTATATGTGTACAATCTCAGCACTTCTAGGCCAGATTACAGGCTGATGTGGGAGAGTTCCCAAAGCTTGCAAACCAGCTACACTGACAAGAGTGACTGCCTCAAACAAGGCCAGAAGTGAGGTGTCCAGAGCGAACAAGAATGAGTCTGATTCAAACAAGGTCAGAGGAGAGAAGTGACACCAAAGTTGTCCTCTGACCTCCACATGGGTACTGTAGCTTTGTACTGCACATGTCTTTATTCTGCACACATGCGTGGGAGGGCGAATACATAGGCCTTAGAGAGAAGGTAGAATTCATTTTATGTCTTGAGAGGTAAGTCACTGTACTGGTAGGCAAGATGAAGGGTATTTGAAAGAAAGATAACCATGTGAACCAAATGACAGACGATTGGAATGCAGTATTTACATTAGGAAAGGAATATAGAAATGGCCACCAGGAGATGGAAACTAAGAATCAAATGTTTTAAGAAGAAATCAAAGGGAAGAGGAATAGAATTGCACTATATTCTTGGTTCTCCAACTGTCTGCTAACACACTTTGCATCTCTCTCCATTTCTATAGCTTGACTCAAGCGGAACCCTTGACATTTATTTTCTCCCTGTCTAAATCCCAAGCTTCTTTGGGCTTTTATGAAATGTCTATTTGCTCCACTGTACAAAGAGGTAACAGGGCCTTTGGCAAGAGTACAAGTTTGTTTAAATTATTGGCATGTGGAGAATTGTAGGCACAGGCTGCTTGTTCATTTCCTGACTGCTCATACCTGAAGTAATCACACAGAAACTGTATTAATTAAAACAACGCTTGGCCCATTAGCTCAGGATTCTTATTAATTATCTCTTACATCTTGAATTAACCCATTCCTATTATTTTGTATTTTACCACGAGGCTTGTGGTTTACTGGTAAGTTTCCAGGGCATCTCTTTTGGCAGCCACATCATGTCTCCTTGACTCCGCCTACTCTCTCTATATCTCTGTTTGGATTTCCTGCCTGGCTTTATTGTTCCCTGCCATAGGCCAAAGAAGCTTCATTATTCACCAATGCTAATAAAATATATTTGCAGTATACAGAGGGGAAATCCCACATTAGGGAATAAACCCAGGATCTCAAGATTACAGGACACTACCACAAGCCACATCACCAGCCCCCAGGGAAAGGTTTTGGGGGCCACTGTTAGGATTCAGGCATTATGCTGGCCCCTGTCACCTAGCAGGATGAACCCAGGCAATACCCTAGCCAGCCCACGATCCTATGGTCCTATGGCTGCTACATCACTAGCATGTATGCACATGCAAAGGTTCCTTTAAGACAAGCTCCACCCACTTCTGCTCTCTCTTTCCCACTGTTCCTCTGATGAGGAAGACAGAACTTTTCTTGTTCTCTCTCTCTCTCTCTCTCTCTCTCTCTCTCTCTCTCTCTCTCTCTCTCTCTCCTCTTTGCTTCTCTCCTTTCCCTTTCCCAACTCCCTTCCATTCCCCCAATAAAACTTCCCAGTAAATTCTATCTGCCTGGCCATGTTTGTCCCTCACCAGTCATAGGGCTTCCTGCAAGGGTTCCACCCACACCATTTCATAACAGCCACACAGGCATGAGTTCAAATCTGGCTCTCTCAATAAAGGAAGCTAAGGAACAAATTATTAAACATAAATGAGCTATAATTTGCTGGCTTTAGAAATATATTGCTTCATTCTCAGTTTCCCTACATGACAAGACAATTCTCAAAACAAGATCTGGCTTCTAAGGCAAACAAAAAAGCTAGAGCAACTATTAGTAAAGCCAAGCCCAAGTGCACAACTAAAGAAGCTTTGAGTAACATATGGTAAAGATTAAGCTGGTGTTTCTTAGACCCTTTATCTAAGAATATGTTAACAACTGCTCCTGTTAAACATTAAGAAAAGGCTAGCCTCAAGGAGGCAAAGGAAAAGAGTCCGACTATGGCATTGGTTTAATGGAAAGGAGGTAGTATTTATAAGAATTCATAAGAGGTCAAATAATTTTACAGGGACTATTTGTAGCTTGAACTGAAGGAACTGAGAGGAAAAATGCAATAAATAATCCAATAAATAGTACGCAAAAGATAAAAAGAAATAAACAGCAAATAAACATACAAAAATATTCAACACAACATAGGACTAGGTAAATACATTTTGAAAAGCAATTCACACCTATTAAAATCAAAACGCTGGCAATAGGCGACTTTGAAAATATGAAGCAAGAACTGTAATTCATTTCTGTTTTTTTTGAAAAGGTATAGCTACTTTGCAAGAGTTTGGCAGTTCTTACAAAGGTAACCCATGTTTAACACACAGTTCAGCAATGGCACCCCCACTCAAATACCAGAATGAGTTAAAAACTCCCATCTACACACAAGCACACATAAAAATGCTTATAGTAACTCATTAATTGCCCCAAGCTGGAAGCAACCAGATGTCCTTTAGAGAGTGAAAGGATAAATACTGTGGTACATCTAAACACGGGGTATGTTTAAGCACTAAAATAGATCTGATATCAAATTATATTATTGAGAAAAGACAAATTCATCTTTCAAAGTGAAAGAAGTCGATTTATAAGGCTACATTTGATATGATTCAATTCTATACCATTTTAGAAAATACAAAATTATAGAGACAATAAAAAGATGAATAGCTTCCAGAAGCTGGAAAGGGGTTTAACATGTAAAAGCACATGGGATATTTAGGGCATTGATATTTTTCTATATGATGCTGTGATGGCAGCAATATTACAGTGTGAATACAACAAAACTGTACAGTATAAAAATGAAACTTACTGTAAATTATGAACATCATTTAATAGTAACATTAGTACTGGCTCATCAATTGTTAACTGATTTACCCAAACAACAGAATATACTAGTAATAAGAGAAATCATAGTCAGAGGAGAAGATAGGTAACAGTACAGGGAAACTATTTTCTGTTTTTCTATATGCTCAAAAGTGCTCAAATAAAATCTATTATTTTAAAAGGCAAAATATACAAAAGATAGTTATGTTCTACAAAATAAGAGGATATCAATAAAGGTATGGAAACTGTAAAAATACAAATTGTATAGCTGATAACTGAACTGAAAGGGTCACTCGAAGAATGAACAAAGAATAGCAAACGGTAGAGATTACCCTCAGGTGAAAAAGGAAAATAAAGAAAAGTAAATGGAGTCTCAGACTTGTGGGAAACCATTAGATCGACGATCTCTGTGTAATACAAGTCCTAAAATAAAATAAGAGGTAAAATGGAGAGGAAAGTATCTGAAAAAAAGACAATGGCAATAAACACTCCAATTTTCCTAAAATATTACTCACAAAATCCCAACTAAGGAGCTGTTCAGCAAGCTCAGAGAAAGAAATTAGGAATAGCTACCGACATTCATCATAGCAAAGCCTATGAAAGTCAACTACAAAGAGAGAATTCTGAAACCAAGAAGAGATAAACAACTTGTGTTAAACTGGATGTGGATGTCCATACCTATAATCTGAGCACTCAAGAGGCTGAGATAATAAATTACTGCCAGTCTAGGCTAGCCTAGGTTACATAGTGAATTCTAGATTAGGCTGGAAGGCAAAGACCTTGCCTCAAATTTTTTTTAAAAAAAGCAGCATGTTTTAAAAATAAAAGATTTCTCAGTAAAATCAAGAGCAGAGCACTTGTCATCAGTCTGGGATGGGAGGATACAGTAGAGGTGATCTATGCTAGCCAACAAAATATGCTAGCCAACAAAAGTATCTTGCAAAAAATTAAAGCTACAAGCACACAAAATAGGATCAATGATATAAGTTGTTTCAAAAAATACAAATTTATACCAGTGTGAAATACCATATAAGATAAATAAAAATGGCTAAACTAAATGTTGCAAGCTAAAAGCCAGTCTAGGGTACAAAGTGAGATCCTGTCTCAAATTCATACTAACTAACTAACTATGTATGTGTGTTTGTGTGTGTGGGTATAAATTCATTGAAGCAGTTATAAAATGGGAACTGTCACATATAAAATCATGTACTCTACTAAAAATAACTTCTTAAAATGTTAAAATCATCACACTAGTCAGCAACTTCACCCTTAAATAGCTTTCCTGGGAAAACAGAAACATTTCTAATTTCACATGCATGGTCTTACTAGCATTATTTAAACTAACAAAAAATATTCTGTACCATTTGGACACCTTCTCCATTCCACTCAGATTCTAGACAACTGCCTGTATTTATAAACAGGCTTATTTCAGACTTCCATATAAGTGGAATCCTATAACATGTGTTGTGTTCTTTCATTTGGCATAGTATTGTCAAGGTTTACACATGGAATAACATAAATCAGCACGTCATTGCTTGTTATTGTCCTATGTATGCTGGAAGTCTTACGTCAACTTGGCACACAAACTACTGAAAGGTGGGAACCTCAATTGAGAAAATGCTCAATACGATCTGGCTGTAAGGTATTTTCCTAATTAGTGATTGATGGGGGACGGTACAGCCTATTATGGGTACTTCCATCCTTGGACTGGTGGTTATGGGTTCTGTAAAAAACAAACAAACAAACAAACAAACAAAAAACAAAACAGGCTAATGTTCAATAATACTACAAGGACACTTGTCCATTTATGTTCATAGCATCATTATTTGTAATAGCAAGAACCTGGAAACAACCTAGATGCCCCTCAACCGAAGAATGGATAAAGAAAATGTGGCAATTTACACTTGAGAGTAATACTCAGCAGTAAAAAAAAACCAATGACATCTTGAAAGTTGCATGCAAGTGGATGAAATTAGAAAAGGCTATCCTGAGTGAGGTAACCCAGACCCAGAAAGAGGAACATGGTATGTACTCACTCATAAGTGGATACTAGCTGTAAAGCAAAGGATATTGAGCCTATACTTCATGATCCTCGAGAAGATAACAAGGTAAACCCTAAGAAAAACATACATAGATCCACCTGGAAAGGGGAAACAGAGAAGATCGCCTGACAAAATTGGGAGCATGGGGGTGGGGGGAGTAGAGAGGGCAGAGGGCAAGACGAGGGGAGAAGGGGAGGGGGAGGAGAACTTGAGGAAATGGGATAGTTGAGAAGGAGGAAGGCAGAGATGAGAGTAAGGAAAGAGATGTTTTGATTTAGGGAGCCATTATGGGGCTAGCAAGAAACCTGACACTAGAGAAATTCCCAGGAGGCCGGGAGGTGGTGGCGCACGCCTTTAATCCCAGCACTTGGGAGGCAGAGGCAGGCGGATCTCTGTGAGTTCGAGACCAGCCTGGTCTACAGAGCTAGTTCCAGGACAGGCTCCAAAGCCACAGAGAAACCCTGTCTCGAAAAAACCAAAAAAAAAAAAAAAAAAAAAAAAAGAAATTCCCAGGAATTCACAAGGATGACCCTAGCTAAGACCCTAAGCAATAGAGGAGAGGGGACCTGAACTGGCCTTGCCCTGTAGTCAGACTGATAAATACCTTTATCCTGCAACTGATGGAAACAGAAGCAGAGACCTGCATCGGAGCACTGGACTGAGCTCCCAAAGTCCAGTTGAAGAGTGGAAGGAGGTCAAGACCATGATGGGGACACCCACTGAAACAGTTTACCTGAGCGAATAGGAGCTCACCAACCCCAGCTGGACATGGAAGGAACCAGCATAGGACCAAAGTAGATCCTCTGAATGTGGGTGACAGTTGTATGGCTGGGGCAGACTGAGGGGCCACTGTCAGTAGCACTAGAATTTATTCCTACTGGCCTTTTTGGAACCTATTGTCTTTGGATGGATACCTTGCTCAGCCTAGATACATTAGGGAGGGCCTTGGACCTTCCCCAAAGCAATGTGCCTTACCCTCTCTGAGGAGTGGATGGAGGCTGGGGTGGGGGATAAGGTGGAGGAAAGGGGAGGAAGGGAGGAAGTGGGAACAGGGATTGGTATGTTAAAATAAAAAGATTGTTTTCTTTTTAAAATAAATAAATAAAATATGTAGGGACTAATGAGTCCTGGCCTTCAGCTGGATGTTGAGATTAATGAGTCCTGGCCTTTAGCTGCTCTTCCCTCCTAGAACCTTCTAATTAAAGTTACTAGAAGCTGTGCCTAGCTTAGAGGATCAGAGGATGGGATTTTCACTTGTTGGCCATTGACTGCAGTGTTGATGTGGGAGTGATTTCTTTCTAATCTGTTGTTTTCATTGGTTAATTAATAAAGAAACTGCCTAGGCCCATTTGATAGGCCAACCCTTAGGTGGGTGGAGTAAACAGAACAGAATGCTGGGAGAAAGAAGCCGAGTCAGTGAGTCGCCATGATTCTCCCACTCCAGACAGACGCAGGTTAAGATCTTTCCTGGTAAGCCAGCTCGTGGTACTACACAGAATATTAGAAATGGGTTAGATCAATATGTAAGAGCTAACCAATAAGAGGCTGAAACTAATGGGCCTGGCAGTGTTCAAAAGAATACAGTTTCTGTGTAATTATTTCGGGGCATAAGCTAGCCATGCGGGCGGCTGGGTGCCGGGGACGCAGCCCTGCCGCTCTTATTACAACAGAGTGGCACCCAACATGCTAATGAACTCCATGTAAAACCTGAGAGGGCTTAAAAAGGAGAGAGAGAGAGAATTTAAGACAGTTTTTTGCTGTTTGTGGGTTGCGTGCTGCAAATAAATTGTCCTGACTCAGCAGCAGGAAAAAAACTGGCTGTTTTAAAATGCCGGCTTTCTAGGCTGTGCCACCATTGCGATCTCTGTCTGGCTCCTGCGGGAGACAGAGCTTTTGAATGGAGCATTTGGAGTAAAGTGCTACGGCTTGCTTCATGGCAATGTGGACTGCTGTGTGCCTGGAACTGTGTATGGCTCAGGGGCGCCAAATGGCTCTGAGGCAGGAGTGGCTCAGCTCCACCATGCTGAACTGTGCTGGTCTCTGGCAAGAACTACCATAATTACCATAATAACAGCGCAGTTCAGGTTTAGACTGGGCAGGACACAGGCGGTACCGTATTACCTGTACATGGTGCAACTTTTAAGAAGTGCTTAACATTTTAAGAAATGCTCCTGCATAGTAAAAAAAAAAATTACAGATTCACAATAAAACAGATTCAGACATAAAAGACCACAGTGTTGGATGAGTGTACGTAGGCTTGAGAGAGAAGAAAAAATATAGAGAATAAAGTTAATGGTTTTTTAAAAAAAGGGTAAAGTCTTTAAAGAGACGTAGTACAGATAGTTATAGATTAAAAGAAATAAAGAAAAATAAGCCACGTAGAAATGGAAAATTCACAGAGAGTCTGGATTCTTTGTATTATTGTGTTTTCTTTAAAATTTTTGACTGTGAAGGAGCTAAATACAGAGAGACATTTCATTGTGTGGTCTGCCAAACTACATGTATGTTCTAAAGGTATCATGATTTCAGAATTTGGGTCTAAGGATATGATGCTTTGGAGAGGTTCTTCTTTTGTTTTCACAGAGGACGAGACCCTGTGGATTGTTTCTATCCCGATATGGTATGATAGACCACGCCCTCCTGAAAGGTTGCTGTGAACACCTTCAAAAAATTACTTCACTCAACTGTCGACTGAGATGACCCTGGCACACAGGTTATACCATGAAAGGCCTAATTAACGACGCCCCATTCAGCAGGAAGCAGTTTGGAGAGAAAAAACTGCGCCCATGTTCCCAAATATGGTTTATAAAAGTTCTTTTACATTTAAAGGGGAATATGATATAGATATGAATAACTTGCATTAGTATGGATTTTAAGGTCAATTTTGTTATATGTATATGTATTTCTGATCTTGATTAAGGTATTGTGATTGTGTAGTTCATTTAAAATGTAATGTATAATTAGGAAATATAGATTGTTGATGGATAATCATTGATAATAGTCAAGCTTGTAGTCATGCTAGTTAAATTTTCTAGATATATAGAGATATATTTCAGTTACATAGACATTCTTCATATCTTTCAAAGACTGCAGAATATGGCATTTAAAATGTTTTAATAACTTACGGTTTTTCATTTCAATGAGACACGTCTGCTCCTGGCAGCACCAATCTACTTCAAGAAGAAGATGGGCATCGAAGAGGATCCTTATGGAGTTTGATAGCCATTTGGGCAAGAAACTACTCTTGCATGGACTGATGCATAAATTGGACACAAAGAACCCGCAGAGAGAGGACTGCTGAACTTGCCTAAAGGTGAGATAATTCTTTGGGGTTCCTGACTCATGAAAGAATCTGCGAGACATTCTGCAGGACACAGCAAAAAGTAACTGAACTGTCTTTGGAATTTCCTGCTTGATGAAAATGTCTGCTGGATACTATGGGCCTGAGGGCTGAAGATGGATGCCCCAACAGTACAAAAGAACTTTGGGTGACTGTCCAGGCAGCGAGATGTCTCTGTCATTTCTAGAGTTTGAAGTTTCTTACTTCTTGTTTACTTAGGTAATATATCCTTCTGGAGTCTTTGATGGAGTTGAAGAATGGTTAGTTATAGTTATAGTTTTCCTTAGTTATGATAAAAGATAAAATAGATATAAATATTGTAACTGTAATTCTTGCTTGATAACTGTTTTGCTATATGTAATTTTACTATGTTAAAGTGAATGCCTTTCTTTTTTGTTTAAACAGAAAAAGGGGAAATGATGTGGGAGTGATTTCTTTCTAATCTGTTGTTTTCATTGGTTAATTAATAAAGAAACTGCCTAGGCCCATTTGATAGGCCAACCCTTAGGTGGGTGGAGTAAACAGAACTGTTGTAATATGAGCGGCGGGGCTGCGTCCCCGGCACCCGGCCGCCCGCATGGCTTACTTATGTCCCGAAATAATTACACGGAAACTGTATTTTTTTAATCACTGCCTGGCCCATTAGCTCCAGCCTCTTATTGGCTAGCTCTTACATATTGATCTAACCCATTTCTAATATTCTATGTAATACCACGAGCTGGCTTACCAGGAAAGATCTTAACCTGCGTCTGTTTGGAGTGGGAGAATCATGGTGACTCCTTGACTCGGCTTCTTTCTCCCAGCATTCTGTCTGTTTACTCCACCCACCTAAGGGCTGGCCTATAAATGGGCTAAGGCAGTTTTCTTTATTACTTAACCAATGAAAGCAACAGATAAAATACAAGAACCACCTCCATCACAGAACAGAATGCTGGGAGAAAGAAGCCGAGTCAGTGAGTCGCCATGATTCTCCCACTCCAGACAGACGCAGGTTAAGATCTTTCCTGGTAAGCCAGCTCGTGGTACTACACAGAATATTAGAAATGGGTTAGATCAATATGTAAGAGCTAGCCAATAAGAGGCTAGAACTAATGGGCCAGGCAGTGTTCAAAAGAATACAGTTTCTGTGTAATTATTTCGGGGCATAAGCTAGCCATGCGAGTGACTGGGTGCCGAGGACGCAGCCCTGCTGCTCATATTACAACACAGTGTATTTAAGCCTCCATGGTGCAAATAAAGAGGGGCTTTTTGTATCAGTGTTTAAAGGTCCGCGTGTTGGTCTGTCTCTGTGTCTGTGTTCTCAACCTCCAGCCCCTTGCCCAAAGCTCGCCAACTGGGGTCTAGCGCATAGAGCATAGACCGGGGCCACAGTGTGCGGCAAAATAATTTTTAAAAAGAAAACAGGCTGAGCAAGTCCTGGGAAGCAAGCCAGTAAGCAGCACCCCTTCATGGCCTCTGCATCAGCTCCTTCCTCCAGGTTCCTGCCCTGTTTGAGTTTCTGTCCTGACTTCCTCCAGTGATGAACATTGGTATGGAAGCATAAGCCTAATAAACCCTTTCCTTCCCAACTTGCTTTTAGGTCATGGTGTTTTGTTGCAGCAATAGAAACCCTAACTAAGAAAACATGCCACTGTATGAACATATTACATTTAATCATCATTTTGTAGACAGTTTCTTTTTAAAATAGTGATTATGAATAATTTCACTGGACACTTCTATGAACAGTCGTTGTGAGAATGGTTAGTCTTCATGGGTCGATATCGATGGGTAGAATTACTGGGCATATGGTAAATATATGGTCAACATTTTGAGGAACTAACTGTATTCCAAGCAGCAGTCCACGGGATTTTCAAGTTGTTTGTATCTTCCTGAACTGTTATTAGCAACCTTTATAATAATAGCTATGCTAGCGGGTATGAATCAATAGCATCCTATTATGGTTTTAGGTTGAAATTCCCTAGCAACAAACAATACAGAAAAGGTTTCCATGTGCTTATTTGGCTATTTCATTATCTTCTTTTGGAGAAATGCCTATTGGAATCGGTCCTCAATTCAAAGGCATAATGACTCATTGCTACATTTACTCTAAGACTTGTGAAGTTTCAGATTTAGTTTTGTTCTCTGATCCATTTTATAGGTGTTTTAAAGACAGAGTCCAGGTACACTTCTTGTAAATGGTTATCTATGTCCCAAAATCATTTGGGGAAAGACTTTAAGGCCTTACCGAATTGCCTTCTATCCTTGTTGGAAAATCAATGGATGATAAATGGTAAGGTTTATTTCTATACTCTTCATTCCATTACTGTTGTGGAATATTAGTTGAAGATGTGCTACATTCATTTATACTGTGGAATATTAGTTTAATGATGCAAAGATGTTTTGCATTCTTTTATGCTGCATTGTTTAACTCTGTGAAGCTGTGTTACTTTGCCTGTCTAAAACACCTGATGGGCCTAATAAAGAGCTAAATGGTCAATAGCTAGGCAGGAGAGGGATAGTTGGGGCTGGCAGGTAGAGAATAAATAGGAGAAAAAGAGAAGAGCGCTGAGCAAAAAAAAGGAGAGGAGGATGCGAGGGACCAGCCACACAGCCAGTCATGGAGTAAGAAGGAAACAAAAGATACACAGAAATAGAGAAAGGTAAAAGCCCAGAGGCAAAGGTTGGTTTAAGACAAAAGGATAATTTAAGAAAAAGTGGCTGGAAATAAGCCAAGCTTAGGTTGGGTATTCACATGAGAGAATGTCTCCATGTGATGATTTGGGAGCTGGGTGGCAGGCCTCCCAAAGAGTTAAAAAAAAAAACCATATTACATTCATATGTGTCTATCCTAATGCTTCAATGACAGTGCTGTTCACTATAGCTGAATAGTACATTTTAAAATCAGGAAGCTCTGATTTTCTACTACAGAAATTTTTTTGTTTGCTTGTTTTACTTTTGTTTTTGAGAGAGTCTCATAGTTAAAGCTTGCCTGGGTCTTAGAATCCTTCAACCTCAGTCTCTGGGGTGCTAGGATTACCAGCATGGACCATCTTGCCCAGCTTTTAGTCTTGGTTTATCTATCCTACGTTATTTGTATTTCCATGCGATTTTATTACATCTGTTTTTACTTCTAATACATACCATTTACACTGCTTCTGAAAATTTACTATGCCAGAGATTTTAAGTGATTTCAAAGAAAAATCATTTGACCCCCTCAAATTTTACCAGCTTTAGAAAGATAAAAATGATGTTCATGGATGGGGTAGATGGAAAGCAGCATCTTATATTTTGTAAATATAGACAGAAAAATTGATGTTTGCAAGTCGAATCTCAAGCAATGCACATTATTTGATTTAAACCATACGACCGAGGCACCGATTATCTATTGATAATACTATTCAAAGTATTAGAAAAGTATTCAAGAGGAGAAATAAAAAAATAAACTCTTAAGTAAAAAAAAAAACCCTAAATATAAGTTTACAAGAGCACTAGCAAGTATTCTAGTAGCATCCATAATTACCTCTGAGGCAGTCAGAAAATCACATTCACCCACAAAGACAGTGGTTTGAAACAATTTAACATTTGAATTGTTAAAGAGTGCAATGAAGTAGATTATTTAAGCAACAAAGCTTTATTCTTGTGGATTGTTTTTTTTTCCTCTGACTTTTACTTCATGGCTAATACCATTTCTTTCTTCCTTGCTTCCTTCCTTTCTGTTTTTTTGAGACAGGGTTTCTCTGTGTAGCTTTTTGGCTGTCCTGGAACTCAAGCTAATAGCACTTCTAAATGGCATGGGTTTGGGTCTCGCAATTATGAAAGCAATAAACTTGGCACTCAGACATTTTGTTGCCTGAGCAATATCCAGTCCCATCTAGAAAGCAACATCCAGTCCCATCTAGAAAGCAACATCCAGTCCCATCTAGAAAGCAACATCCAGTCCCATCTAGAAAGCAACATCCAGTCCCATCTAGAAAGCAACATCCAGTCCCATCTAGAAAGCAACATCCAGTCCCATCTAGAAAGCAACATCCAGTCCCATCTAGAAAGCAACATCCAATCCCATCTAGAAAGCAACATCCAGTCCCATCTAGAAAGTAATATAGGTCGTTTATTTTACGGCATGTACCCTTAAGCCTTTTTTTCCCATTTTTCTTTTTTATATCAAACACTGATTTTAGAAATAGGATATGGCTTTAACAGTGAAGGAAATATAGGGCAAAGGTTAATATTTCTTTGTGTATAACCTTTCTATAAAATAACAGACTTAAAATAACTTATAAACACAGAACAATCAATAGTGATTGGGAGACAGAGTTGAGCTATAAATTTAAAAAGACAAATTTTACAGAGAAATAGTTCTTTCAAATACCAGAAGCTTAATGTAAATGGCATCCCATGCATACTCTATAATTTAAAATATGTTGCTAATTATATTTCTAACAAAATTTCTGGTTTCCTAACTCAGACATTAATCTATATACCTATTTTTAATTGTAGCCACCGAAAACACACATTTTTATTCTTTAACAAAATTATATATATATATATATATATATATATATACACATATATGTGTGTGTGTCTGTGTGTCGTGTGTCAAAAGACAACTTGCTGGAATCAATTTTCCCTTTCCACCAGGGATCAAAATCAGGGTGTTAGACGTGGTGGTAAGTGCCTTTACCTAAAGAGGGATGTCTCTAGCTAGTATTTCCTTATTCTTAAGGTAAGCAAAAATCAGTTATGTGGGTTTAACTACTATTTCTGTCTGTATTCTTGTTTTCCTTTGGGGAAAAATTAGAATACAGGTGATGTTAAATGGAAGAGGTGATGAGAGGACACACATACATACACACACACATACACACATACACACACATACACACACATACACACACACACACACACACACACACACACACACACACACACTTGGAGTTACTCAGCACAAGGGAAAACCTTCTTCCCAGAAGCCATGGGTTTCAAATAAACAGCCCAGGCTACTTTCCTAAGTTATCCTAGAGACAACCTAAACGTACAGGCTACCTGATGCTAAGGCTGCTGCTCCTGAGCACCACACACTGTGCTCCTGGACACGCAGAATTAAGCTAATACTGCCTAGGGAGATTTCCCCCTACTGGGCACCTAGCATAGTACCAAAAGGTGCTGCTGTTCAGGATGCTGAGGGAGAAATATGTCAACAGTTTTATCTAGCTGTGAACCCTGTGAGTGGCCTAGTAATATACATTGATGGGTCCAATATTGGCGCAAATATCACAGGGGTGATCAACTGCTTTCTGATGGGATTCAAGGCCCACTCCAAAAGAAGAAACATATGGCTAGTACTGTAAATGTGACAAAGAACCCATGGCTGGGGAAGCTCATAGGTCCCAGGGTAAACTATTATTTGACTAAATGAATGATATAACATGAAGTTGCCTCTGAACACATATTCTTATAGCTATACATTACTACAGCTCTCATTCTTCATCAAAAATGCTTCTTTGTGCTGATGACTCTACATCCATGCATATATGGGCAGCACAAACTGAATTCAGTAGGTTCTTAAAAAAAAGAAAAAACGTGAAGCTGGGAGGGGCTGGGAAGTGATTTGGGAGGAGTAACAAGGAGTAGGGGTGAACATATCAAAATACATTCTATGCAAGTATGAAGTCCTCAAATAATAAAATGTATTAATAATAGTAAGATAAATGTCCTTGATGAAAAAAAACCTCCCTTGTCTTTTAAATATGGATTGAATCCAGGGATATATACATGCTATATAAGTGCAATAATACTGAGACACATTCCTAGTCTTTTATTTTTTTAATTCTTAAACAGGGTCTCCCTTAGTTACACAGGGTCTGCTTAAACTTGCAATCTTTTTCTTTTTTTGCTTTATCCTCCCAGTAGCTGAGGTTACAGGTTCCAGCTCTATCACCTTTTATTTGCAATTCTAGAATTAGGCAATATATCATTCTATCAATAAGTGTTCCTGGAACTCAATACTTATAATTAAAAACATAGAAATTAAGCAAAATCAAGCACCAGTTAGATACATTTACATATGCCTTGATAATTTGTTGAAATTTGCCTATCTGAACACAGTAAGGCATAAACCAGTTCGACATTTCTTGACATTCTAGAGCAGACGCTCTCAACCTTTCTAATGCTATAACCCTTGTAATACGTTTCCTTGTGCCGTGGTGACGCCCAGCCATAAAGTTACTTTTGTTGCAATTTCATGCCTGTAATTTTGCTACGGTTATGAATCTTAATGGAAATATCTATGTTTTCTGATGGTCTTATATGTGAGGCCTGTGAAAGGGGCATTCGATCCCCCAAAGGGGTTGAGACCTATAGGCTGAGGACCACTGCTCTATCGTCAGGATTAATTTGTAATACAATTTAAAAGGAGCTCTAGCAGTGCTTTCTAGTCTAGCTCAAGCTAAGCTAAAAGAGTCAAATTTTCTCATATTTAGTGGCTTCAAAATTTAGTAATATTTCCTTACTGTACACCTCAAAAACAAGATTAATATATTTTTTAAGCAGTTGGTCAGAATTTTATAAAACCTGTTCATGCACCCAGGTTTTAGTGTAACTTACGAAACCATGGAACACTATAATTGATACCTAGTTAAAATTTGGACAGAGCTGGTGCTTATGCATAATCCCAATTACTTTTGGTGGCATTTATGTCCTCATATGATAAAGGACAAACTTCCTGCAGTCCTTTCTATACTGGGATTTAGATTTGTTGATTTAGACTCTGGGATTTAGATTTTTAAGAGTTTTGTAGTATAAAAGTCACTGGATTTATTAAAATTACACAATGCATTTTTCTCATTGTTTAGGTAAGTTGATCATAGCTATAGAAGAATGAAGCAACAACTTTTGTTATTTAGAAATCAAATTGCACTGGCTTTTTTTTTAAAGTGCTAGGCATTTAATGCTAGATATTACCCATTCTAAACAAGTAGTCTACCACTGAGATATGTCTCTAGCCCCCATCTCCTATTTATTTATTTATTTATTTATTTATTTATTTATTTTGTTTTTTTTCGAGACAGGGTTTCTCCGTGGTTTTGGAGCCTGTCCTGGAACTAGCTCTTGTAGATCAGGCTGGCCTCAAACTCACAGAGATCCGCCTGCCTCTGCCTCCCAAGTGCTGGGATTAAAGGCCCCTATCTCTTATTTTAAAAGGCTTTCTCTTTACTAATTTTTTGATGAATATAGATATAGCTAGAAATATACAGATAATACTAAAATGGGTCAAAATTCTTCATCACTGCTAAGATGAAAACCTTCAGTTCTGAGCTGGTGACGTGGCTTAGCAGGTGAAGGTGCCTATTCCTAAGGTTGTTGACCTGAGTTCAATCACCAGGACCAATATGGTGGAAGGAAAGAAGTGACTCTCACAAGTTGTCCTATGATAGCCACATGAACACTAAGACATGTGTGTTCATGCAAGAGTACACACACACAGAGAGACAGAGAGACTTAAAATTCAATGAAAATAAAATATGAGAATTCAAAATCATGCTTCCATGCAAACTGCTATACTGATTAGTAAGCTTTCTGAATGTATCTATACCAAAGCCTCTAAAATGGGTAAGAAAAACTAAAAATCCTTAGCATTCTGATGTATCCAGAGAAATGGGAAACATTTTGAAACAAAATCTTTTGACAATGGCAGATACTCAGCTATCATAGGAATGTGAGACTTCCAAGAAAAAAATTGCAGTTCTTCCCACATTACAGAGGCAAATACATTAAAGAAAACGGGAGAATACTCAGAATACTGGATCTAACACAGATTAAATCTGAAGGAGTAAGGACATAACAAATTTTATGTAAGCAATTATATGAGAGTACTAAGAGAGTAATTATCAAGACTGATTAGATTTCATTTGTGTTTTCACATCAAGCTAAGGAGTATTCTGGATAAGGAAATTTGAAAAAAATTTATGTGAAAGTATGGGCAATAAAAATTCTTCGTGGCCTACATGAGGATTCTGCACCTGGTACTAAGATGACATAAATTAAAACACCGTGCTTTATTGAAGGGAAGGCTTCATCTACCTATACTGCATTATAAATGAACTGGCATATTTTCAGTCTTCACTCTACAGTGAGAAAGGGCTCTATATGTCAATCTAAATAAAGTAATATAATCAGCAAAGTCAATTTTGATTATTTATCTTTGAATCCTTAATTAAAATATATGGTTCAATTTGATACATTTTATAAATATGTAAAAACACAGAGCTCCTGGCTTCTGAATTGAAAATTCATTTGAGTTCAATCAGTCTACCTTTCCTGGAAAGACATTAAAGATCAGGTCTTAACTACTCTTTTTTCAGAGTATTTATTATCGCTAATATTTTTATAATTTAAAGCTCATAGAAAAATCATTCTGTATTTAAAAATTATTTTATCGACTTATTCTTGTGCTTGTGTGTGTGGAGTTAGTTCTCTTCTTTCATCCTTAATTTAAGAATCATATTTAAGTTGTCAGACTTGTGTGGCAAGTCCCTGTACCTGCGAAGCCATCTCATCATCCCCCTCCCATAATACTTTGCTAGTAAATGCCTATGCCACTGTTTTTCCTAGAATCAAATTCTGTTGGTAAAGCTGAACATTTAGCCATTAAAATATTTAATATGGTTTAAAATTGCATTTCTGCAGTAATAAGAGGAAAATTTTCAATTTTTCATTTTACTTTATGTAGATGGGTGTTTTGCCTGCATATTATGTATGTGCACCACGTGCATTCAATAACTTCAGAGACCAGAAGAAAGCATCAGTTCCCCTGGAACAGAAGTAACAGGTGGTTCTGACCCAACCAGTGTGGGGGCTGGGAAGTGAATCCAAGCTCCACCGTAAGAGCAGCCAGTACTCTTAACCACTGAGCCATCTCTTCAGCCCCAGTAAGGTCCTGTTATATTCTCCAAACATAGATTGGGTTAAAAGTCAAGTTGGAAGAACATATAAGTTGTGCTTACTGAAAAACAGCATGTACAGTAGGAAGATCAAATTAATAGTATTTCTTAAACATTAGTTCCTAAACACGTTAAAGTCCTTAATTTTTACTTCTGTGCATAGTATAGAGTATATAATTTCTTTAGATTTAGGCTTTTATAATAAGAAATAAAGGTACAAATAGAACAATTACTATAAATTCCTTTTTGAAAGAATAGACTATTCTAAACATAAGCTTTTCTGCAAAATTATGTGATGGCTATAGAAATTACCTCTGTACTAAGGTCATATTGAGTTGAAGCTGCTCGGCACTTGAGCCTGAGTTTTGCCACCAGTTGTTCAAAGTCTTTAACCTCATTGAAACGAAAAGCTGTTTTTCCTTTGATGCTGATGATGATGGATCTGTTGGAGTCGTCAGTTTTATCTATAGCTAAGACCTGGGGAGTAAGAAGATAAATAAGTGAATCACATTTTCTCCCAGTGCTGACACATTCAGATAGTGTTTGGCTTTCTCTGTCATGGCTGAAAGTTTTGGTCTGGGGTATGACTTACTCAGAGAGAGATCTGTGCTAATGATGATACAAATCTTCTCATTTCAAGTTATTTTACCTTTCCAGGGAAAAGCTAAAGTAATATGGCCTTTAAAAATGACAACATAGACAAAACAATCAGTGATGAGTACTGATTTTTCACTGTCATGAAAGTCTCCAAATCCATTCTTTCTAAACAAGTACATCAAATGTGACAGTCTTAAATTTTGGTAATCTTAAGGGTCAGAATGATCAAGTTTATTTTGTGCCACTCTAAACCTTTATCTGCTTTCAAATTTTTCCCACTTTCACTTTTGGCAAAGCTTTACTGAAAGGAAATTAAAAGTATCTCACATGCTAGTGTTTTTAACTTGAAGAGGAATTTTGTGCTTCAATGATTATTGTATATTGCTAAGAGGACACATTTACTGGGCCTTTTGCTAATTCACAGAATGAAAGGGTATGCCATAAATTACAAACTTAGATACACTGAAATTTATATTACCTCTCGTAATGGAATGATTACACTACATAGATTCCCATCCTGGCTAGCAAAGCAGATGTAGTTTTCTGAAATGCACATTTTTCCATGAGTACTGAAGTGGCTGAATGGTACCCATAAGAAACATTCATGTACTTCTTTCAAAGTCTCTTCTTTGGGTAGCCTAAAAAAGGCTTTGAATTGCTCACTGTGGGCCCGATATTCCAAACCTCTGTAGAAAAGAGCAATGGGAAGGAGGAGCTCAAACGATGAATTCTAAAGTATGCACATATCTATATTGATTTAATCAACAGAAACCATAAAGCATAAAGATTAAACATCAAGTAGTATGTTCTTGAATGGATTCTTATATGGAAAAATAACAGATTCCTGATCATTTCATTTATTTTTTTCCAATTTCATTTTATTCATAAATTAAGACTCACAAAAGTTAGAGAACTATAGGCCTCAAAATAAGCTGTTAGGGGTGATTTTCTGAAGGACCAATATTATAACACTAATAATGGCGAAAACCAACCTTGGAATACAGTAATTTACATATGTGGTTATTAGAAAATCCTGCAGTTATATAAATAAAATTAGGTAATTGAAATTGGTGGCATTAAAGTTCAAAGAGGAAAAGCAGAGTATAAAACAGAACATCAAGATTCAGTTCGGCAGAATTTTGCAAGATTGTTTAAAACATCCAAGATTGGAGCAGAACAGAACAACACTGCCTGCACCATGTTGGGCATGGGACAGGAATTGGTAAACAAAGATGAACCTTGTTAACTGACAGATAAATAGATAAATACAAAGCTGTTGCTCTAAACAGCATGATTTTTCCAGGAGCACTAAAGACCTTGTGCTAAGCAGCAATGCCATCTGGGGTAGTAAGAAAATTATGTAAGTTCTAACTCAAAGCCAGCTACATGGAAACTAAATTCAGCCTTCCTGCACCTACTGTTTGAAAGTGTAGTACTTTATCATGTCTAACAAATTAATCCTGATATATATAACCAGAAACCCATGTAAAGTTTTACTCAAACTTAAGTTGGAATTTGGTGGGTTATTTCACTATTACTAACTGGATGACTGACAGTCCATTCGTGTGGATAGAAAAGTTTCTGTGACACACTATTATAAAAGGAAAAGGAGTCTGTTGTGTTAAGCCCTATTTCTGCAAACATTTTCAAATTGATTTTATTAAAAACGCATGAATGGATCTACACTAAATGCTTGCAATTGTGCTCGCAGATTGTTTCCACTATAGAGCACTTACTTGTACAGCAAACGGAAGCAATAAAGATGCTCTATTACAAATGGGATCTGAGGACTTCTTCAGGAAGATGTTTAGAGATTTAGATATGTGTGGCTTTCAAAATGCTCATTTAAATAAATCTCATTTAAATAAAGACTTGGTAATGGGCAATTCATTGACATGTAAGGTAAACAAATTTACTTTTTAAAAGTTTTTTTTAATTTTGGATTCTTTCCCCTTTTTATTTATCTTTACGTGTATGGGGGTTTTGCCTGCATATGGATCAGTGTATTCTGTGTACACAGTACCTGAAGAGGCCAGAGGGTGTTGGAATCCCCTGGGACTGAAGTTACAGATGGTTGTGAGTCACTATGTAGGTGCTGTAAATTGAGCACAAGTCTTCTGGAAGAGCAGTCAGTATTCTTAACTGTTGAGCCATCTCTCCAGTCCCCCAGTTTTATATTTAATTAAATATTATATCACCCCTCCCTCCAGCCCTACCCTTTCCTATCAGCCTCTCTTAAATTCAAGGCCTCTTTTTCTTTATTATATATATTCTTTATTATATATTCATATATATATATAAATGAATAAATAAATAAATACAACTTGCTGCATCTGTCTAGTATTACTTGTATGCATATGATTTTAGGGCTGGCCACTTGATATTAGTGAACCAATCAGGAGCTCATCCCCAGGGAAAACTAACTCTTCCTTTCTTAGCAGTCATTAATTACCTGTGTTTCTTAACCTAGGGGTGGGGTCCTGTGAAGGAGAAGAAAATAATTTTTAAAAGAATGTTTCTAGTGGTCAATCGAGGAAAAACGTTACAAAAGCAAATGCCTAACATTAATGCAATATGAAGTGGATCTGTAAATCGTGTTTGTTTATGTGAATGTGGGTATGCCTGTATGAGTTTATCTGGAGCATGTCATGTAGATGTTTGAGGCCAGGGCATGGCAGATCCCCTGGCTGGAGACACAAGTGGATGTGAGTCACCTGATGTGGGTGTTAGGAACTGAACCTGGGTCCTCTGCAAGAGCAGTTAAGTGCTCTGAACCACTAAGCCATCTCTCCAGCCTTAAGTCCTTTCTTTAAAAAAAAAAATCGTATATTTATTTTTATTGTATGAATGTTTTGTCTCCATGTATGTCTGTTTGCCACTTGTGTACCTAGTCCCCATGGAGGTCAGAAGAAGGAATCAGATCTCCTGGAAAAGGAGCTACAGGCAACTATGAGCCACTGTATGGTTGCTGAGAATCAAACCCCGGGCCTCTGCAAGAGGAGCTGGTGTTCTTAACTTCTGAGCCATCCCTCCAGCCCTGAGCCTTAAATTCTCAATGAAAGAGTTCCATTTGTAAAACAGGCAGAGACCTAACTTTGGTAATAAAGTATAAAACTTCAGCTCACAGATTCATCAAGTAATCTTTCTGCATCTGAATGTTGGGAATAGTTTAGGAACTGTGTGAGAAATGACTAGCTACCCAATCGGGCCTAGTTAGTATATGACAAACCTCCGCATCACTTAGTCTAGTCTATCCAAAGGCTCTGGATTAGGTTTCTCTTAAACTTTCCCAGGCTATATCCTCATCTTCCTTGCCCCAAACGACTTTCACTAGCTAATTCTGAATGCTTTTCTTTCCTCCTCCCCTTTGCCAAGTCCCTTTCAGTCAACTGTCTAAGTGTTGAATAGATGAAAGGGCTCCGTCCACTTTTAGCAAACTGAATATAATGATGAACAATGATCAGTCAGTCAATCTCTTTTTCCTCCTGGAGGATAAGGCCTCCCTGTAGAGCTCAGGCTGACTCAGAACTAATGACCTTCCTGCCTCAGTCTTCCAAGTGCCAGGAACGTCCCCATTCCCACCTAGTCAGATACTTCTGATGAAGGCGCTAATAATGATTAGTACTTGTGTAGTTCTTTTATATTTAACCACCACACATTTCATTCATTCCTAATAAGGACCCACAGAGGAAGAAATGACAGAGAAGCAAACAAAGACTCTGAGAAATGGGAACTTTAAGAGACTTCTCCAGTTTGAAACTAAAGCCTATGGTCCACTGGCTCTATTAAGTTGTCTCTACAGAAAAATGTTAATAGTATCACTAAATTAATTTAAAATTAAACAATATGCTTAACTACTCTAGAACTTAAGTTATCTAGACTACAAACAGACAAATTTAGAATTGCCTAACCACATTAAACTCTCTACATTTTGGAAATTACCTTGTGCTCACTAGTCAACTTGACACAGCTGAATCATCAGAGAGGAAGGAGCCTCAGTTGAGAAACTGCCTCTATGAGATCAGGTTGAATGCTAGCCTGTGAGGCATTTCCTTACTTAATTCCTACCTTCCTCCCTCCCTCCCTCCCTCCCTCCCTCCCTCCCTCCCTCCCTCCCTCCCTCCCTCCCTCCCTCCCTCCCTCCTTTTCTTTCTTTTTTCTGAGACAGGGTTTCTCTGTGTAGCCCCTGCTGTCCTGGAACTCACTTTGCCTCTGCCTCCCAAGTGCTGAGATTAAAGGCTTGCACCATCACTGCCTGGCATTTTCTTAGTTAGTGAATGATGGGGGAGGGCTCCATAGTGGGTGGTGCCATCCCTGGGCTGGTGGTCCTGGGTTGTATAAGAAAGCAGGCTGAGCAAACCATGGGGAACAAGCCAGTAAGCAGCATCCCTCCATGGCCTCTGCATCAGCTCCTGCCTCCAGGCTCTGGCCGAGTTTGAGTCCCTGTCCTGACTTCCTTCAATGACGAACAGAGATATAGAAGCATAAGACAAACCCTGTCCTCCCCAAGTTGCTTTGGTCACGGTGTTTCATCACAGCAACAGAAATCAGAACGAAGACATACTCTAATATAAATCCTATTTAATTAAAAAAATAATTTCCAAACCTAACTTCCATTATATCTTAGAATTAAATTTCACAGAGGAGTAGTTCTGAAATGTATTCAAATAAACTTACAAATATAAACATCAATGATCAATGTCAAAGAAAAAAAACTATCATATAATATAAAGCATTTAACTTTTAATGTTAATCATTGTTAAACTATTCTTACAGCCAAACAATACTATAAAATGTAAATATTGGGGCCAGTGAAAAGGTTCAGAGAGTATAGGTATAGCCTTGCTGCCAAGGCTGAGGAGCTGAGCTTGATCCCCACAAACTACACTGTGGAAGGAGAGAATTGACTTCTGCAAGTTATCCTCTGACCTCTATCCCTATGCCTGGGCATGCATGACTCCCCCATATCCCCAACAAATGAGAGATGAAAAGAGAAGTAAACATTAATATTGAAATACCTTTTGGTAATTTGTAGAGGATCATCAAGGACTGGGTCATTATCAAATGTTTCTTTATCAAAAAGTCTCTTTATGGCATAGTTTGCCAGTTGTTCCATAAGAAGGTATGTTTCATTAATGTGCAAAAACATTGAAAAATAGTGATTCTCTCCTTGGGAACATACATGAATACTCTCTGTTAGTATAACAGTTGAAGTCTTTTCTAGTTTTGAGACTGCGTCCCAGGAGATAATGAGTTTAACTGCAAATAAGAATTATAAGTGCAATTACATTTTCAATATTGATTTATGTTCATAATTCAGTTCTTTTATCCATGACCACTGGAAAAATAATACAGTACTTTAGAAGTCAAAGTTAATTAAGATTTTGAGGCATTGTAATAAATATATAATAATCAGTGATTCTAAAAAACAGGTATATATTCTTGACTTTTTGATTTTTCTTTTTAATGGTGCTGGGATTGAACCCAAGGCCTTATGCATGCCAGACATGTGCTACCACTGAGTTATGTATCCAATACTTGGGACAGATACCATTTTAAAGAATTAGAAAAAGATTTTGATGTGATGTTTAAATCTGTTTCTTTATATACAATCATCTAATTATATAACCATTGATGTAAAAGTTATACATATGCCATAAATAATACCATTTGATCCTTTGTGGCTGCAAAATGAAATGTAGATCAGGAGGTACAATGGCTTACTTTATGTTGTATGTTTAAAACAAGAATTAAAACACATATGAAAGCAAGCACACAGCTTCTAAGAAGATAGAAGTGGTAATATACTAGATTCTTATCGCTTAAAATTTATCTGCTACTCAATTTATGTCTAAGATTTTCTATCCACATTTTAATTGTTCCCTGTGTTACATAGAGATTCTTAAATTCTTTCTGTGGTTGAAACCTCTTTGATGTGAACATATAATTTAATTACTTTCAATATCAATCCCATTACTGTACACAGAACTTAACACCACTGAGTTGATAGGTCATTGAGAAAATTGAAAGCCATGAAAAGCAATAAATAGACACTTACTTTCTGATCCTAGCAAGAAAGAATAGAAACTCAGAAAGTTGGTACTTAGATAGAGCCAACCCTGACAAGGAACCCGTCCTTTCCAATAACTGCAGGAATAATACGTTACTAATTTTTCCTGTTCTGGTAAACCAAAAGATTTTTCAAATTTCAAAAGAGCTTCTCGAAATTTCTCAGGATCATCTTCTTTAGCAAAAGAATCTTTTCCCTCTTCAGCAATTAGTCCCTGGAAGAGATAAAATAGCTTCAGAAAACTTACCATCACCTAGCAACAAAAATCTTTTTCATATTTAAGTATAGATCTTAAGTTTCTCATTTTAGGTATTGATCAAATAGACCTCTATGGATATATAGGCTGTATGTATACATGTCTGCATATGCATACTTCTCTTAGGATAGAGGTGAGCACATTGTCTTTAGTTTGTTTTTTTTTTGTTTTTTTTTGTTTTTTTTTTTTGGTTTTTTGAGACAGGGTTTCTCTGTAGCTTTTAGTTCCTGTCCTGGAACTAGCTCTTGTAGATCAGGCTGGTCTCGAACTCCCAGAGATCTGCCTGCCTCTGCCTCCCGAGTGCTGGGATTAAAGACGTGCGCCACCACCGCCCAGCTGTCTTTAGTTTTGTAGCAGTGTTTTTTCCCTTTATAAGAAGCTATCACAAATGTAGGTGTCAAACATCTTCTGAATAAACAAAAGCTTTGTTCAAAATCCTATTTAAGCGACAGTGAAATGAAAACACCGCTGGGAATGTTCACGAGAGCACCAAAACCAAGCCATTGCACAATTTCCTGAAGCACTCATCCTGGCATCCAGGCATGTGCTTCTGAAGGGCATTAAAAGGGCCAGTAAAAGGATGACCTTCTATGTCACCCCAATCTTTCCTGAAGAAGACTCCATTTTAGTGCTCCATTTACAGAATACATCCATATCACTTATTCTCTTTTGGAATCATGCACATTTTATTTGAGGGCTCAGAACTCATACCAACTAAGTAATGAAGCTAAAGGTAAGTTAATTTTAAAAATTTCTTATTGTTTAAGAAATATATAAAAAGCTGGCGGTGGTGGCACACGCCTTTAAACCTAGCACTTGGGAGGCAGAGGTGGATCTCTGTGAGTTCGAGTCCAGCCTGGTCTACAAGAGCTAGTTCCAAGACAGCCAGGACTGTTACAGTGAGAAATCCTGTCTCTAAAAACCAAAAAAGTATATATGTATAAACTGGGTTTCATTATGACATTTCCATAAAATATCATTGTACTTTGCACATAATTCATGTCCATCACCCTCTCTTGTCCCCTGCTATCTCCACTCCCACAGATCCCTTCTTACTCCCAATTTCAATGTCATATATACACATGCATATGATGTAGATTTTAATATATATTTAAATTTGTGCATGAGGAAAACATGCAATATTTGTTGTTTTATTGTATTTCTATTTCTATAATCTAGATTTTAATATATATTTAAATCTGTGTATGAGAGAAACATGTAATTTTTGTCTTTCATTTTATCCCCATTTCTCTCTGTTCCCATTAGTTCCCTTCCTTCCTCCAAGTAGTAGCATCCTTCACTTTGTGTGAGTGATGTAGAATTTAAATTCTGCATATCAAAGAAACATGGGCTACTTGACTTTGTGACTAGGTTTGTTTGCTTAACATAGTTATCTTCAATTCTATACACTGTCTACAAATTATATAATTTCTTCTTTGTGCGATAATAAACTCCACCGTGAATATATACCACATCTTCTTTATTCACCCGTCCGTTCCACTTACTCTTATTTTGCCTTGTACAAAATTAGTAATATCTTCATTTGAATCAAACACTGATAAAGTCTTCATTATATTTTGTTCCAACCAGTCCCAATGTTTTGTTATTTCTTCTCTGTTGGCCCCTGATTAATAATATAGAGTAAAAATGATTCAAGGGAAACGCCTTAATAAACCTTCTCTTTATATTCAAACAAATTTAGTTTAAAAGGAAATGAAACTACTTGGTCACTTTCACAAAAGATGGCTATATAGAAATTAATATATTTATTCCTATTTCATCTGAATACATGAGCACAAACAATAGAGTTAAATTTATTATAAATAGAAAAATACAATACTTAATGAAATGGGAGAAAAATAACTCATAAGGAAATATAAAAATTCTAAAAATAAGATAACAGTAATTAGTGCCCAGAAGAAACCATTATCTTTACAAAGAAACATGTAGGAAACACACACACCCACTCACATTTTACCCCTTGGTCAAATACAACTACTAGCATTGTGTCTAAATTCTTCAAGACTGACAATAGTAAGCACGTGACAGTCCTTCACATTGCTGTACAAATGTGGACTTTTTACTATGGTTACTAAACACACAAACCCTTTGGTAAGAGCCAGTGAATTCACTAAAACACGCAGCAAACTTACAGACATTGCATGATGAAAGTCAGAAACCTTGTGGCAATATTAAACCATAAGACCTATTGCGCCAGCGTCAGTCTTAGCTGTCTTATTGAGGGGTATATTAAATATTCTTATTGCTAGGTTTGCTTCACTTGGAGAATCTTTCATTAACCAGCCCCACTTCTCTTATTACCAAATATCTTTAAAAATCTTTCTGGAAATATGGATTATACAGATATCATTAAAAAGAAATAGCGTTGACTGCACAGAATGTTCCCATGATATAGAGAGGATCACAGTAAAATTTTATTGACACTGCAAAATTGTTCATTTTCTATAATCCAGGTAGATATTTATTCATCTTATGAATAAGAATTATACTTATATATCAGTTTCATCTGCAAGAATGGCAAGATTTTACTTTTTTAAAGTAGAAAAGACTTTTCAAAACCATCTTGACTAATAAGTTTCAGAACTGAGGTTATAAAATTCTCTTAATCTTATCTTCATTTAGTTTTGCTAGACTATAATTTAAGAGAGTCAGGAGAACAGAATTAGCAGGATGACTAAAGGAAATTTAGAGGAGAATTTCTTTCATAGTTACACATCCTAATAAATGTAATTGTATGCTGTATGTTCACAAACATGATGTGTCTACAAATTCATGTGTATTTTTTCAAAAACACACACACACACACACACATTCTTTAGAAAGGAGGGGAGGAGAAAAGAAGAAATCAGTCAATATTTAAAAAGACCATAACTATGAGATTCTAGTTTTGTTCAATATTACAATGGAAATGAAATGACATAGAAATGAAAGACAAATATTGCATATGAGTTAAAATTATTCTGATTTGTATTATTAGGAAGACGCATCATAATCTCTTTCCCACGCTACCCACAATACATTCTGTGGAAAGCTCTGGATCATCTGGGTATGAATGATAATGTAGCTGTACCTGCAAATCATTCCTTCATATTTCAAAGTTATATTTCAAAGTTTTGAGAAACATCAGGTATGTAAATAAAAAATTCAAATGTCAGGCTTCTACTTTTTCAGGGAAGAATCTTTAAGTTTTGGGCTTACCATAAACCATGTTCTCCTTATTTCAGTTACTATTAGAAGAAGAAAGAACACTGGTATTTAATGGGGAAGGTCCAATCTTCCCAGCAGTTTGGTAAAGAATTACTAAGTTTATAAAGGAGTCAGGCAGCAGTCACAGTAACCAATGCCTGCTCAGAATCTGCACTGCTCACTAGCCTTTTAATTTCCTAATAACCTGTAATCATTCTTAAAGGGAGGTGGGACTGCTAGTCTCACAAAGAACAGTTGCATTTAACTTGCTTCCAAATCTTAGAACAACTGAGGAGTATAAGGAAATTTGAATATTCAGTTTTCCTACATACAAAGCACTTGTAACAACGCTTAGTGTACAGTGACATTCAATATTAGTTGATTTTGTTTTTAGATATGAATATCTTATACATTTAAATAAGATTACAATCTTCATTAATAAGAATGTTTTAGCAAAAGTATTTTCTTTTTTTAAAAAAATTTATTTATTATGTATAAAATATCCTGTCTGCATGTATGCTTGAAGGCCAGAAGAGGGCACCAGACCTCATTACAGATGGCTGTGAGCCACCATGTGGTTGCTGGGAATTGAACTCAGGACCTTTGGAAGAGCAGGAAATGCTCTAAATAGCTGAGCCATCTCTCCAGCCCAAGCAAAAGTATTTTCATTTCTGTAATTATTAACTCTTCAATTTGGAATTTGAGGCTCATTGAGTTCTGCTATAATTATCTTAGTATCTTGCTTATATTTGAACTGTAAGGCTTTTTAAACAATCATACTTACCACATGCAATTGACAAGTAAACTTGAGAATCTGGTGTCTGGTGTAGGATGCGAAATGGAGCCACTTTGGCAGTAGAGTCTAAGACAGAATCGAGAGTCCCAACTAGAAGCCCTGTGATAATAGAAAAAAATTGTAAACATAAAGACTTTATAAGAGATAAAAAATATCAATTCAGGGGCTGGAGAGATGGCTCAGAGGTTAAGAGCACTGGCTGCTCTTCCAGAGGTCCTGAGTTCAATTCCTAGCAACCACATGGTGGCTCACAACCATCTATGATGAAATCTGGTGCCCTCTTCTGGTATGCAGGCATACATGGAGACAGAATGCTGTATACATAATAAATAAATCTTTAAAAAAAATATCAATTCAAATGACAATTTATGAACTTTTTTTTTAATTCTACTCTAAAGGGTCTTTTTGAGACCTTTTTGTTAAAGTCAATATATATAGAAGATAAGGAGATACTTCAGTCAGGGACCTGATTCCAATCATCAGAACCTACATTAAATATTCCATACATGATGGCTCATACTTTGTAATTCCAGTACTGGAGAGGCAGAGGCAAGTTGGGTCCCTGGGGATCACTGGTTAGCCAGCCTAACCTATCTGGTGAGTTCCAGACCAAAAGAAAACCACAATTCAAAGGGAAAAAAATAGATGACATCTAAGGAACAATGCTCAAGGGTGTCCTCTGGCCTCCAAGCACATGCACACACATACAAACACCCACACCTAACCAGACATAACACAGAGCAAACAAAAAATACATATTTGGGACAATGGAAAGACTAATATTTATCAAAACAAGAAGTGTTTAAGAAAATAATCTTTCAATAAAAACATGTGAGGCTCAATTGTCCAAATATCTTATTTCCAGTACTTAAGAAGTTCTTTAAGAAGGCTGTATATTTATTAGACAAGAATCTAGTACCAAAGACTATGTGAGAATGAATTCTGGCTTTGTGACTTACTCAAATTTGAGCCTGTTAAAGTAGTTTCCAAAAAAAAAAAAAAAAAAAAAAAAAGAAATAAAGTAGTTTCCATCTCTACACCCTCATTTGTAAAATAAGGGTGACAATAAAGAATCCATTGGAAAGGGCACCATAAAGGGGAAAGGAGACACCACTTAGAGCAGGGCTTCCCAACCTTCCTAACACTGCGACCCTTTAATATCCTTCCTCATGCTGTTGTGACTCCAACCAGAGCATTATTTTTGTTGCTACTTCACAACCAATTTTGTTAATGCTACCCCTGTGAAAAGGTCATTCAGCCCCCAACTGGTTCATAAGCCACAAGTTGAGAATTACCGGCTTAAAGCAATTTGCTTGGCACACAGTAAAACATTATATTAGCTTTTTTGTATTGTATAAGAACATCTTAAATATGTAAATTGAAGGTAAACATTTTCATTATTAAGAATGTTTCAGTAAAAGGATTTTCTTTTCAACAATTCCTAATTCCTCAATTTTGAATTCAAGGTTCTTGCTCAATTAGTTTCTTTGTAATTGTCTGACTATATTCCCTACTACTTCCTGGAACAAAATTTTCTGTTTTCTGAAATAGCTAGCTAATTTTTCCCCGTGGGTCTTTGCCGAACAATTATCTTTTTACTGAGAAATGTTAACAAAAGTTTTCTAGCTAAGTCCAGCTAATCCAAATTGCGTATTTCCTTTAAGATCCACTTCCCCTATGAAATCATTAGTAGCGATGCCAAGCAATAATGTTTCCCCTGTTCTCTGAATACTTATAACACTTAAACTCTACACTCCAGAACTGAGTATTTACTTAGTAGGTTGGTTATTACAACTACTTTCTAAGTGTTTCATATATAATATATGTGCCTCCTTCTCTGGAATATAAGGTCTCTGAGGGTAACTATGTTTCCTATCTCTGGGCTTGTTGACTACAAGCACAATAAGGCATAAGGTGTTACCTTATTATATTATGGAATGGTTCCAATATGCACATCTACTTTTCTATTTTGAAAGCTTTGGTTGGCTGAGAGACAGTTTTGCTCAATGAGCATTTCTTTTTAATTCAGCATGTGTTATTTCAGGAAAAATTAAAAACAATTATAAACCAGGCTTTTGGCTCTTTTTCTAGTTTGATCCACTTGTAAAGAGTTCAGATTTCCCATTAGGTTTCATTGAAAATATAAGTAAGCTGGCATATGTGGGACAGGAAATCATTACAATCATGAAGGGAAGCAAATTGGAGAATAGAAGATAGGGAAAGTTGACTCAGCTGAAAAGATAGAAGTGTGGATATGGGACTAAAAATACAACAAAAGGGTCACAAATACAGCATAATGTCAGTTATATGACCAAGGATTTTGATAGTGGGAAAAATTCTCAACAAAGATTTCTGGGGGCTGGAAAGATAGCTCAGTGGTTAAGAGCACTTGGCTGTTCTTGCAGAGGACTAAGCACCCACATGATGGCTCACAACCATCTGTAGGCATGCAGGTGGTGCTCAGACATACATGCAGGAAAATCACTCATGTACATATAATAAACGAATCTAAACATTTGTTTGACATTTGTTTTATGAGAGGGAGAAAGAGATAATGAGAGAGAGAGAGAGAGAGAGAGAGAGAGAGAGAGAGAGAGAGAGAGAGAGAGCATGGAGCTGGGTATATAGGGACGAGAAGAGAATCTGGGAGGAGTTGTAGGAGGGAAAGATATGGCCAAAATATACTGTACATAAATTTTTTAAAAATAATTTTTAAAAGGAAATATATATGACCTGAATACCAAATGTTCAGCCCTGAAGATATACATACAAATGACATTGGAAAGAAAGCAAGGAGAGGTACATGGGAGGGTATGGAAAGAGGAAAAGGAA
Source organism: Chionomys nivalis (assembly GCF_950005125.1). Lineage (NCBI taxonomy): Eukaryota > Metazoa > Chordata > Mammalia > Rodentia > Cricetidae > Chionomys > Chionomys nivalis. The sequence continues at coordinate 95,650,945 of NC_080112.1, forward strand.
GAGGAAATGATATAATCTGAAGAAGAAAAATTCTTTATATAAAAGAAGTTAATAACATAAAATCAAGCAGGATTAAGTTTTGCCTATTGGTATGCTTCAAATTAGCATAGCACCCTTTAGTGGACTTAAATCAAGCCTCTTTAAAATTGCATAATGGCAAGCTTTTCTAGTCCATATTCCAGGTATTTCAACCCTTACATAAGAAAATGAAGTAGGATTTTTAAAACGAAGACTTCTGCAATGGCAGCATGTAGATTATAAAGAACAGAAGTTACTTAGGTACAGTCAAAAGTTAGGGTGTGGGGTGGGGATCGAGCTGATTTGATTTGATAGCAGAGTGCTTGCCTAGCATGCATAAGACCCCAGGGTTTGATCTTCAGCACTGCAAAAGGAAAATCAAAGTAAGGTATGAATGGGAGATTTTATTGAAGCACCAAGAATCAGAAAATCTAGACAAATACTATTTAAGAGAAGGTACTGGATAAGAGACGGTGGTAATGAGAGAGAGAGGAAATGATTATACATCAACTAATGAGGAGTGAAATATCAGAAGATTTCAGCAGAAAAAGAAAGATAATTAAGCATCAAAGCAGAAGCCGTAAGAAGCTGGACATTTGGTCTAGGATCAAGGAAGGAGGAGCTAAACATATGCAAATAGTCCTCTCAGAGTAATGGGAGTGAAATTACGCAGGAAATGAAGAAAGGGAGAATGTTCTCAATTTGAAGGCAGGAGCCTAAAAATATTTCCAAGACCAAAGAGTAAGTAGCAAAATACAAAGGAGACTGGCTGAAAATCAATTCATATGTATACAAATATGCATATAATAAATTGACAAAGTTGTCAGGATAAAAAAATTAAAACTTATGAAAGTATTTACTAAAAGTTAGATGCGGGGTGCACACTTGGAATCCCACCACTGAGGAAGAGCAGGAATTCAAAGCCAGCGCTGGCTAAATGCCAAGTGTGAGGTCAGACTGGGCTGCCTGAGCTCCTTTCTCAAAGGCGGAAGAGTATTCATTTACAACAGGACAGTTGCGCTGCCACTTTATTTGACACTTGTCTTCCAAGAGGTTCATTTTAAACAATATTTGGAAAGACCAAAAAGTAGTTGCAAGGAAAACTATTTATTCATGAAATTTTTAATAAAACTAGCTCAATTGTTATTTCTTTATTCACACACATTACGAAAGGTCGTGTTAGAGGAACTGGCGAAAACTAAATGGGTAAAGTTTAGCAGAAAGAACAGTGGCAATGTGGATATCTGAGGAGGAAGAGAGGACAGACAGGAGAGGCCACAAAATCATTTCCAAGTGACACAACAATCCTCTGATGGGCTGTGACACCAGGGACAAAGTGGTCAAAATCACTGACAAGAAGGGCTAACATGGTTTTTGGCAACAGAAATGTTGACGGCATTATGTCTTACATAATATAGAAGGAAATTGTTAGGATTTTCTAAGTGCATGAAATTAGGTAGTTAATATGAAACTATGCAACAAGTAATTTGGAAGCTAGCACTAGAATACATTTCTAGTCACTTGGGGAACTCTTCGAGCTCGTTAAGCTCTAATCATCATCAGTCCCTGCAAGCCATACAGGAATTAATATGTGCCAATGCCTGAGTTCTAAAAGTACAAGAAAATAAGCAAGCAACTTTGGGTTGCTTTTCCATATACACAGAGGTTCATCATGTGCCTGCCTGAACATTGAAGGCCCCGAATCAGCCTACTCATGGGAAACCTTTGTAACTACCACGAATTCACAATAGACTAGACACTGTCAGCTGCATGGCCGAATAAGAAATTTCAGAATATAAAGATATGCAAATTATCCTTCTAATGACTATAACTAACATATCAATCAACATTACAGACTCTGATAAAGATTCATGGGTTTTTGTAGCATCCTGAAAAAAGCAAGTTACACCCACATTCTTAAGGAAATAAGTTCATTAATTAATGTGAGTTATGCTTTTATTAAATGTCACAGTAAAATTACCAAAAATGCCAAGTTACATGAGGGTTTTCAAAAGATACTTTTTTGTGAAAAATAATTACTATCCACAAGCCAATCTTTTTGACTGGAAAAAGAACCACAGACTTTGGAAATGAAAAATATCCTGACTGGTCATATAATCTAACCTCTAGCACATTGACCTCCTATACAGTATCCCTGGACTTTACTTCTCCAAGGCTGTCTATTTCTAAAATACAAAAGGAATTGTATTTGCCAAGGTTACAGCCAAGGCCTGCTATTTGGGTTTATGATCTGTACATAGAGCTCTGTGTGTAAAATGACTCTGTGCTTTGTTTAATGGCCTGTTGTCAGTGTCTTAAACTCTTTGCGTTTTGAAGGGCAATTTAGTTTTCACCAACTACATACTTATCCTGGATATAGTGGTTAAAAGTGTCACTCAAACATGACTACTAAGCCAGACATGGTGGCTTCTATAATCCCAATCTTTGGAGTTGGAGGCAGGAAGGACAGTCACAGGTTCAAGGTTATCCTCAGCTACACAGAAGTTCAAGACCTTGGGTTACCTGAGACTTACCTCCAAAACAAATCAAAACAAACTCACCTTGATTCCAGATAAGGTATGAACATTATATTATGGATTCCACGAATATTTTATGTAAGCTAGGTGAGCATTTTACCACTAAGCACCATCTCTAGGTAATTCTTTTAGTGTAGTCTAAGATGACTAGTTGTTTTGGATACCACATCATTATTAAATTATGCTTGTGATAAAAAATACACAGATCCTTTATATAAATGTAAGCACTGACCTAGGTATTATTTGTACAGTAGAGAATATATATATTAAAATGATGTATATATATATGTTTACATTTACCCATTTTAAATCATTGTTTTTGTTCAAAAATTAATCTTTCTTTTTAATAACCTTTTAATTTTTAATATTATAATTCCATCATATCTCCCTTTCCTTTCCTCCCTCTAACTACTCCCATGTACATCTCTTTGCTCTCTTTAAAATTCATGGCCTCTTTTTGATTGCTGCTATTGTCGTCTATGTGTATAATGCACAAATACAACCTGTTTAGTCTGTAAAATGCCATTTGTATGCATGTTTTCGGGACTGACCATTTGGTATTGGCTAATCCATTGGTGTGCTCTTTCCTGGGAAAGACTGTTTCTCTCGTTCTCAGAATTCTTTAATTACTGATAGTTCTTTGTGTAGGGCTGAGGCTTCGGGTCTTTCCCCCATCTACTTTGGCATTTCTACAGTTATTGTCCTTGTTCATTTCATGTAATTGGTAGTCTTCTTGCTGAGACTTCCCAGGTGTAGCTTCCTACATTTCTAGGAGACACAAACTCCTTATCCCTAGTGCTTTTACAGTCTTCTCATCCTCTTCTGCAATGATCCCTGACCTTAGGTGCAGCAGTTGTGTTATAGATATATCAGTTGGGACTGGGCTCCATACTCTGCAGTTTGATTTGTTATATAATCACTGCTTTAGAGCACTTCAAATTGTTCAGATCTTTCTGAATCTTGATTGTTTTTTATCTCTCATGATAATGATTCTCAACTCAAACTACAAATTTGAGTCATTTAGAAGAGTTTTACAACTTAAGTTTTAAAAGCACTGAAGCCCAGGGATTATGATTTAATTGATCTTTTATAAGGATGTTATTATTTTGTTTTTTTACTGTGTATTACAAAATTTTCAAACACTAAATAAAATATAGCAGAACTATGTATCCGTAATCTAGTTTCAATAATTATCAACTTTTATTTATTGTTCCCTCCAGAAATATTTTAAATTAAATCCAAGGCATTAATTTCTCCACAAATACACCAATATCATTTAGTTGCTCTTAAATGTTCCTCAGTCAAATGTAACAGGATCCAGTGTTAAGAGCACAGAGTTCAGCTGGCAAGATGGCTCAGTGAGTTAATGTACTTGCTGCCCAACCTGACTATCTGAGTTTGATCCCTGAGACATAGGTGTTGAAGGAGAGAACTGACTCCCAGTTGTCCTGTCGTTCACACACACACAGACACACACACGCACACACGCACGCACGCGCGCACAGCGCGCACGCGCGCACCACAGTAAACAAATAAAATCTAATAAAAAGTACACAGACCAATAGCATTAATTGCCCCTTCCAATTTACAGGTGGCAAACTAGGAATTATAAAGGGTTGGATGTTAAAGAAAAGGCCATTGACACAACTACAAGTTAAAGGTCATGCTTGTGATGGCTAATACTGGCTGTCAACTTGATACTCTTAGGAAGGAGGAACAGCTACTGAGGAACTGCCTCCATCAAATTAGCCTGCAGGAACATCTGGGGGGCATTTTCTTGATTGCTTATGATGTAGGAACACTTAGCCCACTGTGGGGGTGCCAACCCTAGAAAGGTTGGCCTGGGCTGTTATAAGAAAGGTAAAGGTCTGGGAGCAAGCCAGTAAGCAGTGTTTCTCCCTGGTTTCTGCTTCAAGCTCCTGCCTTGGGTTCTTGCCTTGGCCTGCCCAGATGATGGACTGTAAACTATAAGATGACATAAACCCTTTCTCCCCAAGTTGGTTTTGCTCAGAGTGTTTTATCACAGCAACAGAAAGCAAACTATGATGTGTTCATTACCAATGTGCTAGGTTAGTAGACAAACACACAAACAAATGCTTATAAAGTAGATTGAGGGCACTGTTTAAGACATCACTGCTCTAGCTGCAAAAGAATGATGTAAATGAACTTTCTAATTACAAATAAGATTCATCTCTAGTCTTTGTAAAATGCCTGGTTATAAATTTTGTCCACAGTAATAACTGCTGTCACCTTACAGATGATTCTTTACTTGTAAGCTGCCATGCTTACAAAGTCTGGCCAGTACACCTTTACTGAATTTTTTATAATGTCAACCTCATTAAAAGTAAATGAGAAAACTAATTAGTAAACTGGCAATGCACTTAGTAAAAAATATATTCAAATACAACAGAGGTTGTACATTTTCCTGATTCTACTACTTTGCTACCAGACCTAAGCCCTGCAAACAGAACTGTGAGTGCTTATTTTAGACTAACCCAATAGCCACATGGCATTTTGAAAGCTGCCAATTTTACACTAAGAGCTTCAGAAAGCAGTTAATAAAAATAATTTTTAGGTTGTGTTTTTCATCTTTGGACATTTTAAAAGACATATACTTGAAAACTAGAAGTTTTTACACGCATACACAGTTCTTTCTCAAACTGAAATCTTTACTTATTGAAGAACAACAACAACAAAAAAAAAAAAACCAAAAAAAAAACAAAACAAAAAAACACTTTTTGTTGAGGCAGGATCTCACCAAACAGCCCAGAATGGTCTCAAAAATCACGAATTCTCCTGTCTCGGTCTCAAAGTGATAAGATTATAAATGTATGGCACCATTCCCAGTTATGGCTTAGAATTGTTTTATGGAAGCAACTACTGTCACATACAGAAGTTTATAATGTCTTCTGGGGGATTAAAAAGAGTAGCTATTTGGTTAATTAAGCCTAGTGACATTTCTCAACATTAAAATATAGGAAAATAGGATGATTCTTAGCATCCTTGTTAATAAACCTTACTATTTAAAACTCATTTCTCCCTAGCAAACTGCCTCCCAGATATTGATAGTGCTTATAGACAGATGATTAAATTAAAAAATGATCCAAATTGGATTTTGGCAAAAAGCTCCACAGATGCCACACTGGAATCCTGCCACAAGTATCTCAGCCATTGTTATTAATCGCTGATTTAGGGAAACTTTGTTTCATTTAACAGCACCTCTGCTAATCATAAATTATATCAGAGCTAGGTATAGACGAAATAAGTCAACAAATTGAGCTACTGACTAACTCAGTAATAATATATTTATTTGTTTATCAACTGTTTTAAAAGTCTTCAAACTTTGTAGGAACCATGACTGTTCTATTAACCAAAATCTACAACAATGACTAGCTACCACCCCATTTCTTTGTATCTGGTTACAGTAAAATTATTTCAATTTATCCTGTTCCCAAATGCATGATCGGCTGATGTTCTCTCAGTCCCTCCAGTCTTTGCTCATAGGCCAATTTCTCAAATCGTTCTTGTTTGTCATGATATCTCCCTTTAGTCTTCATATTGCTTCTCTGCTCCAGTCATACACGCAGGATTTGGCTATTGGCTGCTATTGGCTACTCTCAGCTGGAATGAGACCCCATGAACAAAAGAATTTTTGCTTTACTTATTGTTTTATCTTCAGCACTTAAGAACAGTTTTAGGGGCTGGAGAGATAAGTCCGTGGTTAAGAGCACTGGCCACTCTTCCAGAAGACTCGAGTTGGATTTCCAGCATTCACCTGAAGGTTCTCAGCTGTAACTCTAGTTCCGTGGGAACCAATGCCTTCTTCTGGCCTCCATAGGGACCACAGGTACACAGGCATGCACGAGCTTTCGCCAGCTAAACTGCTATTCCTTATTTTCAGCTTACTTTGTACCCATAGGAAAAGCATTTGCTGTCTGCTACACTGCTGGAATAGTGGTGCTATGGGTTTTGTGTTGCTTTTCTGTTAGGAAATGTTCCCTGTTTTCATCTTTTTGCCTCCGCTATGCAAGCACAAAAGGTAAGAGAAAATACTACATGTGATGGTGTATAATACAGTCACAAAACAAGCATTTACTAAGGGCCTTCTAAAAATCAAGAGCTGATTTTTTTTTTAATTTTATGTTCATGGGGGTTTTACCTGCATGCATGCCTGTGTACCTCATGAGTATGTGGTACCTATGGAGGCCAGAAGGCGGCATTGGATCATTCTTCAAGAATTATGCCTTAAAAATACTAGTAGGGTAACCAAAATCATGTGTACTTTTCAATACCACTCAGCATTACAAGTGATGCTTAGATCTATTAAAGTATTATTTGAGAATGTCTAGGTTTAGGGCAATCACAGATCAAAGGGAATTTGGTCTTGATAAGTTATTCTAATTCTACATAATTCTGATGACAAACAACAGAGGCACAATCAGTATAACATTCTCCAGTGAATAGCAGTATTTTGCTCTTGCAGTGTCATTATGTTTGACATATTTGATATTATTACTTCAAAACAATTTCTATATACAACATGAGAAAATAATTACTAGGGTAAAAATAGTGGGGAGACAGGGAGAGAGACAGAGGGAGAGGAAGAGAGAGGGAGACAGGGCTGACACTGACTTCTTCGGTTTTTCAGGACCTAAAGTAACATTTAATATGAAATGACTGTTACAGATTTCAAAACCCATTTGACCAACATTATAGTGATCTGAGATAGAGAAGACATTATCTTCATTTCACAGATGAATATGCTAAGCCTTTATTTGTAAAAAAAATTACATCTGTAAAGAAACCAAATACATATTAAAGGATCAAAGAAGGTAAAAGCAACAGGCTTAATAAAGTCAGTGCAGTCTTTGAATCTTCTAATGAAGATGGGTGCATTTGCACAGTGTAAATGCTGGCTAAAATCCCATAATGTAACATCCAGAGAGGAGGAATCTTTCCCACCGTGCTCACTTGCCTGCCTGGAACATCTTAATACCTCTGAAGACACACACACACACACACACACACCACCACCACCAGCACCACCACCGCCGCCACCACTACCACACCACACCGTGTATGTGTGTGACATGTATGTTATAATGTAACATCCAGAGAGGAGGAATCTTTCCCACCGTGCTCACCTGCCTGCCTGGAACATCTTAATACCTCTAAAGACACACACACCACCACCACCACCACCACCACTGCCACCGCCGCCGCCGCCACCACCACCACCACCACACCGTGTATGTGTGTGACATGTGTGTTATATCTATATATTTTTATCTCCCAAAGCTATATATAATGTATTTAAATATGAAAGGCCAGGTTGAAGTTTTGAAAAATAAAGATGGCCAGTTTGGTCATTTTTTTTCCTGATGGAAGTAAGATTATTGACTGCCGATCTATAAGCCTCATGTTTTTTAGGTATTGGTTGATATGTGTCTCACTATTTTCCTTCCCCGATCTGCCCCTGGGGCTCCTTCCTTTGTGGCACAGATTGGAATGTTTGCTCCTGTGCACCTTAGGGCCATGAAACCAAAGTCATAATTACTCAGATCATGTGCAAAGGGTTTTGGGGGAGACATATAGATTCATATGTCAAATATAAAAGTAATTTTAGTTTAATTTTAAAAACTAGAAAATTGATTAACACTGACCATTTTAATTCTCAAAACCTATAAAGGTCCTTTTTCTTGCTCCAAGATTTTTTTTAATTTACTTATTTCTATTGTATTAGTGTTTTTGCCTGTATGTATTCTGTGCACCACATACATGTCTGGTGTCCGTGGAGGTCAAAGGAGGGATGTTGAATCTCCTGGAACTGGAGTTATAGTCAGTTATAAGCCACCATGTGGGTGCTGGGAATTGAACCTGGTCCTCTGGAGGAGCAGTCACTGCTCTTAACCATTGATCCATCTCTCTAACTCCCAGGAGATCTTTAAAGATAATTTTTACTTGATTTTACCAGGATCAGATGCTCCAAGGATTGGGGCATGGGTACAAAATGTGATTTTCCCTTCTTAGTGTTTGCTTTGTGGGATTTTCTTTTTAATAAGCCAATATGATAATTTGCCCTTAGCATGAGTTGTATATGTATGGGGAGCAGGATTTTCCTATCATAAAAATCACATGTTTACCCTTTGGGTACCAAACATTTTATCAGATGATTCCTTTGTGAGCATGAAATGCCATAGTATTTTGCTAATACATATACAACATGAACATTTTCAGAGCTGGACTCTTGAGTTGAAGGTTTAAAAAAAAGAAAAACTTAAGGTTTCTGTGACATGATCATTAAACGGTTATAAATTCTGCTTATTATATATGTGTTTAGAGTAAATCATTCACAGTGATTTATAAAGTCTAAGTATAAAATGAAGAACTTACTTCAAATATTCTAAAATAAAATGCTTACTTCAAATTTAACTATGTTCTAGTTTATACAGATGCTTTAATTTCAAAGGGACAGTGCCAAGATAAAAGAAGGAATAAGGAAAGAGAATATTTTAAAATTTTTTGTTTTAATGTATATTATCTAGTTTTGCTCTACATGGAATATAAAAGGTCTGCTGATGGAAATTATGAATCTAATGTCTAAGAACCTGCTTACCACTAGTCAGGTATGAAAAATTAAAGAGGAAAATACTGCCGGCAAACTACCTAAGACTTCTTGATTGGCAGGTCTTCCTAAGCCTCATTCTCATTCAGTAGAGTACTTAATAGGATGCAGTCTTTGTAGTGCTCTCATGCGCCAAGCAGAGGAAATTGCTGATTTGTGCTTAATAAGCCAAATATGCACAAATTATTTTAAGTATATAAAGCAAGGTTCTAAATTTAGCTTCAATAGTGAAGTCTTTACCTTTATCAACCATGAGGAGGCAAGAATTCAGAATGTGAGGCAACTAGAGAAATCCAGAATAAAATATTCTCTAAATTAATGAAAAACAGCAACCACCTTCATCACCATCACCACCACCACTTTAGATATAACAAAAATTTCCAAAAAAAAAAAAATTCCATTCTGCTATGACCAGGATAATTAAGGAGAACAAAGTTTGATAAATTGTTACTTATCTACCAGATGTCCACTAAGTCTCTAAAAAATTTAGAAAAGGGACCTTGTGATTCTAATGTCAAATCAAAATTCTCTTGATAGAACCATCATTATGGAAGAAAGGTGAGTCCACGAGGCTTGGTGTGTAGGTGATATGCTTATCATACCAGCAGGTAGGAGGCTGAAGAAGGACAATAGTGAGTTTGAAGCTGGCCTGAGCTATATAATTAGACCTCTCCCCCAAAATGAAGCCAACTAACTTCCCCAAATCCATACTCAAGACATTACATTACTGGGTGGTTACTGCCAGTTAGCACATATCAAAGAAAACAGAATTTTTTTTTTTGGTGTTTTAAGAGAGGGTTTCTCTGTATGG